>NC_141145.1:139689574-140971074 GCF_053477565.2 Lygodium microphyllum
AGCCACGACATTGGATCCCTTAACCCTTAGCAAGCTCTCCTTCATTCGTCTGAGAGTTTCCTTCTCTCCTCATGTAACTTGCTTAGCTTTTGCATATAGTTTGATGGTGGAACCCTCTTAGCAATGCTCTACAAATCAAAAATGTAATCTACTTCAGAAGGTCCAACCTTCACAACATTATCTTCTTTAGTGCAATTGTTGCATGCACCTTGTGTTCAATTAGTCTTTTTATTTAACCCATGCAAGCCACCTTGAAACACATCATTTACCCTCCTCCAATTGTCCAACTTTCTGTCCAATCCTCCAAGCTTGCTTTTGCACATGTTTAGCACATTGGCCCCAAAATTTTTGCATGCAATCTTATGTGCTAATGGGTCTTTTTTTGCATCATTGCACATCTCAAATGTATAGCACCTAGAAAAATTTGTTGTGATCTCCCCACATGATGGGAGGACCTTGTACACCTAGTGAAAAAGTAGTCTGTAGTTCTTAAAAAATCTAGGCTGAAGATGGTTCAAGTATATCTTGGTATTCTTTTGACATCGCAGCTTGAATAATATGATCCATTAATTGTCAAGAAGATGTGCATCGATCAAGTCTCGAATGGCCTTTTCTTCAAGGCTAATGCCATATTCATCATGTAGTTTCTCTGCTATAGAAGAATTTGCTGAGTGCGGGATACTCATCCATTTTGTTTTTCCCTACAATTCACAAGTACTTAATTAGTTGCTCCAAAGCACCAAAATTTTATCATATGTATACCTATATCTAATCATGCAAGTACTTATTCCTCTTCTTCATTGTTGATTTGTTCTCATGTGCAAACAAGTACTTATTCCTCTTCTTCATTGTTGATTTGTTCTCATGTGCAAATAGTGGTTTTTGTTTGGTGTCATTGAAGATATCATCTATCCTATCAAATGATCGATCCATATCATGTGTCAATGCTTAGATTTTGTGTCACTATGTCACTCCTTGGTATTGCTCGTTGCCTTTTGGCTACTAGAGGGTGTTTTGGTCCCCTTTGTTTTGGTTCATTTCTAAGTAGTGGCTTTGTGGCTTACCCTTGGAATGTATTTTCACATTGGCATTCTCATATGTAGCAACATCTGCAAATGGAACTCTAAAAGCCTAAAGCTGAATGCCTTTAGTTGAAGTTTCACTTATGCATCAAAAACTCACATATCACTCCAATGAGGAGGAGGATAAGGACGATGAGTCTAGCAATGAGGATAATGGTAATAGAGGTGATGGTTGTTGATGATAGTGATGTTGATGAAAATCATACTAAGTGAAGCATTATCACAAGGGTATCTCTTTGAATGTGTAATGTTTTTTGTCATATTATATGATTATATCTTGTCCAACTTTTCAAGAACGTATTGTAACAAATAGTAAAGTAGAATGATTTAGCTTGTATAATAGAAGCATAAGATCTTATTTACTATTCATAAAATGTGAGGGGCTACATTGACTATTGACATTTGATTATGAATTGTATTTAAATGTGCATACAATATCAAAATTTGAAAGTTAATAATTTTTTTTACAATTTCATGTCACACAAAGTGTTTTGGCTCAACATGAGTGTGTGGGCACGCATAGGTCAGGTGGCACTTGATTAACATCATTTTTGTTGCTATGCTCAAGTTTGTATATGGAGTTGTAGGAACAAGGTCCTCTTTGGAATCAAAGGTACCCTTGAGATAAATATATCATTGTATTAGAGTTGGAGATAATGTCTATCCTGAGAATAGTCAAGATTAAGCTTTAGGTCTTCAAGCCCTTCCATAGGATGTTTAGTAGTATGGTTTAATATGATGATGCACCAGTGATGATGTTATATGTTATGCTTTCTAATTAATAAAAATATACATTATGCATAAAACATTCACAAAATAATTGCTAAACTCAAAGAAATTAGATCCCTCATAAAATGCATGGACTTGCTATTTCATTTGCATAGAGTTTTGGGTAGAGAGAGAGAGCAAGAGAGACAGAGAGAGAGTAGTGCTTGAATTTGAAGGTTACAGTAATACCTCATATAAACTTCATGTTGGAAAGATAACATATTTTTTTTATTGTCAATGTAAGGGTCACCTCAATAAAATACCCTTCTAGCAAAAACTAAAGTTTTAAATAAGAAATATAGGATTTTTTAGCACCTTGCAAAATAAGTGTTATTTAAAATTTTTCCTTCTAAAAAACCTACAGCCTATAGCCATTCATTATTATGTAATGTCCATTATCCATAATACTAAGTAGTAAATAGGACTAAGGAGAGTCAAGATTGGAGTGACAAGTGTAGATTTTAGAAATTTCTAATCTAGATTTTTCAATATATTCATGATTCTTGATTCTTGAGAATAAAATTATAAACATTTTGGTACTAAAAAATTTACGATTTTTCTAAATTTCTAGTACAATTGCTATAAACATGCAGAGCCTAGAATACCTAATCTTCCTCAAGCTTGCAACTTGAGTCCTCAGTCTAGTGTCTCTATCAAGAGTATGTTGTATTATCAACATTCCTCTTTCTACTCTCAAGCCTCCACAATCCTAATTTCTTTGCACTTTACATTGTGATGCCCTACATCTTGAGTCTAGAGTATCGATCCTCAAGGTGACACCATCATCACAGCCTTTCACATGAGGCTACAAGGCTACTAGTCTCCAAATACTACAATGTTTATTGCCATTTGTTAAGACAACCACACAAAAATTGGGACTTGGATGGACTTCTATTGTTTCAAAAGTTGCAACTCACTTCGGTGATAATCTCTCACCTTGTCTCTCAACACTCCACTCTAACTAACCAATCATCCTTCTCTCCAAACTAGGAAAGCAAAAATACAAGACTAGCTTTGAGATGTAGTGAGCTCACCAACTTACCTTCTTGCATTGCAGTTTGAAAGCTTGAAGGGTCAAAGATGATCCCACGACTATGATCAACACAATCTAATGTTGTTGCTCCTTCCCATCCACTACCAAGCACACAACAAGTTGAGAAGCTAGTAGTAGAGAAGAAGAAGAAGAAAAAGAAGAAGAAGAGGAAGAAGAAGAAGAGAAAGAAGACAAAAAAGAGCTTCGTTGTCCCTTAGTCCCTCACTCAAAACAATTCTCAATCTCTCTCACTCTCATTTACTCTCAGCAATGATGGAAAGTTGATAGAATAAAAGAAGAAAATGAAAAGCTTCAATAGTTGCACTGATAGAGCTTTTGCAACATGGATGAACCAAAAGGGCCAATACAATTGAGACCCTTATATAGACACAAATTATGGTTAGGGTTAGGTCACCTCTCTAAGATGGTACACCATTTTAGGGTTATGGTTGGCACCCCACTTTGCATTTTAGGATTTGGACCGCTTTTGTGTTCTTGGGTTTCCACCACTATGAATTAGAATTTGTACCATTTTTTGGGTGTCCTACCTCCTTTGTGGGTCTAGGCCGTTCAATCCTCATGGAATGCTTGTACCTTAGCTAAATAGACCAAGACTATACTAATATTATCATAAATACATGTGTGCAACCCATGCAACAATTTCATGTATGACAAATACAACTATGGGTTATAAATACAATGTGCATGGGAGAGTTTGCCTCTTACAAAATAATACATCCATGTTGTCTAGGAGTACAACAATAATAAAAAGGTATCCAAAATAATACAATGAAGCTTCACAAAATTATAATCCTTTTCAAAATAGTAGTTGACACACTTGTACTTTGACATTGCTTTGGCCTTAGCCTTCACAAAATATTGTTGACATTAGTCCCCCATCTAGTCGAGTGTCAATCCCATGATACTCACATCAAAATTATAATCCTTCCAAAAGATAGTAGTCGGTACTTGTACCTTGACATTGATTTGACCATAGCCTTCACCAAATGCTGTTAACATTAGTCCCCTCCTAGACGAGTGTCAATCCCATGATACTCACATCAAAGGTAGATGGGGAATGCTGGAAAAAATGTTGATGAAGTAGTGGTCTGGATGGTAGAGAAATGGATGTTGCTAATGAAGAACTTGTGCTACTGAAGAATAATTTGCTTGATGATGAACACTTGGTGGTGAAGAAAATGATGCTCCTACTAATTTTATAGATGATGTCCAAAAGAGGTATCCCAATTATGGAATGATGATGATAGCATGAAGGATCATTGATGGTTTTCCTAAAGAAGAAATCATGGAATGCTAGTGGGGATGTAGAGGTCATTGATGTTGATGGTTCTTCAATTCTTCTTGCTGATTTTATAGATGATATCCAAAAGATGTAGACTAAAGATGGAAAGATTATGGCAGCATAAAGGATCAATGATGGCTTCACTAAAGAAGAAATCATGGAATGCTAGTGAGAATGTAGAGGCCACCGATGTTGATGGTTCTTCAGTTCTTCAAATAGTCCATGAAAAAATCTTGCAAGCCAATGCATACTCTCCCTAAGGGGTGTGTTTAACTTGTACAGTGATTTGTATGTGTGCAAGTGCAACTAAGAGATGGGTTGACTAGACAAGCCTAAAGTGTTGTCCCACACTTGAGGACCTATTTGGTGAATTGTTATTATGAGGTGTAAAACTCCTAGTGATAGGTTGTCTGAGCAAGCCTAGGAGGACTTGACCTTGATGTGCCTTGAGACTACATAATGAGGGAAGGGCTAGGGGCTTAGAGATGAGCCAATTGATCAAATACACTAGATGCACTTAGCTTAAGGACCCCTAGGTGCAATGAAATGTGAGTGCACCTAATTAATCATAGAGCTTTTGCTCTCTTCTCTTGTCTTTTCCCTTTTCTATTTTTTTTTTTCTTGTTTTTTTTAGTATTTTCCTAGCTCAAAGTATGGAGTTGTATATTGGAGTGTATCCATGAAGATTAAATACTGACCATGAAACAGTGAAGCATAATGCCTTGTTGTTGTTGAAGAATATATACGTGTTGAAGATTTGTGCATATGTTGATGAAGCAATTTGTAGCTCTTTCTATAAAAGTAGATGACCATTGAAATTTGAAGTCAAATGATGGGACCTAAAATGGGCTAACACTGGCTATGGCACTAGCCGGACCTCATGCACACACTAGACAACCCCACCACATGGCCTCGTAGCGAGGAGCATCTAAGATTCACTCTACACTAAATGCTAATGTCGATTCTGCATTTATATTAGTTCATAGTCCAACGCTTATCATCCCTTCTCCTCAAGGGAGATCCCATAACATATAGGCATAGTGCCTCGTAGCACAAACATAGGGAAGCACCCCTCGGCTGACTCCAGTGGCTCCGCCGTGACTCTCCTATACCTCAGGATTGGCCCCAAGATGTGTCGCTCCAACATAAACTACACATGATACTATTGAGAGTGGAACAAGACTGAATTTTTGATTCATTTTTATTATTTTTGAGGTCTGAATGATTGATTTTTGATGGATTTAGAGTGATGTATGGTTGTTAATGGAAGTGTTTGAGAGTGTTTTGGATGATATTGATTATTTTTTTGAAAGCTCATGATGATTTTTAGTGGAGATATGAAGCTCTGTGATGTTCTAATAGGTTCTATTGAGGTTTTGATTGGTCCTAATACCTTCTGTATAGCTTCTGTTTTGTTCTGATTTTCTTCTGTATGAAGTATGGATTGATGATTGATGAAGGTTGAAATATTATTGAATAGTTTTTGAAAGTTTGTAATGGTTTTAGTATGAGTTATGAGGATTTGATGTTCTCTGATGACCTTCTGTAACCCTCTGTAAACCTTCTGTAGAGCCTTTGTCTCTGCTCTGTCTCTATTATGTATCTACTCTGGTCCTGTTCTGTATTGTTCTGTAGGTCCTCTCCAAATGTTCTGTATAATGTATGTGTGACTTTGGGAAAGTTTTCTAACTTTTGGAAATGATGAATTTAAGTTCAAAAGAGCTAAAAAAATGAAAGAAGCAACTGCTGAAGACTGGAGTGACAATGACAATAGTGAGCTATGAAGAGACACTGTAGTGGCTCTGGTGCCTCTTCACATCAGATATAACTCTTGGGAGGTGCATCCACGACCTAAGAAGGATTATTGAGAGTCATTATGAGAGTATTGTAGTGAGGAGATGATGTACTATCGAGAGAGAGAGAGAAAGCCAGAGATAGCCAAATTCTATCAAAACAGTGTATCTGTATATGAGAGATTGAGAGAGAAAACTATGAAGACATTGAAGATGAATACTATGTGATTGATTTCCATTCAAAAATGGTGTATTATTTTGTGTTCATTATTCTATTGATGGATTCTATGAAGATGTTGAAGATTATGGTTGATTCTATCAAATCCGTGGGAGAAATCTACTATGATGCTACTTGAAGATTTGTTGTTTTCTTTGTTTTGGTCATCAAAAGAATGAAATAAAAGCTTGTTGATGTTATAAGATAGTTTTTATTGCAGTATAATCCCCTTTTCCTTGGTGTCTCTCTTGGGGCTCCATGTTTTTTGTGCACAGCGGGGGAAAACTTGCCATCAACAAGCATCAGAAGAGGCTGAAAATCAAGGAAATGGCATTGTCAAGAAAAGAAGAATTCAATGGATACTTGCAAAGTTCCTTCTTCCACTGAAGAGTTGGAGATTCTTATTGCCAAAGCCACTTTCCACAAGAATTTCATCCCACAATGGCGAAAACATATTACCATCATGATGCAAGCTCTACGCGATGGACTGTTTCCTCTTCCTGTTGAAGCAACAGAAACTTGTATCTTGGTGGAAATTTGCTTGGGAACAAACTAAAAAATAGAGAAGCAAAGAGAACGACTATCCATGGAAGATTTGATATTCATTGAGAAGTTTCCAGACATCATCAAGTGGGAGATCGTGAAGAAGCTTCAGGAGTCATGGTCTATGGAGGTTCACAAAAACAAGAAGGAAAAGAGTTGGAATTTGTTTGTGGATACTCAACAACAAGATACGTGGGATGCTTGGTGCACTGACAATCTTCTGTTTGTCCAATTAGCAACCCACTGGAAGTTGGTAGACAGAGTGTTTTTCACAACATACACTATTGAAACCATCAGAAGCTGGCATTATTATGATGGCACAACAATGATCCTAAAAAGAATGAGTTTTGATACTTTCAAAACGGAATATCTTCCCCTCTGTAGTGGTTTGAAAGCTGAATTCAGAGATGTTGAAAACAAGGAAGTAGAAGAGATGTTGGCTAGAGAATCCCCTAGAGACTAAATCCCTCTCTGATACTATTCTGTTGAGTACAGGCCATCTGGTTGGAGCCAACCCCCTGATGAGTGACCCAATCAAGAGGCAAGCGTTAGAACAAGTCCAGAGGTACGTGAGAAGGAAGAAAGCAAAAATCAAAGTTGAGAATGAGCTTGTAGTAGAATCCTCCTTTGACGCCCTAAAAGCACTCTTTACAGAAGTCCCCATGGCGACTCAAGGTCCCCTTCCTAGTCAAATTCATCCTGGAAATATTAATGACATGCTAGCAAATGTAGTCCCATTGCCAGTTTTTAAGGGAGAGTACAATGAAGACCCTGATCTTCATGTAGTAGAGTTTATGGTAGCATGCATGGCTAACAATGCCAGAACCCCTGAGCATTGGTTAGCAATATTACCCCCGACTTTCAAGGGTGCGGCGTTTCAGTGGTATGAGAGACAAGCAGTAGGAACTTTTGGCACTTGGGACGACTTGAAGTTGGCCTTCCTCACTAAATTCAAACATGAAGGTTTTGAAGAGTGGATGCGAGAGGAGTTCATGAATCTAAGTCAGTCCTCTAGAGAAAGAGTAGAAGATTATATCTTGTGAATGGAATCCATCCTGAAGTGATGGAATAACCACCATTTGGATGAAGGCATTCAGAAAGGAGTGTCTCTTAGAGGCCTAAAACCAGAAGTTCACAAGTTCATGGAATTGAGAAGACCAATCAATCTGCAAGTTGCAGTGGAAGGTGCAAGATTGTATGACGAAGTTGAAGCAAGGCTTTCAATGACTCTAGGAAGAGGAGTCTTGCCTCCTCCTATGCCAGGAATGGTATATCCACCAAATGCAGTCCCAGGGACAGTTCCCTATCCCTATTCCCAAATGCAAATAGTGTCGTAGTATAATGCGCCTAATCCACTATGGTCAACACAGACGAGAGTGCCTCAAATGATGGTTCAACCACAACAATAGTGGCCTCAAACAGTTCCTCCAATGGCAACTCAACAATAGTGGAACCCTACCAACTGGAATCAACAACCACAAGTTTCAACAGGAGCTCTGAATCAGAACTAGAATAGAGGACCTTTTGGATTGGCCCAACCAGTGTATGAAGTAATTATAGAAGCTTCCCAAAACCCTACTACAAGTACTTCAGGACGTGAAAATTTGAAGGACTACTTATCCAACTCGGTTGCAAGTATCAAGAAAGAGCTTATGGATGTGATTACACAGTAGCTATAGACGCTGAAGGTGAATAAATACCGCCAATATATCCACTCCTGCGAGAGCTGGGAGAGATGTGATGCGCTCTAATACATGGTACAGAAAGTGTCATCAAGCGGGACATTTAGCCATTGAATGTACCTGAAAACCAACCATTCTTGGAGCCTTCTGTTCCTACTATTTGCAGAAGAACCATACAAAGGATATTTGCTCTTTGAAAGAGATGCACGACGAAGACATAAGGATGAAAATGCAAGATTCAACTTGCTGGAGTCCAAAATGACAACCCAAGATATTGGACCAAAGCCTAGGGAATTTGGTTCTAATTTTGGTCCAAGGAGGTTTCCCTCTCAAAGTTACAGAGAGGACGACAGTCTGGCGGTGGTCAGAGATCAGAGGTGGAATGTTATAGGTGTGAAGAAAAGGGTCATATCTCCCTGAATTGTCCAAACCCTAGACGATCTATGGATTACAAGCCCTTATGCAGCCAATGCAAAGGTGAAGGCCACACTGCAAAGGACTGTCCAAGTCCAGCCCCTCTAAAGGCTAATGCCACTGATAGCCAACAGAAGGCACAAGAGCCTACCTCCAATTTGGTAGAGTTGGAATTTGCTGCAGTCACGTGCGCCAAGAAGAAGAAACCAGCTGTTCAGAACAAAAACAACTTTCTACCAAGACTATGAAGTTCACCTACCAACAAAGGGACAAAGCAATATAGAACATAACAGTGCAGTACAGAGCACTATAATGCCACAGACAGTCACAAAGACAGTCCCAGAAATAGGACCAGAGGTCGAGGAGATAGATGATACAGAAGCACCTCCAGAAATAGAGGAAGTACCGATGCTGCAATTATTAGAAAAAAAAGGAAAGATGAAAATGGGTGTAGCCCCATTCCCTAGCAGGCTAGAAAAGCTCATGGATCCTATCAAAGATTATGACTTGATCAAAGACCTAGACACCTTTAAACCAAATCTAACCTTCCGACAATTGCCGATCATATCTTCCAGCTGCCAAAAGAAATTCAAAAGCATCTTGACAAGAAGACGTGGACTAAGGATAGCTCCTTCAACAACAACCAATACCAATAAGGCCCCAGAGCCTATAAAAGAAGTAGATGTGGCTAACGCCTTCCTAGATCTTGGAACCCCAGAGATTAGTGTATGATTGAAGGATGCTTTATCTAAGATGCTTTGATTGATGAAGGCTCATCAATAAACATAATAACGGATGTGACAATGAAGAACTTAGGGTTCCAAGGAATTCAACCTACACAATGGCTTATCAGATTGGCAGATCAAAGCAGAATTAAACCATTGGGCATCCTCCCATACATAAAAACAAACCTTGCAGGAAGAGACTATTGGCTAACATATTTGGTGGTCAAACCAAATTCTTATGGGACCTCATACCCTCTATTGTTGGGAATACCTTGGCTTTTTGAAGCGAGAGCCAGGACGGACTAGTTCAAAGTGTGATGGTCCAACCCTCAGCGACCCGCTCAGGACCCCCTAGGGACCCCATCTAGGCCCCGAGGTAGCACTAGACCAAGCTCCCTCACCCCACGGTGTTGGGTCGTGTCGTAGCGCATTGATAGCTCCACCCACCCACCGTGACATGGTCCCTTACTGAGCCTCGGCAAGCTTGTAAATGCTTTCTATCTATGAATATGACTTGTAGCCCCCAAGATGGGCCCTTGTGCAAGTCTCGCATCGTGTTATGTTCCGTGCTGTGTTCCGTGATGTGTTGAGGTGCCCCGTGACACGTTGAGGGGTCGAGATGGAAAACTTATGGGAAGGGTCTAGTGCTGCCCCGGGGCCTAGACGGGGTCCCCAAGGGGTCCCGAGCGGGTCTCTGAGGGTTGGACCATCACAAAAGGAATCCTAACCCTAGGCAAAGGACCCAACAAAGTGGTGTTGAAGTTGTATGGATCGCAAAAAGGCAATGGATCCACATCCATTGAAGTCATAACTGACTCCTCCAATGAGGTAACAGATGGTACATCAGGAGATGAAGAGGCTGTTAAACATATCTTTCCCAAGAAAACAAAGGCACAGTCCCTAACAGTGGGCACTGTAAGCCAACTACCAAGGGAAGTAAAGTCCTTCTCCATGGGAGAATACCTCCTGCCTCAACTTGAATTGACTTCTGAAATCACCACTGACAGTGAAATAGAAGCATGGATGTATTGTTCTCCCTGTTACATGACAGTCGCAGAGACAGAACAGATGCAAAGTAGTACCAGATCCAAAGACAGAGTAGATGCAGAACAGAGACACAGCAAAAAGAGAGACAAAAGCAGAAGCAGAAGCAGATGCAAAGGCAGAAGATCTATTCTTCTCCTATAGAGCCTTTACAAAAGTAGAGACAGAGCCTCCAGAGAAAGAGGATGAAAATGATGAGGAAGAAAATGAAGTAGGTTATGAAAGTGCAGATGAAGAATTTCCTCTCATAGCGAATGATATTGTTGATGTCCCTATAGAGACCTCAGAGGCCGAAGATCTCAGGGTGCTGGATGGAATGACCATGGTTCCATTTGGGTTGACCAATGGACCACAAAGTATGAAGAATTTGTATAAGCAATGGATTAAAGGCATAAAAATTAAGTTCACCAGTGGCTCCTGTCACCCTGACCATTCAATACAGAGAAAAGATGATGATGATGATGCTCCCTGCCAATAGAAGCCAGAACCATCAAAGCCTCGGCTTTTAGAAGGTCCGTGCTATGTGACATTTTTGGACGTATCCCCTGAAGATGAAAACCTAAGTCCAGAGGAAGTTACCATTCACACAGAAGTAAACAGAGCTTTGATACCCTTCTAACAACCTCAACATATGAATGATTTATCTGTTCAGAAGGAGGACACTGGTTCTAGTGGAACATCAGACGAGGACACTACTCCCTTGAAAGAGTCAAACCTCTATCCAGAAGCAATCCATAGGATGTTTATCCATGAAGTAGAAGGTGAAAGACAAGTGACATTCCTAGATATAGACGGTACTAAACGTCACCTGAAAGTGGGTCTCAATCTTCCAGCAGAAGAACTAGTGGTCCTGCGAGACCTACTCAAAGAGAACTTAGACGTGTTTGCTTGATCATATAAAGATCTAAAGGGGATTGATCCCACAGTATGCCAACATCACATTGACCTAGATCTTGATGCCAAACCTGTAAGGCAAAGACAAAGACGTATGAATCCTAATTATTGTGCTCTAGTGAAGGCTGAATTATTGAAACTTCTTGAAGCCGAGTTCATTTATCCTGTGGCTAACAGTGAATGGGTTTCGCCCATTGTGGTTGTACCCAAGAAGAACGGGAAACTTTGAATGTGTCGACTTTTGAAAGCTCAATTTTAAGACAAAGAAGGATCATTTCTCTATCCCTTTTACAGACCAATTGTTAAACACAATGGCAGGCCATGAGCTATATTCCCTCTTGGATGGATTCAACGGATATAACCAAGTCCAAATCGCAGAAGAGGACCAATCCAAAACAACCTTCACCACAGAATGGGGGACCTATGCCTATAGAGTGATGCCATTTGGGCTTTGTAATGCTCATGCCACCTTCCAACGAGTAATGATGACTGCCTTCCAGAATCATCTTCATGATTTCATTGAGGTGTATCTTGATTACTTTTGTGTCTATAAGCTTAATCTGTGAGCATTGGGGACACCTAGAGCAATGTTTTGACAGATGCCAAGAGTATGGGATTTCTCTCAACCCCGACAAATGTGTCTTTGGCGTCTCATCAGGAGTTCTTCTGGGTCATATTGTCTCTGCACAAGGGATTGCAACAAACCCGGCAAAGATTGAGAAGATTACCACCTTAACAGCACCAACAAACCTCAAGCAACTGAGAGGATTTCTTGGCCATGTGGGCTACTACAGAATATCTATTGCATATTTTGCAACCAAGGCGGCCCCTTTGCACAAGCTCCTAAGGAAATATGCAGATTTTCTTTGGATTGATGACTATGAAGAAGCCTTTAATACCCTGAAACATTGCCTTATCCAAGCACATATCTTACAACCTCCTGACTGGACGAAGGAGTTTCACGTGCACACAGATGCATTAGTTGAAGGGCTAGGTGCTGTTCTATGTCAAAAGGGCCCCTCTAAATTAGATCAACCCATTTATAATGCAAACCAAAAGGTCACTGATAGGGAATGGAACTACATAGTGACAAAGCTTGAGTGCTTGGCAATGCCGTTTGCATTGGAGAAGTTTGGATACTATTTATTGTCAATGCATTTCAAGTTCTACGTGGATCATGAAGCCCTGTCCTTCTTGATGAACAAAGCAGATGTTAAAGGACGACTAATGAGATGGTTACTCCTATTCTAGGAGTTCGATTTTGAAGTGGTCACTAAGCCTGGCCATTCCCATGTCCTAGCCAATCATCTATCACGAATCCCTCAAACTATAGAAGAGGAACAGGACGATCCAGACCTTCATGATGCTTCCTTGTTTCTAGTTGAAATAACTACTCCCTGGTATACAAACATAGCCAACCTCCTAGCAACTCAATAGTATCCTCTTGGCATCTCAAGCCGTGAGAAGAAGAAGCTTCTATTAGAATCAACCCCCTACACCTTGCTAGGCGATGCACTGTACAACAGAGGCAAGGATGAAGTGCTACAAAGATGTGTTGCAGGGGATGAAATCGGCATAGTATTGAAAGCATGCCATGATGAACCATGTGGTGGACACTTCGCAGGAGAAGTAACAGTCAGGAAGGCTCTGTTAGCAGGATATTGGTGGCCGACCCTCCACAAGGATACATATGACTACTACAAGAGATGTGATGCTTGTCAGCAAATGGGAAAACCCACCAAAACAAGTGCCATGCCACTGCAACCCATTCTTCCCCTCAAGCCGTTCGAGAAGTGGGGGATTGATTTTGTGGGTCCCATTGATCCACCTATCAAACGAAAAGCAGAACAGATACATCTTAGTATGTACGGATTATGTCACAAAGTGGTGTGAAGCTAAAGCCCTGAAGCGGAATGATGGTAACAGTATAGCCCTGTTCATGTAGGAGAATATTATCACCCAGTTTGGCAGTCCCCTCGAGCTGGTAAGTGACAGAGGTAACCATTTCCTTAACAAAATCATGGAGGAGCTGACGGAGCTGTATAAGAACCGCCATCACAAGTCCACTGCCTATTACCTAGAGCCAATTGCCAAGTTGAAGTCACCAATCGCATCCTCTGTTCGATCCTGACAAGAACAATTGCTGCACATCGTCACGACTGGGAGATCAACTTACAGAGGCCCTCTAGGCATACAGAACCTCCCATAAGGAATCTACAGGATAGACCCTTTCCAGCTAGTGTATGGTACAGAAGCCATCTTCCTTGTTGAACTGGAATTTCCCTCTTTGCGAGTGGTAGTTAAAGAATGCTTGGAAGATGATAAGTCATTGCAATGCCATCTCGTGTACTTGGAAGGCTTGGATGAGATATGCCGGATGGCCCTACAGTGCATGGAAACCACTCAAGTGCGACGCAAAGCCTATCATGACAGTTTCATCAAGCACAAGGAGTTCAAAGAAGGTGATCTTATCCTGGCCTATGATTCGAGATTTGGCAAGTTTCCTGGCAAGCTTCAACAATGGTGGATGGGCTTGTACAAGGTACTTTCTGTCAATCCTAACGGCTCTGTTCAGGTGCAGACCGTTGATGCCTCTGATGATCCTTTCCTGATCAATGGCTATTGTTTGAAGAAGTACTTCCCTCCCTGGGGATCTTAACAATCACATCGACCTACCTTCCCCTTTTGGGTGTCGCACTGTCCTTCTCATCGTGCTTTTGATAGCCCTTATGATTCTCCTCATGAGGCGGTCTCGTTCTGCTAGCCCCTCATAGATACATCTCAACCCAACCTTGTTATCTTCTTATTTGATCTAACAACGGTGGTGAGGATGGTCTTGACACATGGTATTTCTACCATTCTCTTCATTAAAATAATAATAATAATAAAGAAAAAGAAAAATAAAAAGAAAAAAAACAAGCAAAACTATTATGGAAAAAAAGGAAGAAATTCCCTATCATAACAGGCCTCGTTCCAAGAAAAGGTGGAAATACCCTTGGGTGGGAAGTTGACTGTGGAAAAGGTGGTAACACCCCACAGTTCAAGATAGTTGACTCACTATCAGAACCTTTCCAACAAGTAATTTGAAGCCATTTCCCTTGGTGCACTGTTTTTGCAATATCAGTATGTCTGTCCTTCTTAACAGACGACCCTTCTTACAAATCATTGAAGTATCTGCTACCCACCTTCAAGTGGCGTTCAGTGCCATCTGCATCTACAAAAGTTAACTGCCTTTCACCTTCTACTTCACGGATGAAGGTCCCACGGACTACTTCTAGATACAGATCCGACTCCTTCAAGGGGGTGGTGTCCTCATCTGATGTCCCACTAGACCCAACGTCTTTTTGCAGTAAGGACTTAGGTTGCCCCTTGAGATGTTGAAATGGGATTAGAGCCATTTTGGGTTTGGTTTCACGATTAGTTACCTCTTGGCTTGAAGACTCATCTTCTAATGATACGTCTAGAAACGTGACATAACAGGGACCCTCTGATGCCTGTTGGAATCGTGAGACTGGTGCTTGTTGGCACGGTGCATCATCATCATATTTTCTTGGCAAAGGTGGGTGAGGGCGGCATGAGCCACTGCTGAAAGACGGCTTGGTCTTCTTTAACCATTTCTTATAAAGATTTTGCATATGAGAAGATCCATTTACCAGACCAAATGGTACTATAGCCATTCTGTCCCATAGCATAAGCTCGTCTGCTTCTGATGCTTCTGGAACTTCTTCTTCATATGTATCCCCTTTAGGCGGAATAGATTCTTCCATCTCGCTTTCATAACCTTCTTCTTCAATATCATCTCCATCCTCTTCGGTCTCTATCTTTGTCTCTGTCTCTGTCTCTGTCTTTGTAGGAGCTTTGTAAGAGAAGAACATGTTCTCTGTTTCATCTTCTGCCTCTATCTCTAGCTCTGCTATGGCCATGTAACAGGGAGAGCAGTACATCCATGCTTCTATCTCACTGTCAGAAGTGATTTCAGAAATCGTTCTTGGTTCAGGCAGGAGGTATTCACCCATTGACAATGGCTTTTCATCTTTTGGGAGTTGGCTTACAGTATCCACTGTCAAGGAACGTGCCACTGTTTTCTTGGGAAGGATCTGTTTGACAGCATCTTCGTCTGCTGATGCTCCATTTGTAGCCTCATTAGGGGAGTCAGAAGATAATTCCAAGGAGGTGGATCCATGTCCTTTTTGAGCACCATATAGCTTCAGCACCACTTTATTGGGTCCTCTACCCAAGGCCAAGGTTCCTTTGAACCAATCCGTCCTTGCTCTAACTTCAAAAAGCCATGGTCTGCCCAGTAACAGAGGGTAGGATGTACCATAAGAGTTTGACTTCACCACCAGATAGGTTAGCCAATAATCTTTTCCAGCCATTGTAGTCTTCACATATGGGAGAATGCCCAAAGGCTCGATTCTGCTGTGATCCGCCAGTCTGATGAGCCATTGGGTTGGTTGCACACCTTGTAGGCCTAGGTCCTTCATTGTCACATCAGTCATAATGTTCACTGATGAACCACCATCAATTAGTGCATTTGTAATAAAGCAGCCTTCTATCCACACGCCAGTCTCTGGGGTACCCGGATCTAGGAGGCGTTAGCCACATCCACGTCTTTTACAGGCTCTGGAGCTTTGTTGGACTTTGTTGCTGTTGAAGGAGCAATCCTTAAGCCACGTCTTCTTGTCAGTATACTTTTGAACCTTTTTCGAAAACTTGGAGACAACATCAATAATTGTCGGAATGTGAGGTTTGGTTTAAAGGTATCTAGATCTCTGACCAGATCCTATTCCTTCATAGGATCCACTGGCTTCTCTAACCGGTTAGGGAATGGGGCAACACCCATTTCCTTTTTTCTTCCAACAGGGGCATAATGGGGACTTCTTCTGCCACTTGTGGCACCTCCTTCTCTTCCATCTCCCGAACCTCTGGTCCTGTCTCTGGAATTGTCTTTGTGACTCTTTGTGGCACTGTAGTGTTCTCTACGGCACTGTCAGGCTCTGTTCTGTTCTGTTCTTCTGTTGGAAGATTGAACTTCACTGTTCTAGCAGGAGGATTATTTTCTTTCTGGATAGGGGGTTCCTTCTTCTTTGCACGCGTTATGGCAGCAACTTCCAATTCCACTAAATTGGAGGTAGGCTCTTGGGCCTTGGCTGGACTATCAGTAGCACTGTATTTCACAGGGGCTGGGCTTGGACAGTCTTTTGTAGTGTGGCCTTCTCCTTTTCATCGACTGCATAAGGGCTTGTAATCCACTAACCTTCTGGGATTTGGACAATTTGGTGAAATGTGTCCCTTTTCTCCGCATCTGTAACACTCTACTTCTGATCTCTGACCACCGCTAGAGTGTCTTCCTCTATAACTTTGTGAGGGAAACCTCCTTGGACCGAAATTAGGACCAAACTCTCTAGGCTTGGGTCCAATATCCTGTGTTGTCATTTTGGATTCCAGCAAGTTGAATCTTGCGTCTTCTTCCTTCCTTCTCCTATCATGCATCTCCTTCAGAGAGCAATATCCTCTGTATGGTTCTTCCGCAAACAGTAGGAACAGAAAGCTCCAGGGATGGTTGGTTTTCATGTACATTCAGTGGCTAAATGGCCTGCTTGATGACACTTACCACACCAAGTATTTGACCACATCACATCTCTTCATGCTCCTGCAACATTGGATATGCTAGCGGTATTCACTTTCAGTGTCTGTAGTTGCTCTGTAATCACATCCATCAACTCCTTTTTGATATTTGCAACTGAATTGGATAAATAATCCTTCAAGATTTCTCCTCCTGAGGTACTGGCAGTAGGGTTTTGAGGAGTCTCTGTAATCACTGCATAAACAGGTTGGGTTGGTGTAGAGGGATCTCTGTTCTGATTCTGATTCAGAGCTCGTGTTTGAACTGTTGGCTGTTGGCTCCAGTTGGTAGGGTTCCATTGTTGCTATTGATTTGGCATTGGGAAAATTGGTTGGGACCATTGTTGTTGTGGTTGAACCATCATTTGAGGCATTGATTGTGGCCACTGTGGATTTGGTGCACTGTACTGTGATATTGGGGGCATCTGTTGGTAGGGGTAGGGGACTTTCCCTGGGACTGCATTTGGTGGATACATCATTCCTGGCATCAGAGGAGATAGGACTCCTCTTCTTGGATTCATCGCCAATCTAGCTTCCACTTCATCGTACAGTCTTGCACCTTCTGTTGTAGCTTGCAGTGTGGCTAGTCTTTGCAGCTCCACAAACTTACGGACTTCTGGTTGTAATCCTCTGAGAAACACTCCCTTCTGAATGCCATCATCTAGATTATGGTTAGTCCATCTCTTCAGGATGGATTCCATTTGTGAGACATAAGCTTCTACTCTTTCTCCAGAGGACTGACTTAAATTCATAAATTCCTCTCGCATCCGCTCTTCAAAACCTTCACGCCTGAATTTAGTGAGGAAGGCCAACTTCAGGTCGTCCCATGTGCCAAAATTTCATGCTGCTTGTCTCTCATACCACTGAAACGCCGCACCCTTGAAAGTGGCAGGGAATATTGCTAACCAATGCTCAGGGGTTCTGGCATTGTTAGCCACACATGCTACCATAAACTCTGCTACATGAAGATCGGGGTCTTCATTGTACTCTCCCTTAAAAACTGGCAATGGGACTACATTCGATGGCCTGTCATCAATATTTCCAGGACGGATCTGGCTTGGAAGTGGACCTCCAGCAGGAGGAGGAAGGGCTTGATGTGCCATTGGGACTTCTGTAAAGAGTTCCGCAAGGGCGTCAAAGGCGGCTTCTGCTGCAAGCTCATTCTCAGCTTTGATTTTTGCTTTCTCTCTTCTCACGTACCTCTGGACTCATTCTAACGCTTGCCTCTTTATTGCGTCATTCATTAGGGGGTTGGCTCCACTATGTTGTTAGTGCTCCACAGAGGGATAACAGAAGGCTTCAGTCTCTGGAGGACTCTCTTGCCAACATTTCTTCTACTTCTTCCTTTTCAACGTCTCTGAATTCTGCTTTCATGCCACTGCACAGAGGAAGGTATTCGGTTCTGAAGGTGTCAAAATGCATACGTCTAAGCATTGTGGTGGTGCCATCATGATAGTAATGCCAGCTTTTGATGGTTTCAACAGTGTATGTTGTGAAAAACACTCTGTCTACCAACTTCCAGTGGGTTGCTAATTGGACAAAGAAAAGATTGTCAAAACACTAAGCATCCCACGTATCTTGCTGTTGAGCATCCACGAACAAATTCCAACTCTTTTCCTTCTTGTCTTCGTGAACCTCTACAGACCAAGACTCCTGAAGCTTCTTCACAATCTTCCACTTGATGATGTCTGGAAACTTCCCAATGAATGCCAAATCTTCCATGGATGGTCATTCTCTCTGTTTCTCCTCTTCAGTTTGTTCCCAAACAGTTTGCCACCAAGATGCAATTTTCTGCTGCTTCAACAGGAAGAGGAAACTGTCCAACACATAGAGCATGCATCATGATGGTGATGTGTTTCCGCCATTATGGGATGAACTTCTTGTGGAAAGTGTCTTTGATTATGAGAAATTCCAACTCTTTAGTGGAAGAAGGAACTTTACAAACATCCATTGAATTCTTCTCTTCTTGGCAATGCCATTTCCTTCATTTTCAGCCTCTTCTGGTGCTTGTTGATGGCAAGATTCCCTCGGCTGCGCACCAAAAACATGGAGCCCCAAGAGGAACACAAAGGAAAAGGGAATTATCTTGCAAGAAAATCTATATTGTAACATCAACAAGCTTTTTTATTAGGGT
This sequence comes from Lygodium microphyllum, assembly GCF_053477565.2. Lineage (NCBI taxonomy): Eukaryota > Viridiplantae > Streptophyta > Polypodiopsida > Schizaeales > Lygodiaceae > Lygodium > Lygodium microphyllum. Next base: position 139,708,832 of record NC_141145.1, read on the forward strand.
TTATATGATCACAATGAAGAAAAGAACACCAGGCACAACAAATCTTCATGCAGCATCATGTAGATCTCCCATGGATTTGATAGAATCAACAATATTCTTCAATATCTTCACAAATTCCATCAATAGAACAAAGAAAGCAAAGGAATACACCATATTTGAATGGAAATACATCACATAGTATTCATCTTCAATATCTTCATAGTCTTCTCTCTCAATTTCTCATATACAATCACACTGTTTTGATAGAATTGACTATCTCTGACTCTCTCTCTCTCTCCATCAATAATACATCATATCTTCACTTCAATCACTCAATAATAAATCTCAATAATCCTTCTTAGGTTGTGGATACACCTCCCAAGAGGTATGTCTGATATGAAGAGGCACCAGAGCCACTAGAGTGTCTTTTCATAGCTCACCACTGTCACTTCACTCTAGTCTTTACTTGAGTCTTCAGCAACTACTTCTTTGACTTCTTTTAGCACTTTTGCACTTTTTTTCACCTCTTTCCAAGGCTAGAAAACTTTCCCAAGCTACACTCTCATCAGAACACATACAGAAGCATACAGAAGGTCTATAGAAGCTCATCAGAGAGTTACTGAAGGTCAACAGAAAGCATCAAAACCACATAACTCATTCCAAATCCATTCCAAACCATCAAAAATCACTCAATAAGCTTTCAAACAATCTCAAACCTTATCAATCAATACTCCATCCCTCCTTACAGAGAGAAAATAGAACAAAACAGAAGCTCAACAGAAGCTATCAGGACCAAACAGAACATATTAGAACATCATCAGAACTTCACATCTCTACTAATAAACATCATGAGCTCAATAAAACCATTCCAACCTATCCAAACACTCTCAAACCACTTCCAAACCAATCAATCATCTCATAAAATCAACCATTCAGCTCTTAAAAATAACAAAAATCAGCCAAAAAATAGGTCAGTTCAACACTCAACACTAAGTTTGGGTACCATGAATATGGTGGACATCCAAAGGCTATAACAGGGGCCTCACAAAGTGTACAAAGGCTGTAGTACAAGGCTACATGAGGAGTTTACAAGTTTATGCTTGAAGCATTAGCACTAGGCAATACAAGGCTAAAAAAGTCTATCTGAATAGAAGGACTGATGAGGTTTGTCCTTCTCCTAGTGGTCTTCTTCTTCTTCTTTTTCTTCTTCTTCTTCTTTAACAACAACTAGATAGGCATTTTGGGACCTCTTTGTGGCATGGCAGAACTTCTTGGTGTGTTCAGTCCTTTTGCAAAAGTCATAGAAAATCTGGTAGGCTTCTTGCCTTTGTACATGTTGCCAACATATAATGCTTGTTCATCTCTAGAGGTGCTTGGTTCTTCCTTAGTTTTTACCTTCTTTTTCTCCTCTAATAGTGATGCATACATATAAACAAGCTTAGGGTTTGGCATATTGTTAGAGTTGTTGACACATTATTATATTCAAGAGGCAAACGTTTGAGCAGAACACCAATGCAAACATCTTCTTCCATTTTAATGTTGATTCGTGCAAGCTAGGTTAGAAGTCCTTGCATTTAATTTAGATGTGTGGTAAGTGATGTGTTGGACTTCATTTCAAGCTTGAAAAATTCAATCAAGAGACCATACTTTGATGACTTAGACTATACACCAAACAAAGTGTCAAGTCTCTTTCATGTATCCTTTGAAGTATCACCGTTATCCACATGGTGGACATAGCTATCATCTAGATCTAGTTTGATAATGGCCTAAGCCTTATCATCATTATTTTTCCAAGTGACTGCAAGGTCCACATAACAAGGCTTCTTCTCTTTGCCACTAGTGATGGCCCAAAGACCCTTCTTCATTAGGATGAGCTTGATGCGGGACTACCAAGCATGAAACCCAACCCCTTTGAAGCGAACGGTCAGAGAGTCCTTGCCCATGCTAGAGTTGGAGGATCAACAGCAAATCAACTTCAAAATTCTTAGATTTCAATAGTAGAAGACTTGATCTTGAGTGTACTTGATAACCACGTGCCAAAAGACACTAGATGAATAGTATCAAGAGATATTGATGCTTGTGGCTTGAATCTTGAGGCCTTAGAAATGACCTTCAAAATCTTGTGGTTCAAAGCTTGAGACCTTTTTCAAAGTGACCTTCAAAATTTCCCCTCCTTGATTTGATGCTGAACAAAGTGCTGGATGACTTCAGATTCAGTGGATCAGAGTGGCAGAGACTGGCTATGGCTGCCACAAGCTTGATTGAAGATATAAGTGAAAATGGAGTTGGAAGTGAAATCATGAGTTGACTAGAAGCGAAGAGGAGCTAAGAGAGAAGTGAGATGAGCTAGGCCATGCCCGACTGGGCTCTGATACCATGTCAAGATATTGATCTAGGACATGGCAATGCAGAAGCTATGGAGGTTGGAAGATGAAGACCAAACTCATGAAGACATGGACACAGTGTAAGGTGCCCGCCCCATTGGGCTATCTAGGCACGCTTTTAGTAGTCTATCAAGAAACAAATCTAAGCCTCACTGCCCAGCACTCCCATGGAATGTTCCGAGTTTTGTTGCCTAGGGTTTTCCAAATCTGCCTCGCAAAGGAACGTTCACTGCCCGAACCCACTAGGATCGACCTCAAAATTTGGGCTCCTAGTGGCCAAGGTCTTCTAACAACATTCTAGTGTCGGATCCTGGACATCCTACTTTATGTAGAGATACCCAAGCTGAAGTAGACCCATGCCGAGCTTGGTTCAAAGAGAATGGGAAATGAGAGGGATGCGCCACTCAACCTCTTTGACTGTAGGGCATAGTCCCATTCCGGTCCCCTAAAGCGGCATGAATCGGGTTCTAACCTAACAATACTTAAAGGTCAAACAATGGTAAAATCTTGTGAGAAGACTCCCAGTTCTCTAGGACAGACTCATCGGGGGTTCCGCCCACCCGTCTCCCTTAATAGCTTTAGTTTTCTAATTAGGCCCTAGCACATTTATTTGTGACACTTAAAGTTAGCTTCATTAATTAAGCCTTTTAGGGAACAGGGTTCGTTCGCATAACTTACATCATAGACACAAAAATAGAGTAAAGCAATCTATTGACAAACAAGTTCAAACAAGTTCCTTAACTTATTTTCAAGTTAATATGTGTCCCCCGCCCATACAAGAGAAATTATGTATCCCTTCTATCCAACATAAGTAATTGGTCCAGATCACATGGCACCACAAATTCCATATCTTTTCAACCTAGTAGAAGATACACAAAATTCCACGAGCGTATTCTGCCCACCAAGATTCCACCCTTGTAACTAGTATTTAGGGTTCCAGGATCCCATCTTGGGTCACGAAGGGGCTCGTCAGATTCTAGGAATAATGCAGGATTTACAACCAGAGCCCCCTCTAGCACCTACATTTCCTAATGTCTGAGACTATCCCTATTGAGACACACCTTTCACCTATGGAGCCGGTCCAAGCCTCTCATAACGATAATCATGACCCCCTTGAAGTAGGGTCTCACCACTAGCTTGGGGGTAGCCTAGTGCAATCCTTCCTTTTATTCTATTTGACAATAATTTCAATCAGAGTTCTAGATTCTAGCAAACACAAATAATCCTTTCAAATGTATATCAAATGATGCAATGACAATCACCCCATCATGCAATTCACAACTTTACATAGCCAAGGTAGACCTTATCCTAAGGTAACCTTACATTCTAATGAGGATTATCCTCGCCATAAAGAAGTGTTGAGTACATCTCTTATAATATGTTAAGCAAGGCATGGATTTCCCATTTGGGATATCTTACCCAACATAAGCACAATTCCTTAAAGAAATATATTGTGCCAATAACTCAACGAGATGACCTATAGGACTCTTAAATAGACAATCAATTTCTATAACCATCTCTAGTCAACTTTTAACCTTGTCGCATTTGACAATAACTATATCGAATGCGCAAAAAGACATATGTACAATAACCTTTGATAATTAATTCTAATATGATTCTATGACTTAGAATCTCAATTAACCTAGCTGCAAATCATAGCGATTAATTGTTTATGCCTGTACTAGTATGATTTCTAGATGAGGTGTAAGTGAAGAATATGGAAGCTAATATCTTATGTAATTATCTTATATAGAAAAATAATAATCTAGTAATGAATAACCTGGTTTGTCAGCACGAGGACATTAGGAATTTCATCTTTACTCGCGCGTGCATTAGCCACACCCGATGTTCCATTGGTAGTGGCAACTCCCGCAACCTCGGGCACTGCTGTATTATTGGCAATACCCGTTGCTTCACTGGTTGCGTTGGTCCCGATGGTTTTTCCACTTCGTCGCTTTGGAGTCATCATCCATGAGTGGTTTGAGAGATAAGGAAGGTGGAATAGATTTGAGATGAGAAAGTGTAAGAGAATATGGCTTAGTTGAAGATCGAGACAAGGGAATTGAGCTAACTCTCTTTCTCTCTTCCTCTCTCACTACAAGGATTTAAGCCTATAGCAACGGTGGGTAGCAATGCGGGTATCATCGTCGCTATTTGTGTTGCAAAAGCGACACAAATAGCAATGCTCCACAAGGAAAAAAACAGGCTGAAACCGAGCGCGGGTTTATTTCGTGTTTTTGTGTTTTGTGTTTTGAGAGTGAGAGCGAGAGAGAGAGAGAGCAACCGTCGTGAGAGAGGGAGAGGAAGAAGGCTTGCTGCCGCCGCCGTTGTTCGCGAAGGAGAGGAGGAGCCTTCATCGAGAAGAGGAGCCGCCCCATAGTTGCCATATCTCATCGGTGAATCTCCCTCTCTCCTTCTTTTGCTTGTTTAGGTTTAAATCACTTTCTCTTTTGCTTGTTTAGGAGAGGAAATGAGAGAGAAAGAGAGGGAGAGGGAGGGGGAGAGGGAGAGGGAGGGAGAGTGCATTCTCTCTCTCCCTCTCCCTTTTGCTTTTGGAGAGTGTTAGAATATATTGTGAGAGGGAGAGGGAGAGGTAGAGGGAGGGAGAGTGCATTCTCTCTCTCCCTCTCCCTTTTGCTTTTGGAGAGTATTAGAATATATTGTGAGAGGGAGAGGAAATGAGAGAGAAAGAGAGGGAGAGGGAGGGGGGAATGAGAGAGGGAGAGAAAGAGAAAGAGAGGGAGAGGGAGAGGGAGGTAGAGTGCATTCTCTGAGGGGGAGAAAATGAGAGAGGGAGAGAAAGAGAAAGAGATGTATACTCAAATGGATAGCTTTATGGAGATGTATGCCTACTCAAATGGATAGCTTTTGTCTACTCAAGATGTAGTCCACCTGTGTGTGTATATATTGGAACGATAACATATCCATGATTATGGTAATGGTCTTTGCTTTTTTTATGGGTACCATTACATCAATGACTCCTTAAGAGGGCAAAAAATTGGTCATACACTTTATAAAGTCTAATTAGGAGATTTAAGATGCACGATAATGGACTTATCAATAATGGTATGCAATGTGCTTTACCATGGGCCACGTACATTGGTGACTCTTTAAGATGGCTTAAAATTGGTCATATCCTTCATAATGTCCAAGTAGGGGATCTAATTGTGATATGCATAATTCCTTGTTTTTGTATTAACTTTATAGGCATTACAAATTAGTAATCATGCCAACTAGTCAACGGAAGGACTAAAAGAAAATTATCCCCTAGCTAATAGTCATTATGGTACTTCATCAAAATGAACCCAAAAGTGTTGCCATAGAAGAAGAATCCTTTAAATTGAGCATAGGATATTTTCTTCAAAGGTTATGACTATGAGTATAATTGATTGGAACAAATTTTATAACTATGATACACACACACACACCCCCACACAGGCACAAACATTTTTACTATTTGATATTGTCTTTGACATGGTAACCTTGTATTACATTGTTGCATTTGATATCTTCCAATCATTAAAATAAAAGTTGATAAATTTCATAGACGGCATTAATTTTTATACATGGACCTAGGACAAAAAACCCACATTACTAAGATGCTTTTTGTTGAGATTAGCTTATTATTAGACTAAGAGATCCTCAATGATACTCATAAATTTTCTATACCATCAATGTTGATGTTGTGCTAGAAAGAATATATGAATATATGGGTAAGTGTACATAAGCATATAGAATTTACTTGACATCTTGATATCCCATAACTAGGGTATACGCTGACACATATCGCTACTTCATGATATTACTTCACACACACGCACACGCACACGCACACGCACACGCACACGCACACGCACACGCACGTGCACGCGCGCGCGCACGCGCGCGTGTACACACACACACACACACACACACACACACACACATGCATGATTAATGCATATTATGATATATATGTAACATTTGAGGGATGAGTATGAATGTTCCCTATTGTATTTCTCTTTAATTGATGATTATTTTCTTTAGTTTATCTTATGGTCTCAATAGACTAAGAAAGAGACTATGATGAATAAGTAATCCTAGGTGTCAACAAAATGAGACTAAGAAATAACTATGATGAAACAAAGTGGAAAGTGATATTCATCAATGGCACCTAGGATTACTTATACAACTAGGATTTGTTGAGAAAGTTGTATTTTGTTGACTAGGATTACTTATACTCAAAGCCCTCTAGTGCAGTTGTATAAGTAATCCTAGTAGAGCATGGATAAGATACTCAAAGTACATAACCTAGAGACCGTAACTAGGTATATAAGGTATAATGGGCATACAAGAAGACACCTCAATAATTGACTGATCACCACTAAATCCCAAAGAAGAATCGTGTTCCATCCCCTTCAACTCTATATTCACCTCCTGAAGAACTTCATTAATCATAGCATCCTTGTCACCAATCTTTTTGTTGCAATGATGAAGTAACATATTCATCACTTTTCCTTTTAGCATCTAAGGCATTATCCAATCTTTTAGTCAAGTCCAAACATTTAGTCTCCAACTCATGAACCTTATGAACCAATGCCTTTTTTTTCTACAATAATGAATAATTATCTACCAGGACAAACAAATCCTTGAGCATGATATATGGTCGAGATATAACATCAATAAATCTCTCAACTACTATGTCCCATGTATTTTTTACATCAATCAGTAAAGCATTTCTTATATCCTGAAGTTTACATTTCAACACCATGGATGCATCAATATCAACCTCAATGTTTTTCAAAATTTTCTTCTCAACCTCTTGCAGAGGCTAAAATCTCTCAAGCAAGAGCTTATGGTCAACTTGCAACTTGACATACATCTCCATAAAGCTATCCATTTGAGCCTCGTTTTCCCAAATTGTATTACAAGTCATTAAATTGTTTGTTGTAACATAGACAAGATGGAAAACGAAGAAGGTCCTGTTGTTCAAGATTGCGAGGTGTATCTTAATCAGCGTGTCCCATGTCCTTGCTCTCAATGCAAGTTGGCAATTAGACGAAAACACCAATTGTCTATAGAACATGTACGACGATTTGGCGAGTTTCAATCTAAGATCATTGATCAGGCGATTACGGATTTTCAGCAAATAGTAATTTGAAGTTAATATCAATCATGCATTGTACTCGCAAGCTAATTGAATACCATATACAATAAGATTGGGTCTTGCTGGCAAATTTTCTATCCAGGGAGGTGATGTCTCGTCCCAAGGGAGAGTGCACCCTTTGCGGCCAATTAGAAGAGTTCGTGGGTGTGCGATGGATGGAGTGCAGGAGCCAATCCACCACTCGCAAGGCCAATCTATACCGTCAATGCCAGAGGAGACATGCAACCTTCTAGACCTACCTGCAATCTTGGAGCCTGAGATGGAGGCAATGATCGATGCATTGATTCCCATGGATGTCGAGACTTCTGATCCGCTTAGAGAGGAAGCATCCATAAAATTATATGATGGGTGCCGAGTATCTCGGCTAAAGACAGTGCTTGAACTCTTAAGTGTGCAAGCAAAATACGGGAGCGATACGAGTGTGACCGAGTTGTTTAGGTACCTTGTACATACGCTTCATTGAATTTTTTTTCGACACTATTATTACAAACATTTGTGCTTTTTCAAGGTGTTTTATGATTTTTTTCAGGTTATTGAAATATCATATATTACTGCCTGCAAATACCATGCCTGAGTCTCGTGATGATGCACGACATGTTTTACGGAAGCTTGGCATAGACTACAATAACATCCATGCATGTATCAACGATTACTATCTGTTTTGAGGAGAATACGAGACTATGGAGACATGTCCAAAGTGTGGTGCTCACAAGTATTGACAGGACTTGCAAGGGCAAATCATCCCTCAAAAAGTTCTCAGATACTTTCCGCTCATCCCCCACATAAACCACATGTTTCGTACATCTGGCATGGCGAGCTTGACAACGTGGCATGCGCAGAATAGGTCCATGGATGGAGTTTAACAAATATCAGCCGATTCATGTGCATGGAGCCACATTGACTCTACCTTCCCAGGCTTTGCACGAGAGCCAAGGAATCTTCGGCTCGGTCTCACAATGGATGGTGTGAACTCATTCGGTCTGCGCTCAACTTCTTACAGTGTGTGGCCTATAGTCCTTGTCAACTACAACATCCCTCCATGACTTTCTACGAAGAAAGGACATCTCATCCTTAGCTTGCTTGTCCCAGGCCGCTACAAAGTAAAAAATATGGACGTGTATCTTCGTCCATTAGTCAATGAGCTTAAGATTTTGTGGGAGGAGGGGATCACTGTGCAAGATATGAGCAGGCGCGATGGTCGGCAGTCAGGCAATATTTGAGCCATTCTCATGTGGACGATGCATGACTTTTTGGGATTGGGAAAGTGCTCAGGTGAGCAAGCCTCCGTTCTCGTAGGTAATATCTATATTTTATCTCATTCAATCAAGTATTCACTAGGTCATGGTGTTGGAATAGGTCTGGTTACCTCAGGTTATCATGCATGTCCATTGTGCGGGCCACAGTTAGACTCCTGAAGGTCACGAACCATGAAGAAGATGGTATATCAAGGACACGCTGCTTTCTTACCGGAGGATCATGAACTCAGGGAAGGCTTTCTTAGACGAGCTCCAACACATATGAATGCCGCAAGCTCGTACGAGCTGAAAATGGTCCACGTGGAATCACATCAAAATGGAATGCGACAGTTCTCAGTTTTCTACGAGTTGCCATATTGGACCCACTTACAGGTCAACCACTTGTTGGATCCCATGCATATTTTCAAGAATGTGGGCAGCTTGTTATGGGACCACATCACAGGAAAGAGAGACACTATAGGGGCACGAATGGATTTGAAGGAGGTAGGTAAGATGGAGGTGCTTTGGCCGCAGTCGAGTGCTGATGGTGGCATGCAGCTTCCTCGCGCTCCTTTGGTTTTGTCCACTAAAGAAGAGCACATTGTGAAACAAGTAATCAAGTCTATCCGCACTCCGACAGGTACGATGCGTTCTCTCACGTCCGCATTTTCTAAAGACGACCAATTATCAGGGCTAAAATTCCATGATTGGCATAAGATATGTCAGGTTTGTACTACGAATGGATTGTAATTCGCATGGGCATTTTGCTATTTGGAATGTGGCCATTATTCATAATGCTTTCTCATTTGTGGCAGTTTGTACTACCGATCACGATTGCAGGATGTCTTACTCTAGAAATTTGCGAAGCCATTTACAAGTTGTCGACTTTGGTGCAATGGATGTCACAGAAGGAGATTAAGACGTCCTCTATTGAATCCGGGAGGTGGGGAGAAATGGAGACAGTCTGTCTCTTTGAGAAATACCTGCTCACCAGCATGCTTATGATACAAATCCACCTTCTTGTGCATCTTATGGATGAAGTGGAGATTGCTGGACCTATCCATATGCGATGGATGTTCTTCTTGGAGCGCTTCATGAAAACCCTGAAAGGCTTTGTGCGACAACGAGCTCGGCCAGAAGGTAGCATGGCCAAAGGTTGGTTGTTGTCTGAGGCACTAGTGCATATTTCACAATGGCTATCAATGGTGTGTTGAGATATCGAGCTCCACTCGTGATATGCCAGGGTGACCATTGTGCATTTATGTCACTGACTTGTTAACTACAGATGCGGTTGGTACATCGCCCATGAATAATAGCTAGATGACAGCTATCCTTATCTACTCTAGCTCATGGCTCAGTTAGTATGCCACCTTAGTTAGTTGAGTTTGATTTGAGACCCATATATAGGGTTCTTCTATTTCTTTGTACTAGAGTCCTTTTGGCTTACACAACTAAGAAGAGGAAAACAGTTTTCAGCCTCCACCTTTGTGTGTATTCCCCCATTGTATAAGTGAGAAAGCTACAAGTGAGACTCCTTCCTTCTCTCCCACAAATTTGTGCTTTGTATTACTGTGCTTTGTATGATTTTTTTAAAATGATTTATATTACTATGCTTTGTATGATTTAAATTGATTATTCTAATATCATTTTTTATTTGTGCAGGTGATATTTTCAGGATGAGTCGAGGAATGAGCGATGAGGAGTTACAGGACATCTTTGCACGCATGTCAGAGAGATGGCAGACTAGGAGCTGTCTCGTTCTTCGTCAAGGCGCTCTGCGAGATCTGCTTCAGCGTGATCGGATGCTTCAGCTTCGAGCAGATGATCATGCTCACGACTTGGGCTATAGAGATACAGAGGCAGTGAGCCCGCGGTCGACACGAGATATAGGTGCGACTCCTCGCTCTCGTGGCTCAGGTGGATGCTGTGGAGACGCAGATGTGGTGTCTCCGTCTCGTCATTCAGCTGGAGCTGCGTCACCTCCAGGATTTGTCACACCTGTGGGGATGTCTACTCCAGTTACTCCGGCTTTTGCGCAACCGTCAGTAGCCCCCGTCAGTACACCGGATGTAGAGGGATCTCCTGGATATGCCCAGGAGCGTGGACGCAGATGGGAGAGGACCCATCTTAGGTATACTCCTAGGGGTTATGGATATCTGGTCGATAGTAGGTCAGGAGCCATCATCATGAATGATGAGGGGAGGAGGGTGATGGCTCACATGAGAGAGTTGTGCCAACAAGTTTTTCGGCACAACGTCTTGGATCATTGGAAGAACATACTGGAGGGGAGCAAGGACTACATAGTAGCATCCTTGCACGAGGAGTTTTCGGTGCCAGCCGCAGTAGATAGATTCTCTATAGACTGGATGATGGATTGCATGCATGCATACATGTCACATAGACGATCCGATGCACGCAAGGCAATCAAGAGTGGGGCTGTAAAGCCTGAGTGGTTAGATGCACACGACTGGCGCCGACTGAGGGAGGAGGCTACAGATTCTCCAAGATGTCGGAGTTAGCAACGCGAGGCGGCGAGGGCACGACTCGAGGCCAGAGTGGTCCATCATCTTAGGAGGGGCGGCCACAGGACATATTTGGAGGACTTTGTAAGTTTTTCTTTTGTTTTGCTTGTTTATTTTTTTGAAATATTCTTTGTACTGACAATTATATTTCTAACAGTTAGCATTTTGTTTTCTTTGCAGCACTCCATTACAAATCGCGATCCGTCTAGCCTTGAGACTCGATATGCAGAGAAGCACGGTCTCAATGCATTGATCGACCGATTGTATAGATGCGGCGGCCCTGTAAGTCACTCATCTTTCTTGTCCGTAGTTACCATGAAATATTTGAATGCATTATTGTATGGTGGACTGATGTGTTGTTTCTTTTTCTGCAGAGTCTGTTTGATGCTCCTTTGCGGCGGGACGAGCTTTCGGGGGATGAGGATGCGTAGCTGGCCCTTGGATCCCTGGAGCTCACACACCTTTATTTTTGAGTCGCTTGATCTATGTAGACATGTTCTATGTATTAGTGATATCCTGTCATGATTGTACCAATCGCTTTTTATGCGATCATGTATTTATTTCATGTATCAGTTTTATGATTTCAGTATACATTCTTTTTGTTTGTAAGTGCATTATACACAGTAGTGCAGAAACTATTTTGTATGGCTCTCATAAAGAACCTGTTACCGTCGCTATTAGCATCGCAAATTTTACTACTCACGTTGCTATTGGCGTCGCTATGTGCGTCGCAAACCGTCGCTATCAGCGTCGGTATTGGCGTCGCTATCAGCATCGGTATTGTTTTTTTATCCCTGTTACCGTCGCTATTTGCGACGTTGATAGCAATGCCAATATCGACGCTAATAGCGACGGTTTGCGACGCGCATAGTGATGCTGATAGCGATGCCAATACTGACTTTCTATGGCATCGTTAATAGCGACGCTTTTTGCGATGACGGGGGCAAATTTTGTTGTTTGTATTTTCGTCGCTTTAAACGTCGGTATAAGGCCTATATCTTATAGTCTCTCTCTCTCTCTCTCTCTCTCTCTCTCAAGCTTTCTTTCACAATCGGAGGGGTATCCTTCTCTCTACCTCTGTCTTGCACCCTCTAGGGGTCTCCTTATGCTCCCTTGTGCCTCCCCATGCCTCATATTTATAGTGAATTAGAGAAGAGGGCTTGTGGCTGAGAAGTGGAGCTCTTTATGGAGGGGGGATCTTGGAAAGATCAGTAATCTGATGCTCAGATAAAAAATCTGATGGTTCCATTGACTCCAAAAAGTGGGTTAAGACTCCAAGACACTTACTTAGAAAGCTCTCAGTTTACTCCTTCTTTTCTCTATTCAAAGTGTTGTCTACTGCCTGTAGACTGTGATCATGGCGCGCATGATTTCGCAAATCCCTCTCTTTATTTTTTTCTTTTTATAAAATCTCCAAAAATAACTAAAACATCACTTGTCTTTTCTTTTAAATGACATCCATTTCTAGAAATCTCCATATCTTTTTAAGATAATATCTAAAAAATACTAGTTTTGTCCAAAAATCTAATATTTTTGGACCATCGAAACAATACACATTAATACTAGTTATTAATATAGCTCATAAGTCTCCTTCACGTTGTAACTTATGTGAAAGGTGGCTACAGTCCTTGCCAATCTGAGAAAAATATGAGATTTACGACTCTTGATTTTTTAAAACATATATTTTTAATTAAATAAAAATATTTAATTATTAATGTTAGTTGTTTTTTTTAAAAGTTAGTCTTTAGTTAGTAATCTTACTAACTTATTAATTGACTAACTAACTTTCAAACTAACCAACTAACTTTTATTGTGTAGAAATATTACATCCTCTTCCCCTTAGAGAAATTGAGATGTCCTCATCTCGAGAGAAACCAAGGGTATCATTTTGGAACCTGTGGGTTATGGGCCCCTAATGCTTTCACTATGCTACTCTAATCACTCACAGGCATGCGGTCTTTTGAAACAACTTATTGTATTTGATATATTCGTGTCTTGATTACAAGAGAAAATTTATTGTAGTTACATCTCATGGATATCTTCTAGGTTTTTCCTAAGCACTTGGTATATTCTGGATCACTGGAGCTTGTACAACTTTATTTCTTGTAAGCTCAAGGTCTCTTCGAGTTCTATTGGGACAATTGACTTAGCTTGTAATACTAAAGAATACTTCCAAGTTTTGACATTCTGGTAAGACCCAATCTATATTAGTTGACAAGGAATGACTAAATAAAAATTCATTGCAATTTATAATTGTCATTCATTGCCAGTGTATCTCTAACCATTTGCAATTTATAACTGTCATTCATTGCCAGTGTATCTCTAACCATTTGCAATTTATAATTGTCATTCATTGCCAGTGTATCTCTAACCATTTGCAAGTTCTAGGCTCAAAATAGATACAACTCATATGATGCAAATTAACTGTAGATATAAGAGTAGGATTTATTAGGGTATTCTCAATACCAAATATATTGCATGTTTGAAAGATATCTAGGGTTTCTAATCATCCTGAAGAGGTGTTGTAGGTTCTAGGCCTTCATCTTCATTTGATTCCTCTATATATCCAAAGATAGCTTTGTGTAGCTTTGTTTCCTTAGAGATTTAATGTCTTCCGGGCTTAAGTCAAGGTAGCCTGCTTAGACATGCCCTAGCTCATTGCAATGGAAGCATTGATAGTAGGGACATCTCCTACGGATGTGCCCTATCTCTCTGCACGTGTGGCATCTCTTTCCTTGATCTCGGGAAATATCTTTATCACAATTTCTCGATCAAGTCCGTCAGACGCATTGCTTCAAGTCGATGGTTTAGAGGAGTAATCAGGCCATGGCAAAACTTGGATACTTGATTCGCAATATCCATAGGTGGTGTGTATTTTAGTAGGGTTACAAACTTTGAGTAGTAAGCTTCCAAGGTTAAATCCAGTTGCTTGATCTTGAAGAACTCATTCATCCTCAAAGTCTGGTAGGTTGGCAGAAGGTATCGTCCATGTGCAGCATCTTTCAGCTAAGCCCAAGTGACAGTGGCTTCAAAAATACCTTGATCTTGGCACCATTGCTTCCACCATAATCGGGCATGGTCAACTATCTTAAGTTTGGCTATCATTACTTGATTGGTAGAAGCAATTCCCGAAGTAGAGAAATAATCATCCATTGACTCAATCCATATCTCCGCCTTCGCTGCGATGTCTATTCCTTCTCCATCAAACTCAGGTGCCTTAATTTGCATAAGAAGAAATTTCTTCTCTTGCATACCTGCATTTGTGGGTGTAGGAGGTGCCTAACAATCAAGCCATACCATTTAGTTTATTCTATTTAGGATATGTCTATGAACCATGCATTAATCAATCATGCATCATTACAAAGTTTGGCTTTGATACCAACTAAAACGTGCCCATCCCATTGGACTATCCAGGCACACTTTTAGCGGTCTATTGAGAAACAAATCTAAGCCTCGTTGCCTGGAACTCCAATGGAATGTTTCAAGTTTTGTCGCCCAGGGTTTTTTGAATCCGCCTCGCAACGGAACGTTCACGGCCAAACCCACTAGGATAGACCTAAAATTTGGGCTCCTAGTGGGCAAGGTCTCCTAACAACATTCTAGCGTCAGATCCTGGACATCCTACTTTACGTAGAGATACCCAAGCGGAAGTAGACCCATGTCACACTTGGTTGAAAGAGAATGAGAAATGAGAGGGATGCACCACTCAACCTCTCTGCCCGTAGGGCATAGTCCCATTCCGGTCCCCTAAAACGGCATGAATCGGATTCTAACCTAGTAATACCTAAAGGTCGAATGACAATAAAATCTTGTGAGAAGCCTTCCAGTTCTCTGGGACCACCCTGTTGTAGGACAGACCCGTCGGGGGCTCCGCCTACCCGCTTCCCTTAATAGCTTTAGTTTTCTAATTAGGTCCTACCATATTTATGTGTGACACTTAAAGGTAGCTTCATTAAATAAGCCTTTTAGGGAACAGGGTTGGTTCGCATAACTTATAGCACACACACAAAAACAGAGTAAAGAATTCTATTGATAAGCAAGTTCCTTAACTTATCTTCAAGTTAATCTTTGTCTCCTGCCCATACAAGAGAAATTATGTATCCCTTCTATCCAACAGAAGTAACTGGTCCAGATCACATGGCACCATAAATTCCATATCTTTCCGACCTAGCGAAAGGTACACAAAATTCCATGAGGGTATTCTGCCCACCAAGATTCCACCCTTGTAACTAGTATTTAGGGTTCCAGGATCTCGTCCTGGGTCACAAAGAGGCTCGTAAGATTCTAGGAACAATGCAGGATTTACAGCCAGAGCCCCCTCTGGCACCTACATTTCTTACTGTTCGAGACTATCCTTACTAAGATAGACCCTTCGCCTATGGAGCCAGTCCAAGCCTCTCATAGCAATAATCATGATCCCCTTTGGAGTAGGGTCTCGCCGTTAGCTTGGGGGTAGCCTAGCGCGATCCTGCCTTTTATTCTGTTTGATAATAATTTCAATCAGAGATCTAGATTCTGGCAAACACAAATAGTCCTTTCAAATGTAAGAAGTTAGGAATAAGGACTTAATGTAAGTAATATTGATATTATGCCATGTCACATTGACATTGGTATAAAAGGAGAGGATACGTAATTTTTCACATCTTTTTGACACATTAATACAATTATTGTCCTGCTTTCCCATCTTGCTCACAGCTTCCATGGCTTCTCCTACATTCATGTCTTTCTCTCTCCAAATCTAGTATTTCTCTCTCCTCATCACTCTTCTTCTCTCTCTTCCTGCAATTTTTCTCTCTCTTCTGCAGTCTTCTCTCTCCCTAGCTCACTCTCTGGCAAGTGGTATTAGAGCATTGGTCTTTGATCCATTTTTCCCTTCTATTTATAGTCCTATTTTCCTCTATCAAAATCAATTTCAGACAAGTATTATACAAGACAGTGACTAGTGGAGTGTTGCAGACCATCTACAGTTAGTAAGAGACTACATCTAGAGATATCCAAGGATAGATATGGCGGAGGATGGCTTAAGTGGCAGGTCGCCATCAAATTTCATGCAAAACTGGAGGTAACTAGGGTAAAGGAAGGTTAACGGGGCTTAGTTAGAGGTTAAACTCTAGTTACATTTCAAAAGGGAGCTTCTCTTCTCTCTCTTTCAAGCTTTTGGCTGAAGCTTCAATGGTGGCTACCAATAAATCTTCCTAGATCTCTCTCTACTGATCATCCCTCACAGCCAAACCATGGGGCAATGATTTCTTATCACCTGAGCTTCAAGAATAGTATCATGGTTAGATAGTTGATGCAGGAGATCGAGTAGCATTCAGCCCGAAAATTGCACCGAAAATTGTGCTGATTTTCTTGCTCTCAACCTCTTCCTGATCTGCTCTAGATCTTCCATAGATTGATTGCTTACTTTGAAGCACTTCATCAGGCTCTATTTTAGCAACTTTCAGTTGGAGGAGAACTCTAATCTTCATCTCCTTTGGTCAAACCCCTAAAACACAGCAGGGCAGCCATAGCCACAGACGTGGAAGCTCAAATTTCTTCAAATTTTGGACTTCTCCAACCTCCAAGGCTTCTCTAGTACTATGTACAAGTCAGATAGACTTCAAGATTGAAGACATTGTGGAGATTTTAGCTTGTGCAGGACATTGGAGCTCAAATGGAAGGATTATTTTGGGGCTTTTCCTCAAGAGGCTTGAATCTTTGGTATTCAAGTATTCAAGCAAGCCCGGGGCATTGATTCTTCACGGATTTAATCATATTGGAGCTTGTATGGACTGATTCTACGGATATTTCAAGCTTTATGATGGATTTATGGTGGAATTTGAAGAATTCTTCCATCAATGGGATTGGAGCTAACATCTATCATCTTCTTTAAGCTTAATTGAGATATTTCTTTTACTAATCTCTGAAATCTCTCAATAATCCACTTACTAATGTTTTTCCACTTGTTGATGGGAGATTATTGATCAATTAATTCTCTGAATTGATCAATAGATCAGAGATTAGTGTTATTTCTCATTAATCCCAGCCTATTCCATTGAATTTCAATCTTGATTCAATCATTACTTCATCATGGATATCATTTGCCAAGTTTGATGCAAAACCTTGACTTGTTTTGGTTGAATCCTTTTACCCAAGCTAAAATATTGTAAAAGGGCAAGCACTATCAATTAGTGAATCACAGAATTGCATTAGTAAGACCCTTCCCCTGTCCAAATTTTCAAGATTTCATTCAATTGCATCTCATGAAAGGGGCTGAATGAATATTTAAAAAATGCATCTCATGCTGATTGATTAGATTAGCAAGCTATTTCCATGTTGATATACCCATCAAGGAAAAAGGTGCATGCCACGGGAGATAGTGTGACAAAAGAGAGGTGACCCTCCCTCACTATCAAAGATCTCGAAGGGGTGCAACCAACTGACCCAAGGGGAACTTTGCCCACCTCTCGGTGATTCGGAGCCTGTGTAGGGAGCCTATCATGCCATTTTATCCCTCACATAGGTACATCGAGTGGAGAATCAAAGATTGAAGACTTTCCAAAGGCTCAAGTATATTCAGGTTCAAAACAGGGTAAAACAAAGATTTACAAGGCACCACAGGGCATTTACACGTTGTTACATGTACACCATTCATTATTGAAGTATAGGTGCAGGTATTATAGGGTACCCAAAGGTCCTATTTAGCCTTCTATAGGGTTTGATAACCATTTGGGGTTACTATCTTGCCTTACAGGGTCAAAACAGGGTACTTACAGGTTTAGACAGGATGTAGGCCTAAACAATTCAGACTCAGAAATCGAGTTGCAGATTTTTTTGTCCTAAATTTGTTATAGTGTGCTATAGCTCATCTCAAAGAGTGCATTCTTGGCTTTGATTTGAACTAAAAAGATTTTGAAATCTAAGTTCCCTAGCAAAAGTTATAGCCATTTTTCTGACAAGGGATATTGCAGGACTGCACTATCATGGCAGGACATAAGGGTAAAAATAAGGTCCAGGAAAATTATGCTCAGCAAATCAGGGATTGTTGGATAATGCACCTCAAGAGAGCCTTGAAGATCCTCAACAACCAAGGGAAGTTAGTATACTCAATAATACCTTGTGGGTCCATGAACAAAGACATAGGGAATGATATGAGGCCATATGATCAAGAATGGAGCAAATGGTTTTGTCTACTGATCAAACGAAGTCTTCCATTGAGAAGTTAGTGGATTCAACGACTCAAACAAAGGCTTATATTGATAAGTTGGTGGAATCTAATGCTCAAATTATGGCACAATTCTCTCAATGGATACAAATGCAAATGGGATCTAAAGAAGCTAAGCTAAAAGCTTATTCAAACAGTGAGCCTTCAGTCCCATTTCAACCATCTAACCAAAATGGTCATGGACATGGGATTATTGGAAGAAGAAGCATCCCAAATAGCCAATATGAAGTAGGAGAGGCTTCACAAAGGCATGATGACTATTTGGGTAGTTTGAATGGAGCTAATTCTTAAGCTTTTGGGCTGAATACTCAAATTCCTAGGGTTTCCCTACCAATAGGAAGATTGCATAGTGGTTCTCAGCCACCTATTGGGAGATTTCCGTCACAATTTGGAGGTTCCATACATGGTACTCATGATCAGCCTATTTTGGGATAACAACCATTCCATGAAAGCTAAAGTCTAAGATGGAATCCTACTTTTACATATTCCCTAAAACTGATGACATGAAGATTCATTTTGCTTCCTTGCATTTGGAGGGATTTTCCCATACTTGGTGGAGGTATATTAAAAAAGAAAACATACTTGTAGAGAATTGGGAAGCTTTCAAGGCACTTATGGCTGAAGTATTTGTCTCCCCTCTTGAAAAAGAGAAATTGGCACAGACATGGTATGGTTTGGGACAAAGAGGCAGAAGTGTAAGAGAGTACACTAACCAATTTCTCAACCTAACCATGTATGTAGAAAGCATCAGTGATGAGGCTAAGCTCCACAAGTATATGTATGGTTTAGAGCCATCTTTATCAGCTGATGTCATGGCACAAAACCCTACTTTACTCTTTAAGGATATTGAGCTTGCGGAGCGCTATGGAAGAAAATATAGAAGAGAATCTTCATTTCAGCCTAGTTTTGGACAGCCAAGGACTATTTTTAAATAGGAGCAAGCTAGTAACACTTATGGCAACAATCATGTGCCAAATGGGAGCTTACAAGTACCACCTTATCCACCATTCAATGCTTCTAGACCTCAAAGTAATTTCAAGATAGCAAACAATCCTAGAGTTGACTTCAAACAAGGGGATAGCAAGCCTAAATCCATTTCAGCCAACATGAATCATGAGTCTGTTCCTGTGGATCTTTACAAAGAAAGAAAGGAGAAAGGCTTATGTTTCAAGTGTGGGGAAAAGTATACACCTGATCATGCCTCAAAGTGTGTATACAAAAATGTCAAACCCAAGCTTCAGAGTATGTTAGTATTTGAGGATTTGAAGATGAAATGGATGAAGCTAATGCAATTGCACTTAATTTGAAAATGAAGATATTGAGGAAGAAGTTGGGCAAGAGTATTTCTATGATCCAGCCGACTCTTTTTCTTTTGATCCAGGTGGAAGTGTTCCTTTTGAGTGTTGAGTACAACTCTTATAACATGTTAATCAAGGCATGAATTTTTCGTTTGGGCTATCTTACCCAACATAAGTAAAATTCCTTAAAGGAATATATTATGCCAATAACTCAACGAGATGACCTATAGGACTCTTAAATAGACAATCAATTTCTATAACCGTCTCTAGTCAACTCTTAACCTTGTCGCATTTGACCATAACTATATCTAATGCGCATAAAGATATATGTACAATAACCTTTGGCAATTAATTCTTCTAACATGATTCTATGATCTAGAATCTCAATTAACCTAGCTGAAAATCATAGCAATTAATTGTTTATGTTTGTACTAATATGTTTTCTGGATGAGTTATCATTTTGTGTAAGTGAAGAATATGGAAACTAATATCTTTTAATTATCTTATATAGAAAAATAATAATCTAGTAATGAATAACCTAGTTTGGCAGCATGACGACATTAGAAATTTTGTCTTTACTTGCGCTTGCATTAGCCACACCCAATGTTCCATTGGTAGTGGCAACTCCCGCAACCTTAGGCACTCCCGTATCATTGGCAATACCCGTTGCTTCACCGGTTGCGTTGGTCCTGATGGTTTTTCCACTTCATTACTTTGGAACCATCATCCGCGAGTGGTTCGAGAGATAGGGAAGGTGGAATAGATTCGAGATTAGAGAGTGTAAAAGAATATGGCTTAGTTGAAGATCGAGACAAGGGAATTGAGCTAACTCTCTTCCTCTCTTCCTCTCTCTCTCTCTCTCTCTCTCTCTCTCTCTCTCTCTCTCAAGCTTTCTTTCACAATCTCTTGGAGGGGTATCCTTCTCTCTACCTCTCTCTCACACTCTCTCGGGGTCTCCTTATGCTCCCTTGTGCCTCCCCATGCCTCATATTTATAGTGAATTAGAGAAGAGGGCTTGTGGGCTGAGAAGTGGAGCTCTTTGTGGAGGGGGGATCTTGGAAAGATCAGTGATCTGATGCTCAAATCATAAATCAGATGGGCTCCAAAAGGGGGATAAAACTTCAAGACACTTGCTTAGAAAGCTCTCAGTTCACTCCTTCTTCTTTTCTCTGTTCGAAGTGTTGTCTACTGCATGTAGATTGTGATCGCGGTGCGTGCGATTTTGCGAATCCCTCTCTTTATTTTTTTTCTTTTTATAAAATCTCCAAAACTAACTAAAACATCACTTGTCTTTTCTTTTAAATAATATCTAGTTCTACAAATCTCCATATAATATTTTAAGATAATATCTAAATTGTACTAGTTTTGTCCAAAAATCTAATATTCTTGGACCATCGAAACAATACACATTAATATTAGTGATTAATATAGCTCATAAGTCTCGTTCATGTTGTAGCTTATGTGAAGGGTGGATATGGTCCTTGCCAATCTGAGAAAAATATTAGATTTATGACTCTTGATTTTTTAAACATATATTTTAATTAAATAAAGATCCTTAATTATTAACGCTAGTTTTTTTTTCTTTACTTAGACTTTAGTTAGTAATCTTACTAACTTATTAATTGACTAACTAACTTTCAAACTAACCAACTAACTTTTATTGTGTGGAAATATTACATCCTCCTCCCCTTAGAGAAATCAAGATGTCCTCATCTCGAGAGAAACCGGGGGTATCATTTTGGAACCCGTGGATTATGGGCTCCCCATGCTTTCATTGTGCTACTCTGATCACTCACAGACATGCGGTCTTTTGAAACAACAACCTATTGTATTTGATATATCTGAGGCTTGATTACAAGAGAAAATTTATTGTAGTTACATCTCATGGATATCTTCTAGGTTTTTCCTAAGCACCTGGTATATTCTGGATCACTGGAGCTTGTACAACTTTATTTCTTGTAAGCTCAAGGTATCTTCGAGTTCTGTTGGGACAATTGACTTTTCTTGTAATACTAAAGAATACTTCCAAGTTTTGACATTCTACTAAGACCCAATCTATATTAGTTGAGAAGGAACGACTAAATAAAAATTCATTGCAATTTATAACTGTCATTCATTACCCCAGTGTATCTCTAATCATTTGCAAGTTCTAGGCTCAAAATAGATGCAACTCATATGATGCAAATTAGTTGTAGATATAAGAGTAGGATTTATTGGGGTATTCTCAATACCAAATATATTGCATTTTTGAAAGATATCTAGGGTTTCTAATAATCCTGAAGAGGTGTTGTAGGTTCTAGGTCTTCATCTTCATCTGATTCCTCTATATATCCAAACACTACACTTCTGTAGCTTCGTTTTCTTAGAGATTTAATGTCTTCTGGACTTAAGTCAAGGCAGTTTGCTTGGACATGCCCTAGCTCATTGCAATGGAAGCATTGCTGATAGGGACATCTCCTACGGATGCGGCCTATCTCTCCACACATGTAGCATCTCTTTACCTTATCTGGGGAAATATCTTTGTCACAATTTCCTGACATTTCTTGATAAAATGCTAAAAGCATACCTGGATAGCCCAATGGGGTGGGCACCTTTCAGTTGGTATTAGAGCCAAACTTTGTAATGATGTGTGATTGATTAATGTTTGGTTCATAGACATATCCTAAATAGAATAACCTAAAGGGAAGTGGGTGGATAGAGTCCCTGATGGGTCCATCCTACGGCAGGGTGGTCCCAGAGAATTAGGAGGCTTCTCACAAGATTTTACCATCGTTCGACCTTTAGGTATTGCTAGATTAGAACTTGATTCATGCCATTTTAGGGGACCGAAATTGGACTATGCCCTACGAGTAGAGAGGTTGAGCAGCGCATCCCTCTCATTTCCCATTCTCTTTAAACCAAGTGTGGCATGGGTCTACTTCTGCTTGGGTATCTCTATGTAAAGTAGGGTGTCCAAGATTTGATGCTAGAATGTTGTTAGGAGACCTTGGCCACTAGGAGCCTAAATTTCAGGTCTATTATGCAAAATGTTTCGGCCCTTAATGAAACCATATTGAAGAGGATGCACAATGGCCAGAAGATGCTTGTGGAGCCGATTCGCCATTACTTTGGAAAAGATTTTATACATCGAACCCATCAAAGAAATTGGTCTCCAATGTTTCAACATTGACGGTGAAGGAACTTTTGGAAGCAGTTTGATAAGACCTTCTTTCCATGAGGAAGCCATGAACCCCGTTTCCGAAACCTGCTGAAACATCGTCATCAATGGTTTCACCAGCTAGGTAGCAAAAATCTCAAAGAATTCATCGGTGAGACCATCCCAATCGGGACTTTTATCCTTGGGCAGGTGTAACAAAACATCCATAACCTCCGCCTCACAAATATCTGTCTCCAAAGTAGTTTGCATATCAAGTGGAACCGGATTGCGGACCAGATCATAGAAGACTGAGCGTGCATGAGTAACTTGGTCCAAAGGTGAAGGAGAAGAACCAAGAAGGTCTAGAAAATAATTCCTGCACATATTCTCAATAGTCTGAGGATCAATGACCATTCGATCTTCTGGATCTTGAAGTCTAGTCATATTTTCTCGAGCAAAAGATGCATGTAGAGCTCGAAAGAACCTATGAGTCTGACAAACACTATCTTGCAAATTCTCAATCAAATTTTGCAATTTGGCCTGCTGATAAGATTTCAATTGAAACTCTTTAATATTTGCTCCATGAATTGAGTGGCCACTTGAGAAATAGTAAACTAGGTCCTTTTTGGAATCAAATGGGCTATCTTGGTGAGTTTATCCACCACCACATATATGCTATTCCATCCCTTTTTGGCAGTAGGCAAGCCACTAATGAGGTCCATCATAATGTGCATCCATTTGTCTGTAGAAAAATGGGTAATGGCTACAACAAACCACCTGGCTTATGGGTGATGTCCTTATTCTACTAATAAGGCATACACAATGACAAAGTCTTTGACATCTTTCCAAAGCCCTTTCCAATAGAAGCTTTTGTTGATCCTATCATAGGTTTTGAAAACTACAAGGTGTCTAGCTAAAGGTGAAGAATGCAACTCCTCCATAATTTTCTATGTAAAAGAAGAAGTAGAGGGAATGACAATCTTGTTGTTTAACCAGTTGAGGCCAAATTTTTGACATCTTCATATTTTTGGATGAAGAGCTACTCCTTCAAAAACTTCGGGCTTACTAAAATAGGAGTAGAACTAAGGAGTTCCGTTAACTGGTTGAAGCTACTATCTGCAAAAGCATCCCAAAAGAAAGCTTCCTTCTTCAATCTATTAGTCAAAGGAGTTACAATAGCCGCATAATACTTGATGAATTGGTGATAAATGAAGATAGACAAAGAAATCCTCTAAGTGAAGTAGTGGTAGTAGGTGTTAGACAATCTTAAATGCATTGCACCTTCTTGGGTTTAGCCCCTGGATCCCTTTTTCACTAACAATATGTCCCAAGTATTCAACTTTAGTCTACATGAAAGAGCATTTCTTCTCCTTAGCAAAGAGTCTGTGATGTCTCAATACATAAAAAACCTTTCTCATGTGTGGTACATGGCCCTGAAGGGTCTTATTGTAAATCAAAATGTCACTAAAAAAGACTAAGATAAATTGAAAGAGGAAAGGCTGCAAAATCTTATTCATCACACTCTACAAGCTAGTTTGAGCATTTGTAAGCCCAAATGGCATCACTAGAAAATGGTAAAGCCCTTCATCATTCCTAAAATTGGTCTTGATTTCATCATCCTCTCACATACCGATCTGATGATACCCTAACCTTAAGTCAATCTTCGTAAAGAATCTAACCCCCTTGAGCTCATCAAGCAAATCATCAATCCTAGGTATTGGGTACATGTTCTTCACTGTGATTCTAACGTGTCTACCTGTTCCCGTCAGGACACGTCTTAGCAGTCCATCAGAAAGGAGGTCTAGAAAGCTCCGATCGGCACTCCCATGGAATGTTACGGGGTTTGCAATCTAGGACTTTCCACGTCTGCCACGTAGCGGAATTATTCTGGCTGTTCCCACTTAGGACCGACCTGAATCAGGGTTTCTCCTAATGGTCATTTCCTAAATGGCAACTAGCGTCGAACCCCAAGCAAGCTACTTTACACAGAAATGCCACGGACGAAGCAGATTCATGCTGCACTTGGTTCAAGGAGAATGGGAAACGAGAGGGATGCAAAGCTCGATCTCTCTGCCATAAGGCATAGTCCCATTCCGTTCCCCTAAAACAGCATAAACTGGGATTATTATAACCTAGACTCTAGGTCAGCGTCCTTGCTATTCATTTCCTTTGAGAAGATCTCCTTGTTGTCCATTATGATTGAGAAAAGTTCTCGGCCAACCGAGACCACCCATCCGTAGGATAGATCCATGGCCACATCCACCACACTTTCCTTAGGTTGTTTTAGTTTTCTAATTACCTACCACATTTAGTTGGACATGCATCAAGCAGCTTCCTTAATTAGCCCATTAGAAACTAGCTCCTTCACGTAATCTTAGCACTTGACATAGAAAAGCAGTGTCAAACAAGTTCCTTTTCAACAGGTTATCATATTTATCTTTGGAATACATTCATAAAGTCCAGCCCACAAGCTTATTCATAATCCGCCCGAAGTCTATCCAGCAATCCACAGGGATTACTAATCCAAGATTTCGCCCGTAGACTAGTATGCGGGCCTCGAGATCCAATTCGGAGTCATGTTGGACTCTTGTGCAAGGCCTAGAAGACTCTTGTCCAAGTAGCGCTCAATAGAGAGACCTCATGCGGCAGGTTTGGTCCACCTCCCCAGCGCGGCTAACAACCCCCTTGGTTAGGGTCAGGTAGACAGTCGGGGGTAACTAAGGCTGCCTGTCCCTTCAGGCCTTCAACCTAAAGCATTAGATATCTTTTCATCCTTTAGTTCCTTGAGCAAACAAAGCAAGCAGTGCTCTTTAAACTGTTACAAGCACAATCATTTCGAGTGGTCATTATTTGGCCAACTACTAAGGAGTGAATCCTTCTCTCCGAATGCATCTAGCATTCGACCTGGGATCAATTGCAACTTGGCAAGATCCCCAAGGGTCTGTCTGATCTCCCTTTTGTCCTTGGGTTAGAGCCGTACCCTATTAACCCAACTTTAACCAATACCTTAGGTTTTGCTAACAGTAAATCATGGCGAATATGTTGCTCCAATTTATTGATTAGTCCTTTGCTTCCAAGAAAATCCCTAATTCCCTTATCTTGGTAACTTTATAACAGGATGACTATTCATCCTCTTGCGAGTTAAACTAGTGCAAGAATCTGCCAATCTCATTCCGAGGAATTGGCCATTCTCTTGTGATCAAACCACAAGATCATGCGATGTTGCAACTTGTTGCACAAGTGTCACATCTAATCCATGGGATCATTTCACCCATCAAATGATGTCTTCTAATCATGGAATCATGATTAGATAAGAAGCAGGGTTTAGGGTGTCTTCCTGTCCAACCCATTCCCAATTGCACTAGGTCGGTCCTAAGGGTTCCAACTCAATCTGAGTTTCATCTTTTTAACGAGTGATCTTTAGGGTAGAAACCCTAGATCATTTCTTGCGAGTACGTCCAATTGTCCCTACATTCCGTGAGTGTGGGTAGGACTTTAGGGTATGAGAGTTTTGACTTGGCAATAAGTGCGACTAGGTCAAGCCTTTAATGTGCTAAATCGTAGTTAGCACTTGGAGTATATTGTATCGATTTAACCATCCTAAGAGAATCCTTTGTGGTTTAGGTGTTTCGGGTAATCCAATTTTCTTGTCTTACGACAAGGACGAACTATTCCTAAAGATATTGTCTTGATCAAAGAGGGGAAAAACTAGTTGCATTATGTCATAATTCACGTAAGCACGCGATTCATTTCCTCTAGATTCGCAATCCCTAACTTTTCTTATTAAGACCAAGCACATGTTAAAATTCGCATAACTTCCATTGATCCTACTAGGACATGCATTCACGATTCATGCTACTAAGCTGTTAAGGTTTTATGTTAAAATGAACCATGCAGCCTTTCCCTAATTACATTTCTGAATGAAATATTCGTACCATGAATGAGCATTACGCCCCTTTCCTAACTACCACGTAGTTAAATGAGATTTATGCCATTTGAAATTAGAGTTAACCTACTTCACGCAGCCCTTAGAATCTTTTCCATGCTTTGCAATTTCCTATGGTTGATAACGACTTTTTTTATGAATCATTACGAATAAGGTTTGTCTAAAATATGCGACATACGATTTAATCTTTCCATTCATAATCAAAGGTGTACTACAATAATCTCGACTTTGTAATGATAGTCATTAGTTGTTCTAGATTTGTTACTTTGCAATGTACAAAAGCAACTTGCTAAAAATGCATAGACATCTTATGTTCTTTTTCGTTCATTCCGTTGAAAAATACAAATGACCAATCTTCAATCGTGAGTTACTTCTTTTAAAAATAGTCAATGTATTTCATTCGCATCAAACTAGGTGGATTTGACAAGCATAAGTGCATCCTAATTCCATGAATTAACCATGCATAATTGCAATACTTCGATGTAAATCAAAAATAGGAAGAAAACCTGGACTTGTGGGTTCGGTGAAATATCCACATGAATATTAGGAGATGATCCTCCTGCGGTTGCGCCTTGTGACTTTTTAGGGGCCATCGTGAATTCGACCTTCCGTTAGCCTTCGCAGATTTGAATTACTTGCCTTGGTTTGCAGCCTTATGATCTTTGGCCGTCTCCTTCGTACTCGCAATTCCCTTTGAGATACGGCTCCTTGACAGAAGTACCGACTTGCAAAATTTGGCTTTGGAAGGCTTGAGGGTTATTGTGAAGGCCCTTGTGGCAACGGAGGCTTGAGAGCTATTCTTCTCCTTGAAATTCAAGGGAAAAAAAGGGGTAGGAACGGACTTATGTGGAATCCAATGGGGAGGGGGTCTAAGGAAGCCCTCTTCTTTTCCACAAAGACCCGGGGGTAACGATGGGCTTATTGGGGGATCTAGTGAGAAGGGAGTTTATAGGCTTTCTCCCCTTCTTTTCAAATCCCAAACTAGGGATGATTGGTGGGAAGGGCTTTGTAGCTTCCTCTCCTTCAAAGTCCCGGAAAGGGCGTGTTGGGGAACTAATGGGAAGGCCTTATAGGCTTCCTCTTCGAAGCTCGGGGGGGGGGGGGGGGGGGGGGGGGGTAAAGATGATTGGTGGGAAGGGGGGCTTTAAATCCTAGGGGTAAGATGTACTTTATGGGGAATCCAACGGGAAGGGGGCTTAGAGAAGCCCCCTTAGAAGCTTCCTAGAGAAGATTCTGTGAAGCCTCTGGCAGCTACATATAGCATGGAG
Source organism: Lygodium microphyllum (assembly GCF_053477565.2). NCBI lineage: Eukaryota > Viridiplantae > Streptophyta > Polypodiopsida > Schizaeales > Lygodiaceae > Lygodium > Lygodium microphyllum. The sequence continues at coordinate 139,736,953 of NC_141145.1, forward strand.
ATAGAGGACTTGGGAGGCTTTATGGAGGCCATGAGCTCCACGACAGCAAGTGGCGTCAACAAGCAGCCCGGTCATTGGCATAGTGAAGGTAGATCTGACAGTGTTCTCAGTTGGCGACTCCCTCCAGCACGGCGGCTCCATGGAACTATAGTAGCTTCTTCCTCCTCCATGCACGGATTCTACAGCTTCTCCCTTCCTTTACTTCCTTCCACATTTTTTCCTTACCCCCCGCTCCCCCCCCCCACCCAAAGGCGGGTTTTTATAGTCTAGGGGAGAGGGGACCTCCCCCCCTATGTGGTACCTTGCATGGCTCTCTCCCCCCACCTCCTCATGTTGCCCTTACTAGCCCATCCCCTTCCCTCAACCACGCATCGTCTGGGGAAGGTAAATAAAAAAATTTGCAATAATTCCACCTTTATCCCCTTAACCTCCTCCCAAGAGGGAGTTCACCTACGGTTTTGAACCTCGGTCCCGGTTTTCCAATGCGGAGGTCATGATTCCTTGCGTACAGTTTACAAGTTGCACTAGTGGTAACTCCAATGCCGAAAATAACCTTTGCATGAGTTTCACACGGGGTGTGGAAAGTCGGTCTAGTAATATTTTTCAAATGGGAATATTACATTCTCTCCCCCTTGGAGGAATCGAGATATCCTCATCTAGAGATAAACTGGGGATATTGTTGGTTGAGAGTGCTTTCATCCATCCAAGTGGCATCCTCCTCGGGATAATCTTTCCATTGGATGAGGCATTCTCTCAAGGTTCTAGATCTCAGTTGTCTCTTCCTAACATCTAAGATCCTATCAGGCCGTAGCTCAAGGACTCCTTGGCTAGGCATTACAACTTGTTGGTCATCAAGTACATGGCTAGGATTAGGTACATACTTCTTCAATAGGCTGATATGGAATACATTATGAACCTTTAGGTTCTCAGGGAGTTGCAGTCTATAAGCATTGGGTCCTAGGCACTTGAGGATCTTGTATGGTCCACAATACCTTGGACTTAGCTTCTTGCAATCTCCTAAGGATAGAGAGTTCTTCTTTGGCCGTACGCGAATGAACACCATGTCCCCTTCCTCGAAGGTTCTATCTTGACGCTTCAAATCTGCGTATGCCTTCTGTCTATCCTTGGCGGCTTGGATGTCCTGTCTTAATGACTTTATTTGCTCATCCATCTCTTCTAGCATCTGCCTTGAAGCTTCAACCCTCAAGGTTGGATCTGAGAAGTTTAGGGGACTTTGACAATCATGCCCATACAATGCTTGGAAAGGGGTCATCTGAATGCTTTGTTGGTAAGAAGCATTGTAGGCAAACTCAACCAAGGGCAAATATTGAATCCACCTTTTTGGTTCATGGTAGCAGTGTGCCCTTAGTATATCCTCAATGATTTGATTGACTCGCTCCATTTGGCCATCAGTTTGTGGATGGTAAGCTGTACTAAAATAGAGTTGAGTCCCAATGGCTTCAAAGATAGCTCTCCAGAAGTGTGATGTGAAGAGAGAATCATGATCACTAATGATTCTTCTGGGTAGCCCATGTAGCTTGAATATCTCCTTGATAAACAACCTTGCAATGTTCGAGGCTTTATAGTTTGTCTTAACTGGAATAAGGTGTGCAACCTTAGTAAGCATGTCAACCACAACCATGATAGAGTTGTATCCTCCCTGAACTTGGGGTAGGCCAACAACAAAGTCCATACTGATGAATTTCCATTTCATTTGGGGAATGTCAAGTGGTTGCAACTTTCCAGGCATTTTGACATGTTCGACCTTGATACGTTGACAAGACAAACACTCAGTGACATATTTGAGAATGTCTCCTTTAAGGCTCTCCCAATAGTAGCTCTTCCTAACTGCATTGAGAGTCTTGGCATAGCCAGGATATCCTAAGAAAGGGGAATCATGAGCTTCCCACAGTATCTTCTGCTTAAGTGACTGACTTGCCGGTATACATAATCTCGTTCTATAGTAGACAAGTCCACTATTGATAGAGAATTCATGATACTTAGCCTGTAGCTTCTGGTCCTGTTCCTTGAAAGGGATCTCCCTTAGCATCTTTTGATAGGCTGGATCATGGCATGCTTCTTCTCTCGCTAGCTCAAGTATTGGGTTGTTTGGCATGGATACCTTTGTAGCTAGAGATCTAGCTGTTGATGGATTTTGCAAGATTAGAGAATTCAAGAATGCCTTGTGACTGAGTGTATCGGCAAATACATTCTCCTTTCCAGGTCAGTATTTGATTTCAAAATCATACTCCTCCAACACTTCAATCCACCCACGTTTCCTCATGTTGAGCTGGTTCTGGGTAAAGATCCACTTGAGACTTTTATGATCTGTTACTAGAGTAAACTTGTTACCCAACAGGTAGTGTCTCCACAGCTTTAGAGCATGAATGATAGCTAACAGTTCTAGATCATGGGTAGCATAATTCTTCTCATGGCTCTTCAGTTTCCTTAAAGATTATGCTACAGGATGACCTTCTTGCATGAGCACACATCCTAAGGCAAGCGTGCTAGCATCAGTTACAACTTCGAACTCCTTACTGAGGTCCGAAAGTTTCAGTATAGGTGTTGATACCAAACTTTGCTTTAATCTATCAAAGCTAGATTATTCGGCACAGCTGACCATGCAATGGATGTTTGATGGGACCTGAAATGGGCCGGCACTCGCTATGGCACTAGCCAAACTTCATGCTCATGACACACAAACACCCTCACGGCCTCGTCGACCAGGAGCGTCAATCTAATGCTAAAGGACAAACTGCCCTAAAGCCTAATCTATGCGTTTATAGTTTATAGTCCAACATTTCCCTTTCCATACTCTCCTCAGAGGGAGAACCCATACACATTGGCAATGCCATGATCACACACATGGAGGCAATCTCTCGGTAGAAACACCGTGGCCCCACTGCAGCTCTCCTACATTGCAGGGATTAGCCCCTTGATGCGCTGCTCAACATATAACACAAACGAAAACAAACTCCTCTCTTTCATATTTCTAATCTAGGAGATATGCCATGTGTCCTCACTTAATAGTCCCTTAGGAAATTTCCCCTCTATCCTACGGTAAGGGATAACCTCACTCTCAATCGTGGGTCAAAGTCCTAAGAAAACAATTCCTATGCAGTCCAGGAGATTTTCCTTTGATACCATGAACCATGCATAGTGCATAATGTGAATGGTTTAGTGCACAAACAGAAGAAAATCAGCATTGTGCATAGTGTGAAACCAATCTTTTTATAATTTCCATGCTACCGTTTATGTACTGCAAAGAGAAAAGACACCAAGCCTTACGCTCATGCTGCCTTTCCCTTTATTTTAAAACAATGTCCTATAGGCATGATGCAACAAATAAAACAAACTTAAGTTTATATTTTGACGCTCAACCTCCCCTCTCACCCTACCGTTTAATGTTTTGCATTCGTTGATAGGTGAAAGGGTCGTTTTATGTGTATTTCTTTCCAAAGAAAGCGATAAACACGGACAAAAACATAGAAAAGAGGGTAAACCAAGGCCAACCTCATGCTTTACCTCCATTAAACGTTGCACAAATACACATGTAATTTTTTGGAATTTTCCTTTTACCGTTTCCTAATTTTCTCCCATTTAAACCCCATTTTTCACCATTTTTTTGTATTTTTCCTCTATTTTCTTCAATAAAAAATGACTAGAAATTGAGATTGATTGTGGGCTGTGGCCCTTAGGTTTCTTGACAGCAAAATTTCAAGGTTTTATTGATGTTATATCTCATATTTCTCATTTATTTTGCAAAAACTCCCATTTTTACCCCTTAAACGCGTGTTTTACGGGTTTTATACCATTAATTTCAGCCATAGCACTTATGATTTTCTGATTTTCTGAGCATAAACTATTGAAACTCATAGCAAACAACAACATAATGCATATTCAGCCCATGGGAACAATATTTCATCAACCAAATGGCATAAAAACTCATTTTTTCTTCATAAAATTGAATTACCGCTTAGGCTTTGTGTCTCAAGATCTGGATTTTGGTGTGGGGCTGTAGGTCAGCCCACATTCAATGTCCAGCATCTTCACAATCAAAAATATTCATGTCTACATCGATCCGGAAGCAATCCAGTCCCAACCGGACAATCTTTCCTTCACCATTCTTCATTTTCCTCTTGCACACAAGAATAGCCCTTTAGGGGAGAGAGAGGGAGGAGAGAGAAAGACTAGAATCAGAATTCTCCATTCACGCCACCATTGGACGAGCGAAGAATGGCGATATGCTCAGCCCACAGGGGGGAATCAAGGGCCAATGTCTGCTCCATGGGTTGTATTCAACCTGCCATCTCCAATCCCCAACAATGGGGCACAAAAATCGGGCGCATCCTGGCATCTTCCTCCTCACATTTTTTGTCATCTCTTCTCTCTCCACGTTTTGTTGTTGCATAACATGCTCCTAGGCCCCAAAGGTCACTACCCACTCTTGGCCAAAACAAGTCCACCTCTTCATATCTTGCCCAATTTGTGGCCATTTCCCCGTCCGGGCTCCGATTCGAGTGTTGTAAATTTTTGCGCATCCGTCTTTACATCCCGCATTGACTGGCAACTCTTGAAAACCCACACAAAAATCTGAAAAATTATCAAAAATCAACAAGTGTAGCTTGGACGCCTTTTAAAAGTCGTATTTCACTTGGTGCAAATCGTCCTAACTGGAGCCGCCGCCTTCGATGTTGAATATTTTTTCCCTAAATTTTGGATTTTTTGGCAAATTTTAGGCACATCCTGGGCTCAAAACTCCACTCTCATTGGTGGCGACCACGGGATAGGGCGACTTAGCCCGTCGAATCCCACAACAGATCTGCACAAAACAACCAAAGGAAGCATCAAGCTGATACAAAATAGACATACTAAACACAGCACAATGCTCACTCTACCCCCTGACAAAACCAAGGCATGACATCCACAAGGAGTAGGCCTAGAATAATCTGATAAAAGGTCCGAAGCTAGTCACTAACCAACTGCTCCAACATGGCCAAACTAAAAAGAACTATCAAAGAGGTTGCCCCATGTAGTGGTCTAAACTACCTACCTAACTAAGGACAACACAACCAGGAGCTCCTACTAGGCGAGGACTCCTCTAGCCTGATCAAGAAGGATTTTCTTTCAACACATTTCTTCTTTTAGGTTTTTTTACTTTTCCATACTCGGGCATGTAAAAAAGAGGGAGCTGAGCGTAGTGACCCAAGGAGAACAGGGCATCGGCCTCAGGTCCTATCTTGGTACCCAAGAACCTACCAAGCTCTTGCAAGGTGACACTTAATCCTTTTCTGACGCTCACTTTTATTTTCACTCCAACCATCCTTAATTTCTTCTTTTCCAGCAAGATGCCACCCCTAGGAAGACAAGGCATCGGCCCCGGGTCCTGACTCGTCCCCAGGAACCTACCAGGCCTTCACTAGGCGATGATCAACTACTTATAAATTTTCCTTTCTTTTCTTTTCTATTTTAGTTTGATAGGGGGTTAGAACCCCTTTTTACACACCTTTGTATATATTTATTTCCTTTTGAGATATTCAGGGTTTGTTTTTCCTCTATCATCATCATTCTTTCTTCTGGAAGGTTTCTCTAATTGCCTCAAAACTAGCAAGAACTCCTAGAACGGCGGCCTAGCAGGCTAGCAGAACAGGGCCACTAGAACTGCCTTCTAAAACAGGTCTTTCGATGTCTAGCAATGTCTTTACAGGAGGAAACGACTACTTAGACCTCCCTCAAACATACTTAACCTAAACATGGGACTTCATGCCTTGGACGCCGGTCCCCAATAAGAAAAGAAAATCCCCTACAAGTACACAGACACATAGAGCATGAAAACATGGTACTTGAAAACGAGAGATATCACCTGGATAGGGCCACGAGAAACTTCCGCGCAACAAAAGGCTCCTTCCAAGCTCTTCTTCGAACCTATCTAGCACAAGACTAAAACGAGAAACCATTAACCACACCTGTACTAAACAGACAATTTGCCCTCTTGGCTTAATGAAATAAAGCACTTCACTACAAAAACTGCATCGGCCCTCTTGGCCTAATGAAACAAAACATTTAAAACCTCACGAAACTAGCCCTCTTGGCCTAACGAGATCAAACAGAATAGCATCTACACATCCCTCCCCGAAAGAGTACAGATATACAATAATATGCTCTTTTCCAAGGAGGAAAAACAAGCTCACGGCCCTAAACTAAATGCATAAGGTTATGACCCATCCCTCCTACATATATAGCAAGAGGCATACGCATAACATGTTGTCTAATCAACCTGTGGGTCCAGGATAACAATGGTAGATTGGTCTCGGCTACTCTTCGCATCACCCATATCAACCATCGTTTGCCATATATTGCATGCTCTGATAACATTCCCCACAAGCGACCGGGTCCTATTTCATCATTGATAGCAATATCCAAACTAGGACCACAGTTGAAGAAAAGGTCTTCCTCATAAGCAATATTTGCCAGTGAATCCGCAAACTGATTCCAGTAACATGGAATTAGTTGAAAAGACACTCTCTCAAACTCCTCAAGCAGGGTCATTGCAATTTGATGATACACACAAAGGATGGGATTCCGCACTGTATATGTCCCATCTAGCTGATTCAGGATCAACTGGGAATCCCCTTTTACTAACAACCGTTGAATACCACCTTGTTTGGCAAAATGCAGTCCCATAATCAAGGCTTTATACTCCGCCATATTGTTAGTGAATCCTACATCGAGATAAGCAGCTAACTTCATCGTAACTCTACGTCGAGGATCTCGGATTACTACTCCAACACTCCCTTTTTTATTAGGGCCGCTGGATGCTCCATCATAATATAATGTGTATGTCCACAATGGATTTACATAGCCTGCCATCACGAACTCCTCTATTCATAATTATGATAGTCGAAATTTAACATGTTGAGAGGGTGAGCTGACGAATCCATCCCACCTTCTTCATTGAACTCAATAGGGATACTTGTCAACAGTCATAAGCAGTGATGGCAAAAGACTTTGATCTCCCATACGAAGGTTCTGTCTTCTTGCTCAACCACTTTGTATCCTTTGCTCCACCAGATAAGTTTCCCTTGATGGTATCTCTACTCTAGATATGGGTGCTCCAAATAAGGAATTAAACGCCCCATCAATCAGCTCTTTAAGCTCTTTTGCAGGTCTCAAATCAGCCCCAACATGGGCCTGCAATGCATTTTTCTGTATTAGCATACTTAGAAATAATAGGGTTTGATCTTATTAAGATTAACCTTATTTTTAAACTCTACTCCTTGCAGATTAGCTAGTAGAGCCGTAGACCTATTTTTCCCTATCCTAACAATCTTGTAGGGGCCATCCCATCTAGGTTCCAACTTCCTTGGAAACAGCTCCCTACGCGCATCATAATACAGAACTAATTGCCCTTTTTTAAAGATATACTTCTTTGCTCTAAGGCCGTGCAACTACTTCATCCGAAGTTTAGCTACCTCCTGGTGTAATAAGCTCTGCAACTTCAGTTCATCAAGGTGGGCTATGGTCGTGAAACGTTCAAAGAGCGAATCCTCATCTCCCAAAGAGTGGTTAATTGCAAACTGTATGGTTGGCAACTCGATTTCAAGAGGTAACACACACTCTTCCCCATAAACCAATTTAAATGGAGTATGGCCAGTAGCTCGCTTAAACGTCGTATTGTACGCCCATACTGCCACATACAACTTCCTGTCCCAGTCTTGTTTCTTCTCAAAGACTATTTTAGACAAGATACCCTCAAGCTGCTTATTAGTACTTTCGACTTGTCCGTTTGCTTGCGGATTATAAGGGGTCATTTTATTGTGCTTGATTTGCCAAGCTTTAGTCAAGCTTTTAATCACTTTATTCAGAAAATGGGTTCCCCGGTCCGACACTATTTCCTTCGGTAGACCGAAACGACAGATAATTTGCTCTAAAAGGAAACTTGCAGTCTCTTTTGCATTGTCTTGTCTCGTTGCCCGCGCTTTTGACCATTTTGTAAAATAATCAGTGGCTATTATAATGTATCTCTTTTGAGTAGTAGACAACGGGATGATAGGACCCACAAAGTCAATGCCCCACTTCTTAAATGAAAGGATAGCCATGATAGGCGTAAGTGGGTGTTTCCTATTCTCTTTGATGTCATGTCTCTGACAGGTATCACATCTCTTAACATACTCAAAGGAATCTTGGAAGATCGACAGCCACCAATATCCATCTCTTAAAGCTTTCTGTGCCATCAACCGTCCCGCAAAGTGCCCTCCACATGCAGAGTCATGGCACTCTTCCAAGATGAAAGGAACCTCATTAGGCATCACACATCGGTGGTAGATATCATCAACACCCTGTCGATATAGTGTTCCTGCGATCAATGAAAACTTCAAAGCCTGTTGTTTGATTTTCCTCTTTTCTGACTTTGATAAACCAGCTCCTGTCTCTCCTGTTGATAGATAATGCATAATAGCAGCATACCAAGATGGAATGGAAGCTGTATCAATTTTAAACATTTCTTCAATATCACTTCCTTCAGCCAAAGTCTCTTTCGGCTCCTCGAAATCCACAAGGCATTCCACAATCCCCTGCAACCTTGGTGGCTTACTCTTAATCTCATAATCGAACTCCTGCAAAGTGATTAACCACTTTGCCAAATGATCAGGCGGTTGTAGCTTGTTCATAAGCAATCTAAGCCCTTCCGCCTTCGTATAGAAAACTACCTTCTCATAGAGGATGTAGTGCCTGAATTTTTTAGTCCCAAAGACCATTGCAAGACACAACTTCTCCATGTAGGTGTAGTGTAGTTAATTTCTGATATGCCCAATTTTCGACTAGCAAAAGCTATCGGATGATACCACTTTTCCTCCCAGATTTGGGCTAAACAGCAGCCAGTTGATACTATGCATGGTGGCTACTGAAAATATGTAGAATACCTCACCCCTTTTAGGTGCTTTTAAAACTGGTGCTTTTACTAGCTCCTGCTTCACATCCTCGAATGCTACCTTACAAGGGTCGCTCCATTCAAATAGATAGCTAAAGGATAATAAGTTTGTTAATGGCAACGTCCTTTCTGCCAAGGCATTTATAAACCTTTGATAGTACCCTATCGATGACACAAATCTATGTACCTCTTTTGGAGTGCGTGATGGACTCATAGCAACTATGACCTTGATCTTTTTAGGGTCAGTTTTGTGATTCCTACTGAACTGACCACATGGCCCAGCAATAGCCCATAAGGCACTCCAAAAACACACTTCCGTGGGTTAAGAGCGATACAAAATTGTCGGCAGTGCTCGAAACACTTTCTTAAAATAATCAACATAATTTCCCTCACAGTGGCTGCCCCCAGGTCATCAATAAATGCTTTCAACTCATCTGGGAAAATGTCACCAAAGGTCTTGTCTGCTATTCATTGCCATGATCCAGGTGCATTGCACAAACCAAAGGCCATCACATGGTATCCAAAAGTACCTAAGACAGTAATGAAAGTCATTTTCAACTTGTCCTCTTCTGCAATTGCCATCTGGTTATGTCCTGCAAAGCAATCCATAAACGAATATATTTCCCTACCCGCTAATTGATCCAAAATATGGTCAATAAATGGCAATGGGTAGTAATCCTTAATTGTCTGCTTATTCAGCTCTCTAAAATCCACACATAATCGGATTTAGTTATTTTTCTTCTTCCTGATAACAACTGTTGAACACCAGTCCATGTGTTGTACAAGGAAGATTAAACTAGCTTTCTGTAACTTCTGTAACTCCCAAACAGTCCATCCCTCAATTCAAAAGGCATACGTCTTACCTTCTGACACAGAGGACGACTGCCTTCTTTTATAGGAATAGTATAAACACTCAGGCTGGGAGGAATGCCTCTCAGCTCGTCATAACTCCAAGCAAAAATGTCACGGAATTCTTGAATCAAGGACACATAGTCCTCCCTTTCTGCTGAACTGAGCATGGAACCTAATTTAATTGGCCGCAAATCATTCGGCGTGCCAAGGTCCAACTCAATCACATCCGTGTCTCTTATTCTATCTTGCGCCTCTATCGACTCATTTAGAGTTATCTAATAAATATCCTCTGTAGTGAACCCCTCTTTAGATTCGTCACTGGATGATGTCTCACTACCAGATGGATCGTCTGTTGTCTCTAATTCAGTACAAGATAAAGGATCTCTCTCACTTTGAGGAGACTCAGGGTAAGCATCGACTATTACTCGATTAGCACCTCTACCTAGAACCACTCGACGAGAAGGTATATTGACTTAACAGTCGGTTCATAAGATCCAAGGCCTACCTAGCAAAACTCGATAGCTAGGACGTCCTACAAATCTTATCACACTAAAGTCCAAGAAGCATTCTACACTTGCAACTGTAACATGAACTTTAGTAACGCAACCTTCTGGTTGCCTTAGACTATCATCAGCCATTCTAAGAAGGGTGGAGCTGTCTTTTTGGATGCCTAAGCCCAACCACTCCATCAACTCTGAACTCATGATATTGACGGAGAACCCAGTGTCTACAATGGCATGTTCCACTAATATTCCATCCACATATGCTGGAACCCTAGAGCAATTCTTTTCAGCATGATCAAACCAATCTTCCTCGACTCGTACTATGCCCAAAGGTTCTACAATATACCCAATATGCAGGATCTTCTTGAATTCCTTGCATACTCCTAGAGATAATTTAATCAATTGTAAGAGGTTTACATTTGGTTTAACTTCACAAAGAGAACTTGCTAAATCAAAGTCATGATAGCTGGCCAAAGCTCTCTTTTCTCACCAAACCATTCTTTCTTTTGGTCTCGAGACTGGCATTGGTGTTTCTTTTTTAGCTCTTTCCTTCTTTCTTGGCACTTCCTCATCCTTCTTAGGATCGACTTTTTTGTCAACAGGTCTTAGAGGTCCACCTTCCATGCCAGGATTCAGGACTTGCGTCCCCTTATCCCCTTGCTTAGGGTTTCCCTCAACCGGTTTTGCATTATCTTTGTCAACCTCTTTAGCCTTTTGGCCTCTTGTCATGGCTCTTAGGTTAGAGGTTTCAGCGTCATTGATGCGTACAGCCTCAATAAGGTTGACTCCGTTGCCTTGTGGCAGCTCTTCTATAGTGGTATTTCCCCTTTGCAATATTTGTCTTGGTCCATCATTTGGCTGGAGGTTATTACCTTGTGCTCTATGATTAACTGGACCTAGCTGGTTACTCCCTTGGTGGAGAGAACTAATCTTACTCCAATAGGTAGCGGCTAAGTGGCCCAACTTCCCACAAATATCACATTTAACATTTGGACAGTTTCTAGGGAAATGTTGTCCGCCACACCACTTACAGCTGAATCTTGAGGGTCCATCCTCTTCAGGGCGTCGACTCCCTATCAGATTCTGCTGCTTCTTTAAGAAATTAACGTCAACAGCTATTTGCCAATATTGTTCAAAAATCATGTGGGTATAATGCTTCATCATATCCTTAACTTCGCTAAGGACATTAGATGCACTCGACTCATAGCCTCAATCGTCTACTCGTCGTTCCATTGGCCTAACAATTTGATTTGGCATTGGTTGTTGACTCACAGGAACAACATTAGGGTTCGAAACTTGGCCTCCAATATTTGGTGGAGCCAACTGACTTGCCATAGGCATAGTCACACTGGGAGGAGCTGGCAGCAAAGGTACATTTTGAACCATGCTTCCTTTCCCATTAGGGTTAGTCATAGGCATCCCTTGACTTCCATTTGTCAATGGTAAATTGCCTCCAGGTACTAAACCCGCATTAACATTTATTCGAGAGGAGTAGGCCATTTGTAATCATGCTTCTACTCCTTCTGCCCACACAATGGCAGTGTCTATATCAGCCAAAGCCATACTGCTCAATTGTACCTAAATGTTGAAATCCAATCCATGCAAGAAGTATTGCAATTGGGCAACTGGTGGAATAGGAATGTAAGTTTGTAACTTACGAAACACTTCCTTAAGCTTCTTGGCATATGCTTTCACATTCTCATGGGCGTGTTACATTCAAGACGCGCAACCAGTATTGGCCACCTCTTTCAGGGGCATACTCTCCTCGAAAAGCTGCATAAAATTGATCGATTGTGGTTATGGTTCCAGACTCTATGCTGTGATCCGCAGCCCTTCCTTTTAATGTCATGTTGAAGAACATCATAAGATGTCCCTTATCTTGGATGCGATAATTAAACATTAGTCTTTGGAATTCACAAATGTGAAACTCCGCATCTTCTTTGGCTAACCCATTAAAAATGGGCAAAGGAACTCCTAAAGCTGGCAAATCTGGTGTCCCTACAGGAATTGCAATGGATTGTGCCATGGCGACAATTGGATTAGCAATGGGAGTTTGAACTGACGAAATCACACACCCACTTGAAGTGGGTTGACTTGGTGGAAGAGAGGAAGAACTTGTGCTTCCTCCTGCACCTAAAAGACTATGCACAGCAGTTGGGTTATTAAGAACACTGCCTCTTATGCGTATCGGGCTACTCCTTTAAGGAGAATAATGACTTACAATCTCTAACCACCGTCTACCCCTCTCAGCACATTCTGCTTTTTGTATTTCGGCTTGGCAGTCCTTGTCCGAGGACATAAACCAACTTTCTTTTGGTCCCTAGAAACCCTAGATTCGAGAACCACCACTTATTGGTAGCTCCCGGCAGATGCACCACTGATGGGACCTGAAATGGGTCGGCACTAGCTATGACACTAGCCGGACCTCATGCTCATGACACACAAACACCCTCACGGCCTCTCCAACCAGGAGCGTCAATCTAATGCTAAAGGACAAACTGCCTTAAAGCCTAATCTATGTGTTTATAGTTTATAGTCCAACGTTTTCCTTTCCATAAGCAGCTCCTTAGAGGGAGAACCCATAAACATTGGCAATGATATTGCACACATGGAGGAAACCTCTCAGTAGAAACACCGCGGTCCCACTATAGCTCTCCTACATCACAGGGATTAGCCCCTTGATGCGCTACTCAACATATAACACAAACGAACACAAACTCCTCTCTTTCATATTTCAAATCTAGGAGATATACCATGTGTCCTCACTTAATAATCCCTTAGGAAATCGCCCCTCTATCCTACGGCAAGGGATAACCTCACACTCTCAATTGTGGGTCGAAGTCCTAAGAAAACAATTGCTATGCAGTCCAGGAAATTTTCCTTTGATACCATGAACCATGCATAGTGCATAATGTGAATGGTTTAGTGCACAAACATAAGAAAATCAGCATTGTGCATCGTGCGAAACCAATCTTTTCATAATTTCCATGCAAACCTTTATGTACTGCAAAGAGAAAAGACACCGGGCGTTTGTACTATGTTGTACCAAGTTGAATCTTTATAGTAGCCATCTCATACTATTCATGTGTTGGAGTAGTAGATCTATTTTATAATATACAATAGCAATTTGGTACTCCATAGAAGAATTTGGTATTTTATAGTACTCTTTTGGTACTATACCACAAAATGTACTAGAAGACTACATCCATTTGATATTGTACATTTTCAATTTGGTAATTCACAAAAGCACTTGGTACTTCAAAATTCCCTTTTGGCACTATACCCAGGAATGTACTAGATACCTCCATTTGATACTATGCATCATAAATTTAGAACTTTATAGAAAAAGTTTTTGTACTATATTATGAGATACAATACACTAATGGAGCCATGATATATAACATAGTATTTTAACCATTTGGTACTACAAAGTGCAACTTTTGAACTTCACAAAGTTATTTGGTACTATTATAGAAAATATAAGAGTACCCGAACTGCTTGATACCCCCATTTTATACCATGTTGTACCAATTTTAATCTTTATAATAGGCTTCTCATACTATTCATGTGCAGGAGTAGTAGATCTATTTTATAATATACAATAGCAATTTGGTAGTTCACAGAAGAATTTGGTATTATAGTACTCTTTTGGTACTATACCACAAAATGTACTGGAAGACTACATCCATTTGATATTGTACATTTTCAATTTGGTACTTCACAAAAGCATTTGGTACTTCAAAATTCCCTTTTGGCACTATACCCAAGAATGTACTAGAGTACTAGATCCATTTGATACTATGCATCATAAATTTGGAACTTTTTAGAAATACTTTTGGTACTATACTATGAGATACAATACACTAGTGGAGCCATTCTGTCACTAAATTTGGCAAAGTATAGTATCGTGAGGGTACTACAAAGTACCAAATTGGCGAAATAGTAATAGTGTGCTAGTACCAAAACCAGTTGGAATGCTCTAAGGATGTCCCTTGTTTGAAAGTAAAGAGTAGGTGGGCCCTGGAGATTATTACAAAGTGCTCTAGTTAGATTAAAAGTGCTATTGAGTACCTAGCATTGGAAGGCATAAGGTGGTACAAGGTACAATTGAGACACCTTCATACAATATAGGCTCTCATATACCAAATGTTTTTATGAGAAATAAATGATGTGCTACAAGTTTGTGATAGGGAATGTGAGAGGCATGACATGTAGTCTCGGGTAAGTTACTCATGAATATATGTGTGCATCATGTGGGTTCAAATTAAGGCATTTTTAAATTGCCATTTTTATACATTTTTACATATAGAAGGATGTAATATAAAGGGATTATTTACATATTGAATAGAAAAAGGTTAGGTTTTAGTCAGGAAAAATTCATAGATAAGGATATTTATCAATAGTCTTTGAATGCATGCGACATAGAGGATTTACATATAGTAACTTTCTAGAGCATGTAATACATGTACAATACATCACATCTAACACAATAAAGGATCAATACATAATACAAATGGTTTGAATTAACTTGCAAGTCATCTAGAAGATACACTAGATGTTTCACAAGACTTTTGCATTCAATTTGCTTCTGGCATATATTCTTTTTATTGGATGAAACTTGAGTTTCTATGCTCTAAAAGATATACATTAGATTTGTTACTTTAGTTGTGATAACATTGTGTTGAGGTGATTGTCTTTAAGAGGCACTCAATGTCTCATCATCTTTAATTTCAAGACAAGAACCAGTTGCAACAATTTTTCTTCTATGAATAACCAAAATACTTCCTATTCTTGTATGGTTTATTTGTGCGGCTCATTCGGCATTATTAAGCACCATCATCAAAGATGATCTCTTTAAGAAGAACCCATGTGTGGAGTGGGGAACCTTGAGCTAGCTAAGCATATTATGGATGTTGGATATAAGAGTACTCTTAACATTGCCTATTGATGATTGCAAGTCTTGAAATGGTAGATGAAGTAGGAGTTGTTTCATTAACTCTCTTTAGGCGCTTGGGCCTAGTTTTTGCTTGTGCAAAACTTTGCCACTATAGCTAAACATAACTAATTTCTTTGTTTTCCATCAATTGAAGATGGATCTTTCAAACTAATTGCTTTCTTTTTCTTTCCATCTCAGTTTTCTTTTCTTAGCAACCTAGTACTCATGTTGCATAGAAGTTTTCTTGCTGAGACAACGTTTTGCCTCAAGGATATTTGAATCCTCTCCATAGTCAAATCTATGGATTCAATGTCTTGGACAATATGGATGCTGAAAAAACCACCTTCCATATTCTCCCTTGGCCTATTTGTATGGAATGGGAACTTTCCACATAGATTTTCCATGTTGAATCAATCTATGGCAATATAGAGAAGGAAAATTCTAATGAATAGGAAATGGAAGGTGAAGACATGAGAGAGAGAGAGAGAGCTAAAGAATCAACAATAATGGAAGGTGACAAAAACAAGATAGAGGAAGAGAACTTTCTCCAGTAGTATTGACCCTAGAAAGGATGGTGAGAGAGAGAGAGAGAGAGAGAGAGAGAGAGAGAGAGAGAGAGAGAGAGAGCGTGTGTGTGTGTGTAATACCCCATGCGCTCCTCCATGGGAACACCCCCTGTCGTCACTGATAGGTGGCAGGGGAAAGATGAAGATGACATGGACGAGGGGAGATGATGAGAAGGAAGGAGCAATCAACGATGGCAAAGCTGAGGGTAGGTGATGATGACGATGATGGAAGGAGGCCACGGACCTACTACCTCCCCCCTCTTGACTAGTCCGTCATGCTTTATGACATGTGGTGAGTGGGGAAAGACCACCACCACTCCACCTCTTCCACACAACCCCCCAACAGGTATAAACACCCCCCCCCACCCATCGTAAAGGGGTAGAGAGGTACCACCTCTTCTCCCCCCTTTTGCTACCGGCCTATGAGTATGAGAGAGAGAGAGAGAGAGAGAGAGAGAGAGAGAATAATCCAAAGGGGTCTCCTTCCCTTCCCATCCTTAAGGGGTGACCACATGGATTTTTCTTTGTCTCTCTTTCGAGTTATTCCCTTTCCTGCAAAATTAATTTCCACCCTGCAAGCTTAACTTCCTCCCCGATTGGCCTCGCTATTTGGGAAGGAGATTGCTGAAAATCCCAGAGGAATTGCCCATACAAGAAAGGAACATTGGTGAATGGCCCCCAAGCAAAGAATGTCGAATATAGGCAGAGATCCTGTAATCCGCAATGAAGCCCCAAGCGAGGGCATCACTGTCAATCCAACTGCGGCACCAGTCATAAGTAATGTATTCCCAATTGAATAGATGCTTGCTTAATTTCATGCATGCGATATGTTAGGTTCCAAACTTTACCATGTGAGAATAGTTCATTGAAAAAGGTAAACTTTGTCTCGACTATTTGAAGGATTGAGTTTCCCAAATGCTTATTTCAAGAGAAGTTAATTGCATTTAGATGCTATGGGATAAATTCATAAACAACATATAAGGCTTCAAGCATTGCATCCTTGGAATAGTAGGGGTGTTTTCATCACCTTTAAGGTATTTTTCGCAACTTGTATGCTTGACGGATGGAATGGTAAGTGAAGGAAATTCATCCCGGAAACTCTAGGCTTTGCCGAAGCTCTTGCTAACAACATGAACCAATAGCCCATGTTTGGTAGATTTGAATCTTGATGTTATGCATAGTTAGCACAAAAAACAATCAAAAGGGCTAAAACTAAGATGCCTTGGGGTCCATTTGGCAACTACTGCCTTCATCAACCCAACTCAAGGATTGGGCTAGGTACAAACTACAATTCCAAGCTTCAAAGGCAAGTGGAGAGCTCTAAGGATTAGGAAACCCCAAGTCCGATGCTTTTGTACTTGTTGGGCAGAAGGCTGGGTTATCAATCAATGTAAGTGATTAATAAAACTTATGTCTTTTACATTGTTTGAAACCTTAACATATGCCTTAGCCAAAAGAAGGGTGTGTTAAGTAAAATTTACATAGAACCACTCCTGATCCCAAGGGGGACAACAAATATGCGATGGAAAGATTATCGCGACTATTCTTGCAATGTTGAAAAAGGATATCATTATTTTGTTGATTAATCTAACATCGTCCTAAATGATTTTTGCATTAAACTAATTGTTGGGATGTGATTTGGATGATTGTTTCAAGTGCTTGTGCTTAATAATAAATGCATGGAAATGGTCTATGATGACAAGTTTCCATGGGAATAAAGAAATGTTTTCTTGGACAATGATATTAGGGCTAAATGCCTTGTTTGTGCTTGATTCCTAAATGGATTAATTAAGGAAAGGATATTTTGCACAAGTGGATCATCTCCAAGATCACACTGCGGATTAACTCGAGAGGGCACTGTTCGATTCACGGGCCGAAGGTCGAGTGGTGAAAAGGCCAACCACAGAAATTGTGTTTCACTCCTAGGCCAGTTGCGGTTAGGTGGAGCTCTGGACACCCTTTTCCTAGTCTGGAACAAAGGTGAAGACTATCGTGAGCCCAATGTGCGAGGTGTTGGAAGATCCTATTCTATATAAAGGATGGAATTTATGGTTCCATGTGATTTGGACCGGGTACTTCTATTGGGTAGAAGGGATACATAATTTCTCTTGTATGGGCACGAGACAAAGATTAACTGGAAAATAAGTTAAGAAACTTGTTTGCCAAAAGGACTATTTGCTTTGTTTTTGTGTCAGTGTTATAACTTATGCGAACAAACCTTGTTCCTTAAAAGGCTTAATTAGAGAAGTTGATTTTTTAAATGTCACACATAAATGCAATAGGACCTAATTAGATAACCAAAGAATGCCTACTGAGGGAAGCAGGTGGACAGAACCCCCAATGGGTCTATCCTATGGTAAGGTGGCCCTAGAGAACTGGGAGGCTTCTCACAAGGTTTTGTTGACATCGACCAAATTGTTAGGTTAGAACCTCGATTTATGCCATTTTAGGGGACCAGAATGGGGCTATGCCCTAAAGGCAAAGAGGTTGACCAGCGCATCCCTCTCGTTTTCCATTCTCTTTGAACTAAGTGTCACATGGATCTACTTCGGCTTGGGTATCTCTATGTAAAGTACAATGCCCAAGACTGGTTGCCAAGACTCGTTGATGCTAGAAGCTATCAGGAGACCTTGACCACTAGGGACTTAAGTTTCAAGTCGATCCTAGTGGGTTTGGCTGTGAACATTCCATTTCAAGGTGGACTCAAGAAACCCTAGATGACAAACCGCGTAACATTCTATGAGAGTGCCGGGTGGCGTCGCTTAGATTCATCTCTTGATGGATTGCTAAAAACGTGCCTAGACAACCAATAGGTGGGTATGTTACACATAGAGAGAGAGAGAGAGAGAGAGAGAGAGAGAGAGAGAGAGAGAGAGAGAGAGAGAGAGAGAGAGAGAGAGAGAGAGAGTGTGTGTGTGTGTGTGTGTGTGTTTGTTTGTGTGTGTGTAAAAAAATCATCATGCAAAGGTGTAAAATAAGTTGTTACAACCAAATGTTTTCTTAAACAAGAAAACACAAATCTTATATAACACCAACAAATAGAAAACCAATTTAGAGGTGTGCTTTACCAAAAATAGGTAATGTCCTTGAGAGTCCATATTGTACCACCAAACCATGCTGTCACCCAATTGCAAACCTTTTGGATAATATTTTATGAAATAAAAAATATTTGGAATCTTTTTAGTGATTTACTAAACAACCATCATTTTTCATATAATTACTCAAAATCACACTATTTTGAGTCAATGTTTTGAGAAAATGATATAAAATTGACATTTTTAAAATAGTATCATATTTATCATCTTAAAAAGTATCCTAATTTTGAAAGAAATTTTTAAAATGAACAATAATAGAAGTATGTAAATTGTATCCGTCCCGTGAAACTCCTTATTCATATGAGACTCCATGTACATGTGTTACTGAGATTTGAAAACAATTACTAAATTTATACTAATTATAAAATAAATAGAATTTTAAATAAGAAGAGGTACGAAAACAAGGCTAAATTGCATTCTTGTAAGAAATTTACTCTTCTTCATCTTCCTCTTGTATTGCACCATCTATGTCATTGGCTTCAATTCATCTTTTGAACTAGATAACACATCCTTTTCTCTACTATGAATAAGAGCATTGTTTTCATCTAAATGTAGACCTTTCTTTCCGAAGTTTTTAGCTTTGCTTCTATACAACTTCTTTCCATAGACTCATCATAATTAGCATCATTATCATCTTTCTACAAATTAGGAACTTTTTCTTTAAGAATTACAATGGTTGACTTTCTAAGATATCCACTTAGTGATTCATCTTCTTTATGGATTCCTCTATGAAGTGGAATGGAGCACCACTAGGAAAAAATGATCTCTGCTTATTGCTACACAACGGTTTGAGGGGTTGGGGAAGCTAGAAGTGCTAATGGTTGTCCAAGTGGGGATTGTATCGAGTAGTTGATACCTCTCTTGTATTGTAGGTAAGATAAATTTAGACCAAAAATCCTCAAGGGACTCTACAAGAATAAGCTATCTCATTGCCAAAATATCCATAGCTACTCCATATCCATGGTAATCTTGAACATTTTGAAGAAAGGTGATCTCCACCAAAGTGTGCACACCATGTTTTGGTAGTAGGGTCTCAAAACTTTAAGAGACTTAGCCATCTTAAGAATTTCTTGATGTTGCTTCTTGACATCAACAAGTATTTCTAGATTCTCCTTGTCTATGTTAGAGGTTTGTCATGTGTGATTTTCTTATTGGGAACCTATAGGGTGCTCATCTCTACTATGTTCCTTACGGACGTCATCTACATGGATAGCTTGTTCAAGACATCTTTTATGAGAGAGTAGCTCAACTCATAGTTCTTAGCCAAATCATCATATATCCTTTCATCACCCATACCCTTGATGAAGGCTTTCATGAGTTCCTTAGATGTAGGTCTCTCTACAAGTGGTATGCAATTGAACAAGCTTTTGACTTTATAGACATAGTCTCTTATACTCCCTCCTTCTTGCTGCTCAATCTTCATTAGATGAAGAATAAGATTATCCCCATATCTCACTTTGACAAAGCACTTGATGAACAATTCCTTTAATAGAATAAGTGAGGTTTTCTTCATGGCATCCAAGACAATGAAACAAGTGCATCCTTTCTCGTCTAAGTAGAGCCCAAAGGCTTGTGTCCATATGGCATCATCGCTGAGGTTAATCACCTCATAGACTTGCTTGAATTTCTCTAAGAAGCTATATGGAGCATCATCAGCTTTGCACTTATCTAGTTGTTTGGCCACCAAAAATTTGCTCTCTTAGGGCTAGATTGTTCTCCATCCTGGTCAAAATGGTTTGTATAATGTTCATTCCTACTTGAAGGATATTGTTTTGGTCAAACAATCAACATTACATGACATCAAAGAGTGAGTCTTGCGAAGAGCTAGTTGATCCTCCATTGAATAACATACTACGAATGTTATCAATTTCTACTTGCATGGTGGAAAGCTACAACTTGGTGTCATTGTTGAGCTCCACTAAATCATTGAGGGAAATTTTTCCTCCCCCCCCTCAACTGGCTAGTTTCTATTGCACACCGTTAGGAGTCATATTAGAGATATCAAAGATCGTGGCTTATTCGAAGCTATCTACTGTGGCTTGGAAGTCTTTCAAACTTCCTCCTAAGTTTCTCGACCTATCCATCATGTTGATTGTTGTTTTCAGAGTCTCTTGGCTCACTAGATCAATGATTACGTTTATAAGATCAAGCATGGGTGTAGTTTCAAGGTCAAGAATATGATTGGGGCTTGAGTCCCTATTTGTGGTTGGAGTCCAAAGCTCTTGGCCATTCCTTAGGTGCATGTAGTTTAGGAATAGGCCTGTGGGTTTGGATTTGGATCAAGGTTTAAGTAGTACTTGGTTTGAGATAGTTTGGTGATTTTGGTTTTTTCTTTCTTCTCTTTTGGTTTGTGAGTTCTTTGCATCTTGTGTCTCCTTATTATCGGTGGTTGGAGTCCAAAGCTCTTGGCCACTTCTTAGGTGAATGTAGTTTAGGCATAGGCCTCTGGGTTTGGATTTGGATCAAGGTTTAAGCAGTACTTGGTTTGAGATAGTTTGGTGATTTTGGTTTTTTCTCTCTTCTCTTTTGGTTTGTGAGTTCTTGGCTCCTTGTGTCTCCTTTGTATTACTTGAAAAAATTAAGTCCAAAAGTTCTTTAACACCCCAATTTGTGATGTGCAAATTTCTTGATGTGCTTGATATGCATGCTCTTAATGTGAATTTTTAGATGCAAATGCAAAATATAGAGCCTCTAAAGGTGCAAGTACTTGATGTTATAGTAAATGCTTTGTTGACTACATGCAGATGCCCTCATGCACTAGCTAACACACACAAGTCAATGTATATAAGCAAAGTTTCTTGCAAGGTTCTTTTCTATGCACATGGTATTGCAAGTGCATGAGCTTCTCCTTGAATTTTCTTGTGCCTTTTGAGCCGATTTCAAAGTATGTCAACAAGTGGTATAATTATGTGTTTATTGTTACTTGTGCCTATGTGTGTTATATGATTTGTGAATGAATATTTGTTATGGTTTACTTGTGAAGTCTATTTGCAAATGGTAAAATCCTAGGTCCTATGTAGCCTAAAGTGGTTTTGTATGGATATGGTTGATACACAATGGAACTTCATAGATTTATGCAAGTTCCTCTAAGTATGCTCTAATGCACACAAGTTCACATGGTTTCACATGTACTGTTGCTTATTTTTCCTTGCATTTTACTATGTGTGGTTAGGTGCATGTGTGTATGTGGGTGGTGGATGGTTAATGTGTGGCTATAAGGGTAATTGTATTTGCACTAAAGTCTTGTGGATAAAGATGAATGCAATCAATTATACTACACAATTCTTTGAGTGGATGCAAATGTGTAGGTGGACATATACAAGGTGAGCTTAGATGGGAAAGTGAATGTAGTATCCCTCACCTCTCTGCACACAAATCCCCCCTTTTTAAAGTTAATTCAAAATTTTTAAATCCCCCCTGTCGTTGCCGTGGGGGGAGAGAAGTTGTCAATGTGGAGGAAGCAGGCCACCCTGACGAAGAGGGAGTGGATGGTGACATCGATGGAGAAGGAGATGACGACGTTGTTGATGATGAGGGGGGAGGTCATGTGGCCTATGACCCCCTCAGGCCACCTCTCCAATCCACGACCCAAATTGGGCTCCATGCCACCATGCAGAGAAGGGTAGGCTAGATCTGACTACCCAAGTGGAGGGAAGGGCCTCCATCACACCTCCCAATAATACCCCACCACTCTCCCTATAAAATCCCCCCCATGTGAAAGAGGAGGGAAGCCTAAATGGCACATTGAAGGATACAGAGAGAGAGAGAGAGAGAGAGAGAGAGAGAGAGAGAGAGAGAGAGAGAGAGAGAGAGAGAGAGAGAGAGAGGGGAGAGAACCTTCTAAGAATATTCTTCTTCTTTTTCCCTCCTTAGAGGGTATCCACATGTGTTCTTTCCTCCCCCTTTTCCTGCAAACCTATACCCTATTCTGCGAGCTTACCCCCCATTAAAGGAAAGAAAAATAGGCCTTGACACTATCGACGAGAGAGAGAGAGAGAGAGAGAGAGAGAGAGAGAGAGAGAGAG
Organism: Lygodium microphyllum; assembly: GCF_053477565.2. Lineage (NCBI taxonomy): Eukaryota > Viridiplantae > Streptophyta > Polypodiopsida > Schizaeales > Lygodiaceae > Lygodium > Lygodium microphyllum. The sequence goes on from NC_141145.1 coordinate 139,759,859, forward strand.
AGAGAGAGAGAGAGAGAGAGAGAGAGAGAGAGAGAGAGAGAGAGAGAGAGAGAGAGAGAGAGAGAGGTCTGTGAAAGGATTGCATGACCCAAGCTCACAAAAGAAATTGGAATAATGAATCAGGTTAAATTTATGGAGGGGGTGCCAAACCGCCCCTAGCTGGCTACCAACCCTACCCAAGGGGGTTCTAAATAGTAGTGAGGGGAATATGGACCAAACCCACCACAAGGGTTCTAAATAGTAGTGAGGGGAATATGGACCAAACCCACCACAAGAGGTCTCTTCATGGATTAGTTTGAACATAGAAGGACACCTCGATGCCAGGGGAGGCTTTGGCTATAAATTCCTTACCTCCGGGTTCTACTCAAGTGATCTACGTGAACTCAAGATGGAATCTCGAGGCCCTGTTACTAGTACAAGGGCGGAACTTGGAGGAAAATAAGACGCATCCTTATGGATAGTAGAAAATTTCATATGGATGGAACTTGTATCTCAGTTGAGATGTAAATATAAATTTTACTTCCAAGGAACCTATTTTTCAAAAGGACTGCTTGCATTGTTTTTGTGTCAATACTATAAATTACCCAAATGAACCATGTTCCCTAAAAGGCTTAATTAAGGAAGATGATTTTAAATATCACACATAATGGTGATAGGAACTAATTAAATAATGAAAGAACACCTATTGAGGGAAGCAGGTGTGCAGAACCCCTTGATGGGTCTGTCCTACGGTAGGGTGGTCCTAAAGAACTAGGAGGCTTCTCACAATGTTTTACTAGCATGCGACCCTTAGTAATCATTAGGTTAGAATCCCAATTCATGCCGTTTTAGGGGACTGAAATGGAACTATGCCCTACGGGTAGAGAGGTTGAGTGGCACATCCCTCTCATTTCCCATTCTCCTTGAACCAAGTGTAGCATAGATATGCTTCGGCTTGGGTATCTCTATGTAAAGTAGGATGCCCATGATCTAACATAGAATGCTGTCAAAGACCTTGATCATTAGAAACTTGGATTTCAGGTCAATCCTAGTGGGTTCGGCCATGAAAATTTTGTTGCGAGGAGCACTCGAGAAACCCTAGGCAACAAACCTTGTGGCATTCCATGGGAATGTAGGGCTGCATCGCTTAGATTTGATGGATCGCTAAAAATGTGCCTAGATAGCCACATGTTACAGTTGGTATCAGAGCAAAATTTTGTATTAATGTGTGATTGATTAATGTATGGTTTGTAGACATATCCTAAGAAAAATAACCTAAGTGGTATGGCTTGATTGTGAGGCACCTTTTGCATCCATGAATGCTGACATGCAAGAGAATAAATTTCTTCTCAAGTAGATTAAGGCACCGGAGTTTGGTGAAAAAGGAATTGATATCACAACAAAGGTGTAGATATGGATTGAGTCAATGGATGATTATTTCTCTACTTCAGGAATCGCTTTTTCCAATCAAGCAATGATAGCCAAACTTAAGCTAGTTGGCTAGGCTCGGATATGGTGGAAGTATTGGTGCCAAGACCAAGATGTTTCTAAAGTCATTGTCACTTGAGCTCAGCTAAAAGATGTTGTACATGCACGATAGCTTCCACTAGCCTACCACACTTTGAGGATGAATGAATTCTTCAAGCTAAAGCAATTGGAATTAACCTTGGAAGCCTACTACTCAAAGTTTGTATCCCTACTAAAATATGCACCACTATGGATATTGTGCAGCAAGTATCCAAGTTTTGCCATGGCTTGAACACTCCTCTGAATCATCATCTTGAAGCAATGCATCCAATAAACTTGCAAGATGCATTACTTTGAGAAAAGCCAATCATCCAAGAACTTAAATCGAGCAATTGTGACAAAGATTATTCCCAAGATCAGGACAAGAGATGTCGCACGTATGGAGAGATAGGGCACATCCATAGGAGATATCCCAACCGGATACTTCCACTACAATGAGCTAGAGCACGCGTCTAAGTAGACTGCCCCCATAAGATATTGAGCCTCCAAGAAAATTAAGCTACACAAGTGCAATCTTTGGATATATAGAGGAATCAAATGAAGATATAGACCTAGAACCTACTACACTTCTTCAGGATGATTAGAAATCTAAGGAATTTTGTTGGCATGTAGTAATACAACTTGTATGTACTCTCGTAACTATGGTTAGCTTGAGTAATATGAGTTGCGCTACTTAATTAATTAAGAGTAGCACAATGGATGCATGGTGTGTCCTAGCCTATAGGTCTTAAGCCCCATTACACTACAAGGATATAGGAGAATAGCGATGGTCATTTTCGATGCAAATTAGTGATGTCACTATTCGCATCACAAATCGCAAATAGCAATGGTACTTAGATGAAAAAAAGTGGCCCAAAACCCAAGCGTGACATTTTTTGCAAAAGAGCGAAAGAGGGAGCAAAAGAGAAAGCGAACTGCATTGTGTTTTTGAGAGGGAGAGGGAGAGAAAGAGAGAAAGAGGGAGAAGGAGAGGAGGAAGTGCACGAAGGGCGAAGAGGAGCTGCCGTGGCAAAGAGGAGCCGTTGCGGGCCTTTGCGGTTAGTGCATTGCTCCCTCTTGATTTGTTTTTATTTTTTCTCCTTTTCTTTTGCTTTTTTTTGTTAAAAATGATGTGTACTGATAGAGAAAGAGAGGAAATGAGAGAGGGAGAGGAAGAGAGAAAAAGAAAGAAGGAACGAGGGAGAGGGAATAAACATGAAACATAATGAAGAAAGAGAGAGAGAGAGAGAGGGAGAGAGAGAGGAGAATGAATGGATAAAAAATAAAGAGGGTAAGATCTTGTTCTTTAATTTCTTCTTTTCTTGTTTGTAGTGGTAGTGGTAGTAGTGGTGGTAGTAGTAGTGGTTCTTTAATTTCTAATTTTCTTGTTAGTAGTAGTAGTAGTAGTAGTAGTAGATATATATATATATATATATATATATATATAGTTGAGATATCGAGCTCCACTCGTGATATGCCAGGGTGACCGTTGTGCATTTATGTCACTGACTTATTAGTTGCAGATGCGGTTGGTACACCATCCATGAATAATAGCTAGATGATAGCTATCCTTATCTACTCTACTTTGTGGCTCAGTTAGTATGCCACCTTAGTTAGTTGAGTTTGTTTTGAGACCCATATATAGGGTTCTTCTATTTCTATGTACTAGTGTTCTTTTGGCTTACACAACTGAGAAGAGAAAAACAGTTTTCAGCCTCCACCTGTGTGTGTATTCCCCCATTGTGCAAGCAAGAAAGCTACAAGTGAGACTCCTTCCTTCTCTCCCACAATCTTGACATGGTATCAGAGCCTTGTTTGTGGTAAGGAGCTCAAGAAAGCAAACCAAGATCGCGGTGTTTTGGTAAGAGGACCAGTGTTGCTTTCATTTTTTTGTTTTGGGAGCAAGTCTCTACAGCAGGTAGCACAGCTGGAAAGTGCAAGAGTGCATTGTCTCAGATTGAGACGCTCTTCGCGGTGTAGCAAGAGGGCAATATATGCTGCGGGAATGGGCTTTAGCCCTCGGTTGCCCTGTTTTTTTTATTTGAGGCCATTTCAGGGCCTGTTTTGGAGGCGGAAGTTTTCCGTAAGCACTCAGGAAAAGGCCCTGTTTTTTGCTGTGCGACCACTATTATATAGGTCGGTGAAAAGTTACCATAGAAATTGCATTGTATGCATGTTCCCAGAGACATTGGGAGGCACAAAATCATCCTTGTTGCTTGTTGATGCAAAATCGTCACTAGGAAGTGACTGTGTGGTCAAATACCACTTTCGTCAGTTTTGCAGATTTGCCCTTGTGAGGCTGAAGCTGTGTTTTTTGCAGTGACAGAATTCTTTGCAGTGTTCTGTAATGGCGTTTGATTCTCTTTCACAGATTGTCACTGAAAAGCTTGACAAGAACAACTTCCAAGCATGGAAGTTTAGAATGACGAATTTCCTTATGGGAAAAGGATATTGGGAATTCGTTGCAGGAAATGCAGAAGAACCAATTCTTCTTGATGTTCCCAATCAACAGCAAATGCAGGCATTTAAAGGATGGCATGAGAGAGCCAGAAAAGCTATGTATTGGCTGTCTATCAGTATTTCAGACTCTATGATTGTGCATATTCAAGATGCAAGTATGCCAAAGGAGGCATGGGATGCTTTGTCAAAAATGTATAGCACAAATACGCAAGCCAGGAAAATGCAGCTCAAGCAAGAGTTGCACAATGTGCAAAGAGAAAGTATGAGTATCAATGACTACCACATGAAGGTGAAGAAGATTGCAGATACACTTGCTTCCATTGGGTCACCAGTGGAAGATGATGACTTTGTTTCTGTGACCTTGAATGGTCTAGGAAAGGATTATGCATAGTTCTGAACATCCATTTCCGTCCGTGAAAGATTTCCTAATTTTGAGGAGTTGATTGCTCTTCTAATTTCCAAGGAGCAAAGAAATGGTGGTGCATCTTCTTCAGGAGGAACTTCAAAAGAAATTGTCTTCTACTCAAATGCTGGAAGAGGTAGAGGCAGAGGTAGAGGAGGGCGATCTGGAGGCCGTGGTGGAAATCAGAATATGCAGCAAACTCAAGAAAACTAGTTTTATGGAGGAGGTGGTAACTCTAGAGGCAGGGGGAGCCAAAGAGGTCGTGGTGGATGGCAAAGAGGCCAAAATGCAAACAACAATGTTGAATGCTACTACTATGGTAAAATGGGTCACATGGCTAAAGACTGCTATAAAAAGCAGAATGACATCATGAATGGAAAATTGCAACAAGGGAATTATGCATCTTCTAGTAGACAGGGTGATGACAAAAATGAGCATTTGTTTATGGTGCAGCACATGAACAATTATGTGACAAGTGCAGAAGAAAGCAAGGAAGTGTGGTATGTTGACTAAGGTGCGTCAAACCACATGACAGGTCATGCAGAATGGATGCAGGATGTAAGGAAAATGGAAAAACCAAGATTTGTGGAGACTGGTGATGATACTGCACATCCTATTGTGCAGATTGGAAAAATTCCTTTGTCTAGGTAGGATGGGAAAAAGAAATACCTATCGAATGTATTTCATGTCCCAAATATCACCAAGAACCTGGTTTCTGTTGGTCAAATGGTTGAGCAGGGCTTGCAGGTCAGATTTAATCCTCATGGATGCGCATCAGTTACCCCCGACTGTCTGCCTGACCCTATCCAAGGGGGTTGTTAGCCGCGTCGGGTACATGGACCGAATCCATCGCAAGAGGTCTCTCCGTGGATGCTATTTGGAGCAGGAGGACGCTTGGGTGCCAGGGGAGGCTCTGGCTGTAAATTCCTTGCCTTCGAGTCCTGCACAAGAGGTCGACGTGACTCAAGATTTGTAACAATTCCGAAATAAAAATACGTATTCCGCATACGAATCCCCTCTCAGGAGGCTATAAGGTTAGGATAATGACAAATTTTTTTTAAATTGTTTCCCTTATCCGCCTAGCTGACTATTGTGCTGGAGGGAGAGGGGAATAGAAGGTATGATCAAGCTCCTCGATGGAGCTTGCAGGGGGGAAGAGGGCATGCGAGATGCCACACAGGGGAGGGAAGATCCCCCTCCCCTCACCTATTTAAATTGAGGGTCGTGAGAGCAGAGGGGAGGTCGTCACATGCTCATCCGCCGAGTCAATAAGGATGATGTGATTGCCTTGCCCACCTATGTATCTTGAGTATCATCGCCGTTGCCATAAGGTGGGAAGCCAGAGACAACCGTGGACGGTGGAGAAAGTCGACACTCTGTGTGCAGTCGTGAGGGAGGGAGAGATTGATAGACGTCGCTGCAGTCCGACCCCTGCCCGCATTCACGCCGCCAGTCCGCTGCCATGCAGTCCACCCTCTCTACCATTCGTCATGCCAAATGTGCCACCAGCTTGCCACGAAGTCGCCCCCTCCTCCACGTGGGCTCCACAGAACTTCCAGAGGCTTTTAGAAGCTTCTTCTTAGGAAGCTTCTAAAAGCCTCCTAAGAAGCCCCCCTTCCTATAGCTCTTTAAGACTACCCCCCCCCCCCCCCCCCAAACAAATTCCCTCCTAAGGGCTCTATAATCCCCTTTCCCCCCCAAATTTTCCCCTTGAAGGGCCTTCATGTGGTCCTTAAGCCTTTCTTTTTTTCCAATTCATTGCCTTTATCAAAGAAGGAATAGAGCCAAAAGAGCTTGAAATATTTAGAAGAAAGTTCATGCAGGTACTTGTGCCAACCCATTGACTAAACACATTGAAAAGCATGTTTCTTTCTAAGAGAAAGAGGTATAAGACAAAAAATTATATAAAAAGAGAGAAAAGAAAACCTAATAAGTTGACTTAATGCTCCTAAAATGATGATGATGATGACAAAGAGGAGTAATAGAGTTTGTAGCTATTGGTTCTAAGAGAATTGGGGATTAAGTTTGTGGTTGGTGTTAAAGAACACTCTTGATCATTAATCTCTCTTGCTTGGGGAGTGTCTCATTTTTGGGTGTCTCATTTTTGAAACGGCCGGAATACTTCCGTTACGTGGTAAACACGAAAAGTCCTAGATCGCAAACCCCATGACATTCCATGGGAGTGCCAAGCAAAGCTTTCCAGACATCCTTTTCAATAGACTGCTAAGACGTGTCTTGAAGATAACAGTTGGACACGTTACAAGATTAGATCTCAAGGCCCGCATACTAGTCAATGGGCGAAAACTTGGAGTAGCAATCCCTAAGGATTGCTGGAATAGCCTTTGAGCAGATTATGGATTAGCCTTTCGGCGGATTATGAAATAGCCTTCGGCTGGATTATTTGATGGATTCCAAAGATTGATAAATAAAGATTAAATGTTCAAAAGGAACTCGTTTGACATTATTTTTCTATGTCAGTGCCTAAGTTACATGAAGGAACCAGTGATTAATTGGTTAATTAAGGAAGCTATTTTTTCTTGTCAAACTAAATGTGGTAGGTAATTAGATAACTAAAACAACCTGAGGAAAGTGCAGTGGATATGACCATGGGTCCGTCCTATGGAAGGGTGGTCCCAGTTGGCCGAGAACTTTTCTCAAAGGAATTTATAGCAAGGTAAATGATGACCTGGAATCTTTAGAGCTAGAGTCCCGATTTGTGCTATTTTAGGGGAACGGAATGGAACTATGCCTTACGGGCAGAGAGGTCGAGCTTCGCATCCCTCTCATTTCCCATTCTCCTTGAACCAAGTGCAGCATGAATCCGCTTCGACCCTGACGTTTCTGCACAAGTAGTTTGTCTAGGGCTCGATGCTAGTTACTTTCTAGGAACTTGACCAATAGGAAAATCTAGATTTAGGTCGGTCCTAAGTGGGAATGGCCGGAATGCTTCTGCTTCGTGGTAGACTCGGGAAGACCTAGATCCCAAACCCCATGACATTCCTTAGGAGTGCCGGGCGGCACTTTGTAGACTCTCTTCCCGATGGACTGCTAAGACGTGTCCTGCAGTGGACAAGGGAACACATTACATCTATCATGGATATATTCGATGACTCAATAGCATATTCGTTAGACACCCCTTGCCAATTATGTAGGGGGTTAGCTAATAATTTAATGTATTTAGTGTAGGGCCTAAGCAGCCCCCCATCCCCTTGGTCTAGTTTTGTGCTTTACTATGGTTTATGTGGGGACCAACGATTTATTTTTAACAATAGGATGTTGAATGGTGTGCTGTATTAGTTAATTTTGTTTGGCCAAGAGAGGCATTTTTTTGGCAATGAAATGGTTTATCTCATTAGGCTAAGAGGTCCATTTGTTGTTTGGTACAGGTGTGGTTAATGGCTTTTGTTTTAGTGCTATGCTAAAGAAATTCTATGGAGCACCTGAAAAGAGCTTCTTATTGTGTAGAAGCTTCTTGTGGACAATTCCAAGTGATTTCCTTTCTTTATGAGTTCATTCCCTTTAACCTATATGTGTTTATGTATATGAAGAATTTTTTTCTTTTTATGGGAGACTCGCATTCAAAGCATGAAGTCCCAAGGTTAGGTTAGGTATATCTGGGGAGGTTTGAGCAGTTATATGCCTCTTATGAACACATTGTGGAGCACTCTAAGAGCTATTTTTGCAAGTAGTCCTAGCGACCCTATTCTGCTAGCAAGTAACTATTTCAAGGAATCTTTATTAGTTGTGAGGTAGATAGAGAAGCCTACCAAATGAAAGAAACCAAACAATGAATATATCTTAAAAACCTATATAAAATACAAAGGTGTGTAAAAAGGGATTCTAAGCCCTAAAATAAAAAAGTAAAGGAAAAATTTTCCAAGAGTAGATGATCATTGCCTTGGGAGGGCCTAATAGGTCCCTAGGGAAGAGTCAGCCATGCCATGCGTTGTCTTTTGAGGGGTGGCATTTAGCTGAAAATTTTAAAAATAAGGATAGTTGGAGTGAAAATACACGGGAGGGGAAGAAAAAGAACTTAGTGTCACCTTGTGAGAGCTTGGTAGGTTCTTGGGTATCAAGACAATACCTAAGCTCAATGCCTTGCTTTTCCTAGGTCACAATACACTCAGCTCTCTCCTTTTTACATGCATGAGTTTAAAGTATTGAAGAAAAAGGATGTGGTAAAATGAAATATACATGTTTTTTAGTAGATCAAGCTATAGGAGTTCTTGTCTAGTAGGAGTTCTTGGAATAGTTGTTCTAAGTCCAATAGGTAGGTCAAACCACCACTTAGGACGACTTCTTTGATAGTTCCTTTTAGCTAGTCTGTGTTGGAGCAATTGGTTAGTGACTAGATCTAGATCTCTATCAAAATATACTTGGCCTATCCCTTGTAGACTTCATGCTTTTATTTTTTCATGGGATAGGGTGAGAGCTATGTTTGTTGTAAGAGGTGGAAAATAGGGTATATAGAGGCAGGTATAGAAGGAGAAGGTACCAATCATTTTACAACTAGTTTTGTATCTAGTTTTGACATTAGTACAAGTGTCTTCTCTTTCTTCATCTTTCTCTTTTCATCCTTTCATGGCTGCTAGCCATCTCTTTCCTACTTTTCTGTCTTTCTCTCTCCATTTCTAGTATTTCTCTCTTCTTGACTAGACTTTCTCTCACTTTTGTACTTCTTCATCTCTCTCTTCACCTCACTTCTTGACAAGTGGTATCATATCATTGTTCTTTGATCCATTTTTACTTATATTTCAATCCAAATTTTTACCATAAAAACCAATTTCAGACAAGTAGTACAGGCACTTGACATAGATAGTGACTAGTAGAGGTTTGCAGGACACCTATAGTTAGCAGGAGACTATATCTGGAGATCTTCAAGGTAAAATATGGTAATGGAAGGCTAAAATAGCAAGTCATCATCAAATTTCCATGAAATTTAGAGGCAACTAGGTCAAATGGGAGGGCTTAGTTGGGAAACAAACTGTGGTTACTTTGAAAAGAGAGAGTTCTCTTTCCCCTTTCTTGGAGCTTCTTGCATGTTTCATGGAGTCTACAATCAAGATCTCTTCATATCTCTCAAATCCCTATTCCTCTTGACTAAAGTAACATTAGACCAAGCTTTCTCCCTTCAAAAGATTCCTCTCCATTACCTGTCAACTCCAGCCAAGCTCAACAATGGTGTGCAAGACAGCCCCAAAAAATGTGGTGCATTTTTTGGGCTGATTTCTAGCCTATTCTCATCTCTCCTTGTAATGCTCAGGTCTTGCTACTCCAGCTGGTCATTGTTGGCAAGTGAAATCTTCCAATAATCATCAAATACTACACTCCATTCTTCATCCTCCTCAAGCTTGCCTATAAGCCCTAAATGTGTAGTCCATGGGAAGCCATTAAAGCTTGAACAAAGCCTTTCAATTTCAAAGGGCTTCTGCTTCATTTCATCTATGGAGTTCATCTACAATAAGATTCTCTCAAGATTTGAGCAATGTTAGTCATTGAAACTTTCTTCAACTCTTCAAGCTTCCATGGAGCATAAATTTGGGGATCCTTCTTCAAGCTTGACATTATTGGTTTCTAAAGTATAAAGAGAGTTGAAGTCTTTTCATTACAAGGATTCTACATGGTTTGCTTTTTCATGGCCAACATTGAAGATTGAAGTTTAGTTCTCTTCCATTGAAGCAACATGGAGCTTCTTTTGGTGAATTAAGTAGGGAATCATCAAATATTTTCTTCTTCAACTTCCTCAATAATTGAAGTACCAAGAGGCATTCTCTAATATTGAATGCTCAATTATAATCTCCAACCATAATTATCAGTTTAGCAACTTCATTGTCTTCTTTGAGTAAGGCTCTTCAACCTTAGTAAGATTGAAGATTATGGAGTTATGGGATTCAATTTAGAGGCAATATTTTGGGGCTTTTGATGACAATAAGATGGAAAGTCATTACTCTTTTCTAAGCTCTTGGATTATAAAGCATTACTTGTTATATGGGTTACAATGATGACATGTTTTTGATGACATGGGATCTTCAATTAGCCACTTAAATGCTTATGCTGATTTGTCTACAGCAAAGACTTGCTATTGTTGGTACTGGTGGTAAGATGATGCTTATGTTGGCATTGCAAATGCTTAAGTTGGCATTGGTTGATTCATCTTGACAGTGATTCCATTCATACAGTGATTACATGACATTACTCCTTCATTGCAATCATTAAAATGGGTGGTTTGGGACTTTGATTACTTTTCATTGACCATGAATTGAAGTCTTGGTACCGTAAGAGTGCCCTTAGTTCTATCTGTGAGTATACAAGGTTCAACAAGGTCAAAGTTGGATTTATAGACCTCCTATAGACTCATTCAAATAGGGCAAATTGTAGATACTTTTAGTTAGTCAACTTTTGGACTATCATATATTTTCCTGACCTATCTAAAATTTACTATTAAGTGCTTTTTCAAAGAGGAAAGTGTTAGATTTGATTTGAATCAAAAATTTTATCAATCAAAGCTTTCAATCAAAAGTTATGGCTGATTTAGTAACTGTAGGTACTATAGGACTGCACTTTTCAAAGGCAAAGAAACATAGTATTATGGATCTAATTAGAGATGTTGGTTCTAATAGGTTGAATATTCCTTTGGTAGACATTCTCGCTACTTTGGAACATGCTTTTATGGCTTATGATGACTCTCAAATGGCATTGGAACTATAGATGTGAGTTTGGTTGAGAAAGTACTTATCCATCAGTTGCAACCACATACTTCTCAGTTGGTTTAGCAAGGTGTAATATAGGCTCTTACCAATCTCTATAATAACATTATCTTACAAGGATGTATATGTAATGTTCAAGCTGAACGCATGTTGTTGGGATTACTAACCATGGAAAGACTAGAGCTTCAAGCCAATTTGTGAGCATCAATGAAGTATTTTTGCATTAGACTTGGTACTACTCTTTTATAGTCTATCCAAGGCAAGGATGCATTACATTGGTTGATATCATTGCTTAATCGATCATCTCATCAATAATTAGAATATTCATTGGTATTTCTTTCTACTTTCTTTAGTGATATTGATGCTAATCAGTGGGCTATGATGGTTCATACACCTCCATTGGTTAGTAAGCGATCATGGGATTCATTAGAAGGACAACTAGCATGGGAAATCTTGGATGTTGGTATGCTTTCATTGGTGAAAATTCTTGGGAAATGTTCTACCAAGGTAGAGGAATATGCTCCTTCATCTTGATTCATCTTTGTATTCACCATGAGGATATTTGACATTGTGTAGAGATGGCTATTAATCTTTGATAGTGCTTAGCCTACTCTACAAGATGTGATTACTTATTTGGAATATTTTGATGTTGGTCTTATGTCTAAATTTGTAGAAGTAAATCATGGAAAGCAAGTATACTTTGTACAAAGCCAAGATGAAGAGGATTATTCCGTAGATCTTGTACAACAAATCAATGAGAATCATCCAAATGTAGTGTTGAATTCTTTGTTTTGTCAAGGTAATGACAATGTTGAAGTGGACAATGGATTCTATGATGGGCAAGAGGAAGTGCATGAAGAGGCTAATGACCAAGATGATGACCATGAAGATCAACCAAATGAAAAAGACCAAGCTAATTAGCAAGTTGATCCTCTAGTAGAAGACAATGTATATGAAGATCACTTAGTAAGTGATTAGCGTTTTGGACCATTTGAGGAAGAATATGCACATGCCTAAAATGAAGACTCTAAAGTTCTTGATCATGCTTATGATGGATTAGTTGAGGATAACCATCACTTCATACTCAATCAGGAACTACATCAACTAGAAGAAGAGTTAGATGCGTATGATTATGGTTATGAGGACTTGGATAATGATTTTGATGATTGGTATGCTGGGAATGAGGATGTATATGAGATTCATGATGGCTATAATCTGATGGATGATGGATATGTTTATGGTGATGACTATGGGGATCTTTCTTCCTACCCATCTGACCAGGGTAGTTAAGATTATAAGTTTGATGATAGCTTTTCTCCTCTTGATCATTATTATGTTGGTATGCATTTTGATCTAGGATTTTATTGGAAGTATCTTGCACCTTCGTTAGGCCAACATCTATATTGGGTTTCAAATCTTTATCTTTCAGAGGTTTATTTGGCTAAAAACTAGTCATTTTATCTCTTGTTTAACTACAAACAATTTATGAACAACTCATTGTTTTGGCTCAGATTCAATTCTGATTTGATTACAAAGGTGCAATACCTATATGTGCTAAAAGTATATCTAATGAGATTTCTTTTGACTCATAGTAGACTTGATTTGGATGTGCCCATAAAAAGATATGTCAATTTTACTACAACAGGGTCTATAATAGACAACAAGCTACCTATTGTTTGCAAGTTTCTTTTCTTGGAGTTATGGTGGTCTAGTTTTCAGTTTATCATTTCAAATGAATGTCCATATGGTCTATTTGTTGTTCCACTTCTAGTTCCATCCATTATTTAGTACATATTAGTGTTTTTCCTATTTTTTGTAGCCACTTGTACCAAAGTAGTACTTTGGTTTCCTTTACATTTAGCCATTGTAAATAGTCCACCAATATTTTTGAGGACAAAAAATTATTTAAGTGGGTATGGAATGTAAGAGATGGAAAATAAGGTACGTAGAGCCAAGTTTAAAAAGGAGAAGGTACCAATCATTTTATAACCGAATTTGTATCTAGTTTTGACATTAGTACAAGTGTCTTCTCTTGCTTCATCTTTCTCTTTCTATCCTTTCATAGTTGCCAACCATCTCTTTCCCACTTTCATTTCTTTCTCTCTCCATTTCTAGTATTTCTCTCTCCTCGACTAGACTTTCTCTCACTTCTGCACTTCTTCATCTCTCTCTGCTACAGTCTTCTCTCTCCTCTTTCTCTCTCTCTAGTTCAAACATAATATTAGTGAGTTTGGGAATCTCCCAATTCCCATTTTTTGAATACTAAAAAGGTGGCACCTGGATAACATGCCCATAGGTTTCTCAAAACCTTATGATGTGACCTATCATTGGAAAGCGCTTGAAAAATGGAATCTATTAAGTTATAAAGTGCTCGATTTGGAGTTATAGTATTCAAGTTATGAAAAATCCAAAGATTTGACCATGTGTCCCAAACTTATGAGAAATTCCCATATTCCCCAATATGGTGTTTTGACTTCTTGACATTTGTGCTCTATTGCATATTCTTAGTTGTAGCATCTTGATGCTCTTTATGGATTCTATTTATATAGACCAGTTCATGGATTTGATAGGTTGAGTCACCCTATCCCGTGGTTACCAATGCGAGTGGATTTTAAAGTCAGACTTTAAGTGCAAAAGAAGATCAAGACTTGTAAAAGAGGCATTTTTGGTGCAAAATGAAATGGTTTCAGATCAAGAAGTTAGAGTTTTCCTAGATGCATTTCGATGCCAAGAATCCAATACAAGTTCTATTTGTCAATTGAAGTCCATTTGATCCCCCATTTAATAGCTACAACAAGTTTTGGCATTATGAAGTAGCTAATAGATCTAAAATCTAGAAAGCATTTGACATAGGCCAAGTTGGTAGATTTCAATGCCAAACAAACATTCATGTCTAGTCAGATCGCAATTCCAAGACTGTTTGCTCCTTCAACTAGATTGGAACCACTTTGAACAAGTGTGAAAAGTCAAATTGCAAACTAGATAAGTTGGAGGTTATGTTTAATCATGATTAAGAAGAAGTCCTAGAGATAACTTGATTTGGAAGAGATTCACATTAGACTTGTTACAACATTACTAAGTGAGTAAGCTTACTCTTTGCAAATGTTGATGATGAGTCTTGTTGCAATTGATGTGTTAGCTAGCTTAGAGCTACAATATTCTTATGCTAGGCCACCTACTAATAATTGATGATCAATTATATATTTATAAAAAAGGCACTAGTGCTAGCAAGGCCATTCACAATGGATAAGGTTAAATGACTATTAATGACATTCAAGAAGGAAAAATCTCCTACGACTTAATGGCAACTCTGTAGAATTCTGACAATACTTTTGAAGTTATTGTCTTGCTATTTGAATAAGTGAATCATCATCAACAGCCTAAAATCTCCAAATTGGAGGCTTGAGACCTTTTGAAAAATTACCACTTCATGCTATATATTTTCTTGGAATATTCTTGTACACTAGGTTTTGTATTACTTGTAAATTTACCCCCAAAATCAACCCTTATAAGACCATCATTGATAAGAAAGACCTTACAACTTCCAGCACCATGGATCACTGGTGGCACCTTACAAGGGTGGGGCCATGGGCATATCTAATTCTAATATAAGCATAATTGGAATGCTTGAACCTATGAAAGAAGCTTGACTAACCACATTGTGCATCAAGATTTCATCTAGTCAAAAGCACTTCAAATAGAGACATGTTATTCACAAATGTAAGATCTTGAACTTGAATATAATCTCAAGACAATTTATGCAATTATCTTTGTGTTTCATTTCAAAAAAATTTATCCATTGATCATAACTTCACATACATATGTTGATCCAAAAATTAATAAATGATCTCCTCCTCCATGTCCCATGCTCATAGGCCTAGATTTCACATGCTTATATTCCAAAAATGAACCACATTTTCTATAAGACAATTATCACTAAACTATTTTTTACCTCACAATGCTCCATTTAAGGCCATTTCTTCCTTATTCAGCTCTATCCCACATGCTTTTGTAGTCGTGAACTTTTAGTTCCAATGAATTTTTGGATGCCTAGATAATTAATTTTGTGTTTCCTATCATTTGATCATGATGAGTCGAGACCTTGACAACACTAGTGAGGAAGTTGGCTTGCTATCCATACTCTTGGAATGTTTGTTGTCCTAAAATTGCTTTGATATCTTGAAGCATTGAATGATGGATAATTTGGCACTCTTAAGCTCCCACTTGATGCATGTTTTCTGCCATAAATATTGCCAACGTGTCCCTATTTTAAAAAAATCCTTAGCTATCCTCCATAACTATGTTGAAATGGAGACTCCTTTCTATATTTCCTTCCATAGCACTCCACAAGCTCAATAGCTTTGAAGAGATTGGTAGGTTTTTCGCCATAACATCAACTGATAAAGAAGGCTCTAAACCATACATATACTTGTGGAGTTTAGCTTCATCACTAATGCTCTCTACATACACGGTAAGATTGAGGAATTGGTTTGTATACTCCCGTAAACTTAGACCTCTTTGGTCTAATCCATACCATCTCCGTGCCAATTTCTCTTTTTCAAGAGGAGAGACAAAGACCTCTGCCATAAGTATCTTGAATGCATCCCAATTCTTTACAAGTAAATTCTCCTTCTTAATGTATCTCCACCAAGTGTATGCAAATCCCTCCAAATGTAAATATGCAAAATGAATCTTCATATCATCATATCTAGGGAATATATCAAAGTAAGATTCCAATTTTGAAATCCATTCCTCTAGATCTGATGGTGAAGATGATTGATCATTGTACTTTGCCAAAATTATCTTATCCTTTAGCTCTCTTTCATTAAAGTGTTGTTGTCCCAAAATGGACTACTTATGGGTATTAGGCATGGAGCCCCCAAAATAATATGGTATTCTTCCAACATGTGGTTGAGGATTAGCATGAAACCTTCCCATTGGTAGAGGACTTCTAGGAAGGTAGGTATTCAACCCAAAACCTTGAAAATTAGCACCATTCAAACTGCCCAAATAGTCATCATGCCTTTGTGAAGTCTCATCTACTTCATATTAACTATTGAGAATACCCATTCGTCCAATGATACCATGACCTTGACCATTTTGGTTAGATGGCTAAAGTGGGTCTAAAGGTTCACTGTTTGAATGCACTTTCTCCTTGGCTTCCTTGGTTCCCATTTGCATTTGCATCCATTGGGAGAAATGTGCCATTATTTGAGCATTAGATTCTACCAATTTGTCAATTGAAGTCATTTTTTTGGGTAGTGGAATCCACCAACTTCTCAATGGAAGACTTCGTTTGATTAGTAGACAATGTCATCTGCTCCACTTTAAATAACAGCTCCATATGCCTTTAAGCATGTCTATTCTCAAATTCACACATGGTATTATTGAGTGCATTGATTTTTCCTTGCATTTGAGGCTCTTCAGGGCCCTCTTGAGGTGTATTATCCAACATGGAATTTGTAATTTGTTGTGCATACTCATCCTTGGTCTTATTCTTGCATTTATGACCTGCCATAGTAGTGCAATCTTGCAATACCCCCATCAGAAAATTGGCTAGAACTTGAGCTAGGAAAATCCAATTTCCAAAATTGTTTATTGAAATCAAACCCAATTATGTCCTCTTTAAGATGGGCTATAGCAGATCATAATAGGTTTAAGATGGAAAATTTTGCAATTCAATTTCTGAGTCTAAATTGTGTAGGCATGCACCCTATTTTAACCTATAATGTCAAGATTTTGGGAGAGAAGGAAGGAGTCTCGCTTGAAGCTTTCTTGCTTGCACAATGGGGGAAGACACACAAGGGTGGAGGCTGAAAACAGTTTTTCCTCTTCTTAGTTGTGTAAGCCAAAAAGAACTCGAGTACAAAGAAATAGAAGAACCCTATATATGGGTCTCAAACCAAACTCAACTAACTAAGGTGGCATACTAACTGAGCCACGAACTAGAGTAGATAAGGATAGCTATCATGTAGCTATTATTCATGGGCGGTGTACCAACCGCGTCTGCAAACTGACAAGTCGGTGACATAAATACACAACGGTCACCCTGGCGTATCACGAGTGGAGCTCGATATCTCAACACTCCCCCTCGAGCTCAATCCCAATTCCTGCACACCAAGCAGGTCTCTGAACTTGCGCAGCTTCTCTGCGCCCAATGCCTTCGTGAATATGTCAGCTACCTGATCCTCTATGCTGACATAAACTAGATCAATAAGACCTAGTAAAACCCTCTCTCGCACATAGTGATAATGCACCTCAATGTGCTTTGTTCTAGCATGATAGACTGGGTTATTTGCCAAGTGTATACTACTCATGTTGTCACAATAAATGACAACTGGCCCATCTGTAGATTGATGCATATCATAAAGTAGCTTATGCAACCAAGCTACCTCACATGCAGCCATTGCTGCACCCCTGTACTCAGCCTCTGTGCTCGACAAGGCAACTGTAGGCTGTTTCTTGCTGCTCCAAGTGACTGCAGCACTCCCAAAAGAGAACATATATCCACTGGTAGATCGTCTATCAGAAATACTACCAGCCCAATCAGCATCAGTGTATCCATGCAACTGTATCTGAACCCCAGTCTCATAAAATAGTCCATACTGCAATGTGGACTTCACATACCTGAGTATGCGTCTAGCCGCATCCAAATGTGGTTTCCTTGGAGCCTGCATAAACTGACTTACCAATCCAACAGCATAGCTCAAATCTGGCCTGGTAATAGTCATATAAATCAAACTTCCTACTATGCGTCTGTACATAGTAGGGTCTTCTAGAAGCTCACCTGCATCTGTGCTCAGCTTCACATTTTGCTCCAAAGGAACTGAAATAGCCTTACAGCCTGTCATCCCATATTTGGACAGCATGTCCAATCCATACTGCCTCTGCAAGAGCTGTATCCCACTTTGTGATCTAATCACCTCAATGCCCAAGAAATAACGCAGCTCTCCCAAATCCTTCATCTCAAACTTCTGCTTCAATAGCATTTTCACATGAAGGATATCTTCATCACTATCACCTGTCATAATCAAATCATCAACATAAATGACAAGTAGCATAATACCTTTCTCTGTTTTTCTCACATAAAGTGAGAAATCTGCCTTGGAAATCTGAAAGCCAATAATGACAAGATACTGTCCTATCTTGTCAGACCATGCTCTAGGTGCTTGCTTCAAGCCATACAAGGCTTTCTTCAACCTGCAAACAAACTCAGGATGAACAGCATGCACATAACCTGGTGGCTGCTCCATATAGACCTCTTCTTGCAGATCACCATGCAAGAAGGCATTCTTTACATCCATCTCATGTAAAGACCATCCCTTTGATGCAGCCATAGCAATGGCTGCTCTTACAGTTGCCATCCTTGCAACTGGACTGAATGTTTCTTCATAGTCAATGCCATATGTTTGTGCATACCCCTTGACTACTAATCTTGCCTTGTATCTGTTCACAGAACCATCTGCATTGTGCTTCACCTTATAAACCCACTTACAGCCAATTGCATTCTTACCTTTAGGCAAAGGTACTAACTCCCATGTAGCATTTGCTTCCAAGGCATCCATCTCTTCATCCATGGCTTTCTCCCATTTTTCTTTTCCCATGGCTTGCTCAAAAGATGTGGGTTCTAGTTCCTGTATCACTTTGACCATATATGCATAGTGAATGGCTGTAAATCCATCATATTTCAGCCTATCCACAGGATACCTAGCTCTCGTAGACCTGCGCAAAGTAGGTTCACTCCCAGGTGCTCTCAAAACATCCCTGGTCTTCCTTACTCCAGGTGTAACAATAGAAGGAATACCCAACTCATCATCAATGCTCTGTTCTTAGCCACTGGATTCACCATCCACATAAGAGTGACCTGCATTCACATCAAACATGGACTGATCAACCTTCTCTTTTCCTTTTCGTGATACCTGCATACCACTATCTGCATTACTTTGAGAAGATTCTCCTGATCTCAATCTGCCTGTCCATGGTGAAGAATGTGAACCACTACTAGAGGACGCTCCAGGTCCACTAATATTTTGTGACTGCTGCTGTGAATTTTTTGCAGCATTACCATTTTGTGCATCTACATCATCAATCACATTTACTGGTTTATACCAACTACTCATCTCATAAAAAACAACATCTCTGCTCACTGTAAACTTACGAGTAGAAGGGTTATAGCATCTATACCCTTTTTGCTGCAGAGAGTAACCAATAAAGATGCACTTCTCAGCTTTTGGATCCAACTTGGATCTCAACTCATCTGGCACATGTACATAGGCAATGCAACCAAAAATTTTCAAATGAGAAATATCTGGTTTCCTACCAGTATACCTCTCCTCTGGAGTCATTCCATGTATTGCTGCAGTGGGAGTCCTGTTCATTATGTAGACTGTTGTAGCAACTGCTTCAGCCCAATAAAAATCTGGCAAGTCTTTTTCATTGAGCATGGCACGAGATACCTCTCCAATATGCCTGTTTTTCCTTTCTGCAATTCCATTTTGTTGTGGGGTATAACTGCATGAATATTGCTGCTTTATGCCATGCTCCTGCAAGAACTTTGCAAACTCATTTGAGAGGTACTCTCCCCCTCCATCTGACCTTAGGCATTTTATTTGCAGACCTGTTTCTTTTTCAGCCATAGCTTTAAGGGTTTTGAAATGCCCAAAAACTTCACTTTTCTTTTTCATAAAATACACCCAAACTTTTCTGCTATAGTCATCAATAAAAGTGACAAAATAATGACAGCCTCCAAGAGATGCAGCTTTAGTAGTCCACACATCAGAGTGGATTAATTCCAATGGCTTCTCACTCTCTTGAACATGTCTAGAAAATGGTTTCCTTGCCTGTTTTCCAAACTGACAGGCTTCACATACCTTATGCATTTCTGCAACCTTGAATTTTGGCAATCCTACAACAATATTTTGGGCCTGCATTGATTTAAGTTGCTGTACATTAACATGACCAATGCGTTTATGCCAGATATCAATATCTGCAACTACACCGGTCCCATGTGCAAACATTGCTGCACTCAATTCAGACATGTCTGTATCCAATGTAAACATTCTGCCCTTCTTCTTTCCTTTTGCTATCAAGCGACCTTTATTTTTCATATCCTCAACAAAGCTTCCATGAGGATTAAATCTGACCTGCAAGCCCTGTTCAACCATTTGACCAACAGAAACCAGATTTTTGGTGATATTCGGGACGTGAAATACATCGGACAGGTATTTCTTTTTCCCATCCTGCATAAACAAGGGAATTTTTCCAATCTGCACAATAGGATGTGCAGTATCATCACCAGTCTCCACAAATCCTGGTTTTTCCATTTTCCTTACATCCTCCATCCATTCTGCATGACCTGTCATGTGGTTTGATGCACCTGAGTCAACATACCATACATCATTGCTTTCTTCTGCATTTGTCACAGAATTGTTCATGTGCTACACCATAAACAGATGCTCATTTCTGTCATCACCTTGTCTACTAGAGGATGCATAATTTCCTTGTTGCAGTTTTCCATTCATGATGTCATTCTGCTTTTTATAGCAGTCTTTAGCCATATGACCCATTTTACCACAATAGTAGCATTCAACATTACTGTTTGCATTTTGGCCTCTTTGCCATCCACCACGACCTCTTTGGCTCCCCCTGCCTCTAGAGTTACCACGTGCTCCTCCATAGGACTGGTTTTCTTGAGTTTGCTGCATATTCTGATTTCTACCACGGCCTCCATATTGGCCTCCTCTACCTCTGCCTCTACCTCTTCCAGCATTTGAGTAGAAGACAGCTTCTTTTGAAGTTCCTCCTGAAGAAGATGCACCACCATTTCTTTGCTCCTCAGAAATTAGAAGAGCAACCAGCTCCTCAAAATCAGGAAATCTTTCATGAACTGAAATGGATGTCCGAAACTGTGCATAATCCTTTCCTAGACCATTCAAGGTCACAGAAACTAAATCATCATCTTCCACTGGTGACCCAATGGAAGCAAGTGCATCTGCAATCTTCTTCACCTTCATGTGGTAGTCGTTGATGCTCATATTTTCTCTTTGCACATTGTGCAACTCTTGCTTGAGCTGCATTTTCCTCGCTTGCGTATTTGTGCTATACATTTTTGACAAAGTATCCCATGCCTCCTTTGGCGTACTTGCATCCTGAATATGCACAATCATAGAGTCTGAAATGCTGATAGACAGCCAATACATAACTTTCCTGGCTCTTTCATGCCATGCTTTAAATGCCTGCATTTGCTGTTGATTGGGAACATCAGGAAGAACTGGTTCTTCTTCATTTCCTGCAACAAATTCCCAATATCCTTTTCCCATAAGGAAATTTGTCATTCTAAACTTCCATGCTTTGAAGTTTTTCTTGTCAAGCTTTTCAGTGACAATCTGTGAAAGAGAATCAGATGCCATTACAGAGGACTACAAAAAATTCTGTCACTGCAAAAACCACAGCTTCACCCTCACAAGGGAAAATCTGCAAAACTGGCGAAAGTGGTATTTGACCACACAGTCACTTCCTAGTGATGATTTTGCATCAACAGGCAACAGGGATGATTCTGTAACTCCCAATGTCTCTGCACACAAGCATACAATGCAATTTTTACAGTAACTATTCACCGACCTGTAGAACAGTGGCTGCACAGTATAAAACTGAGCATTTTCCTGAGTGCGTGCAGAAAACTTCCGCCTCCAAAACAGGCCCCGAAATGGCCTCAAATCAAAAAAACAAGGTCGCCATGGGCTAAAGCCCTCTCCCGCAGCATATACTGCCCTCTTGCTTCACCGCGAAGGGCGTCTAAACCTGAGACAATGCACTCCTGTGTTTTTTGGCTGTGCTACCTGCAGAGATCTGCTCCCAAAACAGAAGATGAAAGCAACACTGCTCCTCTTATCAGAACACCGCGATCTTGGCTTGCTTTCTTGAGCTCCTTACCACGAACAAGGCTCTGATACCATGTCAAGATTGTGGGAGAGAAGGAAGGAGTCTCGCTTGAAGCTTTCTTGCTTGCACAATGGGGGAAGACACACAAGGGTGGAGGCTGAAAACAGTTTTTCCTCTTCTTAGTTGTGTAAGCCAAAAAGAACTCGAGTACAAAGAAATAGAAGAACCCTATATATGGGTCTCAAACCAAACTCAACTAACTAAGGTGGCATACTAACTGAGCCACGAACTAGAGTAGATAAGGATAGCTATCATGTAGCTATTATTCATGGGCGGTGTACCAACCGCGTCTGCAAACTGACAAGTCGGTGACATAAATACACAACGGTCACCCTGGCGTATCACGAGTGGAGCTCGATATCTCAACATATAAGTATCCTATTTCCACCTCTAAGAGTAAAATGGTAGTAATGGCTACCAAAATCTATTGAAAGATGAATAGGACCTGTGGGCACCCTGTACTACCTACACATATACTTTAGTAATGAAGATTGTACTTGTAATGACCTGTATATACCATGTAGTGTCCTATAAATCCCTATTTCAAAGGAAGATCAAGTAATCCATCTTTCTTGTAGTTGTGGCAATTGGAGTGTCCTACAACCATGACTCAATTGGACTATATAACCCTTGTAACCTCCTTATAGATGTACCAGTTTAGTTTGACATGTCGCCCTCTAGTGAATATGTTGGAGTTTATTTTGGCCTCATAGAAGATGTAAATCTTGGCAACCTTAAGGGCTTCTATCCACCTTCACCTCTTTAAATTATTATGGAGGTAAGCAAGATGGTTTGCGTCAATGTAACAATACCCTCTGCTTAACATCCATCATCTTTAGTAATATAAGGGTTGAGGATTGTATATCTGATCTAATATTTGCATCATCTGGTTTCTCCAACTGAAACTAGAGGAGTGCATTACTGACATAAACATAACTTGGAAAATCAAGAATCGTTTCCAAGGTTTATCTTTCTACTAGAAATTAAGAACATATATTAACAAGAGAAAATTTTTACATTTTAAACAAAATATATTTTATTCTATAAATATAACTAGTTTTATTTACTTGCATCATGTCCTACATTAACGTGCGCTCTGATACCAAGTGTAGCGTGCCCGTCCCAAGCTTTTCTTGGTGGTACACTTTTAGTAGCCCATCAAGAGATGTCCTAGGAAGTGTCGGCCAAAATCTATTACTAGCAGCTAATTAATATTAGAGGATTATAAAGTGATGCAAGTCACACTCTCTAGTTTCTAATGATCCATCAAGTACGACTTTTATTCATTCTTAGAAAAGCTCACAACTTACTGAGACCACCCAGCCATAGGTTTGGATCCGTTGGGGGTTTATCCTCCCGCTTCCCTCGAGAGAATAGTTTTAGTTATCTAATTACCTACCACTTTAGGTTCAACATAGAAAAACAACTTCTTTGAATTATCTCCTGATACAAATTCATTTCACGCCTTTTCTTTCATGACACAAAAACATAGTAAAGCAATTCTTTCTTAATAGTTCCTTTCAGAAAAAATAATAATGACTTTTACAATGTTTTCTATTTAAAGTATTATTCTCTCCAAGTTTCATTCTACAATTAGTATTGGAACTTTATGACACAGTCTGGAAATCGAAGGGTAGTTGCTAGTTTGAAAGAGCTTAACGAGTTTGTGACACCAAAGCCCCCTAGTACCCTCACCTCCTCCTGCCGACTAGAGTTTCCTATAATAAGACCTCTCGTGTCATGATTGGTCTAATCTCACTAACATGAAATTAAAAAAATGAAAAAAACCCTTGAAGTAGGTTTCATTCACCCTGGCCTTGGGGAGATCTAGCGCCATTAGGAACACTGCCTCAATCAACATTCTATGATCACCGAAATACTACCTCAGTCGATGATCTATACTTAGTCATCCATCTTTTAGCCTGATGATTTTTTAAAAGATCAGTACCTAGCTTGCAATCATAAACATCTTTCTTTTGAATGTGTTGTACTTAAACTTCTAACAAGTTTGTTTCCAAGACAATATTTTCTTTCCAAAATTTAATAATATCGGGGCAAAGTAGCATAAGTGGCAAAATTAGCGTAAGTGGCAAAATAACTTTGAGACTTCCTCTTCCTTGGGGATTAGTTTGGACTAAATTTAAGGAGGAATTTCATACTTGAGGCTAACTCCAATGGAGTTTCGTGGGTCTTTGCTCATAATAAAACAAAAACTTGGTTAATTTAATTATGAACAGTATCATTTGGCAATTGCATCTCAAGGTCTCTTATATACCAAGGATTGGCATCTATTGTTACCCGTCAAAGGTTTCGTTTGATCAATATATAAATTAGAAATATTAAATCTTTTAGGGACACAGTACCTTCTTTGTGCTCGCTTAGGTTCATCTTGTACAAACCCAAGTTACCCCTTGGAACTCCCGGTTAGGAATTCCTCAAATAAAATATGTGTAGGAATTGAATAAAATATTATTTCACGCATGCAACTTATGTTTCCTATTCATGGGATAAGGCCTGCTAGTTATTTTTATTTATGAAAAATAGTACATGAGGATCCATGATGGGTGCTTGGTTGATGGTATTCGTCGCTTTGTTTGTAATCCCCATACTTGCCATTCCATTTGTAGTAATTGTGTCTGTAGCATTATTGGCAACTCCTACCTCCATGACCTTTGTAGCTTTCTTCTTCGAGGACATGGTATTTAATCGTGAGATTGCAAAAAGGGGAATTTGGCAAAGGAGCTTGGGGGTAATTAGATTGACAAAATTTTGATTGACAGAAGGGGGAGATGCAATCACAAAGAATTTTGAGAAGCCGAGAAGAGTCTTGATTGCATAAGGGAAATAGGATAGAAGGGATGGAGGAATTGAATTTGAGAGCTCGTGGAGCATCCTCCTTGTCTTCTTAACAAAGAGTTCCCATGCTTGTGCTTCTCTTTCCCACTCTCTCTTCTTCTTTGCTCCTGGAGAAGAGCCTCTCCCCTCTTGCTTGAACTTCCCTCAATGGCTCTCCATGCCTCTTATTTATAGCTAAATTAGAGAAGAAGGGTTGTTGCTAAGAAGAAGAGCTCTTTATGGAGGGAATATTGGTAAAATTAGCAATCTAAAGCTTCCGAGATGCAATCTGATGCTGGCATTTTGATCTTTGAGGTCCAAAGAGGCTACTAGAGATGCCATGACTAATTTTCCTAGCTCTTGGATGATCTTGCTTCATCCCCAGCCTTTTGTTGAATTGAAAAGATGGGGAGATTTCTGAATTTCTAGAGATAAATTCAGGATTTTTGTTATAGAATTGGAGATACTAATTTGGGGAGATTGCACCATTTTTGAAATTCTAAAAAGTTGGGAGGGGGGGGGGTGGCAACCAGAATGTCGACATCTTCTCTTCTTCTTCTTTTTCTTATTATGAAGTTTTAAGCTTTAAAACTTAAGCTTTTGTGACTTACTTGCCTTACTAAGTTTTAAATGTGATTGGTCATATTTGACTTATGGCTCCTAGCTCTTGTTCACGTGGTGTCTTCTGTAATGGTTGGATGCAGTCTCTTTGTTAGTCTAGGAGAATGTTGGGTTATGATCCTTGGGTCTTTTTGCTTGAGATCTTTTTTATTTAACAACTTTAGAGTTCTTTAAGTCCATTCTGTAAGAAGTCATAAAGACTTTAAATCAAAGTCGGGATATCACACCATTACTTAGTACATATTAGTGATTACCCTATTTTTGTAGCTAGTTGTAATAGAACAGTACTTTGATTTCCTTTACATTCACTCATTGTAAACAATCCCAACATATTTTTAAGGACAAAATTTTCTTTTTATTGGGGATGGAATGTAAGGGATGGGAAATAGAGTACATGTGGGTAGGTATAAAAGGTGAAGGCACTATTCATTTTGTACCAATTTTGGCATACTACAAGTCTTTTCTTACTTCATCTCTCTTCTCACAGGTCTCATGGTAATCATATTTTTTCTTTTTTAGCATTGTCCTCTCTTCTTCTAGTGTTTCTCACACCTCTTTCTTCTTTCTCTCTCTTTTTGCAATATTTCTTTATCATACAACAATCTTTCTCTCTCCTATCCTTCTTTCTCCTAGTTCACTTCATGATATAAACTGTAATCATGAGTAGGTAAGAAGCGTTATAAGAATTTTTATACAAAAAATGGGTAATGGGCCTCCTCTTAGAAAGTGCTATGTAAAACTAAAAGAATAGGATCAATTCCAGCAAGGTCATGCCCAAATGCAACATCCATAATGGAGCCACCATCACTTCTTGATCCTTTGCCTCTTCCTAAGAAATTATCCTCATCTACAATCTCTAACTAGAGAAAAAGAATATAAGATCAAAAGGAGATGTGAGAAATAATACAAGAAAAAGAAAATGTAAAATATCTATGGATACCCATGAAAAATAAATAAAGTATTATAATTTGATTTTCATCATTCTCTAGTACTAGGATTTCATAAGTTAATTGATGATTCATTAATGTCTTTGAGTTCTTTTACATACTCTGACTCTTCTCTCCCAAAATTGGAAATTGGAAGTATGTTTTGAAGCTCTTCAAACGCCTTATTAGTCCATAATTCCTTCTTAGTATCTTTCACTTTGGGAAAACAAATTGATAAGATTTTGAGTGCATTCATAAACTTCTCATCCAACATTTGTGTATCTAGTAAAAGAAATTCATCTTCAAACTCATGTTCAAGATCAATAATGATACCAACATCTACAAACTCATGTTTAAAATTAATAATGATACCAACATCTACATAACCTTCCATAACAACTACCAAACAGTAGCCCTATTTCAAATAGAAGAGCCTTTGGATGTTAAACAACATCGATGCTCCTTGTCTTTGGTCGAAAAAGTTGATAGAGAGGATACAATAAAGCTCAAGGATGACTTAGATACTTCAAGGACCTCAATATTTATTTTTTCAATAATAATGTTGGCTTTAAATTGAGTAACATCTAGATTATTTATTGCAATGTATGCCTCCATTTGAGGGTCAACATGGTCCTCCATATCCTTGTCGTCTACCAACTCCTTGAGTAGATAAAAGCTAGAGAATTTCACTATCTCCAAGTGCTACTCATTAGATCTAATTGGATACTTCACAAGGGCATACACAATGAATGTGTTAGACTTCCACATAAGCTTGTATTTCCTTGGGTGGAGAGAATATACAACATTTGGCCCATAAAATCTTTCCAAAGAATGGCTTCCACACTTCTTTGTGAATGATGTTATCTCTATGGGTGACTTGATAATAGGTATGTGAGAAAAATCCTTTGAGTCCCCTTGCACAATTGGACTTGCTAAATTTTCAAACTCTACATAGTCCTCCTTGCAAAAATATTTGGAATAATTAACTACTTGATCTTAATCCCATTTAGGATTGAAGATGTTCCTAGCAATTGGAAAAAATGATAATTCAATATTACTCAAAATAACAGAGGGTGTTATATTTGATTTGAGTGAGGGCTCGGGTCCTCAAAGGCAATTTCCATTTGCTAGGTGGTGTCCGACATCCTTGCATTTCTTATGGGACCTAGAGAGGTGGCTAAAAGCACATCAAGGACAAGGCCTTCCTTTCTTTAAAATAACTCTTTGGATGTTGTAGAGGTCATTCTTCTTTTCCCTTTTAGATTCCCTTGCTAAGAAATGGGGAGGGATCCTAACTCCTCAGAAAATGATTCAAGTTACAAATTTAAGGAAGGTGAGAAAAATCTTATATAGATATGGAGGACTAGAATTGAAGGGCTATATGCCAATACGGCATGAGGAGAGGTGGTAGGAGATCTTGTTGGTGCCTTGGTCACTCCCCACTATCAGAAGTAAGACTTCCTAAATGGACAAGAGTGCAATCCCTATACTAATAGGGTGTAAGAGGAGTTGATCATATATGAATGATATCAAGCAATCATGTTGTATTGAACGGGAATGGCAAGCGACATGAGAAATGTAAGCTAAGGAGCACGAGGGTGGAGTGAAAAAAATCTTGTTAAAAACTCAAGCGGGTCTCATTATAGGCATTCCTAACACATGGCAAAACTCAAACCATTGGATTTGAATGTTGGACACATGGCATTATCTCAACTGTTGAAACTAGCCATTGTAAACCCTAGATCCTCCATCCAATAATGATGTGACACATGGCACTCCATGCCCATCACTATATAAGGTGGATTTTTTCACAGTGTGTCTCATTTTGTCACCTTGTCTCTCATATCTAAGCCCTCCCATCATAACCTAGCAATTCATGCTCCTACACTCCAATACAAAGCAACTGAGTCCCTTTGCATTCCTAACAAGCACTTCAATCACATAGTATCAATCCTAAGCTCTCCTTATTCTCATACAACATGATAGACCTATTCTTTGATACCTCTAGTGATTACCTTCGCATTGTATTGGCCATTCATCTTCATAAGTAATTTGTGTATCTTTTGATATGACATGATCGACAGCTTTTCTACTAGTTCCAAAGGGCATTTTTCATGTCGTTTTTGTAACAAGCTCTAGACATTTCTTGTGTGGTCTCAAGTGTATTTCATAGATATAGTGTGATAGTCCGTTAGCCTTGGCTCATTTTGTAAAAATTACACGGTGCAACGAACAGAATCTGAGAAAGAGATAGAGAGTAGAAAACAAATAAGAGGAGAATAAAAACTCCTTTAGCTCCAAACAATTGATATAAAGATGACTTTCTCCACCCGTGCACTTCCATTGTGAAGCTTAGATGGCGATCTAGATAGAAGATAGGTGAAGAGCTTAAGGCTAGTAGGAACAAATATGACTGGGTGAAAGATAGATGATTGATGGCCGTGAAGGGGTTTAGCTTTTATAGCCCACGAAGGTAGTTAAGTTGGCCTGATCGACCTACCACATGAGCCTCCACTAGTCAGCCCCACGGAATATTTCCTTTACCATTGGGCCGGGGGCACTGCCCCCGAACCCTTGCTAGGGGGGCTACTAGTCCCCCCATGGGACCCTCCTAGCCAGGGGCCACTTTTGTAGCCCCCAGATCCCAAAATAGGGGCCCCTTTTAACTCCCTTACCTCGCAACTCGATGCAATATGCCTTGAGTTGTTATCATCTCAACTACTCTGTCTAACCCAAAGATTAGACCCACAATGGTCACCTTTTTGCCATCCGATCACATAGACCTCATCTGATATACAAGTCAAGACTCAACCAATATCCAAGCTCACATATGGCTTCTCATCATAATGGGGGCCTTACAACTTTGAGCACCATGGATTATTGGTGGCACCTTATGAGGGTGCGACATTGAGCATATCTAACACCCCCCCTCAATGTGAACTATCTCCTCGGCCCAGGGATGAGCCTTTGAAGATAAACTTGAAGCAGATCCTTCATAAGTGCTTTGGTGAAGATATTCGCTCCAGTATCCTCTATTGGAGAGTAGACCAACTCCACTATCCCATCCTCGATCAAATCACGCACATAGTGATAATGGATCTCTATATGTTGGGTGAGCGCATGAAACACTGGTTTTTTGGCAATGGCGATGCAACTCAGATTGTCACATCTCAGCATAGTTGGTTCTTCATCCTGCACTCCCATATGCCATAGGATCCTTCTCAAGCATACTGCCTCGCATGCATAAAAAACAAGCTACCTTGTACTCTGCTTTGGTAGAAGACAATGCCACTGTTGGTTGCTTCTTACTAATCCAAGAGAAAATTCTTGAACCCAAAGAGAAACAATAACTAGAAATAGACTTCTTGGAATCAGTGTCTCCTGCCCAATCTAAGTCACAATTCCCTACAAGAGAAGTTTCGGAATTGTATGCGATACCATAGTCAAGAGTTTCCTTCAAGTATCTGAGCATCCGCATCCCAGCTTTCTAATGACTCTCATAATGTTTGTTTGATAACCTACTCAAAACATCAATAACAAAACTTATATCTGGTTTGGTGTTACACAAGTAGATCAATAGACTACTGACCAACCTCTTGTACCTCCCAATGTCTACTAGTGTTGATGTATTGTCAACGGATAACTTTGCATTCATTTCCATAGGTGTAGCTATCTCCTTGCACTTGATCATGCCAAATTCCTTCAAGATCTCCCATGCACACTTCTTCTGAGAGATGAAGATCTTTTGTGGTTCTTGCCACACTTCAATCCCCAAACAATAGTGCAGCAAGCCCAAGTCTGTCATTTCAAACTCAGAACTCAAAGCCTTTTGAGTTTGGTTGATCATATCTTCATAGTCACCTGTAATAAGAAGGTTGTCCACATATAGCACAATCACTACAAACTTTTCACCATCCTTGTAAACATACAAGTTAGCATCTAAGGCACATCTTTTGAAATTTAAGCTTAAAAAGAACTTATCTATCCACTGATACCATGCTATGGGGGCTTGTTTCAGCCCATACACTGCCTTCTTCAAATTCCACACTTTGTTCTCAGAATGGGGGGCCTCTCCCTAGTGGTTGAGCCACATACACCTCCTCCTTGAGGCCAACATTTAAGAACACTGACTTAACATCCATTTGGTAGACTAGCCACTACTTGTGGGCAGCCACTGCAAAGTACTGTGCAAATAGTGGTCATTTTGGCAGTTGGGGCAAATGACTCTTGAAAATCAAACCCTTCAACCTATGAAAATCCCTAGGCAACCAGTCTAGCTTTGTACTTTTCTAAGGTACCATCAGCCTTGTACTTTACCTTCCAGATCCACTTGGTGCCAATAACCTTCCGCTTTGCTGGCCAATCCACTAGCTCCCAAGTGTCATTCTTCATTATGCTTTCATACTTGACTTGCATAGCTGCCTTCCATGCTAGATCTACAAGTACTTCTTCTAAGTCATTTGGCTCATGTACTTCTCTCATAATCTCAGCCATCAAGGCCATATTGACTATGTGAGCAGAAGCTCTCCTTTACTCCTCTATTCTTTGAGACCTCCTCGGTCCATCTGCCTTCTCCTCAATAGATGTAGGCATAGGATTATTGTGGTCATAGAGCTACTTCACCCAATGTGGCAATGGCTTTTCCGATAGGGTGATGTCAAGTTGGTGAGCTTTTTCCTCATCATTTGAAGATGATGCTTCCTCCTCCTTAAGGATAGGGACAACTCTTGAGTCAGGTTCATAGTGGACTACTTCTTCACTTGATGATAAAGTTGAAGAACTTGCCTTCTCCTCCTCCACTGTATGCGGCTCCTCCTTGAACACCACATCACAGCTCGCGATGATATTCTTTGCCTCTTGGCCATATAATTTGTAAGCCTTCTACTCATCACTATAACTCAAGAAGATACATTTTCTACTTTTTGGTTTTAACTTGTTTCTCTTCTCATCTGGAGCATGTGCATAACATTCACATCCAAAATTTCTGAAATGTGAGATAGATGGTTTCTTACTAGTGTAAGCCTCATGAGGTGGTTTTTCCATTGAGAGCCTTTGTGTAGCTCCAATTTAGAATGTAGACTGCAGTATTAACAACTTCAACCCAAAAATGGTTAGGAAATCCCTTGCCCTTTAGCATGAATCTTGCCATTTCCACAATGGTGTGATTCCTATGTTCCACAATGCCATTCTGCTGAGGTGTGTGAGGCATTGTCAATTGACACTTGATCCCTTTACTCTTGCAAAAGTCTTCGAAATCCTTTGAGTTGAACTCACCACCACCATCTGTTCTAAATTTCTTCACACTTTTCTCTATTTCATTCTCAAAAAATTTTAGCCGTTCTTTAAACTTCCCAAAATCTTGATCCTTATCATGAAGGAAGTACACCCACATCTTCCTACTGTAGTCGTTGACAATCAACATAAAATAATAAGATCCCCCCAAGGCTTGTGTAGGCATCTACCACACAAGTCAGCATATGCACCAACTCTAGAGGATCCTCTGCTTTGTTCTTGCTTTCTTGTGGAAATGCCTTTCTCTATTTTTTCCCCATCATACAAGCTTCACATGGTTCCTTCAATTGAGTCATTGCAGGTAGGTGAGCAACCATATCTTGCTTGCGCATCTCCTTCAACACTACAAATCTGATGTGTCCAAACCTTTCATGCCAAAGCTTACTTGTGCCCACTACAACGGTGGCTGTAAGAGTACTTAGCTCATAAAGGTTGTTCCTTCTTTCTCCTTTGCCAACAACTTTGCCAGCACTATCAAGAATTTCTGCACCTATCTTCTTGAACCTCACTTCATGACCAAGATCAGTTATGGTAGCAACTAATAACAGATTTCTCCTAATTTCAAGAACATATAACACATTTAAAAGCTTTTTGAAGTCACCATTTGTAGCAACAAATGAAATAGTACGTGTGCTTGCACTAGGGCATTTTGCATTATTTCCAATTATCATAATGATGGATTTTTGTAGAGGCTACATAGAACTGTATAGACCTTTCTTGTTGGTCATGTGATGGAAGGCCCCACTATCCAACACACATGAGTCAATGGTAGATTCTTGTGCCAAGGAGCGCACTTCCTCAATGGTCGCCATGAATAACTCCAACTCTGCTTCAGATGTATTGGCTATCTCTTTCCCTTTACTTTTAAGGGTACCATTCTTTTCATCTACCTTCTTAACACTACAATCTGCGATTGCATGTCCTTTCTTCTTGTAGTAGAAGGAATCTCCTTGAAACTTCTTCTTACCACCCATCTTCTTTTTGTCACCATCATTTTTTGTGGAGGGACCAGCTTTGCCTTTTGCATTGGCAGATAATGTAGTATCTCCATTGTTGCTTCCTTCTCAGGATTTCAACCTCAACTCCTCCTCCAACAATAATGCACAAAACTCCTCGAAACTCAAAGCTTGAGGTCTCACCTGAGTATTAAGGGCAGTTACTAGTCCATCAAACTTTTGTGGATAAATCTGAAGATACCTTCTCGCTAGCTTCTCACTAGTCTTTTGTATCCCAGCACCAGCCATTTGGTCACGTAGATTCTTAATCCAAGTGATGAATGCTTCAACCATCTCTCCTTCAGCAAACTTCTCCGTTGCTAGTTGACTCTTCAAGTGTTGAATCCTTGTTTGGTTTTGCATTTCATACTAACTCAGTACATTCCAAGCCTCTGATGCTTTGGTTGTATATTGAATCAAAGTGAGAACATTATTAGAACAACTTGTAACTAAGGCACACAATGCATCTGCATTCCTTTGTTTCTAAGCTCATAGAAGATCTGCATTCAGAGGAATCATCACATTAGAATTTGATGGGTCGAGGGTAGGCTATGGTTCTGTGTCACTCCCCAGCACAGTCTCCAAAAGCTCATAAGAATAAAGGATAGTTGTAATTTTGAACTTCCACAAGGTGTAGTTTGTACCATCTAACTTGCCTTTGTTGAATGTTGGTAGACGAATCCTCAGTGTTTGAATAGCCGGTATAGTAGCACCACCTTCTACACCTCTTCCTAATGTTGCAAAACTACTTTCACAAGTTGATATAGTTCCTCTTTGTTGTTAAATCCTTTGCCTCTTGCACACTCTTCGATCCCTAGAACCCCCTTGGCTCTCATACCATGTAAAAATTAGACGTGCAATGAACAGAATCTGAGAAAGAGATAGAGAGTACACAATAGATAAGAGGATAATAAAATTTCTTTAGATCTAAATAACTTATACAAAGATGGACTCTGTCCACCCATGTGCTTCCACTGTGAAGCTTAGATAGTGATCTAGACAGAAGATTGTTAAAGAGCTTAAGGCTAGCTCGAAGAACTCTGACTGGGTGAAAGATAGATGATCAATGGTTGTGAAGGGGGTTAGCTTTTATATCCGGCTAAGGTGGTTAGGTCATCCTGATCGACCTACCATATGAGCCTCTACTAGTCGGCTAGGGAATATTCCCTTTACCTTAGCCCCTTGGGACCCCCAGCCAAGGGCTACTTCTGCAACCCCAAGATCCCAAAATAAGGGCCCCTTTTAACTCCCTTACCCCGCAACTCGATGTAATGTGCCTGGACTTGCTACTAACTTAACTACTCCATCTAACCCAATGATTAGACACACAATGGTCACCTTTTTGCCATCCAATCACATAGACCTCATCTGACATACAAGTTAGGACTCAACTAATATCCGGGCTCACATATGGCTTCTCCTCATAATGGGGCCTTATAATTTTGAGCACCATGGATTATTGGTGGAACCTTATGAGGGTGGGGCATTGAGCATATTTAACACATTTTTCCTTTCATTGTCTTGTATTGGAAGGTTTCTATTTTGTTGCTTGCTCCTCTTCCTTATGATTGCGAAGAAGGTTTATGCACAACAACCACTCCCAAAGGCTTTTGATGTTACTATAGAGGAAAATGTTGGTTGATTTTTCCTAAAGGATCCTTCAGTACATAAAGATATTCATATTTTCCCTCCAACTGAGGCCACAATATCAAATGATAGTCAAATTCTAGCTTCTCTTGATCCTTAGCTTTCAAGTTCTCCTATTTTTCCTAACCATGGGAAACATTGACCTTCTCCAGATGTTCTTAAACATGGTAAACCTTTAGCTATGCTAGTTGAAAAGCCTTCCAAATTAGTCCTAGTGAAGAAAAAAAGGAAGTTAAGGTGGTTTTACATATGGAGGTGCTTTAAAGAGATCATGAAATCTCAAAAGGCAACCAATCATATCATCCCAAAGACAACATTTATCAATGTGTTCAAGAATATTTCAAATAGATTATCTAGGGTTGCTACTATTGATGGACCTCCTAAAAAGTGGCAAGTTTCAACTATAATTTATATACAGACTACAAGGGACTTCAACATTGATTTCATGAATGATGCTTACATTGCTACTGCCCATGCATACAAGATTACCTTGATGAACAAGGACTTCACTATGGTGAGTAAACTAAGATATAGGTTTGATAAAGTATTGAAGCCCTTACCCTCTACTAATCATGAAGCCTTCAAGATCCTTAATTATGTTCCCCCAAAATTTTCTAGAAAGGGGAAAGAGCTTATTGTTGAAGATAGTAATCACTTATATCCTACAAAGACTGTAGCTTAGAGAGAGGTTGCCATGGAGAAGAAAATCAAAGAGGAGATTGAAAGTGAGGATGTGATTTGCAAGAGAAAGATTGAGTCTCTTGGCCCAATTAACTATGAGAGGATGGGCAAATTATTTGGCCAAATGGTTGTTCATGTTTCTTAGGATGCAAAGAAAGAGGATTACCTTAGTATATCTCTAAAAGAGAAGAGTATCTTAGAGAAGAAAGATATTCAACTATATCAAATTTCATGGTTTATTATTATTTAAGGCAAGGTCTCTATTTGTTTTAATTTACTTTTTCAAAGTTCATTGCACCTTCATTCTCTTATTTTGTATTTGTTTCTATAGAGGATATACATTTCTTCTCTCCATAATGATATCACTAAAATAATATTTATTGTTGATCCACTTCACTCTATGGATCCAGTCTCAAAGTTTGGTTAGAATTTTGTAGGATTTTGTAAAAATATATATAGTGCCACACACTCCCACATCTTTTTTTTGTATGTTGAAAGGTAAATTCATTATATGTACTTACATTACTGATTTATTTTTATATTTGTTGCTAACTAATGTTTACTTTATAGAGGACATTAGAGTCTAATCTACTTCAATATCCTTCCTTGAGGGGTCCTTGTTATGAATTCTCTTTAAGGAATTCATAAGCATGGAAAAAATGTACGTTAATGGTTTTCTCTTATTTGTTTATTTTCTCTTGTTTTCTAAATTTGTTACAAGAAGGTTCTTTAATGTTGCCTAGCAAGTTTTCATTTGCAGTGCTTCTAGACTTGTTAATATATCCACTTGGATGTTAGTTTTGAAGACATTGTTGACTCTTACGGACCTTTCAAGTTTCTCCTTCAAGAGGTCCCACTACAAAGTGATGCACATAGTTATACATGGACAGTCATTTCAAATGTTTGTAGGATTATAGATTCTAAGTTACTAAATATAGATGGGGCTCATCTAAGTCTTTTCATTTTTGGTATCAAGTTAAAAGTATCTTGTGATTTCAACTCCATTGTTGTGTGCTTTGTTTCAATGCAAAGATTACCCTGAGTCATGCATGTGGTGGATAAAGAGAGGTGTATTGAGATTATTTTTGAGAGGTTAATAATACCATTGGATCTTGAGTCTCCCTTTTTTCTAAATCTTCCAAGGACAAAGTCAAGACATAGGTGATAACTATAAGCAAGGGTAAGAGCATAACCAAGTCAACCACCAAAAAGACCTTTGTTGCCTCTATAAAGAAAGGTACACCCAAGCTTTCTCCTCTAAAATTTGACCCATCTCCTCTAAACCCTCAAGAGAAGAGGGTGCATGTGAAATTGAAATTCTTCTAGTAATGAAAAAAACAATCTGTTGTTGTAAGAAAACTAATGATGATGAATGAAATCAATGAAGAAGAAACTGTGCCAAAGAAAGAGAAAATTTTCAAGGAAGAAGAAACTTAAGATTAGAACTAGCCTTGTATTTATCCCTTTATACATTTACACTATAGTTATATTGACTTTATACATTTTTATTTCAATTTTGTAGCCTATATATAATGAGAATTTTGGATCTTACTTACATGAATTCTTTGTAATGCTTATGAGTGTCTATTAAAGAATACATTTGGTAACAATGTTCGTGAGTAAGAAAAATTTTCAAATTGTTTATATATTCATAGTTCAAAAATCAAAATTCTAGACTAGTAGACAAACACCTTATATAAGAGAAAGAGCATTCAACTCTTCTTCAAATTATAGTGCCATTGATCTTGAACTTATACCCAAGGGTTATATTGTCTAGAAACTTCAAGGAGTCTCTTACATCCTTTAGACTCCAATTAGAATTTAAATTAATATCTTTTGCTTCTTGTCCACTTTTTCACACCTCTAGCTTGGATGAAATACAATTAGTATCAGAATCCAAGTACCATATCTAAGTTTGTACCTCCTATAGTAAAACCCCATAATAAGAGATTGTTGAGAGATACCCTAAGTTATAGCCAAAGACTCAAGACATGTATTGCATAGTATAAAATCACCTAAGTGGTCATATTCCTAAACTTTCAAGGTAAGCCTAGAATTTTGTCCAAATCCTCCTCTGGAAACTTTCTTTTTAGTCATGAAACCTTCATCCTCTGTAAATTTGCTATCACCAATTTATACACCCAAATTTTGGTGACGAACATAAAATTCAAACATTATTTGTGTTGAAAGCACTTTCTAAATAGCATAATATGCAATGTAGCTTACAACTTCTTAAGCATAGCAACAATTTCACTACAAGTGATAACTTCTCTACAATTTAGATATGTTTGTGTTACTTCCATTTCTAAAAACTATAAATTCAAAAAAAATTAATGGAATAGAAACTACACCCTAGTAAAAAATAGTTTAATTAAAAACTAGACCCTAAAAAATAGCTTTACTCAAAACTCAACATAAACTAATACTCAAATTATACTAAACTAACATGGAAGTCAATTAATATTAAAATGAATAAATAATTGCACTAAATCTTAACATTACACTAAATCTTAAGTTACACTAAACTAATTGCATATGAAACTAAATTACATATATCAAACTAACACGATACTAACCTAATATTATAGAAACATTAAAACATAGTAAAATGACATTAAAGTAAGATATAAAAATACTAAACTAACATGTACATCCTTAAATGTGTTTATCAACACAACTAACAACAACTTAGTCACATTGATAAACATAATTTGCTATAGGATACTCTATGCAAAACACTTTAGTAAGAGAAACAATAAAATAATAAAACAAAAATAGCAAGAATAAGCATATAATAACTTTTAAAATGCACATATTTTAAAATAGAGGTGGAGGAGAAAGAAAAATTATAACTTAACACTTTCCCTTCCCTTCATCCACTCTTTCTCAGTTGAATGGCACACATTAGCCACTACAATTGGCTAGATAGGGCGGATCTTGATTATGGAAAAGTTTATGAGGACAAACAAATTAATCATTGGGATTATGAAAGACCAATGTTAAAAACTATGAGATTGAAACAATTATCACAAATACAAAATGTATTAGTCATGGATCATGGTGTGTTTAAGCTCCCTCCCACTCACCATCTATTCATGTTTCTACACTCAGTGGCATGGAGAACAGTGCGGGAACATTAAAATTTCTTAAGTGCAAAGCTAGGGACTAGGCCAAACATGATTGAAGTTTAATAGGACTTCACATACTGCTAAGAGACTTTTCTAGTATAAAAGTATATAAACTTTTTGGAAGCAAATATTTTAAATAAAGTCGAGAACCCAATTTCATCATGGAAGGGGGGGTAAGTGGGTATTTTGGGGCTACTATTAGACATGGGGTTGCCTCTAAAAACACCCCCATATGGGGCTAAACTCAATGGGATGTGAGGTTTTCCATAACCTTACTAAAAATTCTCATGTTTATGGTATTTTCTTGCATATCTTTTAGCCAATTCAATTGCATCAAATATGGTAGTAGGCTTTTGAGCCATGACATCCATGTATAGAGTGTACCATTGTCATGCCAACTACTCTCTTTCCACAGGGGATACAAATTCTTGAACCATGTGCATGCTAAAGTCTTCCGAAATCAATAAACTAATGATGCTCTCAATAAATATAGCACCACCATATGTGGGAAAACCGTTCCAAGTGGAGAGATACAAACATAATTTTTTTATCATCCATGTCAAGGTAGATATTGAAATAGGACTCTAAGCTGAAAATCCAATCTTCCAAATCTAAAGGGGATGGAGACTGTCCATTGTACTTAGTAAGAAGGACCTTGTCACAGAGATCAGTAGGGCCGTGATACCCATGAAAGCCTTGCTATACATACATACCATGATGTTCATACATACCATAATGTCCATACATACCATGATGTTCGTACATACATAATGTCCATACATACCATGTTTTGCATTTATCCCATGCTACCCATTATAGCCATGTTGCCCATTTTTGCCACTCTTCCCATTAATATCATGTTTTCCATGATTAGGCTAAGCCATATAAGTGCCATTGGGGCTCCTAGGAAGAGTGGGTGAGCTTCTAACCAATGGTGGATGCGGGTCTCACTAGAGGGTTGATTGCATAGATAATGGGGGAGCTCAAGAGAGGCTTGTCATTAACATAAGAGGGCTCACTAACCTCATGAGTGGAAGGGGGGATATCCTTAGATCTAAGAATGGCATGTGGACCATGTAGCGGCTTGATTGGCACATCCGAGACTCAAGCTTGGACTTGTTTGCCTTTTCTTGTGCCAAAGTGGTGGCTAACTAGGCTACAAGAGTGGTTAGCTACTCTAGGGTTTGTTGTGTCTCAAATTTTGAGAGAGCCATTTTCTCAATTATCACATCAATTTTAGATAGCATCTAGTGATGGTTGGCAACCATGTCGTTATGCCTCTCCATGTGATGATGCTCATGCCGATATAGAGTGTGATCGAGCATGTTTTAGGGGTCCATATCAAGCACTTCCTCTTGCATATCCCCATGATAATCTTCTGCCAAGCTAGGTCATCATTCCTTGAGGTCCTAGAGTCCCTAATCTCCCTTTCGACCTCTTCATGGGCCTTGCTTTTGCCTTTTTGACCTACCATTTAAATGAAATCCCTAGGATGCACTATCAATAAACGGGGTGTAACTTCTAGTAAGAAACTCCAATCGTTGATATTCTTTATGTAAATCAAAGTGGAGAAATCCCTCTTTGAGATGAGCTATTAAGATTTGGATAGAAATTATCAAAGAATTTTGTAACTAGATTTCTCTATTGAAGTGGTCTACATCCTGTCCACAGTGATTTTCGTGAGATTTATAAAAGTTAGTTAATCATACGTTAATAAGGTTAGTAGTTAGTAAGTAAAATTAGTTAAGAGTTAGTAAGTAAGTTAGATAAATTAGTTAATAGGTAGAAAGTTAGTCACTTACTAAATTAATAACTAACAATTAAAAACAACTAATGCTTAAAACTAACTAATATTAGTAACTAACATTAATATAAAGGGGACAACCTTCAAATCGATGGCTCCCGTAAAGGCCACCACATCATCATCAACATTGTCATTGACATCGACATTGTCATCATCACCATCATCATCTTTGACATTGTCATCATCATCATAATCATCTTCTTCTTCATCGTCACCCACCCTCGCTAATAAGAAATCTCCTTTACTGTAAAAATATTTCTTTATCTCCATAATCAAGCATCAAAAGCTTCTTGCCTCACAATATCCCTTCAAAAAGAACTAAATAATAAAATTAAAATAATAAAAGAGGAGAGAAAGAAGCTCTCTAGTCTGAGTGGAGGGGCTATCTTTGTCCAAAGATTGCAGAAAGAGAGGGGAAGGGAGAGGCAGCCTACACTCGATTTAGCCTATAAAAAGACATTCCCTCTACTTAGTCTAGAGTGGCACAAGAGACCATGAGAGCTTGTGCAAGGAAGATAGAGAGAGAGAGAGAGAGAGAGAGAGAGAGAGAGAGAGAGAGAGAGAGAGAGAGAGAGAGAGAGAGAGAGAGAGAGAGAGAGAGCCCAAAAGGCTGCGAGGGAGAGAGTTAGAGAGGGATGCCTTGGAAGCAAATGCTACATGGGAATTTGTACCCTTGCCTAAAGATAAGAATGCAATTGGTTGTAAGTGGGTTTATAAGGTGAAACACAATGCAGATGGTTCTGTGAATAGATACAAGGCAAGATTAGTAGTCAAGGGGTATGCACAAACATATGGCATTGATTATGAAGAAACATTCAGTCCGGTTGCAAGGATGGCAACCGTAAGAGCAATCATTGCTATGGCTGCATCAAAGGGATGGTCTTTACATCAAATGGATGTAAAGAATGCCTTCTTGCATGGTGATTTGCAAGAAGAGGTCTATATGGAGTAGTCACCAGGCTATGTGCATGTTGTTCATCCTGAGTTTGTTTGCAGGTTGAAGAAAGCCTTGTATGGCTTGAAGCAAGCACCTAGAGCATGGTCTAACAAGATAGGACAGTATCTTGTCACTATTGGCTTTTAGATTTCCAAGGTAGATTTTTCACTTTATGTGAGAAAAACAAAGAAAGGTATTATGCTACTTGTCATTTATGTTGATGATTTGATTATGACAGGTGACAGT
This sequence comes from Lygodium microphyllum, assembly GCF_053477565.2. Taxonomy (NCBI): domain Eukaryota; kingdom Viridiplantae; phylum Streptophyta; class Polypodiopsida; order Schizaeales; family Lygodiaceae; genus Lygodium; species Lygodium microphyllum. Next base: position 139,800,967 of record NC_141145.1, read on the forward strand.
GATGAAGATATCCATAATGTGAAAATGCTATTGAAGCAGAAGTTTGAGATGAAGGATTTGGGAGAGCTGTGTTATTTCTTGGGCATTGAGGTGATTAGATCACCAAGTGGGATACGGCTCTTGCAGAGGCGGTATGGATTGGACATGCTGTCCAAATATGGGATGACAGGCTGTAAGCCTATTTCAGTTCCTTTGGAGCAGAATGTGAAGCTGAGCGCAGATGCAGGTGAGCTTCTAGAAGACCCTACTATGTACAGACGCATAGTAGGAAGTTTGATTTATATGACTATTACCAGGCCAGATTTGAGCTATGCTGTTGGATTGGAAAATCAGTTTATGCAGGCTCCAAGAAAACCACATTTGGATGTGGCTAGACGCATACTTAGGTATGTGAAGTCCACATTGCAGTATGGACTACTTTATGAGACTGGGGTTCAGATACAGTTGCATGGATACACTGATGCTGATTGGGCTGGTAGTATTTCTGATAAATGATCTACCACTGGATATGTGTTCTCTTTTGGGAGTGCTGCAGTCACTTGGAGCAGCAAGAAACAGCCTACAGTTGCCTTGTCGAGCACAGAGGCTGAGTATAGGGGTGCAGCAATGGCTGCATGTGAGGTAGCTTGGTTGCATAAGCTACTTTTTTATGATATGCACCTATAGATGGGCTAGTTGTCATTTATTGTGACAACATGAGTAGTATACACTTGGCAAATAACCCAGTATATCATGCTAGAACAAAGCACATTGAGGTGCATTATCACTATGTGCAGGAGAGGGTTTTACTAGGTCTTATTGATCTAGTTTATGTCAGCATAGAGGATCAGGTAGCTGACATATTTACAAAGGCATTGGGCGTAGAGAAGCTGCACAAGTTTAGAGACCTGCTTGGTGTGCAAGAATTGGGATTGAGCTTGAGGGGGAGTGTTGAGATATCGAGCTCCACTCGTGATATGCCAGGGTGACCGTTGTGCATTTATGTCACCGACTTGTTAGCTGCAGATGCGGTTGGTACACCGCCCTTGAATAATAGCTAGATGATAGCTATCCTTATCTACTCTAGTTCGTGGCTTAGTTAGTATGCCACCTTAGTTAGTTGAGTTTGGTTTGAGACCCATATATAGGGTTCTTCTATTTCTTTGTACTAGAATTCTTTTTGGCTTACACAAACTAAGAAGAGGAAAACTGTTTTCAGCCTCCACCTTTGTGTGTATTCCCCCGTTGTGCAAGCAAGAAAGCTACAAGTGAGACTCCTTCCTTCTCTCCCACAATCTTGACAAACATACCAGTCACACTAATGGTATATAAGGTGTAAGAGGGTATTTTGAGGCATCACAAAAATTATCAAGAAACTCTCTTTTCACCTTCTCAAGCTTCCATGGCTTCTTCTTCTTCCTCCTCTCTTCATCTTTCTCTCTCTTCTTCTTGCCTTTCTCTCTCCTCTCCCTCTTCTTCTGCAATCTTTCTCTCTCTCCTTCCCCTTAGTTAGGACAGTTAGGTCTCCTTCATTACAATTACACATATGACTTTATGCGCACTCAAGATGAGTAAAATAACTCGATATAATTATTGTCAAACATGACAAGGTTAAGTGTTGATTAATGCATAAAAAGTGAAATTCTATTTAAAGATCTTGTAAGTCATCTTGTTAAGTTATTATCGCAATATGTTTCTTTAAGGAATTTTTCTTATGTTGCCTAAGATAGCCCTAAATGGGAAATTCATGTCTTGCTTAACAAGTTGAAAGAAATATACTTAACACTTCTTGTTGGGGAGGAGAATCATCATTAGATTCTAAGGTCACCTTAGGTTAAGGTCTACCTTGGCTATGTGAAGCTGTGAGCTGCATGATGGTGTGATTGTCATTGCACCATTTGATATATATTTGAAAGGATTGTTTGTGTTTGCTAGAATCTTGATCTCTGATTAAAAGCATTGGCAAATAGGATAAAAGGAATGATCACGCTAGGCTACCCCCAAGATAGTTGTGAGACTCTACTCCAAGGGGGTCATGGTTATCACTTCGATAGGCTTAGATCGGCTCCCTAGCAAAAGGTTTGTCCATAGGGATAGCCTCGGGCAGTAGGAGATGTGGGTGCCAATAAGGGCGACTCTAGTCGTAAATTTTGCATTATTGCTAGAATCTGACAAGTCCCTTCATGACCTAGGATGGGATCCTCAAACCCTAATACTAGTTACAAGGGTGGCATCTTGGTGGGTAGAATACCCTCATGTAATTTTGTATATCTTCTGTAGAGATGGAATGTGGAAATTGTAATAAACTTCCAATATGATAAATCAATTTTTTAAATTCAAGGATTGTTGAGTTGTATGCATGTCTGTGAAATAAATTACATAAAGAAATCTATGATTTAACAGACTAATTAAGTAATCTGGTTGTATATATTTCAATAAATGTGATGCAAGTAATTAAAAAAACTAAAGATGATACTGTCACCAAAGGAAAGCGGGCGGACATGATCCCCTATTTCTAAATCGGTGATAGAAATAGGAAGATGATAAATTGACCAACTAGTCATTAGGTAGAACCAACTTGCATTGTTTTAAGAGGCTAGAATAGGATTTTGCCTTATGGGCAAGAGGGTTGACATATTGCACTCCCCTCCATCCCCCGTTCTCTTTGAACCAAGTGGAATGGCAAGTCCACTTTAGTTTGAGTAATCCTGTAGGAAGTGGGAACTCAAAATTACTGATGCTAGCTAGTTGTTAGGAGACCCGTTTGATTTAGGAACCTAGAAATTTGGATCGATCCTAGTGGGTTCAGCTAGAACTCTTCCGTTGCAAAGTAAACTTAGTAGGACCTAAGTGACAAACCATGTAATGTTCCAAGGGAGCATCGAGCAGTGTCATTTTTAACCTACTTATGGGCTACTAAAAGGTGCGCCTTGGATTGAGATTGGTGATTACCGCTAAACACTGATCTTAGTGTAGAAAAATGGCCGTAACTTTTAGATGGCCGTAACTTTTAGACCATAGCTTTGATTAGGGAGATTTTTAATTCAAATAAAAGAGAACAAAGCCCTCTTCAAGAGGAGCTATAGGATTCACTCCTAGATGCAATATAGAATTTACTACATGAAGTCTCTTTTACTATTCCTAGAGTGAATGTGACTGAAGTACTTTCTATCCCAATTCCCACATGCACTATATGAATGGCTCATGCGCTAAGGGACATGAGCATCAGCATAAGAAACATCTTGAGCATACTGAGCATAACCCCAAGTACATTTATATATCCATTTGCTCTGCCATCATTGTGTATGTAGGCTTTAGTGTCATACATCTTATAATGACCGCATACATGTCAAGTGTCATACATGGGTGCTTTGATCATTGAGAATTTGTCCAATTAGGGAGGTATCTCATCATCGTGAATGGGATAACCATGGATTATACCTACACCTATATACAAGTATTGGGCTCAAGATAACCAAGAGGTAGGCAAAGTCCCCCTAGGCTAGGTTGTGCACCCCCTCTCTTTTGGCTTACCACTTCACTTAACATTGGCCTTTTTCCTCATTTGGAGTATATATGGAAGAAATGTTTAACTAAGTAACTAGCATGAGGTTCTTTGGAAAATAATCATTGGGTCTTTCCATGGGATACAAGGATTGAACAAGGGGTTGGGTGGGGCTTACCTTGGCAGTAGTCCAGTGACTCATTGGCTACCACTTAGCCTTTTACAACAATGGCTTTTTTCTAATCCACTTGGGATTAAGATAATATGCACATGATTAGATAAGTATATGTGTCAAAAGAACAAATGATGGAGAGTTAACATGATGCATTGGAAGGCAAATGGGACCAGCTCCAAATATAGCTTGCACATGGAAGGTTGAGTGACCTAATCTCATGATGCTTGGATTGAATGTGATCTTTTATTTCATGCTATAAATCAAGCTTATCTTTGCATATCTTTATACTTTTCCTCTACTTCTTTTACTTGCCATTTTATAGTAGCTTGATTTGCTATGATGTCCCCATGAATTCTATGTCTGAATATAGGCTTATAAGGGGGGAAAGTTTAAGGTTACAAAACCTTTAGAGTAATTTTTTTTAAGTGTGTAAAATTTTTAAAAAATCTAGTTGTAAATTGATTGCATCATCACAACATTCTTTAATTTCATTGCATCTTCATTTCAACAAATAACTCTTTTGTCATCTGGCTCAACTTCAAAATTTAGCCAATATAATGATTTTGACTCTCCTCTCCTTAGGCTCATTTTGAAATTTAGTGTTTCAAAGGCTAGCTTATGCCCCTCTCTCCTTAATTAGAGTTTCAAAACTTAGACTTTGAGACCTCAAGCTCAATTTCAAAATGAAGTCTTCCACTCTTGCCTTGCCAAAGTTAATTTTAAAAAATACAAGCCCCTAGCTTTCTTAAAATTTAATTACTCCACTTTTAACATTTTAAAATTACAACTAAATTAATGCAATCATTTGAGTAAATGTGGACAAGCACAAAATGTACATGATCTCAATTATCTCAATTTAGATCATGTACATTTTTAATCTACTTATAAATAATTATAAAATCTTAAAACATGATTAGATTATATGATGCTAAAAATTTTAGCTTTCTTTACTACCAACAATTCTATGTTAGTGTAACTCTAATGCTTTTATAATCACTTTTGTGAACACATGCATTTCATTCCTAGAAACGTTCATAAGTATAAGTACCAATGGCTACCTCATACATTGCAATGTCAATGATATACAAGAAAATCAACCAACCTCGTTGAATCAATAACAAACCATTATTATCACAAGCCCATATTGAGCACGATTGCCAAAATTTGTGGCATTCTTTACTACCAACAATTCTAGTGTTAATGTAACTCTAATGCTTTTATATTCACTTTTGCGAACACATGAATTTCATTCATAGAAACTTTCATTAGTATAAGTACCAATGGCTACCTCATACATTGTAGTATCAATGATACACAACAGAATCAACTAATGCCATGGAATCAATTACAAACCTTTATTATCACAAGTCCATATTAAGTAGTTCTAGTTATTTAGTATGACAAAATTTAGCTCTTACATATATCTCCTTCAAAAACAAACAAAACTAAGCTCATCCCATGGAGCATTTCAACAATTTCATTCATTTCATTGGATCAAAATGTTGTGTTTTTATCAAATTTAGAATCCCTACTTCTTGATTATGTCTAATGGAGATTTGCATTAACGTTTTTGGGATAGTGCCACATTGTAATGCACCTCTCAAGAAACTTGGTGATCTTCTTAGAGGGATGAAAATCATAGGGATAACCTTATCACAAAATGGTCAATAATGCCTTTCTATCTTGGAAAGATTTAGATCAAAACCCTTCTAGCTTCAATTGTTCTCCCTACACACAAAGAAAATCATGTGTGCTCTCTTCTATACCCTCATATATTATGATTAAACCTTACTAAGAGATGCATTTGTGGATTTGCTAATCTACACATAGTGTACATGACCTCAATTACCCTAACTCTTTCCAAGCTAAAAAGGGGTTGTTCATCAACATGCAATAAGGTTTCCCCAAAAATTTTAATCAAAAGATCACTAGGTTGTAAAGGTGTCTTACAATGAGGCCATATCCAACAAACCTTAATCTAGTTCTCAATTCAACATAATCAAGGTTTAGAGTGACCAATTGTTTGGAAGAAACATACAATTTTGGTTTAATATTGCAACATAATTCATTGAAAAGCTCCATGGCACAAGACAACTTTTGTTTTATTTTTTAGAAAACGAGATTCATGTAACTTCTAAATCTTGTCATAATTAAAAAGCATGAAGTTGTCAAGATAGGTGAGAATAGTTCAACAATGACTTAGTGGCCTTAATTGACTCTCTCTTTGAATTTTTATACCAAAAAATAAGACCCCAAATTTGTTACATGCTTATTGTCAATTTATCAAAGTGAACCAATTGATAATAAGGTCCACCATAGTTATGCAAACATCATATAGTTTCTTTGGTCGAACCTCCATAATTTTCATCAAAGTTGCCTTGTTTAGCAACAACCCTTTACTGTCCAAAAGAAGCCTACATATAGGAATGTCTCTCCTATACTTATGAGCATACCTCTCAACTAGCTTAATAACATGGAATAGTGTGGTTTCTAGGCCATAACATCAGATACTGAAAAATTAGACACTAGACCATATATATACTTATGCAACTTTGTATCATCGCTCACACTCTCTACATAGATGGTAATATCCAAAAACTAATCCGGATATCGTCTAACTGATAGGCTTCTTTGGTCCAACCGATACCATCTTCTTACCAACTTTTCTTTCTCAATGGGAGATACAAACATCTGAGCTGTCTTAGCTTTGAATTTCTCCCAACTATCAACTTGCTGATGTTTTCTCTTCATGTATCTCCACCATATATGAGCAAAGCCCTCAAGGTAAAGAGTAGCAAAGTGAATCTTTTGATCACTTGACCTAGAGAAATCATCAAAGTACAATTCCAACTTGGAAGTCCACTCCTCCAAATAAGGTGATGATAACGAATGACCACTATATTTGGTTAACATAATCTTATCAAGGATTTCCCTCTCAACAAAGCCTTGATGTCCATTAGTTACTTGGGGCTACATGTCCATGTAACTACCATTGGGGTTTGGAAGATTAGAGGTACTCCTATGATAGTTGGTTTAAAACTTTCCTAGTGGAATAGTTGGCTAGTTTCTAGTGGTTTGAGGAGGATTTGACCCATGAATATTTAAAATAGGCTCATTAGCTCTAAAATAAGTCTCCCCAATCTCATAAGTGCTATGTGGTATCTCTTTCTTTTCAATAATATCTAACTAAGAATCATTATTTGATGGTGGATAAAAGGATTGTTTATCGCTACTCTCTTTGTCTGCCATTTGTGTTGCCACAAATATAGAATTTTGAGTAGTAAGTTTGTCCAAGGAATCCTTATTAGAAGAGGCAAAATTCTCCAAAGAATCCTTAGTAGATTGAGCCATATGCTCCATGACTTCATTGGTTGGCATGTTTGATTGAACCAACTATTTAACCACGTGATCCAATTTAGAAATCAATTCAATGTGTCTGATAGAATGCCTAGTCTCATGGTTATAAATAGTGGCATTAAGAGTAGTATCAACATCATATTATTGTGAATCTTCATTGTCTGGATGTGTCTCAAGTATTACCTCATCAACTGCTCTAATTTGTTGCAGAATATTATCATTAGGCTTCTCCTTTCCTTTATTTGTAGCCATTTTTACTCACTAGTGAAGTCATAGTAGACCCCATGTTACAAAAATAGCTATAAGTTTTGATTCCAATATTGGAATCAATAAGTTTTTAATGGAAATAAAAGTTCACAAATAGCTCTTCATGATGAGTTATGATACTCAGGTTTTGAATCAAAACATAATATTTTGGAATAGTTTTTTTAAACTGCTCTTCAGAATAGTCCTGAACCCTATAAAAACACTATTTTAGTGTATCCACCTCTCTCAAGTCAAAGAGAAGATCTTTGAACCCTATGGCACCTTGTATATGACCTATAGGAGAGCTGAATATGATATGCAATATCATGTAGACGTCCTAGAAATTATTTGAATTACTCTATAACAATTGTAACTAGGCAAACAGCCTTCCAAGAACGGTCCCAATTTAGTGTTTGAGTGTAATACCCTATGTAAGACCTGTAATTAGCATGGTATGACATATGACACTTGTGAATGACTAAAAATTCAGCTAAACAAAGGCCTAAATGCTCCATTTCCAATTAATAGACCTGATCCCTACTCTAGGGAGTATAATGGTTGAAATTCCTCTTGTAGAAAACTTGTAATAGCCTACATAATCCCTATGGTTGATCAATGGAGTCCCAAACAATGCTATCTAACTAAGATCTTTATGTATTCAATAATTCCAATCGTGGTACCTATGATGAGGGATATAACGACATGGCAAGCTCCCTGCACTAGCTTTGAAACATTGGGAGGTGGGCAAAGTTCCCCCTGGGTTAGTTGGTTGCACCCCTTGAAGATCTTTAATAGTGGGGGAGGGTCACCTCTCTATTGTCCCACTATCTCCCTCCAATTCCACCTTTTTTCTCAATGCAAATATCAACATGGAAGTAGCATTCTAATGAATCGATCAAGGATGAAATGCAGAACCAAAATTTTCTTTCAGTCTTCAATGATATGCATGATTGATCAATGAAACATTGGAATGAAGAAATGAGTGTTGGTTGAGGGTCTTACCAATGTACTTCAGTGACATTGATTGCTTGTACTTACCCTTTACAATATTTCAATCTTGTGCAAAGAAAATCATACAACCAAATCAAGGTTATGCATCAAGAAATTGTAAATGATATCCATGAGATGAAATATGACTGAAATGAATGTTGAAATTCAATGAAATAGGCTTTGATCAATGAGAACAACACTATTCTCTAATTTATTGACAGAACTAATTGACAAATAATATGCCATCAATAAGTGAAAAAGGTTAAAAACAATTGGATATTCATAGCTTTTAGAGATTAAGCAAGTGAAATACATTGATCAAGCTTGAAGAAGATGATTAATGCAATCTTCAGTCCAATATTTGATGAAGCTTCCATAATCCACTATGAATCCATTATGGAACTCCAATGATCCACTAAATCAGCCCATACATGCTTGAATAAGATTGAATCCATGAAGAATCAATACCTTGAGCTTACTTGAGCCTTGAATATTGAAGATTCAAGCTTGTTGAAGAAAAGCCCTAGAATAAATCTTCAGTGAGCTTCAAGAGGCTCAATATACTGAAATTTCTTCAATTTTTCAATCTTCCATCCCAATGCTTGTTGGAATAATGTCATTTGGCCCTAAATGAAAGCTTTCTTGAGTAATCTTAAGATATTAAAAGATTCTTAGCAATAGCTTGCTATCCATATCCATTGGAAGGTGAAGAAAGCTTGAAGAGAGCAAAGAAATAGGTCAATCTTGCTACATTTATGCTTCATAACCAAATAGAAAGCCTCAATACTAGGAAGAAGATGCCTCTTTTTTGCCATAGCTAGGGTTTGAAGGAGATTTTTGTTAAGATTTTTGACCATTGAATGTGATTCACTGTTCTACCATAGCTAGGTTTGATTGAGATGAAAGAGAAGCTTTAGTGGTTGAAATAGTAGCTACTTGTCCTTTAGAAGTGGCCAATGGGTGCTTGATCAACAAGAAGTGAAGCATGACAACTAGGGATGGAGAAGAAGCCTAGAGAGATCAACACAAAATACCAAAAAAAAAAACCATTGCCTATTATTGGTTGAATGCATGGTTGAAATCTACATGAAGTGTACTCCATTTGCTAAGCACCATGCCAAGAACACTTGCCCCAAGCTCAAAAAGAAGGATCTAGTCACTAAGAAGAAAGAGATGAGGTTTCTTAGTAGCCCCCATGAAAGCTTCAAACAAAATCCTGAGAGAGAGAAGAAAGAGAAAGCTTGTCTTGAACAGTAAGTGAACTTCCAACCAAGACTACCTCTAATCTTCCTATCTCTAATCATTTTACCTCTAAAATAGCCTATTATTGATGTATGACCTGCCCTTTTGTCCAAGATGCCTCCAAATTTACTTTCAAGTACTCTAGTTAACTGTAACTAGCTCTCCTCGGTCTCCTTGGTTACTACAGTTGTCCATTTTCTCATCTAATACCTTGTCCTTGAGTAACCAGGGAGTAACAAGACTAAGAAAGAAATTCAAGAAAGGATTGTACCAAATCGATCAAAGACCAACACTTTGATACGAGTTGTCAAGGATAGGGCTAAGAGGTGAGAGAAAGAAGAGCAAAAGAGAGAGCAAAGAGGTATCAAGGAGAGGATTGGAGAGAGAGGAGTGAGAAGACTGTAGAAGAGAGAGAAAGAGAGTGATGAGGAGAGAGAAATACTAGAAAAGGAGAGACAAGGATAGAAAAAGAAAAGAAGCCATAGAAGTTCTGAACAAGGAGATGAGGTAAGAGATAGTAATGTATTAATGTTCCAAAAAGATATGAATACCTATGCCAGTGTGACAAGGTATTATTATTATTTCTACACTAAACATCTCTTCTTCCCAGCTTCTTACAATCCATTCCATCCCAAAGGTTTTTGCCTACAAAAACAAACTTACAAAAGCTGAAAAGGATGGATAAAACACTGTACTACTCTATTTTCAGCTATATAAAGTAGAGAAATGAATGAAAAATTAAAGACATATGGACTGAAATGAAGTAATGAAAGTAAGCCTAAGCTATATACATGATCATGAGTTCTTCAAAAGAGTTTAGAGTCTTAAATTCTTCAAGAAATAGACTCAAGATGAAGAAGGCAGCTTACTATAAGAAGAGACCCTACTAAACCAAATCTATCATAACTTCTGGTAGAATTGTCCAAACAAAGTATGCCACATGTCAAAGCATAGCTCTTAAGAGTAATTTGACCCTATGTAGGTTGTATAATTCTAAAAATTTGGCAAGATAAAAACTTGTAATATCCTCCCCCCCTTCGTGTCCCATAGGACCCCCCTAAATAATTAAAATTATTGCAATTTCTTTTAACTTTCCCCCTATCAATGCTGCCAGCTGGTGGAAGGGAGGGGAAGCTTAAGTAGGAGATGATGACGACCACGATGGTGACAAAGGTAATGATGGGGAGGAGGGGCACACGTGTGCCACCTCCCTCCCCCCACTATCCCTTCCCCAACTCAATGTTGGCATGGTGGTAGCCCTTTTGGCCCGCGTAGGTGGAGGGTAAGGAGAGGGGCTCCCCCATGCCCCCATAACACCCCTCCACCTCCCTATAAACCCCTCCCCCACCTCTATCAAGCCATGCACAAAGAGAGAGAGTGAGTGAGTGAGTGAGTGAGTGTGTGTGTGTGTGTGTGTGTGTGTGTGTGAGAGAGAGAGAGAGAGAGGAAACTTCTTCATGGAGTTATTACAAAAGTGCTCTAAAATAGACCACTATCAGGACCTTGTCTACACCATAATTGGCTCCACAACAATGTGTCTTGTAGTAGGTAAGGAAACTCATTTAATATATATTTGGGCCTCTAAGAAGTTTTTTCAAGTAGTAAACCTCTCCATCTAATCAAATATTCAATGATAGAGAGAGGGCGAAGCTTTTTCTCATGCTGGCCTATGATAACCTTATGAATGTATTGAATAAGACCTTCTTCATCTATATGTGGTAGCTCATCAACTGTATCAATAGGAGCACTATAGAAAAGCTTGAGCTAACTAACATGGAATGCATTATGAATCTTAGTGGAAGAAGGTAGTTCCAATCTATTTCCAATCTATATGCCAAGTCTCCAATGCACTTCAGGATCTTGTAGGGTCCATAAAACATGTGAGTAAGCTTGTTATTGGATCCATCCTTCAAGGTAGAATAATGAGACTTGGGCACTTTTAACATAACTAATTCTCCTTCTTAGAACTCTAAATGTCACCTATTCTCATCTGCCTACATCTTAATCTAATCTTGGGCCTTCTGAAGATTCATCTTACACTACTGAAGAAACATCTACATTCTGCATTCTTTTCAATTCTTCTCTCCCATGAGGATTGATTTTCTCATTGAAAATGACTCGAGTAAGGCCACCTTATAACCATGCATAGCCTCAAAGGGTGAAACTCCAATACTAGTATGACTAGAGTTACTGTAGGCAAACTTAGCTAAGTGCAACCAAGAATCCCATGAATGCTACATATCATGACAAAAATGGTGAAGATAAGTCTCCAACCACTTGTTTATCCATCAATTTGTGAATAATAGGCTATAGAAGGAGCCAATTTAGTAACCATGGATGTGAATATTGCTTGTCAAAAGTTACTCATGAACTTTGAATCTGTGTCATGAACAATCACTTGTGGTAATCCATGTAATCTAAAAATCTACTCCATAAACTAACTAGCCACTTGTGAGCCAGTAAATTGCATCTTGGTTGGAATGAAATGGCTTGCCTTGGTGAGTCTGGCCATTACCACATATATACTATTCCATCCTTTTTTGGTAGTAGGCAAGCCAATAATGAAGTTCATGGTAATGTGTGTCCATTTTCTCATAGGAATATGTAATTGCTACAACAAACCACCTCGCTTATGGGTGATGTCCTTATTCTATTGATAAGGCATGCACTTCATGACAAAATCTTTAACATCTTTCCACAGTCCTTTTCAATAAAAGCTTTGGATGATCTTACCATCGGTTTTAAAAACTCCAAGGTGTCCAACTAAAGGAAAAGAATACAACTCTTCATAATTTTTTGTGTAAAAGAAGAAGTAAAGGGAATGACAATCTACCATTTAACCATATTAGGCCATTTTTAAGTTGATAATGTGAGTTTTTCTCCATGAGACCTTGCTGTAATTTCTGAAAAACATAGCTGAGCTCTTTATCCAAAAGATAGGCTTCCTCTAAATTTTCAAACTAGTCATTATGTAGCTCAGCCATCATAGCTAAAACTTTATTTACATGCCCACATACGAGAAAGAGAACCAGCCACTACACTGTCTTTGCCTCTTGTATTAGTAATATCAAAATCATAATTTTGTAGAGTAGCTACCCACCTGCATTGTTTAGGAGTAAGATTGGACTAAGTGAAAAAATACTTTAGGACCTTGAAATCACTTTGAACTGTAAACCAGCTACCATAAAAATAATGTTGCCATTTCTTTATCGCATGTAAGATAGCCAACATCTCTTAGTCATAGACATTCATAGCCATTTTATTATCTATAAGCTTGTGACTTTCAAAGACAATCACTCCATGCTCCTATAACAAAATACCCCCTATGTCTTAGCCACCCACTCGCATTACATTATATGGTAAACTCCTTCAAAAAATATGGGCATACTAAAATAGGATCAGAAGTAAGGAGTTCCTTTATCTAGTTGAAGCTACTATCTGCAAGTGCATCCCAAAAGTAAGGAGCTCCTTTAACTAGTTGAAGCTACTATCTGCAAGTGCATCCCAAAAGAAAGCTTCCTTGTTCCACCTTTTAGTCAAAGGAGCTACAATAGCCACATAGTGCCTAGTGAATCGGAAATAAAACGAGGATAGACAAAGAAACCCTCTAAGTGAAGTAGTGGTAGTAGGTGTTGACCAATCTTTAGCACATTGCACCTTCTTGGTATCAGCGTAGATCCCTTTTTCACTGACAATATGGCATAAGTACTCCACCTTAGTCTCCATGAAAGAACATTTCTTCTCCTTAGCAAAGAGTTTGTGATGCCTCAATACATCAAAAACCTTCCTTATATGTGATAAGTGGTTCCTAAAGAGCCTTTCTGTAAATCAAAATGTCATCAAAGAACACTAGGATAAACTAAAAGAGGAAAGGCTGCAAAATCTTGTTCATCAAACTCTGAAGGTAGCTAGGGTATTAGTAAGCCCAAATGGCATTACTAGAAAATGGTATAGCCCTCGAATAGTCCTAAAGGTAGTCTTGATTGCATCACCCTCTTGCATATGGATCTAATGATACCTTGACCTCAATTCAATATTTGTAATGAATCTAGCTCCCTTAAGCTCATCAAGAAAATAATCAATTCTAGGTATTGGGTACTTGTTCTTCACTGTGATCTTGTTTAGACCCTTGTAGTCAATACACATCCTGAAGGATCCATCATTCTTCTTCACTAACAAGACCGGAGATGCATAATTTAAAGAACTAGATTCAATGAGTCCCATTTCAAGAAGCTCCTTGATTTTCTTGGCTCTATTACTCTCTTAGGGGGCAATGAAGTAGGTACTTTAAACAAATCCTTGTACTTATCAAGAACATCAATGAATCCCATTTTAAGAAACTCCTTGAGAATAGATTGGAACTGGCTCAAATGAGTAGACATCGTCATATTCTCCTTCATGCATAGATCCATAAGTTGCTTCAGCCAATACATCTGACTTGCTGGACTCTTCTTTTCATAGAGGTTCTTGATCTTATCCCAAAGCTGCCAAGCATTATGTGCTTCCTCAACCTATCCAAGCATCCATAGAAATGGAAAAATTAGTGGTAGCAAGTGGCTCATCATAAGTTCATCTCGGATCAAAAGGAATACTACCATCCAAATTTAAAAAAAAAGCATCAGCATTATCATAAAAGTGTTCTTGTCCAACTTCCTCCTCAATATCCTCATTTTTAGTAGTAATTATAAGTGCATTGACCTCATCAATGTCATCCTTTGAATCCTCAAAGACTAACATACTATGGACCTTGGCTTTTGCATTTTTGTATACATACTTTATTGCATGATCAGTGGGGTATACTTTTCTCCACATTTAAAGCATAAGCCTATTTCTTTCCTTTCTTTGTAGGGGTCCATAGGAATAGAGTTTGGATTCATATTGGCTGAAGTAGATCTAAACTTGCTATTCCCTTGTTTAAGATCCACTATTGGATTATTTGCTATCCTGAAATTGCCTTGACATCTTAAAGTGTTAAACGATGGATAAGTTGGCACTCTTAAGCTCCTACTTGGTGCATGATTTTTGCCATAAACTTTGCCAACTTGTCCCTGTTTTAAAACAGTCCTTGCTTGTCCATAACTAGGCTCAAATGAAAACTCCCTTTTATACTTTCTTCCATAACATTCTTGTAACGTACCCACCTTTGATTATGTAGTGAATAACGTTTTAGTAGTCACCCAGAGTTTACCTGCCAATCATTGCCATCCGTACTCTAACTAGAATGATCAGATTTTGTTCGGTTGGTTAACCCTAGGTCTACCTCGCAAGGGAAGCGTCCTGCCATTACCCACGGAGGACTGACCTAAACGTTCCTAATTGATCTAACATTCACCTATCAACAACTAGCTCACATGTGAAGGTGTCCTTCGAGAGGCTTTTTGTCCAGAAGGAGTGATTGCCATTACCCTTGGTTCATGGAGTACAATGCTTTTTTCTAGTAGTAGACTAAGGACCTATGAAATCCCTTGTAATGCTCTAGCACAGCCACCATACCTTTTCCCTAAGATAATTTACAGTTCGGGTTCTAAGACCAAACCCTAAGTAAGACAGTGAATCGGCCCTTCCTAGAATTTCTTTCAAGTGTTTGTTTTTAGGGAAACCTCTCGGCTAATAGAGGCCACCTTGCCATAGGACTGGATTCATTGGGAATCCATCCACCTGCTTCCCTCTATGGAAGTTCTTAGTTATCTAATTACCTACCACATTACATGAAACATATAAAAATAGCTTCATTAATTAAAATCCTTTTATGCACAGTTGTTTGTTTACATAATTTACTCACGTACATAAAATCAGAATAAAATACTTTCATTGATTATATTCTATTAGGTGTGTTCTCCCGCCCATACAGGAGAAAATTACAATTTCACGTGCTGCCTCATCTGGCACATTTTGCATGTCACCAAGATCAAATCCACCTATAGCTAGCGTTTATAGGTGTCCCAAGTAGAAATCGAGCCATACATGGGACCAAGTAGTTCCTAGGTGCGAAAAGGGATTTACTAGCTAGAGCCCCCCTGGTACCCTATCCACGTCCTGCTTAATACGATCCCTGCTGGGAGACCTCTTGCCATCAGAGCCGGTCCATGCTTCCGCTAGGGTAAAAACATCCCCTCTTGGTATGGGGATTCGGCACCTATCCTTGGGGGAGGTATAGGCCTCCTCAATTTCTATTTGTTCCAATTCTTAATTCGATCAAGATCCGATCTAGAAAATCACAAAGAAGATTGATGTCTGCAAGCAATTATGACTTCAATCAATCATGCAACTTTCAAGTGATGCTTAATTCTAGTAGCAATCAACACTTGAGTTTCACATAATGAAGTCTTCCCTTAGAATTTAACTAGGGGTATCTAGATTTTGGGGTCTCTTAACTTCCCTAGTTCTTGTAACCAAGTTTCTTGGCCTTAAGTCAATATTTCTCAAGAGACTTATCTTATTTCTATTGAATTTGGATAGAACGTTTTTGGAAAAACTTGTGGTATCATGGTTGGTAAAGGGTTGTTATCCATGCTCATGACTCCGTTAGTGACTCCCGTGCTTACAACTTCAATGGTTGCTTCCATGACAGTAGGGTCATTTGCGATTTCTACTTTTGAATTCTTATTTTTTTGGGCCATGATGGAAATATGATTCATAGAAGAAGAAGAACATGGCAGTAATATCGGTTGGCAAGGGTATAAGACTCTTGATGATTATGGATATTGCGGGATTCAATGATGTAGGACTCGTGGATGATTCTTCTTGCATGGTGGAGAGCAATACTTCACTCTCTCTAGTAGATAGAATAGAGATGAGAGTAGAGATATGATAGAATATGATAAATTTCTTCAGTGCCTTCTCTTCTCAGATCAAAGTGGAAGAGGATGAGAGATCTTCAGCGTATCCCCTTCCTTGGGTTGAGCAGAATGTTGTCTCTTCATCTTGTGGAATAGAGTCTCCTCCTTCTCAATCAGTGTCTCATCCCATCAGGATTTCTCTTTTCCTCCTACTGGTCATCTCCAAGCCCTCGATTTATAGTTTTGCGAAAGGGGGGGGAGGGGTAGAAGAGAGAAGCTTGCTTTTTTAGTGATTTTGGATGACATCATCGATGACAAAGAGAAAACACTTTCTTTTAGCACTTAGCTTTAAAGCTTATGTTTTTCTTTCACTATTTTTGTTTTTTTGTGCATTGCAACTTGTTTGGATCATAACTTCCTTGTGTGAACTCCAAATATAGTTGTTCTGGTACTCAAAATGATTGAAATGGTCAACAAGCTAGCGCGGGCAAAATTACAAAAGTTTATCAAAAATAGGTGAAAATTGCATTTTTTGTAAATGCATTATTTTTATCCATCTTTTGTGTTAGATGACTTATTTCCTTCAAATTAAGTCACAGTATACATTTGGATCCATCTAAAGTGGGATTTAGGTAATCTAAACATGATACTAGAAATTTCAGACTATTTTAGTAAACTAGTGCTGCTTCTTATAAATCCTGCAGAGATTCTGTAGTTTTTTAATATGTGGATGCACCTTAAAATAAACTAAGTAATGGGGACATTACATTCTTCCCTCATTACAGAAATCAAGATGTCCTCATCTTGAGAGAAACCGAGGATATTCTTTCATAAAGGTTACCTTATCGACCCAAGTGGCATCCTCTTTAAGATAATCCTTCAACTGGATGAGATATTCTCTAAGGGTCCTATTCCTAAGGATTCTTTCTTTTACATCTAAGATTCTATCAAGTTGAAGTTCAAATAAACCTTGGCTTGGTATTACAAATTTTTGATCATCAACAATATGATCAAGATTAGGTACATGGGGCTTCAAGAGACTTACATGGAATACATCATGAAATTTTAGAGTTTTAGGAAGTTGCAGCTTATAAGCATTAGGTCCAAGAGCCTTTATGACTTTGTAAGGTCCATAGTATCTTGGGCTTAGCTTCTTGAATTTTCCCAAGGATAAAGAACTCCTCTTTGGGCATACAGGGATAAAAACCTTGTCCCCTTCTTGGAAGATTTGCTCTTTTCTCCCTAGGTCATCATAGGCTTTCTACCAATCCTTGTGAGCTTGTATATCTTGCTTGATGGTTTTAACTTGTTCGTTTGTCTCTTCAAGCATCTTCTTAGAAGCTTCAATCTTCAAGGTAGGGTTGGAGAAGTTTAGTGGGGTTATGAATTCTTGCCCATATAGAGCTTGAAATGGGGTCATCTGAATGCTCTAATGATAGGACACATTGTAAGAAAATTCCACCAAAGGTAGATATTGTATCCACCATCTAGGTTCTTTGCAACAATATGCCCTAAATATGTCTTCAATGACCTGATTTACATGCTCTGTCTGCCCAATCAGTTTGAGGGTGATAAGTTACATTAAAACAAAGCTATGTACTAAGAGCTTCAAATAATACCTTCCAAAAATGTGAAGTGAATAGAGAATCAGGATCACTGATAAATTTCCTTGGTAGTCCATGAAGTCTAAATATTTCTTTGACAAATAACCTAGCAATATCTGAGGCTTTGTAGCTAGTTTTGACCGAAATAAGGTGGGTAACCTTAGTCAACATGTCCACAATTACCATGATTGAGTTGTATCCTCCTTGAACTGAGGGTAATCCAACTAAAAAATCCAAACTAATGAATTTTTATTGCATATATTCCTTTTGGTCCTCTTTTTCTTTTGGGCATATATCAAGCACCATTGTTGTTCCTCCACTACCACCACCACCCCTACCACCACCACCACCTCTACCACCACTAGCACCATTGTTGCTCCTCCACTACCTCCACCACCCCTACCACCACTAGCACCGCCATTGCCACTCCCTTATCTTACTCTCCCACTCCTCATTAGAATTACACCAATTCTCCTCTCTCTCTCTCTCTCTCTCTCTCTCTCTCTCTCTCTCTCTCTCTCTCTCATATCTTAGGGACCCACAACATGAATCTCTCTCTCCTCCTCCCCCTCATTACCCTCTCTCTCTCTATGTCTCTATCTCTCTCTCTTTTTCACCCCCCTCTCTCTCTCTCTCTCTCTCTCTCTCTCTCTCTCTCTCTCTCTCTCTCTCTCTCTCTCTCAAAACATTAGCAGTTCTCTCTCTTTAATTTCTTTATATCACTACATTAAGCCTTTGTGATTATTTTTTATAATGTTATCAAAATATTAATGGTTAAATTACATATACACAAGCAATATCACATTCACATCTCCTCTCTTGATTATTTGCATATATATTACAATTACATCCGGATGTATTAGTACTTCAATTGTGTACACATGAAAGAAACTGGATATACATACACATACACTTAGGCATCTCTCTCTCTCTCTCTCTCTCTCTCTCTCTCTCTCTCTCTCTCTCTCTCTCATGGAACTTGTGAAATTTTTTTTGTCAGATGGGGGTTGTTGACAAGTCCTTATCGATAATAAAAAAATCACATTGCTCTTCTTCATCTCCAAGCAGACTTATGATTTTTTTCACTAGAAATGGGTTTTTGGCAACCCTCATTTAGTGAAAAAAAATTCAGAGGGAACTTGTGAAATTTTTTTCATTGAGAAGATGTATGAAGAAGGTGACTTTTGAAAGTTGAGAAGGGTTTTTCGATAGCCTCTTGTTCAGTGGAAATATTTTTCTAGAGGGGACTTGTGAAATGTTTTTCATCAAGAAGAGGTTGTCGAAAACCCCTTGTTTGATGGTTTTTTTTCACAAGTCCCCTCAAAGAAATGATGGAGGAGACATGATTTTTTTTTTCATCGATGAGAAAAAAAATCAAAGCAAGTCGCATAATCTCCCTCTTTCTCTCTCTCTCTCAAACATAAAAAGTATCCCTTTCTCTTTATATTTCTATTTAGTATTCAACATAAAAATTATTAGTAACTAAGTTATTAATTAAATAATAAATTAAGTAGTGCATGTATGTATGTATCTCTCTCTTTGTGTATGTGTGTGTGTGTGTATGTGTGTGTTTGTGCATAGCCCTTATCTTCATTTTCCACTATGTGTATCTGTAATAACTCTATGTGTGTGTTTCTCTCTCCACTAAGCCTAACACACTAACAATTGGGACTTTGGATGGACTTCTATTGTTTCAAAAGCCACAACTCACTTCGGTGATGACAATCTCTCACCTTGTCTCTTAACACTCCACTTTAACTAACCAAGCATCCTCCTCTCCAACCCAAGAAAGCAAGAACACAAGACTAGCTCAAGTTGTAGTGAACTCGCCTAACTTATCTTCTTGTGTTTGATGAATCAAAGGCTCAAAGATGGTTCTACAATGCCGTCACTCCTTCACACCCAAAATCAAGCACACCAACGAGTCGAAGGACTAGTAGAGAAGTTGAGAAAAGTAAAATGATGGAAAAGAGCTTCACCTTCCCTCTGCTCCTCACTCAACACACCTCTCACTCTCTCCCTCTCAGTCACTCTCAACACAATGAAAGCAAGATAGATGACTAGAAAGATTGAATAGAAAGCTTGAATAGTCACACTGATAGAGCTTTCGCAACATGGATGTGCCAAAAGGGTGAATACAATTGAGACCTTCACCTTTATATAGACCAAGAATTAGGATTAGGGTTAGGGTTTGTGCCCCTTTTACATTTAGGGTGTGCACCCCCTTTCCGTTTAGGGTTTATGCCCCTTTTGCATTTAGGGTCTGCATCCTCCCTTGGGCATCCTACCCATTTAGTGGGCTCAGTCAATCATCATTATATGCTTCAATCTTAGCCTAATTAGACTAAGCCTAAGATATTCTAATTACAAAGACATGTGTGCAACCCATGCAATAGTTGCAAATACAACTATGGATGGTGAATACAATGTGCATGAGAGTGAGCTTAGCTCTCATAAAATAATACATCCATGATAATTTGATGATGTCTATGAAGTGCAAATATAATCTAAGCCAAAAAATAATGCACTAAAGCTCCACAAAAAAAATATCCACAAAAAAATACTAGTTGACACTTTTACTTTTGCAATCTTCTCAAAACACTGTTAACACACACACACACACTCTCTCTCTCTCTCTCTCTCTCTCTCTCTCTCTCTCTCTCTCTCTCTCTCTCTCTCTCTCTCTCTCTCTCTCTCTCTCTCTCGTCATTATTAGGACTCAATAGAGTTAAGAGAGAAAGAGAGAAGAGAGAGATATATATAAAAACAATTTTTTGTTGAGAGAGAAGGGGAGAGAAGAAAATTTTTAAATAATGTTTGATGAGAGGAAACACATACAAAGTAATTACTAGCTAAGAATATTATATCATGTATGTATTTATGATATATTTTACTATGAGATATAGTAGATTGAGACTTTGTGAATGAACTTTATCGAAATGTTTGGACCTTATGAAAAAAAAGAAGCCTCTCTTTTGGTAATCTTTATTCCCTAATGTAGAAAACTAACAACTAACATAACATTTAATGACTATTGTCTTGGCATTGTATATTTGGAAAAATAAAGACCTTATCAATAGTTTAAAAATGTTTTCTACTATTAAAATAATAATCAAAATGTGACTTCTTAGTCTAATTCTACTTAGGCCAAAAAATTTAAAATAGAAGAATTAGATCACAAGTTGGAGAGAGAGAGAGAGAGTGTGTGTGTGTGTGTGTGGGTGTGTGTGATGAAGATCCAAAGCTATTAATGTAGGAGAAGCCCAAAGATAGTATTGTAGTATTATAGAAGAAAGTTACTAGAAGTATTTTGAAGCCACAAAGAGAGAGAGAGAGAGAGAGAGAGAGAGAGAGAGAGAGAGAGAGAGAGAGAGAGAGAGAGAGAGAGAGAGAGAGAGTGTGTGTGTGTGTGTGTGTGTGTGTGTGTGTGTGTGCGTGTGTGTGTGTGTACATGTGTTGATAAAGATCCAAAGCTATTAATGTGTAGGAAAGGCCCAAAGGTAATACTGTAGCGTTGTAAGAGAAAGTTCTAGAATTTTTTAAAGTCATTCACAAACACACACATATAGAGAGAATGTGTGTGTGTGTTTTGATAAAGACCCAAACCTAGTCATATAGGAGGAGTCCAAACCCAGTATTGTAAGAGAAAGTTCTATAATTTTTAAAATCATTCACAAACACACACACATATAGAGAAAGAATGTGTGTGTCTGTGTGTGTTTTGATAAAGACCCAAATCTATTCATATAGGAGAAGCCCAAACCTAGTATTGTGCTATTATAGGAGAGAGTTCCTAGAAAATTTGAAAGCCACAAAGAGAGATAGAGAGAGAGAGAGAGAGAGAGAGAGAGAATAAGTATGTGTGTTGATAAAAATTCAAAGCTGTTAATGTGTAGAAAAGGACCAATGATAGTATTGTAGTAGAGAGAGAGAGAGAATGTGTGTAATTGATAAAAATTCAAAGTTGTTATTGTGTAAAAAAGGCCCAATGATAGTATTAGAGTATTGAGAGAGAGAGAGAGAGAGAGAGAGAGAGAGAGAGAGAGAGAGAGAGAGAGAGAGAGAGAGAGAGAGAAAGAT
The DNA here is from genome assembly GCF_053477565.2 of Lygodium microphyllum. Lineage (NCBI taxonomy): Eukaryota > Viridiplantae > Streptophyta > Polypodiopsida > Schizaeales > Lygodiaceae > Lygodium > Lygodium microphyllum. The sequence goes on from NC_141145.1 coordinate 139,822,924, forward strand.
CCAAGGCTATTAATGTAGGAGAGAATCTAAGATAGCATTATAGGAGAGAGTGCTAGAGTTTGGCTTTAAAAATTTCTAGCACTCTCTCCTATAATACTACAACACTACTTTTGGGCCTCTTCTATATTAATTTGAAAAATGCACCTCTCTATCCAAAAATTATTTTTCATATTTCTTTCTCTTCTCTCTTATTAATGATTTTTAAAAAGACACCTCCCTCTTGTCTCTCTTCAATAATAATTTTTTTCTCTTCGTTATCTATCTCTCATCCAAAATTTATTTTTATCTCTCTCCTTCCTCTCTTTTCCATTGAGTCCTAATACCATTCCAATTGAAATTCCTTACATTCAAAGCACCTAGAATATATTTTTTCTAATAAAGTCTAGCCAACCCATTGATGAATTGCTTAGTCAAGGTGGACTAGATTTTCTATGAGCAATAGTCTGTAAAACTATGTCTTTAGTTCTTTAATAAACACTAAACAAACCCACATTGATTATTCTCTTTGTATGTGTACACGTGTGTGTATGCGATTAAGAACTTGTTTATATATTTATATATATATATATATATATATATATATATATATATATCTCTCTCTCTCTCTCTCTCTCTCATTCAAAACTATTGTCAATAAAAATCTCTCTCTCCCTCTCTCTCATAAATAAATAAATAAATAAATACATACATACATATATGTGCATATTCTTGTGTGTGTATATTGAAAGTCCTAACATGCTCACACACATATGCACACATATATGATTAGTTCAAAGAAGTATAACTATATTTTATAGCCTATGAATATTAATATTACAACAGCATGATGTCAAGTTAGCAAAGACATGCATAATGAGAGATCAAGACAATGCTCTCTCTCTCTCTCTCTCTCTCTCTCTCTCTCTCTCTCTCTCTCTCATTAAGCATATTGATTGATCATAGCATTTATACTAGCTTTCACAAATCAATATCCCTTATTGTCACCACAATAAATAATCCACAATGTGTAAGCTTTAATAATGAGTTTTTATTTTTAAACCAATGTTTAATGAGGTTGCTAGAGCCATGTATAAAGAATAATGTTTAGTGAGTTTTTGGGATGGATACAAATGTAAACATGTTCATACACCAACCCATGCTTAACGAAGAGAACTTGTACCTCATATTTAAAAGTAGAACTTTCCCAACATCACCCATAGTGTAACCAACAAAACAAAGTCTATGCTAATTCTTAGCACAAATGCATTTTATTTTGTTGAGAAAATATAAACATAGTTGGGTTAGTTATCTATGATCAAATTTATGATAATCTTTTACTATCATTGTCTCTCTTAGTTTATGGAATAGTAGTATACTTGCTAGAGAACAATATAATACAAATCTAGATCTGGATTGCTTTCAAAAATTATTTTATATTGTAAAAGAGAAAGAGAGAGAGTGTGTGTATGTGTATGTGTGTAATAAGCTTGGGTTATATGTGATAGTAAGAGAGTTATTAATAATGTACTATCACACTGACATAAGTAGAAAAGGTGTGAGACATGTAATTTTTGACATCTTTAATCATAATACAATTACTATCTCTCATCTCACCTACTTCTACTCAGCTTTCATGGCTTCTCTCTCTTCTTTTCTATCTTTGTAGTCTTTCTCTCTCCTTGTCACTCTTTCTCTCTCCTCTTGTAAGAAGCAGGGAAGAAGAGATGTTTAGTATAGAAATAATAATAATACCTTGTCACACTAACATAGGTATAAAAGGGAGAGATATACAAATTTTCATAACTTTTTGGAATATTAATACATTAGTGTCTCTTGCCTCACCTCCTTATTCACAACTTCTATGGCTTCTCTTTTTCTGTCTTTCTCTCTCCTTTTCTAGTCTTTTTCTCTCCTCGTCACTCTCTTTCTCTCTCTTTTGCACTTCTTCTCTCTCTTCTGCAATCTCCTCACTCCTTCTCTCTCTCTCCAATCCTCTCCTTGAAAAGTCGTATCAGAGTATTGGTCTTTGATCCATTTTATCCTCTTTTTCTTCATAGTCAATCCTAATTTTCTTCATAAAAATCAATTTCAGACAAGTACTACAGGTACAAGACATGGATAGTGACTAGTGGTGACTTGCAAGACATTTATAGTTGGAAGAAGATTGAATTTGGAGATCTTTGAAGATGGAAGGGATAGATATGGCAATTTATGGAAAAAATAGTAAGTCATCATTAAACTTTAATATAAATTTTGGAGGTATTCGATAAAATATGTACTGACTGGACTAGGAGAAGACTTAACCTTAGTTATTTTTTGGAGTAGAGCTCTCTTCTCCTTCTCTTTCAAGCTTTTGGCTGAAGCTTCCACGGTGGCTACCAAGAAATGCAACATCCTACTCTCCAATGATCTTTTCTTCATGTCTAACCATGGGGCAATGATTCTTCAGCTCTTGAGCATCGTATAGAGCATAATAGAGTGACAAGTGATGAAGCATAGGTATCACAAAGGAGCTCCAAAAATGTGCAAAAATTTGCACTGTCTTTTTGCTCCCAATTTATAGTCTATAGCATGCAACAACCATTTGTCTATAGATTATTAGTTAACATTTGAACCATTACTTGGCATTGTGTTCAACAAGGACAAGCCTTGAAAGTCACTAATCTTCATTTCTTCTCTCTGAAACCCTAATACACAGTAATGCAACCATAGCTTAAGATAGGAAAGATTCCATTTCTTCAATCTTTGGCTCTTTCGAACCTTCAAACCTTCTTTACCATCATTTTGGAGCTTGGATATACAAATAATTTCAAAAAGGCAATCATCAAAGCAAACAAGGCAATCGTGATCCCAAAGAAGGTCAAGACATGTTTTAGATAGCTCAGGCATTGTAATGGTTTCAGCATATTCAGGTCCTTGAAGCTCATATTGAAAGATTATTTTGGGCTTTTCTTCAAGAAGCTTGAATCTTCAACATTCAAGTGTTCAATCAAGCATGGGGCATTGATTCTTCATGAACTCAATCATATTTGAGCTTATATGGGCTAATCTTATGGACTCGTCAAGCTTTATGATAAATTCATGGTGGATTATGGAGGGCTCTTCTAATATTTGGATTGAAACTGGCATTAATTATTTTCTTTAAGCTTGATCAAGACAAGTAAGAAGATATCCCAAAAATCGCTTTTAGCACAAGGTACGGTCATTACGAGTTTATTGTAATGCCATTTGGATTAACCAACGCCCCTACTACCTTCAACAGATTAATGCAAGATATATTTAGACCTTATCTTGATGATTTCGTCCTTGTATTCTTTGATGACATCTTAATATATTCCAAGGATGAAGGAATTCATGAGTCACAACTATGGAAAGTTCTTGAGACAATGCAAACTCACAAGCTGTATGCTAAGAAGAAGAAGTGTGTGTTCTTCAAGAAGCAAATCAAGTATTTAGGGTTTATAGTTTCAGTAGAGGAAATTTTAGTAGATCCGACCAAGTTCAAGGATGTACAAGACTGGCTGCCTCCAACCAGTGTAAGCAAAGTTCATAGCTTTTTGGGTTTAATAGGATGGTATTGGGTCTTTATCAAGAATTGTGCCTTGATTGCTACACCCTCACCGACCTACTCAAGAATCAGGTTGCCATTAAATGGACCCAAATTGATTAGTCTAGCTTTGACAGGCTCAAGCTAAGCTTAGTCAGAGCCCCGATCCTCAAACTACCCGATCTTAGCAAAGAATTCGAAGTGATGACCGATGCAAGCTCTCTTGCTTTGGGATGCATACTCATGAAGGAAGGACATCCAATAGCATATTCCTCTAGAAAATTGAAGACTCACAAGAGAAATTATGCTACTCATGACTTGGGATTACTTGCAATTATCCATGCTCTTAAGTTATGGAGGCATTATCTACTCGGGAAGAAATTCTCACTAGTAACCAACCATAAAAGTCTTAAATGGATATTCACTCAACCAGATCTAAATATGAGGCAACATCAGTGGATCGAAGTCTTGCAAGAGTATGATTTTGAGATTGAATATAGACCGGGAAAAGAGAATGTAATTATAAATTCTTTAAGCCCCGCAAATCATTTCTCAATGCACTTATCTCAAAATAACTGCATAGAGCTAACTACAATGATATCAATGCCTAGCAATCCCATTATTGAGCTAGCCAAGGAGAAGGTGAATAATGATCCCAAATATCAACAAATGTTGAAGGAAATTTAGAATAAATAATAAAATTCTTAGCTTAAGACAAAGTACCTTAACTTCTATGTTGACGAAGGGCTTGTCTATTTCAATACAAGATTATCTATTCCTTCAAGTCAAGATCTTAAGAAGAAGATACTATGGGAAGCTCATGATTCTCCATTTTCAAGACATCCTGGCTATGCCAAAAATCTCAATTGCACTTAGGAAAAACTATCATTGGGAAAAAATCAAAAGTGATGTACTAAAATATGTAATCGAATGCTTGAGTTGCCAACGAATAAAAGCCGAACAAGTTAAGCTGCCAGGAAAGCTACAACCACTTGATATTCCTCAAATGCTGCGACGAAGCCTTCAATACCGTAGAATAGTGTCTCATCAGAGCACCCATCCTACAACCTCCTGACTGGACAAAGGAGTTCCATATGCACACAGATGCATCGATCGAAGGGCTAAGCATTGTATTATGCTAGAAGGGATCTTCCAAGTTGGATCAATCAATATATTATGCAAGTCAAAATGTCACTAATAGAGAGCAAAACTACATAGTGACAGAGCTTGAGTGCTTGGCAATGGTGTTTGCATTGGAGAAGTTTCGACACTATCTATTGTCGACGCATTTCAAGTTCTACGTGGACCATGAAGCCCTGTCCTTCCTAATGAACAAAGTAGATATCAAAGGACAAATGATGAGATGCTTGATCCTGATCCAGGAGTTCAATTTTGAAGTGGTCACTAAGCTTGGCCATTCCCATGTCCTATCGATCATCTGTCAACGAATCCCTCAAACTGCAAAAGAGGAATGGGATGATCCGCATCTCCTTGATGCTTCCTTATCCTTGGTTGAGACTGTAACTCCCTAGTATGCAGACATAGACAACCTCTTGGCAACTCAATAGTATCCCCTTGGCATCTCAAGCCGTGAGAAGAAGAAGCTTCTGTTGGAATCAGCCCCCCATACCTTGCTAGGTGGCGGTGCACTGTACAAGAAGGGCAAAGATGAAGTGTTGCGAAAATGTGCTGCAGGAGACAAGATCGGGATTGTTCTTAAGGCTTGTCATGATGAACCATGTGGTGGACACTTTGTAGGATAAGTGATAGCTAGAAAGGCTCTGCTTGCAAGATAGTGGTGGACTGACCCTCCACAAGGATGCCTATGACTACTGCAAGAGATGCGATGCTTGTCAGTGAATGGGGAAACCCATCAAGACCAGTGCCATGCCACTGCAACCTAACCTTCCCCTAAAGCTGTTCGAGAAGTGGTGGGGATTGATTTCTAGGTCCCATTGATCCGCCCACCAGATGGAAGCATAACAAATACATCTTGGTATGTACGGATTATGTCACCAAAACACAATATTAGTCAGTTTGGGAATCTCCCAATTCCCATTTTTTGAATACTAAAAAGGTGGCACTCAGATAACATGCCCATAAGTTTCTCAAAACCATATGATGTGACCTATCATTGGAAAGCAAAAAATGGAATCTATTGAGCTATAGAGCGCTCGATTTGGAGTTATAGTGTTCAAGTTATGACAAATCCAAAGATTTGACCACATGTCCCAAACTTATGGAAAATTTCCATATTCCCCAGTATGGTGTTCCATGTGGTGTGAAGCTAAAGCTCTAAAGCAGGACGATGGTAACATCGTAGCCCTATTTGTGTATGAAGATATCATCACCCATTTTGGTAGTCCCCCCAAACTGGTAAGTGACCGAGGTACTCATTTCCTTAACAAGATGATGGAAGAGTTGACAGAACTGTATAAGATCCGCCATCGCAAGTCCACCCCTATTACCCTAGATCCAACGGCCAAGTTGAAGTTACCAATCGTATCCTCTACTCGATCCTAACAAGGACGATTGCCGCACATCATCACAATTGGGATGATCGACTTACAAAGGCCCTCTAGGTATACAGAACCTCCTATAAGAGGCAGCTACATGACAAACCCCTTTCCAGATAGTATATGGCACAGAAGTCGTCTTCCCTGCTGCTGAGCTGGAGTTGCCCTCTTTACGAGTGGCAGTCAAAGAATGCCTCGGAGATGATGAGTCTCTCTAGCGCCGCCTACCGCATTTGGAATTTTTGGATGAGATTCGGCGGATGGCCTTGTAGTGCATGGAAACCACTCAAGTGCAACGCAAGGCCTATCATGACAGCTTCATCAAGCACAAGGAGTTCAAAGAAGGTGATCTTGTCTTAGTCTATGATTCCCGATTTGGCAAGTTTCCTGGCAAGCTACAATGACACTGGATGGGTCCCTATAAGGTACTTACTATCAATCCCAATGGTTCTGTCCAAGTGCAAACCGTCGACGCTTTTAAGGATCCCTTTCTTATCAATGGCTATTGCCTGAAGAAGTACTTTCCTCCCTAGGGATCTTGACAATCATAGTCAACCCACCCTTTTCCTTTTGGGCGTCACGTTGTCCTTCTCTTCATGCTCTTGATAGCCCTTATGATCTTCCTCATGAGGCGATCTTGTTCTGCTAGCCCCTCCCAAACACCTCCCATCCTTACTATGTTCTCCTCTCATCTGGTCCAGCAATGGTGATGAGGATGGTCTTGCTACATGGTATTTCTACCATTCTCTTTATTAAAAGAAACAAAATAAGGAAAAAAGAAAGAAACAAACAAACAAACAAACTATTATGGGAGAAAAGGAAGCAATTCCATGTCACAGTAGACAAGAAAATATGGTAGATACCCTTGGGCGGGAAGCTGGCTGTGGAAAAGATGGTAACACCCCATAGTTCAGGATAGTTGACTCACCGGTAGAACTTCTTCAGATACAATTTCAAGCCACCTCCCTTGGTGCACTGTCCCTGCAACTTCATCACTCCATCTGACTCTCTTTAATCGACAATCTTTCATACAAATCATTGAAGTACCAAATGTGTTGGCTGCCTCCCTAGGTATGCCTTATCTTCAACATCCTGATGACATAATAGACAAAGTGATCTTCATCGATAACCCCTTGAGTGCTGTGAGCTTTCATCCTAACCAGATGGGGATGTGAGTATGGTCTGCCCTCCATATCTATCAGTGCACCTGACACAAAGGGTGGGGTGAGTGACCAGTCCTTTCCCTTCAATTCAAATGAGAGGTATGATGTGTGAATGGAGTGTTGCATGCATGGGTTGGTCCTCTCAATGCACAAAGCATGATCTATTCCTGTGCACTGCACTATAAGGCTCCCTGGCCTTTATTCTTGCATCGTATGCCGGCACAGGGCAGGATACATAGTTGCACCATCAAATGTGCACAAGGCATACAACCTTTGCATAAGTGACTATGAGGATTACATCAATGGGTTTCAGGAATGGATTGCCCTCTGTATCTTTCTACAGAGTGTGAGACAGAGGGTGGGCTGAGTGTGAATGGTGTTTCTCCTCAATCAATTCTAAGAGGTGAGGTTAAGGGACGTTACGATAATTGGAGTCAAGTACATTTCCGTTTCCCTATGCACACAAGGGATGGGTCTCTACCATCATCACAAGACATGTCACCCTATTCTGTGCACTGCACTACAAGGCTCCCTACCCTTCCTCCTTGCACCTATGCACTCTATTGCCGGTCATGTCTTAAGTGTAGGGATGTTTTTCTAACCCTGCCTCCTTCTGTTTACCAGTGTTGGTCATGTCTTAAGTGTAGGGATGTCCAAATCCACTCTATTGTCAGGTCCTAGGTCCCTATTGATTAGTCAACCCTACCTAGTAAGGTCTTAAGTGTGGGGACGTATCCTTGCGCGTCTGATGTGTATACCCCCTGCATATGTCATTACCCAATCATGTGTGTCTACCACATACTAGTTCTACCCTGATGGGGTCCCTTACCCACCCAACTATCCTTGTATCCTTTGTCGTCACGGTCGTTTCCCTTGTGGTTGCTTTTATTGCGCTATTTTTTATCTTTTCTATGTGAACATCCCCTACGTTCACCACACTCCAGATCCAACTTTATAGCCCTATTTGTCCCTAAATGACACACTTTTCCTTTTTACATCCCCCTATTTCACCTTACTGTTTTTGCGTTATTAATTTTTGCAGCTTTTCTTGCACAATGGGATGCATTTCCATGCGAACATATCTTTTCGCCTCAAAATAGCAATCTAGCATACCATCCCTATCCTGTGCCTTCCCCTAGATATTTTTCCTTTTAATTGCCTGTCATTCCGACGTACGGTTTGTATGTTATTTATTTTTGCGAGGTTTTGTGCCTTTTTCACATATGTTTTAGCCCTTTTTTCATAGGAACCTACCCTATTCTCCTTGGAATTAAATTATGACTAGATAGCCTCATCCGGCCACCCTTCTTGCACATTTCTTCTTTTTTCTTTGCCATGTTCCGACCTCTAGATTTTTTGTAATTAAATTTTATTGGTGATTTTGAGCTCTAGTTTATTATTTTTTCCATGTGAACGCCTCCTAACTCCATCCGAACTGAGATTTGATGTGAAATCCCTAAAGATCATATGTGTCTTGACATTTTTTCTTCTTACTGTCCCCCATTCCGATGCATGGATCATTCAATATTTCTTTCTGAATCCCGTTTCAAATAAGATTTTTGGGTTTTTTCCATGCGAACCGGGTTTCTCTTAATCGGCACTGTGTTCTGATGTGATAGGATTATCGGGCACACTTTTTTGCACATTTTTCCTTCTTCCCTCACTTCGTTCTAGCTAATGGATTTTTTTATATTAATTCTTGTATGTGTTTTCGGGTTTGATTTTCTCATTTTTTGGCATGCGAACCCCTCCTCATTCCCCTACATATGTGTTTTAATGTGCTTGCCCCATGAATCCCCTTCCCTCTGACATTTTTCATTTTTATTGCCCTTCATTCCGATGCCTGAAACTTTTTATATCAATTTTCGCGTCCTGTTTTGGGGGTACCTTTTTGGTTTTTTCCATGTGCAGAGGTCTTATCTTTGTCAGAACTCTGCTCTGATATGATAAACTTGTCTGGCATGACTTTTCACACAATTTTCCTTTTTTCCACGCTTCATTTTGGTGAATGGATGTTTCGATATTAATTCTCGTATGAGTTTTCAGGCCTAATTTTTGCATTTTTCCATGTGAACACCCTGAATTCTGCCTAAACACCTCGTTGCACTTTTCTGCGGTTTCCCCCTCAACTTTCAGCACATTTTTCGTTTTTCCAGTGTTTCGTTCTAGTGCACGATTTGGGTTTTATGAAATTTTCTGTTTAATTTGTGCCTCTCGCGTCGCGCGTCACTGTCTGTTTTTTTTCACTTTTTCATCCTGATGTCGCGACCGCCGCGTTCTCTTGCACCTGTGCTGCCATCCCGACCCTCGTTGCTTCTCACCACTACAAATTTTTTTACCTCGCCCGTGCTTATGTGTGAGATGAGGGGGGGCTTCCTTGTTTTTCCTTTTTTTTAACAAAGAATATTATTATTAATTTTTTATCTTCATTTTTAATTATTTTTTTAAACAAAATACCCATTCCCCCCACCTAATGATTTCCCCCCTCCCCTTCTCCCCTCTCTCTCTTTTCTTCTTTCTCTCTCTCTCCCTCTCTTTCTCTCTCCCCGTTCCCTCCTCCTCCTTCCCCCACTTCTTCCTCCCACCTTCCTCCCCCCTTCTCCCTTCCTCCCCCACCCGACTCCATTCCCCCCCCATCTTCTTCTACCTCCTCCTCCTCCCTTCTGCTTTCCTTCCTTCCTTCCTTCCTCCTCCTCCTCCTCCTCCTCCTCCTCCTCCTCCTCCTCCTCTTCCCCTCCTCCCAACCCCTCCGTCGCGTCACCTGGTCGCTGCCGCTTGTCAGAGGCCGCCCGTCGTCTGCCCCACCTCCCTACCCTTTCCCCCCTCCTTGCTCGCCCATCCCCTCCAATTTCCCCCTAACTCCCCATTCCTACTAACCCCCCACCCTTACTCCCGGTTCCACAAGCCCCCTCCACACCACACTCCCCTGCAGGCCCCCTATCACATGGGTCATTTTCTGCGTGCACAAGTTTCTTTTGCTGTTGTTCGTGCGTGCCAGTTCATGGACGGTTTTTTGTGCTAGACATTGTTGTTCACATGCTGCACATGCGTGTTGTTCATGGATTGTTCATACGTGTGATGTTCCAGCACTCGTTCACATGCGAGGACACGCGTCTTGTTTCAATAGTACCGCAGAGCTATCATTCATACGCAGTTGCTGTCGGGTACCTCGCTGTCCCACCTTTAATACACAGAAAACCCAAAAAATCATTAAAAAAAGAATTTGAAAAAATTAAAAACTCAATAAAATTTCATTTAAATTGAGAAAAATACTAGAAAATTTAAAAAACACCAAGAAATTTCCAACAATTTCCTACATGATTTTGCCTAAAAACACCATATTGGGGAATATGGGAATTTCCCATAAGTTTGGGACACGTGGTCAAATCTTTGGATTTGTCATAACTTGAACATTATCACTCCAAATCGAGTGCTCTATAGATCAATAGATTCCATTTTTCAAGCGTTTTCCAATGATAGGTCACATCATATGGTTTTGAGAAACTTATGGATACGTTATCCGGGTGCCACCTTTTTAGTATTCAAAAAATGGGAATTAGGAGATTCCCAAACTCACTAATATTGTGTTTAAATGTAAACCAATAAAAAATTTAAAAACCCTTGTGGGCAATTCAATATTTGGAATAATCCCTTTAAATGCTTTATAAACTGCGACAATTTGCCAAAAATTGATGTTTAAATTCTAGAAAAATCCAAAATTTTATTTTTCATATTTTCAATTTTTGGGATTGCTATTTGGGTTTTTTACTAATTACCAATTGCCAAACAAAAAAACAAAACAAAACAAGGAAGAGAAAAAAAACAACAACAAAATCACTTCAAACCAAACAAAATAAAACAAAACCAAAACACAAAAACACAAACAACCAAATTCAATTTAGGACAAACCAACATACATAAATCCAAACACCACCAAAAATACAAATCCAAATCTGCCTAAACTAAACAAATAATAAAAATTCAAAAACCAAAACAAAACAAAAATACACAAATAAATGGCCAAAAAATCCTAACACATGACTCATTAAGATGTTTTCTAATCCCACTTCCCCAACATGCCTAATACCATCCATAATAAAAAATCCAAAAAGAAAGCAAAATAACAAAAACAAACAAAACTCACATAAAAAGAAAACAAAATCATAAGTCTTACAGACAAATCAATCGTTGATACATTCACTTAACATGTAACATATTGCATCCATTTGCCATATTGTCAGAGAGAGAACTAGGGAGAGAGAAAGAGGAGAGAGAAAGACTGCAGAGGAGAGAGAAAGACTGCAGGAAGAGAGAGAAATAGAGTGACGAGGAGAGAGAAAGACTAGAATTGGAGAGAGAAAGACAAGAAAGATGAAGAAGCCATGGAAGCTTGGAGCAAGAAGGGAGAGAAAGATTGTAATTGTATTGATATGTCAAAAAGATATGAAAAATTACAACTTATCTCCTTATATACCAATGTCAGTGTGACATGGCATATTATCAACATTTTTAACTATTCCTAACTTCTTACAATCCATCCCTTCCCAAAAGTTTTTGTCCTCAAAAACAAACCTAGAAACAAGCTAAAGAGGAGATGGATAAAACAGAGTACTACTCTGTACAGCATTACAAGAGATAAAGGAAAAGATTACCTAATACTTAATAGTAGTACTAATCTATACAGGAGGTCAAAATCAGCCTGTAGCCTCCCGGATCAAAAGGGAAAGTTGTATCTTTGCCATGCATAGGATCAACTTTCATAAGATCGAAATCAAATACTGCTGGAAACATGATCATCATGATAGTACTCACTAACAAAGTCTCCATTGCATGATGATCTTCCAAGTCCACATGCTGTCCATAATCTTCCTTCTTGAACTGAACTTCTTGTTGTTGAACTTCTTGTTGTGGACTCATACCAGAATGGTCTTCAACAAGATGTTCTCCATCATTTACATCATAATATTTAAATAGCAAGATTATTTTGGCAGACTTTGCCCTACATGTGGCTTGGTGATTACAAGATAGTGGCTTAGCACAACGATAGCATAAGCCCGCAGCATGCAATTCCCGTATTGTATCACTAGTAAGGTGTCTAACACGTTTAGCTTTAGATAGCAATTTACACACCTGTTCATCACCATTAGTCAGCTCTATGATATTTTTGACATGCTGCTCATAGTCATCTTGCTGCTCATGCATAACAGATGGCTGTCCATGCTCATCATGTACAACAGATGGCTGTCCATGCTCATCATGTACAACAGATGGCTGTCCATACTCATAACCATATTGCTCATGCTGTTCATACTGCATATGGTGATAATAGCCCTGCTGCACATCAGAGGAACAGTTTGGTTGAGCATATACATTTGCTTCTACTGATGTTTGCTGCTCATATACATAAGCATATTGCCTTTGATCATTGATCCCACTGTACTGGTCATAATCACTTGCTTGCTGTTGATCAAAGCTAGAAGTGTACTGATAAGCATAATCATTTCTGTTACATCCATAAGAACTATTTTGCTGAAGAGATGGATGCTCATAAGCATAAGCATGTTGACCATAATAACCATTCTGCTGCCAAGGTTCAATGGAATGATACTCTGCATTATGATATGGTACATCATATTTATAAGCATTAACATGCTGTCCAGATGTACTTGCATACTGGTCATATTCATTTGCATATTGTTGCTGTTCATATTCATAAGATGCATGTGGATCATAGTGTGTACCATCAGCATATAAATGCTGTCCATAAGCATGAACATTTGATTCAGGTCCTGCTGTTTTTCCCATAGGAGCAATACACTGTTGAATCGAAACTACAAGTTTGTCAATATTAGCTTTTGTTTGAAGCTGATCTTGTACAAGTTTGTCCATTTTAGCCTGTGTTTGAAGCCAACCTTGTCCAATTTTGTCCATTTTAGCCTGTGTTTGAAGCCAACCTTGTCCAAGTTTGTCCATTTTAGCATGTATTTGAAGCCAACGTTGTTCACTAGAGCTGGAGCTATTGTTCTTAGTTGCTGCCATTGCAGTCAAGTTGAAGAGATATGCTGTTCCTTGAAAAATAGAAGTCCAAATAAGGTGTATGATAGCTTGACTCGAAGGTTAGGATGTCTAGTATCAAGTAGAAATCCTGGTTTGAATTTAGGAGTAGCAATACCCCTCTCTGTTTAAGAATTTCCAGAACTGTCCACAGTAAACTGCTAGTGAACTGCCAGTACCAAATAGGCTCTAACTCAAGAAATATATGTCCAAAAGAGACGTTTGATGGCTCCACTCGAAGCTTATGATAACTAGTATCACTTCCAGTTGTTCCTTTGTCGTTAGAATGATGCTACTAATTTCTGTAGCAACTTTTTCCAAATCTGTCCCTGTTTGGACTGCACCCTGTTTAGCACTGTAATGCCCCTATTTTGCCTCGTAATCATTACCTTTCATCTAGGGAAAGTTGTAAGGCACTTAAAATCAGTAAGAACACTGACTAGACATGCACAAACCCTGCAAATACATCCTTGATACATCCAAGAAGTGCTCTACAAATAGCCCAACTGATCCTTACTACATACTCTCAACCATTTGATCAAGCATAACCCATAAGCATTGAGAACTCCAATAGTTGCTTCAAAATGGAGCTAACCAAGAAACAAACTCCAATATAGCTTGAGTTGGTTGTCTTCTATGGCATAAAATAGAATGCAGATTGTGCTGGGTATGCATTCGCACTTTCAATCGTGTGACAAAGCTTCCTTCTGAGTTTGTGCCTGGTATTTTAACTACCCTGACAGGCATGTCCAAAGTATCACATGTTGAAGAGAATTGTGCAATCATTAAATGTCCAGCAACAACTCGTGGTTGAGCACCCCAGAAATCTTGTCCTGCTTTCTGACAGCAGCAACAACAACAACATCAACAGGCACAACAATACAACCGCAACATTCTGGTGCTATCATGCAGGAGGGGCCTACTATACAACAACCTGTTCAGCACCAGCAACATCAGCCAATCTCACAATCAGTACAACTCCAGCAGCCTCAGCCACACCAATCTCTCTGCAACAGTTGCCACATCCACATACACCTGCAAGAGGCCTCCAGTCGTGGAAAGGCAGCCTCAAGTGCTAATTTTCCACTTGCTGCTACAACACAGACTGTGCCTGGCTATGCTGAACGCGTTATGTCTACTCTTGGAAAATATGCATGAACCACTTACCCTTTTCTGGTCCGCAAGCAGCTTGGATCATTGTCACAACTTAATCTGCAATCACATGCGACTATCAAAGAACAGCTTCTTTACTGTGTTCAGCGCAAGAAGAAAGCCAGAGTGTCCTCAAAAGGCTATGTGACACTAGCAGAAGTAGCAGCAAATGTTGCAAAGGATGCCTCGTGGTTGGAACTTCTTCATTTTTATTTCAATGTGTGAATTTTGCTGTGAGCCGATTGAAAGTCAGCACTTGCTTATATTTGGCCAATTGTCCCAATATATGAGTCCGCAGTTGCATGGCTACTGAGGAAGCACGTTGTGAGGGGAATTGAAGACATACTGCCCATTTCAGTAGTAGTCCAAACTGGACAAATGCAACACTGCAGAATTGGGTAGAGACCTTCCGAACTCACTTGACGGGATCACTAACCCAATCCAGGCCCGGTGCTTGCTATTCTATGTTCTCCCTGTGAACTTCATTGAAAACTTTAGCTCTTAAAGGAGAGCCTTTCCCAGAGCCATGGACTTTCCACTGATCAATTGCTACCCACCAGAGAATACATTATCTGAACTTGGTAATTGTTGAAACTGTGAGAGTTGCAAACCAGAGAGTTCTGGTTATCAGAGAAACCAGAGCCTCCTGATCATCCGAAGAAAAGGCTTGGAACTCTGGAGCGTGCAGCTACCCTTGAAGGAAATCCTTTGGATGTCCCATTGTACAGGATCACTGAAGGAAATGAGCCTTTCTTCTTCACCAAGTATTTTGATGATTGGGACCTAAGAAAAGCTGCTGTTCAAGGAGACTCCTTTCAGAAACGATTGTCAGCTTTATTGGGCTCGCCTGCACAAGCTGTGGATGGCCCAAAGAGGCGCACATCATCTGTGGAGGCAATTGATACTAGTTCTATTGGGAAATTATCTCCATCGCCTGCAAAAATGGCTTCCCACCATCAAGGCCAGGAGATCTTCTGGACAACAGTCGCAGACGCGACAAATGCCATAGCTCGGGGGGGTAGAGGACCTTGAAGGGAGTTGTTGGGCTGAGGTGCAGGAGGAGAGTGGAGCCTTCAAATCTGATTTGAACCAGCAGTTTGTCTCTGATTTGTGACTGCATATACCTTCAATCCATCATCCACGAGAACAGGAGGAGTGTTGCCATCAACATAGAGCTTGTCCTCTTCAATGCAGGCTGAGCCTCAAACCCTTATTTAATGCAAAATAGAGGAGTTCAAGCTGGGGAAGCCTTGTGCTTGGCAGGAGTGACAGACAATTTTAGGGATTTGCCTACTGGCTCTTTGCAGCGCCTTTGCCCTCGCATCATTAAGCTGCTAAATGGTACAATGTTTACTACCAAGGCTGCACTATTATTAGCTATAGCAAATATTGTTCAGGCAGGTGGAGCTACGTCTCATCAATGCCTGGCTATGCAAATGGCCCTTTAGGCCTTCCAGACCCAAGTCCACATGATAGGTTAAAAAGGCAGATACAAACATTGATCTTGCAGCAGCAAATGTTATGCTTCCGCAGAGTTTACTGCACCTCTAATTGCTCCTTGCTTCGAGAAGCTTCGCTCTGCTGTCGTACACCATTAGCCGATGTAGTCACTGAACGAGTCAGAGGGGGGAAGCTGAAACCTCCCTTCCGCGGAGCTTTCTCCCTGCTTCTACGTTCGCTACCATCGCTAGTACCTTAGACCTCTGATTCACGAAATTTCCAGGCTAAGGCTAACAAAAGGCTTTGGTGGAGGCTTCCATGAGAGCAGCCTTCGTAATCTTTACAATTTGTCAAGGACGATAGTCTGAAATTGATCCTCTTGCGGGAAGACTAAGCTGCATTGTTGCGTGAAAGCAGTTGCGTGACAAAGTTCTTCAAATCTTGTAACAAAGCAGCCAACTCGAAGACAAGATATGAGTCCTCTCTCAAGGTTGAGCTCCATGCCTCAAAATCAACAAGATCTTCTCCCCTTTCCTGCTCATAGATTTTGTTTTGAATCATGGGAGCGTGCTCAAAGAAGAAGGATCCTTCCCAGCATGGGAGAAGAGTAGAAGTAAGATCTCGGGCTGTAAGACTCCATAGCTTTCAAGAAGCTTAAAGGGAGAAGAAGAAGACCGCCTTTACAAAAAGTAATTGAAACCAAAGCCTTCACCAACTCTGTGGCTCCTCTTTCAAGAAGTTACCTCTAAAATTTTCTTGGGATTTGAGAACGAGCTGCCATCTTTGCCTGTTTGCATCCATTTTTGGTCCAAGCTCCGTTTAAAACTCCAAGAAAGGCTGCCAAGGTCTATGTGGTCTTCATGAAAGCTGCCATTAATACTTCTGCATGCAGTCCTTGTGGTCTGGAGGTGTAAACTCCCAAGAAAAGCTGTCATTAATGCTTCTGCATGCAGTCCTTGTGGTCAGGAGGTGTAAACTCCCAAGAAAGCTGCCATTAATGCTTCTGCATGCAGTCCTTGTGGTCCAGAGATGCTTTGGAAACTCCCCTACTGTTCCTGTACTTGTGTACCTGTGACTCAAAATTCCATGTAACTAGAAAGTTGTAACTAGGTGAAAATGAGGGACTAACTGGGACCAAGAACCAAGGCTCTGATACCACTTGTCAGAGAGAGAACTAGGGAGAGAGAAAGAGGAGAGAGAAAGACTGCAGAGGAGAGAGAAAGACTGCAGGAAGAGAGAGAAATAGAGTGACGAGGAGAGAGAAAGACTAGAATTGGAGAGAGAAAGACAGGAAAGATGAAGAAGCCATGGAAGCTTGGAGCAAGAAGGGAGAGAAAGATTGTAATTGTATTGATATGTCAAAAAGATATGAAAAATTACAACTTATCTCCTTATATACCAATGTCAGTGTGACATGGCATATTATCAACATTTTTAACTATTCCTAACTTCTTACACATATGTCCCGCTCTTTTGTTTTTGTGTATCATGGTATTCACATTTTGTTTTTTTTTCGTGTTTGTTAGAGGTCGACTATTATCTAGTCGCCTACTATTGTAATGAAGGGGACCTAGGAGAGAGAAGGAGAGAAGGGAGAGACTGCAGAGAGGAGAGAGAAAGACTAGGAATAGAGAGAGAAAGGCAAGAAGAGGAGAGAGAAATGGTTGGCAGCCATGGAAGGGCAGGGAAGAAGGTGAAGAAGGTGAAAGGACAAATGTGTATTCATCAAATGGTGCCTATGCAGTGTCCCTTACACCTTTTGTACTTAGGTCAACATGACCTAAGTATTTCCCCTCCATTACAATCCATCCCCACTCAAAATGAAGTTTTTGTCCTAAAAAACAAAGATCGGACTTATTAGTATAGCCAAGTAGTGGGCTGTAGAGTACTACTCTGTACAGCATTACAAGTGGCAAAAGGTAGGGGGGGTTCTTAGCATAGACCCAATAAAAGATTGCCTAATATTCAAGAGTGGTACTAGTCTATGCAGAGGGTCAAGGTCAGCCTGTAGCCACCCGGATCAAAAGGGAAAGTGGTATCGTTGCCATGCATTGGATCAGCTTTCATAAGGTCAAAGTCAAGTACAACTGGAAGCATGATCAGCATGGTGGTATTCTCTAGCTCTTCCATAAGCCTCTCAGGCATCACCATGCTCTATATGGCTGAAGCATATGAGGCTGAAGTCACCATTGCATGGACTGCATCAACCCATAAGTGCTGCATATTCATGGACCCTGCATTCTTAGTGATGTCCAAGTATTTAAACTGCAGGTCTGTGGACTGACGGGGCTCCTGCATGGGGTCATGATCATCCAAATCCACATGCTGCCCATGATCTGCTTTCTTGAGCTGAGGTTCTTATTGTGGACCCATACAAAATGGGTCTTCAACAAGATCTTCTCCATCCTTTGCATCATAATATTCTAATACCAAGAGTATTTTGGCAGTCTTTGCCCTGCATGTGGCTTGATGATTACAAGATATTGGCTTAGCACATCGATAGCATAAGCCCACAGCATGCAATTCCCTTATCGTATCACTAGTAAGGTGTCTAATGCGTTTAGCCTTAGATAGCAATTTACACACCTACTCATCACCATTGGTCAGTTCAGTAATAGTTCTGACATGCTGCTCATAGTCATCTTGCTGCTCATGTACAATAGATGGTTGTCCATGCTCATGACCATAATGCTTATGCTATCCATATGGATGGTCATACCAATGTGGCTGTTGCTCACAATGATATTCATGCTATCCATACTGCATATGGTGATAATAGCCCTGCTGCGCATCATACGCATAACCGTCATAAGCATGCTGCCTTTGATCATTGATCCCACAACATTGGTCATGCTATCCATAATCTCTATGAGAATGCATGTCACAAAAATGTTCATGCTGCTGTCCAAATACATCTATTTGTTGTTGACTACTACCAAAACTTTGGTCATATTGTTGCCCATAAACATGCTCCTCAAGATTGCATGATGACTGTCCAACATGACTACAACAGTGTCCTTGCATCCTAGGCTGACCATAAGTATGATGATTGGCAAGTCCATGAGCATAGGTATCGGCATGATGTCGGTCATAATCACTTGCTTGCCACTCCTGCATTCCAAGTGGCTGTCCACACTCACTCCTGCACAATTTGATCAATGATTGCATAGAGTCCCTTTGAACTTCTGCATCAGTCCTAGCAATTAGATCAATCAGTAGGTTCTTGTGTTGTACATGATCTAGGCCTTCTCGCAAAACAATATTTCCATAGAGGTTTACAAGAGCCTGCATGATACATTGTTTTACCAACTGAGGGGTATTAAGTGTTAATTGTTGTACAAGTACCCGCTCAACCAGAACATCTACTATTTCTGCAGCCATCATTGTATCATCAAATATCATGAGCACATGTGCCAATGCAACCATCATTTCAACCATTCCAGCATCAAGCTTGTTGAACATAATTTTCTCTATGGTACTTTTAATGACCTTTCCATATGCACACTGTTGCCCATGAGAGTAAGCATGAACATCATACATATAGGCATAGTGCTGCCCAAAACCAGATGATGGCTGTTGTTCATGCATGGATTGAAGCCCATATAGGGGCCCTGTGCTCTCTGCATGCATTCCATACAATCCAAAATTACCAGCAATAGGTGATGCATGGTTTTCATTCACACCTAACATATCCATATTGCTGTAACAAGGTGCTCTTGGAGCATTGTAATAGCCATAACAGTCTAGATACCCTGCATGCATTCCCAATCCATCTGGCAGCATATTGCTACCTATACATGAGATTCCTTTCTACACAAAAGCAGGCTGGCTATTACAGCCGCTACTCCAACATACATGCTTCTGCCCATGATTCTCCATATCATGTATCTACTCCAACATTAAGCCAAGTTGGTCCTGGGGGTGCTTCCCTTCATTGTGTGATCTAATCCCAGAATGCTGATGGGGAAACCTTTGGAATTGAGGAGAAGGATGGAAGCTTAAAATAGTCAACAAGATGCCCACTTGATAATCTTGATCATGGAGTTGAAGCATCCAAGGTAGAGCTACTCAGGGCAATGGATGCGCGTGTGCTTGTACTTCGACAAGAACAGAATTTGCAAGACAGAATCGTGCAACTCTTCAGTCCTGCAACTCTTCTGTCTTGCTTATAGTCATCATTGCCATTTTCTTGCACATGCAGATTCAATGCGTGATGAGACACATCAAGCAGCTTGGTGCAACATCTGATCCAAATACAATTGCTATGTTGCCAACAGTCCCCCCAGTCAAAATGGCAATATCATTAAGATATTGACTTTTCCTCTCACTAAATCTAGGAGCTTTCAGAACAACAACCTTCAGAACACCTCTTTTTCAGTTAGCTTTGCTTCCAAGAGTGCCTTGTTGAGTTGAATCTTGTAGTCCTGTAGTCTGCTACCTTGCTCTATATGCAGTCTGTAAGAGAGCACTAATGCTTGCTACTATTGAAAGTTCTGTGACAGTTGCTTCTGCTATATGATTCTACCAAATGGAAAATCCTTATGTCGACAAGGCACACTATTTGATGAGGCATTACATATCCTTTCATTCCTTTGCAATATAACTAGATAATTTCTTGTTTATAGCCAAGGATGATAATGCACAAGTGAAGGCCAGTGACTTGGGCTATCTCAATTCCAGCCAGTGCACACCACTGCTGCCTCACTGCCACACCACTGTTGCCTCATTGCTACCTCTTTCTATTGCAAAACAAGGGAGCTTCCCAACAAATTTCCCTCAAGGTCTGATGTCTTCAAGCCAACAGATCAACGACAATGGTTGAGAGTACTGCTGGCTAACACAGGATATGGGGGCCTCTGATGATGATGGACCTCCGCCTCTTGTAATGGCACCTCGGGAGGGTCACTCATGAATATATGTATATATAACGTGAGTTCAAAATAAGGGGTTTTTAAAATACCATTTCTATAAATTTTTTACATACAAAAGGGTGTCATATAAAGGGGTTACTTATAGATTAAATAGAAAGGGTTGTTTTTAATTCAAGAAAAATTCACAGATTAGGATATTTATAAATAGGCCATGAACGCACGTTATCTAGAGAATATATATATATATAGTGAACCCCCTGAGAATGGCACATCTCCTTGTGCATCACAGCTAGATTGATTGCTTGTTGGGAAAAGGAGGCAAGATTATTGAACAGATGAGGCAAGAAATATCCTGTCAAATAAGAGTCATGCCAAAGGATCAGCTTCCATCGCCTTAGATGCCATTGTCAAGCAGGCAGAAAATGCATCCAAGACTATATTTTCACAACATCGGGATCTTGTCCCCAAGGTACCAACGGAGGTGGATCTGTCCAGGCCTACACAGTCTTCTGCGGCATCCTATATAATGCTTACCCTAGCAACTGGAAAGAGAGATGACCTGGATCAAGTGGACAGGGTAAGAGAGACTAGAAAAGACACACCAGACAACACCTCCAGCCCAAACCTGCACCTATTCTCAAACTGATATCCTGGTCTGCCCTCGCACTCTATCAAATCCTTCATGGCTCCTCGTTACATTCAGTCGAGGAGGAAAGACTTTTGCCACACTGAAAAGCCCGTTCTTCTCCACACAAATTCTGAAACAAGGTCAGCTACAGTACTTCTCGTAGCATCAAAGGCACACCATCAGAATCGCCAAGAAGCAAACCTTCATCTTCTTCAGGAAGCCTATTCTCCTTGAGATCCAGATCACGTCCTAATCAGACAGAGATAAACCTGAATAATCAACGAAAAGAGGACTTTGCAAGGCTAGATGGGCAGGCCAAGGTATTGGGCATTATTCTGTATGTGATTGGGGCCACTGTCATGGTGTTTTACAAAGGACCAACAGTCATCAAAGTGGAGCAAGACAACATTCTGAATGATCCGAGCTTCTCCAGACAAGCGGGTTATATCTATTTTCTGGTCATCTTATGTTTGAACCAGATCCCTCAGCTTGTTGTTTTTGGAAGATTTGCATCGGCTCTTCCCCTTGCCTTTGTGCTGATTATCACTTGTGACCTTACGGTTCTGAGAACGAGCAATCCAAATGGCATAGCCTTTGTTTAAACAATCAATCTTGATGGTGAGTCCAATCTGAAAAGCAGGTATGCACCTCTAGAGACAACTAGCCGTCTTGAGGAATCAGAAAATGTGTCAAATCCTCATCCTATGACAGGGCAGTTTGCTGGCAGAAAAACCCAATAGAAATATTTATGGGTTCATCGCCTATTTGGAGCTGGATGACAGGAAACAACTACCTCTGGGCCCCACCAATATCATACTTAGGGGTTGCGAGCTGAAGAACACTTCCTGGGCAGTAGGCGTGGCTGTATACACTGGTCAAGAGGCCAAGGCCATGCTTAATAGTTCAGGGGCTCAATCAAAGTGGAGCACGACAACACTCTGAATGATCCGAGCTTCTTACTCAGATTAAGGACGGTTTTGCTAATGGAAAGGACCTTGTTGTGACTGTCATGCCTGTGATTCAGAATGTTGAATCCGCCCTTAGATCTCTCCTCAACATCCCAGAAGATTACACCGTCTTGTTCCCTCCCCCTGAGGTGACACCCTTCTTGTCGCAAACTGTGGATGTGTCCAAATTTGGCCTGATCTATGCTGGAGCACACAAAAACATCAGCCCTTCTGGTGTATGCCATTGTACCAACAATACATAATCTGGAACTTGCTTCTTGCTCTGGCTTCGTCTGACGTCGGTGCACATGGAGGCAGCTTCTGAGATTAGGGATGCTGTCGTGGTTGCAAAAGACGCTATCAACGTGCTGGCAGCTGGCGGTCCAACGCTATGCACGAATGCACTGCAGACAATGATGTCTGCGATCATGAAGAAGATGTCTTACAATATCGTGATGTAAGCAGTGTCCATAGCTTCAATGGCGAGGAGCCTTAGATTGAACAAGATTCTAGGGGAAAAAGGATGGAGAAGTAAGGCCTTTCTGTTTTCTGATCCGTGGTCGCATGTTGCAGAAGAAGAAGGCGAAGCTGAAGAAGAAGGAGAAGCTGACATGGTCCAGAAGCTATTGCATCGGTCATTGTTGGCCATCGCCAACAATAAGAAGAAAGGTTCTGGCTGCAGTATTACTAGCAATCGGTGGTCCAATGCTATGCACGAATGCAGAAGGATATGGGGATGAGCTCCTGTGGTACAAAGACCTTGTGCACCACGCCTGCAGTGACTTATCCATGGCCATAGTTCAAGCTAATGTTAGCATCAATAGGCTCTTGGAGCATGAAGCACACAGCCAGTCACCATGAAGTTCAATCCAAGAGCCAGCAGCTCGAGGCACAAGTCGAGGAAAGCTCATTCTACTGCACTCAAGTGCAAGGCACATTTTGATGAGCGCTCCACTATCATCTGCCCTTCGTAACAAGTACAATGTTCACTCAGTACATGTGAGGAAGGATGATGAGGTTAAGGTTGTAAGATGGACCTTTAAAGGAAGAGAGGGAAAAGCTATAGATAGGCACAATAAAGCTTTTTGCTGTGGTTTTCAAGAACATTGAAATCCCCCTGTGGTACTCCATCACTGCTTCTTACAGCTCCTGTCCTTGCTGTACCTATCTCAACTAGGGCTTTTTTTAAAAAAAATATAATTAGATGTGAGGAAAGAGAAGGAAGATAGGACCTAATACCTAAGCTCTAATACCAACTGCAATGAAGGGGACCTTGGAGAGAGAAGGAGAGAAGGGAGAGACTAGAGAGGAGAGAGAAAGAGAGAAAGAGAGAGAAAGACTAGGAATATAGAGAGAAATGCAAGAAGAGGAGAGAGAAATGGCTAGCAGCCATGGAAGGATAGGGAAGAAGGTGAAGAAGGTGAAAGGACAAATGTGTATTCATCTAATGGTGCCTATGGAGTGTCCCTTACACCTTTTATACTTAGGTCAACTTGACCTAAGTATTTCCCCTCCATTACAACTGTGGTCATTGGTGGAGTTGTTTTCCTACTTGCCTGGATGAGGACTTGCACTTTAGACCTTGCAGGTGTCCACACACCACCAAGTTCTTTCTTTTTCCCTCTCCCACATGCACCATAACACACATGTAATTGTAATAAAATCAATCTACCGTTGCACACACCAAACAAACAGAATGCATTTCATTAAATTTTAATTTAAAAGGAACTGACCGTTAATTGTAAAATGAACTTATGCCATTGCACAAGCACATGGCACAATAACCCACATAATTTTCTCAAATAAATCCATAGTGCACGTGCACACGTGCTACAGACACAATTAATTTGTAATTAAAATGAACCCCCGCCATCACGTATGCATGCACTTTGCGCTACAGATCACATAAGTTGTAACAATGAATTGCATTTGTAGAGACCCTTAGTCAGTGAAGTCAATCTAAGTAGGGGTGGGGATTACAGAATCGACTCACTATGCATTAATGGTTAATTAATAACAAATTGTAATCTAAATTTGTACATGGCTAAAATGAATTTGATAGTGTTCACCCATCCACGTTCACTGCACCATAGGCTTACACAATGCGCTTACGGGGAGTGGGATTTGTTAAGTCAAAGATGTCGGTCTTGTTCATCTGTCTTTATTCTGTTGGTCCAAGTTTTGGATTTTGTTTGAGTCTGGGGTACAATGTGTTTGAGTTTTTTTAATTTTTGATTGCTTGATTATGCGAGATTAGGGTGCCTATTTGTCTGCATAGCATAAAGCTTTTGGTCGCACGAGTGCATAGGTCATGTCAAAATTTTTACGTAGAATGTTGATTGTTTGGGGAAGTCTAGTCCATTGGTCGTCTATCCTTTGTTTTGATATTTTTCTCAGTGTTGATTTGTCTAGGTTTTGCAAGAAAAATTTTGTCTTTTTTCTTGGTTGTGTGTGTGGGTATCTTGTGTAGTCTAAATGGCATCTACCTCTATTCCTCCTATTGTCATCCAGCATGTGCCATTGCCGGTGCATGACTATGCTCTTCTCTTGGAGGCGGATTGAATTCTCCATGCTGGTCTTTGTCCTTTTGTGGCTCTAAAGTTTCCACCAGTGGACAACACGATTTGCTACTCCTTCCTGGCATCATACAAGAACTATTCTAGCTTGGTTTATAACCGACGCTTTTGCTTATCCATAGCCAATATCAGTGATGCATTGTGTTTGCCTCTTTCAGCGTCTTTTGTCCCTAGTGGAAATCAAATATTGACAGTTGAGGAGATCCTTTCTATCCTACAGAAGGAAACCTCTACCCCTTTTGTCTCCAGCAAAGTTATTACTAGTTCTGGGGTTTCTATAGTTCATATCTCTTCCCCGATATGGAAACAACTTTGCCAGTTTCTGCAAGACATGTTCATGTCAAGGAAGCCTGCTTCCAAATGTCTATCCAAGGAGCTGCTCATTGCTTCTGCTTGGATCCTAGAGGGAGCCAAGTTCCATTGGGCAGCATTCATGCTTGCGAAGATGGATCATCATTTTCAGAGAGTTAGGAAAGGTCAGGGCAGGAATGTCCCCTACAATGTTTCCTTCAGAAGATTATCTCCCTTGCACCTCCTCTTGGTGGTGTGGCTAATCATGCTCCTCTTCTGAAGTAGCCTCCACCTTCTGTTCCAACTCCTCCTCCATTATAGCCCAATTCTAATTCGGAGGATGAGTTCCCTACCAGATTCTCTCGCAGTAAAGGAGTATGTACTAAAGGGCCAGTTAGTCCTATTTCTGTTTCTGTTTCTGGTTCTCCTGTATAGGACTCCATTCCTCCTGTTTCTACGAGTTCCCTCCCTTCATTCTTGTCATGTTCTAATCTATTTGCAGCACAAAGGGATGGGCAGCTAGATAAATAGATCCCTGCTTCCTTACAAACGATATTAGCTGAACCTTTGCTTCTCCAGTTAGTTTTTGGTGTCCAGGCTACACTGGAGACTTCATTGACGACTTGTCTTTAGTCCATTTACATAGGGATGTATTCTTCCCTGCAAGACAAATTGGATTCCCTGACTAGTCAGTTGAGTAAGGATTTGGAGGATCTAGCATCTGAGAAAGCCGCCCTCACTGATATTCACAAACAAATGATTGAAACTACTACTCTGATGGATTCCCAGAAGGCCACCATTCAAAAGTTAGAAACTCAAATAGTTACCTTGGAAGCAAGAACGCATCTTTGACTAAAGAGAAGAATTCTACCCTTGAGGAGATGATAGACTTAGCCAGTAGGCTGGGTACTTGTGAGGGTCAGCTACAGTCTTCTCAGAAAACTGTTGAGTCACAGCAGACGATGACTGTAGAGCTTAATCAAAAGATTGTTACTCTTTTTGTTCCTCCACCTCTTGTGGTTTCTTCTGTAGTATCTTCCAGAGAGGAGCTTGACCAATTACAACAGAAGGTGAAGTTGTATAATGGTTTTTATGCTAAGGTAGAACGCCTTCAACAATGTATGAATTGTGTGCAGGATGATTTTACTCGTTATGCTAAGCTGGTGTCACCCCCACCGTCTTTTTGGATCAAGTATCATCAACAACGTTTTGCCTTATATATCTCTTTGAGCAATGTGGATTTAGAACCTCCAGAGGATGGGTGGCAAAATTTTTTGTCTACAAATTTGTTGAAGTTTTTGTTTGAGAGATTTGTTGATGAGCTAATTTCACATGAAGTACAGTTTCTATCTTATAGGTCATTTACAGATTCCTGATGAGGAAGATATCAATTTGTATGTGAGAGATGTGGTGTTACAAGCTGATGTACGTACATTTAGTGGAGCTTCTATTAGTTGACGGGTTGAAAACTTATCATTAGCAGACGTCTTGGTGTAGAGGATATGCTTGGCATCCTCCTTTGGAGGGCGATGCTTTGGAGCCTCGTCGTTTCAGGGGTGTATTCCACAAATTTGATATCCAGCCTTTGCAAACTCAATTGTTGAGTCATATTTCTGATCATCCATTATTCACTAATTCCTTTTTCTAGGATCTTGCATATCGTTGTTCTTTTTATCCATTAGATCCCACTGATCTTCTATCTTATTCTCTTATGTCCTATTGTTTTCCGTTGTATATTTCCCTCCTTTCTTCCAACCCTGACATTATTCCTCTGTTGTCTTTTACTCCTTCTAGTTACCCTCACATTCATGTCTTTACTTTTTGTCCTTTTATTGCTGATCCCACCTTATCGCCTACCCCTTCTGAACCTCCTCCTTTAGTTCCTCTTGTTCCTTCTATTTTCTCAGCAAACTCCCTTTATAAGTTTTTGTTGAATTTTCCATCTCTTCCATCTTCCTGATCTCTTCAATTTCCTCTTTTTATGATTTATCTTATCCGCCTTTGCAATGTTCCCCTATCATTTCACTTCCACCTTCTATTGATTTTATTAACCTTCCTCCTCAGACAGTGTTGGATACACCTGGGTATGACAGTGATGTTCTCCATTGAAGGCCATGGACGCTGCATGATTTTCTAATAGGACCGTTTAACTGGCCTCTCATTCCTGGGCCTTGGGAGACATTTGTTTCATGTTCGATGTCTTACCTTCATTTTGCTTGGGTGCATGCTCATTCTGAGGATACTTTTGTATGCCTTGCTGCTCACTTTTCTTGGTATCTTGCTTTTATGCATCAGTAGTCTAATCTGAACACTCGCAAGAGTATCCCTAGTTTGATCATCAATCCGAATGTGGATGCTGCTCAGATAGATATTTTGTATTACTTCGCATAGGCTTTCCCTACCAGGTTTCTTATTTTGTTAGAAAGGATGTGTTTTTTACAGTTCCTCCAAAATGTTCCTTTGCATTTTGTAGATGAAAATAAAGCTCTGGAGCGTCTCAAGTAAAGCTCTGGAGCGTCTCAAGTCTAGCATGCAGTTTAAGAAGAAGTGTCTGCATCCTGCTTATCAGTGGAGTTATTTTTGGATGTATTAGTTCTTTTTCTTTAATAAAAATATTTTTTTGTGCTCCCCATTTTTTGGGGGCATGTTCCATTTAGATTACCTGGTGTTGTGTTTGTGTGAGTTGTATATGTGGTATGGGTATATTGATTCTTTTTGTTGAATGGAGCTGAAGTTGAAGCTGAATTGATGAAGAAGATATTGGATTAGAAGCTAGCAAAAGATGATGTTGATTTAAAGAAAACTCATATATCCTTTATGAGTTTTTGTTGCTATCAATTTTTAGAAAAATGGACATAATATCCAAAAGGGTGTTTTCCTTTCGTTGTAGTATTATCAGATATATAGGGTACTTGTTGTGGGGTCGTGGTGAGGTGATTATTGAAGATAATAAAGAAGATCACATTGAGATCTTTAATGAACTTATATTTTTCTTTTCCTTAAGTCCCGAGAGGACGCTTCCTTTCTAAGTGTGGGGATATGTTGAATGTTGAAATGACTAGATTTTTTGGTTGATTTTTGTTGTTTTTGAGGCATGAATGGTTGATTTTTGATGGATTTTGAGTGATGTTTGGTTGTTTTGGATGTGTTAGGAAGCTCATGATGTTTCTTAGTAGAAATATGAGGCTCTATGATGTTATGATAGGTTCTGTTGAGGTTCTGATTAGTTCTGATACCTTCTGTTTAGCTTCTGTTTTGTTCTAATTTTCTTCTATATGAAGCATGGATTGATTATTGATGAAGGTTGAGGTCTTTTGAAATCTTATTGAATAGTTTTTGATAGTTTGGGATGGTTTTAGTATGAGTTATGAGGTTCTCATGTTCTCTGATGACCTTCTGTAGAGCCTCTGTTCTATTCTGCTATGTTATGTTCTATCCTGTAGATCTTCTATAATAACTGTTATGTGATATGAGGGTGTACTTTAGGAACTTTTGGAAAGTATGAATCTAAGTTCAAAAGAGCTCAAGAAACATTAGGGCCAAAAACGCTTCAAAAAATTCACTTTTGTTAATCACAGGATTAAGGAAAGGGCCAAAGAGAGTTTGCCACGTGTGCAAGAATATGGTATTCTTGTCTCCTCCTTTTTCTGGAGATAATAGAGTGGAATCCCTGGTTCTCTTCTCTCTTTTAGCCAAAATCTCCAAACTTTGACATGTTTTGATGGTCCCAAAGTCCTTATTTAATTATAAAATCTGACAAAACTGGTTATGATAACGATGTTATGAAGTTAATACTAACTTTTTTGAAAGTCGGGAGCTTTTGGCGCCCCGACTATATTTTCATTAGTCTTTTCACTATTTCTTCTTTGTTCATTCGCCTTTCTCAGTGAATTTATTTCTTTGCTCATTTTCCTTTCTCAGTGAGTGCTTTTCTCTACGATTTCAATCTAAGTATGGCATCCAAAAGGTGCCCGTCTCGTTTAGTAAACTCCTACACTGTCTATGGCCAAGGACTAGACGGAAAATGGGAGCCCAAAACCTTTTGCATAAACAATTAGGTGACCATGTTGCCCTCTTGCAAAGGCTCTCACAAGGTCAAAAGAAGAAAAAGAGAGGATATAAAACATCATTGGAAAGGGCGTATCATTACTTTCAAAATTATGCATGAAGGGTGGTTAGTTAAAGTGCAACATGTTTACATGGCTAGGGATATGCACTTATCTCCTAATGAACGTGTTTGCCAGCAAACACATTGTAAGTCTTAAGTTGATAACATATTTGATTTTTTTTAAAATTTAAGCAAGTGTTAATATTGAATTCTTCGTTGTAGATATATTTCCATCAACAAGTATTGAATGGCAACCTGTGGAGAGTTTGAGTGGAACTTTGAATGTGATTCATAAGGCGTTTGCGGACATTATATATGCTGATGAGACCGTAAGTTCTTTCAGTGAGAGAAGAATTTTTATATATTATGCACAATATGTGGTTCCATCTAAAGAGGGCACATATGGACATATTGAGGATTTGCCATTGCCAAGTCTCTCCTCTCTTATTTGGGAGGTACCTGATAAGGCAACCATGCATAGTTTTAAATTCAAAATATATCAAGATATTCAAAAGTCCATGATAGCTGGAAGGATCTCAAGAAGAATACACCTATCATGGTTTATCCCCTTACATATCTTTGTGGGTTGCTTCAAAATAGCAAACTTACAGAGAAAAAAAGTATATTGGCTCAATAGAAATTTTGCAAGCGCAGAACTAGATAACATTATAGGGAAGCTTTGGAAATCTAGAAATGTTGACCATAAGGCGGCGCCATGAGGTGTATTGTATGCCCCCAATCCTTGTCTCTATGTTATAATATAGCACGATAAACTCTTGCTTTGGGTTTTGATTATAGGAGAGATACAAACTTAAACTAGGCATGTGGATACCCTTGGATTCAGATACAGATTGCATGCCCTTCAATCTTAAGGTGCAAGTTATAGAAAAGGAAATAAATATCACTTTCAATTGGAATCTTAAAGATGTAAGGGATACCTTGGAGATGCTAGACTATACATCCCCAAAATATAAGTTCAAAGTAAATGATAAAGTAGTAGGGAAAATAGCTCAACGCTTTTTCTCTTGTATGAGTTGCTTGCCCCCTTCAATTGTAAGCTTCGAGCCATAAAATTGAAAACATTACATTGAACAAAAAGCTTTTCATTGAATGAAGAGTTACAAAATTGAAGTGTAGATATACAAAGATCTTGCCATTTGTATCTATTTGTCTTCTTTTATCATTGTAACTTCTTCATCAATTTTGAAAAAGATAGATCTTACTATTGCAGTGGCTTTTTTTTTTTGGTTGGTTGAAGAATTTAACTTGAATAGGGGTCCTCTTCTCTTGAGGGGGTAGATGAGAAGATGGATGAGAAAGTGTTGGCATTTCTATCTTTGTGGAGCTTGCCTTACTTTTCTTTCCAGATGACTTGCCTTTTGCCTTACTCTTAGTTAAGGATTTATGTGGAGGAGAGTCGGGGTCCACTAGCGTGATTGCCCTATCCAAAATTAACTCAATACATCTCTCTCTTATCCACCATGTGTATGAATCGGGGTAATCTTTGCACTGCAAGAAAAATTGTAATAAGTTATAAGGTGAGTGATAGTTTGTACTTGTAGGGAGTAAAAACAAAGAAATGGAATGATTATAAAATTTGATAATAATGTTGTTGCTCAAAATCTAATAAAGTTGCTCAAAAGAGAATGTGAAAGATACGTACATTAACCCCATCTATCTTGAGAAACTTTGAATCTATTATCCTACCAACATTTGAAATTACTCTCCATCCACAAGAATACACATCAATTTGTAAGTGTACTTCTTGTAAGAGAAAACTATATGGCTTTTGAGGATCAACAATATCCTCATATGTAGTATCCAAAAAGGTTACCACCAACCTCCCAGCACTGTCAATGGAAACATTTTATAAAAAAAGTAAAATAAATAAAATAGACAATAAACCAAAAAGTGAGGATTTGTATTCAACGCACATTTTTGCTTGACCATGGATACCCCTTAGAGAGTTCATAAGGATAATTTCTCGAGTTAAAATATCAATATATATTAAGCTCCAATGTCCTCTACAAAGTAAAATGTTAGTAAGAAATGCACACTATAAAGAAGTATACATTAAACCCTTTGCAAAATTGCATACCTTTCAACGTAAGGAAAAACAATATGGTAGTTTGTAATTGGATCAAACGATTTGAAAAATAATTCTAGGTTTGAAGGAGGTTTTGAAAACAATTCCACTGATAACAGTGGATCAACGATAAATATAGTTTTAGAGATTTCTTGGCTAAGAGAAGAAATCAACGCCCTAAAACCAAAAGCATTCCTTTGTCCTCAGGGGAAATACTAAGATAGTCTTCTGAAGAAGTGCAAGAGACATTCACAACCATTTTTTCGTATACCTCATCCATTCTCTTTAGATTGGCAGGACCAAGGACATCAATTTTTCTCTTGCAAACTTCATCCTCTGACTCTATAGTCTCTTGTGGTCGTTCTTGATGGGTGACTTCTTTAGGTTCTTGATAGGCAGATACTTGTTCGAAGGTGGTCTTTGCAAGGTGAAAATGTGTCACGTCCTCAATCACTGGTCGTTTCACTCTCCTAGACAATTTTGGAGGAACGTTAAGGATCTCAAATGCTTTTTTATCAGTAGTGGGCAAAAGCCTCAATACCTTGTCGAACCTATACTTGATTCTACTAAACATACTAAAGTCTTTGTTCATCAAAGTCATTTTATAAGCGTGGGCAGCAGCAATGTAAGCATCGTTCATAAAATCAATAACGAAGTCTTCAGTAGCCTCCTGAAGGCAAAGAATGGCTGCAAGCTACCATTTTTTTTGCATACCAACTTCAGTGGACACCCTTGATAATCTAAAGAAATATCTTTGACAACCCTAATAAATGTTGTCTTTGGAATCACATGCTGTGTAGCTCTTTGTGCCTCCCTTATCTCACTAAAACATTTCTGAACATAAAAAAATCTAGACTTTCTCTTTCTCTTCAGCTTGGAAGATTCTTCTTCTCCATGGGGATAGGAGGGTCTAGGTTACTCTGTTTGTTGAATAGGGGCTTCAAGGGTGGTCGGAAACTTAGCAGTTGTTGTAGGGTAGGACTGTACATGATGAAGCTGACTCTGGGCAGGAGAAGACACTGTCTCTGCACTAGATTGTTTAGATTCCATGGCAGGAGACTGAGGGCAACTAGGGGTAGGTGGGATCTGAGGGCGACCAAGGGTAGGTGGGATCTCAGGATGGAAAGATTGAGAAGCTGAAAGCCTTGTCTCCTCCTCACTCTCTTTGTTGTATATATACACCTTCCTTGCTGTCTACTTTGTCCTAGCCATGAACCTGCAGAAAAATGAGACTTGTTAGAACATTTAAAAACTATGAGTAAAAAATGCCCAAAGAGAAATAACAAATACGGCGCGATAGGTAAAAAAGCATAGGTTTGAAGTGAAACTCCTCGCGCCGTATTTGCGGATGACTAATACGGTACGATAGCGACAAACTATGGGTCCAAAATTCTAATATTTGCATCGTATTTGCAAAGAGCAAAAGCACGTTTTGACTGATACGACACGAATGCATCGAAACAAAGTTTTAAAAAGCCACCTCTCGCACCGTATTTGCGGATGACCAATACGATGCGATGGCGACAAACCGTGGGTAAAAAATTCTAATCTTTGCGTTGTATTTGCATAGGCTAAAGCAGGATTTTACAGATACAATATGAATGCATCGAAACGAAGTTTTAAAATGTAACCTCTCGGGTCGTATTTGTGGTGAAGTATATGACACAAAAATAGCAAAAAGTGCGAATTTTTAGTGTTCGATACGGGGCAAAAACAATGAATCACATGTTAAAAAAACATTTGCTCGCGCCATATTTGCGATTACTGATACGACACGACTATGTTTAAGCACAAGTTGAAAAAACAACTCCTCGCATTGTAATTGCGATGACCAATATAGGGCGAGGATGATCTCGTGGCTGTGTATTCGTGCTCTGGATTTGAAAAGTGAGCCATGTAAGCTTCAATCGATCTTTTATAACTGCGGGGTCCGTAACACGTGGCAGTGTTTGATTGGCTAGGTTTTGCGCGAGCCATCCACGTGACTGTCTACGTGGCATTGCACGTGTCAAATATTTTTCACTCTATATAAACACGGTTGTCAGACATTTATGATTTTTTTACAAATTTACAAACTTTTTTAGAGTTGAGGTCCACTTTCTTCAATCTTAGGGAGGATTATTGTTTAGCCATCATTGCAGAGGCTTTTGATGCTACAAATGGCATTATTGACATTGAAAATGAATCGAAAGAAGAGTTACTTAAATTTGACACTGAAATTACGGATGACAAGTTTATTGAAGCAGGGGATTCCCTTTCTCTTTATTTTCATAAGGAAAAGAATGCTGAGGAAGAGTATGGGATTACTGAAGAGGAATCCCACGGCCTTCAAGATCAACTTGGAATTTCCCGTTTTGGAAGAGAAGAGTCGCCATATGTTAAAGAATTGGAAGATACCAATGAGGCACAATCATCAATTAACATACGGAATCCAACTAAGCTAGAAAATGATGAAAATCAATTGGTACTATTATCTCAAATTTTGTAAGATGTATATACATTAATATGTTTGATTTCAACATTCATTTGACATTTATCTTTTTTTACAGTTGGAGATTGAATATTTTGATAACTTCTTGGGACGGGGTAAAGGGACAAGAGTTGGTATTAGTTCACATAAATGTGTTGCACTTGGCCATTACTTAGCAAGGATTAATCTGCATGTTTTCTTGGTTTTCCATAACATATTCTCAGAGGAAGCAACATGGCCTATACTATGTATTAAGGCACTTACAAGGCTACTTGGTTTCTCTGGGTTACAATACAATGCACACAAGGTGATGCTTTTGGAGAAGACTGTGGCGATTAGGATTTTTGGTTATGGTCCTGGTTTCTGTGCTTCTAGAGCAGGATACTTTCTAGCCCTCTCATCTTATGCTTTGGCAGCAAATCGAATTGAAATAAAATCAATAGTTGGCTACAAGAGAAGAATTTTTTTGCATTATAGAGGAAATATCCCGGAAAGGGATGATGATGTAAAGGCTCCTGAGAGCTAGCTTTGTACTTTCGTTTCTTGAATTCTCAAGTTGAAGTATTCATTCTTTGAAGTTGTTGTTGAAAAATACTATGAATTCTTAAGTTGAAGTATTCATTCTTTGAAGCTGTCGTCAAAAAAACCAATTGAATAGCTCCTCAAGAGCATTGCTTTTTGTAACTCCACCTCCATGTCTTGTGCTTCAAAAAAAACTTGTGTGTGCTTGATAGTGAGATTTTTCCATGCCTTGGCTGCTATAAGTTGTGAGGGGGCCTTGCTCCTCCACAAAGTAAGGCCCATGGATATGAAGGATATGCTGCAAATTCATAAGAGTAACAATCAGTTTCTGCCAATGGAAATTTCATCAAAGAAAGCTTGGATTAAATATTCTCTCTTATCAAATAAAAAGTGATATCTTTTTCTCCTCATGCCTCCTTTATTGCCTAAACAAGATTTGTAATCGAACATTTAAACTCTTCTGGATACGTGTACATTTTTGTTTGTTGCTTGAGGAGCTTTAGGAAGACATCAACATGTCTCCAAATCTCCATCCTTAGAAATGCAAGTCGTGGTGTGGTTGCAACGTTTGTCGTTATCCCTTATAGCTCTCTCCAATGCTCCCAAGTAATGCTCACCTATTTTCCTGTGTGGTTACCTAAAAATCGTCTAGCTTTTGAGCCTCCCATTGAGACATCGGACAAGACATCTCTTGTTTTCCTTGAAAGTGTTGGATCTTTTCTTAAATGAACTTGACCTCCATGAAAAGCCATTTTGGAGAGTAATGCCTCACATTTGTTAGTACACTCATTCGATAAAGACAAAGGCTTAATTGAGTATGCATAGTCAAGATGCAACTTGAGAAGTTTATCAATAATTCTAATATTTGCATGCAAAGTACATATATGAACATTAGTAAGAGGAATTGAAAGAATTGGATCCCATATATCTTCCTTGTTTTTTAAAAAACTTAGATCTATAGAGTCTCTAGTTGGGGCTCTTCTTACAAGGTGCAAGTTGCTCCAATTTTTAGACCCAACACTTTCCATGCAATAAATACAAGGATATTTTGCATTTGCCCCATTACATATTCCAAGCATACATTTGATAGTTTTCAAGTTAGCGCTCATGTGCCATTCCACATTAAAATTATCAACCCCATCAACAACTAACATTTCTCCTTCACTTTGAGACTTAATAATGTTTGGAATACATGTATGAGTAAACAACCATTTCAGTGTTTCATGATTCTCAATTGGTACCTGAGTTGCACCAACCCACCAAATCTCCATCTCAGACTGGAACTTATGCATTGGTGCTTGACCCCCACCATTGTTGTATTCCAATGCTTTGTTCATGATGCAAATGCTGACTCTTTCCATCTTTTGTCCTTTTTGAATCTATGCTTCATCTAACTTTAAGGCAAACTTTAAAACACCGTGACATTCCTCCAACATGAGTCTATACATGTGAACCATTGCAATCTACACTCTTCTTAGATCAACCCATATATTGTTAAATACATTGTATTCAAAACTGGATTTTCTTTTTGTCTTTTCATATGGCAAAGATGCTTCAATATGAATGTATTCCTCAAAAACTTGTGAAATCTTACGATTCATGGCAGTCCTTGCAACCGATACTCCTAGGGCTCGAGGTAACCCAAATGCAATTATTCTATTACATTTTAGATTTTTAAACCATAATCTTGAGATAGCCCGATAACCTTTTCGACTAATGCCCACAGTATCACATGTCTCTACAATTTCATTTGGTTTTATTGTGTCATTTAAGTCCTTCACTAATTCTTTGAGAGTTGGGCCTCTCAAATCCATATTTTGAGCTGACCTAAGAATCCACAAAATATCATTCTTATTCATGGTCTCTTTTTAAAAATTGATTCTCTCCTCACTCTCATGAATATTTATACCCGACATGTTGGAGACATATTTTTTTGCAAGATTCAATCTTCTTTTCTTTGCTCTCTCACACAAGCTAGTGATATTTTTTAATGGTCTCTTTCTCTCTCTTAATCCTATTGGAGTTTTCTTTAAATGTGCTAACTTGTCTTGTAATGATTTATTAGCATTTTTCAAAATGTCAATCTTATTTGTCAACTCCGAAATGCTTGTCTGTGCAATAAATAATGCTTTTCTCATTTCATTCATCTGAACCATGTATGTGTAAGATACAGAGTGTAAGCTTTTACAATA
Source organism: Lygodium microphyllum (assembly GCF_053477565.2). NCBI lineage: Eukaryota > Viridiplantae > Streptophyta > Polypodiopsida > Schizaeales > Lygodiaceae > Lygodium > Lygodium microphyllum. Next base: position 139,859,466 of record NC_141145.1, read on the forward strand.
CCCAAGCATCCCATTATAACCTTCCCCAATATATCTCACGTAGTCATGAATATTAAAAAAATTAGGAGGTTTACCTATTGAAGGATCCTTTGGATAAATATTTCCATCTACCCACAAATCTATATGTTTCTTTCCTTCAGTTCGCAATCTGTTGGCCTCCATCTCATCTGTTAGTACTCGACGATGTATACTTCTCCAAGATGAGTAAATTGGATCTAGTTGAATGGTAAGTTTGTATTTTCATGTGCTTGCATTTGTATCACTTGCAGAGGTGTTGCTAAACATTTTAGTAGATCAACGATCGCAATGATAAGAAAGTGAGCACAAAGAAGAGAATGGCGAAAGAGAATGGAGAAAGAGTGTGTGAAAAGAAGACGCAGGAGTAGACAAATCATGATATAGGTGGACATTTCTCAAAAATACAAATTCTCCCAAGTTCCAAGACAAAAAACGGCCGAAAAGTTGACACTGACATAAATTAAATTTGAGGGACAATTAATGGCTCAGCTCTTTGATGAATTCAATATTCTTTCATTAATCGCATCTTAGCAACCAAATTTGGCATTTTCATTCTTACAAAATCTCAACTAATTAGCAACTTAATCATTTTCTTACAAGTGCATTTTTTGAAGCGTTTTTGGCCCTAATGATGGAAGAAGTAGTTGTTGAAGACTCAAGTGCAGGCTGAAGTAAGGTGACAGAAGCGAGCTATGAAGAGACATTGTAGATGCTCTAGTGCCTTTCATACCTCCCATGCCTCTTGGGAGGTGCATCCACGACCTAAGAAGGATTATTGAGAGTCATTATGTAGTATTGTAGTGAGAAGATGATGTACTATTTATTTGAGAGAGTCAGAGATAACTGTTTCTATCAAAACAATGTATTTATCTATGAGAGATTAAGAGAAAAAACTATGAAGGCAATGAAGATGAATACTATGTGATTATTTTCATTCAAAAATGGTGTATTATTTTGTATTTCTCTGTTCTATTGATGGATTTTATGAAGATGTTGAAGATTATGGTTGATTTTATTAAATCCATGGGAGATATCTACTATGATGCTACGTGAAGATTTGTTATTTTCCTTGTTGTGGTTCTCAAAAGAATGAAACAAAAGCTTGTTGATGTTACAAGATATATTTTCTTGCAGTAGAAACTCTTTTCCTTGGTGTTCCTCTTGGGGCTCTACTACATCCCATTTTTTAATGGGGTTACTATGTCTCCCACTTGCATCCTTCCACATACTACCCAAGTTCTTCACAAAGATTGCATCCTTTAGGAAGCAAATATTGAACTTGAAAAGAAAAGGACCAATGCATCCAATTAGAGGGCACTTTAGACATAAAAGGGTCAAAATGTGGTGAGAAGACTTCACATTCATGAGTGTGTGGTATCGAAAATCTAGTGATGGGCCACCAACCTCCACTTAACACATATATCTTGTCCAAGTGAGTCGCTCTCCAATTTCCTCCCATTTGATTATTGTGCCAAGTAAAGGGGCGAGGTTCTTCAAGGAGGCCATTGCTATCACATCCACTAGATCATAAGGGCATTCAAAAAATCTTCAATTTATCAATTTCCAAATCAAGCATATTACCCTAAATATGTGATGTGTCATTGGGGCTAGGGTCATATTCCAATCCCCTAGAAGCATAGCATTGCCATTGTCCAATCTAATGCATAGATGGAGCCATTGTGGTGATCTGTCCTTTAACAATATTCAGGACATATACTACTACTCCCATCATTTCAAATCCAAATGTCATGATCTTTGCAACTAGACAATGGCTATCCCCTTGCACCCATGCTAGCTCAGCTTCAAACTAGTTGTGGATTAGTAGTAGTAATCCCCTTCTACCTTGGGCATGGTAGTCCCGAAATAGCCCATATTTATTGAAGTGGATTTTCTAAGCTTTAGACATGCCCCAACTTTGTTTCTTACAGTGCCACAATATTTAGCTTCTACCTCTTAATTAAAGCATGGTAGACCTCATTGCGCCCCTCTCACATTCTAGAAATTTGCAATGACCTTGAGCATGTTCTTAGACATCAAAGAAATCATCACCCATCTCATTTTCATCTTCCAAGGCTAGATAGAAATTGTAGTCATCCAGAGGATTTCTTGCCAAGTTTTTAATCAATATATTTCTTCTTCCTTTGACACAAAGAAGAGGGAGAAACACACACAGGGAGAAAGAAGGGTCGTTGTGAAGAGGGGGTGAAGAATCAATCCTTGGGCTTTAAGGTAGGTACATTGCCTCTTCTTGCTTTGTTCTTGTGTTTTCTTCTTTTCTTTTGTTTGTCTTTCTTTGAAATGCATTGAGAGAGTGAGAGAAAGAGAGGAAATGAGAGAGGGAGAAGAAGGAAGGAAGAGGAAGAGAGAACGAGAGAGAGAAAAAGAAGAAAGATAACAAATAAAGAGAGGAAGAGAGAAAGAGAGAGAAAGGGAGGGAGGGAGGAGAATGAGTGAGAGAAACAAGGAGGAGAGAGAGAAATAAAGAGAGAGGCAACAAAGAAAGAGAAAGAGAGACATGGGAGAGAAAAAGAACTAGAGAGAAGGAAGTGGTGGATAAAAGGATGAGGTAAAGAGAGGAAGGAGAGTGAAAAAGAGAGAGAGAGCTAGAAAGAGAGGGGGAGAAAAAGGGACAGAAAGAGAAAGAAAAAGAGAGATAGAATAACAAATAGAGAGCGAGAGAGAAGGAGAGAGATGTAGAATAGCTAATTCTCATAGCAAGCAAAATAACTTGAAATACAAGAAATACATTATATGTGCCAATAAACCATAGCCAAGGTGGCTAGGCATGAAATTATATTGTCATGGAAGGTTGAGAATCATAGATGAATGTTGCAGCATGAATACTCACCTCATGCCAAGGTGGGACATGGTATGCACCCCATGATCTTGGTGGCTAAGAGTATGCATCCTCTTAGATGGTGGGAGGAAGGAAACCTCAAATCTTGTATTCTTCAAAATGATGCTTCACATGTACATCTCTACTTGGCTAAAATGGAGGTGAGATCATGAAGTGGACTCTACTATCTCTGAAAATGAGGAGACAAGAATACCATATTCTTGCACACGTAGCAAGCTATTTTTGGCACTTTTCTTAATCTTGTGATTAACGAAAGTGCATTTTTTGAAGTGTTTTTGGCCCTAATGTCGAGCATTGTTAGATAAGGATGAGGCTAATAGGTTACAACTAGAAGGAAAGAAGCATATAAATTTGTGGGTGGATTAAAATATTTATCTAGAAGGCCCTTCAATAAGTAAGCCTCCTCCTTTTTTCAATGTTCATGACTTCATAAGATATATTGGAGATGGCTGTAATGGAATGCTTGGGTATTGCATGAGGTTATATTCTACATCTTTTGTATACACAAGATAAATACTTAAAATGAGAGAATCACATACAAAAAACTATTTTTCAGTTAATGAATAAGGTTGATATTCTAGAAATTATTAACAAGTCCTTGCAAGAAAAAATATCATGCTTTAAAAAAAGTCTGAGATATGATTTAGAGAGAGAAAAAGGTCACTAAAAAATACAACCAACTTGTGTAAATGTGTTTAAAAAGGAGACTTCATCTTGCAAAGAGATTTGTCTCTAGTATATCAAGTATTAATATAAGAGAGAATGAGAGAATCAAGATTTTAAAAGAAAATATGAATAAAAAGAATGTTTTAAGGATTCTTTAATCACCAACAAAAAAATACAGATTTGATAGATCAAACTATGAGAGAATTAGTGAATGACTTGAAAGAGCCTATAAAACCAAATAAAGTAGTTAAGCTATTAGCCATAGAGGTCATGATTCTCTCTCTAAATTGTGGTTCAAAGACCTTAGATATCATATGATAAGCTCATTTGGTTTGCCTTGACCTCTTGCAATTTTAGTTGTTATTAGAATAGCCATGAATAGTAGGATTTCAAATATTTCTGGGGAGTATATTCATATTGAAGGGTCTACGGCCTACAAATTTATTTATTTTGGATACAACAAATTTCATAATGTTTGGATTAATATTAAAAGAGTGTAAATTACAATGGTCCATATGTATAAATTTATTGTACAAGAATGTGGCAATATTTTAAAGTTTGTGCTAAAGCTAGACAAAGAATGAATTCATAAAGGATAAAAAATGACAAGAGTTAGCATTTGTATCATGAATAGGACACTAGAATATAGTAAGAACAAGGGGCAAGAACAACATCCTGAGATTCCGTTTGAGATGAAAATTTAGTGGGGATCAGTGCAATTGAAGTACTAGTTGAAATTCATCAAACCTAAAGTACTCATGCAAGATAACAAATGTCAATTTGGTATCTAGAAGAGTATAGATCTTCAATTACAAATCTTATTCAAAAAATAAAGAAAGTGTGGGGAGAAAAGGATATTACTTTCTATTTGTTAAGATAGATAAATAATTAAATCCCTGCATTTTTGAAATAAAAGTTTAAATGATATAATCTAACATGCTTTTTATATGTTGCAATACATTCTTATTATTCATGGGTCTTATTTTTTGGAAGAGCATGGGTCTTTAGCAACTTACATTATCCAAGGAATTCAAAAATCCCATTATCAAGTATGTACATATTACTTTTGTATCATAAGACATGGTGGAGAAGTAACAAAAAGCAATGCACTTTAGAAGTTATACAATTGGCCTTTTCAAATATAGCTTCAAAGAATACAAAATACAACTGTAAATGCTTACAAAATGTGAATAGCCAAAGATACATAGAGCTAGCTAGCTTCTAATACCCTTTACATCCTCTTCCTCCTTGATCATCTTTCCTCTATAATGCAAAAATTTCTCCTCTATGGATTTGATAATGATTTGTTTTGCTACAAAAGCATAAGAGCAGAATGCTAGAAAGCATAACTAGAAACTTGAATGGTTGCTACCTTTTCTAAAAACATTACTTTGTGGGCATTAAAGTATAAGGGATGGGAAATAGGGTACATAGGGACAGGTATAAAAGATAAAGTTAATAATCATTTTGTACTAGTTTTGACATAGTACAGGTCTTTTCTTGCTTCATCTCTCTCTTCACAACTTTCATGGCTATCATCTTCTTTCCTTTTATGTGCTTCTCTGTCTTCTAGTGTTTCTCACACCTCTTCGTTCTTTCTCTCTCTTTTTGTGGTCTTTCTCTAATTTAATAATCTTTCTCTCTCCTATTCTTCTCTCTTCTAGTTCACTTCATGACAAGTGATATCAAACCATGGTTCTTTGGTCCCAATTTTGTTATATTTCAACTAAATCTTTCTATTTGATCTTGAGTCAGATCATTTGTGATAGTCAAGTATATATGGTAAAGTCTTTATAAGGAGCAACACATTAACCAATGGACTTTCTGGTGCACAGATCGGATGCTGTATGCATGTGTAGTGAGTGTTGGAAGGTCCCCAAGAATAAAAGAACTCTATTTTTGCACAAAAAACAAGAGAGAAGACTTGCACGACATGAAGCAAAAGACCAATTGGGTTCAATCTCCCCCCACGCCTTGTGTGAGCGCTCCATAAAGCATGTATTTGATATATTATTCATCTCCAAGCTCAAAAAAAAGGTCCAATTTACAATTAGCATGCTTTATCCTTTTGTGTTTGGTTTTGTCCCACGAAAGAATTAAAGCGATTGGGCCCCCAAAGAGTTGGGTTGTGTCCAAATACAATGTGCAATAACAAATATTTAAATCATGCGCCCATGTGCATACAAAATAATAAATAAATATCAGGCGCTTCAATAAATAAGTGCGTCAAAATAAGTATTGGGGCCACGTCTAAGATGCGTGCCCATCAAAATGATAATTTCTTCTAAATAACTTGAATACATGCTATCGCCCAGTGCTGCCCAACGCCACCGCTGCCTACTCTACACATCAACTGAAGCATTCACAATTTTTAAAAAATAATAAAATTAAATCGAAAAAAGTGAATACTTAGCAGTCTTCAGCTACAAAATAAATAATAGGTTAGAACTCAATCCTAACCTTAATTTATTACGAGTGCGCACTCTAAACTCATAAACATCCATTCATTTAAATATGTATTTTTTGGAATCACCCGCTATGGAATCACCCACTTGCACATTAAATTAACAAGACGGTCGAAAAGGACAGGCGTCCCCATGGACTTTTCGCACAAGGAATCCACCTTGCGTATGAGCCCGGCAACAAATATAATTTTATGGAATCCACTACAAAACCTCACGAAATCCATTGTGGAATATGCCTCCTGGTATCATACCCCCAGGGTGGGATAGCAATTGTCCTCAATTGCTATTAGCTCAATGTGGAGCCAGTAGTGAAGGGTAAGCACTTAGGTCTCGAGCATACATCCATTGGGCCTCTTCAACAGGATGATTTTTAAACTTAACCAAATATCTAGAATATCTACGGCCAGTTCTAGTGGTCATAAACTTAGTATCTAGAATAGTTTCAGGTTCAAGGATTTGAGTTTCTTCTTCTAGCAAAGGAGGGTTTTCATAGAGAGGATGTACAGGTAATTGGCCTCTAAAAGATTGTAATAAACTAATATGAAAAGTGTTGTGGATTTTTGGAGCCCCAAGAGGAACACCAAGGAAAAGGGAATTCTCTTGCAAGAAAATCTATCTTGTAACATCAACAAGCTTTTATTTCATTCTTCTGATCATCAAAACAAAGAAAACAACAATTCTTCATGCAACATCATAGTAGATTTCTCCCACAGATTTGATAAAATCAACCATATTCTTCAACATCTTTATAGAATCCATCAATAGAACAAAGAACAGAAGGGAATACACCATGTTTGAATGGAAATCAATCACATATTATTCATCTTCAATATCTTCATAATTCTCTCTCTCAATCTCTCATATGCAGTTACACTGTTTTGATAGAATTGACTATCTCTGGCTCTCTCTCTCTCTCTATCAATAATACATCATATCCTCACTACAATGCTCTCATAATAACCCTCAATAATCCTTCTTAGGTCGTGGATGCACCTCCCAAGAGGTATGTCTGATATGAAGAGTCACCACAGCCACTACAGTGTCTTTTCACAGCTCACTACTGTCACTGTCACTTAGTCTTCTCTTCAGTTTTCAACAGCTATTTCTTCCACTTGTTTTAGCTCTTTTGAATTAAGATTAATCCTTTCCAAAGGTTAGAAAACTTTTCCAAAGTCACACATACTTTCTACAGAACACTTACAGAAGGTCTACAGAACAGTCACAGTACAGCACCAGAACAGCTACAGTACAGTTACAGTACAGAGACAGAGTAGAGACAGAGGCTCTATAGAGGGTCTACATAAGGTTATCAAAACCTCATAACTCATACTCAAACCATTTCAAACTATCGAAAACTATTCAATAAGCTTTCAAAAGATCTCAATCTTCATCCATCATCAATCCATGCTTCATACAGAAGAAAATCAGAACAAAACAGAAGCTATACAGAAGGTATACAGAACCAATCAGAACCTATCAGAACATCACAGAACCTCATATCTCCACTGATAATCATCATGAACTTCCAAAATATAATCAATATCATCCAAAAAACTCTCAAATACTTCCCTTAACAATCATATATCACTCTAAATCCATCAAACATCAATCATTCAGTCCTCAAAAACAACAAAAATCAGTCAAAAATTCAGTCTTTTTCCACTCTCAACATATCCCCACACTTAGAAAGGAAGCGTCCTCGCGACCTAATGAAAAAGAAGAATATAAGTTTACTAAAGAGCTCAAGTTTTGTCTTCCTTCAAATCTTCAAATCTTGCCAAAACATGGCCCCAACTTATCACCTATATCTGATAGAAAAATACTACTAAAGGAAAACTTCCATTATTCATTAACTCATCTGATTAATCATTTCAAAACCATAACAAATTTGTAAAGGATGTAAGAGGTTTTCTTTAGCTTTCCACCATAGGCTTTTCTTCCACCCCCAGCAATCGGTTGAAAAGAGATCTCGAACAAGTTATTCACAATCAGCACAAACTCATCACATACAACTAAGACAACACATACACAAACACTAATACAACCATTTGAATGGCACCTCCAAAAAGAGATATATAATTAAGAATCATCCAAGATACATTGCAAAGGCATCAATGAAGATGATTCTTTTTAAAGGCTTGGTGGTTTCGGAAGCAATCCATGGAGAAGGATTCATCTACAAATGTCTTGGGAGGATTTTGAAAGAACTACAAGCAGCACATCCTTCCAAGCAAGACAAGGTATCTGCTAGGGAGACATAGGGCATGAAAATACATGACATCCAACTGGTGGGAGTCAATGTTCACACTGACATTCATACAAAGATTTGGAATGGCCTTTTGATCATTATGGGAATGCCTATGCATGTATGCTAGATACCAAGCAAAATGAGCTGTCAATCTCACCGAAGGATCTAGAGATTGTGAATATTGGTGAGAAAAATGAAGGTAGTTCTGGTATGCTTGACTGGCAGTTGTCCAATCTCCTGGAATTTTTGGCCAGTTTATCTGAGGTCCTGTAAGATAATCATTCGAGCTCCATCCTCTTCTTCTGGTAATCTGTTGATCAAACCCTTCATATTCACTAACCAACTGAGGGGGTTGAGAGATAGAAGTGGCAGGAGAGGGAAGTGGAATAAGTAAAAGTGGATGAAGAGATGGGTAGGCAAAATCATAAAAGGAGGAATAGGTTAAAGAAGGAGTGGCTGAAAATTTTAGGGAATCAGTTAGGAAGGGTGTTAACTGATAAATAGGAAAGGTAGAAGGTACATGAATGGATGGAGAAGGGCATGGTGGAGAAGGGGAAAATACTCTATCTTCGATAAAAGAGCAATATGTAAATATGGGAATTTGAGGAAAAGATTGAGGTTGGAAAAGAAGGGGTAAGATGGCTGTTGAATTGGTTTGATAGAGGGATAGATAGGTATCATAACGTTGAGCCATTAGTTGGCAATACAATAGGCTAGGAACATAGGGACCTAAGATAGATATTCTCTGATAGGCATAAAAAAAGTTGAATCAAATGGATTATTTTTGGAAAGATGAGCTAAGAGATCCACCCTAGTTGGTTAGTGCTCTGTACATAGGTAGAAGCTATGTTCTATCATTGATTCAGGACCACGGAATCAATCATGGAGTGCCAGGAATTATCAAGGCAAGTAGCCACTTTTGAGAAGTAACTCTGGAACATGTCATCTATTCGCAACTCCAAATAGTTGACATACAAAACATCTTGTAAAACCACATCTCCCACATACCATGCCATATCCACTTCATCTAGAATCAACAAATCTCCCCGTAGATACATATATGACAACAACATGGTATCTGTCGTGATAGAATCTTCAAACACCATCTGGACCACTACTGTCAGCAACTCAGGAGACCAAGCCCCACTCCAACCATCTTGTGGAAGAGGAAGATCCATCGTTGAAAGCTTCATGTAAAAGGCCAACTTCTGTAATTGATAGTGGACAAAGAAAGAATGGTCCGGAGGAACATATTCCTGGAAATGCTCAAATGTAGACCATAGCAGATCCATCCTGGACTGCAATCTTTCCACTTTATCTTGGAAGAGAGGACACAAGGTAGCCTATCTCTGGAGAACTGCCAAGTCCTGCTGTGAGAGAGAAGGGATGAAGGGAAATTAGGGCTTGGAGGAATAGACCGTGACTGCACCAGTTGGTCTTGCAACTGTTTGATTTGGGAAGCTTGTGATTCCACTATGTCATTAGCAGTCTGTAAGGCTGAGAGTTTTACATCTAAGAGAGTTTGAAACTCTTGTGCTTCTTTGGACATCCTCTCCTTCTCCTCTGAGATTTTAGTAACCTCTGATTGAGCTTCTGTTAACTGATTCTTCAAAGAAGATATCTCTTCTCTTTGGGTTTCAATCAGTTGGGTTTGTTGCTCCATCTGCTTAAACAGATCTGCCAGTGTGTCCTTAGCAGAGGCTAACTCGGATGTTGCCTTATGCAATTGGTCTTTAGACTGCATCAGTTCTTCATAAAAGGAAGCATATAGCTATTGAACACAGGTTGTCATCACTGACAGTTCGATTGAACTCTGAATGTCTTTACATAGGAATGGAATGGCATCTCCCGATACTAGACTATTCAATGAAGGGACTGGTATGTCCAAGGAACCTTCTCTATGTGCTCTGAATAGGTTGTTACAGGTGAGATAAGCAGGGAGATCACTACCAGATGTAGCAAGAATTGTCATGGAAGGAAGAACTGAAGGAGCTTTATCTGCCACCCGCTTCAAGCGTTTGCGCTGTATGGCCAGGGGAGGAGGAGAATCCAAATCCTCTATATCAATTGGTTCTTTCTCATCTGAAGGTGGAGGAGGAGGTACTGGATCAGATGGACGAGGTGGAGGCACACTCTTCGTTAAACCTGAGTAGGTCAAGAAGACAGACAGGTAGGATCCATAGGTGTCAATGGTAACATTGCCCTTGGTTACTTTAATGAAATGTTGATCCATCTTTGTGAGTAGGTAAGTGCTCCAATCAATAGCTACTCTTTTTAACACCATCCTTGAAGCTATAAAGAGCTCTTTGGACAAGTAATGGGATGGTGTCTTGGCAGGCATAAACCTGTCTTGGAGAAACTCGCAGACCAAATTCCACACAGGATTAGTGATCATGGAAAATGAGACTCCTGAAGTGTTGATCACCTTCTTGACATCCAGAACTTCCTTGGTCTGTTTCTGTAACAGCTTCAAAATCTCATCGTTAGAGAATAGCCAGCGAGCTCTAACAAAAGGCTCTCCTTTGTACGGAAGAGACAGAGCCTTCCCTAACCCTCGAGGCGTCAAAGTCATGGAAGTACCATGGACCATTCCCGACTTCTTGCTGTAGGAGGCAAGGAACTCATCACACATGAATGGATCTTCTGGAATCAATGGAAAAGAAGCAACCACGAAAGTCGCAAGTCCCGCCTTCGTGAGAGGCTCAAAAGTGAGTAGGGAAGAGTAATCCCTACTGACCAGTGGGACATTCTAGATAGGGGGAGGAGTGTGAGGCGCCATTCAGATGGTAAACACACACACCACAACACAGACAGTCACAAAGAATGCCTGCAAAACAACCAAAGGGCTATAAAAAAGAAATCAATAAAAAAGAATGTCACTCATACATACATAGACGTAACTAACCCAGTTACCACTCCAGACAATACACAGCCTAGAAAAATTTCGGCATGACCTCGACACATATGCGATCGAAAGCTTCATGCGATGCAACATTCAAGCACCCAAATCCCCGTATCATGCAATAAAGAAAGAACTACACAATGTACCCGTAATTGTAACAGATGGACAAATCAGACTACCATAAAAATGTACATCAAGACTGGACCATAACCAGGACCATCACTGTCAACTAAGAGACTTGTACGCACCCATCCCACTAAGAGTGATGTGGAGCGCTTTTTTGCCAGCGTGTGCTTTTGTGATGGATGGTTCATTTTTATTACAAATTAAAGTGCCTCTTAAGCGCACGTAGCTCGTGCAAAGTGAACGGCTAGATGATTTTTAAAATTATGAAATTGTGTGTTTAGCACGAATGCACGTAAAAAATGTGGGTGAATAAATAGTTTATTTTAATAATTAATTGTGATTAAGGAGGTAATGAAAATAAATAAAGCTCACAAAATAAATACTTGGAAGGGGTATGTATGCAATGGCCTGAAGGCACATGGAAGAGTCTCCCAAAAGTAATGAATCCAGTCAAACAAAATCAAAGACCACTGACTGAACAACAAAGACAACACCTTAGTGGGCTTGTCGATTTTTAATATTATGATTTATTTATTATTTATTATTAGTTTTTTGGAATTATGAGTATTTGTTTAATTTTATATTTTGTTTGTTTGGTAGGAGGTGTGTTTTTTCTGTGTTTTATAATGTGGTTGGGGTAATGTATTTTATTATGTGTATTTGTTTGGGTTATGTGTGTTTTTCTGGTTGTGTTTGTTAATAAATTGTATGTGGTTGTTTATTTTTTTTAAATCAAAAGGAATAATAATTAAATATGGATATGTGATGAAGGAAAAATAAAAGTACAACCATTTAGAAAATATCCACAATTTATATTATGAAAATAGGATTTGGATTTTTATGGTTAATCTGCTTTGTTTGTTTTTTTAAAAAAAATTATTGGTGCCTTGTATGAACATATTGTAAAGTGAAAAATGAATGGAAAAAGGTCAGGGGGTGGGTGGAATTTTCTAGATTTCTTTTGAATTTTTTTTGTAATTTTTACTAATTTTAAATGATTTTTTGTATTTTTAGGCAATTTTGAATAAATTGTCAAATATTTAATTTTCTGTAATTTTAGTGGTGGAAATTTCCACCTGACAAATTTTCCAAAAAATTGCAAAAATATAAGAGAATTTTTAGAAATTTTTTTGAGTTGAAATGAATTTATAAATTTACTAAATCAATTAAATCAGGAAAAACAGCTTAGTTTGGTAAGTAGGGTCAAATCAAGTCAGCTAAGTCCTGTTAGTCTAGGTAAATTAGGTAAGTCAGACTAAGTCAAGTCAGGTTAGGTTAGTTTGGGTTAGTCTTGGTTAGTTAGGTAGGCTAAGTCAGAATCGAACTAACCTAGGTTAGACTAACTAACCTAGGTTTAGTTAGTAAGGTGGGGACTAACCTAAGGTAGGTTAGTTAGATTAAGGTTAGGTTAAGGAGACGGGTTAACTAACTAAACTAAGGGTAGTAACTAGACTAGGTTAGGGAGGAGGAGGAGGGGGAGGAGGAGGAGGAAGGATGAGATGGCGGAGGAGGAGCCGCTAGGGCCGTTGGAGGAGGGCTGTGAAGAGGACGAGATGGCGGAGGAGGAGCCGCCAGGGCCGCTGAAGGAGGGCCGTGAAGAGGACGAGGTGGCGTGAGGAGGAGAAGGAAGGACGAGATGGTGGAGGAGGAGCTGCGAGGGCTGCTGGAGGAGGCCGAGGGTGGAAGTCTAGGGGCGTGAGGAGGAGAAGGAAGGACGAGATGACGGAGGAGGAGCCGCCAGGGCCGCTGGAGGAGGCCGACGGTGGAAGTCGAGGGCCATGAGGAGGAGCAGCGTGAGGAAGAGATAGCCATTGAGGCGTCGCACGAGAGGAGTGGGGGCCACTGCAGGCGAGAAGGCCGAGGAGGAGGGGAGGAAGAAGGAGGGATGGAAGAAGGAGAGAGAGAAGAGGGGGAGGGAAAGAGAGGTGGAGGGAGAAGGAGAGAGAAGAAGAAGAAGAAGAAGAAGAAGGAGGAGGAGGGACAGGAGAAAGGAGAGGGAAGAGGAGGAGAAGGAGGAGGGAGAGCACGAACGGTCATCAACAAGTACATAAGGGTTTTTTTTTGTTTTTTTAATTTAAAAAAATTGTTTTAAATGCATTGTTGTTTTCTAATGGATTTTTGTGTTTTTGTGTTTGCTTCTGTTTTTTTTTGTTTTGGTTTGAACAAGATTTTCTTGTTGATGTGTATGTGTGTGTTTGGTATGTCTTTGTTTTTTTTCTCTTTTTTTAATTTTTTAATTTTTTAATTTTTGTAGTTTTTTTTGTTGTCGTTGTTTTTTCTTTTGGTTTTGTTTTTTTTTCTGAAGTTAGATTGTGGTTTATTTTAATTTTTTTGTTTAGTGTTTTTCTTTAAATATGTTTGTCTGGTGATATGACATAATGAAAAAAAAAAAGAAAAGAACACATCCCCGGCCCGTGCACATGCGCGGGCAGGGGTAAAAAAATTTGCAATGACGGATTCAAACGGACAGGGACGGGGACACGCGAGCCACGGGCGCCAGGGGGGCTTCCCGGGGCGCGTAAAACAAAAAATAGGTGCATTCATGCGCGAAGTGAGAAACACGGTTAACAGGAAAAATAAAGAAAAATTAATAAAATCCAAACCATTTGTCGGATCAAAAATTTGTAAAAAGGAAAAACAGGTCGGGGGATGAGGGGAAAATGTTGGAAATATGCAACACCCGTTCTGGGACAAAATCAGGGTGTTCACATGGGAAAAACACAAAAAATAAACCCGAAAAGAGATACGGGTATTAATATCGGAAAATCCACACATCGGAACAAAGTGCGGAACGAAGGAAAAGTGTGTTGAACAATGTGTCCAAGGACCCTATCATATCAAAACACAATTCCGATCGAGATAGGATGCGTTCACATGGAAAAAAACCCCAAAAATGGGCCGAAAAATGGACTCAAAAATTAATACGGGAAAAATCATGCGTTGGAATAACAGGCGGTAAAAAGAGAAAATGTCCGAGAAAAAGGAATTCACAGGACTGAAACATCAAAGCTCTGTTGGGAGAAATTATGAAGGGTTCACATGGAAAAAACACGAAAAATGCATCCGAAAACACTCGGAAAAATTAATAACTAAAAATCCAACAATCGGAAGAGGGGGGAGGAAAAAGGAAAAAGTGGGGGAAAGGCGGGTGGACACGATTGTCAAATCAAATTGGAATTCTGGTAAAAATAAGGTAGGTTCACATGGAAAATTGTGAAAAAGAGACACGAAAAAGGTCCAAAAACCCGCAAAAATTAATAACGGATGAATCATGCATCGAAAGGAGACGGAGTAAAAATGAAAAATGTCAGGGAGAAAGGGTAGGACAGGCCTAACTCATTAGATGAGGATTCCGGAGCAATAAAAATGTGTTTACATGGAAAAATATCCCATTTACGGGAATTGCTTCAAAAATTAATAACTTGAGAATTGTTTATCAGAAAAGGGGTCGGTAAAAGGGAAAAATAGGCAGTTTGAAGGGATGAACAGGGCTGTAAGGTTGGATTGAGTTTTATATGAACGTAAGGTCCATTCACATAAAATAAGCGCAAAACCTAGAATAAGGACAAACGGTCACGGAACAACGCCTAGGACAAGGTGAAATAGAACAAAAGGGTGAGAAGGGACCCCACTAAGGTAACATGAAATCACGGCATAGATGCATGATTAGAACAGTGTGTATGCATGGGGGTATGCAACATGGACACGCAGGGACGCGTCCCCACACTTAAGACTTTAGCAGGAAGGGTAACCCAAACGTCAAGGACATGGTACCTCACATTAGACCAACCATAAACATCCCCACACTTAAAACATAACCAGTACTGAAAAACAAAAGTTGTAGGGTTAGAAAAACTTGGCCCATATTGCCGAAAAGGAATGTCGACTATCGATGTTGCGTCTAGTGTCGTTGTCTCGGCTGGAGGAGGTAACAAGGTATCTTCACAGCACTTGTTCCACATCCTTGGTGGTAGGGATCATGCGGCAGTACCCAGGGAGGTAGCTGGTTGAAGGAAACACCGAAAATTCGTCGACAATGAGGGATATTGCACTCAGCTCACGATCACTCAAATGGATTGAAAGAGCAGTCACTCACCCCATGACTAATATCACTCGAGGAAATAAGGATGAAAACCTAGAGCTCATGCCCGGTTTAGGAATTGACAAAGGAATGGTGCAGAGGAAGTATGCCACAGTGCACAATTGATGGTGCATCGGTGCGTCCAGCCCGTCTGGCATAGGTGCAAGGAGAAAGGCCAGGGAGCCTTGTAATGCAGTGTATAGAACAAAATGACGTGTCTTGAGCTTATGGCAAAAACCCAGCCTGTGGGTGCATAGGGAAATGGAAACGTACCTGACTCCAAAGGTCGTAACGTCCCTCAATCCTCACCTCTCGGTAATTGATTGAAGAAACTCTAGTCACACTCAGCCCACCCTCTGTCTCACGCTCTGTTGAAAGATACAGAGGGCAGCCATGTCCTGAAACCTGTTGATGTAATCCTCACGGTCAGTTGTGCAAAGGTTGTATGCCTTGTGCGCATTTGATGGTGCAACTGTGCATCCCGCCCTGTGCCGGCATACAATGCAAGAAGGAAGACCAGGGAGCCTTATAGTGCAGTGCATAGAAACAGATCATGCTTTGTGCATTGAGAGGCCCTTCTCGTGTGTGCAACACTCCATTCACACATCTCACCTCTCATTTGATTTAAAGGGAAAGACTGGTCACTCACCCCACCCTCTGTCTCATGCTCCGTTGAAAGATACAGAGGGCAGCCCATACTCACATCCCCATCCTGTTAGGATGAAAGCTCACATCACTCCAGGGGTTGGTGATGAAGATCATGTTAACTGTTGGTGTCATCAGGATCTTAAGGAGGAGGCAGACCTAGGGAGGCAGCCTACAAATCTCGTACATCAATGATTTGTAAGAAGAGTCGTCTGTTAAGAAGGGCAGACGGATTGATATTGCAAAGATAGCATACCAAGGGAGGTGGCTTCAGAGTGCTTGCTGAAGAGGTTCTGCTGGTGAGTCAGCTATCATGAACTCCGAGGTGTTACCACCTTTCCCACAGTCAGCTTCTTGCCCAAGGGTATTTCCACGTTTTCTTGGAACTAGGCCTATTATGACAGGGAATTTCTTCCTTTTCTCCCATAACAGTTTTGTTTGTTTTTTTTTTCTTCCTTCTTTTGATTTTTCTTTGCTCTTTTTTTTCTTTTTTTTCTTCTTTTTTTTTTCTTGTGTTTTTTTTCTTAAGAAAGAGAATGGTAGAAATACCATATATCAGGACCAACCTCGCCACCGTTGTTGGATTAGACGAGAAGAGAACAATGTTGGGTTGAGATGTTTCTGCGAGGGAGTAGCAAAACGAGACCACCTCATGAGGAGAATCATAAGGGCTATCAGAAGCACGACCAGAAGGACAGTGCAACGCCCAAAAGGGAGAGGGTAGGTTGACTGTGATTGTCAAGATCCCCAGGGAGGGAAGTACTTCTTCAGACGATATCCATTAATCAGGAAAGGATCATCAGAGGCATCAACCATCTGCACCTGAACAGAGCCGTTAGGATTGACGGCCAGTACCTTGTACGGGCCCATCCACCATTGTTAGAGCTTGCTAGGAAACTTGCCAAATCTCGAATCATAGGCGAGAACAAGATCACCTTCTTTGAACTCCTTGTGCTTGATGAAACTGTCATGATAGGCCTTGCGTCACGCTTGAGTGGTTTTCATGCACTGTATGGCCATCCGCTAGATCTCATCCAAGCATTCCAAGTATAGAAAACGACATTGCAATGACTCACTATCTCCCAAGCGTTCTTTAACTGCTACTCGCAAAGAGGGCAATTCCAGCTCAACAGGAAAGACGACTTCTGTACCGTACACTAGTTGGAAAGGGGTCTATCCTGTAGCTGCTTTATGAGAGGTTCTGTATGCCCAGAGGGCCTCTGTAAGTCAATCGTCCCAGTCGCGATGATGTGTAGCAATCGTTCTTGTCAGAATTGAGTAATGGATGCGATTGGTGACTTCAACTAGTTGGAAAGGGGTCTATCCTGTAGCTGCTTTATGAGAGGTTCTGTATGCCCAGAGGGCCTCTGTAAGTCGATCGTCCCAGTCGCGATGATGTGTAGCAATCGTTCTTGTCAGAATTGAGTAATGGATGCGATTGGTGACTTCAACTTGGCCATTGGCTCTAGGGTAATAGGGAGTGGACTTACGATGGCGGATCTTATACAGTTCTGTCAGCTCCTCCATGATTTTGTTAAGGAAATGAGTCTCTCTATCACTTACCAGCTCGAGGGGGTTGCCAAAATGAGTGATAATATTCTCGTACATGAACAGGGCTACACTATTACCATCGTCTCGCTTTAGGGCTTTAGCTTCACACCAGTTTGTGACATAATCCGTACATACTAGGATGTATCTCTTCTGCTTCCGTCTGGTAGGTGGATCAATGGGACCCATGAAATCAATCCCCCACTTCTCAAACGGCTTTAGGGGGAGAATGGGTTGAAGTGGCATGGCACTTGTTTTGGTGGGTTTCCCCATTCGCTGACAAGCATCACATCTTTTACAGTAATCATATGCATCCTTGTGGAGGGTTGACCGCCAGTATCCTGATAACGGAGCCTTCTTGGTTGTCGCTTCTCCTGCAAAGTGCGTGTTCATGGGATAAGGCCTATAGCTAATTTTATTTAAGAAAAATAGTACCTGAGGAACCATGATGGATGCTTAGTTGATGGTATTCGCACCTTTGTTTATAATCCCTGTACTTTCCGTTCTGTTTGTAGTAATTGTGTCCACAATGTTATTGGCAACTCCTACCTCCATGACCTTCGTAGCTGTCTTCTTCGAGGCCATGGTGTTTAATCTAAATATCGCAAAAAGAGGAACTCCATGAAGGAACTTGGGGGTAATTAGATTAACAGAATTTTGATTGATAGGGGGGAGGCGATCACCAAGAATTTCGAGAAGTCAAGAAGAGTCTTGATTCCACAGGGGTGAATAGGATAGAAGGGATGAAGGAATTGAATTCGAGAGCTTGCTGAGTATCCTCCATGTCTTCTTAATGAGGAACTCCCATGCTAACATTTCTCTTGCCCACTCCCTCTTGTTCTATGCTCCAGAGAAGGGCCTCTCCCCTCTTGCTGGCACTACCCTCAATGGCTCCCGATGCCTCTTATTTATAGCTAAATTAGAGAAGAAGAGTTGTGGCTAAAAAGAAGAGCTTTTTATGGAGGGGATCTTGGAAAAATAAGCAATCTGAAGCTTCCAATGTGTGACCGGGCCTTCCTTTATTCAAACTACCACTAAAAGAATAAAGAATAAAGTGACGGTGATGGGCGCCCGCCACTTGCAATGTGCAGTGGCGGTGACTGTCAGTGTAGTAATACATGGGCGGCTAGGCGGAGGCACCTTTACCCCCAACAACCTCCCACTTAAAGGTGAATCTGCCCTAGTGAGGAGTGAAAAGAAAAAGGAAAAAGACAATACAACATGTACACATGTACAATATGATAAGGAAAGATGTCATCTCATCCCATGCCCATCAACCTCCTGAGGAAGGCAAAGCGCTCTGTAGAGAGGCTTTTCGTGAGCAGATCTACAGGATTCTGGTCAGTCGAGATCTTTACAAGGTCAACATACTTGTCCTCAAAATGACCCCATGTATGAAGTGATACCTCACCTCAATGTGTTTCATCTTCGAAAGACCAGATTCTTGGCTAATTGAATAGCACTCATAGAATCCAAATGTAGTGTAGGGATAGCATCAATACCAAGGTCAGCAACCAAACGACCCAACCAAATGGCCTCCTTGCAAGCCTCAGTGGCTGCAACATACTCGGCCTCTGTAGTAGAAAGGGCTGTGCATTTCTGCACCCTGGACATCCAAGAAACAGCACTTCCAGCATAGATAAATACATAGCCAGAAGTGGACTTCCTACTATCTACATGTCCTGCATAATTAGGGTCAGTGTATGCCACGACTCCTGTATCCTGGCTGCTATAGCATATGCACATATCTGCAGTGCCCTTCAGGTACCTCATGATACCCTTCACAACATCCCAATGCTTCTTGCCAGGTGTAGCCATATAGCGTGCCACAACACCAATTGCAAAGGCAATATCTGGATGAGTGGCGATCATGGCATACATAAGATTGCCCACTGTGGATGCATAGGGAATCTTGGCCATCTCGACCCTCTGCTCATCTGTCTGTGGACAATCAGCCTGTGATACCTTCACATAAGAAGGCAATGGACAACCAATATGCTTTACGTCCTGCATGTAGAAGCGCTCAAGGACTTTATGAATGTACTCCCTCTGTGACAAGTAGAGGAGTCCCTGATGCCTGTCGCGTCTAATGCGCATATCAAGTATGTGAGAGGCATGTCCCAGATCTTTCATCTCAAAGCTCTTTTTGAGCTGAGCCTTAAGAGCATCTAGCTCATCATGAGCTTTCCCTACTATCATATCATCCACATAGAGTACCAAAATCAATAAAGAACCATCACGAGCTTTCTTCGTGTAAAGACACTAATCCATAGCACTCTTGCTATAGCCATGTGACTGCATAAAGGCATCAAACTTATGATACCACTCCCTAGGTGCCTGTTTCAAGCCATAAAGACTCTTCTTCAATTTGCACACTAGGTGCTCCCTGCCACATTCTGGAAAGCCCTTAGGCTGCTCCATATAAATCTCATCATGCAAGTCCCCATGTAAGAAAGCCATCTTGACATCCATCTGGTATAAATCCAAGTCAAGCTGAGCATTCAAAGCCAAGACTAAGCGCAGGGTGGCCATCTTAACCACAGGAGAAAAAACCTCATCAAAGTCCACACCACACTCCTCCTTAAAACCCTTTGCTACCAATCTAGCCTTGTATGCCGGCTTGGGGCGTCCAAGGGTACTTTTCAGCTTGTACACCCACTTGCATGGCAAAGCCTTCTTGCCCTTAAGCAAGGAAACGAAATCCCAAGTCACATTTTTATGCAAGGAGTCTATCTCAGACTGCATAGCCCTCTCCGAGAAGTGAGTATCACCCTTGCGCATAGCCTCATCGTAAGTGAAAGGCTCTCATGCATATGTAACCAAGGCATAATGCATCGAGGGCTGAAATCTATCAGGTGGACATTTGTCTCTAGTAGACCGTCTCATGGCAGGCTCTGCTACCTGCCCAACTGCATGTCCAACACCTTGACCATGAGCATCTGCTGTAGCTCTAGGCTGTCCAACTGGTTGTACGGGAGCTCTCGGCTCCTCCTGAAATATGACCCTGCGGATCTCAACAACTCTCTTAGGCTGCCTATGCATCTTGTCTTCATGGAAGACTACATCATGACTGCGGATGACTTTTCGCACCTATGGATCCCAAAGATGATAACCCATCTCATCTGCATCCCCATAACCAAGGAAAATGAATTTGACACTCTTAGGATCCAGCTTACTTCTCTTGTCCTTGGGCACATGGCAAAATGCCTCACATCCAAAGACACGGAGATGCGCATAAGAGGGAGGTTTTCCAGTCCATACCTCCTCTGCAACCTGGAAATCCAAACCACTAAAAGGTGATCTGTTTATGATATGCACAACTTTACTAATTGCCTCAGCCTAAAAGCTCTGTGGTAGGCCTACATGGCTAAGCATACTGCGTACACACTCTTGGATGGTTCTATTCATCCGCTTAGCCAAACCATTCTGGGGGGGTGTAGGGGGTGTTCAATTGATGCTTAATACCCCTCTCATTACATAACTGCTCAAAAGCATGTGAGACATACTCGCCCCCATTATTTGTTCTTAGGAATTTTAGCCTATACCCAGACTAGTTCTCAACTAATGAAAGCCATCTCTGAAACATAGCCAAGACATCAGATTTCAGCTTAATCGGATAAGCCCAAACTTTCTGTGAAAAATCATATATGAACGTAACAAAATACTTTGCACCACCCATAGATTGACAAGGTATGGGCCCACAGACATCTAAATGTACCAATGCTAAGGGCTCACTCATGCGTGGCCTACCAGACTTTTTGTATGTAGACCTAGTCTGCATGCCATAAAGACAACGCTCACATGAAGCAAAACATGCATAATCAAGGGGCGGTAAGTACTCCAAACCAGAAAGCATTTTCATTCCCTTCAAAGACATATGGCCCAAATGGGCATGCCAAACATGTGGGATAGAACCCACAAACAAAACATGATCAAGGGAAGAAGCGGATACAATCAAGGGATAGAGGTTGCCAACCTTGGCACCTCTCGCAATCACAAGTCTGCCATGAGTCTCCAAAAGATACATGATAACCTATGTCATCAAGCTGTCCAATTGACATGAGACTGCATGTCAAAGCAGGTACATGACGTACACACTGCATAACAAAATTGTTGCCAGAAGGAAACTACAGCCTCACATCACCAATGCCCACAATATCAAGAGAGCTGTCATCACCCAAGCGCACAAAACCCGAAATAGTACGGTATGAATGAAACCACTCTCGACAAGGTGTCATATGAAAGGACACACCTGAGTCCAAAAGCCAACATTGTGCATACATAGAGTGTATCTCTGTCATCTGTGAAGCATTAGAAGAAGCTTCAAGGATATAATCATCATTAACATCCTCAGGCTGCATAACATTGATCTCTTCAATTTTAACACTGGACTTTGCAAGCACTATGCTGCAATCAGAAGACTTATCCTTCACTTTGTATTTTCCCTTATCTTTGCACCTTTCATTACGCACTTCATGGCATTGTGGCCTAATATGGCCCTTTTTTCCACAATGGTGAAAAGTAACATCTGCATTCCTACCACAGGATTTGCTATGTGACTTCCCACGAGACTTGGACCAAGATTTCTGAGAATCCCATCCATGGCCACCACTGCCACTGCCATGCTTTCCATATCCATCATTCCTGCCTCTAACTATCATAGCATGCGGCATAGGAGAGGCATCCAAATTCTTACGGTTAACCTCTTCTTGCAGAAGAGCACGCTCAACATCAAATAATTTCAAAGTGGCAGCAGAGGCACATAATGTAGTGCGAAATACATCCCATGACTCATTAAGAGTACCAAGCAAGAAAAGAGGAGTGACATCCTCTGCAAAAGTGATGTCCCGTGAAGTCAAGTTCTTGAGTATAGCATGGAACTGGCTCAAGGGAGCACACATGGTCACATTCTCCTTCATGCGCAGATCCATAAGTTGATTCAGCTAATACATATGACTCGATGGACTTTTCTTCTCATAGAGATTCTTGATTTTATCCCACAACTACCATGCACTCTGTTCTTCCTCAAATACATTGTAATGAACCTGTTTTGTGAGAGATAATACAATAGTGGACTTGCATAACTCATCAAGCTTAAACCATTCCTCATCTAGCATAGTTGCAGGCGGCTGCCTACTGAACCTCAATGGTTTGATTTGCGATTTCTATACCAATACCTGCCAAATATGGCTCTTCCAATAAGAGCAATTTGTACCATCAAGCTTAGTGATGTTGAAAATAGCATGATCAGTGGATGAACTCGACTAGAAGATTGTAGACAGTTCAAAACGGCTTGTTGTTTATTGTAGAAAATGACCAAAAAATCACCAAAATCGAGAGAAAATGGCGAGAAAAGTGTAACCTATGCTATTGCCCACCAAGTACTAGTGAAAGTACATCATTTCAGAATATGTCAGCATGAAAAATCCACGTCAGTCCGAAGTTATATGCTTATTGTAATAAATGACAACAGGGTACTGTGAGAGTCAATTGCTAACCAAATCACTGCATCAAGTCAATAAATGACAGCCAAGACATTACTAGCCATAAACGGGCATAAATCAGCACCAAACAGTCATCAAGACCTTGAGCAAACACCCAAACATGTCACCAAAGCATCCGTCAGTGAGTAGGCATACCCCCTGGACAATAGGGCAAAGTATACATAACACTGGCAAGACCTGACACCAGTAGGTGTATGCTCACAAGAGTGTAAAGCCCAAGCTCAGGTCATAAGCAATTCCAAGATATCAGTGCATGAACCATGCAACATGTAAGTGTAAGAGATCCCAAAGTCTCAGGTATCTACAAAATGCTCAAATAGGTTAAACCTCCTGCTCAATGTCGATCAAGCATACAAGATTCTCTCACTGGCTCAAAAGACAGATAAACGAGCTCACCAGCTCAAGCAAACCAAGTCAAAGTACCAAAGACAGGTAACCAAGACAATGCCTCAATAGCATCCAAGGTCGTAATGGAAAAAGCCAAGTCGTAACGGAAAAATCCAAGTCAATGTCCAACTACTCAAGGGAATACTCAAATGGATGTCTAGATGAGCTCAAACAACTGCCATCCACCACAGCCAAAGCATAAAGCATTTACCAAGACATCATAACCCGCAATAGGTAGCCTAGGCATAAACCAGGTCATAGATGAAATGCCAGCTGCAAAGAAGTGACTGTCAAACCCTAATCGAGCTCTAATCTCAGCTCAAAAGCATTCCGGAGCATAAACAAGACATGTGGGATAGTCCAAATACATCAGGACATCATACCGAGTACCCGGGAGCACCCCGTGACCAATAGGCATAACCCAACTGTAGTATAAATAGCTTCAGTGCCCTAAAGGTTCTAGCAGTATATAATCTTTGTAAACTGAGAAAATCAGTGCTCAATCCAAGCTCAAATCCATAGGCAAACCATAGGTATACATTCCCGTATGTATAGGCACCAACCGGGCATAATCGGGCATCAAATGCCAAGACTTGTAAGCATAAAATTGAAGTAACAGGTGGCTGCCTTGTTTTGGACAGATTTGGGATTGTTCAAAATAGGAGCAAAATCAGCTCCAAATGCATCTCACATAAGAAGCATAACATCCACAAGTGATTCGATATCAATAGACATCAGTAGAAGCATCACATAAGCCATAGGCATACAAATACATACTGTCTCAGACCTAAAATTTGTTGCAAAATATTCTATCATCAAAATTTGGCAAATTTAACATCACCATCGCGTCCAGAGCATGCGTGCCAAAACCCCAACTTAGACTCTTACCTTGCCTAAATCGTGTTCCGAATGCCCAAGTTATGGCAAAAAGAGTGATTTTTGGGCCCGATTTTGAAACATGTGTAAAAAAAATGTGAGCTAGCAGGGGGGTCTATTGTCCCACGTGTCAACAATGGGGCCCAAAGGGGGCACAAATGGGGGCCAAAGAAGGCCTACACCAAGCCTAAGCAAGCCTTGATAGACTGGAAGCAAGATCTAGGTGAAGGAAGCTCTAAGAGGTGTGAGCTATGGCTGCCCACAACCTGTGAAAACCCTGTTTACCTAGACCTATGGACTAAGATAAATCTATGAAATAATGAAGCAATACCTCAATGTCAATGCCTTGATGGTGCCTCAATAGGCCGGGAAGAAGCTCGGGAAGACGGGGAGTGACAAGAACTCAAGAGAATGAGATGTGGCTACCGGGAAGGAGACCCAATGACAGTGGGGAGTCGATGGGAAGCTGAGAATGCCACGAGCCAAGCTCAAGAGTCGGGAAGCCATGCTCTGATACCAGTTGAAAGGTGAGAAGGATGAAGCTTGCACTCGAGAGCTATAGCGGGAGAGCAAGATCAAGAAAGAGAGAGACAAGAAATGGGAACTCCAACAGTCACAATGTGTGACCGGGCCTTCCTTTATTCAAACTATCACTAAAAGAATAAAGAATAAAGTGATGGTGGCGAGCGCCCGCCACCTACAGTGTGCAGTGGCGGTGACTGTCAGTGTAGTAATACACGGGCGGCTAGGCGGAGGCGCCTTTACCCCCAACAATGAAGATGGAATTAGGGCTGATCCTAAGAAAGTGCAGTGTATAAAAGACTAGCCCACACCTACAAATACCACTTCACTTAGAGGATTTCTTGGTCTCTCATCATTCTATCACGTATTCATTAGACATTATGCCACTATTGCAGCTCCCTTGACGGATAGGCTTAAGAAAGAGGCATTTTTCTGGGATGTCATAACTGATAAGAGCTTTAATCAGCTCAAGAAATTGCTTACCTCAGCTCCCATCTTGGTTTGCCCAGATTTTTTGAAAGAATTCACCATTCAGTGTAATGCTAGCAGTAGAGGCATAGGAGCTATATTGTTATAGGAGCATGGGGTTATAGCATTTGAGAGCCGCAAACTTGCTAAAAATGAGATGACCAAGAGATGCTAGCCATCCTTCATGCCATTAAGAAATGGCACCACTACTTGTATGGCAGCAGATTTAGGGTCAAGAGCGAACATAAGGTCCTCAAGTATTTCCTCTCTTA
Organism: Lygodium microphyllum; assembly: GCF_053477565.2. Lineage (NCBI taxonomy): Eukaryota > Viridiplantae > Streptophyta > Polypodiopsida > Schizaeales > Lygodiaceae > Lygodium > Lygodium microphyllum. Next base: position 139,885,051 of record NC_141145.1, read on the forward strand.
GTCTAATCTTACCCCCAAACAACACAGATGGGTAGCTACATTGCAGAACTATGACTTTGACATTACACATACGCGGGAAAAAGACAATGTAATTGCTGATTCATTATCTAGAATGTGGGCATATAAACTTTCGGCCATCATGAAACTTCATAATGATTGGACAGAAGAGCTTCAGGAGGCCTATTTGTTAGATGATGATTTCAGCCACATTTTCTAGAAATTACAACAAGGGTATGTGGAAAAAAACTCTCCATATCAGCTTAAGAATGGTCTCTTATGGTTTCAAGGCAAGATTGCCATCCCATACACTTCTCCATTCAAGCAAAAGATCATGCAAGAGATGCATTTCTCACATACAGTTGGTCACTTGGGCATATTTAAAACCTATGACAAGATTGCTAAAGCTTTCACTAGAAGGGCCTATGGAAGGAAGTAAAATATTTTGTCTTGAGCTGCGTGCCATGTCAGCAAAACAAGGACAACACCTTAAAACTAGCAGTTTTACTTCAGTCATTGCCTATGCCCAAAGGAAAATGGACACACATTACTATGGACTTCATTACCGGCCTACCAGTGACAAAAAAAGGATGGAATAACATCTATGTAGTTGTTGACAGACTCACCAAGGCAGACCATTTCGTTCCTATAAAGACTCAATATAATGCTTCTCAAGTAGCCAACCAATTCATGGAACATGTTTTCAGATTACATGGCTTACCACAAGTCATTGTGCATGACCGAGATACTAAGTTCATGAGTAACTTTTGGTAGGCAGTTTTCAACTCTATGGGCACTCAGTTAGCCCCTTCCACTGCTTACCATCCATAGACCGATGGCCAGTCAGAGAGGGTTAACAAATGGTTGGAAACTTACTTGAGGCATTTCTTTCATGATGTGCAACATGCTTGGGACTCATGGTTGCATTTGGCTGAGTTTGCCTATAATAACTCTACACACTTTAGCATTGGAGTTTCACCTTTTGAGGCATTATACGGCTCTAAGGTGCCCCTCCCCATAGTTATCTCCAATTATAAAATAAACCCACAAAGCAAGGAGGAGTTGGATAGAATGCAGGCCTTACTTCAGTAGTGTAATGTCAACTTGAAGAAAGCTCAAGGTCAAATCAAGCTTTATACTGATGACAAAAGAAGGGATATTAAGTTCCAAAAAGGGGATTTGGTGCTTTTGAAGGTGCCCAAGTCTAGATATGTCACCCTTAAGGATGGGTCTAGTAATAAATTAGCTCATAGGTTCTATGGGCCATACCGAATTGTTAAAAGAGTGGGAGACTTGGCATATCGGTTGACATTGCCCCCATCCATGAAGATTCATAATTTCTTTTATGTGAGTGAATTGAAGCCCTTCATTAGATCATCAGTGGATTATGTTGAGGAGCTACCAGCAATAGATGAAGAAGGCATCATTCAATACATACCTGAGAAAGTCATAGGACAAAGGGAAAAGAAACTTCGCTCTCGCTCCATCATGGAATACTTGATCAAGTGGCAAAGTTTACCACTTGAGGAAGCTTCTTGGAGGCCAGCTTCAGTTTTGGAAGAGTTTCCATACCTACTAGAAGTAGATTTGGCTAAAATCTAGCTAACTATGGCCCTGTTTTCTCTCAGATTGCTACAAACAACTCTCTCTTTCAAAGTAAATTTTATTTTATACTATGGACAACAATGGACATCATACATGGGCTGAAAGTACTCCTCGAGAGCTCCGTTTTGACATATGGCACACCCCGATCGGAGTCTCCTACAAAAAGTTATGGCATATTTACTATAGCAGGGCCCTGTAGTAAATAGCTTGCTGTCCAATGTCTACAACTCGCATTTACTCAAGATATTTGGGTCAAATTTCATCTTTATAATTCCCCAATAAGGCCCATGTATTGTACATACCCCAATGACCCATTATACACAATAATACCTCTTCATTTATTAGTATACCTATATAATAATGCAACAAAGTAGTACTTCGATCTGCTCTTGCCCAGCTATCATAAGTGCCCAAATTGATTTTGAGGACAAAAACTTTTAGGTGGGGATGGAATGTAAGAGAGGGGGGATCAGTGTCGACCTCATCTACTAGAAACAGAACCACCAGAGCGTATCGAAGTAGATTTAATAGAATGGCCTGATGATGTTCGAGATAGCTCCTAGTTCACCATATCTCTGAATCGAGCTATCTGATCTCTGGAGACATATGTGTGAATATCTCTTGTAGCTTCTTGTTGCTCATCCCTCGACTCATCGTGCAGATCCAAATATCTACAAAGGCCACCTGCACATACAAAAATTGATGTTATCATAATTAATATAAATCAAGCAAAGTACGATAATATAAATCTTTAAAAAATGATCTTACTTAAAATGCATATCTTATATACCCTTATAAGCAATTCATCAACGAATTGAGTAGATGGATGCTCCAATTATGACGAACCCCACAGTTTCATGTCAATCTCCTGACACAACTCCGCATACACTGGAAGGTCGATAGAAAGATCACCACAAAAGGATGAGTCCACCTCATTCTCAAAGAATTCTTGGTCTCTTGTCTTTCCATCATTGTTATCCGATTCTAGCTTCTCTACATGCTCCAAGCTTTCGACGGCCTCCACCCCTTGCAATATTGATCCCTCTATTTGTATACTGTCCTCATCTACACTATGAACATTGTTTTCATCATATACTCTTGCACTTCAGGGAGCTAAAGATACAACATACCACCATCGAGGTTATTAGGGGTTTGGATAGAAAATTACATATTCAAAATTACGTACAAGAGAGATTTATCTTTTGTGACATGTATCATGTCGTAATAAAATTTTAAAAAACATGAGTTCATGCACATGTTCACAATGGGCCGGCAATACAAACGTGTTGTGCAAATTCTTCTATTTTTTTTCAGAATCTATTTTGAGAAATCTAGATGGACCTCGTCAAACTGTTGCCCCAGCTCCTTCAAGTACCACTTTGAATCACTACACATCAAATAGGATCATGGAAAAGCTACAGTAATCCACCGTGATAATACTTTGCAAGTTTCCAAAATACTCCATCTCATCTATAACGGTGTTTGGATCCATTGCTCATCGTCGGCTCTCTTACTCGAACTTTGCTATGATACCACAATCCATTGTGGAGCGCATTTTGTCGATACGCTCCACGCGAAAATGTCGTCCGTGCGACCACACCGCACTATATATTTTATACTATACATTGAAACAGTTAATTAGTTGTCACATATAAAATCTAGATACGACAAACCCTAAATACGTCGTCACCTTTGGACTAATCTCCTTGAGAATTCCCACTCCTTAGTTGAGACCTCCACCCCTTCGCGAGACGTTGCGCTCAAATCTCCATGTAACCATCGCGTTGACATAAACCACAACATCTCCGCCATGCCCTCGAGATATCGAATTAGTCAATGGCGCGTACTACGTTAAAATTCAGATCACGTTTCTTCCCAATCTTTCTTGGCTTACTCATACCTACCGAGCCACATCTCCTTGGAGGAATGGTGCAACATATAAAAATGATTCACTTTCTCCTCCATTGCAGCATCCATCCTTTTTTCTACCCCATTTCCAACCACCACATCTCCAGTCAATCTATCATTGTCCTTCAGCAACCATGGCATACTATTGTCTGAATCCACTGTTGGTAGCCATTGTGAAATATGCACTATTGCCTCCAACCAACCTTCAGCCATGCTAACTTCTGGTCAAGCTCATTGTTTCATAAAGCCTTTTAGGGGTTTTATGAAGCGCTCCAAGAAGAATATCCATCGCGTATGGATAAGTCCCACAATCTCCACTTCCTCTACAAGATGCACCAGGAGGTGGGTTTGTATCGTAAGCATGCTAGTGGGCAGGTACTTCTCAAAGAGACAAAGAGTCTCCACTGCTCCTCGCCTTGTGCATTCAATAGAGGATGTCTTGATCTCCTTTTGTAAAATGCGTTGCACTAATTTTGACAACCTGTAAATTGCTCCACGTATTTCTGGAGTAAGGCATCTTGCGATCGTAATCGGTAGTACAAACTGCCACAAATGAAGAAGCATTATGAACAACGACTATACTCCAAATTATAGAAAAATACACAAGCCACTCACAATCCATTCGTAGTACAAACCTGTCATATCTTATGCCAATCATTGGATTTTAGCCCTGTTAGTTGGTCATCTTTAGAAAATACGAATCTGAGAGGATGCATCATACCCAGAGTGTGGATAGACATGATAATTTGCTTCACAATATACTATTCTTTAGTGGACAAAACACAAGGATCACGAGGTAATTACAAGCGACCATCAATACTCAACTGTGGCCAAAGTGCCTCCATCTTGCCTACCTCCTTCAAATCCATTCGTGCCCCTACAATGTCTCTCTTTCTTATGATGCGGTCCCATAGTAAGCTGCCCACATTTTTGAAAATATGCATGGGATCAAACAAGTGGTTGATCTGTAAGTGTGTCCAGTATGGCAACTCATAGAAAACTGAGAACTGCCGCATTTCATTTGGATGCGACTCCATGTAGACCATTTTCAACTCATACTAGCTTTTGGCATTCTTTCGTGTTGGAGGTTGTCCAAGAAAACCTTCCCTCAATTCATGAGCCTCCTACAAGAAAGGGGTGTGTCCTTGATATACCATCTTCTTCATGGTTCGTGACCTTCAGGGGTCTAACTGTGGCCCACACAATGGACATGCATGATAACCAAAGGTACCCAGACCTGTCCCAACACCTCTATCTAGTGAATACAAACTTAAACGAGCTATGATAGATATTACCAATGAGAACGGAAGCCTACTTCAGTGAGGAATCTCTGAATCCTAGAAAGTCATGCATGGTCCACATGAGAATGGCTCGTATATTGGCAGACCATCGACCATCACACATGCTCATATCTTTCATGACAATCCCCTCCTTCCACAAAATGTCAAGCTTATCAACTAATGGATGAAGATACACGACCATATTCTTGACTTTCTAGCGGCTAGAAATGAGTAAGCTAAGGATGAGGTTTCATTTCTTCGTAGAAAGCCATGGAGGGATGTTGTAGTTAACAAGGGCTACATGCCACACATTGTAAGAAGTTGAGCGCATATCGAATGGATTCATGCCATCCATAGCAAAACCGAGCCAAAGATTCCTTGGCTCTTGGGCAAAGCTTGGAAAGGTAGAGTCAATGTGACTCCATACGCATGAATCCGTTGATATTTGTTAGACTCCATCTATGGATCTATTCTATGCATGCCACATTGTCAAGCTCGCCATGTTGAAGGTATGAAACATGTGATGTATACAGGGGATAATCGAAAAGTATCTACGAACTTTTTGAGAGATGGTTTGCCCTTGCAAGTCCTATCGATACCTATGAGCACTACACTTTGGACATGTCTCCATAGTCTCGTATTCTCCTCAAAACAGAATGCAATCGTTGACACATGCATGGATGCTGTTGTAGTCCATGCCAAGCTTTCGTAAAACATGTCGCATGCCATTATGAGAACTCAAGGTGGTATTTGTAATCGGTAATATATGATACTTTAGCAACCTGAAAGGAAAACATAAAAAACCTTGAAAAAACACAATTGTTTTTTATGATGCTGCCGAAAAGAAATCAATGAAGCATGCGTAGAAGATACCTGAACAACTCAATCACACTCGCATCGCTCCACTCGTTTTTTTTTTTTTTTTTGCACACTTAGGAGTATAAGCAGTGTCTTCACATGAGACACTCGATACCCATCATATAATGGTATGGATGTTTCCTCTCTAAGTGGATTAGATGTCTCAACATTCATGGGTATCAATGCATCGATCATTGCCTCCATCTTAAGCTCCAAGATTGTAAAAAAGTCTGAAAGGCTGCTTGTCTCCTCTAGTATTGACGATATAGATTGGGTAGTGCCTTTCAAGTGGTAGATTGGCTCAGGCACTCTATCCATCGTACGTCTACGAACTCTTCTAATTGGCCGCAAAAGGTGCACTTCTCCTTGGGATGAGACGTCACCTCCTTGTAATAGATTTGACGGCTACATCCAATGTTTTTGTATATGATATTCAATTAGTTCGTGAATAAAATGCATGATTGATATACACTTTTCTTATCGTTTGCTCAAAATTTGAGATCGCCTAATCAATGATCTCTAATTGAAACTCGCCGAATTGTCGTACGTGTTCTATATACAACGGACGTTTTCATCTAATTGCCAGCTTACATTGAGAGTAAGGATATGGGACCCACTGATTAAGATATGCCTCATGATCTTGAAAATCATAGCCTTCATTGTTTTCCATTTGGTCTACGTTACGACAAATAATTTAATTTTTTTATCATTCTTTTTTTCTTTCTTAAATTGTTTGAGTATGGATTTTTTCTCTTGTAACTCAACAAAATTAACATATGTAAATTCTCCATCCACTTACGAACGGGCCTACAGTATGTAAAGTCTCCATCCACCTACAGATGGGGACCTACAACATGTAAAGTCTAATATGCTATATATGGGGGCGAGAAACTAGCTACCTTATGTCGGAGTGTTCCCTGTCTCGTGCTATTGCACTGGACCTCACTACCTTTTTTCCTTTATGTACGACTCGATATATAGAGAGTAGGAGGAGGTAGCACAAAGCATATCAATAAAACCATCCATTCACCTCCAAGTCCAATCTCTCTTTCGCTTTATCGAGCCTGGAGACAAAGGCTTTCCACGCCTTCTCGAAGTGTTGAACACACCTAAGGTACATCCTTAACTATATATATATATATATATATATATATATACTACTACTACTACTACTACTACTACTAGTACTCACCTTCCCAAAGCATCGAACACTCCCAAGGTGCACCTTTAACAAAACCTCTCTCTCTCTCTCTCTCTCTCTCTCTACCACCACCACCACCACCACCACCACCACTACCTCTACTCGCCTTCCCGAAGCATCGAACACACCCAAGGTACACCTTTAACAAAACATATATTTCTCTCTCTCTACTACTACTACTACTACAAATAGAAAAAGAAGAAATTGAAGAATTGCAAGATCTTATCCTCTCTTTGTTTTTCATCCATTCCTTCTTCTCTCTCCCTACCTCTCTCTCTCTTCCTCTCCCTCTTACTACAAGATATAGGTCTTATACCGACGTTAAAAGCCATAAAAATGTAAATAACAAAATTTGCCCCCATCATCGCAAAAAGCATCGTTATTGGCAATGCCATAGAATAGTCGGTATTAGCGTCGTTATCAGCGTCGCTATTTACATCGGTATCAGCGACGTTGATACCAATGTAAATGCAACATTGATACCAATGCAAATAGTGACGGTGATAACGATGCTTTGCGACGCTAATAACGACGCAAATAACGATGCGTGTAGGTAAATTTGCGATGCTAATTGCAACGGCAAATAGTTTCTGCACTGTGTACAATACTCGTGTAAACAAAAACAAAGTGTACTTAAATCATAACACTGATACATGAAATAAATATATGATCACATAATGAAAGCAACTGGTACAATCATGACAAGATATCACTACTATATAGAAAATGTCTACACAGATCAGGTGACCAAAAAAGAAGAGTGTGTGAGCTCCAGGGATCTAAGGGTGAGCTACATATCCTCGCCATTCGAAAGCTCATCCCACTGCAAAGGAACATCGAACAGACTCTGCAAAAAAGAAACAACTACACATCAGTCCACCATACAATAATGGATTCTAATTAAACATGGTAACTACGGACAAGAAAGATAAGTGACTTATAGGACCGCCGCATCTATACAATCAGTGGATCAGTGCTGTGAGACCATGCCTCTCTGCATATCGAGTCTCAAGGCCGATTGGATCGCGATTTATAATGGACAGCAAAGAAAATAAAATACTAACTGTTAGAAATATGATTGTCAATACAAAGGATATTACAAAAAATAAGCAAGCAAAACAAAAGAAAAACTTACAAAGTCCTCCAGATATGTCATGTGACCACCACTCCCAAGATGATGGACCACTCCGGCCTCTAGTCGTGCCCTCGCCGACTCGTGCTGCTGACTCCAATGTCCTAAAAAATCTGTAGCCTCCTCCCTTCAGTCAGTGCCATGACTATGACCACGACCACGACCATGACCACGACCACACGACTGCGACCACGATCACGACCACGACCGCGACGTCCACGATCACAACCACGACTACGACCACGACCACGACCATGACTACCACTACCACTATAACTACCACTATAACTACCACAACTACAACCACTATAATAAACAAGAAAAGAAAAAGAAGAAAAAAAAAACAACTACTACTACAATAAATAAGAAAAGAAGAAAAAACTAGTACTACTATTACTACAAAAAACAAGAAAACTAAACAACAATAAAGAAGAAAAGAAAAAAACTACTACTACTACTACTACTACTACTACTACTACAAACAACAACAATTAATTTACTTTTCTCTCTTTCTCTCCCTCCCTCACCCTCTCCCTCTCTCTCTCTTTTCCTACCAAGTTTAATGTTTTTTCTCTCTCCTCTCCCTCTCTCATTTCCTTTTCTCTCTTTCTCTCCCTCTCTCATTTCCTCTCCCTCCCTCACCCTCTCCCTCTCTTTCTCTCTTTTCCTATTATGTTTAGTGTATTTTCTCTCTCCTCTCCCTGTCTCACCCTCTCCCTCTCTCTCTCTTTTCCTATTAGGTTTAATGTTTTTTCTCTCTTTTTCTATCTCTTCTCCCTCTCTCATTTTTTCTCTCTCCACCCCCTCTCTCATTTCCTTTTCTCTTTCTCTCCCTCCCTCACCCTCACCCTCTCTTTCTCCCTTTCCTTATTAGATATATGGGTTTTTTCTCTCTTTTTCTCTCTCCTCTCCCTCTCTCATTTTCTTTTCTCTCTTTCTCTTCCTCTCTCGTATATGCTCCCTCCCTCACCCTCACCCTCTCTTTCTCTCTTTCCCTATCAGGTTTAATGTTTTTTCTCTCTTTTTCTCTCTCTCCTTTCTCTCACTCATTTTTTTCTCTATTTCTCTCATTTTTTATCCCTCTCTCATTTTTTTTCTCTCTTTCTCTCCCTCTCTCATTTCCTCTCCCTCCCTCACCCTCTCCCTCTCTTTCTCTTTTTTCCTATTATGTTTAATGTTTTTTCTCTCTTCTCTCCCTCTCTCATTTTCTTTTCTCTCTTCCTCTCCCTCTCTCACTTGCTCTCCCTGCCTCACCCTCTCCCTCTCTTTCTCTCTTTCCCTATTAAGTTTAATGTTTTTTCTCTCTTTTTCTCTCTCCTCTCCCTCTCTCATTTCCTCTCCCTCCCTCACCCTCACCCTCACCCTCTCTTTCTCTCTTTCCCTATCAGGTTTAATGTTTTTCTCTCTTTTTCTCTCTCATTTCTTTTTCTCTCTCCTCTCCCTCTCTCATTTCTTTTTCTCTCTCCTCTCCCTCTCTCATTTTTTCTCCCTCTCTCACCCTCACCCTCTCTTTCTCTCTTCCTCTCCCTCTCTCATTTCCTCTCTCACCCTCACCCTCACCCTCACCTTCTCCCTCTCTTTTTCTCTTTCCCTATTGTGTTTAACATCTTTTCTCTCTTTTTCTCTCTCCTCTCCTTCTCTCATTTCCTTTTGCTCTCTTCCTTTCCCTCTCTCATTTCTTCTCCCTCCCTCACCCTCTCTCTCTCTTTATTTCTTTCCCTATTATGTTAAATGGTTTTTCTCTCTTTTCCTCTCCCTCCCCCTCTCTTTCTCTCTCCCTCCCTCTCCCTCTCCCTCTCTCATTTTCTCTCCCTCCCCCTCTCTTTCTCTCTCCCTCCCTCTCCCTCTCCGTCCCTCTCCGTCCCTCTCCCTCTCCCTCTCTCATTTCCTCTCCCTCCCTCTCCCTCTCTCTCTCTTTTCCTCTCATTTCCTCTCCCTCTCTCAATACACACGAATTATACCAAAAACAAAAGTGAGAGAGAAAACGCAATAGCAAAGCAAGAATAGACAATGCACTCACCGTAAAGGCTCGAAGAAGGGTTTGGCGGCTCCTCTTCGCGTTGGCAGCTCCTCTTCACCCTCCGTACACCTCCTCTTCTTCACGAATGGTGGCGACGGCGGCAATGGCGGTGAAAAGCCTTCTTTCTCTTTCTTTCTCTCTTTCTCTCCCTCTCAGCAAGATGGTCGCTCTTTCTTTCGTGAATGTGCGAAAAATGACGCGCTCGGGTTTCGGCTCGCATTTTTTTTCTCTGGGTACCGTCATTATTAGCGACACTAATAGTGATGCAAATAGTAACGCCGCTATTTGTCGTCGCTAATGGGCGTCGCTATAGCCTTATATCCTTGTAGTGTCTCTCATTTCCTCTCTTTCTCCTTCAATACACATCATTCTTAACAAAAATAACCTACAAAAAATGAGAAAAAACAAGAACAACTCAAGAGGGAGCAATGCGCTCACCGCAAAGGTTGGAGGATAGATTCGGTGACTCCTCTTTGTGACGGCGGCAGTGAGAAGCTCTCATTCTCTCTCTTTCTCTCTTTCTCTCCCTCTCCCTCCCAAATGCACAATGTAGTTCGCTCTCTCTTTCGCTCTTTTGCGCAAAATAGCAACAACTATTTGCAATGCAAATAGCGACACCACTAATTTACATCGCAAATGGCTGTCGCTATTCCCCTATATCCTTGTAGTGTTTGTTTTCAGGCCAATTATGTGGATCTTGCTCTACTAAGTGCATGTTGTACCAGGTGGTAACATAGACTCTTCATAGACTTCTTTAGGTTACAAGGGGAGTGTAAGATCTTTCTTATTGTTCACAAGTCGCTAGGGTTTACGTTGATGTAGTCGAATGTGATTCGATCACACTATCGCAGCACTAGTTGAAAAATTAGATAAACTTGTTTAAAGTTTTATGTAGCACAGCCATCAAAGTATTTTGGTTTAACACGAGTGCGTGCGCATGAGTAAAACATTCACAAAGAACTGCAAGATTCAAGATTATTGACATCCTTGGGTTAAATTCATGATCTTGTTATTTCGCTGGCATGGAGTTTTGGGCGAGAGAGAGGGAGACAGAGGAGGAGGGGGAGGGGGAGCGGGAGGGGGGGGGAGGGGGATTTAACCCCTGGTGGGTATATAAATTCAAAATGTTTAATTAACGCGTACTGGACATTCGAGGTTTTGGAATTGGAGAGAGGGGGGGACCCAAGAGAGCGGATGTGTGTCTAAGGGATGCGGCGTTTATAAGATACCGGCTAATAACAAGGGCACATGCAGAAGGAAGCATCGTAGTGGGTGACGACGTGGTTTGTGGTGTTGGAGGTACGGGTGAAGGAGACCGAGGTACCCACATTGTAGCCACGGGCGAACCGGAAGGCGCCGGTTCCGCCCACGATGGCGAACTCCCATGACGGGCTGGTGAAGATGGCCTCTCCCTGCTGGTAGAGGGTGCCGGAGACGCCCCCGTGGTTGTAGTGGATGACGTTGCTCACGAAGAAGGTGGTGGCGGGGGTGGTGTTATTGACGACGATGGCGGTGCCGCGGACGTACCCCGTAACGGAGGAATTGGCGGCTGCCGTCTCCGTCATCACGAATTCGTACACCACCTCCTGCCCGAACCCAGTCACCGTGCCAGGAGCTGCAGGAAGCGCCGCCGGAACCATGAGGAACTCGTTCTCGCCAAAGCCCTGCTGCAGGTAGTAGCTCAGGGTGTAGGTCTTACTGCAAGAGTTCTTAGCGTGAGCGAGAGCTGGTGACTGCAGCAGAAGCGAGAATAGAATCAAGCCCGGTAGAAGCACGGGATTCCTCCTGCCGGCGGGAGCCATTGCGCTTGAGCACTAGAGAGAGAGAGAGAGAGAGAGAGAATGTGTGTGTGTGTGTGTGTGTGTGTTGTTAAGCCTGCTTCCGCAGCTTAAACGTGCTCTTATATAACCTCTCGAGTCGTCCAGTAGTGTTAACGCTGTGGTTTCCTACTAAGACGAGCGTGGCACGATAATGGAGTTTGCGTTGACTGCAATAAAAGATTGTTCTACGTTAGAGTAATCATGTTAAAATCTCTCTCTTTCTGTCTCTCTCGTTGTGTCTACACGTTTTAGCCCAATGGACCATGGCCTCAGCTGGCATGCACACGACCGCCAATCGTGGGTGTTCAGTTGCATCTAATTTAGTTGAGGAGCAATCCACTTGGACCAGTTGCTTGCGTATATACTATATTTAGTTTGTTAGTCAAAGTTTCAACTTACGTGTTCTTCACTATATTTCGGCTGGAGGTCGTTTCCTCTCAACTCACTCAAAAACAGCTCAACTTTCCCGGCTAGTCTTTTTAAACACGGTTAGCTTCTTTCATATATATATATATATATATATATATATATATATATATAATGCTACTATTCTCCTCTAAATGCCACCACAACCTTATTGACTTTGCTCCCAAGTACATTATAAGTGTCATTTATTTACAGTAAACATACAATCATTTTGGTACTTTTTCTTGCAATAATAATTTGGATTTCACTTTCTTAGAATCCGTTTGCACTAATGACAAGGAAAACAAGCTGGACTAAAAAAGGAATGCTAGCTGCATTTTTGTGTTCTTATTCTTTTGTTGAAAGCTATTTTTAATGTCATCTTTATAGTTTCTATATAGGATTATTTATGCAAATTTTATAATTATGTCAATTACAAGCATATAGAATAAGAATGTGCTATCAAACTTCACTACTGTGATCAAATATATATTCACAACGATGTACTATATATTAAATTGTGTATATGTACATTTAAATTTTCAAATTGGCAAGTCTTTAAATCTGCTTAAGTCTTGGGCCATAGACCACCACTAGTGCCATCAAAGTTGAGAAACTAAAACCTACATTCATACAACACCTTAGGTTAAAATTGTGTTAATACATATTGTAGGTGTCATTTTCTCTAAATGCTTGTTATTGATATCCTTGATAACTTTAGTTATTACCCAAGTTAAACCCAATTTGACCATAAGAGATCATTTTTTATTCAACTGATAGTATTAATTACAATTTCTAGACAAAATTCTAGTTCTATCAATTTACCAATTTATATTCAACATAACCTTTTCATATATTTTCAGTCATTTCTCCATATTTCTAACTTTTGCAACATTCTTCATATGCCTATTCTTTGTTCACTTTTGCAACATCTTTTTTTTTTTGAAAACTCTATTTATTTAGTAACTTCTTCTCCATCATCAAGTAGCTCTCAAGAAGTAGTTTCTTATTTGTTCTCTTCTTTGCTGCATGTTTACGCTAGGCCACACTCAAACCATTCAAGTAGGTGTCATGTTGCAAACGTGCTACTACTATGTGTCATGAGATTGTTTGCTGTGTCTCATTGCTAGCTTATTGTATAAAAACCGATACCCTTTTGAGTGCTTGATGGACTAACTACTGCACATGTCTTATTAGTGTATAATGTAGCTACTTTGTCTTTGCAATATGCTTGCATGCTCCATGAGAGTGTGGGGTGCCATTCTCCTTCCTAACCTACCATCACTAAATCTATCGTTACTCTATTGACTACGTTAGAAGGATTAGACAATCTTTTTTGCCACTTTATGAGTCACTTCTCACTAAGAAGACTTGCAAACACAATAAGGGATTAGGCCCACATACCCACATTTATGCATTTTCTTAACCTAGAACGGAAACTTACGGATGCATCTAAGGTTGTGATAAACTATGCATTTGGAGACCTATGTCCATAATCATGCTTATTTCATGAGATATAAATGTGACATTTTCTACAATTCCATACACGATTTGATATGCAATTTTCATGTTCATTTCAATGTTAACTTAAACACACTTTGATCTATAATTTTTGCATGGCTTTTCAGGCATTGCTTTAGGTTAAAGAAAAAAACCAAGGAGTTGCTAGTGTAGACCTATGGCTACAACCACACTTCTACAACCAATAACTCCATGGTTTTTTTGAGGGGATGCAATGGCAATGGAGAAGGAGAAGAGGAAGATGCGTGAGAAAAGAGCACACACAATGTAGGTGATGTCCAATTGAACTGACAGCCTTATTGCACTATCATATTTTATATGAATAAAGAATGGATGGTCACAGTGTACACGGTTAGGCCCAGAGGCCTTTTACCCCAACAACCTCCCACTAATAGGCCAATGTGGCTGGGGAGTGAAAACAAAGAAAAGAAAAGAAAAAGACAAGGTGAGGAATCATGACATCTCACCCAATGCCCAATCGGAAAGCAAGCTGTGCAAGAAGTGTCGGGAACCTCTGCAGAAGAAGAGTCAAGTATTCCCCAGTCCATGACATCCAGGAGATAAGCGATCCCGCAGCTCCATACAATGGAGCAATCCAAGAATGCTTTTCATGAAGTAAGCACAACTCATCAGTGCACGACTGTAAAACATTAGAGTCACGCAAAGCATCACCGTGGCGCATACAAGACAGTGGAGAGCAGTCAAACTCTCATGAGTCAATCACTGAAAGAGACCCAACATCTTGGACACTCGTCCAATGGGGTCTCAAGACTACATGTGGCCTCAACAAAGTGGAAGATTGACATATGGCTGGCTGTCCAGCCTGTAAAACTACAAGAAAACGGCTCTCATGAGCCTGCAAGGGGTCTAGCAACTGACCATCAACATCCTGATTCTAATTGCTATGCATAGCTACGTCATCTGGGCCAATAAGTGCCTCATTTTCAGCATAAACAACTTGATGTAATGGCAATGTAGTTGTTGTAAAATCAGCCATAAAGCATATTGAACACTCATCAAGAGGCCTAAGATGTGTCTGCATCTCATAGAAGACAGCATGACGGCTGCGTATGACCTATTGGGCATCCAAATGCCATAATCTATAGGCCTTAAAGTCACCACCTCCATAACCAAGGAGGATACATTTACGTGACATAGGCTCATGTGGCATACGTATAGATGCCTAGCAGCCAAACATCCTCAAGTAATCATACGAGGGTTGCATGCCACTCCATGCCTCATGGGGTGTAATACCATCCAAGGTCAAGCACGACATCCTGTTAACCAAATAGACTACCGTCATAAGGGCCTCACCCTAAAAGCCATGAGACAACCCAATTGTGGTAAGCATAGAAGCAACCTTTGCCTGAAAGGTCAAACACATGCCATGAGCAATCCCATAATACCATAGGCACAAGAAATCAATGCCATATTGCTGATAAGAGGTCCGAAAGCTGGGAGAGAGAGCATGACTCTCATAATCCATTTGCAAGCGCCTAGGCCTGCTACCAAAAGAATCCATAAGCCTATCAAGCATAACTGCAGCAACCTCAATCTGCACCAAGGGAAAAGCCCAAACATGGTGGGTAGCATGATCAACAAAGGTCACAAAGTACGACGCTCCACCAAGTGATTGGGAAGGCATAGGTCCATATATTACACAATGGACAAGATCTAGAGGAGCATGCCTCGTACGATTGCCATAAGCCAAGGGGGATCTGCAAGGACCAAGAGTACAATCAGGGCAAGCATCAAGATCTGTAAGTGACATAGGAGGAAACAATGAGTCTAAACGAGACAAGATCTCCATCTCTCTGTGGTGCATATGGCCTAGGTGATAATGCCATAACAATGCTTGTGGTATCCAGATAATTGCAACCATAGAATCTCCCACATGAGAGACATGCACTAGGTAATGAGAACCAACTCGAGAACCTCTGGCCTAAACCAAGCAACCATGACAGATCTTCCATGACCTATTCTGAAGAGAAACAGAGTAACCTACATCATGCAACTCACTGACAGAAATCAAGCTCTTACTGAGCATGGAAACATGTAAAACATCCCTAAGCATAAGAGAAGTCCCATTAGGCAAAGCTAGGTATATGTCCCCTATACTAAGAATAGCATTAGTTTGCTCAAGGCCCAAAGAAATGCATCCATCAAACTCCCTATAAGTAGAGAACCATGCTCTATGTGGAGTAACATGACAAGATGCCATAGAATCCAATAGCCAATCTGAGGCGTAGGCCGTATCACTAAGCAATAAAGTTGTAGGGAAACTAGATGACAGGAGTACATGCTCAACTGCATCATCATGGGTAACAATGTGTACCTCACCACTAGTAATAGTGGTAACACACGCTACATCTCCTGTATCTCTGACTCTCTACTCATGTCGAGTTTGTCTCTATCTCTACTACTCTCTAATCCATCTTAAACATTTTCTTTTAGCATGCCCAAGCTTCCCACAATGGAGGCATACATCTATAGAAGAAGAATCTGTAGAAGACAACAAGGAATCCAAGTCATCATGAATAGGGCTATCCATAGCATCCACGAAGCTCAAGGAGTCGAGGGCTGTCCCAACATAGGAAACTTGCTCATTAAGACAATTATAAGTAAAAGCACAACTGGTAGAAGCATGCTGCTGCAAGTACTCTTCCATCCTCACTAGAGAGGGAAGCACAGAAGCATCAACTAGGGATGCAGAAGCTCCCACATGAAAAAGACTCGTAGCTAAGTGCATGAAATAACCAACCACAATAGTCTAAAGGACAAGACATCTGTCAAAAGAGCATACGGTATTCAGCCATGAAATCAGCCCATAACCATAATGGCAAACATGACTCTGTAGTACATCAGACCACATAGTAGTATCCAAGTCAATGCAAGATCGATAAGTGGCATAGGATCCTACAATGGTCAAGCTCCACGAGAAGCCCAAGTATCTGTACAACAACATTCAAATAAGTGGCTATGTAAAGTACATGATGATAGACAAAGTGCATAGCCAGGTAAGCATCAAGAGCAACTGCTCTTTGACCTGTATGGGCAAAAGCAACCCAACTAGCATAGAACCTAGGCAACACAGAAGTAACAAAGTCATAATTGTTAAACCCAAGCATTGTCAAGAAGTCTAGTGATCAAGGAGTAACCCACAAAGAACCAAGCATCAATGAGCAATGAAATCTCAATAACCAACTACCAAGACAATGGAGAAAGCACTGCTCAAATATGTATTTGCATCCAAGTAAATCCAAGATTCATAATCGAGGCATTACAGGAAAAATAGCATCCAAGCTGCATAAGTGATAAGCCAACCAAATGCAAATTGCTCCACAAAATTCTCAAATGCAAGTTGATTCAAGCCCAAACATCTACCATACTACAACCAAACCCAAAAGCATCCACATCAGACATCAGTCCCATAATGGGTAGCACGGGGTATAAATCTTGTCAAGTAAAATGCCATCTGCAAATAAAATGATAGTGAACCAAGATTTGAGCTCTACTCTTTGCTCAAGAAGTATCCGAGAGCATAAACATCAAAGTGGCATCATCCAAATACATCAATATATCATCCCGAGTAGTTGAGAGCACCCGTAGACCACAGGCATAATCAAACTAGAGGTAAAATAACCTGTCAACCAAGGTAGCATAAATCCCAACCAAGAACAAAGTGTTCGCATCCAAATCAAGGCTCAATATCTCTCAAATAGCATATCTAGGCATAAACCATGACGACCAAGCATCAATACATCCAATAGGACACTTGAATGTCAACAAAGAGCATTGTGCATAAGCCGTCCTTGATAAAACCTTGCTTCCTAAACAATGTACAACAATAAATCCCTGCATAAATCAAGCTATCGAAGCTCAAACCAAGTCCCAAAGCATCTCAAAACATTGGGAAAACATCCCCAAAGCATTTGGGCATCAAATACTAAGCCTCGGGAGCATCACATAAGCTAAGAGCATGATATTTTCTTATTGTAAATCAACTCAGATCTGTTATAGAAAATTCTATGGTTTTAATTTGGTAGATATGACATCACCATTGTGTCTGGAGCGTACCAAAATCCCAAGTTAGACTCTTACCTTGCCTAAATCGAGTTTCGAATGCTCGAGATATGAGAAAAAATGGGATTTTTAAAGCCAGATTTTGAAACAGACGTAAAAGAACGTGAGCTGATACTGTGGGGCTTGCTGGTTATGCTGAGGATAATGGGGAAAATGGGGACATACAAGGTTCCCAATGAAGCCAAGGAACATGTGCAAAGAGGCTATGAGGGCCGAGGAGAGGTGGGAGATGAAATCTTACCTCGGGGGGAAGAAGCCATGGCTGGCATTGAAGCTCCAAGCTCTAGATCTTCAATATGGGCTGAAGTAATGCCAGGCCAAGCTCCACGATCAAGCTTTGATCCAAATCTTTGATACCAATTGAACGGGATGCAATGGTAGTGGAGAAGGAGAAGAGGAATATGCAAGAGAGAAGAGCACACACAATGTAGGTGATGTCCAAATGAACTGACAGCCTTATTGCACTATCATATTAAATATGTATAAAGAATGGGCGGTCACAGTGTACACGGGCAGGCCCAGAGGCCTTTTACCCCAACAATTTTTTCTTCCTAGATTGCATACTCATTGGGTTGAGCATCAATTTTACAATTTGAATGCACATATTAAGAAAATATTATACACATTTACATACATTGAGATAATTAAATGTATATAATAAATATGACAAGAATAGCTATATTACTTGAAATGTATTAAAGGTATATATATGATTTTCAACCAAGCTATCATGGCTTCTAATGCCTACTTATATGCTACTACATACATCATAGCTCATATATCCTATGATAAGCTATCACCACCATTCCCTCCCTTTGTAGCATAACTCTAATCATCCACATTGCCATCAGCCTCTTGATCGTTGTGCTCTTTGCTTTGATCTAGATCACCCTCCCTCTCTAGCCATGTCATTGCGTTGTTGTCCTGCAAAGTATTCAAGGTTAGAATGACTTAGAACTTTCAATGTGTTTAACATAAGAAACAACTTAACAAATTCTTTATACGGTGATTTCACGTCATTACTACTTTGTAATGATGACCTACTATTATCACAAGTGCATCCATGTGACTAGCAACCACAAAAAGAGCCTCTATCAAAGAATCAATTGAACCACTTCATCTCGGTGCATCTCTACCATGGGTCTTAGGCTCATGGTTACTACTACTACCACTCTCATGGATGGCTCATGCTCTTGGGACTCTCTTGTATATTGGAAAGATAAAGTTAATACTATATGAGCTACGTAGTTTAAAAACTTGATTATTATTATAGCACACCATAATCATCACTACTAATAATCCATGTATTTATTCTTATGTGCATAATCTTTATCATATTGGTGCATGTATAGACACAATCAGGGAGGCAAAAGAACTAATAGTATCCATGTCTATTATCTTGTTAGAGACATGGACCATATGTTTGATTGGAAGGAAATTATTAAATCTAACTAGAGCACTTTATCGATTTCCAATTTAAAATATAGAATGATAATAATTATACAATATGTACAAGGTTAAATCCCACTATCCAAGTTTTAGAACTATGAAAAGTACATGAAAGATTATTTTACATATTAATTTACATACTTTTAATGTCATTGCACCTCTAGATATTGATTTACAAATTTTTAATATCGCAATGTGTGGTAGGATCCTCTCATGGAGATGTATGCATAGTATGTGGAGTTAGAGGAACTTTCCCCCCCCAAGTGAGGATGGGCTCCATCTCCATCTTAATACATGATATTCTTCCACTTGATTTGTTGAATCCTTATATGAAAATATAGGATATCTCATTTTCCATGTACTTGTAGGTATAGTTACCAAATCCACCACCCATTTATAATAAATAGATAAGGGATAAGTAGGCTATAATCCATCTCTATGTTTCACCGTTGAATACATTTGATAGGTTGGACATGATTCAACAAAGTGATCAATGCCCCAATATATCCATTACCACCAATATCTTTCCTTTGTCTTCTCAAAGGTTCCCCAAACACCTTTATAACTAGCCCACAAACTCTCATGAAATGCGTGCATCACTTGTATCTATGTAGCTATATCACCAAGGACTCATAGTGGAACCCCTTTCTTTTTTCACATGCTTTCAAAGAAACCTATCTTCCAAAAATAACCCACAGATCTTTCTTTTAATCCTCTTGTATTCTTATTCATACAATGCTTCTCTCCTTGTCCATGTGCTAAGGTACTACCCGATTTTCACTACAAGATACAAGCCTCATACTGACGTTCAAAAACACAAATGTTCATTTAAAAAATTTCCCCTGTTGTCACTAAAAGCATCGGTATAAGCATCTCTACAAATTCATCATAGAGAGCATCGCTATTTACTTTGTATTAGAGTCTCTTTTGTGATGCTAATTGCGACGTTAATAGTGACGCTCTACGATGCCAATAGCGATGCATATAGTAAATTAGCGATGCAAATAATGATGGTTAAAGAGAGAAAAAAAATTGTGCTTGCTACCCTACCACCCATAGCACCATGTGCTGTATAATATTCTGCAAAGCATTTACATATTGGATACGCAATCATCGTTAAGATGATCGCAAAAACTACTTAAAACCACAAGACTAATAACTCATAAAATAAGTACAAGACTAGTGATGACAACTCATGAAATCACATGGAACCATGAAGAGGAGAGCCAAACAAACATAAAAATCTATTTGTAAATACTGCTTAGTGCGATGTTATACAAATGATGATAAGTACATCAAAGGAATGCTACATGGGAGAGGCCTTCACAAATCACAAGACCAAAAAAGAAGATGATGTGTACTACACGAATCTAAGCATGTGCTACATATTCTTGCCATCTAAAAGCTTGTCTCGATACAGAGTGTCAACAAAAAAACTCTATAAAATGAATGATCAGACAATAGTCCACTCTACATAATATACCATAAAAAAACTAATGACTACAAACAAGAAAAATGATTGACTTATTGGGTGCCACACGTACGTATAATCTATCGGTAAGTACAGTGAGACCATGTCTTTCTACATATCAAGTCTCCAAACCTGTGGTTGGGATCATGGTTTTTGATCAAGTGCTACAAAGAAAATAGGATAGCATTGTTAGAAACACAATCATTAGTACAAGTAATATTCCAAATAAGAAAGGGAAAAGAACCAAAATAAAACTTACAAAGTCCTCCAAATAAGTCATGTGGCCACCACTTCCCAGATAATGCATGGCCTCTGCCTCCAATCATGCCCTCGCTGCCTCCCACTACTGCCGCCATCATCTTGGAGAATCTATGGCCTCCTCCCCAAGCCATCCTATGTCTAGCCACTCGAGCTTTGAGGTGCCACTCTTGATTACCTTGCATGCATTTGATTGTCTATGTGACATGTATGCATGCATACACTCCATCATCCATCTAGTGAAAAATCTTTCTGCCATTGTAGGTATCAAAAACTCCTCATGCAAAGACTTAATACGTTAGTTCTTGCTCCCCTCGAGATTATTCTTCCAATGGTCTAGGACATTGTGCCTAAATACTTGTTGGCACAACTCCCTCATGTGAGATATCACTCTCCTTCCCTCATCATTCATGATTACAGCACCTATACTGTCATCTATGAGGCATCCATACTCTATTGGGGTATGTCTAAGGTGTGTCCTCTCCCAACTGCGACCACACTCTTGGGCATAACCAAGAGACCCCTATATGTATGGCATATATGTGGGGATAGTGTCTCTTAGAGTAGCACCCATAAGAGTGTCTCCTGTGGATGGGTAATTGAAACTTGGAGTCATAGGAGTAGATGTCCCTGTAGGCATGACAAATCCTAGAGGTGACAAGTATCCACTAGATTGACAGGATGGAGACACTACATCTATGCCTCCACAACACCCACCTAAGCCATCCTCTTCTCTAGAACCAGTATGAGAGCGAGGAGTAGAAACTCTCTCTGAAAATAACTGCAGGCTCATAGCATTCACATTTCTATAGCATCCCCTAGAACCACTTCCTCCATCCAAGGACAATCTAGAGTGTTGACCTCATCTTCTAGAAATCGAAGCATGAGAGTGTGCCAAAGTAGGTCTCATAGAATGGTCTAAATTTTATGTCCATGATAGCTCGTGGTATCTGCCATATCTCTAAATCAGGCCATCTAATTTGAAGACATACATGTAAATATCTCATGGAACTCCTCATTGGTCATCCCTTGACTCATCCTACTCTCTAGGTGTTGTCAAATGTAACTTGCACATACAGAAAATGATGTTAACATAGTCAATAAAGGATTTAGATAAATCACGACACTATAACTCTTTAAAAAATGATGCTAATTAAAACACATATGCTAAAGTACCCTTAAAAGTGAATCATCAATGAATTAAGTGGATATAATTACTACTCCTCGCCTTGTGGATTGAGTAAATCATCAACGAATTGAGCGGGGAGTGGCCATAGCATATTGTTGTCGAAATCCACCATCGATAGCCACTCTAAAATATACACTAATTCCTTTGACACTAGCCAACCTTCAATCGTGTTACCTTTTGGCTACGAGCTCATTGTCGTATAAAGCCCTTCAAGGTTTTCATGAAGTGCTCCAAGAAGAACATCCATTGCGTATGGACATGTCCCACAATCTCCACTTCATCTACGAGATGCAATAGGAGGTGAGTTTATATTGTGAGTATGCTTGTGGGCAAGTACTATTTCTCACAAAGAGACAGATCATCTCCACCATTCCCCGCCTTGCGGATTTAATAGAGGATGTCTTGATCTCCTTCTATGAGATCCATTGCACTAAATTCAACTTGTAAATCGCCTTGCATATTTCTAGATTGAGACACCCCGGGATTGCAGTCGATAGTATAAATTGTCACAAATGGAGAAGCATTATGAGCGAGTAGATACTAAAGAGTGAAATATTGAGGCTACTTGCAACCAAGATCAAGATAAACCTCACATATCTTATGCCAATCATGGGATTTCAGCCCTGATATAGCTAGTTGTCTTTAGAGAAAGCAGACCTAAGAGAGCACATCATACATATCGGGGTGCAGATAGACTTGATAATTTACTTTATGATGCACTCTTCTTTAGTGGACAAGACCCAAGGAGCATGAGATAGTTACAAGCGACCATCAATGTTTGACTATGGCCAAAGCACCTCCATCTTGCCTACCTTCTTCAAATACATTCATGCCCCTATAGTGTCTCTCTTTCATGTAATATGATTCCATAATAAGCTACACAAATTTTTGAAAACATACATGGGATCCAACAAATGGTTTATCTGTAAGTAGGTCCTATATGGAAATTCATAGAAAATTGAGAATCGTCACATTCTACTTGGATGTGAATCCTTATGAACCATTTTCAAATCATACTAGCTTTAGGCATTCATTCTTCATGTTGGAGGTCCTTGATATACCATCTCATTCATGATCTTCAAGAGTCTAATTGTGGCCCATACAATGGACATGCATTATAACCTGAGATAACAAGACCTCTCACAACACCCCTATCTAGTCAACACAAACTTGAATGAGCTATGTTAGATATCACCAAATGAGAATGGAAGACCACTTACTTGAGCACTCCTTGAATCCTAGAAAGTCATGCAAGTCCATATGACACTCACTAGTATATTAGCAAACCATCAATCATCGTGCTTGCTCATGTCTTCCATAGCAACCCCCTCCTCCCTCAAAATCTTGAGCTCATCAACTAATGGATAGAGGTAGGCATCCATATTCTTGACTTTGTAGCACCTAGGAATGAGTAAGCTAAGGATCAAGTATCTCTTCTTCATAGAAAGCCATGGTAGGATGTTGAAGTTAACAAGGACTACAAACCACACATTGTAAGAAGTTGAGTGAAGACAAATGGATTCACAGCATCCATAGCAAGACCAAGCCAAAGATTCCTTAGCTCTCATGCAAAGCCTATAAAGATGGAGTCAATGTGGATCCATACACATGAATCTACTGATATTTGTTGGACTTCATCTGTGGATCTATTCTGTGCATGCCACATTGTCAAGCTTGCCATGTCTGACGTACGAAACATGTGACATATACGCAATATAAGTGGAAAGTGTTTGAGAACCTTCTCAGGGATAGTTTGCTATTACAAGTCCTATTGATACCTATGAGCACCACACTTTGGATATGTCTCCCTACTTCTGTAATCTCCTCAAAATAACACACAATCATTGGCACACATGCATTGATGTTGTTGTAGTCTATGCTAAGTTTTGGTAATGCCAATTGTGCATCATCATCGGAGTGAGGTATCATGTTTCCAAGTAGTAATATATCATACTTTAGCAACCTTTAAAAAATCAAAAGAAACCTTGAAGAGTACAAGGTTTTTTTAATTTTATAATAAAGTCAAAAAAATCAATGAAGCATAGAACGTACCTAAACAACTCAATCACACTCGCATTGCTCCACCCGTACTTTGCATGCACACTTAGGGGAGTGCAAGCAATGCAATGTTTTCGTCTGATTGCCAGCTTGTATTGAGTGTATGGACATGGGACACACTCATTAAGATACACCTCATGATTTTGGACATCATGACTATCATCATTTTCCATTTGGTCTATGTTGCGACAAATAATAGGTTTTTGTTCCCCTCATTGGTGATCTTCCTCCATTTTAATCTCTACTTCTCTTTCTCTCCATTTCCCTTTATTTTTTTGCTTCCCTCCATCTCTTTGTCCATTTATTTTCTCTCTATGTCTCATTGTCTTTATCTATCCCCTCTCTATTTCTCTCCCCACTCCTCTTCCTCTCTCTCTTTCCCTTTTTTAAATTTTCTCCCTTCACCCTTCTTTGTTTCTCTCCCCACCCCTCTTTCTCTCTCTCTTTTTTTAAAAAAATTTGCCTCCCTTCATCCTTCTTTGTTTCTCTCTCCCTCCTCCCTCTCTCTCTCAATTTGTCTTTCTCTCCCCCATCTTCCCTTCCACTCTCACTTCTTCTCTCCTTTTCTTTTCATCCATTATTCTCTCTTTTTCCTCTCCACTCTCACTCAACGCATCTTGTTACAATCAAAATCAAATATAGAAAATAAAAAATTACCTATAAAACAAGGACATTGAAAGACCCTCTCTCTCCACCTCTCTTTGTGACTCTCTTCCCTCTCTCCATTTAATTTTCTATCATTCAATTCTCTCTAATTCTCTCATTGTTTCCGTTTTTCTCTCTCCCTCCCTCTCACTCTCTATTTATCATTGTGTCTATCTCTGTTTTTCTCCGGCCTCTTTGTGTCCCTTTTTCTCTCCCCCACTTTCTTTCTTTTCTTTTCCCTCTCCTTCCTCTCTTTATCTCACCATTTCACTACAAGGATTTAAGCCTATAGCGACGACGGGTAGCGACGCAGGTAGCGGTGTTGCTATTTGCGTCGAATTTACAACACAAAAAATAGCGACTCCCCACAGGGAAAAAACATAGGCCAAAACTGAGCATGGGTTTATTTTGGCATTTTTGTGTCTATTGTTTTGAGAGCGAGAGCGACCGTCGTAAGAGAGGGAGAGGAAGAAGGCTTGCCGTCGCCGCCGCCGCCGCTGTTTGCGAAGGAGAGGAGGAGCCTTCATCGCGAAGAGGAGCCGCCCCACAGTCGTCACCATATCTCATCGGTGAGTCTATTCTCTCCTTCTTTTGCTTGTTTAGGGTTTAATTCTCTTTCTCTTTTGCTTGTTTAGGAGAGGAAATGAGAGAGAAAGAGAGGGAGAGGGAGAGGGAGGAAGAGAAAGAGAAAGAGAAAGAGAAAGAGAAAGAGAAAGAGAGGGATAGGGAGAGGGAGGGGGAGGAAATGAGAGAGGGAGAGAAAGAGAAAGAGAGGGAGAGGGAGAGGGAGAGTGCATTCTCTCTCTCCCTCTCCCTTTTGCTTTTGGAGAGTGTTAGGATATATTGTGAGAGGGAGAGGAAATGAGAGAGAAAGAGAGGGGGAGGGAGAGGGAGGGGGAGGGAGGGAGAGGGAGGAAATGGAAGAGGTTGTGGGCAAAACTCTCTATTCACTTTTTTGAAGTGTTCAAATTAACATAGGATGCATACATAGATCATTCTTGTGTGTGCAAACTTGAGAGGTCTCTTCTCTCTCCTTGTATCCTATCTTCTTATGCTTCACATTGAGGGCGAGGGCGAGGGTGAGGGTGAGGGTGAGGGAGAGTGAGAGAGGAACTAAGTGAGGAACTAGAAGAGTGAAGCTTCTCTCCTATCTTGCATTCTTCTCTTCTACCCCTTCTTCTTCTACAATTTGGAGGGTGAGAGGTGGAGTTGAGATGAGGTTGGGATGTCCCTCTTTCTTTTCTATGCTTCCTCTCTTTGTTGGAGTACTTGAGGAATGGATGGATTGCAAAATGGAGTGGCGTAACCAATTGAGGGAGCCATGCTTGGATTGTGAGAGTCAATTGATTTGAGATGACGATTTGATTGGTTGAGTATATTAGAGTAGATAGAAATCAACAACTCAACTTTTTATTAAAAAACTCTCTAATCATTTGTAGTAGAGATTTGAATTGGATTGATTGATGATTGCTATGGAGGATTAGTTATGTCCAACGTTTGTTAATTGCATTAGGAAAGAAATTAGTTATGTCTACTGTTATGTCTAATGATTGCTATGGAGGATTAGTTATGTCTAATGTTTATCAATTCTATTAGGAAAGAAATTCGTGAATTTTTTTTACTTACGACATGAAATTAGTTCTCTAGATAAAACACCCTATGGGTTGCATTCAAATTGAACTCACAATGTAACCCATCTAAATGCAACTCATTGGAGAGTGTTAGGAGCATTTAAATGGAAGGATCTCTTGAGTGAAAACTAGTAGGAAGAGAGGGATATATTTTCCAAATAAAAAATTTAAGGAAGAAAATGAAATGAGAGAGGGAGAGGAAGAGAGAAAACGAAATGAGAGAGGGAGAGGAGAGAGAAAAAATGAGAGCACGAATGGATTTGAAGGAGGTAGGTAAGATGGAGACGCTTTGGCCGCAATCGAGTGCTGATGGTCGCAGCTTCCTCGCGCTCCTTGGGTTTTGTCCACTAAAGAAGAGCACATTGTAAAGCAAGTAATGAAGTCTATCCGCACTCCGATGGGTATGATGCGTTCTCTTAGGTTCGCATTTTCTAAAGACGACCAATTATCATGGCTAAAATCCCATGAGTGGCATAAGATATGTCAAGTTTGTACTACGAATGGATTGTAATTAACGTGGGCATTTTGCTATTTGGAATGTAGCCATTATTCATAATGCTTTCTCATTTGTGGCAGTTTGTACTACCGATCGCGATCGCAGGATGTCTTACTCCAGAAATACGTGGGACCATTTACAAGTTGTCGACTTTGATGCAAAGGATCTCACAGAAGGAGATTAAGACATCCTCTATTGAATCCACGAGGCGGGGAGCAATGGAGATGGTCTGTCTCTTTGAGAAATACCTGCCCACCAGCATGCTCACGATACCAATCCACCTTCTTGTGCATCTTGTGGATGAAGTGGAGATTGCTGGACCTGTCCATACACGATGGATGTTCGTCTTGGAGTGCTTCATGAAAACCCTGAAAGGATTTGTGCAACAACGAGCTCGGCCAGAAGGTAGCATGGCCGAAGGTTGGCTGGTGTCTGAGCCACTAGTGCATATTTCACAATGACTACCAATGGTGGAGCCAGACAATGAAATGCTATGGTCGCTGAAGGATGATGATAGACTGACTGGAGATGTGGTGGTTGGAAATGGGGTAGAAAAAAGAATGGATGTCTCAATGGAAGAGAAAGTGAATCGCTTTTGTATGTTGCATCATGCCTCTATGGAGACGTGGCTTGCCAAGTATCAGATCGCTAGGAAAGATCGAGAGGAAGCGCGAGCTGAATTTCGATGTAGTACACATCATCAACCGATTCGATATCCCAAAGGCATGGAGGAGATGCCGCGGTTTATGTCAACGCGATGGTTGCATGGAGCTTTGACCGCAGCGTCTCGCGAAGGGACAGAGGTCTCAATGGAGGAGTGGGAATTCTCGAGGGGATGTAGTCCAAAGGTGATGAGGGGTTTAGACTCTGTCATATCTAAATTTTATATGCGACATCTAATTTGAGTGTTTCAATGTACAGTACAAAATACATAGTGCAGCATGGTCTTGCGGACGGCATTTTCGCATGGAGCGTATTGACAAAATGCGCTCCACAATGGACTGTGGTATCATGGCAAGGTTTGAGCAAGAGAGCCGGCGACGAGCAACGGATCCAAACACGGTTGTGGATGAGATGGAGTATTTTGGGAACTTGCAAAGTATTTTTATGGTGAATTACCATATATTCTCCATGATACTATTCGATGTGCAGTGGTTCAAAGTGGTACTGGAGGAGCTGGAGCAACAGTTCGACGAGATCCATTTGGATTTCTCGAAATAGATTCCGAAAAAAAATGGACGGATTTGCGTGACACCTTTGTGTTGTCGGCCCATTGTGAACAGGTGCATGCACTCATTTGCTTGCTAATTGTATTATGACATGGTTTATGTCACAATGGTTTAAACTCTCTTGTATATGTTTGTGAACAGGTAATCTTCTATCCAAACCCCTGACAACCTCGATGGTGGTATGTTATACCTTCAACTCCCCGAAGTGCGAGAGTATATGATCAAAGTGATGTTCCGAGCATAGATGAAGATAATATGCAAATAGAGGGGTCAATATTGCAAGGGGTGGAGGCCGTAGAAAGCTTGGAGCTAGCATCGGCTAACAAGGATGGAAATATAGGAGTCCAAAAATTCTTTGAGAACGAGGCGGACCCATTCTTTTGTGGTGACATGTCTATCGACCTTCCAGTGTATGCGGAGTTATGTCAAGAGATTACCATGGGACCATAGGATACTTCATACTTGGAGCATCCACTTACTCAATTCGTTGACCAATCGCTTATAAGGGTACATAAGATATGCATTTTAAGTGAGATTTTTTTTAAATGATTTATATTACTATGCTTTGTATGATTTAAATTGATTATTCTAACATCATTTTTTATCTGTGCAGGTGACATTTTCAGGATGAGTCGAGGGATGAGAGATGAGGAGTTACAGGACATCTTCGCATGCATGTCATTAGACCAGATCGCTAGATTCAGAGAGATGGCAGACTAGGAGCTGTCTCGGTCTTCATCAAGGCGCTCTGCTAGATCTGCTTCAGCATGACCGAATGCTTGGACTTCGAGCAGACGTTCTCGATGCTTACGACTTGGGCCAGAGGGAGGGAGTGCATTGGGATCAAGGGGATGCTACAGAGATACAGAGGCAGTGAGCTTGCGGTCGACACGGGATACAGGTGTGACTCCTCGCTCTCATGGCTCAGGTGGATGCTGTGGAGACACGGACATGGTGTCTCCATCTCATCATTCAGCTGGCGTCACCTCCATGATTTGTCACACCTATGGGGACGTCTACTCTAGTTACTCCGGCTTTTGCATAGCCGTCAGCAGGTGGCACCCCTGTGGGTGACACTCTGAGAGAGATTACCCCCGTCGGTACACCAGATGCAAAGGGGTCTCTTGGATATGCCCAGGAGCATGGACACAGATGGGAGAGGACCCATCTTAGGCAGACTCCTAGGGGTTATGGATATCTAGTCGATAGTAGGTCAGGAGCCATCATCATGAATGATGAGGGGAGGAGGGTGATGGCTCGCATGAGAGAGTTGTGGCAACAAGTTTTTTGACACAACGTCTTGGATCATTGGAAGAATATACCGAAGGGGAGCAAGGACTACATAGTAGCAACCTTGCACGAGGAGTTTTCGGTGCCAACCGCAGTAGATAGATTCTCTACGGGATGGATGATGGATTGCATGCGTGCATACATGTTACATAGACAATCCAACGCACACAAGGCAATCAAGAGTGGGGCTGAAAAGCCCGAGTGGTTAGATGCAGATGACTGGCACCGACTGAGGGAGGAGGCTACAAATTCTCCAGGACGTTGGAGCCAGCAGCACGAGGCGGCGAGGGCACGACTCGAGGCCGGAGTGGTCCATCATCTTGGGAGTGGCGGCCATAGGACATATTTGGAGGACTTTGTAAGTTTTTCTTTTGTTTTGCTTGTTTATTTTTTTGAAATATTCTTTGTACTAACAATCATGTTTCTAACAGTTAGCATTTTGTTTTCTTTACAGCACTCCATTACAAATCGCGATCGGACTAGCCTTGACACTCGATATGCAAAGAGGCATTGTCTCAGGGCATTAATCGACCGATTGTATAGATGTGACGGCCTTGTAAGTCACTCATCTTTCTTGTCCGTAGTTACCATAAGATATTTGAAACCATTATTGTATGGTGGATTGATGTGTTGTTTCTTTTTCTGGAGAGTCCGTTCGATGCTCCTTTGCGGCAAGACGAGCTTTCGGGGGACGAGGATACGTAGCTCGCCCTTAGATCCCTGGAGCTCACACACCTTTATTTTTGAGTCGCTTAATCTATGTAGACATTTTCTATGTATTAGTGATATCCTATCATGATTGTACCAATCGCTTTTTATGTGATCATGTATTTATTTCATGTATCAGTTTTATGATTTCAGTATACATTGTTTTTGTTTGCAAGTGCATTCTACACAGTAGTGCAGAAACTATTTTGTATGGCTCTCATAAAGCACAAGTTGCCCTGCCACAAATTTTTTCTTTTCCTATTACCGTCACTATTAGCATCGCAAATTTTACTGTTCGCATCACTATTAGCGTCGTTATGCACATCGCAAACCGTCGTTATAAGCGTCGGTATTGGCATCGCTATCAGCGACGGTTTGCGATGCGCATAACGACGTTAATAGCGAGCTCATAGCGACGCCAATACCGACTGTTCTATGGCATCACCAATAATGACGCTTTTTGCGACGATGGGGGCAAATTTTATTGTTTGCATTTTCATCGCTTCAAACGTCGGTATAAGGCCTATATCTTGTAGTGTTTTCTTCCACCACTTCCTTCACTCTCTACTTATCTTTCTCTCCCCCCTCTTTCTTTCTCTCTTTGTATTTCTTTGTTGCCTCTCTCTTTATTTCTCTTCCCCCCTCCTTGTTTCTCTCACTCATTCTCCTGTCTCTCTTCCTTCATATCCCACTTCTCTCTTCCTCTCTCTCTTTGTTACCCTTCCCCCCTTTCTCTCTCTTTTTCTCTCCCTTCCTTCATATCTTGTTTCTCTCTTCCTCTCTTTCTTTGTTATATTTCATCTCTCTCTCTCTTCCTTCTTCTCCCTCTCTCTTTTCTTCCTCTCTCTCTTTCAATGCATCTCATTACAAAGGGGGGGAAAAAAACACAAAAACAAAGCAAGAAGAGGCAATGCACCTTCCAAAAGGCTCAAGGATGAATTCTTTTTGGCCTCCTCGTCGCAACGTCCCTTCTTTCTCCCTTGCACACTTCTCCCTCTTCTTCACATATGACAGCGACGCCGGTGAGGAGCTCTCCTTCTCTCTCTTTACCTCTTCTTCTTCTTCTCCCTCTCAAGGTGACACTCTCTCACTCTCTCTTTCACTCTCTGTCAAAAATGTTTACAACAAATTTTGTGCTCGGGTTTTTGCCCCTTTTTTTCCTCAAACTGGTGTCACTATTTGCATTGCAATTAACATCACTATTAACATTGTAGTTAGCATTGCTAAGCGTCAATGCTATTTGTGACACAAATAGTGACATAAATAGAAACACTACTATTTTGTATTGCAAACCGTCATCACTATCTCCCCATTCCCTTGTAGCGTTTTGGCCACTGTCCTACATATGAGACTTTCAAAAACACCTCTAAAGTTATCACATATTTTTAAAAGTACTTTTTCTCTATTATCCAAGATTTAGTTATCATTACAAAAATATTATCTAGTGTTGTATTCATTGTTATAGCATTTTTTTATGTTGGTTTAGTTATCATACTTGCTATATTTAATGTTGTCCCTACATTATTGAGAGATGTACTTGAAATCACAATAGCTACCAACAATTAAGCCCTATAGCAATAGTATAATAATTTTCAATAGTAAAATCACACTCTTATTCTATACCCATCATCCTATCATCATCCTCAAAGCATGACTTTGACAATATGTCAACAAACAAACTATCCCTCCCCTACCCCTACAATGTGATGTAATTCAAGGTTTAGTAACTTAGTATAAGCTATCCACCCTAACATAGTAATATTTGGTATATCATGGCTTGTAATTATGCCTAATAATGGAAAGTAGTCCATTTTAATGATGACCATATTAGCATCTATAAAGTTTTACTTATCATTGATGTATATTACAATTCCTAAAGCTCTCTTTTCACTTATGGATACCTTCATTGCCTTTCATTTAACAATTTTATACCAAACCTGATAGCATATCTCTTCCCTTCATTTTCATCCTACCCAATCACCCACCCAATACCAATTGGGCTCATATCTAATGTGATGATTATAGGCTTCCCTTTTGATTAATCTACCTTTCTCAACGTCAATGTTAACTTTAACAATCTCTTCCATTTTGTCATAGCTTAAGTCTACTTTTGACCCCATTGGAACCTCTATCATTTCCTCAATAGTTGAAAAAGATCATTAGCCATATGCACAAAATGAGGGATCTATGTAAGGTAAATGCCACATGCTCCCAAAAACCTTGTGACCTTTTAAACACTAGCACAAATATCCTACATACTCAATACCATCTATCTTTGTTGGTTAATGCTTCTTGCTATACAATCCACACATGTGGCCCACAATCAACGTGTCCTTAATTGCAAACACAAATTTTTGGCTTGAGAGAGTCAAGTGCACTTCTTCGAAGTGAGATAATATCTTCTCATAGTTGGCTATATGTTTTGCAACCAGCTCTCTAAACTGATGAGCATCCAACTCTTCATTCTCCTCATCCTCTCATTACCCTTTATTGGTAGATCATCCAAAATGGGCATACTAAGCTATGGTATGAATCAATGAGCACCTTATTCATTTCATTTATCATGTGTGCCACCGAATTTGTCAGACCTTGTGGAAGAGTACACATTCATACCAAACTTAAGGGTGTCTACATAGTCATGATGTCCTTGCTTTCAACTACCACATCAAACTAATTATAGCCTAAATATAAATCTCCCAAAGAATAAATATATATTTCAATAGAAGCCTTTGCAAACTCATTGACTACAGGCCATGCATCAATATTTTTTATGGTATTGATGGTGGACTACATGTCTTGAATTAACCTCAATGCACCATTCTTCTTAGGCATGGTAAACCATCGATTTGAGAATGGGACTAAAGAAAACTCCCATATCTTCATGTGCATCTTTTCATTTAGTAGCTTCATTAACTTGGGAAAATAAGCCTTAGGCACTACAATCAGCCTCAAATTTTAGGGCACATGTAGAAATGTAAAAATCCGCATCAAAGCCACAACATTCAAGTTCACATAGCCTATTTCACTAGGCTGAAATCCAAGTTCCTTCCCATGTCTAGCTAAGATTTGTATAAAACATTCCCTTTTAGTAGGCAAGAGAAATGCCTCACAATCAATCTTTAAGTCCTTAAGTGTTTCAAGTAAATTTACAGCCTATACCTTTTGGATTCTACAAACTCGGTTGCCTTAAATTTCTCATACAACTCATCACCATGAGGTGGTAGTGGCAATGCAACTAGCTTGATTTTCTTATCAATTGTCTATTAACAACAATATCATCCAATTCTTTTAGCATTAATCCTTTGTATTGAGTAAACTTTGCTATGCTTCAAACATCTCCAGAGCATACTTGAAGAACCCTACTTTCAACCTCATTCTTTGCATTTCTTAAGGCTGAAATTTTAGCCATAGTACCAATCAAAATCAATCCACCATCATAGAGGTTTGAAATGCCCTCCTTCTATAGCCATAAACCCATACAAACAAAATATTAATATATTTAGTTTTAAGCCATTAGAGAAAACATGAGCTCAAAAAGATTCTTATACAGATTTTGATTAGACCTTGAGAAAGATTACTTTTCTTAGTAAAAGGGCCATTGGAGCCTTAGTACTATGACAAGAGAGAGTGATTTTTCTTTCAAGCCATTTCGTTCATACAAAGAATAAAAGCCTTGTTTTGAGATGGCTTATAACAATTGGTAATATCATAGCGATAACTATTATGGCCCATAATCATGAGACCCTATGTTCAATGCTAAATATTAAATTGACAAATTACTCTCATTGCAACTAAAGAAAGCTATAAGTTGCTACTATGGAGCAATGGCCATATTCAGCAAAATGCTATGACATGAAGTGTAGTTAATTGCTTCTAAAATCTATTGTTAAAATAAAGTCACTAACTTGAAAACCAGAGAGTCATTTTTAAGTCCATATCTCTCCTATAATGGGGTTAGACTTGAGCATAATTAGTTCACAACTATCAACAAATTACCTCAAGAAACTTTAGGGTACTACCAAAGACTCCAAAATATATAATATTTAATTATAAATAAATATGTTATATTAAATCTCAATTGGTGTAACAATATTAAGAAATTTAAGATTAACTTGGCATGCTATCTATAGAAAAGTAATAGTGATACTAAACAACATTTTCTATAATAAATAACTTTATTGATAACATACCTTTGGATGCTTGATAAAGATGTCAATTTGAAACACCTTCCACTTCAACCACCTCTATGCATAGGAAGCTTGCCTCTAATCATATATGCCCTATGAGATAATTTATGTTAAGGTTTGAAAGACCGCATACCTCTCTCTTTACTAGTCTCTCTCTATCTCTCTCTTGATTTCTTATCTCTCTAATCCTTTTATTTTCCTAAGCTCATTCACTCACACACACAATTTCTCTTATAAAGAGAACAAAATAAGCCAAACAACATAACCAAACTATAATCATTCTTATATTTTTCTCTTTCTTTAAAACAACCAAACTATAAATCTCAAATTTGTGATTAAGTAACTAAAAATCAACAAAAAAGTTATATTTATATTTTCTCTATTTATCTTGAGCTCACACACATCCACACTTTCTCACTTGAGTTTATCACAAAAAAGCTCAACTTCTAAGTTTCTCATACATATATGGAAAAACAAAAAATCCTACCTTGAAGCCATGGCCATTCTCAAGGATAATGTGAACAAGAGAGTGTGTTTAGAAGAGAAAAAAGAAAATAAATTAAAAAATATGAAAAATATGGAGGGAATGAGCTCTTACTATACAACCATTACTACCTCCACTCTCATTCACTCTTAGTATTCACAACCTTATAAAATGTACAAGGAAAGAAAAGTTTCATCTATAGAGTAAATTTACATTGTGCTAGTATCTACATCAACATGCACAAAGCCATTTGTATCAGTATATATGACGGTATACCTATCAATAGATTGATATCAAAATGTTTGTCAAAATTTTAAGGCATGTTATTATCAACAAATGTATTCATGATTTTACAAATGCAAATAGTAGTGATTATATGGACATCTATACCAAAAGTTTTTCTTTTTCACATTTTCATGGGAAACTTTTGTTGGTATTCCTAGAAGTGTAAGTTTGTTTGTAGAATTCCAACTAACAGATCACTCTATTGTTTAGGGTTTTTAACTATTTGATCTGCTCTGTAAATCTACTACCCAGCAAATTTAGAGCTTCTTCTCAGATTCATCAAATTCATCAAATAACTTTAGGGTGATGTTAGGTGGTGCAGCTTTTATCAAAGGTGTGGGAGTCATATTAGCATGGAGAGAAGCATATTCTTGAAAGATATAAGGTTCTCTTTACCTCTAATATCTTAAGAATCTATAGTTTGCATTTTTTTTTGAATGTTTAGAGCTTTGTTTGTTTTTTATGCCATTTGGATCCATGCTGCTTATGTGTTCAAGGCTTACCAAGATTGGGAAAAAGTAGGGATTGATGTCTTTTTCCTTGATGTGGTAGATGAAAAAATGTAATACATGCACCTAGCATGTATTTTTGTTTAGTTTTTTCTTTAGAGTTTTTTGGTAAATCGTTATTCGAACTTAATCCAAATATTTTCAAAAACTGTATAAGTTTTCAACTATGAGAGTGTGTAGACATCTTGTTGGTTATATATAAAACATACTTTGATATTATTTCAAATGTATTGATACAACATAGAATCTAATTAAAGTTTGCTAGTATTAGGTTTCATTTTCCACCAAGGATGTAGATATATCGAATTCACAACATCAATTGATGGGTACAATAGGAGATGCAAGCTTTTATTATCAAGAGAAAGTGAGAGGAGTGTTGAGATATCGAGCTCCACTCGTGATATGCCAGGGTGACCGTTGTGCATTTATGTCACCGACTTGTCAGTTGCAGATGCGGTTGGTACACCGCCCATGAATAATAGCTAGATGATAGCTATCCTTATCTACTCTAGTTCGTGGCTCAGTTAGTATGCCACCTTAGTCAGTTGAGTTTGGTTTGAGACCCATATATAGGGTTCTTCTATTTCTTTATACTAGACTTCCTTTTGGCTTACACAACTAAGAAGAGGAAAACAGTTTTTAGCCTCCACCTTTGTGTGTATTCCCCCATTGTGCAAGCAAGAAAGCTACAAGTGAGACTCCTTCCTTCTCTCCCACAATCTTGACATGGTATCAGAGCCTTGTTCGTGGTAAGGAGCTCAAGAAAGCAAGCCAAGCTCGCGGTGTTCTGGTAAGAGGAGCAGTGTTGCTTTCATTTTCTTTTTTGGGAGCAGATCTCTGCAGGTAGCACAGCCGGAAATTGCAAGAGTGCATTGTCTCAGGTTGAGACGCCCTTCGCGGTGAAGCAAGAGGGCAGTATATGCTGCGGAAAGGGCTTTAGCCCTTGGCGACCCTGTTTTTTTTATTTGAGGCCATTTCGGGGCCTGTTTTGGAGGTGGAAGTTTTCTGCACGCACTTAGGAAAAGGCCTAGTTTTATGCTGTGCGACCACTGTTCTACAGGTCAGTGAAAAGTTACTGTAGAAATTGCATCGTATACCTGTGCACAGAGACATTGGGAGTTACAGAATCATGCCTGTTGCCTGTTGATGCAAAATCGTTACTAGGAAGTGACTGTGTGGTCATATACCACTTTCGTCAGTTTTGCAGATTAGCCCTTGTGAGGCTTAAGTTGTATTCTTTGCAGTGACAGAATTTTTTACAGTGTTCTGTAATGGCGTCTGATTCTCTTTCACAGATTGTCACTGAAAAGCTTGACAAGAACAACTTCCAAGTATGGAAGTTTAGAATGACGAATTTCCTTATGGGAAAAGGATATTGGGAATTTGTTGCAGGAAATGAAGAAGAACCAGTTCTTCCTGATGTTCCCAATCAATAGCAAATGCAGGCATTTAAAGCATGGCATGAGAGAGCCAGGAAAGTTATGTACTGGCTATCTATCAGTATTTCAGACTCTATGATTGTGCATATTCAGGATGCAAGTACGCCAAAGGAGGCATGGGATACTTTGTCAAAAATGTATAGCACAAATACGCAAGCCAGGAAAATGCAGCTCAAGCAAGAGTTGCATAATGTGCAAAGAGAAAATATGAGCATCAATGACTACCACATGAAGGTGAAGAAGATTGCAGATGCACTTGCTTCCATTGGGTCGCCAGTGGAAGATGATGATTTAGTTTCTATGACCTTGAATGGTCTAGGAAATGATTATGCACAGTTTCGGACATCCATTTCAGTTCGTGAAAGATTTCCTGATTTTGAGGAGTTGATTGCTCTTCTAATTTCTGAGGAGCAGAGAAATGGTGGTGCATCTTCTTCAGGAGGAACTTCAAAAGAAGCTGTCTTCTACTCAAATGCTAGAAGAGGTAGAGGAGGCCGATTTGGAGCCGTGGTAGAAATCAGAATATGCAGCAAACTCAAGAAAACCAGTCCTATGGAGAAGGACATGGTAACTCTAGAGGCAGGGGGAGCCAAAGAGGTTATGGTGGATGGCAAAGAGGCCAAAATGCAAACAGCAATGTTGAATGCTACTACTATGGTAAAATGGGTCATATGGCTAAAGACTGCTATAAAAAGCAGAATGACATCATGAATGGGAAATTGCAACAAGGGAATTATGCAACTTCTAGTAGACAGGGTGATGACAGAAATGAGCATTTGTTTATGGTGCAGCACATGAACAATTCTGTGACAAGTGCAGAAGAAATCAACGATGTGTGGTATGTTGACTCAGGTGCATCAAACCACATGACAGGTCATGCAGAATGGATGGAGGATGCAAGGAAAATGGAAAAACCAGGATTTGTGGAAACTGGTGATGATACTACACATCCTATTGTGCAGATTGGAAAAATTCCTTTGTCTATGCAGGATGGAAAAAAGAAATACATGTCCGATGTATTTCATGTCCCGAATATCACCAAGAATCTAGTTTCTGTTGGTCAAATGGTTGAGCAGGGCTTGCAGGTCAGATTTAATCCCCATGGATGCTTTGTTGAGGATATGAAAAATAAAGGTCGCTTGATATAGCAAAAGGAAAGAAGAAGGGCAGAATGTTTACATTGGATGCAGACATGCCTGAATTGAGTGCAGCAATGTTTGCACATGGGACCGGTGTAGTTGCAGATATTGATATCTGGCATAAACGCATTGGTCATGTTAATGTACAACGACTTAAATTAATGCAGGCCCAAAATATTGTTGTAGGATTGCCTAAATTCAAGGTTGCAGAAATGCATAAGGTATGTGAAGCTTGTCAGTTTGGAAAACAGGCAAGGAAACCATTTCCTAGACATGTTCAAGAGAGTAAGAAGCCATTGGAATTAATCCACTCTGATGTGTGGACTACTAAAGCTGCATCTCTTGGAGGCTGTCATTATTTTATCACTTTTATTGATGACTATAACAGAAAAGTTTGGGTGTATTTTATGAAAAAGAAAAGTGAAGTGTTTGGGCATTTCAAAACTCTTAAAGCTATGGTTGAAAAAGAAACAGGCCTGTAAATAAAATGCCTAAGGTCAGATGGAGGGGGAGAGTACCTCTCAAATGAGTTTGCAAGGTTCCTGCAAGAGCATGGCATAAAGCAGCAATATTCATGCAGTCATACCCCACAACAAAATGGAATTGCAGAAAGGAAAAACAGGCATATTGGAGAGGTATCTCGTGCCATGCTCAACGAAAAAGACTTGCCAGATTTTTACTGGGCTGAAGCAGTTGCTACAGCAGTCTATATAATGAACAGGACTTCCACTGCAGCAATACATGAGATGAATCCAGAGGAGAGGTATACTGGTAGGAAACCAGATATTTCTCATTTGAAAATTTTTGGTTGCATTGCCTATGTACATGTGCCAGATGAGTTGAGATCCAAGTTAGATCCAAAAGCTGAGAAGTGCATCTTTATTGGTTACTCTCTGCAGTAAAAAGGGTATAGATGCTATAACCCTTCTAGTCGTAAGTTTACAGTGAGCAGAGATGTTGTTTTTTATGAGATGAGTAGCTGGTATAAACCAGTAAATGTGATTGATGATGTAGATGCACAAAATGGTAATGCTGCACAGAATTCACAGCAGCAGTCACAAAATATTAGTGGACTTGGAGCATCCTCTAGTAGTGGTTCACATTCTTCGCCATGGACAGGCAGATTGAGATTAGGAGAATCTTCTCAAAGCAATGCAGATAGTGGTATGCATGTATCACGAAAAGGAAAAGAGAAGATTGATCAGCCTATGTTTGATGTGAATGCAGGTCACTCTTATGTGGATGGTGAATCTAGTGGCTCAGAACAGAGCATTGATGATGAGTTGGGTATTCCTTCTATTGTTACACCTGGAGTAAGGAAGATCAGGGATGATTTGAGAGCACCTGGGAGCGAACCTATTTTGCGCAGGTCTACGAGAGCTAGGTATCCTGTGGATAGGCTGAAATATGATGGATTTACAGCCATTCACTATGCATATATGGTCAAAGTGATACAGGAACCAGAACCCACTTCTTTTGAGCAAGCCATGGGAAAAGAAAAATGGGAGAAAGCCATGGATGAAGAAATGGATGCCTTGGAAGAAAATGCTACATGGGAATTGGTACCTTTGCCTAAAGGTAAGAGTGCAATTGGCTGTAAGTGGGTTTATAAGGTGAAGCACAATGCAGATGGTTCTGTGAACAAATACAAGGCAAGATTAGTAGTCAAAGGGTATGCACAAACATATGGCATTGACTATGAAGAAACATTCAGTCCGGTTGCAAGGATGGCAACTGTAAGAGCAGTCATTGCTATGGCTGCATCAAAGGGATGGTCTTTACATCAGATGGATGTAAAGAATGCCTTCTTGCATGGTGATTTGCAAGAAGAGGTCTATATGGAGCAGCCACCAGGTTATATGCATGCTGTTCATCCTGAGTTTGTTTGCAGGTTGAAGAAAGCCTTGTATGGCTTGAAGCAAGCACCTAGAGCATGGTTTGACAAGATAGGACAGTATCTTGTCACTATTGGCTTTCAGATTTCCAAGGCAGATTTCTCACTTTATGTGAGAAAAACAGAGAAAGGTATTATGCTACTTGTCATTTATGTTGATGATTTGATTATGACAGGTGACAGTGATGAAGATATCCTTCATGTGAAAATGCTATTGAAGCAGAAGTTTGAGATGAAGGATTTGGGAGAGCTGCGTTATTTCTTGGGCATTGATGTGATGGATTGGACATGCTGTCCAAATATGGGATGACAGGCTGTAAGCCTATTTCAGTTCCTTTGGAGCAGAATGTGAAGCTGAGCACAGATGCAGGTGAGCTTTTGGAAGACCCTACTATGTACAGACGCATAGTAGGAAGCTTGATTTATATGACTATTACCAGGCCAGATTTGAGCTATGCTGTTGGATTGGTAAGTCAGTTTATGTAGGCTCCAAGGAAACCGCATTTGGATGCGGCTAGACGCATACTCAGGTATGTGAAGTCCACATTGCAGTATGGACTATTTTATGAGACTGGGGTTCAGATACAGTTGCATGGATACACTGATGCTGATTGGGCTGGTAGCATTTCTCATAGACGATCTACCAGTGGATATGTGTTCTCTTTTGGGAGTGTTGCAGTCACTTGGAGCAATAAGAAACAGCCTACAGTTGCCTTGTCCAGCACAGAGGCTGAGTACAGGGGTGCAGCAATGGCTGCATGTGAGGTAGCTTGGTTGCATAAGCTACTTTATGATATGCATCAGCCTACAGATGGGCCAGTTGTCATTTATTATGACAACATGAGTAGTATACACTTGGCAAATAACCCAGTCTATCATGCTAGAACAAAGCACATTGAGGTGCATTATCACTATGTGTGGGAGAGGGTTTTACTAGGTCTTATTGATCTAGTTTATGTCAGCACAGAGGATCAGATAGCTGACATATTCACGAAGGCATTGGGTGCAGAGAAGCTGCGCAAGTTCATAGACCTGCTTGGTGTGCAGGAATTGGGATTGAGCTCGAGGGGGAGTGTTGAGATATCGAGCTCCACTCGTGATATGCCAGGGTGACCGTTGTGCATTTATGTCACCGACTTGTCAGTTGCAGATGCGGTTGGTACACCGCCCATGAATAATAGCTAGATGATAGCTATCCTTATCTACTCTAGTTCGTGGCTCAGTTAGTATGCCACCTTAGTTAGTTGAGTTTGGTTTGAGACCCATATATAGGGTTCTTCTATTTCTTTATACTAGACTTCCTTTTGGCTTACACAACTAAGAAGAGGAAAACAGTTTTTAGCCTCCATCTTTGTGTGTATTCCCCCATTGTGCAAGCAAGAAAGCTACAAGTGAGACTCCTTCCTTCTCTCCCACAATCTTGACAAGGAGCAATGGAAGAGACTATGGTAGCATATGAAGATGATATCAATTTGATCCAAGGAGTCACAACTTTGTTGGGTCGAGTACTCTACGATTCCATGAATATTGATATTGTTGATCTGGAAATGCTGGACATAAAGCTACCCCAAGCAATTATATATATGCATGATTTCAATTTCATATGGGAGTCAAATCTAAAAATGTTCAAAGAAGTCATGAAATTTCTTATGGATTGTCATCTTCTAGAGTCAGTGATAGTGAAGGCTCTTCATATATTAATAGTAGTCAAACTAATATATATGGATATATTTGAATATTTATCATCTATATTTAGGCTTTATCACTTTATCGTATCTTCTTTTTTGCAAGGCATAGCAACTTGCCATACATTTTGTAGCACTATCTTCATATACTTTATAAAAACATTTTCAATAAGTGAAGTTTAAACTTTCAATATATGGTTCAACTTGGATCTCTTGTAATTCTTATTGTATATTGTGTTAATATTTTGTTGAATCAAACTATATTATTATATATATATTCTTATAATCCCAAATCAATACATGTTTTCAAGGGGGAGGGGAGCAGAGGAGGGAGGGAGTAAGGAGGGAACCAAGGAGCTGATGGTTGTAGAGCTATGGTGATTGGATCCACGGATCAACCAATAGCTCCCTAGTTTTCTTTTTTCTACAAATAGCCCTTTTTGGGTAAAAATTACATATAAATCACATTCAAATATCCACATATAAAGTCATAAAATTTACAAAAATTTTGTATAAAGAAACATGTAAAGATTTTTGTTTATAAGTTGAGTTATTAATATGATTTTGATGCATTCTTTATCATATGTAATGAAGCATTCTTGTAGCAGTGATACTCCTCTTCTACAATCTCTTCAAGGAAGGGATGTATTACATTGGTATGTATCATTGCTTAATCGGTCACCTCAACAGTAATTAGAAACTAATTAGTAGGCTATGATAGTTCATACATCTCCATTGGTTAGGAAGTGGTCATGGGCTTCATTGGAAGGATAGTAAGCATGGGAAAATTTGGAGGTTAGTATGATTTCATTGGTCAAAGTTCTAGGAAAATATTCTACCAAGATAAAGGAATATGTTACATTCATTCTGATTCGTCTTTGTATCTACCATGAGGATATTCGTAATTGTGCGAAGATGGCTACAAATATTTTACTCAAGCATGCTAAATGGAAAAAGAAAATGCTTGCATTGATTGCTACTTAGTGTAGTCACTTCAAGGGTAATGTTTACTCTACTCTACAAGATATAGTCACTTCTTTGGAGCATTTTCATGTTGTTCACATGTCTAAATTTGTAAAATTGAACCATGGATAACATAGTCTACTTTGTACAAAGCCATGATGAAGAGGATTATTCCATTGATCTTGGATAGCAAGTCAATGGGAATCAAGCAAATGCAATGTTGAATTCTTTGTTTCTTCCAGGTAGTGATGATGTTGAAGTGGAAAATAGGTTTTATGATGGGAAAAATGAAAAAAAAGAAGAGGCTGATGAGGGAAATGAAGAAGATGAAGACCAAGATGGTCAACAAGAGGATAATCTAGAAGAACACAATAATGTATATGAAGATCACTTACTAAGTTAGCAACCTTATGGACCATTTGTGGAAGGAAATGAGCATGCTAAAAATGAAGAATCTAAAGTTATTGATCGTGCTTATGATGGATTAGTTGAGAATATGCATCGGCTCACACTTAACTAGGGTCTACACCAACTAGAAGATAAGTGATATATATATATGATTATGGTTACGAAGACTTGGGTAATGATTTGACTGGTATGCTAATAATGAGAATCTACACAAGATTCATGATGGCTATAATTTGATGGATGATGGATATGATTATAGTTATGATTATGGAGATCTTTCTTCCTACCCATTTGACATGCCAGGTGGTCAAGATTATGACTTTGATGATCGTTTTCTTACTCTTGATCATTATTATGATTATATACCTTTTTATCCAAGAGGTTATGGGATGGATTTTGCACCTTCATTGGGCCAATATCCATATTGGGGTCTAGAATTTATTTTTCATAGGTTTATTTGAATGAAAGCCAATCATTTTATCTCTTGTTCTACTACAGACAGTTTGTGGACAGCTTACTACTTTAGATTAGTTTCAATTCTAATTTACTTAAGAGGAGCAATACCTATACGGGCTAAAAGTATATCCAATGATATATCTTTTGACTCATAGTACACTTGATTTGGATATGCGGCCCATCAAAAGATATC
This sequence comes from Lygodium microphyllum, assembly GCF_053477565.2. NCBI lineage: Eukaryota > Viridiplantae > Streptophyta > Polypodiopsida > Schizaeales > Lygodiaceae > Lygodium > Lygodium microphyllum. The sequence continues at coordinate 139,928,947 of NC_141145.1, forward strand.
TCAATTTGACTATAGCAAGGTCTGTATTGGATAGCAAGCTGGCTATTGTTTGTAGGTGTCTTTTTATTAGAATTATAGTGGTCTAGTGTGATTCCATCCATTATTTAGTATATACTAGTGATTTTCTTATTTTTGTAGCCACATGTAACATAATACTCTAATTCTCTTTTCATATTGCCATTGTAAACAATCCATCAATGTTTTTGAAAACACAAACTTCTTTTGAGTGGGGATGGAATATAAGAGATGGAAAATAGGGTACATAGAGGCAAGTATAAAAGGTGAAGGTACATAGAGATGGAAAATAGGGTACATAGAGACAAGTATAAAAGGTAAAGGTACTAAACATTTTGTAGCCAGTTTTGACATAGGTACAAGTCTTTTCTTACTTCATCTCTCTTCTCACAACTTTTATGGTTGATATCTTCTTTCCTTTTCTGTGTTTCTCTCTCTTCTTTAAGTGTTTCTCACACTTTTCTCTTCTTTCTTTCTCTTCTTATAGTCTTTCTCTCTCATTCAGTAGTCTTCTCTCTTCTATCCTTCTCTCTCCCAGTTCACTTCATACTCATTACATGACGCTACAAGGCTAATCCCTTGAAATGATATACCTATATTTCAAGATTGAGATTGGCTTAAGAATATACTATTGAAACCCTTTGGCTAACTTTTAGCATGAACAAAACACTAAGGTTTAGTATGGAGTGAATCATTAAATTCTTTTTAAAAACTTAACAATTGTGGAAATAAGTTTTTCAAACGTTAAAATCTAGGGTTATTTTAGTTATAAGATTACTAAAAAACCTATAAAATTTTAAGCAAACACCTACAAGTTCTCAAGGGCAAATATTTTTGTATTGACTTTGGGAAATACTTTCTAGGAATGGTGGGCCTTATCTTGACAATTACCAACTCCACACTCTATGTTAGGAAACCTTCCCGATAAGTATTTTGGAAATGGGAAAATGTTCCTTGGGAACACTTGAGACTTCTGACAAGTTGGCAAAAAGAGTCGTAGAATTATGGGGAATTGTGTGCATTTGAAAAACTTTAGCAGAATAGCAAGAGTTTATGAACTTCAACAAACGTTTTGAATAGGCTTTCTTGTGCTGGCGAACCAACTATGGATGAATATTCTCCATCGATCTTGCAAACATCTAGTCCAAGTTCCAATAGACTTATGTATGATGTTAGAAGTTAATTATAGCTCTACTTGGCTAGTCATCATTAAGATGGACCTTATAGTGAGACCACTTATAAAACTTTGTGGTCAAAGGTTTGGGCGCCCCTTGAGTACAAGTATTTACTATTGACGAAAGATTCAATTAATTCAAAATCATTTCACATCTGGGTTCCAAAAGAATCATGTGAGAAGGTGGCAAAATGACACTTTTCTTTCCGAACGTTCGGTAGCACTCTTGGAATGCATCGCAAGATTCGCTCGAACATGCTTCTAACTTCAAATAATCCCGATTCCCCGGAGAAAAAGTTCTATAATCTAATCAAATGGAAAAACAAAAATAAATCGTGTCTGAGTCCAGCTTGCTTTCTCGATAAGGGTAGACATCGAGAAGAGTAGATAGACATCGAATTTCATATATATATATATATATATATATACATATATATCGCCGGCGGGGGAGGGGGGACGCACAGAGGATGGCCACTGGCTATCAGATAGAGTCTAGCACAAAAGCCTTGATTGGCTAGCTGCTGGTCACGCATAACGCCGCCGTCGTGAATATATATCGCCGGCGGGGGACGGGGGAGGAAAGAGACGCTGCTTCTAAGTTCTCCCGAGCGCGTGTGTGTGTTTGTGTTTGCAGCAATTACTTCGTCCCTGGCAATGTCGCATACTTTTATGGAGACGCACACAGTACTCTCTCTACTTCTGGCATCCATCATCCATGATCCGTGATCCAAACGTGCGTCATACATGTGGGGACAATGAAGAGAATCCTCTGCCTCTTCGAGAAACGAGACCCAACACAAACACGTGCATGTCATATCGTGTAATAAGACACGGCGCACGCTTACTCAAGTTGCTTTGTTTCGAAGACTATGCAGCATTGTAATTTGTATGCTGTGACAACAAGAACCCATTAGCCTAGGGTTACGCTAACTAGATTCCTTTGATCTTTGACTCGAGTTTTACTTTTTTTGAGTCTCCAGACTCAGAGAGTAACTTCAAGAATCGATACTAAGAGAGTATAAAATATTAACAGAAGAGATCCTTGACTCCCGGATCCCGTTTAACTTAAGCATGGAATGACTACCGTTCCTATGAGCCACGCTTATGGCCAAATATACAGAATAAACCATTCCTATGAGCTATGCTTATGGCCAAACATACCGAATAAACCGTAGCTCTAAGTTGACCTACAAAAGGAAACACCTAGAGGCCTTTTTATAGGTTAACTAGAAGCCTATCAATTACTACTACGCACTTGTCAAAACGAGCCATAGATCAATCAGTTGAGGTGGGTGGGTGTGTTTATCTAGGTCCACAGATCGAATCCTCCTAGCTTGCAATGTGGCTCCATGACATTGCAATTTGCCATCTTCTAGGCGGTGCTCCACTTGGGGATCTCACACAACATCCCAATAAGCCAAAAATAGCATGCATTACAAAAACTACCACTATAGACTCCACGCCACGCCTAGATTGTCCTATTGCTTTGTACCCGTGTTCTCTCGGTGTTTCACCTTGGGATTCAAAAGCACATCTTTTTTTTATCCAAGGTTAAGAGAGTGTGTAAGGAGGTTCTAGGCCAATTGGCAGTGCTTCACATAATTATAAATATTAATACTAAAATCTACATACATATAATACATATGTATATACATATATGTATGAGTGAGTCTGTGTGTGTGGCTCTAGTGGTCCCTTACTCAAGTTCTAGCTCATTTCCTTGAAGAAGATGATGATGAAGATTTGTTGAAGATTGGCCAATATTTGAGCACAATGAAGAAGAAGGAGACTTGGACAGATGAGGAGTTCAAGCATATCAAGAGGAAAGCTTATGGTTTTTTTCTTAAAGAAGGACATCTATGGAAGCATGAAAAGAAGAAGAAAGGAGCACCTATCTGAGTTGTAGGTAACAAAAAGTTGCAACAACAGATAATGAAGGAATTTCAGGAAAGTTTGTGGGCAGGACATAAAGGCATATGGGGATCCCTTATTAAAGTTAAAGAAAAATATTGGTGGCAAAACATGTATCGGGACATAGCTCTCTCTTCCAATATTCTAGGGTAGCTCTACTCATATGTCGAGGGTTGATCTCCTATGTTTCGCAATGATGCCTTTGATATGAGTGTGGTATGGGCCTCTCAACCATTAGCGAGGTCAAGGGATTTGTGAAGGAAGTCTATCACTCACTACCCTCTACTTTGGTCCCTCTAGGTGGATTAGTCTCGTGTCATCATGATGCCATGTGGTGTCTCTAAAGCTCCAAGAGGAAAAGAACTAAGCATCTCTCATCCTGATACTCCGTGACTCAGGAGAGAGGATTGAAGCCTTTATAGAAGATATAGTGATATCTCCCTCGTATGTCATAGTAAGCTATGCATTTACATATATAGTGCTCCTCTATCTTGGGCCCTCAATCCTAGAGCTAATATATCCTATCATATGTTATATATCTATCCATTTGTGTGTCTCTGACCTCAATTGGTGGGAGGATATGTGTATCTACTTGCATACCATGGGGGAGGTGTGTGTCCATATATTATGGTGGAACAATGAATTCATCATTAAAGAGATGTAGAACGTGATCCCATAATTCTCCATCCTTAATCCTGGAGGAAGAGGTGGCTAGATCCAAGTTCTCCTTGTTTCCAATCTTAGGATATCATCTCTAATGATTGAATCTAGCTCAAATCGGGTAAGGGGGAGTTTAGGCTAGTCTATATTATAGTCAAATGGGGAAGCTGATTAATGTCTAGTCCATGTAGGCTCACCCAAATTGTCATCTACGAGTACCAATAATCTTTCTCCCCTTCCTCAGCTTTTGGAAAAGGCCAACGCTAATCTAGAGTATCTATAATGTGGAAGCTTACGTATCCTCTATAGAAATATCATTCCTATAATGAGTCCCTCTACAACCATAGGGGTTGCCCCTAGCTCTACTATGATAATATGGTGTGGTGTAGAGGCCTTACTCTTGATCATATGTGATATCATCCTCACCAAGACCTCTCTATGCAATTACAATCATCATAATGGTTTGTGTCTAGGGTGATGTGATCTCTACAAGCATGGTTAGTCATCTGTCATGTTATTAAAGTGTTGAATACCATTACTTTGATTTTTCCAAGATTTCGAGAGAGAGAAACTAAATAATAATAAGAAAAATTAATAGATAAGGAAAAAATATCATAATGAGAGAGAGAGAGAGAGTATGTGTGGTAGCATTGTCCATCGGTTGAGTAGAACAAATTAAAAAACTTTGATTTTGCCTTACAAACCAAGGACTATGATTATAAATAATATGCTATGTATTAAAAAAATGGTGGAGCCAATCAAGAGCTAAAGGTTAAGTTTAAAGGCATAGAAACTAACCATGAAGTTGCTTGCCATATAGTGTGTAAATTTGTTAGCTTCCTGTAACGCATCATTCATGAAGTTTTCGAATTTGTCAAGCACTTTATTGAAGGTTGAAAGATCCTCCTTGGACCAAGACATTTTATCACAATACAATAACATTGTATTCAATGCCTTCCAAACTTGTGTCTTTCTTATTTCTTTATTTTCCATCATCATGAAGGTCTTTGACTACATTGTGTATCACGATTTATTATTTGTGCTATATGCTAGAAAAACCTTTCCTAGAGTTCACTTTTTGAAGCTAGCCATGGAAGCCCAAAGACCTTCTAGCCGTAACTCCACCTATTGAGAGTTTCTTAGCAAGATTATTTTCACTTTTGGATTTGGCTCATTCACAATATTGTCCCCATGAAGACAAATGTCTTTTGGAACCTTTTCAATAGTTCTAATAGTATCATCCCTAGCTAATCAAAGTTGTAATTTTCATGCAAATCCTATGTGAAGATGTAGATTTTTTTGAATAATTTTACACAAGGTATACAATGTGCAAATGTGAACATGTGATAAAGAAATATTTAGAATGGTTTGGAAATTTTTATCTTTCATATGTCCACATTAGGGAGCCTTATTCCAACTAGGAGCTTTGCACTGGCTGAGGCCATGCAATAAATCTAATGGCTTATAGCATTAGCATATTTTGACACATTATACATATAATTTAGTGTCTTTAAATTTGTAACCATGTGCCACTCCAATTTATATTGTTCAAGCCCTTAAATGTTTAGTTTCTCCCTTGCTTTTTGAGTCCTTGTCACTTGAGGTATAGAAATTTGTTAAAACACAGAGTGCAATATATCAAAATCTTCAAAGTTAACCTAAAATGCTTTCAACCACTAGATGTCTTGCATTATATGTTGAAGTATATTGATCTCTCCATGCATTCATTCTCCTCACTACCTAGCCAAAGAGCCCTATATCATCAAGGTGATAGAAAAACTCTCCATTTTCTTACCCTTCACAAATTTAGTCTCATACATAGAGTGATACTCTAAGAGAGAGAGAGAGAGAGAGAGAGAGTTCGGGCTAGATCATAAATTTGCTTGTAGGTCATATACTAGAGGAGAGAGCCTTGGGATGTGAAGGGTCGATAATGATTATCGTTTGAACATTATTTAAAATTTTTAAATAGATATAATATTTAATTAGGATTTATAATTCTTCTAAAAATTTTAAATTGGAACTAGAAAAAAAAAATATAATTTTATTAATTATGATTAGGATTAGGATTAGGATCCAAATAAGAACTAGGATTAGAAGGATGAGACTAAGGTTACAGAGCTTGTATATGAGTAGAGCCAAAAACAATTCAAAAAAAGGCACTTGTAAGAAAGTGATTAAGTTGCTAAGTAGTTGAGATTTTGAAAGAATGAAAGCACCAAAATTGGTTGCTCATATGTGATTAATGAGAAAACATTTAGTTCATTGAAGGAATTAGCCATTAATTTCCCTTCATCTTTAATTTATCTCAAGGTCACCTTTACGACCGTTTTTCTCTTGAAACTTGGGAGAATTTGTATTTTTGAGATATGTCCACCAAATTTGCATTTTTCTACTCCTGCATCTTCTTTTCACACGCCAACCACTCTTTCGCTATTCTCTTTCGACATTCTCTTCTTTGTGCTCACTTTCTTATCACTACGAGATTCATTTCTCATTATTATGCTAAAATGTTTAGCAATACCTCTGCAAGTAATATAGATGCGAGCACATGAAAGTATAAACTTACCATTCAACTAGATCTAATTTATTCATCTTAGAGAAGTATACATCGTCGAGTACTAACATATGATATGGAGGCTAACGAACTCAAGGAAAGAAATATATAGATTTGTTGGTGGATGGAAATATTTATCCAAAGAATCCTTCCACAAGTAGATATCCTAATATTTTTACCATTCATGACTACGTGAGAGGCTGACTCGGAAAACCCTAGGTAACCAATCCCAAAACATTCCATGGGAGTGTGGAGCAGCGACACTTAGATTTGTTTCTTGATGGACTGCTAAAACATGCTTGGATAGCCGATAAGTAGGCACGTTACAATTGGTATCAGAGTGAAACTTTGTAATGATATGTGATTAATTAATGTATGGTTCATAGACATATCCTAAACAAAATAACCTAAGTGGTATGGCTTGTTTATCAGGTGCCTTTTGCACCCACAAATGTTGACATGCAAGAGACGAAATTTCTTCTCAAGCAAATTAAGGCACCCGAGTTTGATGGAGAAGGAATAGATGTTGCAACAGAGGCAAAGATATGGATTGAGTCGATGGATGATTATTAAGCAATGATAGCCAAACTTAAGTTAGTTGGCTAGGCTCGAATATGATGGAAGCAATGGTGCAAAGACTGAGGTGTTTCTAGAGTTGTTGTCACTTGGGCTTAGCTAAAAGATGCGATACACGAACGATACCTTCCGCCAACCTACTAGACTTTGAGGATGAATGAATTCTTCAAGCTTAAGCAGCTAGAATTAAGCTTGGAAGCTTACTACTCGAAGTTTGTAACCCTACTAAAATGCGAACCACCTACGGATATTGCACAACAAGTATCCAAGTTTTTCCATGTCCTGAATACTCCTCTAAACCACCGTCTTAAAGGAATGGTCCAATAGAATTGAAGATGTGTTACTTCTTTGAGCAAAGCCAATCATCCAAGGACTTGGATCAATCAAAGATGACTCTTGAGATCAAGATAAAAGATGCCACACGTGTGGAGAGATAGGGCACATCTGTAGAAGATGTCCCTACTGTTAATGCTTACATTGCAATGAGCTAGGACATGTCCAAGTAGATTGCCGTGACTTAAAACCACAAGATATGGAGTCCCCCAAGAAAACAAAGCTACACAGGTGCAATCTATGGATATATAGAGGAATTAGATGAAGACAAAGACCTAGAACCCACTACACATTATCAGGATGGCTAGAAATCCTAGAAGCTTTGTCGACATGAAATACAACTTGTATTGGAGTAAACTTTACTCTTGTAACTACAGTTAACCTGATGAGTAATATGAGTTGCATCTATTTTGAGCCTAGAATTTGCAAATGATTAAAGATACTTAGGCAAGGAATGATAGTTATAACTTGCAATGAATTTCCCTTAAGTTGTTTCTTCTCAACTAATACAGATTGGGTCTTGCCAAAATGACAAAGTTTGGGAGTATTCTTTAATACTACAAGCAAAGCCGATTGACCCATGGACCTCATTCCTCCAGGTGTAAAAAGACGACAATTCGAAAACAAAGTTTTCGAGATAAAGGACCACTTCAGTCTGCTAAAAGGATCCTAGGGCACTTTGGCCTAAAGAAAAAAATCATGCCAAGGATGACCAAAAATCTTGTGACTCCAAGAGATAAAGCTTCGCAATGTTTCTATTGCAAGGAGCTAGGTCATTTTAAAAGGGAATGTTCAAAGTACCCTAAACACCAATGCTCCGTGTGCCACAACATTGGACATAACTACGTCAATTGTCCCAACATAACTCAAAGAGAACTTGAACTTACAAGGGATGGAAGTGTACAAGTTCCAGTGTTCCAGAATATACAAGGTGCTTTAAAAAAACCTAAAAGATATCCATGAGATGTAACCACAACAAACTCTTCTCTTGAAATCCAAACTCGGATAGATCTAATACAATAAGTTGTTGTTTCAAAAGACCACCTGCTTATGAGTGATCACAGTAGCGCAGCGGATGCATGGGGGGTCCTTATCCACAAGCCTTAAGCCCCATTCATGCTTCTCTTCCCCAGTTCTTCCGAGATGAGGACATCTTGAGTTCTCTAAGGGGGAGAGGACGTAACGTCCTACTGGTCCCACATATGAACCCCCTCCCAATTTCAAAAAAAATAAATTTAAATTTTTTCTTGTTTCCCTCCCATTGTCGGCAGGTGGCAAAGGTGGAAAAAGAAAGTTGACGTAGAAGGGAGAGCTGTGGATGACGACGACGACTAAGGGGGGGAAGCAAAAGGACGAGGGGAGTTAACGTGGAAGGGAAAGAGGAAGTTGACGTGGCCAGGGAAAGTAAGATGACAATAGCAATCGATGTGGACATGAAACAGATGATGATTTCAAAGATGATGAGGACAAAGAGGATGTCGATGAAACCGAGGCCATGAGCCTACAAAACTCCCAGCTGCCATGCACATTAGGTGGTGGGGGATACTACCACCACTTTACTCCCTCCCCACGATCTCTTTCCCCACCCCAAAAAAAAAACCCCCTCCTATTATACCCCCCCCACCCCCGCCTTAAGCAACATACGCCAATTCCTTCTCCCCCTCCCCTGCCATCAAGTTGTAAAATCGATATCGCCTTATCCCCCCCCCCCCCCCCCCATGCTTCCACGAAGAAGAAGAGGGAGAGAGAGAGAGAGAGAGGAGAAGAAGAAGAAAAAGAGGGAGAGAGAGAAGAAGAGAAGAAGAAGAAGAGAGAGAGAGGGAGAGATAGAAAAAGAGATTAAGAAGAGGAGGAAGAGAGAGAGATAGGAAGAGGAAGAGAGAGGAGAAGAAGAAGAAGAGGAAGAGAGAGGAGAAGAAGAGGAGGAGGAGAAGAATAGATGAAGAAGAAGAAGAAGAGGGAGAGAGAAGGAAAAGGAGAAGAAGAGAAGAAGAGTGAGAGAGAGGGAGAGAGAGATAGGAGGAGACAAGGAAGAGAAGAAGAACAGAAGAAGAAGAAGAAGAAGAGAGGGAGAGAGAGGGAGGGAGAAGAAGAGAAGAAGAGTAAGAGAGAGGGAGAGAGAGAGGAGAGAAGAAGAGAAGGAGGAGAAAAACAAGGGAAGAAGAAGAAGAGGAAAGAATAGAGAGAGAGAAAGAATAAGAAAAGGAAAATAGAGAGAGAGAGAGAGGAAGAGAGATTATTTTCCTTCCCCTCCGAAGAGAGTGGCCACACGCATCTCCTTCCCACGTGATTATGAACCTATACATGTCTCGCAAGATTAACCACCACTCGCAAACGGCTCCACTACTCAAGCACAAGGTGCAAAAGTTTTGCGCAACTCTCAAAGATCAGGGATGGCCCTCAAGCGGAAAATGACGCGTGCAGATGGAAACCCCAAAATGAGCAATGAAGCCTTAGGCGAGGACATCAGTGCCCATCCAACTGTGGTACCAGACGTAAGTAATGTATTCCTAAGTTAATGAATGCTCCCTTTTATTCACGCCTGAGATGTGTTAGACCTGCACTAAGCCATAGGGGAAGGAATTATTGAAAAGGGTAAGTTTATCGCAACAATCGAAAGATGGAGTTTACGAAGCGCATGTATCTAGGAAAGTTAGCTGCACCTAGATGTTATGCGACAAATCCATATGTAGCATGAATGGCATACAAGGTTCCAAGTTATTTTCGACTCTCCCTTCCTCGAAATGAATAGATAAAGTATCTTACCATACTGGAAGTACATAGATCTTGCACACTTGACAGATCACATGGTAAGTAATCTGTCATAGAGAAAAAATCAATCTCAAAACTCTAGTGGATAGTTAAAACAAACAACGACCATAAGGGTTAAGACTTAGGTGCCTTGAAATCCGTCCGATAGCAACTATGTTTATTAATCATGTTCCGAGTTGGGTTAGATGTAACAACAACTCTAGGGTAGGCGAAGAGCTCAAGGATTAGGAAACCCTAAGTCAAAGGAAAGACCGATGCTTTTGTACTCTTTAGGAAGAAGGATTTGGTTAACTAAGGGATTATTAGAACTCATGTCTTGAGCAATGTCCTAGGTGAATGGAGGAAGTGTTAAGTAATTTTTTCATGGAATCACTTCAATCCCAAGGGGGACACGTGATGGAAGGTTATCGCGACTATTCCTGCAATGTTTGGAAAAGGATACCATTGTTTTGTGGATTGATTAGATAACGTCCTAAATGTTTTTGCATTAAATTGATTGTGAGATGTGAATTGAATGATTATTCCAAGTGCTTATGCTTGTTGATGGTAAATGCATCGTAAGGGCCTATGATGACAAGTTTCCATGGGAAAAAAAGGATATCATTGTTTTGTTGATTGGTCTGTGATGACAAGTTGCCATAGAAAAAAAATGAATGTTTCCTTGGAAGATGATATAGGCAGATTGCCTTAATTGTGCTTGATTCTTAATTGGATTAATTAAGGAAGGATATTTTACATGTGTGGATCATCTCCAAGGTCATGCCACATCTCAACCCAAAAGGGCACTGCTCGATTCACGGGCCGAAGGTCGAGTGGTGAAAAGACCAACCATGGAAAGTGTGTATTGCTCCTAGATCGCTTGGGGTTAGTGCAGCTCTGGACACCCCTTTCAATTCCGAAATGGAGTTGTAGACTACTGTGAGCCCAACGTCCAGGGCATTGGAAGATTCTATTTTAGATAAAGGATATAAATTATGATTTGGACCGGGACTTCTGTTGGACGGAAGGGATATATATTTCTCATGTATGGGAAGGAGATAAAGATTAACTTAAGATAAGTTAAGAAACTTGTTTGTCAAAGGATTGCTTGCTCTGTATTTGTGTCTGTGATATAACTTACGCAAACAAACCGTGTTCTCTAAAAAGGCCTAATTAAGGAAGCTGATTTTGAATGTCACACATAAATGTGATAGGACCTAATTAGAAACTAAAGCTATCAAGGGAACAAGTGGGCGGAACCTTTGACAGGTCCAAGGTGGTCCCTGAGAACTTGGAGCTTCTCACAATGTTTACAAATGTTTGAACTTTAAGTATTGCTGAGTTAGAACCCAATTCATGCCATTTTAGGGGACCCGATTGGGACTATGCTCTATGGGCAGAGAGGTTGAGTAGCGCTTCCCTCTCGTTTTCCCTTCTCTTTGAATTGAGTGCGGTAAGGGTCTGCTTCGGCTTGGGTATCTCTATGTAAATTAGGATGTCTAGGACCTAATGCTAGAATACTGTCATGAGACCTTAACCCCACTAGGAACCCAAATTTCATGTCAGTCCTAGTGGGTTCGAACCGTGAACATTCTATTGCAAGGCAGACTCAAGAAACCCTAGGTGACAAACCCCAGAACATTCCATGGGAGTGCCGAGCGGCGACACTTAGATTCATTTCTCGATAGACCGCTAAAACATGCTTGGACAGTCGATAAGCATATACATTACAATTGGTATCAAAGCAAAACTTTGTAATGATATGTGATTGATTAATGTATGGTTCGTAGACATATCCTAAACAAAATAACCTAAGTGGTATGGCTTGATTGTTAGGCACCATTTTCACCCACGAATGCTGACATGCAAGAGAAGAAATTTCTTCTCAAGCAAATTAAGGTACCCAAGTTTGATGAGGAAGGAATAGACGTCGCGAGAGAGGCAGAGATATGGATTGGGTCGATGGATGATTATTTCTCTGCTTGGGAAACTGCTTCTGCCAATCAAGCAATGATAGCCAAACTTAAGTTAGTTGGCCAGGTTCAGATATAGTGGAAGCAATAGTGCAAAGTCTGAGGTGTTTCTAGAGCCACTCTCACTTGGGCTCAGCTAAAAGATGTAATATGTAAACGATACTTTCCGCTAACCTACTAGACTTTGAGGATGAATGAATTCTTCAAGCTCAAGCAGCTAGAATTAATCTTGAAAGCTTACTACTCAAAGTTTGTAACCCTACTAAAATACACACCAGCTATGGATATTGCGCAGCAAGTATCCAAGTTTTGCCATGGCCTGAATACTCCTCTAAACCACCGTCTCTAAAGGAATGCATCCAATGAACTTGCAAGATGCATTACTTTAAGCAAAGCCAATCATCCAAGGACTTGGATTAGACAAAGATGACTCTCGAGATCAGGATAAAAGATGCCACACTTGCAGAGAGATAGGGCACATCCATAGGAGATGTCCCTACTATCAATGCTTCCATTGCAATGAGCTAGGACACGTCCAAGTAGACAGCCCTGACTTAAGACTAGAAGATATGAAGCCCCCAAGAAAACGAAGCTACACAGGTGCAGTCTATAGATATATAGAGGAATCAGATAAAGATGAAGACCTAGAAACCACTACACCTTATCAGGATGGCTAAAAATCCTAGAAGCTTTGTCGACATGAAATACAACTTGTATTGGAATAAACTTTACTCTTGTAACTACAGTTAACCTAGTTGCATCTATTTTGAGCCTAGAATTTGCAAATGATTAAAGATAATCTGGCAACTTGCAATGAATTTTACTTTTCTTCTTAACTAATACGGATTGGGTCTTGCTAGAATGTCAAAGTTTGGGAGTATTCTGTAATACTACAAGCAAAGTCGATTGACCATGGACCTCAATCTAGGTCTAAAAAGAGGACAATTCGAAAACAAAGTTTTCGCGATAAAGGACCACTTCAATGTTGGGGGTAAAGGTGCCTCCGCCTAGCCATCCGTTTATTACTACACTGATAGTACCGGCCACTGTACACTGCAGGTGGCGGGTGCCCGTCACAATTACTTATTCTTTATTCTTTTAGTGACAGTTTGATTAAAGGAAGGTCCAGCCACACATTGTGGTTGTTGGAGTTCCCATTTCTTGTCTCTCTCTTTCTTGCTTTTTCTCTCCCACCATAGCTCTCGCGTGCAAGCTTCGATCCTTCTCACCTTTTAGCTCGTATCAAAGCATGGCTTCCCAACTCTTAAGCTTGGCTCGCGGCATTCTCATCTTCCCATTAACTCCCTACTTGCATTGGGTCTCCATCTCGGCAGCCATAGTCGACTCCCTTGAGCTCCTGTCACTCCCCAGCTTCTCGAGCTTCCTCTCGGCCTATTGAGGCACCCTCAGGGCATTCATAAAAAGATATTGCTTCGTTCTTTACTGGGTTTTATTCAGTCCACAGGGTGCAGGAAATAGGGCAGCTATATCCAAGGTTCATGGAGCTCATATCTTGCTCCCCCTTCATGGTGGCTTGTTGAGGCCTCTTCCTAGGCTTCATTGGTGCCTACCCTACCCCCCACACTTGCCATTTAGGCCACGTGGCATTGTAGAAACTCTAGAGTAGCTTCTGTATTTTATTTTGCGTTAGATTCCAGCCCTGCGTGTGATCAGCATTCAACTACACACTTCATGCTTGGTGGCTCATATACTAAGTTTTGAGCATTTAGGTGCTTGGAAAATGGTTCTTGGCCTTGTATTGATGCTCCTCAAGCTTGGGCACTGATTGGAAGCCTCTTTAGCATTGTTTTGAAATAATTTATAGTAGGTCTCAAGCATTTTATATTAGTACTACATTGAAAGTTAATGTTATGCTTGGTTTGGGCATACATAGTGAAGTGGTTTGACACCCTACTGATGCCCAGTGATCATGCTATCTTGTGCATATGCTTTTCCATCATTTTGGTGCTGATTTGAAGCCTGAAATACTCAGTTTGGAGCAGTGAATGTCTGCTGTAATACAGTGGGTTGAAGTCATTTTACTCATGTATGCTTATGCCTATGCTAATCGGGCTATGTATTCGGGATATGCAATGAAGTATTGACCTTTGGGGTACGACATCGAGCTTGTCTTTGATTTCGGAATGCTTTTGAGCTTGTATTAAGCTCTGACTTGGTTGTTCTTCAGTAGCATTTGGCTTTAGTTGGCATGCTTTGGACCGGTCTATGCCTATTGTCACTGCTTGACATTTAGGCTTCTTGCATTTATGCTTTGGTCAGATATGGATGCTACTTGGTTTGTCGATGCTTGACAGTTACTTGGAGATTCATCTTCAAATGTATTTGAGCATTTTGGATCTACTGGACATTACACTTGGTTTCCAGTTACATGCTGTTTGCATGCTTTTAGGCTTATGCTTTACGTGTCTAAGATAGCTTGGGATTTATGCTCCGAATGTACCCTACTAGGATTTGGCATGTCTGATGCTATGTATTTGATGTATTAGAGTGTTGCTTACTCTTTGTGCATTTGACTTCACTCCCAATCAAAGCCTCTTGGAATATTTGGATGTACACAGAGTCTTATTTATAGAGCTGAGCTTGAGCTTGTGGGACAGTTACATGCATTTTCTCTCTTGAGAGCTTTATGTCTGCAGTTAGTCTGTAGTAGGCTGATTTAATATTCCTATTGGGGCAGGCACCTATCTCTGTTGTCAGTTTTGTATGCATCTTGGCTAGTTATGTATTGAGCCTCTTGCTCTATCAGTTGTGCTTGTGCTTGGTCTCTTCTCTTACCCTGAGACTCATTACATGCATGACTTCTGGACCTATGAGATGTCTCCTGCTTGACAGGTTATTGGTTTAAAAGTTCTTGGTACCTTCTTGCCCCTGGAAACTCACTATTGGATGTATCTTGTTACTTGGCAGTTGTAGTGACATATATATCAGTGATTGCTTCATTTTGGGACAATTTTACATACTGCTATTATTTATTACAACAAGCTGAAATCTGTAAATTTTGAGCACTTCTATGAGGGTAATGCTTACTATCTGATGTTATCTTGGTCATATTTGGTGGGTAGGTGCTTCGCTTGGTGAAATCCACCCTTTCAGCTAGTTTTAGTAGTGGTTTTAATGCATTTTCTGCTAATTACAGCAACATGCAATTTTTCCTTTTTGCTTTGATTTGGGACAATATGGCTTAGTCATTTGAAAGACACAGATATCTTTAACATTGCCAAGTTGGACGGTACCAACTATGGGTATTGGAAGTCCCAAATATGGCAAGTTTTGGTGCAGAAATTGTAGATTAAACCCTTGCATTTCAAGGGTGTTAAACCTGAAGATATGGATGATGATGTTTGGCTGGAAGTTGATGAGCTATGCAAGTCTACCATTATTTTGTCACTCTTAAAAGAGGTCCATCATAATGTTGATGAAGATGAGAATCAGAGTGCATGGGATTTATGGGAGAAGATTCAGGAACTTTATGTGCAACAGAGTCCTACGTCACAGATGTATTGGCTGAAGCAGTTAATGGACCTTCACATGAAGGAGGGGACCTCCCTTTCATCTCATTTCAGTCAGTTTCATGCTATCATGAAGAATCTGTTGTCATAGGGTATTGAGTTCAAAGACAACTTGCACCCATTGTTTCTGCTTGGCACCTTGCCTGAATCATGGGATGTCTTTCGTACTGCCATATGCATGAACAAGCTTGATGGGCTAAAAATCAAAGATGTTGAGAGTGCTTTATTGACTAAGGAAATCAATAGGAGAAACAATGATGCTTCCTGCTCTCCACATGCATTGACCATTAGAGGTGGCAGAAATGGCAGGCATGATAATGATCATAAAGGTAGGGACTCTCAAAAGTCCAAATCCAAGTCACGTGGTCACAATAAGTCTCGTGGATGGAAATTTGATATTATCTGTCATTATTGTGGGAAAGCAAGACATATTAGGCTGCAATGCCATAAAATGCGCAATGATAAGCACAAGCAAAAGGGAAAAGAGAAAGTGCATGAAAAGTCTTCTAAAAGCAGTATTGTACCTGCAAAGTCCAGTGTGAAGATAGAAGAGATTAATGTCATGCGGGCCACTGATTTAGATGATGATTACATACTTGCAACTTCTTCATGCAATGCCTTACAGACTTCTGAGATACACTCTATGTATGCACAGTGCTAGCTCTTGGATTTGGGTGTGTCATTTCATGTCACCCTGTAGAGATTGGTTTCATACCTATCGTACTATGTCTAATTCTGTGCGCCTTGGTGATGACAGGTCTCTTGATATTTTGGGCATTGGAGATGTTAGACTACCATTTTCTTCTGGCAGTTCTTTTGTTTTGCATGATATATGCCATGTACCTGCATTGACTCGTAGCCTTATGTCAGTTGGACAACTTAATGATGTAGGGTATTTTGTGTCTTTTGGAGACTCTACATGGAAGATTACTAGTGTTGGCAGGCTTGTCCTTGCAAGAGGTGCCAAGTCTGCTTGCGTCTATCCCTTACTTGTATCAGGAGCTACATTGGATCATGTTTTGTTTGTGGGTTCTATTCCCCATGTATCCCTTTGGCATGCTCGTTTGGGGCATATGTTTCTTAAAGGAATGAAAATGCTCTGTGCTTTGTAGTATCTTCCGCCTTTTGACTCTTCGCATTTTGATTCTTGTGAGGTCATTGTTTATATGGTAAGCAGACTAGAAATATGCATAAAAAGTCTGATAAGAAATGCATGGGTGAGCCCTTGGATCTTATGCACTCCGATGTATGTCGACCCATGCCTTGTTAGTCACTTGGTGGGGCAAAGTACTTTGTTACTTTCATAGATGATTACTCCCGTAATATTTGGGCTTATCCCATTAAGAGAAAATCCAATGTCTTAGACACATTTCAGCGTTGGCTTGCATTGGCAGAGAACCAGTCTAGGAAAAGGCTCAAATGCTTAAAGGTCAGATAATGGAGGTGAGTATCTATCACGTAATTTTGAGCAGTTTTGTGATGAGTGGGGTATAAAGCGTCAGTTGACCGCCCCTTACACCCCACCCCAGAATGGTATGGCTGAACACATGAATAGGACCATTCAGGAATGGGTCCGTAGCATGCTTAGCCAAGCTAGCTTACCGTAGCACTTTTAGGCTACTGCAATGCATCTCATTAACAGGTTGCCTAGTAGCAGCATTGACTTTCAGGTTGTAGAGGAGGTATGGGCAGGCAAGCCCCCCTCTTATGATCATTTGCGTGTCTTTGGATGTGAGGCATTCTGCCATGTGCCCAAGGACAAACGCAATAATCTCGATCCTAAATGTGTCAAATGCATTTTCATTGGCTATGGAGATGCAGAAGAGATGGGTTATCATCTATGGGATCCGCAGGCGCAAAAAGTGATCTGGAGTCATGGTGTCATCTTTCATGAGGACAAAATGCATATGCACCCTGAGAAAGTGGTTGAGGTACGTAGAGTTATCTTTCAGGAGGAGCCACCTTCTCTCATTCAGCCCACTCCATGACCAGCTAGACAGCGTGCAGTATCACCCGATGCTCATGGCCCAGATGTTAGACATGTTGATGTTAGACATGATGTTGGTCAGGTAGTAGAGCCTGGATTGAGGCATTCTAGTCAAGATAGACCGTTTTGCACCCTCTATGGATTATGTATTGGTTACAGATGTAGGCTAGCCTCTCACTTATGATGAGGCTATGCACAGGGGTGATTGTCACTCTTGGGAGAAGGCAATGCAGTCTGAGCTTGACTCATTACATAAGAATTAGACTTGGGATTTGGTTTCCTTGCCTCAGGGTAAGAAGGCTTTGCCATGAAGTGGGTGTACAAGCTAAAAAGTACCCCTGGACACCCCAAGCTGGCATACAAGGCTTGATTGGTTGCTAAGGGTTTTAAGCAGGAGCATGGTGTTGACTTTGATGAGGTCTTTTCTCCTGTGGTCAAGATGACCACCCTACGCTTAGTCTTGGCCTTGGTTGCATAGCTTGACCTAGACTTGTACCAGATGGATGTCAAGACAGCCTTTTTACATGGGGACTTGCATGATGAGATTTACATGGAGCGGCCTAATGGCTTTGCAGACCTTGGTAGGGAATATCGATGGCTTGAAGCAGGCACCTAGGGAATGGTACCATAAGTTTGATGCATACATGCAATCATAGGGCTACAACTGCAGTGCTATGGATCCGTGCTTGTACACGAAGAAAGCCAGTGACAGTTCTTTACTGATTTTGGTACTCTATGTGAATAACATGCTTCTAGCAGGGACAGCTCATGAGGAGCTAGATGCTCTTAAGGCTCAGCTCAAGAAGAGCTTTGAGATGAAAGATCTGGGAGAGGTCTGTCATCTATTTGTCACAGAGGGAGTACATTCATAAAGTCCTTGAGCACTTTCGCATGCAGGATGTTAAGCCTATTGGTTGTCCATTACCTTCTCATGTGAAGGTTTCACAAGTTGATTGCTCGCAAATAGATGAGCAGAGGGCCGAAATGACCAAGATCCCCTATGCAGTAGTCATGGGCAGTCTTATGTATGCCATGATAGCCACCCATCCAGATATTGCTTTTGCAGTTGGGGTTGTGGCACGTTATATGGCTACACCTGGCAAGAAACATTGGGATTCCATGAAGGGTATCATGAGGTACCTCAAGGGCACAACAGATATGTGTCTTTGTTACAGCAGCCAGGATATAGGAGCTGTGGGGTACACTGACTTTGATTATGCAAGACATGCATCATTCAGTCGACTAAAAGGATCGTAGGACACTTTGGCCTAAAGAAGAAAATCCTCCCAAGGACGACCAAAAATCCAGTGACTCCAAGAGATAAAGTTTTGTGTTATTTCTATTGCAAGGAGCTAGGTCATTTCAAAAGGGAATGTTCAAAGCACCCTAAACACCAATGCTCTGAGTGCCACAACATTTGACATAATTATGTCAATTGTCCCAACATAACTCAAAGAGAACTTGAACTTACAAGGGATGGAAGTGTACAAGCTCCAGTGATCAAGAATATACAAGGTACTTTAAAAAAACCTAGAAGATATCCATGAGATGTAATACAATAAGTTGTTGTTTTAAAAGACTGCATGCTTATGAGTGATCACAGTAGCACAGTGGATGCATGGTGGGTCCTAACCCACAAGCCTTAAGCCCCATTCATGCTTGTCTTCCCCAGTTCTTTCGAGATGAGGACATCTCGAGTTCTCTAAGGGGGAGAGGATGTAACGTCTTGCTACTCCCACATATGAACCCCCTCCTAATTTTAAAAAATATCAATTAATTTTTTTTTTCGTTCCCCCCCATTTCTGAGAGGTGGCGAGAGGGAAAATGGGAGTTGACGTGGAAGAGAGAGTGGATGATGACGACAACTAAGGGGGGGGAAGCAAAAGGACGAGGAGAGTCATCATGGAAGGGAAAGAGAAAGTCGACGTGGTGAGGGGAAGGAAGATGACAACGACAGTCGACGTGGATGGGAAGGAGATGATGATTACAAAGATGATGAGGACAAAGATGACATCGATGAAGCCAAGGCCACGGGCCTACAAAACTCCCTACTGCCATGCAGATTAGGTGGTAGGGGAGACTACCACCACTCTACTCCCTCCCCACAATCTCTTCCCCTACCCCAAAAATAAACCCCCCTCCTATTATAAACCCCCCCTCTTTAAGCAACATACGGTAATTCCTTCTCCCCCTCCCCTACCATCGAGTTGTAAAAGAGATACCGCCTTACTCCCCCACCTCCCTGTTGCCAGGAAGAAGAAGAGGGAGAGAGAGAGAGGAGAAGAAGAAGAGGAAAAGAAGAAGAAGAAGAAGAGGGAGAGAGAGAAGAAGAGAAGAAGAAAAAGAAGAGGGAGAGAGAGGGAGAGAGAGAAGAAGAGATTAACCCTTGCAAAGTGATGTGCATTCTTCTGGATGGAGAGTGATTTCAAATGTTTACAAGACAATAGATTCAAAGATACTCAAGATAGATGGGGTTAATATAAGTATGTTTCACATTATTTATTTTTTTAGGAACCCATCTCTGAGGTTTTCAACTTATTAAATTTTTTCTTGCAGTGCCAAGATTACCCTAATTCATACATGTGGTGGATAAGGGAGCGATATATTGTGCTCATTTTGGATAGAGCAATCACACCAGTTGACACCGAATCAACTAAGAGTAAGGGTAAGAGCAAGGGCAAGTCATCTAGAAATTCTAGTAAGGTGAACTCCAAAAAGAAAGAAATGCCAACATTCTCCTATGGAGTCTCATCCATCCCTCGTCAACTTGAAGAGAAGAGCCCCCTTGTCCAAGTCAAACTCTTCCAACAACCAAAGAAAAAAGCTATTGTAAGGAGACTAGATATCTTTGTAGAAAGCGATGAAAAAGTTACAAAGCCAAAATAAGATAAATAGATGCAAACAAAAACTAGGAGGAATCTCCATTGTTATTTTGCATCCTTGTATATTTTCACTTCAATTTTGTAACTCTTAATTCAATGAACCATTGACTTTGAACTTATATCTAGGGGATGTAATATCTAGCAACTCCAAGGTATCCCTTACATCCTTAAGACTCCAATTGGAAGTGAGATTGACCTCCTTTTTTTCTTCAAGTAATATAGCTTGCACCTTAAGCTTGAAAGGCATGTAATCTATTGTCAGAATCCAAGGGAATCCAAATGCCTAGTTTAAGTTTGTATCTCCTATAATCAAAGCCCAAAGCAAGAGTTTATCGTGCAATGTTATAATACAAAGACAAGAATTGGGCTCATACAATACACCTCATGGTATCGCCCTTATGGTCATGCTCTCTAGATTTCCAAAGCCTTTCTATAATGTTGTCTAGTTCCTCTTTTGTGAAATTTCTACTTAGACAAGATACATTAATCCTTTGTAAATTTGCTATTTTGAAGCAAGAAACAAAGATATGCAAGGACCTAAACCATGACAAGCATATTTTTATTGAGATCCTGCTAGCTGTCATGGTCTTTTGAATATCGACATATTTTAAATTTAAAATTGTGCATCATTGCCTTATCAAGAATATCCCAATTTAAAGATGAAAGACTTGGCAATGGAAAATTCTCAATATGTCCATATATGTACCTTCTCTAGAGGGAACCACATACTGTGCATAACATATAAAAACTCTTCTCTCACTAAAAGAACCCACGGTCTCATCAATATAGATAATGTCTATAAATGCATTATAAATCACATGGAAGGTTCCATCTAAGCTCTCCACAGGTTGCCATTTAGTCCTTGTTGATGAAAATATATCTACAACCAAGAATTTGATATTAGTACTTACTTAAATGAAAAAAATATCACATATGTTATCAAGTCAAGTCTTACAATGTGTCTACTCACAAACATGTTTATTTGGAGACAAGTGTATATCCTTGGCCATGTAAACATGTTGCACTTTGATAAACGACCCTTCATGCATAATTTTGAAAGCAATGATATATCCCTTCCAATGATATTTTATATCCTCTTGTTTTCTTCTTTTCACCTTGTGAGAGACCTTGTAAGAGGGAAGCATGGTAACCCAATTGTTCATGCAAAAGTTTTTGGACTTCAAATTTTTGTCAACTCATTGGCTATAGGCAGTGCAAGACTTTACTAAATGATAAGGGTGCCTTCTAGATGCCATGCTTAGATTGATTTCACATAGAAAAAAGCTCACCGAGAAAGGCGAATTAACTAAAAATGAATATTAAGAAGACTAATGAAAATATATTGGGTACCAAAAATCTCTCAATTTTCAAAAAGGTCATTATTAACTTCTTAACAACTTTATCATGTCCTTTGTCAGATTTTATAAGTAAATAAGGACTTCGAGACTACCAAAACATGTCAAACTTTGAAGATTTTGGCTCAAAACAAGAAGAGAATCATGAAGTGGACTCTACTATCTCCAAAAAGGAGGAGACAAGAATACCATACTCTTGCATACATGGCAAACTCTCTCTGGTCCTTTCGTTAATCTCATGATTAACAAAAGTGCCTTTTTTGAAGAATTTTTGGCCCTAATGTATTGAACTTTTTTGTAATGCCCCAATTGAAGAATCCCAACCAACACTCACGTTGATGTTTTGGAAAAGTAAAACAAAACATTCTTATTGACATGTAGATCATTATGAAGTATTGTTTTCTTATGCAAGACATTCATTGTATTCTCACAAGATGCTAGGCTATGTATACAAAAGCTAGATTCCAAGTTACATTAGAGTATCTACATTGAAGAAAAATCATTGTTTATAGTAGTTACAATAGATTCACACTAGACCTATATAGGCTAAACAAATGTGAGGGCCTTATTAAGCTACATATATGTATCCCTACATTCTCATTTCACATAAAATTTAAAATTTGTAGTAAAATTTGGCTTGACAATTTCATCAACTTAAAGGCTTGGGATAATGAGCTTAGCTTAGACTTAGCATTTCATACTTTGACATAGATATATCAATGTCTTTGTTGAGTTTGAACAAGGCTTGACATGAGTTTTTCAATGAGAATTTGATGACAAAGAGAATGCCTTGCCCATGTATCTAGGGCAAGATAGCTCCTATACAACAATATTATATCACCTATGATCATTACAACATTATGGAACATTTTATGCCTTTGAGTTCCATCAACTAGTATGAGAAGTTAACTCATCTTTGATGTGACTCATGAGTCTATCCATTGTACATACAAGTACTTATGGATACTTAATCAACGATTATAGCTAAAATGTTCATGAATCCTAAGATGAGGAGTTCTCACAAATATCCAAGTTTTTCAACTAGTTAGATGCATTTGAAGGTGCCAAGTAGATATTGTAAGTAGTGGCATGTACCTTTTGTAGATGGTCAAGGGGGATAGGCACTTGAGTAGATATCTAGTGGAGGGGAAGAGAGTGACCCCCTTGACACAAAGATGGCTTCAATTGAGCAAAGATGGATGAAATGATAGAAAATATCCTCAATAAAAATGACCTCATGTGGATGCATTGAAGAATGAGGGGAAAAAAAAAAGGAAGCTTCAACAAGCTGAAGACATCTATATCATTATTGAACTTGCAATCTCCTTATGTATATTAGCAGTGTGAGTACGATAGCCTTATTTAGACACACAATTTAATGTCTATATTATATATCATAGTTTTTAATGGTTTAGATCCATAAACTAATTTTATTGAATGTTATTAAAAATCATAATTTTCTAGTAAGAAATATAATCCCTGATACTAGTGGTGAGATACAGAAGATCTTCTAATTGTTGTGCATGTTGACTATAACAATACGCACAAAATCCCTAACTACTAGATTCTGTTTAGAAGTAAATATGCAAAGTTGATTGCATGCCCAAAATGTGGCATTCAATAATATGACACTCACAAGGTGAGAGGACATCATTTAAAGATCTTTGTCATTTTTCTCTCATACCATAGATCTAACATATATTAAAGTCAAATGTTTTGGCAACCTAATTCTTAGTACTCCAATAATTGGTTCTTAGATTGTACTCTTCCATTGATTACAAGGCTTGGAAGCATATTGACAAGTAGTGTCTTGACTTTGAGAAGAAGCCTCAACACTTGAAATTGGGTCTTGTGATGGATGGGGTCAACCCTTTTGGCCATTGGACAACCACATATAGTGTTTGGCTCATGATTTTCTAAAGGCATTATAATATTCCTCCATGGCTCAAAACTAAGGAGAGACATCTCATTCTTAGTGTCATTAATCCTAATTGGTATAGGTGAAGAATATGGACATCTATCTCTAGTCTCTAGTTGAGAGGTTTCAATTATTTTGACTAGGCATTCCAGTAACTGGTACGAGTAGGTGTATTGACCAATAGAGAAATATACTTGTTTGAGAAATTGCATAACTTTCTTGCCCATGGATAATGATCAGGTATATGTCACATGCCTTATGGATGCTTAAACACTTCATGTTAATTAGCCATTACTAATTAATTGTTCTAAGTATAATGTGCTAAGCTTTAACCTATGTAGATATTGTGATAAGCAGCTACCATCGTTGCCCTATGTGTGGACCAATGTTAAATGCAGAAAGATTGTCAGATTTGAAGAAGATGATATGTAAAGTTCATAGTGAAAAAAAATGTATAACTATGCCTTTTTTTCACTATGATTCTTCTTCAAAACATTTTTGAAGATATTGCGGAAGAATCATAGTGAAAAAAAAATGTATGCTTGTCATTGCATGATATTGTGCATGTTTACAAACATATATAATCCATTTTGTATTGAAATAGGCATAATGGAAACTTGAAGGAAAAATATTTTCTTGGAAATTTTGCATTATAATTGGAAGACCACTTTACAATAAGCCTAACTTTGTCTTACATACAATATTTTAGGATTGAAAGCTACTAAATCCTAAGATGCATGCCTTGTTAGCGCAGTAAGGCTCACTCTCTAGGAACTGCTCATTCTGGACAAGGATTTGGGTCTTCTTGCAATTATGTGTACATTGTGTGTGGGGTGAGAAAAATGTTTTACTCCTCATCATGTGCCTCCATCTTTTCTTGCAATATTTTATTGAATGCACAAGCCACCATGCTAGAAATAAAAAAAATACCTATAATAAGATAAACAAGAATATGTCCCTCCATGTACATACACAAACATAATAAGATAATTAAAATTTTAATATAACAAATATCAAGATTAAAAACTTTAAAGATGACCAAATAGAACTCTATTCTTCCATAGCAAAGAAAGAGAACAAATTAATACAACATTTGGAAAGACCTACTTATCTTATTCTTTGTCTTCATTTCTTTCTTGCACATATCCTTCTTATTTCATGAAAGCTCTCTCAACCACATCTCTCATATTAATTAGTATCTCTCAAGAAAGATATAAGATAGTGCAAAAATAATGTAAGTCTCTAGTTATGTGGGCACTTGCACTAGCTCCCCTTATTAGGGGCTTGAATTGCATCATCAACTTAATACTTTTCTACCTTAATACTTGCATGCATGTAGGCACATAGAATCAACACATGTAAACTAACCTTGGATGTCATATAATTTCACCTAAAAGTATGGTGCCTATCCTGAGTAGTATCAATTGTATCTTTTCAAATTGTATCTTGGGTAGAAATTGTCATGAGAAACTTATCTACATAAAGGGATAAGGAAGCATCTTAGTTAGTGCTTAATGATGAAATAATTTGGATGCCTTTTGGCGGGAAAATACAAAAGTAGTGTACAACATCTTGGGGGTACATCATGGGGAATATTGCTCATGGCTTTTACAAGTGTCAAGGTGGTTGTCGAGATAAAAGATCAGCAACAGTGTTCTAGATGCCTGGAACATGTTCAAATGTTACATCAAGGGCATCAAAAAAGAGAGACCACCTCAAAAGTCTTTTATTCCTGATCTCATTGGGAGCCTTCTTTATCAAATATCCTAGTACATGCTTTAACTCTATTCGAATAGTGAAAGGAACAAAATCAAAAAAAAAATCTAAAAGATTTGATTGCTTTAATCATGGCCAATATCTCTCGTTGATATGAAGGATAATTTTGTTGAGTGCTTGAAAATATTCGTGAGGCATATCTACAAGGGTGAAGGGTAGAAGATTCTTCTTCACATAGACATGCTCCCCATCTAGAATTTGAGGCATCTATATAAAGGATTAATGGTAATCTTGTAGGGAGACAAAGTGGAGGAAGATGCTTTATGAGATTTTTTATATTTTGAATAGTCAGTGTGTGGATTGGTTTTTCCAATGGAAATGATCTTTCCAAAGGAGAGGATAAAGATATTTGGAGTAGGTAGCAATGTTTGGTGAGAGGGATTAATCCAATTTAAGCACCCTAAAATTTGCTGTAGTTGCTTAACACTGGTCAAAGTATCAGGTATGTCAAGCTCGACTGTCAGGTCAGCACCTTCCTTGCCTTTCCCTCGAGGCTCGATGAGGTCACCCTTGCTAAAGGTTGTGACTATCCTCACACCCGGTAGTGTCACGTGTATCCTCTGAGCTACATAGTCAACCTCACATTTGGTCGCCCTTTTGAAGGGTCTTCCCAGGAGGGTTTCCTTACCATATTTAGAATGACGAATTTCCTTATGGGAAAAGGATATTGGGAGTTCGTTGCAGGAAACGAAGAAGAACCAGTTCTTCCTGATGTTCCCAATCAACAGCAAATGCAGGCATTTAAAGCATGGCATGAGAGAGCCAGGAAAGTTATGTACTGGCTGTCTATCAGCATTTCAGACTCTATGATTGTGCATATTCAAGATGCAAGTACGCCAAAGGAGGCATGGGATACTCTGTCAAAAATGTATAGCACAAATACGCAAGCTAGGAAAATGCAGCTCAAGCAAGAGTTGCACAATGTGCAAAGAGAAAATATGAGCATCAATGACTACCACATGAAGGTGAAGAAGATTGCAGATGCACTTGCTTCCATTGGGTCGCCAGTGGAAGATGATGATTTAGTTTCCGTGACCTTGAATGGTCTACGAAAGGATTATGCACAATTTCGGATATCCATTTCAGTTCGTGAAAGATTTCCTGATTTTGAGGAGTTGATTGCTCTTCTAATTTTTGAGGAGCAGAGAAATGGTGGTGCATCTTCTTCAAGAGGAACTTCAAAAGAAGCTGTCTTCTACTCAAATGCTGGAAGAGGTAGAGGCAGAGGTAGAGGAGGCCGATCTGGAGGCCGTGGTGGTAGAAATCAGAATATGCAACAAACTCAAGAAAACTAGTCCTATGGAGGAGGACATGGTAACTCTAGAGGCAGGGGGAGCCAAAGAGGTCGTGGTGGATGGCAAAGAGGCCAAAATGCAAACAGCAATGTTGAATGCTACTACTATGATAAAATGGGTCATATGGCTAAAGACTGCTATAAAAAGCAGAATGACATCATGAATGGAAAATTGCAACAAGGGAATTATGCATCTTCTAGTAGACAGGGTGATGACAGAAATGAGCATTTGTTTATGGTGCAGCACATAAACAATTCTGTGACAAGTGCAGAAGAAAGCAACGATGTATGGTATGTTGACTCACGTGCATCAAACCACATGACAGGTCATGCAGAATGGATGGAGGATGCAAGGAAAATGGAAAAACCAGGATTTGTGGAGACTGGTGATGATACTGCACATCCTATTTTGCAGATTGGAAAATTTCCTTTGTCTATGCAGGATGGGAAAAAGAAATACTTGTCCGATGTATTTCATGTCCCAAATATCACCAAGAATCGGGTTTCTGTTGGTCAAATGGTCGAGCACAGGTCAGATTTAATCCTCATGGATGCTTTGTTGAGGATATGAAAAATAAAGGTCGCTTGATAGCAAAAGGAAAGAAGAAGGGCAGAATGTTTACGTTGGATGCAGACATGTCTGAATTGAGTGCAGCAATGTTTGCACATGGGACCGGTGTAGTTGCAGATATTGATATCTCGCATAAACGCATTGGTCATGTTAATGTCCAGCAACTTAAATCAATGCAGACCCAAAATATTGTTGTAGGATTGCCTAAATTCAAGGTTGTAGAAATGCATAAGGTATGTGAAGCGTGCCAATTTGGAAAACAGGCAAGGAAACCATTTCCTAGACATGTTCAAGAGAGTAAGAAGCCATTGGAATTAATCCACTCTGATGTGTGGACTACTAAAGCTGCATCTCTTGGAGACTGTCATTATTTTGTCACTTTTATTGATGACTATAGCAGAAAGGTTTGGGTGTATTTTATAAAAAAGAAAAGTGAAGTTTTTGGGCATTTCAAAACTCTTAAAGCTATGGTTGAAAAAGAAAACAAGCCTGCAAATAAAATGCCTAAGGTCAGATGGAGGGGGAGAGTACCTCTCAAATGAGTTTGGAAGGTTCCTGCAAGAGCATGGCATAAAGCAGCAATATTCACGTAGTCATACCCCACAACAAAATGGAATTGCAGAAAGGAAAAACAGGCATATTGGAGAGGTATCTCGTGCCATGCTCAACGAAAAAGACTTGCCAGATTTTTACTGGGCTAAAGTAGTTGCTACAGCAATCTACATAATGAACAGGACTCCCATTGCACCAATACATGGGATGACTCCAGAGGAGAGGTATACTGGTAGAAAACCAGATATTTCTCATTTGAAGATTTTTGGTTGCATTGTCTATGTTCATGTGCCAGATGAGTTGAGATCCAAGTTGGATCCAAAATTTGAGAAGTGCATCTTTATTGGTTACTCTCTGCAGCAGAAAGGGTATAGATGCTATAACCCTTCTACTCGTAAGTTTACAGTGAGCAGAGATGTTGTTTTTGATGAGATGCGTAGCTGGTATAAACCAGTAAATGTGATCGATGATGTAGATGCACAAAATGGTAATGCTGCACAGAATTCACAGCAGCAATCACAAAATGTTAGTGGACCTGGAACGTCCTCTAGCAGTGGTTCACATTCTTCGCCATGGATAGGCAGATTGAGATCAACAGAATCTTCTCAAAGCAATGCAGATAGTGGTATGCAGGTATCATGAAAAGAAAAAGAGAAGGTAGATCAGCCCATATTTGATGTGAATGCAGGTCACTCTTATGTGGATGGTGAATCCAGTGGCTCAGAACAGAGCATTGATGATGAGTTGGATATCCCTTCTATTGTTACACCTGGAGTAAGGAAGACCAGGGATGTTTTGAGAGCACCTAAAAGTGAGCCTACTTTGCGTAGGTCCACCAGAGCTAGGTATCCTGTGGATAGACTGAAATATGATGGATTTACAGCCATTCACTATGCATATATGGTCAAAGTGATACAAGAACCAGAACCCACTTCTTTTGAGCAAGCCATGGGAAAACAAAAATGGGAGAAAGCAATGGATGAAGAAATGGATGCCTTGGAAGCAAATGCTACATGGGAATTGGTACCTTTGCCTAAAGATAAGCATGCAATTGGTTGTAAGTGGGTTTATAAGATGAAACACAATGCAGATGGTTCTGTGAATAGATACAAGCAAGATTAGTAGTCAAGGGGTATGCACAAACATATGGCATCGATTATGAAGAAACATTCAGTCCGATTGCAAGGATGGCAACTGTAAGAGCAGTCATTGCTATGGTTGCATCAAAGGGATGGTCTTTACATCAGATGGATGTAAAGAATGCCTTCTTGCATAGTGATTTGCAAGAAGAGGTCTATATGGAGCAGCCACCACGTTATGTGCATGATGTTCATCCTGAGTTTGTTTGCAGGTTGAAGAAATCCTTGTATGGCTTGAAGCAAGCACCTAGAGCATGGTCTGACAAGATAGGACAATATCTTGTCACTATTGGCTTTCAGATTTCCAAGGCAGATTTCTCACTTTATGTGAGAAAAACAGAGAAAGGTATTATGCTACTTGTCATTTATGTTGATGATTTGATTATGACAGGTGACAGTGATGAAGATATCCTTCATGTGAAAATGCTATTGAAGCAGAAGTTTGAGATGAAGGATTTGGGAGAGCTACGTTATTTCTTAGGCATTGAGGTGATTAGATCACCAAGTGGGATACGACTCTTGCAGAGGCAGTATGGATTGGACATGCTGTCCAAATATGGGATGACAGGCTGTAAGCCTATTTCAGTTCCTTTGGAGCAGAATGTGAAGCTGAGCGCAGATGCAGGTGAGCTTCTGGAAGACCCTACTATGTACAGACGCATAGTAGGAAGTTTGATTTATATGACTATTACCAGGCTAGATTTGAGCTATGTTGTTGGATTGGTAAGTCAGTTTATGCAGGCTCCAAGGAAACCGCATTTGGATGCGGCTAGATGTATACTCAGGTATGTGAAGTCCACATTGCAGTATGGACTATTTTATGAGACTGGGGTTTGGATACAGTTGCATGATACACTGATGCTGATTGGGCTGGTAGTATTTCTGATAGACAATCTACCAGTGGATATGTGTTCTCTTTTGGGAGTACTGCAGTCACTTGGAGCAGCAAGAAACAGCCTACAGTTGCCTTGTCGAGCACAGAGGGTGAGTACAGGGGTGTAGCAATGGCTGCATGTGAGGTAGCTTGGTTGCATAAGCTACTTTATGATATGCATCAGCCTACAAATGGGCCAGTTGTCATTTATTGTGACAACATGAGAAGTATACACTTGGCAAATAACCCAGTCTGTCATGCTAGAACAAAGCACATTGAGGTGCATTATCACTATGTGCGGGAGAGGGTTTTACTAGGTCTTATTGATCTAGTTTATGTTAGCACAGAGGATCAGGTAGTTGACATATTTACGAAGGCATTGGGCACAGAGAAACTGCGCAAGTTCAGAGACCTGCTTGGTGTGCAGGAATTGGAATTGAGCTCGAGGGGGAGTGTTGAGATATCGAGCTCCACTCGTGATATGCCAAGGTGACCGTTGTGCATTTATGTCACTGACTTGTCAGTTGCAGATGCGGTTGGTACACCGCCCATGAATAATAGCTAGATGATAGCTATCCTTATCTACTCTAGTTCATGGCTCAGTTAGTATGCCACCTTAGTTAGTTGAGTTTGGTTTGAGACCCATATATAGGGTTCTTCTATTTCTTTGTATGAGAGTTCTTTTTGGCTTACACAACTAAGAAGAGGAAAACTGTTTTCAGCCTCCACCTTTGTGTGTATTCCCCCATTGTGCAGGCAAGAAAGCTACAAGTGAGACTCCTTCCTTCTCTCCCACAATCTTGACACAAAAATGAAGCCATAATCACCACTTTGCCTTTTTGCTTCTAAGGCATTCTTCAAATTTTCTATCAAGTCCAAGCATTTAGCTTCTAACTCATGTAGTTTATGAGCCAACACTTGCTTGTCCTATAATAATGAGTCATTTTTTGCTAAAACAAACAAATCCTTAAGCATGGTATATGGCCTAGATATAACACCATCAAATTTCTCAGCAACCATTTTCCATGCATTTTTCACATTTTCTAATAAGGCATTTCTAATATCCCAAAATTTAGATTTCAACACTATCGATGTATCCACATCAAGCTCTATGTTTTGTAGAATTTGCTTTTCCGCCTCTTGTAGAGGTTGAAATCTCTCTAAGAAGAGTTTATGCTCAATATGTAACTTGACATAT
Source organism: Lygodium microphyllum (assembly GCF_053477565.2). Lineage (NCBI taxonomy): Eukaryota > Viridiplantae > Streptophyta > Polypodiopsida > Schizaeales > Lygodiaceae > Lygodium > Lygodium microphyllum. Next base: position 139,959,973 of record NC_141145.1, read on the forward strand.
ACTTCCATAAAACTCTCCATTTCAATCACACATGTACTCATAAGTTCATGGGTCCATCTCTCAAACAAAGAAATAGACATTTTGACCTTATCAATCACTTGCTACATCTTTGCTGTCTCCTCAACATGCTTTGATTCCAATGCATCACATTTAGCCTACTTTTCCTATAGCTAATTAGACAAATGTTTAGATTTTTGTTGTTGATATGGAGTTGGACTTGCAAAATTTTCATCATTGCCATAGTCTGATTATTATCCTTATCATATTGCAACAATTAGTCCATAACTTTTTGTATAAAATCAACTATATCAATAACACTGGTAGCACTCAAACCATCAATGATAGAATGCATAAAAGTACATAGAACATTAATCCCATGAGCATGCACATGCTCACGAATAGATTGATCCTTATCATGAAGTTTAAAATCAAGAAAAACATCTTGATTCTTATCTTTTGGTATATGCATACTTTGTAGCCAATCTTTTCAAAAAATTTCTTCTTCTTAGAATACATTTGACCTTCAACTTTAGGTGTGTCCACATGGCCCTATTTCACTACATCCACTACATCATCAAGATGGACATCATTGGCAAACTTTTTGGATTCAATTTCAATAAGTATTTTGGAGTCAATTTTGGATACATAATCCTAGCATGCTCATACAATAATGCAACAAAACATTCCATTCTAGACTTATGAAACACCTTGGATTTAAAACCCTTGATTTCAACCATAAGCCTCTCATGCATCTAGTCCTATCCGAGATCCCAACATGTTCAACATAGTAGATAATTCCATATGTCACCCATGTAATACTACCAGTCTTGATAAACATCCATAAATGTCCCCATGAACCAATGCAATTGCAATTTGCAAACTGCATCAAGCCTTTTCATCACATAAATGTTCATCATACCTATGGGATCACCGAAAGCATAATTCATTAGACCTGTGGGATCGTCGAAAGCATAATTCATCTGTTCTTTAAACCATTACCACAATGTTGGACTGGAATTTAATGGGAGAGCAAAGACATGACTAACCATTTCAATAATCAATCCCATTCTACTTTCAATTTATCCATTTATCTATTGTATTATATCCAATTCTAGTGATGCATGAATATTTGAAGATGATCTATCCCATGACAATCAAGCATAAGCACAAAACACTATTTTTTCTAGCCACATTTGGTGTACATCCTCATTTACATCAAGAATAAGGGTGGATTCGACAAATGGAGTACCACATCACTTGGATAAGAGAGAATATTAGTAGGCTTATGGGTTATCTCCTCCTCTTTAGTCCTCCTGAGCCTATCATGTCACCATATTTAGCATCATTGCCACTTGAGCATGTTTAGAGAGTGACAACTTGCATGTTGATTGATGATCTTTGATGAGTGTGTGTCATGGTGATTGTAGTAGTAGGCCAATCCTAGAGTGGTGATGGTGAGAAAGAAAAATGATCAGTTTCAAGCTCCATTTGAATGGAGAAGTCCAAGTCCAAGTTTTTCCCCCCTTTGTACATGCTCATGAGTATGTGACTCTTCACACTAATCATTGTCCTTAACTAATTGCTTCTTCCAAGTGGGAATAATAAGTTTAATGGGTATATAATAAGGTTGAACCAACCTTTTAAGCCTAAAACCATTCATTGCAGGTTTTTAATACATTTCCTTTTAGATCCTTTAGCAAAAATGTATCTTGTCCAAGGTCCTTCCAAATGATAAATGGTTTGATGTACCGAAGTCTCAAATTTCTTGGAAATTTCCAAGTCTTGAATTGTAGACCAGAACCTAATCCCCGTCTTCAAAATTTTCCCTTTTGTGCACCTCTTCATCCATGCTGGTCTCCTTAGCTGTGTAACTCATGATACATAGGTAGCTAACAACCTGTCCTCCTCTAGCTTTAGGAGTTGTTCCATCCTATCTTGCACTGACCTTTCAACATCTAGCTTCTATTCTATATCAATTCTCAAGCTTGGAACCACAAACTCCATAGGCACTATAGCCTCTAATCCATATACCAACCTAAAAGGTATAATTCCTATTGTAACCTTGTATGCAGTCTTGAAAGCCCATAAAATAGAATCTAGCTCTACATCTCAATCCTTCCCATTATTCTCAACTATTTCCTTCAAAATATAGAGAAAAATATTGTTGGAACTCTTTGCTTGCCCGTTAGCCTGTGGATGATAGTGAGTATACTTTTTATATAATATCATGTGCCTACTTGTCAATTCTTGAATGACTTGATTCAAAAAATTCCCTATCGCTAACCAACTCTATATGGCATCCAAACAACGTGGTCATAATGTTAGAATATAAGAACTTGGCCACACTAGCTACTTTATTATCTTTCAAGTCCTAAGCCGCCACTCACTTTGTGCAATAGTCAATGTAGACTAGAATATACTAATTTCCTTATTCTCTTTTTAGGTGGATTAATAGGCCCAACAAAATCAATTATCCATTTTTGAAATGGCTCAAGAAATAGTACAAGATGATCCTACATCCTATCTTTGTCAAGATGCTAACCCTCCTTTAAACATTGCAAGCACGCTTCAGCATATTGATGGGCATCCCTCAAGTTAGTAGGCCACCACAAAACCAGTTTGCAAAATTTTCATGCCATCTTTGGGAGAGTATTTTTAGTTACCTATTTACCTACCACTTTAGGTTTAACATATAAAAATAGCTTCTTGAATAATCTCGTGATACAAATTCATTACATGCCTTTAATTCATGACACAAAAATTGAGTAAAAGCAATCCCTTCTCAATAGATTCCTTTTAAAAAATACTTTTTACAATGTTTTCTATTCTAACTAAAATGATGTCATCCCAAAGGTATTATTCTTTCTAAGTTCATTTCCTCAACTAGTAATTGGAACTTCTAGGACATTGCCTGGAAATTGAAGGTTAGTTGGAAATTCATAAGAGCCTAAGGAGTTTATGACCAGAGCCCCCTGGTATCCTCACCTCCTCCTGCTGACTAGAGTTCCCTATGACAAGACCTTTCGCGTCATGATTGGTCTATACTCACTAATGCAAAACAAAAAAGACAACCCCTTGGAGTAGGTTTTATTCATGCTAGTCTTGGGAAGGTCTAGCACCATCAAGAACACTGCCTCAGTCAACATTCTATGATCATCAAAATATTGCCTCAATTGGCGATCTATATCTAATCATCCATCTTTTAGAATGATGATTTTAGGAAAGATTAGTATCTAACTTACAATCGCAAATATCTTATTTAAAATGCATTATGCATGAAATTTGGAGAAATTTATTTCCAAGACAAATCTTTTCTTTTCAAAAATAATATCATCAAGGCAAAACTTAGCGTAAGTGGCAATACCTTCCAATAGTTTTCTCAGAATTCCCCTCCTTCAAGATCTAGTTTGAACTAAACATCAATTCTATTCTTGAGAATAACTCCCTTGGAGTTTTGTTGGTCCTAGCCCGCGATTAAAAAAATCTTGGTTAGTTTTATTATGAAAAGTATTCTTTTGACAATTCCATCTCAATGTCTTTATATATACCGAGAATTTGAATCTATAATTATCCTCAAGAGGTTTCATTAAATTAATACATATAAAAAATATTAAGTCTTTTAGTGATATAGTATCTTCTTTGCACTCTTTTGGTTCATCGTTTACAAACCCAAGTTACCCCTTGGAATGTGTGGTTAAAATTTCCTTTAAAAGATTATGCATGAATTGAATAAAATCCTATTTTATGAATGTAGCTTTTGTTGCCAATTCATGGGATGATGGCCTTGTAGCTTTCTTTATTATAAAAATACAGTACTTGGGGATCCATGACAGGTGCTTTGTTGATGGTATTCAGAGCTTCATTTGTAATCCCAATACTTGCCATTCTCTTTGTAGTAATTGTGTTCGCAACGTTATTGGTAACTCCTGCCTCTGCATAACTTTCTTCTTCATGGGGCCGTGGTCTTTGATCATGAGATCGTAGAGGGGATTTTTGGCAAGAGAGCTTGGGGTTAATTGGATTGATGGAAATTTGATTGATGGGGGAAGGAAATCACTAAGAATTTAGAAAAGTTTGAGAAGAGTCTTGAATGAGGGAAGTAGGATAGAAGAGATGGAGAATTTGATTCCAAGAGTTTGTGGAATATCCTCCTTGTCTTTGTAATGAGGGTTTCCATCTTGTGCTTCTCTTGCTCCACTCCCTCTTCCTCTATACTCATAAGAAGGGCCTCTCCTCTCTTGCTCAAGCTATCCCCCAAAACAGCTTCTCATGCCCCATATTTATAGTTAAATTGAAGAAGAAGGGTTATGGCCAAGAAGAGGAGCTCTTTATGGAGGGTATCTTGGCAAATCAAAAATATGGAAGCTTTTAAGATGCAATCTGATGGAAATTTGATCTTTGAGGTCCAAAGAGGCTGCTAGAGATGGCATGACTAATTCACCTGGCTGTCGGATGATGTTGCTTCAATATGGGCCTCATGTCCAACTGAGAAAAGGGGGAGATTGCTAGAGCTTTCTGCTAAGATTGAGAAGGGAAATCTCAATTTTTTTTCATTGTTTTGATTTTTCGAATTCGAGGAGGATGAGGGTGTTGTTTTTTTGTTGATGAAAAGAGGGGGGGGCACACCTTCAATCATCAACTTTCTCTTCATTAAGCTTTTCTTTTTAACAAAAAGCTTAAGGATTTTTTTTCTAAAGCTTTAATCCCTTTGCAAGTCAAGTATTAACTTGCTTGACTTGCTCAAGTTCTTAAATTCATTTGGTCTATTCTGAACTTACTAGCCATAATCGTCATGCACATGGAAATTCTCACTTAGAGGTATTTCCAGTCGTATCGATCTTGGAAGGTGTTGGGATTACAAACTTCAAAAAAAATTTGTTTGTGACTTCCTCGATTTAATCCTTCAAATCTAATTGTGAGAAGTTGAGAAGATTGAAAATAAAGTCAAAATATCACAACCTCTTCCCCTTAGAGATATCAAGATGTCCTAATCTCAAATGAAACTAGGAAAATTGGTTACATAATGATTTTTGGTCAATCCAAGTGGCATCCTCTTCAAGGTAGTATTTCCACAAGATGAGATACTCTCTAAGAGTTTTTCTTCTTAGAGTCTTCTCATGGATGTCAAGTATCTTTTACGGTTGAAGTTCGAGGACTCAAGGGACTTGGCATTATGGTTTGTTGGTCATTAAGTACATGGTTTCGTTTAGGAACATAAGCTTTTAGTAAACTAACACGAAATACATTATGTACTTTTAAGTTATTAGGGAGTTGTAGCTTTTAGGCATTTTTTCCTGGACACTTTAGCACCTTATATGGCCCACAATACTTGGGACTTAGCTTCTTGAATTCCCCCAAAGATAAGGAACTTTTCTTTGAATGAACTTATAGGAAAACCATGTCACCTTCTTTGAAAATGTGTTCTTGCCTTCGTTGATCAACATATACCTTATGTCGATCCTTGGTAGCTTAAATATCTTGCCTTATAGCTTTCACTTACTGCTGATCAATTTCTTCTAGAATTTGCATAGATGCCCCGCAAGGTAGGATCAGAAAAATATATGATGCATTGTAGGAAAATTCAACCAAGGGTAGGTATTGGATCCACTGTTTTGGTTCCCTATTACAATAATCTCTTAGTGTTTCTTCAATAACTTGGTTGACTTGCTGGGTTTGACCATTGGTTTGGGGATGGTAAGCTCTAGTAAAGCATAGCTAGGTTCCTAGAGCTTTAAACAAACTCTTCCAAAAGTTTGAGGTGAAGAGAGAATCACGTTACCTAATGATTCTCTAGGGTATTCCATGTAACCTGAAAATTTCCTTAATGAAAAGCTTGGTGATATCGGAAGCCTTGTAATTGGTTTTTACAAGAATAAGATAGGTAAATTTTGTTAGCATATCAATGACTACCATTATGGAGTTATATTCTCCTTGTATTGGGGGTAATCTAACTATAAAGTCCATGTTGATATACTCCCATCTCATTTGAGGGATGTCAAGTGGCTAGAGTTTTCCTAGCAACTTGACACATTCGGCCTTAATTTGTTTGGCAGTTTAGGCATTCGGTGATATACTTGAGTACATCACCCTTGAGTCTTTCGCAATTGAAGCTTCTTCTGACTGTATTAAGAGTCTCAGCATAACCAAGATGACCGAAAATGGAGAATCGTGAGCTTCGTAGAGTATTTTCTTTTTGAGTTCTTGACTTACATGAATACATAGTCTTGTCTAGAAATAGGCAAGATCCTCATTTATGGAAAAATCTTGATATTTAGTCTTGAGTTCTGGATTTGAATCCTTGGTGGAAATTTCTCTTAACAATCTTTGATAGCTTGGATCCTTTAGTGGCTCTTCTTTAGTCATTTCTATGAGGGGATTATTGGGCATTGAAATCATTGTAGAAAGAGTTCTAGCCCTAGAGGGTTTCTCTAGGATTAGAGTATTAAGAAATGATTTACGGCTTAGGGAGTCCACAATCACATTCTCCTTGCCTAGTCTATACTTGATTTCAAAGTTGAATTCCTTCAAGGTCTCAATCCATCAACGTTGTCTCATATTGAGCTCCAGTCGAGTAAAAATCCACATTATGCTTTTATGATCATTGATGACTAGAGAAACCTAATACCAAGCAAGTAATGTCTCCATAATTTAAAGGCATGAATTACAACAAGTAATTCTAGATCATGTGTGGCATAGTTTCTTTCCTGAATCTTTAATTTTCTTGAAGCATGGGCTATTGGATGTCCTTCTTGCATAAGCATGCAACCCAAAACAAAAGATCTTGTGTCAATTATAACTTCAAATTCTTTGTTTAGATCATGTAGCCTTAAGATAGGGGTGATTAACAAACTCTACTTAAATTTCTCAAAGCTAGATTGTCCAGTGGACGTCCATGTAATGGAGACTTGCTTTTTGAGAAGGTTGGTGAGAGGCGCGCCGATTGAGGCATAGTCTTTAATGAAAACTCTATACCAACTCGTTAGCCCTAGACAGCTTCGCACTTCCTTGACCATTTTGTTGGGGGTGACCAATCTTGTACATCTTGGACCTTGGCAAGATCCACTGAAATGCCAAATTCCAATACTATGAATCCTAAATATTCAATCTACTTTTTGAAGAATGCACATTTCTTATTTTTAGCATATAGTTTGTGGGCTCTCATTGTTTTAAGAACTATTTGTAGCTGTGGTCCATGGTCTTCTTCATTCTTGGAATATGTTAAGATATCATCAAAGAAGACGAGGACCAAGTCATCAAGGTAGGGCTAGAAAATGTCTTGCATCAACTTGTTGAAGGTGGTAGGAGCATTTGTTGACCCAAATGACATCACAATAAACTCATAATGACTATAGCTTGTGTTAAATGTAGTTTTAGGAATATATTCCTCCCTAATTCATATTTGATAATATCTTGATATGAGATCGACCTTTGAAAAGACCTTTACTCCTTGGAGTTGGTCAAACAACTCGTCTATCCTAGGGATTGGGTATTTGTTTTTCACTATCACCTATTTTAACCCATGGTAATCAATACAAAGGTGGAGTGTTCCATCTTTCTTTTTCTAAAATAGTATTAGGGCTCCCCATGGTGAATTACTTGGCTGAATGTATCCTTGGTCTAATAGGTGCTTGAGTTGTTATTTTAGCTCAATGGCTTTAAGAATTTACATTTGGTAGGGCCGTTTGGAAACTTTTGTTTGCACTTAGTTCTAAAGCGATGTGAATCAGGCTTTTTGATCTCTAGTGATCCTTCAAATTGTGATTTTTATTACTTCTTAGAAAAGCTCTCCGCTTACCAAGACCGCTCAACCATAGTTTTGGATTCGTCAAGGGTCCATCCTCCCACTTCCCTCGAGAGAGTACTTTTAATTACCTAATTACCTACCACTTTAGGTTTAACATATAAAAATAGCTTCTTGAATTATCTCTTGATACAAATTGCTGACTGGAACACGCTTACATTGCGCTAGGTTCAAGAGAATGGGGAATTAAGGGAAATATGGCACTTTGATCCCTTCTACCCATGGTTCTAAAGTGATGTGAGTCAGGCATTCTGATCTCTAATGGTCCACCAAAATGTAATTTTTATTCCTTTTTAGGAAATCTCTCGGCTTAATGAGACCACCCAACCATAGGTTTGAGCATCCTCCCGCTTCTCTCTCGAGAGTATTTTTAATTACCTAATTACCTATCACTTTAGGCTCAATATATAAAAATATCTTCTTGAACTATCTCTTGATACAAATTTGCTACACATCTTTAATTCATGACACAAAAATAGAGTAAAGCAATCCCTTCTCAATAGGTTCCTTTATCAAATTACTTTTTACAATGTTTTTTGTTCTAACTAGAATGATGTCATCCTGAAGGTATTATTATTTCCAAGTTCAGTTCCTCAACTAGTAATTGGAGCTTCTAGGACACTACCTGGAAATCGAAGGGTAGCTAGTAGTTTGTAAGAGCCTAAGGAGTTTATGACTAGAGCCTCCTAGTACCCTCACCTCCTCCTCTCGACTAGAGTTCCCTACAACAAGACCTTTCGCATCATGATTGGTCTATACTCACTTATGGGAAAAAAAAAAGAAAACCCCTTGGAGTAGGTTTTATTCATGCTGGCCTTGGGGAGTTCTAGCGTCATCAAGAACATTGCCTGAGTCAACATTCTGTGCTCATTGGAATATTACTATTAGGAAAAAAATGAACTCACAAATGGGCCCTTAAAAATAATATAGTTTAAGATGTGGGCCTTTTGGATTATCCAATAGGAAGGCTAGATGTTGACATCAATGGAGGGTGAATCTTCTCTCTCCAAATCTTGGGTTTTCTATTAAAAAAAGGGTAGTGGGGGATTAAAATCAAGGAAGAATGAATAGTACACAAAATTTGAGTTTCTCTCACCTCGTATTTTCTCTCCTTTTTTGGATAATTTTCAATTTTGATTTTTTTCCCTCTCACAAAATCAGTTTTGACCCAAAAGTTGAGCAACAGACCACTTTCCCTCTCTTCTCTATACTTGTGAATTTTTGTCTCCATTGAAGCTCCCTACTGAGAGTAAGTAGGGTTTTGAGCATTTTGCTTATCTCTGCACTTTCTTCTTCAAGCAGCTCCTGATTTTGGGCAAAACATAGGTGCCCTTCTCTCTTTGCATTTTCTCTTGTTTGCTATTTTTTCAATAGGGTTTGATATCATTTCTTACTATTATTGTTATTTTATTGTAGAGGTTGTTTTAGGTAGGAGATAGAGGTGCTCATCTCTCTCTCTCTCTCTCTCTCTCTCTCTCTCTCTCTCTCTCCTTTATTTCCCCCCTCTCTATATGTGTTGTTTCTTTTTTATATTGTGTTTTCAGTAGAATTTGATGTTGGTTCTAATTGTTGTTTTCTTGCATAGTTTATTTGGGGCAAGAGGCAAAGGTGTTGATCACTCTCTCTGTTTGTTTTTGTTTTGCTGATATCTTTTCAATACAACATAATGTTAGTTCTAACCCTTGTTGTTGTTTTATTGCAAAGATAATTTTGGGTGACATTGCATACGTTCTCATCTCTCCCTCCCTCTCTCTTTCTCTCTTTGTGTTTCCTCTTTTTTATTGTTTTTTTAGTATACCTTCATGTAAATACTAACTCTTGCTATTGTCTTTTGCAGAGATCAATTTGGGCAAGATTGGATAGGTGCTCATTTCTTTCTCTCTCCCGCGTACTCACACACTCTCCCTTTCTTCCTCTCTGCATGATCCCTTTTCTACTATCTTTACAATAGGGTTTGACGCTAGTTCTAACTTAAGGATAAATTGTTGTTACATCACTTAACACAAGGTAGAGCAAAGATTCTACAGCTCAATTTATGGGTAAATCTGCCATATTTTGTAGTGCCGAAATTTATTCATTTAATTAGTGACTTTTATGTTTGATGGGATTGATTTTTTCTTATGTCCATCATTTGCAATGGGTTTTGATTAGCAACGATTCAATCTTATCTTTAGCAGATCAATTTATAGGTAAATTGTTCATGTTTTGTATTGCTTCTATTATGCAGATATCTATATATTTTTTGTTAAAAGGGATTTATGAAAGTATTTTTGTTAAAAGGGATTCATGCAGGTATTTTTTTTGTACATGCAGGTATTGTACAAGGTTTAGGTGAAGCAGATAATTCTCGATTGACTATTTTGATGTGGTGAGTGGTTCCTTTATGCTGGATAATATGGATCTACTGGAAGTCGATGGTTCAAAAATCATGTGCTTTATTGGGCCTATGTGTGTTGAGAAATAGACAAATAATGTATGCTCTAGGAAGAGCTCTCTTGAATCCCATATGCACAATGAGGAAAGTGGAACAACCCAAACTCTATAAAGCATTGTACTTGACTATCACTTTTATATGAAATGAATATAATGTCATGATGCTTTGTACTTTCAGTTAAGTGTCTTGTCATTGTCAATCCTACACAAGATTGTCTTTATGAGTCCAAGCTTCCATCTTGGGACCTAATTCACTTGTGCAATAGTTTGTCTCTACTTGTCCATGTCATTATGAGTTTGGTCTTCATCTTTCATCCACCATAGCTTGTGTCATGCTCTAGATTTGCATCTTGTCACATGGTATCAGAGCCCAGACGGGCATGGCTTAGCTCATCTCCATATCTTCCCAGCTCAGGTTGAGTGTTGGATCTCATCTCCAACTTCATTTGCAATTCTACCTTCAATAAAGCTTCCATGGCAGCCATAGCCAATAGTACCCTGTTAGCTTGAAGCTTTTATATCACTCTCCACAGACCAAATTTCTCTGGACTTCCTTCTAGAGAAGTGTTTCCCTACTTTTAGATCTCCTCCCTTGCACCTCAATCATTGACATTGGGCAATTATTGTCTCATCATTGCCTATTTTCAAAGTTACTGCCATATCTGTGTCTGTGGACAACAACACCCACTTAACTTGGAGGAGTTGTATCTCCACATAGCAGCCATATCTCTCTAAGGTCTCTTCTAGGGAAACATTCATGAACTCTAGCACTTCTACCTAGCACATTACAATGAGGCATTGGCCCTCCAGCTGCTCAACATTGCGAAAATTGGACGATGCTAGCATTTGCACCTGGTTTCATTTGCACAGTCAATTCTCTTTCCACGCAGCATGATTTCCACTGAGATCATAGGGCTTCTGTAGAGCTTGAAGAGAGCTACATTTCCATAAAAGAGCTTTTGAAATGATCCATTGTAACTTATGAAATCAGTAAAAAAACCAGACTTGGGTCTAAACCCTAATCCATGAAGCCATAGCCAAAGCTTTAAAATTTGACATTCTTCACAGTTCCTTCTCACTGAAGTCATCAACAGTGATTTTAACTATTTGAAGTTCAATGCTATTCTAGAAGTGTCCGAGGAAGCTCAAAAGTCATCCAAGAAGTTTGTAAGAGAAAGCAGATCAAGTACCGACTATTATCCATTAATACTCAACTAGTGTCAATTTGACACTAATTCTCTTGTGTCTCTTGACACATTAAAATACAATATTTTTTTGGTTAACTAAAGTTTAGCAACATGGTAGAGCTTGAGCAAATAGCTAAATTTAATGGTGAAGGATTTCATGCCTGGAAGGAGAAGACCATGTATCACCTGATGTGAAAGGACTTGTGGGACTTGTTTGAAGATGATGCAAATAGCAAGGGGGAAGATGATGAAGACGGGTTCATTGAAGAAGACCAGCTCAAAACCAAAGAATGGAAGAGAATGAATAACAAGGCACTAGGCATCATTGCATGGGGACTAAGTGATGATGTACTACATCATGTATCTGGCACTAGAAATGCTAGAACCGCTTGGGAGGAACTTGACAGAATGTTTGGTACCCAAGCAAAGAACTCAAAGGTAATATTACTCATGCAATTTATAAACTAGATATCAAAGCCAGTGCTTCTATGACCACACACATTAACAAGTTCAAGAGCCTAAAAAATCAACTTGCAACTCTTAAGAAGAATATTGATGAAGATGAAGTAATAGCCGTACTGCTTGTATGTAATATTTCCACGCAATAAAAGTTAGTTGGTTAGTTTGAAAGTTAGTCAATTAATAAGTTAGTAAGATTACTAACTAAAGACTAACTAAGGTAAAAACTAACTAGTGTTAATAGTTAACAATTTTTATTTAATTAAAAAATATTTATAAAAAAAACAAGAATCATAAATCTGATATTTTCCTCGAATTGACAAGGATCATAGCCACCTTTCACAAAATTTACAATGTGAACGAGACTTATGAGCCATATTAATCACTAGTATTAATGTGTATAGTTTGAATGGTCCAAAAATATTAGATTTTGGGCAAAACTAGCATATTCTAGATACTTTAGATATTATCCTAAAAATATAGAATTGGATGTCATATAAAAGAAAAAAAAGCAATGTTTTAGTTAGTTTTGGAGATTCTATAAAAAGAAAAAAGATAAAGATAGTGATTGGCGAAATCGCACACGCCGCGATCGCAGTCTACAAGCAGTAGACATCACTTTGAACATGGAGAGAAAGAAGGAGTGATTTGAAAGCTTTCCAATCAAGTGTCTTGGGGTTTTACCCCCCTTTTGGAGCCAATGGAACCATCAAATTTATGAGTTAACATCAGATCACTGAGTTTTCCAAGAGTCCCTCCACCAAGAACTCTTATTCTCAGCCTCATCCCCTCTTCTCTAATTCATTATAAATATGAGGCGTGGGGAGGCACAAGGGAGCATAAGGAGACCCTAGAGGCTACAAGAGAGAGGTAGAGAGAAGGATACCCCTCAAAGATATTGTAAGGGAGATCTTGAGAGAGAGAGAGAGAGAGAGGAGTTACCCTGAAAGGCTGCACAATTCCCTCTATCTCAATCCTCTACTTAGCCATCTTCTCTTACACTCTCCCATCTCAAATCTATTCTACCTTCTTAATCTCTTGAGTCTACTTGCAGACAATGGCCTCCAAGCAAAGAATGTCGTGTGCAGATGGCAGTCCTACAATCGGTAATGAAGCTTCGGGCAAAGGCATCACTGTCAATCCAAATGCGGTTCCGATCGTAAATAATGTATTTCTAAATTGATAGATGCTTGCTTTGACTCTCGCATGAGATACATTAGGCCCATTCTATGATGCACAAGAATAGGTCATGGGAAGGGATAAGGCTTTTCTCACATATTTGAAAGATGGAGTTTGCAAAATGCATATATCAAGTGAAGTTAATTGCACTTAGTTGCATATGGCTTATTCGTTGATAGAGCAATCAGTTAGGGGTTATGAATACCATAATTGTAAAAAGAATGACATTAAGAATTGTACATACAAGTATTAAGTAAATTTTACATAGAATCGCTCTTTCATCATCCCAAGGGGGAGAGCGAATATGCGATGGAATTATTATTGCGTCTATTCTTGTATTGTTCGAAAAAAATACAATTAGTATTTGTTGGTTGATTGAACAACACCCTAAATGTTTTTTTTCAATCAATTGGTTGTTGCATTTGTGATTTGGATAAATATTCCAAGTGATTATGGTTGATGGTAAAAGCATGGCAAGGGTCAATAATGACAAGTAGCCATGGGAAATAAAGGAATGTTTCACTAGAAGATGATATTAGGCTGATTGCCTTGATCATTCTTGATTCTTAACTGGATTAATTAAGAAATGATATTTTGCATGGGTGGATCATCTTCAAGATCGCACCGTGAATTACCCCGAGAGGGCATTTCTCAATTCACGGGCCAAAGATTGAGTGGTGAAAAGGCCAACCACGGAAGTTGTGTCTCACTCCTAGGTCGCTTGGGGTCAGTGGAGCTCTAGACACCCCTTGCCGAGTCTAGAACGGAGTTGTAGGCTGGCGTGAGCCCAATGTCTAGGACTTTGGAAGATCCTATTCTAGATAAAGGATGGAAATTTTGGTGCCATGTGATTTGGAACATGTACTTTTGTTGGACAGAAGGGATACATAATTCTCCTATATGGGAAGGAGACAAAGATTAACTTGAAGATAAGTTAAGGAAGTTTTTTGTCAAAAGGATTGCTTGTTTTGTTTTTTTGTTTGTATTGTAAATTACGCGAACGAACCCTGTGTCCTAAAAGGATTAATTAATGAAGCTAATTTTAAATGTCGCACATAAATGTTGTAGGACCTAATTAGAAAAATAAAGCTATCAAGGGAAGTAGGTGGACAAAATCCTTGGCGAGTTCGTCCTATGGCAGGGTGGTCCGAGAGAACTGGGAGGCTTCTTATAAGGATTTATCGCCATTGGACTTTAGGCATTGTTAAGTTAGAACCCAATTCTTACTATTTTAGGGGACCTGAATGGAACTATGACCTACGGGTAGAGAGGTTGAGCGGCGTATCCCTCTCATTTCCCACTCTTTTTGAACCATGTGTGGTATGGATCTACTTTGGATTGGGTATCTTTGCGTAAAGTAGTATGTCCAAAACCCGATGGAATACTGTTAGAAAACCTTGGCCCTAGGAACCTAGATTTCAGGTCAATCCTAGTGGGTTTGGTCGTGAACTTTCCGTTGCAAGGCAGACTTGGGAAACCCTAGGTAACAAACCCCAGAACATTCCCTGGGAGTGTCGGGCTACGATACTTAGATTCGTTTCTTGATGAACCACTAAAACGTGCATGGACAGCTAATAGGTGGGCACGTTACATTCCAAGTTTAAACAAGGATCCATATGAGAACCTTGTGTCCACTCTAAGTAATGTTCCTAGTCTCTCACTTAAAGATATAGAGCACTCACTCCTTGATGGAGAAAGCAAATTCAAAAGCAAAGATGTAAAAGAGACCACCTCAACGGAAAATCTTCTATACACCAAAGGAGCTATTGGACCCAAAGGAAGGGGTCGAGGATTTAACATTGACAATAGAAGTCGGATGCAATGTCATTATTGTGGTAAGATTGACCGTATTGCCAGTAAGTGTTTTCACAAAAAAAGAGCACAACATATGTAGAATGACCACCACCAAGGTCAATTCATGAATGAAGAAGAAGAAAAAGATACTTCAACTACCATCAACAACTCTGATAGATTGTTCTAAGGAATTTGGTTCCCATAGTGGATGTAAATACCCTACCAAGATATAAATTTTCAATCCTTAACTTGACTAGGCTGCCAAAGAGCTAGTCTCCTGGTCCATGTACACTTGCAGGGGGAGAAAAAGCCAGCAAGGGTAGAGAGTCATCATTTAAGGGGGGTGTTGAGAAATAGACAAATGATGTATGCTCTAGGAAGAGTTGTCATGAATCCCATATGCACAGTGAGAAAAGTGGAACAACCCAAACTCTACAAATTATTGTACTTGAGTATCACTTTGATATGAAATGAATACAATGTCATGATACTTTGTACTTTTAGTTAAGTGTCTTGCCATTGTCAATTCTACATAAGATTGTGTTTATGAGTTGGAACCTAATTCACTTGTGTAAAAATTTGTCTCTACTTGTCCATGCCATTATGAGTTTGGTCTTCATCTTTCATCCACCATAGCTTGTATCATGCTCTAGATCTGCATCTTGTCACAATGTGTCCATTCAAATCTCCATGCCAATTGGCAATGATCCATGAAACTCTTGTATCATATCATCCATATAACACACAATGTGTTGAATCTTAAAATATCTTAGGTGTCAATCCAATGTGCCTATTAAGATTTGCATGCCATGTGGTTGCTATCCTTGTAACAACTACTCTATAATACCCACATTTCATACAATGTATTGAGTTAAATCAGACTCCTATCCATTATAATTAAATTTATTTTGGCAAAATTCTCTGAGTATTCTTGTGCTATTCTTTTCATTATATTTCATGCAATTGGTATGATTAAAGTGATGCCTTAAAATTGAATCTATACTTTGTGTCGATGTATATATTCAAATGCATTTCGATGTTGATGTTTGTGTCTATTTACAAAAGTGTAAACCTCTCTTAATGCCATGTTAATTTGTATGGCATATTGGTGATTACTAGACATACTTAAAATGCTTATTATTTAGGGGTTAATACATACTTCTTTACATCTAATGTGTAGATCATAATGCTTGAGAGAAGAACAAGCATTCTCTCGATGGAAATACGTAATAGAAAAGATGAAGAAGGGAATTGGATCACTTATACGTATAATTTCTCGTCTTGGATACATATGCATCCAAGTATGAAGGGAGCTCTCAGGGTGAAAGCATCTGCAATCACTACAAGATATATGCCTTATACCGATATTAAAAGATATATGCCTTATACCGATATTAAAAGTGACAAAAATGTAAATAACAAAATATATGCATCTGCAATCACTACAAGATATATGCCTTATACCGATATTAAAAGCGACAAAAATGTAAATAACAAAATTTGCCCCCGTCATCGCAAAAAGTGTCGTTATTGGCGATGCCATAGAACAGTTGGTATTAGCGTCATTATCAGCGTCGCTATTTGTGTCGGTATCAACGTTGCTACCGACGCAAATAACGACGCTCTGCGATGCAAATAACGACGCATGTAGGTAAATTTGTGACCTAATAGCGGCGGTAACAGGTGGGTGCTTTATTTGGGCCATACAAAATAGTTTTTGCACTGTGTACAATGCTCGTGTAAAAAAAAACAAAGTGTACTGAAATCATAATACTGATACATGAAATAAATACATGATTGCATATAATAAAAGCGACTTATACAATCATGACAAGATATCACTACTACATAGAAAATGTCTACACAAATAGGGTAACAAAAAAAGAAGGGTGTGTGAGCTCCAGGGATCCAAGGGTGAGCTACATATCCTCGCCATCCAAAAGCTCATCTCATCACAAAGGAGCATCGAACAGACCCTGCAGAAAAAGAAACAACAACATATCAGTCCACCATACAATAATGCATTCTAATTAAACATGGTAACTACAAACAAGAAAGATGAGTGACTTACAGAGCCGCCACGTCTATACAATCGGACTATCAATGCATTGAGACCGTGCCTCTCTGCATATCAAGTCTCAAGGCCACTTGGATCGGATTTGTAATGGAATGTTGCAAAGAAACCAAAATACTAACTATTAGAAACATGATTGTCAGTACAAAGGATATTGCAAAAAAAAAAAAAAAGCAAGCAAAACAAAATAAAAACTTACAAAGTCATCCAGATATGTCCTATGGCCGCCACTCCCAAGATGATGGACCACACCAGCCTCTAGTCGTGCCCTCGCTGCCTCGCGCTGCTGACTCCAACGTCCTGGAGAATCTGTAGCTTCCTCCCTCAGTCGGCGCCAGTCGTCCGCGTCTAGCCACTCAGGCTTTGCAACCCCACTCTTAAGTGCCTTGCATGTGTCCGATCGTCTGTGTGACATATAGGCACACATGCAATCCATCATCCAGCCCATAGAAAATTTATCTGCTGTGGCTAGAATCGGAAACTCCTCATGCAAGGATGCTACTATGTATTCCTTACTCCCCTCCGGTATGTTTTTCCAATGATCTAAGACATTGTGCCTAAAAACTTATTGGCATAACTCTCTCATGCAAGCCATCACCCTCGTCCCCTCATCATTCATGATGATGGCTCCTGACCTATCATTGACAAGATAAGCATATCCCTCTAAGGTATGCCTAAGATGGGTCCTCTTCCACCTGTGTCCATGCTCCTGGGCATATCCCTCTAGGGTATGTCTAAGATGGGTCCTCTCCCACCTGTGTCCACGCTCCTAGGCATATCCAGGAGACCC
This sequence comes from Lygodium microphyllum, assembly GCF_053477565.2. Taxonomy (NCBI): domain Eukaryota; kingdom Viridiplantae; phylum Streptophyta; class Polypodiopsida; order Schizaeales; family Lygodiaceae; genus Lygodium; species Lygodium microphyllum. The sequence goes on from NC_141145.1 coordinate 139,977,690, forward strand.
ATGGACATCCAATGTACCGACCGGGGTAGTATCTATTGGAGTAGCACCCATAGGGGTGCTACTTGCAGATGACTGAGCAAAAGCCAGAGTAATTGGAGTAGACGTCCCCACAGGTGTGACAAATCCTAGAGGTGACACAACTCCAGCAAAAGGACGAGATGGGGACACTGCGTCCGTGCCTCCACAGCATCCACCTGAGCCATGCTCCCTGGAACCGCCACGAGAGCAAGGAGTCGCACTTGTATCCCGTGCCGACCGCGGGCTCACTGCCTCCATATCTCTACATCATCCCCCTGACCCTGAAGCACTCCCTCCCTCTAGCCCAAATCTGGAGCGTCGACCTCATTTGCTCGAAGCCGAAGCATCTGATCGCACCAAAGTAGATCTAGTAGAGTGGCCTGACGATGTCCAAGATAGCTCCTAGTCTACCATGTCTCTGAATCTTGCTATCTAATCTAGAGACATGCGCGTGAAGATATCCTGCAACTCCTCATCACTCATCGCTCGACTCATCCTGAAAAGGTCACCTACACATACAAAAAATGATGTTAGCATAATCAATTTAAATAATACAAAGCACGGTAATATAAATTCTAAAAAAATGATCTCACTTAAAATGCATAGCTTATGTACCCTTATAAGCGATTAGTCAATGAATTGAGTAAGTGGATGCTCCAAATATGAAGTATCCTATGGTCCCATGTCAATCTCCTGACACAACTCTGTATACACTGGAAGGTCGATAGACATGTTACCACAAAAGGATGAGTCCACCTCATTCTCAAAGAATTCTTGGACTCCTGTATTTCCATCATTGTTAGCCGATGCTGGCTTCTCTACATGCTCCAAGCTTTCAGTGGCCTCCACCCCTTGCAATATCGACCTCTCTATTTGCATATTGTCCTTATCTATGCTCGGAATATCGCTTTGATCATATACTCTCGCACTTTGGGGAGCTGAAGGTATAACATATCACCATCGAGATTGTCGGAGATTTGGATAGAAGATTACCTGTTCAAAATTACGTACAGGAGAGATTAAATTATTGTGACATGTACCATGTCATAATACAATTAACAAACAAATGAATGGGCTAGCAACACAAAGGTGTCGTGCAAATCCGTCCATTTTTTTTAGAATCTATTTCGAGAAATCCAGATGGACCTTATCAAACTGTTGCTCCAGCTCCTTCAAGTACCACTTTGAACCGTTGCACATCGAATAGTATCATGGAGAAGCTACGGTAATCCACCGTAACAATACTTTGCAAGTTCCCAAAGTACTCCATCTCATCTATAACCGTGTTTGGATCCGTTGCTCATTGTCGGCTCTCTTGCTCGAACCTTGCCATGATACCACAGTCCATTGTGGAGCGCATCTTGTCAATACGCTCCACGTGAAAATGCCGTCCGCATAACCACGTTGCACTATATATTTTGAACTGTATATTGAAACACTCAAATTAGTTGTTGCATATAAAATATAGATACGAAAAATCCTAAACATGTCATCACCTTTGGACTACATCCCCTTGATAATTTCCATTCCTCCATTGAGACCTCCGCCCCTTCGTGAAGCATTGCGACGATCAAAGCTCCATGCAACCATCACATTGACATGAACCGTGGCATCTCCTCCATGCCCTCGGGATATCGAATTGGTCGATGGTGCATACTACATCGAAATTCAGATCACACTTCCTCTCGATCTTGCCTAGCGATCTGGTACCTAGCAAGCCACGTCTACATAGAGGCATGGTGCAACATACAAAAGCAATTCACCTTCTCCTCTATTGCAGCATCCATTCTTTTTTCTACCCCATTTCCAACAACCACATCTCTGGTTAGTCTATCATCATCCTTCAGTGATCATAGTATTTTGTTGTCTGGATCCACCATTGATAGCCATTGTGAAATATGTACTAGCGCATCAGACACCAACCAAACTTCAGCCATGCTACCTTCTGGTCGAGCTCGTTGTCTCACAAAGCCTTTCAGGGTTTTCATGAAGTGCTCCAAGAAGAACATGCATCACGTATGGATAGGTCAAGCAATCTCCACTTCATCTACAAGATGCACAAGAAGGTAGATTTGTATCGTGAGCATGCTAGTAAGCAGGTATTTCTCAAAGAGACAGACTGTCTCCACTGCTCCCGGCCTTGCAAATTCAATAGAGGACGTCTTAATCTCCTTCTGTAAGATCCATTGCACCAAAGTCGACAACCTGTAAATGGCCCCATGTATTTTTGGAGTAAGGCATCTTGCGATCGCGATCGGTAGTACAAACTACCACAAATGAGAAAGCATTCTAAACAATGGCTACACTCCAAATAGCAAAATGCGTACGCCAATTACAATCCATTCATAGTACAAAATTGGCATATCTTATGCCAGTCATGGGATTTTAGCCCTGATAATTGGTCATCTTTAGAAAATGCAGACCTGAGAGAACACATCATATCCATAGAGTGTGGATAGACTTGACTACTTGCTTCACAATGCGCTCTTCTTTAGTGGACAAAACCCAAGGAGCGCGAGATAGCTGCATGCGACCATCACCACTTGACTACGTCCAAAGTGCCTCTATCTTGCCTACCTCCTTCAAATCCATTCGTGCCCCTATAGTGTCTCTCTTTCCTGTGATATGGTCCCATAGCAAGCTACCCACATTCTTGAAAATATGCATGGGATCCAACAAGTGGTTGATCTATAAGTGGGTCTAATATGGCAACTCGTAGAAAACTGAGAACCACCGCATTCGTTTGGATGTGACTCTGCGTGGACCATTTTCAGCTTGTATCAGCTTGCGGCATTCATACGTGTTGAAGGTCATCCAAGAAAACCTTCCCTAAGTTCATGACCTTGTGGCAAGAAAGTGGCGTGTCCTTGATATACCATCTTCTTCATGGTTCATGACCTTTGGGAGTCTAACTGTGGACCGCACAATTGACATGCATGATAACCTGAGGTAACCAGACCTATTCCAATACCTTTATCCAGTGAATACAAACTTGAATGAGATAAAATATAGATATTACCAACGAGAATGGAATCCTATTTACCTAAGCACTCTCCGAATCCGGAAAAGTCATGCATCGTCCACATGAGAATGGCGCAAATATTTGCGGACCGTCGACCATTGCGCTTGCTCATATCTTGTATGGTGACCCCCTCCTCCCACAAAATCTTAAGCTCATCGACTAATGGACGAAGATACACATCCATATTTTTGACTTTGTAATGGCCGAGGAAGAGTAAGCTAAGGATGAGATGTCCTTTCTTCGTAGAGAGCCATGGAGGGATATTGTAGTTGAAAAGGACTATAGGCCACACATTGTAAGAAGTTGAGCGCAGACCAAATGGATTCATGCCATCCATTGCAAGACCGAGCTGAAGATTCCTTGGCTCTCGGCTTGGGAAGGTAGAGTCAATGTGGCTCCATGCGCATGAATTTGCATTCATTGAAATCCATCTGTGGACCTATTCTCCGCATGCCACGTTGTTAAGCTCGCCATGCCGGACGTACGAAACATGTGGTTTATGCGGGGGATAAGCGAAAAGCATATGTTAAATTTTTTAGGGATGGTTTTCCCTTGTAGTCCTGTCGATACTTGTGAGCACCACACTTTGGACATGTCTCCATAGTCTCATATTCTCCTCGAAATAGTATGCAATCATTGATACATGCATGGATGCTATTGTAGTCCATGCCAAGCTTTCGTAAAACATGTCGTGCATCATCACGAGACTCAGGCATGGTATTTGCAGGTGGTAATATATGATATTTCAATAACCTTTAAAAAAATCATAAAACACCCTGAAAAAGCACAAATGTTTTTAATAATAGTGCCAAAAAGAAATCAACGAAGTGTACGTACAAGGTACATGAACAACTTGGTCACACTCGCATCGCTCCACCTGTATTTTGCTTGCACACTTAGGAGTGCAAGCAGTGTCTTCAGGCAAGATACTCGAAACCCATCATATAATGGTATGGATGCTTCCTCTCTAAGCAGATCAAAAGTCTTGACATCCATGGGAATCAATGCATCGATCATTGCCTCCATCTCAGGCTCCATGATTGTAGGTACATCTGGAAGGCTGCTTGTCTCCTTTATATTGACGTTATAGATTGGGTAGTGCCTTCCAAGTGGTGGATTGGCTCATGCACTCCATCCATTGCATGCCCACAAACTCTTCTAATTGGTCACAAAGGGTGCACTCCTCCTTGGAACGAGACGTCACCTCCTTGGATAGAAAATTTGCCAGCCACACCCAATTTTCTTGTATATGGTATTCAATTAGCTTGTGAGTACAATGCATGATTGATATTAACTTTTCTTAATGTTGGTTGAAAATCCACAATTGCCTAATCAATGATCTCAGATTGAAACTCGTCAAAGCATCATAGGTGTTCTATAGACAATCGACGTTTTCGTCTAATTGCCAGCTTGCATTGAGAGCAAGGTCATGGGACACGCTGATTAAGATACGCCTCGCGATCTTGAACAAGAAGACCTTCATCATTTTCTATTTTGTCTACGTTACGAAAACAATTTGTTTTTGTTATCATTCTTTTTTTCTTTCTTAAATTATTATCCTCTCCTTCTATCTCTCTCTCTTTTTCTCTTTCTTTATTATGTTGTATGTATTTCCTCTCCCTCTCTCTTGTTCCTTCTTCTTTTTTCTCTTCCTCCCCCTCCCTCATTTTCTTTAACGATCACGGCTACAACTACGATGAAGATCATGACCACAACCACGACCACGACCACGACCACAACCACGACCACGACCACGACCACAACCATGACGACGACTACGACGACCGTGACCACGACCACGACCACGACTATGACTATGACTACGACTATAACATGACTATGATGATCACAACCACGACCACGACTATGACTATGACCACCACTACGATCACGACCATGACCACGGCTATAACCATGACGACCACGACCACAACCACGACCATAACCATGACTACGACTACGACTACGATGATCATGACCACGACCACGACCACGACCATGACTACGGCTACGACTACGACAACCACGGCCATGACCACGACTATGAATATGACCACGACTACGACTACGACTATAACTATGACTACGACTACGACTATGACCATGACCATGACCATGACCACAACTACGACTACGACTATGACTACTTATATAGAGATGAAGAGAGAGACAAGAGTTAGGGAGAGAGTAAAGTTAGAGAATAAGAGGAGAGAAGTGAGAGAGGTAGAAATAGAAAGAGAGATAGAGAGAGAAAAGAGATAGGGGGAGAGAGAAGGATTTAGGGAGAGTATAGGAAGAGAGAAAGAGGGAAGATTGAGGGAGAGAGAATGGTTGAGAGAAAAGAGAGAAGAAAGAGAGAGAGATCCGACTAGAGCATTTGACACCCATAGCCAACACACCGTGGAGAACACAAGCACACATTGACTACAACTACGACCACGACCACGACTATGACCATGACCACGACCATGACCATGACCACGACTATGACCATGACCATGACCATGACTATGACCACGACCAGGACCACGGCCACGACTACGACTACGACCACCACGATGACGACAACGACCACAACCACAACCACGACCATGATGACCACGATCATGACTATGACTATGACTACGACTACGACCATGACCATGACCACGACTACGACTACGACTATGATTACTTATATAGAGATGAAGAGAGAGACAAGAGATAGGAAGAGAGTAAAGTTAGAGAAGAGGAGAGAGGTAGAAATAGAAAGAGAGATAGAGAGAGAAAAGAGATAGAAGTTGAGAGAAGGATTTAGGGAGAGTATAGGAAGAGAGAAAGAGGAAAGATTGAGGAAGAGAGAATGGTTGAGAGAAGAGAGAGGAGAAAGAGAAAGAGATCCGACTAGAGCATTTGATACCCATAGCCAACACACCATGGAGAACACAAGCACAAATTGACATTGAATTATGGCAAGAAAATCCACCACAAAACAATAGTTATAATACTCAAGGTAGTATTTCAAAGTCTTACTGATTTCAATCGGTCATGGATGCCATACTATGGGTAGGTTGCACTCACGAAGAATAGAATTGGCAATTCACCTCATCTTCTCTCCATCATCAATAGAATTCCCCTTTACCATTTACAACTCACCCACCTTCTCTCCACATTATTGCACACTACAATCTCTGTGAGGGTATGAGATTGGGATCTCCACAGATACCAACGCATGATCTCTAGCTTGATGGTTGCATATATACTACTACTACTCATGGAAGAAACCTTAAAATAGTTATTATGCTCAAATATATGCTTGTTAGAGCAAAAATTTGTTCCTAAGACTATTCTAAGGATGAAAGAGGATTATTGATAAAAGAGTATCCTTCCTTGCAAGTGATTTTATATTATATTTTTAAATTAAAATTGATAGTTGAAGATGAGTTTCCTAAGAGATCTTGTGGTGATGCTATTTTAGTTTTTGCAAAGCATTAGAATGATGCCGTTTTAGTTTTTTGTATTTGTCTTTTTAAGAAGAGATTGATTTATGGAATATCCAAAGTTATTTTTGGATTTACGTTATGAAAAATGAATGTTTTTCTAACTGATAGGCTGATTGCCTTCGTTGTATACTTCTACAAAAGTTCTTGTGCCCTCATAGGTGGATATTTGGTTATACACTAAACCTCCCCCAAGGTTAGTGGCTAGATCCCTTCACCAAGGGGATAGTTTGAGCATGGTGGAGGCTAGGACAAGCCCCATGTATGAGAGGTCTCTTTGTAGGAAGAACATTATTCTAGGAGGCACAAGTGTGCTAGAGTTCTCTAGCCATATATCCCTTAGGTTTGTTGAGGATTGGCCTAACCCCTATAAGCCTAGGATGAGCTTATTGTAAGGTCTTATTTTCTTTTCTCTCTTTCTCTCCCTCCCTCACCCTCACCCTCTCTTTCTCTCTTTCTCTATTAGGTTCAATGATTTTTCTCTCTTTTTCTCTCCTCTCCCTCTCTCATTTCCTTTTCTCTCTTTCTCTCCCTCTCTCATTTCCTCTCTCTCCCTCACCCTCACCCTCTCTTTCTCTCTTTCCCTATTAGGTTTAATGATTTTTCTCTCTCCTCTCCCTCTCTCATTTACTTTTCTCTCTTCCTCTCCCTCTCTCATTTCCTCTCCCTCCCTCACCCTCACCCTCACCCTCTCTTTCTCTCTTTCCCTATTATGTTAAACATCTTTTCTCTCTTTTTCTCTCTCCTCTCATTCTCTCATTTTTTCTCTCTCCTCTCCCTCTCTCATTTCCTTTTGCTCTCTTCCTCTCCCTCTCTCATTTCTTCTCCCTCCCGCACCCTCACGCTCTCTTTCTCTCTTTCCCTATTATGTATAACATATTTTCTCTCTCCTCTTCTTCTCATTTTTTTCTCTCTTCCCTCCCTCTCTCATTTCCTTTTGCTCTCTTCCTCTCCCTCTCTCATTTCTTTTCCCTCCCTTACCCTCTCTCTCTCTTTCTCTGTTCCCCTATTATGTTTAATGTTTTTTTCTCTCATCTCCCTCTCTCATTTCTTTTTCTCTCTCCCCTCCCTCTCTCATTTCCTTTTCTCTCTTCCTCTCCCTCCCTCACCCTCACCCTCTCTTTCTCTCTTTCCCTATTATGTTTAACATCTTTTCTCTCTTTTTCTCTCTCCTCTCCCTCTCTCATTTCCTTTTGCTCTCTTCCTCTCCCTCTCTTATTTCTTCTCCCTCCCTCATCCTCTCCCTCTCTCATTTCCCTATTATGTTTAATGTCTCCCTCCCTCTCTCTCTCCCTCTCCCTCTCTTTCTCTCTCCCTCCCTCTCCCTCTCCCTCCCTCTTCCTTTCCCATTTCCTCCCTCTCTCATTTCCTCTCTCTCCCTCTCCCTCTCCCTTTCTTTCTCTCTCATTTCCTCTCCCTCTCTCAATACACACAAATTATACCAAAAATAAGTAAAAGAGCAAGAGAAAACTCCCTCTCCCTCTCTCATTTTCTTTCCTTCCCCCTCTCCCTCTCCCTCTCCCTCTCTTTCTCTCTCCCTCTCCCTCTCCCTCTCCCTCTCTTTCTCTTTCATTTCCTCTCCCTCTCTCAATACACACAAACTATACCTCATTTCCTCTCCCTCTCCCTCCCTCTCCCTCTCTCTCTCTCATTTCCTCTCCCTCTCTTAATACACATATTTTATACCAAAAACAAGTAAAAGAGAGAGAGAAAACTCCCTCTCCCTCTCTCATTTTCTTTCCCTCCCCCTCTCCCTCTCCCTCTTTCTCTCTCCCTCCCTCTCCCATTTCCTCCCTCTCCCTCTCCCTCTCTTTCTCTCTCATTCCTCTCTCTCTCAATATACACAAATTATACCAAAAACAAGTAAAAAGAGAGAGAAAACACAACCAAAGCAAGAATGGACAATGCACTCACCGTAAAGACTCGAAGAAGGGTTTGACAGCTCCTCTTTGCCACGACGGCTCCTCTTTGCCCTCCGTACACCTCCTCTTCTTCGCAAATGGCGGCGGCCGACGGCGGCGGTGGTGGTGGTGGTGAGAAGCTTTCTTTCTCTCTTTCTCTCCCTCTCAGTAAGATGGTCGCTCTCCCTCTCACTCTCTGTTTCGTAAATGCATGAAAAATGACGCGCTCGGGTTTCAGCCCGTGTTTTTTTGCTCTGGATACGGTCGCTAGTTGTGTCGCTATTAGCGTCGCAAATGCAATGCTAATAGCAATGCAAATAGCGACGCCGCTATTTGTCGTCGCTAACACCCATTGCTATAGCCTCATATCCTTGTAGTGAATTGCAGATGTATCAAAGCACTAGAAGGGTAAAATTTTAGCTTTCAGAAAAAGGAATATTGATTCTCACCTTGTAACAGAGGCGTTTGTACAACATGTATTCATCCAAAAACAAATACGTATTGTGCCCACTGTGCCCCTTCGATAAAACATTGCAAACAACAAGTATTTTCAACTCATTGAGAATGAGAAATTTCATAATATCTATGTAACAACTTGTCTCGTATTTACACAAGTATACCCGTTAGATTGCTGTGAGTGGCAAAATGTTGAGAGTTTCACAGGTTCTTTTAAGTGTTACCACCTTGGAATTGGTAGATTGCTCTTTGAGAGGCATGCATCTAAGCAACTCACAGAGGACCTTGTTTTTTTTATGACTCCAAGTACATATTGCCCAAGGGGGGTCGAGAATATGGAACCCTTGAGTCTATGCACATATCAAATCTCAATAGCATAGAATGGTCATTGTGTGGTAGTGACATTTTGCACATGTGTAGCACTTAAAATTTAGCAGACATATTGAATTCTATAAAGCCAAGCACCAGCTCAAAGAATGTACATCTAAGCTAGTTCATACCGATTACAATTTTTGCACACATGTTTAAGGAATGTAAGGGTTTGAGATGTACCAAAAGCATATACGCCATTAAAAGTAAATTAGAGGATTATGTAACAAGGATTCTAGGCAAAACTTGGACATGAAAAATGACTCACAGTCCTGACACAGTGGAGTGTCGAGTCACAATAAGGGATATGGCTTTTAGGTAAAAAATTTCTCTCTTAGCTGACTATTATCTTACTTTGGGATGAATCGGCTAACTTTCCTTTCCAATTACAGGTACTTTGTCACACAATAGACTTTATGTCTAGTGTTCAAGTATCGTAGATGGAGGATGCTCAAGGGTACATGGTTGTGCCTTGATCAAGACATGTGTGAAAGTGCAGCCGTGGATGTTATTTTCATTTGTGAGGGCCACAAGCCCCAAGTGGTGCAAATAGAGGATGATTGGTCCTTGAGTATAATGCGCTACGAAATTATAATGTTAATGCAGAATCCACCTGTTAGCTTCTATTTTAAACTAGTTGATAGGAAAATTTGAAGCCGAGCTGAGGATAATGTTACCTGCCGAAAGTATGTGACTCCACATATTTTAGAAATTGTAGAGTCTCCCTAAAAATCCCAACACCACAAGTTGTAATATCCAACACCTATAAATTTTTGGATTTTTTTGGCTAATAGAATATTGTCGCTTGCAAACTTGCAATATTTAAAAATTATGGTATTTATGCAAAATCATACACTTGTTATACACTTTCCACATCAACACATTTACATATGCTTGTAAACTTTACAAAGACATAAGTAAAGCTATAACTAAATATCATATGCGAATAGCCCTTAATGGTTTAAAACTTACAGTTTTTAAGGTAGAACTAGTTTAGTTCTTGTTTCATTATTTCATTTCACACTTTCTCTCTTCATCTCTTTATATCCACCACATCCCTCCTACATGCTATGATGGATGCTCGCACACACTTTGATGAGTGGATCCACGAGACTATCTTTGCCAGCCAGGGTGATGAGATATTTTAGGTTTTCTCTAAGAACTTCAACCTTGAAAGCATGCTCTCATCACTAGATCCCCCCCTTTAGGTTTTGAAAGACTTTTTGAGCACCATTGCTACCTGCACATACTTCATTGAGGGATCCGACATGACTTGGGGACCTTTAGAACAACTCATGGTATTTTAGGCCAAGATTTCACCAATGGACTCCAGGGGACCCAACACACCCTACCGTCAAGTTTCATCGCTTTTTTTGATAACTCTGGGTTAGTCGCTAAATATATTGTTTGATTTGGCTTTGTCATTCAGGATATACTGTATATAGATGAGGTTGCATCAAGGCAAGGAGGAGCTCGACATGCAGATTGATGGAAGGATTTAGCTTTGAAGGAGTGCATTGGCAACCTTGTTGCAGACTTGGAGGTCTTCCATAAGAAGTGCTCACGAGGATAAGAAATAAGCATGAAAATTCAAGCTTTGACATTTTCGAGCAATACTTGTGACATCTAGCTTGGAGAAGGTGGTGCTAATCAAGCGATCAAAGCTCCTTTACTTGTTTGACCAAACGCGTGGTGGAGTAATGTGTGTGCTTGCTACATTAGGTGACCTTGCTAAAGTGTCATATCCGCTTCTCCTAGAGAAAGAGCTGAAGGGGAAGCGCATCATTTTTGAAGCAAAGAAGAAACTTATATTTTCATCGGAAGCTGGCCCCTCCTCTCCACTGATGGAAAAGCCAAGGAACAATTGAGAGTTCTTGTTGGCTATCGGCTTTTTGTATCTACCATCACTATCAACCATCGCATGTATTTTTCTTGATGAATATAATATATTTTACTTTGTCTCTATAAATAAATATTTATTGAATAAATGTGTGGTTCGTGTAAGTATGACATAATGTGTGGTATGTGAATGACGTATTCGTATACGTTAACATAATTCAATGCATAGTATTGCACTTGTGATTATGTAAGTGTGACGATAATGTGTGGTATGTGAATGACACATTTGCATACATTAACATAATTCAATGCATAGTACTGCACTTGCGATTGTGCATAAGCAATAATGTAACTCATATTCATATGTATTACTACTTTTGATGCATTCATACGTTAAACAAAAATTAAGAGTCGTATGTTTTAAGAAACAAAACAAAACAACTTTACTCAATTATTTAAATTCAATACATATTGCATGAGATATTATGTATATATAAATAAATATTCCAGTGTGGCAGAGTATACAAAATTTTTTGGCCTTCCAAGATACTATGGTGCTATAACACTCATTACAAAAACTTGCATAATTAATCTCATAACCTATGGAGGAGTCCCCTTGCCATGTCGAAGCCGAATGATAAAGTTAATGTCTTTATTTGTGATTGTGACACGCTTTGCATGGATTGGCACAAGCTATATAATCATCAAACAAGTCGATGAGAAACCCCTCTATAGCTATTTGTAGGGCCTCCATAGCTGTAGCAGTCCACCTTTCTACTAGTGGGCCATCCCACATTCGCACCCAAAATCTTCCCATCCCTTTCAGCTTCAAGTCTTGCATGACTTCCCGAACAACCTTATGAAAATAAATTTTTGGGATGAGAAGCTCGTTTTCGCATTGGATTCTCCTTATCTCCCGAAGGGTGATAGTGCTCAATTTCCATCTCCTTTCTTATGTGGTGGTCCTTGTGCTCTATGGGGAGCACCTGTTGCTGCACTAAAGGAGGCTCCACCTTGTGCTCCAAGTGGTGGGCCTTAGCATGAGGTCTTCCCAAGGCCGCAAAATAGTGACATGCTTGCTTGGTGCATGCCATGCAAGCTCAAGGAGGGCAAGATGGAGAAGAGATAGAGGTTGGGGGTGTGAGAATGGAGAAAGCAAAGAAAGAAAGATGTGAAAATGAGAAGAATAATGAACTTTTAATCCATTTAAGCCCCAAAATTGGGTTAATGCAGCTTCATACACACTGTCCATCATGTGATCGTAAATCCATAACCTTTTATCGAAATGCAATGAAACTTCACATGTGCACTCGTTAGGCTGCCAAGAGCCAAAATTATTATTTTTTGAAAAAAAAATGCATGCCCCTTGGTCCAAAATCTAGCATTTGGAGCCACAAAAGCCAGAAAGTGGCTCCAGACACCAAATTTTAGACCATGGATCTTTAAAAAAATAATAATAATACATTGGGCTCTTGGCCACCTAACAAGTGCACGTGTGAAGTTTCTTTGCATTCCGATACAGTTTAGTATTTTAAAAATTATCCCACACCAAAATTATGGATGGATTGATAATTGAGAAATCAACATCGCAACTACTGGTCCTTAGAAACTTCGCACCAAATAGACTATATAGAGGCATCAAGAGTAAAGTCTCCTACATGAAATGGCAAGATTTTTACATGTTTTTTCTATTGAAATTGATAGTGCTAATAAAAACTGTAAGTAAGAATTGAAAATACAGCGAAGATGCACAATCAAAGTTGAGAGTAAAGGACAAGAGTAAAAATTCAATTCATATTTTAAGGGCGCATACAATAGTTTTGCACTGGGACATAGTCATATGTCCAATGCACAAGGATAACACTATGCCAAAACAGATAACATTACAAAGTGTGTTCATTCCATTAGAACAAATGCATCCTTCACTGCTTGAAGATTTCTTACAAGTTGGAAGTCCTTGGGAGTTACAATGATGCGCTTCGTGTGTATTGCACAACATTGAGCATCAGTCATCAAGTCAACTAAAAAGGCCTCTGTAGCACACTGTAGAGCATGAAGACATTCTTTTGTGAAGTGATTAGGTCTATCTTGACCTTGTGCCAAAAACCACATCCTGCTTTCTATGCCATAGAGGTCTTGCAGAATCTCACAAACAAGTCTTGAGAAGCTCGTCTTCAGAATGATGAGATCAAAAGAGTGTTGATACCTCCTAATTTCTCTCAAGGCCACTGTACGTGGCTTCCACTTGTGTTTCCTGTGGGGATGCTGAGGAGGACGCTTGTGAGGGCGGCTTGAGGAAGTTGGGTTAGATTGAGAAGGGGGTGCACCTTAGCTAGTAGATGCTCCAAGGGACTAAACACAATATGGAGCTCTAAGCGTAAGCTTATTTGCAACTACCTTAGACCTAGCCATCTTTCCTACACAAGAGATGTGAGAACTCAATGAATAAGATAGAAAGTAAAACCCTATTTTATATAACCCTAAACTGTAAGACTCATTCACATAGATGCACACTCTCATTCTCTCTTAAACTATGAATTGCATTCACACAAAATACATTATTCATCTTACGATCTTAGCTCTCTTCAAACCCATTTGTTGCCTTGTCAAAGCCTTGTTTCTAGCCAATTGACATGATTTTCTTTGGCACTTGAGGCTTCATAACACACTCTTTTAGTGATACGACATGATTCCATCATGTCTGTAGCCGGTTCATGAGCACTTTCATTTACTCTCTTTTGCGAGAGTTTAGCTTCATCTACTACTATAATCCTATACCACCAAGATAACAATTGGATCATTGGATTGCTACCATTCACCCCTCCACCATCATCAATTTTTCTTTGGTATGCACCACGCGCTATCCAATGTGAATTCTCCATCCCTTGTGTGGACAAAATTCCGATTCTTCTCTTTTCTGCAAAGTGGTCCATGTGCCTCAAGGATATGCTACAAATACACATATCACACATGAGTAAAACTATGCTCAACAATTTATACAATTTTAAAATACTAACTTAGTATGCACCATGTAATGCGTGATAGAGCTTTTTTCCAACGCTTCCACCATGTTTTCGTAGAAGCTATGCATAGTATTGATAAATTCTTACTTATCTTCATTATTAAACAGCATCTTGCGAAGTAAAGAAACCAATTTGTTAAGACTTATCCAAACCTTAGCTTTGGCCAACCTTGTTTTTCTCCATCTTCAATCAAGAACTACAAAATTTAACTTTTTCCACCCATCGTAGTCCTGCGGCCTGCGAACCATGGCATTCCCTTCCTCATTGATGGGTTCTGAGAGAAACTTCCTAGCCTTTGCTCCTCCAAAGCAAGGCTTTTTTGGCAAGCTACCAAATTTTCATAATCTCTTCTCATCTTTTCCAATTGTCACTTGATGCTTGTGTAGCCCAATTTCTGATAGCACTCACTCCACATTCCTACACGTTGTAATGGCTTCTTTTTTTAGTTGCATCATATAAGCAAAGCAAATGTATTCATATACAAGGTTCTTCATGATTTTGACAAAAGCATGCAATGAACAAATGTGAATACGATCCAATGGAATGCTGAAGATGGGCTTCCAAGTGGGATCTACTCTATTGCGCGTCGATACAACACTTGTCACCCTTTGCCATTTCTTCTTTCTATCCTTTCCTTCCACCCTCTCTGTCAAGCAATATAGGCATGGATTCTTTGTATTTGTACCATTGGAGATTCACATGCATTTTAAATTTTTCAAGTCTCCTGCAAGATTCCATTCAATCAAGTATTAACCCTACCCTTCAAACGAGAGCATCTCTGATCCAACATCACCCTTGCCTAGGTTCTCTTTCTGAGCTACCTTACATGCTTTGATATGTCACTTCCACTCACCGCTATTGAAAATTAACTCATTGATTGGCTTCTTATTTCGTTTGCGCTCTTGTGTTAGTTTGCTGTTGATCTTTCTCAAGTCGTCCAATTATGCCTTTACCTCCTCATATGAGATACCAATGCCATAGATAGTGAATTGCATTGAAATAATTTGATTATTTTGTTGAATTATAGTGTCATTCAGTTGTACCACTTGTCCTATGAGCTATTGTATATGAATTTGATGTGTAGCGATCGCATCATGGTATTTTTTAATGGTTGCTTGGCAAGTTGTAAATACTTTGAACGGCTGATCATTGAGCCGCCTAGTGTAACCGAGCAACCCATTTTCACCCTCGCACACATACTTCAACAAATTTATGATTCTTGAGAAAGTTGGAGGTCTATTGTTTAAGGGGTCAATTGGGTATATTCCCCCATCAACCCACAAATCCACATATTTCAATCCCATTTACTTGTAACTCTGCAAAACCTGAGGGTTGACACTTGTATGTTGGGTTCATTTGAATAATGGGGTGTATCCAATCTCTACCTCAATATGTAGCTCATTCTTTCTTGTATTAATTTTACTATTAATAGAAATGGGGAGCCTACTTGGTTGTCACAGGAGGTAGAGTGGAGATTCACAGAGAGGCACACAAAGGTGCCAAGGGAAAGGAGGGTGTAAGTAATTTATTCTATTAATGAAGATTGCATAAACACAGAGAAGAGGTCACAATAGAGCCATGAGAGAGTACATATATGGGGAAAAATAGCTTAGAGGGTAGGGATGTCCAAGAATTTTTGTATTTTAGACATTTATATTTTACCTCCAAAAACATTTCTAAAAAACATGAAATTTGACCAATTGGTTTGTTTTTTGACCAAAAGCTAGAATATAAAAAATCCCCAAAATGTCTTAAAAGAAACCTTCAAATTTTCATTTTCCTTATTTTTGATTTAAAAATCAATTACCTCGTATCTACTAATCATTTTGCATTGAAAATGAAGCACCACAATCTCGTAACTAACTCATTTTTAAATATAAAATCCGGTTGAAAAAGACTTCTTGAATGAAGAGAGAGAAGAAATCTGAGTATATCTTCATAGATAATATTAAAAAGGCAAAACGAGATGGAAAAAGTGGAGAGAGAAGATGATTATTTTACTATTCTTCTCTCCTCTTTTCCTTGTTTTAAGGAGAAGAGAGGGGGAATAAAAGGCCCATTTGTGAGTTTATTTTTTTCCTAATGCTCAGTTGGTGATCTGTATCTGACCATCCATAGTTTAGCATGATAATTTTAGGAAAGATTAGTACCTAACTTACAATCATGAACATCTTATTTTGAATGCATTATGCATGAACTTTTAACAAATTTATTTCCAAAAAATATCTTTTCTTTCCAAAAAAATATCATCAAGGAAAAACTTAGTGTAAATGGCAGTACTTTCTAATAGTCTTCTCGGATTTCCACTTCCTTAGGATCTAGTTTGGACTAAATAACAATTCTATTCTTGAGAATAACTCCCTTGGAGTTTTGAGGGTCCTTACCCAAGATTTTTTTTTTTTGGTTAGTTTTATTATGAAAAGTATTCTTTTCAACAATTCCATCTCAAGGTCTTTATATATATTGAGAATTTGCATCTGTGATTATCTATCAAAGGTTTCGTTAGATCAATACAAATAAAAAATATTAAGTCTTTTAGTGACGTAGTGTCTTCCTTGTACTCACTTTGGTTCATCTTGTACAAACCCAAGTTACCCCTTGGAATTTGTGGTTTAAAATTACTTTTAAAAAATATATGCAGGAATGGAATTAAATCCTATTTTATGAATGTAGCTTTTGTTGCCAATTCATGGGATGATAGCATGCTAGTTGCCTTTATTATAAAAATATAGTACCATGGGATTCATGAAGGGTGTTTGGTTGATGGTATTCACATCTTCATTTGTAATCCCAATACTCACCATTAAGTTTGTAGTAATTGTGTCCACAATGTTATTGGCAGTTCTTGCCTTTGTGACCTTCGTAACTTTCTTCTTCGGGGCCATGGTCTTTGATCGCAAGTTCATAGAGGGGATTTTTGGCAAGAGAGCTTGGGGTTAATTGGATTGACAAAAAATTGATTGATGAGGGAAGGAAATCACTAAGAATTTAGAAAAATTCGAGAAGAGTCTTGATTGAGGAAAGTAGGATAGAAGGGATTGAGAATTTGATTCCAAGAGTTCATGGAATATCCTCCTTGTCTTCGTGTGACAAGGGTTCCCATCGTCGTGCTTCTCTTGCTCTACTCCCTCTTGCTCTATACTCCTTAGAAGAGCCTCTCCTCTCTTGCTCAAGATGCCCCCCAACTGTGAGAGTGCGCAACAGAAGAAGAAACACGAACGCATAGGGAGGGAGAGAGAGAAAGCAGAAAATGAAGGAAGAAAATCTACATTGACTGTAATGAATGCTGAATACAAAACTGTGGACTGATCAGTCCTTGCACGCAGCGCAAAGAATCAGTGAGGGCACCAGATCAAGCTGATGATGATAACAGCACCAAAGATGAAGAAAGATGACAGAGTCAGAGTGTGCACCTGCTAAGGAAGGAGGGAACATGATAATACAATTGACTGCCAAGTGGGAAATGGCTATAAATAGCCAAAAATCCCAAAAACTGGCTGACCTGAAATTTGAGGCCAGAAATATATCCAACCAACACTTAATGCTGATCCGACCAGCACTTAATGCGGCCAAGAATGCTCACAAAAATCCTGAAAAGGGTGGACAATGTTCGGTAGGTAAGGCAAGCTGAAGAATGCAGAAACTGCCCCAGGAAATGCACATAAAATCTCGACTGGAGGAGAAAATTCATTGAAATGCAATAAGCTGAGTGCTCTAGAATGGGCTACCTCCTCCGTCAAAACAAGTGATAGGAAATTTCGAGCTCCTAAATTCCTCGTCTGACTCAAACTGAGGCTCACAGGCAAGAGATGACAAGGCATGAAAAACATGGCTGCTAACACCCCCTCTCAGATCCTAGATGTGGTGGAAGGCCAAGGGAGAAACGGATCTTGGGGTGGCAAGAGGAATTCCAAGGTCGATGAAGTCCATCAATGAAGATTGCCGATGAAGAAACTCCTCGCGATCCTGGGAAGGCCCCCTCTAAAACAGTAGGGGCCAAGAAATCCACAACCACATAACCGACATCATCCTCCTCTGAAAGGGATGGGGGGTACGAGGGAACCACCTGAGGAGAGGGCGGGGGATGGGAAGGAACCTGTGGAAAAGAGGGTGCACAAGTGGGAACATGAGTAGCAATAGAAAACTGCCTTGGAGGTCCCTGCATAAGAGAAGAGGAATGGAGCCTATAAAGCCCGCTCTCCTGCCAGCCTGTCACAATAACAGCCCCTGTAGAAGAATCCTCAATACAAACAGCCTGCTTGGTGAAGACAACCTGGGTACCAAGCCTAGTAAGACTATAGACTGAGAGGAGTGGAAAGACCAAGTCAGGAACATAAAGAGCCTGGGAAAGGGAGCTCAACGCGCGGTCGGGGAATAAAGGCAAAATGCCAATACCACAAATAGGCACCAAAACAATGTCACCAATAGTGACTGAACCCTTAGAAGGGCATAGGTCCTCCAACAAATCACCTCGGGGAGTCATATGACTAGAAGCTCCACTATCAACTAGCCAAGGCCTCTCAAAAGATGAGGCAACCACGGAAGAAGGCTCCTCCAAGTCAAGAATATGAAGGAACACTGACTCATGGGTAACCACCGAAGTAGAGGTAGAAGGCTCGGATGTGTTAGCTCCATCCTTCGCTCCTGGATGAAGGTGAGGGTACTTCTTCCAACATTTCTCCTCTGGATGTGTCCCCTTCCCACAGTATGGGCATTTAGGCTTCTCCGAGTTGGAGTCAAAACCTGAAGAATTCTCCTGTCTTTTAGCCTGTGACTTCCCTTTCTTTTGTGTCCCCCCTCTCGAACCTGCAACAAAAGCTTTGATGGAGGTGGATCCACTAGCTACCTCTTTGGCATGCTTGTCATGCTCCAAAACAAGCGGGAAAAGCTCCTCCCATAGAAGCTTCTCATGGATCCTCGATGTAAGAAGGCTGGTGTAGAAGACATCAAAATGGGGAGATGGCAGCTGAGTCAAA
The DNA here is from genome assembly GCF_053477565.2 of Lygodium microphyllum. Taxonomy (NCBI): domain Eukaryota; kingdom Viridiplantae; phylum Streptophyta; class Polypodiopsida; order Schizaeales; family Lygodiaceae; genus Lygodium; species Lygodium microphyllum. The sequence goes on from NC_141145.1 coordinate 139,996,773, forward strand.
AGAATCATGGCCAGATCCTCAGAAGAGATCATCTTGCCAAGGGATGCAAGCTCATCCCTCATGTCTTCCAACCTGCTGATATGATCCTTCATGGAAGAAGAATCATCAACAATGAACATCCGTAATTTCTTCTCGAGAGTAATCCGATGGGCAAAAGTCTTCTGATGGTACAAAGAAGCAAGCTTTGTCCACACTTCCACTACTTTCCCCAACCTGCGCACATGCACTAGGACAGAATCCTGTAAGCTCATAAAGAGAAAAGATCGAGCTCGTGAGTTGAGCCGATCCCATAAGGCCGCATGATCCATTGATGATCCAACAGTGGGATCCTCCACTGGACGGGAAATAGGGTGGGTAACAAACTCCCAAAGATCAAAGGTATCAAGGATACACTCCACCTTACACGATCAAAGCGAGTAGTTGGAACCATCAAGCCAGTCTTCTTTGGGCAAAGAAGGGAGTATGGGCACCTGTATAGAAGGTGCCATGGAAGGCATATGAAAGCCAGCAGAATGAGCCTTCTGTAAAACACGGAGGGAACAGGGAATAGAGGGATCTCGGTCAAATGGGCTAGGTGACCTCTGGTCGTCCCGTGAACTAGCACGAAAGTCTCTCTATCTCTCAAAGGAAGGAATAGAGACCTCATCCTCTGAATCAGTAAAGAACTGGTGATAAGACATCTTCATATATATCTGCAATCACCAAACAATCTGCAACCAACACACAGTCAAGATGGAGCTGCCTATGTCAGAAAAGACCTGGAAGATGCTATCGCCTACAAGAGGAGAGAGAAAATGCTACTGCCTGGAGAGAAAAACTACCGCCTATCCTCCAGATGATGACGCCTTCTCCTTTGCTGATGTTGACCACCTCCTGTTGGCTGTTTTTGACGCAAACGTATGTTGAGATATCGAGCTCCACTCGTGATATGCCAGGGTGACCATTGTGCATTTATGTCACAGACTTGTTAGCTGTAGATGCGGTTGGTACACCGCCCATGAATAATAGCTAGATGACAACTATCCTTATCTACTCTAGTTCGTGGCTCAGTTAGTATGCCACCTTAGTTAGTTGAGTTTGGTTTGAGACCCATATATAGGGTTCTTCTATTTCTATGTACTAGAGTTCTTTTTAGCTTACACAACTAAGAAGAGGAAAACTATTTTCAACCTCCACCTGTGTGTGTATTCCCCCATTGTGCAAGCAAGAAAGCTACAAGTGAGACTCCTTCCTTCTCTCCCACAACCTTGACATGGTATCAGAGCCTGGTTCGTGGTAAGGAGCTCAAGAAAGAAAACCAAGTTTGTGGTGTTCTGGTAAGAGGACCAGTGTTGCTTTCATTTTTCGAGTTTGGGAGCAAGTCTCTGCAGGTAGCACAATCGGAAAGTACAAGAGTGCATTGTCTCAGATTAAGACGCCCTTCGCAGTGTAGCAAGAGGGCAGTATATACTGCAGATAAGGGCTTTAGCCTTTGGTTGCCCTGTTTTTTTAATTCGAGGCCATTTCGGGGCCTGTTTTGGAGGCGAAAGTTTTCCGCACGCACTCAGGAAAAGGCCCTGTTTTTTGTTGTGCGACCACTGTTCTACAGGTCAGTGAAAAGTTACTGTAGAAATTGCATCGTATGCTTGTGCACAGAGACATTGGGAGTTATAGAATCATCCTTGTTGCTTGTTGATGCAAAATCATCACTAGGAAGTGACTGTGTGGTCAAATACAACTTTTGTCACTTTTGCAGATTTGCCCTTGTGAGGCTGAAGCTGTGTTTTTTGCAGTGATAGAATTTTTTGCAGTGTTCTATAATGACATCTAATTCTCTTTCACAGATTGTCATTGAAAAGCTTGACAAGAACAACTTCCAAGCATGGATGTTTAGAATGACGAATTTCCTTATGGGAAAAGGATATTGGGAATTTGTTGCAGGAAATGAAGAAGATCCAGTTGTTCCTGATGTTCCCAATCAACAGCAAATGCAAGCATTTAAAGGATGGCATGAGAGAGCCAAAAAAGTTATGTACTGGCTGTCTATCAGTATTTTAGACTCTATGATTGTGCATATTCAGGATGCAAGTACGCCAAAGGAGGCATGGGATACTTTGTCAAAAATGTATAGCACAAATACGCAAGCCAGGAAAATGCAGCTCAAGCAAGAGTTGCACAATGTGCAAAGAGAAAGTATGAGCATCAATGACTACCACATGAAGGTGAAGAAGATTGTAGATGCACTTGCTTCCATTGGGTCGCCAATGGAAGATGATGATTTAGTTTTTGTGACCTTGAATGGTCTAGGAAAGGATTATGCACAGTTCCAAACATCCATTTCCGTCTGTGAAAGATTTCCTGATTTTGAGGAGTTGATTGCTCTTCTAATTTCTAAGGAGCAGAGAAATGGTGGTGCATCTTCTTCAGGAGGAACTTCAAAAGAAACTGTCTTCTACTCAAATGCTGGAAGAGGTAGAGGCAGAGGTAGAGGAGGCCGATTTGGAGGCCGTGGTAGAAATCAGAATATGCAACAAACTCAAGAAAACTAGTCCTATGGAGGAGGACGTGGTAAATCTAGAGAGACAGGGGGAGCCAAAGAGGTCGTGGTGGATGGCAAAGAGGCCAAAATGCAAATAGCAATGTTGAATGCTACTACTGTGGTAAAATGGGTCATATGGCTAAAGACTACTATAAAAAGCAGAATGACATCATGAATGGAAAATTGCAACAAGGGAATTATGTATCTTCTAGTAGACAGGGTGATGATAGAAATGAGCATTTGTTTATGGTGCAGTACATGACCAATTCTGTGACAAGTGCAGAAGAAAGCAACGATGTGTGGTATGTTGACTCAGGTGCATCAAACCACATGACAAATCATGCAGAATGGATAAAGAATGCAACGAAAATGGAAAAATCAGGATTTGTGGAGACTGGTGATGATATTGCACATCCTATTGTGCAGATTGGAAAAATTCCTTTGTCTATGCAGGATCGGAAAAAGAAATACCTGTCGGATGTATTTCATGTCCCAAATATTACCAAGAACCTGGTTTATGTTGGTCAAATGGTTGAACAGGGCTTGCAGGTCAGATTTAATTCTCATGGATGCTTTGTTGAGGATATGAAAAATAAAGGTTGCTTGATAGAAAAAGGAAAGAAGAAGGGCAGAATGTTTATGTTGGATACAGACATGCCTGAATTGAGTGCAGCAATGTTTGCACATGGGACTAGTGTAGTTGGAGATATTGATATCTGGCATAAATGCATTGGTCATGTTAATGTACATCAACTTAAATCAATGCAAGCCCAAAATATTGTTGTAGGATTGCCTAAATTCAAGATTGCAGAAATGCATAAGGTATGTGAAGCCTATCAGTTTGGAAAACAGGCAAGGAAACCATTTCCTAGACATGTTCAAGAGAGTAAGAAGCCATTGGAATTAATCCACTCTAATGTGTGGACTACTAAAGCTGCATCTCTTGGAGGCTATCATTATTTTGTCACTTTTATTGATGACTATAGGAGAAAAGTTTGGGTGTATTTTATGAAAAAGAAAAGTGAAGTTTTTGGGGATTTTAAAACTCTTAAAGCTATGGTTGAAAAAAAGACAGGCCTACAAATAAAATGCCTAAGGTCAGATGGAGGGGGAGAGTACCTCTCAAATGAGTTTGCAAGGTTCCTGCAGGAGAATGGCATAAAGTAGCAATATTCATGTAGTCATAATCCACAACAACATGGAACTGCAGAATGGAAAAATAGGCATATTGGAGAGGTATCTCGTGCCATGCTCAACGAAAAAGACTTGCCAGATATTTACTAGGCTAAAGCAGTTGCTACAATAGTCTACATAATGGACAGGACTCCCACTGCAGCAATACATGGGATGACTCCAGAGGAGAGGTATACTGGTAGGAAACTAGATATTTCTCATTTGAAGATTTTTGGTTGCATTGCCTATGTTCATGTGCCATATGAGTTGAGATCCAAGTTGGATCCAAAAGCTGAGAAGTGCATCTTTATTGGTTACTCTCTACAGCAGCAGAAAGGGTATAGATGCTATAACCCTTCTACTCATAAGTTTACAGTGAGCAGAGATGTTGTTTTTGATGAGATGAGTAGCTGGTATAAACCAGTAAATGTGATTGATGATGTAGATGCACAAAATGGTAATGCTGCACAGAATTCACAGCAGCAGTCACAAAATATTAGTGGACCTGGAGTGTCTTCTAGCAATGGTTCACATTCTTTGCCATGGATAGGCAAATTGAGATCAGAAGAATCTCCTCAAAACAATGCAAATAGTGGTATGCAGGTTTCACGAAAAGGAAAAGAGAAGGTAGATCAGCCCATGTTTGATGTGAATGCAGGTCACTCTTATGTGGATGGTAAATCCAGTGGCTTAGAACAGAGCATTGATGATGAGTTGGGTATTTCTTCTATTGTTATACTTGGAGTAAGGAAGACCAGGGATGTTTTGAGAGCACCTGGGAGTGAACCTAGTTTACGCAGGTCTACCAGAGCTAGGTATCCTGTGGATAGGCTGAAATATGATGGATTTACAGCTATTCACTATTCCTATATGGTCAAAGTGATACAAGAACCAGAACCCACTTCTTTTGAGCAAGCCATGGGAAAAAAAAAATGAGAGAAAGCCATGGATGAAGAAATGGATGCCTTGGAAGCAAATGCTATGTGGAAATTGGTACCTTTGCCTAAAGATAAGAATGCAATTGGTTGTAAGTGGGTTTATAAGGTGAAGCACAATGCAGATGGTTCTGTGAACAGATACAAGGCAAGATTAGTAGTCAAGGGGTATGCACAAACATATGGCATTGATTATGAAGAAACATTCAATTCGGTTGCAAGGATGGCAACCGTAAGAGCAATCATTGCTATGGCTGCATCAAAGGAATGGTCTTTACATCAGATGGATGTAAAGAATGCTTTCTTGCATGGTGATTTGCAAGAAGAGGTATATATGGAGCAACCACCAGGTTATGTGCATGCTGTTCATCCTGAGTTTGTTTGCAGGTTGAAGAAAGCCTTGTATGGCTTGAAGCAAGCACCTAGAGCATGGTCTGACAAGATAGGACAGTATCTTGTCACTATTGACTTTCACATTTCCAAGGCAGATTTCTCACTTTATGTGAGAAAAACAGAGAAAGATATTATGCTACTTGTCATTTATGTTGATGATTTGATTATGACAAGTGATAGTGATGAAGATATCCTTCATGTGAAAATGCTATTGAAGCAGAAGTTTGAGATGAAGGATTTGGGAGAGCTACGTTATTTCTTGGGCATTGAGGTGACTAGATCACCAAGTGGGATACGGCTCTTGCAGAGGCAGTATGGATTGGACATGCTATCCAAATATGGGATGACAGGCTATAAGCCTATTTCAGTTCCTTTGGAGCAGAATGTGAAGCTGAGCACAGATGCAGGTGAGCTTCTCGAAGACCCTACTATGTACAGATGCATAGTAGGAATTTTGATTTATATGACTATTACGAGGCCCGATTTGAGCTATGCTGTTGGATTGGTAAGTCAGTTTATGCAGGCTCTAAGGAAACTGCATTTGAATGCGGCTAGACGCATACTCAGGTATGTGAAGTCCACATTGTAGTATGGATTATTTTATGAGACTGGGGTTCAGATATAGTTGCATGGATACGCTGATGCTGATTGGGCTGGTAGTATTTTTGATAGACGATCTACCAATGGATATGTGTTCTCTTTTGGGAGTACTGTAGTCACTTGGAGCAGCAAGAAACAGCCTACAGTTGCCTTGTCGAGCACAGCGGCTGAGTACAGGGGTGCAGCAATGGTTGCATGTGAGGTAGCTTGGTTGCATAAGCTACTTTATGATATGCATCAACCTACAGATTGGCCAGTTGTCATTTATTCTGACAACATGAGCAGTATACACTTGGCAAATAACCGAGTCTATCATGCTAGAACAAAGCACATTGAGGTGCATTATCACTATGTGCGGGAGAGGGTTTTACTAGGTCTTATTGATCTAGTTTATGTCAGCACAGAGGATTAGGTACCTGACATATTCACGAAGGCATTGGGCGTAGAGAAGTTGCGCAAGTTCAGAGACCTGCTTGGTGTGCAAGAATTGGATTGAGCTCGAGGGGAAGTGTTGAGATATCGAGCTCCACTCATGATATGCCAGGGTGACCGTTGTGCATTTATGTCACCAACTTGTTAGCTGTAGATGCAGTTGGTACACCGCCCATGAATAATAGCTAGATGACAGCTATCCTTATCTACTCTAGTTCGTGGCTCAATTAGTATGCCACCTTAGTTAGTTGAGTTTGGTTTGAGACCCATATATAGGGTTCTTCTATTTCTATGTACTAGAGTTCTTTTTGGCTTACACAACTAAGAAGAGGAAAACTATTTTTAGCCTCCACCTGTGTGTGTATTTCCCCATTATGCAAGCAAGAAAGCTACAAGTGAGACTCCTTCCTTCTCTCCCACAATCTTGACAACGTAGGCCGCAAACACCTAGAAAACTGTCATCTACTCCTCCTGATGCTACAAAACAACAAAATGTAAGTATGGAAGGCTATGTTTTAGCCTGGACAGCATCGCCAAGGGCTGGAAAGGAGGGAAGAAAGGCTACACTTGATGGTGTCCTCCTCTGGAAGCTCTCCTCTGTGCTCTCAGTTAGGCTCTAATACCATGTGAGAGTGCGCAACGGAAGAAGAAACACAAACACAGAGGGAGAGAGAGAGAAAGTAGAAAATGAAGGAAGAAAATTTGCACTGACTGTAATGAATGCTAAATACAAAACTGTGGGCTGATTATTCCCTGCACACAGCCCGAAGCGTCAGTGAGGGCACCAGATCAAGCTAGTGATGACTGCAGCACCGAAGACATAGAAAGATGATAGAGTCGGAGTGTGCACATGCCAAGGAAGGAGGAAAGATGATAATACAACTACCAAGTGGAAAATGGCTATAAATAGCCAAAAATCCCAAAAACTAGCTGACCTGAAATTTGAGGCAAAAAATATGTCCAACCAACATTTAATGCTGATCCGGCCAGCACTTAATGCTGGTTAAAATGCCAGGAATGCTCAGAAAAATCCCAGAAAGAGTGGACAATGTTTGGTAGGTGAGGCAGGCTGAAGAATGCAGAAACTGCCCTAGGAAATGCACATAAAATCCCAATTGGAGGAGAAAAAAATGCACTGAAATGCAATAAACTGAGTGCTCTAGAATGAGCTACCTCCTCCATCAAAACAAGTAATAGAAAAGTCAAAGCTCGTAAAGTCCTCGTCTGACTCAGACTGAGGCTCACAAGCAAGAGATGACAAGGCATGACGAACATGACTGCTAACAACTTCTCATGCCTCGTATTTATAGTTAAATTGAAGAAGAAGGGTTGTGGCCAAGAAGAGGAGCTCTTTATGGAGGGTATCTTTGAAAATCGACAATCTGGAAGCTTTCAAGATGGAATTTGATGTTGGTGATTTGATCTTTGAGGTCCAGATATACTGGGTTAGATCCCATGACTAATTCACCTGGCTCTCGGATGATCTTGCTTCAATTTGGGCCTCATGTCAAACTGAGAAAGGGGGAGATTGCTAGAGTTGTCTATTGAGATTGAGAAGGGAGATCTTAGAATTTTTTTACTTGCTTTGATTTTTCAATTTTGGGGAGGATGAGGGTGTTTTTTTTAAATGAATACTTGGGGGGGAGTGGTGCCTTCAGTCATTGACTTTTTCTTCATTAAGCTTTTCTTTTTTTAAAAAAACTTAAGGCTTTTTTTTCTAAAGCTTTAATCCATTTGCAAGTCAAGCCTTAAGTTTCTTGACTTGCATAAGTTCTTAAATGCATTTGGTCTATCTTGAACTTACTAGCCATAATCATTGTGCACATGGCAATTCTCGTGTAGAGATATTTAGAGCCGTATTGGTCTCGGAAGGTGTCGGGGGGTTATGAACTTTGGACATTTTTTTTTTGAGACTTCCTCTATTTAATCCTTCAAATCTAATTGCAAGAAGTCAAGACGATTGAAAATAAATTTGGAATATTACAAATTGTACCAACAAGTCCTAGTTTCATGGCCATTCCTTTGGCATATTTAATGGTACTTTTCCTTCATCTTGGTTTTAGAAAGACCTAAGTTTTTCAACTTTTGTTTAATCTTCTTATCCAGTTACTCTCCTCTTTCTTTTTCTTGGTTTTATCATTTATCTTCTTCTTCTTGCTATTTGTTGAACCTGATTTCCTGGTTTTCTTCATGTGCTTCTTCCTACTAGACTCTTCATCATTTGAGTCACTAAAGTCATCTTTTGATTCTAAACTTGACTCACTATTCTTATCCTCCCTATCAATTTTTTATATTGAATGTGAATCTAATCTAAGGAATCATCATCTTACGTGTCTTTGATCGGGACGTACCTCACCTCCTCTCCACCCTCACAATAGCTCTTATCATGGTATCTAATGTATCATTCTAACCAATATCCACATTTTCTATTAGGTTCCTAGTTTGACTCCTCAAAAGCTTAATAAAATAAGTAATCTACATCTCTACTAATGGTGTAGATGTAGCATCTAGCCTATTAAGCAAGTTCTTAAACTTCTCTGCATAATCTTCAACTGGCATATTCTTTTGCTTGATCGTCTTAATCTTTCTCAAGATTTCTCCATGAGTTTTATACTTCTTGAACCTACCTAAGAATATAATTCTTAATGCATCATATGTATTAAGTATAGCTATGCCATAATTGCTAAACTAGTCAACATCTTTCCCTTGTAAGGTGGTTGCAAAATGCTACTTCTTCACCTGATCTCCATGCATTTGGTTGAATCTACTTGTTTTCCACCTTGTCTCAAATTGAGCCACATGTTAGTCAAGATCTTACTTTTTTTTTCTTGAAAATTTAGAAGCTCTTATCTTTGGGTTGACAATTTTATTTCGATTTATTGTACTTTGCTTTTGAAACTTCCTCAATGGTGATAAAGCATTAGACTTTAGAGACTTCCTTGATTGAAGTTTTATTCTCTACAATAGTGTTGTCCTCCCAAGCACTATATGTTGCAATCTCTCAAATGCTTGTTTAGGAGGAGTATATTGATCTCTAGGTGAAAATATTGATTCATCATCATCTAACACACTTGGTAGAATATTGAAGGAGTTGGAGGAGACTTTGTAGAGGTAGCAAGAGAATGATATACTATAGCAATATAAACAAAGGTACCCACATCTTGATAGTCTTGTCTATCAATTGTAAACTATTTTTAATCCAGCATTTCTAGTCCTCTTATTTCTCCTCTATTATTTAGCAAAGCATCTGATATTGTCTTACCAATGCTTTCCTTAATTCCTAGGATTTGATCCTTGTTAAAATAGGATTTGACAAATATGGATAATTTATATATATATATATATATGCAGCCCATGAAAGGCACATGGCACATCTTCAATGCCATTAGCATCCTACACTCATGTAGTCTAATCTTGTAGTAATTGCTTCTAGGCATGATGCCTAAATCATAAGATTTATGCCCATGAAATCGACAGGATCGCCAAAGTGTTATGGCCTCTCAAGACCACAACAAAAGGAGAGAAACACCAACCTGCCTAAAATATCCCTATCACTGTAGATAACTTCTTGAATTGAGTTACAACCATTTTAAATATTTAATATTCATGACTAAGGTGCAAACATAAAATACATATTATAATCATCCATAGAATACCACTCTCCTATTGAAGGTCTCTTCTTCTTAGAAGACAAATGTACTAAAGTTCCATACCCAACCTTGTTCACATGATCAGATTGTACATGGAGTTTGTCAACATTGTTAAAAACTAATAGAAAAGGCTTCTTCCTCTTCATTAGTCCTTAATTTTGTATAGGAATTTAAGTATGAAAGCAATCAATACAAGGCTACTCCTTATTTGAGACCCCAAGATACTACTTGGATTGCACACCTACAAGCTCTAAATTAGACACACTTAGCCTTAACTGGCTTAATAGACAAAATGGACTCTTTGCAACAAGTATCTGATCAAATTCTTACTCTGTGCTAGCAATTGGTTGAAACCACTTCTAAAAATACTTCCTCCTCAATCTTACCCACAAGTACAATCTCTTCCCTAGTGTCGACTACTACTACTATTGTTGTTCTTGATTGGACAAATTTCTCTAACAAGAGATTCCAAAAAGGATGGAGTTCCCACTTTGCGTCTCCTTCCTCTGGCTCCTTGAATGTCCATAAAGTTTCTACCTCCACTTCCAAAGGGAAAGAAAAAATGGTCATCCTCACAGGAGAAAGCACTTCTGGTAGTGTTAAGACACCTCCTATTCCAGAGAATTTTTTTACTATTATGAAGATCTAGAAATCTCTGATGAAGAATATGTTGATGATTTGCTACAAGAAATCTAGCATATTTACTGCCCCATGATGTCAGACTTACAAAACAAGTCTCCTCTCAGTTCTAGTCTCTTCCAAAAATCTTTGCAACCTGGCCATACTGTTGAAGAAATATTAGAATACCTCAACTTTATGTTTCCAGACTAGTCAAAAAAAGATTATCATGTTGCTTTTGATGTTGTTGTTGATTATGATCTTGATAGAATTTGCATACAAAGAGAAGCTAATCAAGTTTTGGATCACATGCCCTTGCCCATTGACCCAGAGAACAAAGCTAGAGATGATCTTACATGCCATGTTGAATTAAGAATTGATTCTAGGATGATGGGTGAAAGCATTAAGCAACATCCTCCAAACATTCGTCCAAATGAACTTCCGACATGGTACTTTATAGATCAAGTTTTTTTCCAAAGGAATACTGCTTACACTCTCTCCTGCTCAGATGAAGATGGTGACGTTGTGATTGAAGAATATTTTGTCCCCATAAACCCACACAGATCATAGGCTTCCCCGACTTCAATTCTTCGAGCTCATTTGAATGCACTTCATGTAAGTAAAAAATCTTCCAATTTATACCATGTTAATACTTCAAGTGTTCCTGTGAATGCATCCACTACTACTTCATCATCAAAACCTTCCTACAATACTTTCTACAAGAAAATTGGTGTGCTTGAAAAGGTTGGTTCATTCCCAATCTGGTAAATAGATGGGAAATCCCTTGAGGAAATAAAACTCATTTATATGATGTATGCATATGTTGGACAAAGAATAGTGGAAAAGCCCGAGACCAATAGAATTGATATCTTAAATGCTATGACACATGGATTTGTTGGTGGTCTTAAGCAATGGTGGGTATCCATACACCCACAGGTCAAACAGGCAATTGTTGAACATGTAGATCTAGTTCAAGTGTTCTTCAAACTACTCCTTGGTGAATTAGTTGGGAGTAAATTGGATGGTGTACTTGAAGCGCGTGAAGCTTTCTTCAAGTCGAAATTGTGTGACCCTAGAATGTACAAATTACATTTCATATATATGCGAGATCTCTTATATGAAGGTCTTGGCACCCATGACAATTCAATGAAGGACCATTTGGTATGTTCTTTTCCAGAGCCAATTCCTTTCTATTGTAAACAAAGGATGGAAAATGAGAATAGAGATTTCATAGATAGTGTAGGACAAATTATACAAACTATAGAACATACTATAAAAGAAGTCTGCCACCACCCAAAAATGACTTAGCTCAATTAGAAGTTTCCTCAATTTGTATGTAAAGTTGCTTCTAGATTTGAAGCTAATTTTGAATGCAAGAATTGTAGTTGTGAAGCTACTAATAGAAATAGTTGCAATGGCCATTGACATCGGTACTTTTCCAACCATCATTATAGAAACTTCAAGCCTTATTTCAACAAGCAAGACAATGGTCATAAGTCCTCAGACACTCAAGGCCCTCATACCATCACAAGCATGGGAAATCTCATCACAAATCTAACAAATCTCAAAAGGATTCTAGAAAGAAGGAACTTAAATGTTATATTTGTGGCAGTTCCTCCCACTTGGCAAACAAATGTCCCAAGAAAGGTGAAGCACAAACTAATTCAGCAAAAGTTAACATGCATCACTATAAATTTAATTCTTTAGAAGACTATTCTGATTACTCTGACACTGACACTGAAGACAGTTCTACTGATTCAAGGAACAACAATACTTCTTTGTATACAGCCAATTCCAAAACAAGTGATTCTAGCAATATTGAATCTGAAACAACACACTACAAGGAAAGAGAGGTATAGCGACGGCACGGGTAGTGATGCAGGAATAGCGGCGTCACTATTTGCGTCGCGTTTGCGATGCGAATAGTGATGCCACACAGGGAAAAAAACAGGGCTGAAACCCGAGCGCGTTTCATTTCGCGCACTTTCGTGAGACATTTCGAGAGGGAGAGCGAGAGAGAGAGCGACCGTTTTGCGTAGAGGGTGAGAGAGGGAGAGGAAGAAGGCTTGTCACCACCGCTGCCGTTCGCGGAGGAGAGGAGGAGCCTTCGTCATGAAGAGGAGCCGCCAAACCCTTGCTATATCTTTACGGTGAGTCTATTATCTCCTTCTTTTGCTTGTTTAGGGTTTAATTCTCTCCTTCTTTTGCTTGTTTAGGAGAGGAAATGAGAGAGAAAGAGAGGGAGAGGGAGAGGGAGGGAGAGAAAGAGAAAGAGAGGGGGAGAGAAAGAGAAAGAGAAAGAGAGGGAGAGGGAGGGGGGAGGAAATGAGAGAGGGAGAGAATGAGAAAGAGAGGAAGAGGGAGAGGGAGAGGGATGGGGAGGAAATGAGAGAGGGAGAGGGAGGGAGAGTGTATTCTCTCTCTCTTTTACTTTTGCTTATATGATTTGTGTATATATATTGAGAGAGGGAGAGGAAATGAGAGAGAAAGAGAGGGAGAGGGAGAGGGAGGAAATGGGAGAGGGAGGGGGAGGGAGGGAGAGAGAGAGAAAGAGAGGGATGAAATGAGAGAGGGAGAGGGAGAGGGATGAAATGAGAGAACGAGAGGGAGGGAGAGTGTATTCTCTCTCTTCTTCTTTTTTGTATAATTTGTATATAATGAGAGAGGGAGAAGAAATGAGGGAGAGGGAGAGGGAGAAAGAAAGGGAAATTAAAGAGAGGGAGAGGGAGGAAATGGGAGAGGGAGGGGGAGGAAATGAGGGAGGGAGAGGGAGGAAGAGAGAGAGGAAATGAGAGAGGGAGAGGGAGAGAGAATGAGAGAGGGAGAGGGAGAGGGGGGGAGACGAAAACATAATAGGGAAATGAGAGAGGGAGAGGGAGGGAGAGGAGAGAGAAAAAAGAGAGAATGAGAGGAGAGAGAAAAAGAGATAAGATGTTAAACATAATAGGCAAAGAGAGAAAGAGAGGGTGTGGGTGAGGGTGAGGGTAGGGAGGGAGAGGAAATGAGAGAGGGAGAGGAAGAGAGAAAAGGAAATGAGAGAGGGAGATGAGAGAGAAAAAGAAATGAGAGAGAGAGGAGAGAGAAAAAGAGAGAAAGATCATTAAACCTAATGGAAAAATAGAGAAAGAGAGAGCCAGGGTGAGGGAGGGAGAGAGGGAGAGGAAATGAGAGAGGGAGAGAAAGAAAGAAAGGAAAATGAGAGAGGGAGAGGAGAGAGAAAAAAATGAGAGAGGGAGAGGAGAGAGAAAAAGATGAAAATTTATTAAATCTAATAGAGAAAGAGAAAAAGAGAGGGTCAGGGTGAGGGAGGGACAAGAAATGAGAGAGGGAGAGAAAGAGAGAAATGTAAATGAGAGAGGGAGAGGAGAGAGAAAAAAATGAGAGAGAGAGAGAGAGGAGAGAAAAAGAGAGAAAAATCATTAAACCTAATAGGGAAAGAGAGAAAGAGAGGGCGAGGGCGAGGGAGGGAGAGGAAGAGAGGAAAGGAAATGAGAGAGGGAGAGGAGAGAGAAAAAAAATTGAGAGAGAGAGAGAGGAGAGAGAAAAAGAGAGAAAGATCATTAAACCTAACGGGAAAAGAGAGAAAGAGAGGGTCAGGGTGAGGGAGGGAGAGGAAATGAGAGAGGGAGAGAAAGAAAGAAAGGGGAATGAGAGAGGGAGAGGAGAGAGAAAAAGGAATGAGAGAGAGAGGAGAGAGAAAAAGAGAGAAAGACCATTAAACCTAATGGGACAAGAGAGAAAGAGAGGGTCAGGGTGAGGGAGGGAGAGGAAATGAGAGAGGGAGAGAAAGAAAGAAAGCGAAATGAGAGGGAGAGGAGAGATAAAAAATGAGAGAGGGAGAGGAGAGAGAAAAAGAGAAAAAAATCATTAAATCTAATAGAGAAAGAGAGAGTCAGGGTGACGGAGGGACAGGAAATGAGAGAGGGAGAGAAAGAGAGAAAGAGAAATAAAGAGAGGGAGAGAAGAGAGAAAAACAAATGAGAGAGGGAGGAGAGAGAGAAAGAGAGAAAGACCATTAAACCTAATGGGAAAAGAGAGAAAGAGAGGGTCAGGGTGAGGGAGGGAGAGGAAATGAGAGAGGGAGAGAAAGAAAGAAAGTGAAATGAGAGAGGGAGAGGAGAGAGAAAAAGAGAAAAAATCATTAAATCTAATAGAGAAAAAGAGAGTCAGGGAGAGGGAGGGACAGGAAATGAGAGAGGGAGAGAAAGAGAGAAAGGGAAATGAGGGAGAGAGAGGAGAGAGAAAAAGAGAAAAAAATCATTAAATATAATAGAGAAAGAGAGAAAGAGAGGGTCAGGGTGAGGGAGGGACAGGAAATGAGAGAGGGAGAGGAGAGAGAAAAAGGAATGAGAGAGAGAGGAGAGAGAAAAAGAGAAAAAATCATTAAACCTAATAGGGAAAGAGAGAAAGAGAGGGTTAGGGTGAGGGAGGGAGAGGAAATGAGAGAGGGGGAGAAAGAGAGAAAGGGAAATGAGAGAGGGAGAGGAGAGAGAAAAAGAGAAAAAATCATTAAACCTAATAGAGAAAGAGAGAAAGAGAGGGTGAGGGTGAGAGAGGGAGAAAGAGAGAAAGGGAAATGAGAGTGAAAAGGAAATGAGATGGAGAGGAGAGAGAAAAAGAAATATGAGAGAGAGAGGAGAGAGAAAAAGAGATAAAAATCATTAAAGCTAATAGGAAAAGAGAGAAAGAGAGGGTACCCTAGCACCTGCTACATAGTATCATAGTACTGGGTACTTGGCACTATGATACAAGAGTACTAGGTGCTAGATACTAAGATGCTATGATATTACGTACTAGTACTGAGTACTAGGTACTAAATACTAGTGTTCTATGATACTATATGCTATGTCATAGAAAAAGAGAGAGATGGAAGGAGAGGATAACAATCTAAGAAAAGAAAAGAATGATAACAAAAACAAATTGTTTGTTGTAACGTAGACAAAATGAAAAACGAAGAAGGTCCTATTGTTCAAGATCGCGAGGTGTATCTTAATAAGCATGTACCATGTCCTTGCTCTCAATGCAAGCTGGAAATTAGACGAAAATGTCAATTGCCTATAGAACACGTACGACGATTTGACGAGTTTCAATCTGAGATCATTGATCAGGCGATTGCGGATTTTCAGCAAACGGTAATTTGAAGTTAATACCAATCATGCATTGTAATCGCAAGGTAATTGAATACCATATACAATAAGATTGGGTCTCGTTGGCAAATTTTCTATCCAGGGAGGTGATGTCTCATCCCAAGGAGGAGTGCACCCTTTGCGGCCAATTAGAAGAGTACGTGGGCGTGCGATGGATGGAGTGCATGAGCCAATCCACCACTTGCAAGGCCAATCTATACCATCAATGCCAGAGGAGACAGGCAACCTTCTAGACCTACCTACAATCTTGGAGCGTGAGATGGAGGCAATGATCGATGCATTGATTCCCATGGATGTTGAGACATTTGATCCTCTTAGAGAGAAAGCATCCATACCATTATATGATGGGTGCCGAATATCTCAGGTGAAGATACTGCCTGCACTCTTAAGTGTGTAAGCAAAATACGGGTGGAGCGATACGAGTGTGACCAAGTTATTCAGGTACTTTGTACATACTCTTTTATGATTTTTTTTTTGGGCACTATTATTACAAAAAATTGTGCTTTTTCAAGGTGTTTATGATTTTTTCAAGTTATTGAAATATCATATATTACCACCTGCAAATACCATGCCTGAGTCTCGTGATGATGCACGACATGTTTTACGAAAGCTTGGCATGGACTACAATAACATCCATGCATGTATCAACGATTGCACACTGTTTCGAGGAGAATACGAGACTATGGAGACATGTCCAAAGTGTGGTGCTCACAGGTATCGACAGGACTTGCAAGGGCAAACCATCCCTCAAAAAGTTCTCAGACACTTTCCGCTTATCCCCCGCATAAACCACATGTTTTGTACGTCCAGCATGGCGAGCTTAACAATGTGGCATGCACAGAATAGGCCCACAGATGGAGTTCAACGAATATCAGCAGATTCATGCGCATGGAGCCACATTGACTCTACCTTCCCAGGCTTTGCCCGAGAGCCAAGGAATCTTTGGCTCAGTCTTGCAATGGATGGCATGAACACATTCGGTCTGCGCTTAACTTCTTACAGTGTGGCCTATAGTCCTTGTCAACTACAATATCCCTCCATGGCTTTCTACAAAGAAAGGACATCTCATCCTTAGCATACTCGTTCTCGGCCGCTACAAAGTCAAAAATATGGACGTGTATCTTCGTCCATTAGTCGATGAGCTTAAGATTTTGTGGGAGGAGGGGGTCACCGTGCAAGATATGAGCAAGCGCGATAGTCGACGGGTCAGGAGCCATTCTCATGTGGATGATGCATGACTTTTTGGGATTTGAAGAGTGCTCAGGTGAGCAGGACTCCGTTTTCATTGGTAATATCTATATTTTATCTCATTCAAGCAAGTGTTCAGTGGGTCGTGGTATTGGAACAGGTCTGGTTACCTCAGGCTATCATGCATGTCCATTGTGCATGCCATAGTTAGACTCCCGAAGATCACGAACCATGAAGAAGATGGTATATCAAGGACACGCTGCTTTCTTGCCAGAGGATCATGAACTCAGGGAAGGTTTCCTTGGACGACCTCCAACACGTATGAACACCGCAAGCTGGTACGAGCTGAAAATGGTCCACGCGGAATCACATCCAAATGGAATGCGGCGGTTCTTAGTTTTCTATGAGTTGCCATATTGGACCCATTTACAGGTCAACCACTTGTTGGACCCCATGCATATTTTCAAGAATGTGGGCAGCTTGCTATGGGACCACATCATAGGAAAGAGAGACACTATAGGGGCATGAATGGATTTGAAGGAGGTAGGTAAGATGGAGGCACTTTGGCCGTAGTTGAGCCCTGATGGTCACGTGCAGCTTCCTCCCGCTCCTTGGGTTTTGTCTACTAAAGAAGAGCGCATTGTGAAGCAAGTAATCAAGTCTATCTGCACTCCGACGGGTATGATGCGTTCTCTCAGGTCCGCATTTTCTAAAGACAACCAATTATCAGGGCTAAAATCCCATGACTGGCATAAGATATGTCAGCTTTGTACTACGAATGGATTGTAATTGGCGTGCACATTTTGCTATTTAGAGTGTAGCCATTATTCATAATGCTTTCTCATTTGTGGCAGTTTGTACTACCGATCGCAATCGCAGGATGTCTTACTCCAGAAATACGCGGGGCCATTTACATGTTGTCAAATTTGGTGCAATGGATCTCACAGAAGGAGATTAAGAGGTCCTCTATTGAATCCACAAGGCGGGGAGCAGTGGAGACGGTCTGTCTCTTTGAGAAATACCTACCCACCAGCATGCTCATGATACAAATCCACCTTCTTGTGCATCTTGTAGATGAAGTGGAGATTGTTGGACCTGTCCATACGTGATGGATGTTCTTCTTGGAGCACTTCATGAAAACCCTAAAAGGCTTTGTGCGACAACGAGCTCGGCCAGAAGATAGCATGGCTAAAGGTTGGTTGGTGTCTGAAGCGCTAGTGCATATTTCACAATGGCTACAAACGGTGGATCCAGACAATGAAATGCTATGGTCGCTGAAGGACGATGATAGACTGATTGGAGATGTGGTGGTTGGAAATGGGGTAGAAAAAAGAATGGATGGCTCAATGGAGGAGAAGGTGAATAGCTTTTGTATGTTGCACCATGCCTCTATGGAGACATGGCTCACCAAGTACCAGAACGCTAGGCAAGATCGAGAGGAAGCGCGAGCTGAATTCCAACATAGTATGCATCATTGACCGATTCGATATCCCAAAGGCATGGAGGAGATGCCACGGTTCATGTCAACACGATGGTTGCATGGAGTTTTGACCGCAGCGTCTCGCGAAGGGACATAGGTCTCAATGGAGGAGTGGAAATTCTCGAGGGGATGTAGTCCAAAGGTGATAAGGGGTTTGTCACACCTGTGGGGATGTCTACTCCAGTTACTCCAGCCGTCAGTAGAGGTGGCACCCCTGTGGGTGCCACTCCGAGAGACATTACCCCGGTTGGTACACCGGATGCATAGGGGTCTCCTGGATATGCCCAGGAGCATGGACGCAGATGGGAGAGGACCCATCTTAGGCAGACTCCAGGGGGATATGGATATCTAGTCGATGGTAGGTCAGGAGCTATCATCATGAATGATGAGGGGAGGAGGGTGATGGCTCGCATGAGAGAGTTGTGCCAACAAGTTTTTTTCGGCACAATGTCTTGGATCATTGGAAGAACATATCGGAGGGGAGCAAGGACTACATAGTAGCATCCTTGCACAAGGAGTTTCCAATGCTAGCCTCAGTAGATAGATTTTCTATGGGCTGAATGATGGATTGCATGCATGCATACCTATCACACAGACGATCCGACGTACGCAAGGCAATCAAGAGTGGGGCTGCAAAGCCCGAGTGGTTTGATGCAGATGATTGGCGCCCGACTGAGGGAGGAGGCTACAGATTCTCCAAGACGTTGGGGTCAGCAGCGCAAGGCGGCGAGGGCACGACTCGAGGCCGGAGTGGTTCATCATCTTGGGAGTGGCGGCCACAGGACATATTTGGAGGACTTTGTAAGTTTTTCTTTTGTTTTGCTTGTTTATTTTTTTGCAATATTCTTTGTACTGACAATCATGTTTCTAACAGTTAGCATTTTGTTTTCTTTGCAGCACTCCATTACAAATCGCGATCCGACTGGCCTTGAGACTCGATATGCAGAGAGGCATGGTCCCACTTCATTGATCGACCGATTGTATAGACGCGATGGCCCTGTAAGTCACTCGTCTTTCTTGTCTGTAGTTACCATGTTTAATTAGAATGCATTATTGTATGGTGGATTGATGTGTTGTTTCTTTTTCTGCAGATTCCGTTCGATGCTCCTTTGCAGCAGCGGGACGAGCTTTCGGGGAATGAGGATATGTAGCTTGCCCTTGGATCCCTGGAGCTCACACACCTTTATTTTTGAGTCGCCTGATCTATGTAGACATTTTCTATGTATTACTGATATCTTGTCATGATTATACCAATCGCTTATTATGCCATCATGTATTTATTTTATGTATCAGTGTTATGATTTCAGCAAGTGCATTATACACAATGCAGAAACTATTTTGTATGGCTCTAATAAAGCACATAGTGCTACATGTGGCAGGGCAGCTTGCTGCCCTGCCACAAATTTTTTTTCCCTGTTACCGTCGCTATTAGTGTCGCAAATTTTACTACTCACGTCGTTATTGGCGTCATTATTTACGTCGCAAACTGTCGCTATCAGCGTCGATATTGGTGTCGGTATTAGCTGATACCAAAGCCAATACCATTTGCAACGCTGATACCGATGCCAATACCGACGCTAATAGTGACGGTGACACTGACTGTTCTATGGCGTCGCCAATAACGACGCTTTTTGCGACGATGGGGGAAAATTTTGTTATTTTTATTTTCGTCGCTTTAAACGTTGGTATAAGGCCTATATCTTGTAGTGACATCCGACTCCACAAAACATTCTAGTGAAAGTTTTATCGAAGATTTTGAGAATGGCATAGTTCATCTTGATAACCTTGAACATGTCAATGCACATGCAATGCATTTCCTTGGAAACAAAGAAAAATTTTTAATGGGTTCTACTACTACTTTTAAAGGTGAATCCTATAGAAAGTTCAAAGGAAAGCAGATCCAGCAGAGTTCGTCAGAATCAGATGATTCTAATACTACAATAACCTCATCTTCAAAATAAAAAAAGCATAAAAATAAGATAAGGCAGTAATTTTTTGCAAATCCTTATGACCTCCCTAAACTAGGTACCCTTGGACTTGAGACAAAAGGACAAGCTAACATGTTTGTTCCTTATTACAATCTCGAGAAAGTACATAAACCAAGGACTACTTCTCAAATTTTATAGTCACTCTCATCTGTGACTACTGGAACTCAACAAGTTGGTGTTGACATGACTCAAGCATTCATTCTGATGCAACAAGAGTTACACTCTTTGTGTAAGGTGTATAGAAGGATTTTGACAAGTCAAAAAGACCTAGCCCAAGGTACTACTACTATATTATAAGAACTAAATGCATCTTCTCTAAATGTCCCTGCTACTGTAGTCAACAAGATTAGGTTCTCTTAAGCACAGGTACATCAAGTCAATGCAATGAATACAGATGGCCATATCCCTATGATTTGTGTACAATTGAAGAATATGCTGCAATTTTATTTCTATGTTGATGCCTTGTTAGATATAGGATCTAGTCTAACAATTGCTCCTTTTGAGTTGTTTTCCAAACATTGTATCAAATCCACTAATCCTATCATAGTAGAGCTTTCTAACGACAAGAAGGTTACCCTAATACATGTAACCTAGGCTTATTTACAACTTGGCTCAATCAAGGTTCCAATAGAAATCCAACTAATGAAGATGATGCGGTATGATCTACTCATTGGAGCTGACATTCTTCAACATCTAGTTCCTTATACTTTCTGGGTAGATCATTTCACTCTCTCTTACAAGGGTAAGAAAGCGGATACGCCTCTTCTACCCAAAATCGGATGAACAATCTATTCTGTCCAAGAAACTACTGCTCCACCAAAAACTAATGCCCGAGAACAATGGATTAAAAGTGAACTTCAAGCACATGCTTTGGCTATACAGTATGTACTTCAAGAGATGCTTCATGATGTAAATGAAGAGTTAAAAGCCATGGATAATGATTCTATTGTGGTGCTTGGTGTTGATTAGTTAGTTATGGAGATGTCTTTATGCAAGGATATCATACCTTATATATGTCCCTAGATTCACTTCTTAGCTTCTATTGTTGTTGTTGTATGTCAATAAGTGGACTGGAGAGAGAGAAAGATAAGAGAGAAGACTGCAAAAGAGAGAGAAGGAAAGTGATGAGAGGAGAGAGAGACTAGAAAAAGAGAGAGAGACACACACAAAGAGGTGAGAAGCCATAGAAGCCATGTGCAAGGTGATGAAGAAAGAGACAGTAATGTATTAATGTTTCAAAGATATGAAAAATTACATGTCTCTCCCTTTTATATCTATGTTAGTGCGACATGATAATACTATTTTTTCTACACTAAATATCTCTTCTTCCTAGCTTCTTACAATCCATCCCATCCTAATGGTTTTTGCCCTTAAAAAAAAAGTTACAAAAGTTGAAAAGGATAGATGGAACAGAGTACTACTCTATTTTTAGCTATTCAAGTAGGAAAATGAATGAAAGATTAAAGACTTATGGATTGAAATTAAGCAATGAAAGTAAGCCTCAACTATATACATGATCAAGAGTGCTTCAAAAGTATTTAGAGCCCTAAAGTCTTGAAGAGAAAGACTCAAAATGAAGAAGATAGCTTGCTATAAGAACAAACCTTGTTGAACCAAATCTACCATAACTTCTAGTAGAAGTGTTCAAATAAAGCATGCCACATGTTAAAAATGTAGATCTTGAAGAGTACATTGAAATCTATATAGGTGGCATAATTCTAAAGATTGAGCAGAATAAAAATTATTCTCAAACATTCTGCTATCAAGATCTTGTCTGCACCATAACTGGCTCCATAGTCAATATGCTTCAACCACCACCAATGTGTCCCATAGGTAAGGAAACTTGTCTAGTATAGAATTAGAGTTCCAAGAAGCTTCTTCAAGTAGCAAACCTCTCCATTTAATCAAATATTCAATAATAGATCAAGAGTGGATCTTCTTCTCATGTTGACCTATGACAACCTCAAGGATATACTGAATAAGACCTTCTTCAACAATAGATGACATCTCATCAACCATATCAATAGGAACACCATAGAAAGGCTTGAGCTGACTAATATGGAATACATTATGAATCTTAGTAGAAGAGGATAGTTTCAATCTATATACTAAGTCTCTAATGCGCTTTAGGATCCTATAGGGTCCATAAAATCTGTGAGCAAGCTTGTTACTAGATTCATCCTTCAAGGTAGAATAACAAGACTTGGGCACTTTCAACAAAACTAATTCTCCTTCTTGGAACTCTAAGGGTCATCTCTTCTCATATGCATACATCTTTGAGAGCGGAGTTTTGATGCCAAAAAGTGCTTAAAAATAGCCAAAATTTACAAATATCAAGGGAAAAATATTCTATGTTGAAGGCGGTGGCTCCAGCTAGGATGATTTTAAGCACCAAGTGAAATATGACTTTTAAAAGGCGCCCGAGCGACACTTGTTAATTTTTGATAATTTTTCAAACTGTCGTGCAGGTTTTCAGGAGTTACCGACTGTGAAGCTGGACGCCTAGGATTTTTCAGAGCTCGAATCAGAGCCAGGACGGGGAAATGGCCACAAAATGGTCAAGATATGAAAAGGTGGACACTTGGGAGGCCAAAATTGGGCATGCCTTTTGAGTTTGGACCCCCTCTCTAAAATTTTATGCACCTTATGAAGCAAAAAACGTGGAGAGAGAAAGAGGGATGAAGAAAAAACGTGGAGCAACATGGCGGCCGTTTTTTGCACCCTCTCATGATGGAGATGGAGTATGCAGGCTGAAAGCAACCCATACGACCGATCATGGGGCTGATCTTTCCTCTCTTGGCTGGTCTTATCGCCTGTCTTTGCCCATACAATGGTGGCCTGAATGAAGAGAGCCAATTCTAGTCTTTCTCTCTCCTCCCTCTCTCTCCCTTAAGGGGTTGTTCTTGTGTGGAAGGAGACAATGAAGAATGATGGAGGAAAGCTTGTCCGGATGAGACCAGATTGCTTCCGAATGGATGAAGACATGAAGAGTGCTGTTCTTGAAGATGCTAAGCATTAAATGCATGCTGAAAATCAGTCCCAAGACATGGCAAATAAAAACCCGCAACCCGCAAAGAATGGTAATTCCATTTTTACAAAGAAAATTTATGTGTTATGCAATTTGCTTCATAAATACTTGTTCCCATGGGATGATTATGCATTATGTTGTTGTTTGCTATGAGTTTGATCAGTTTATGCTCAGAAAATCAGAAAATCAGAAAATCATAAGTGTTGTGATTGAAATTAATGATGTAAAACCCGTAAAACACGCGAAATAGGGAAAAATTGGGTGTTTTTTATATATAAATAGAAAATATAATAAGACACACCAACTAAATTTATGGTTTTGCTGCAAATGAACCTAAGGGCCATAGCCCACAACTCATTTTGCATTTTCAGTTATTTAATATTGCAAAAAATACAAGAAAAATAGAGAAAATAGGAAAAAAAAAGGAGAAAATGGATTTTGAGTGCCGAAAATTAAGGAAAAATAAGATTCATGTTTGTGTATGTATGGGGGGTCTGAAGTATGAGGTTTAGCCTCAGTTCAGCCCTACCTTTATGTTTTAGTGAGTTTTTATTGCTTTTCATATCATATAGATCGATTGTTAATTTAAAATAAGGACCTAGTAGCACGAGGGTCTTCTCGTGCTAGGTTCATGCAACGCCGCATACGAGCGATAGTCAAAATCATTGAAAGAATGATTTTACACTAAGCACAATGTTGATTTTCTATTGTTTGTACACTAAACCATTCACATTATGCACTATGCATGGTTCATGGTATCGAAGGAAAATCTCCTAGAGTGCATAGCAATTGTTTTCTTAGGACTTTGACCCACGATTGAGAGTGTGAGGATATCCCTTGCCGTAGGGTAGAGGGTCGGTTTCCTAAGGGACTGTGAAGTGAGGAAGCATGGTATATCTCCTGGAAATACGAGAAATATAAAAGAGAGGAGTTTGTGCTCGTTTGTGTTATATGTTTAGCAGCGCATCAAAGGGCCAATCCCTGCAATGTAGGAGAGCTCCATTGGGGCTCCGACTATTAGTCGGTGGAGTGCCTCCCATATGTGTGTGATCGTGGCATTGCCAATGTATAAGGGTTCTCCCTTTGAGGAGTTTTAGGGAAACGTTGGACTATGAACTATGAACACATGAATTAAGCTTTAGGGCAAGTTTGTCCTTTAGCATTGGATTGACGCTCCTGGTCCGCGAGGCCATGAGGGTGTTTGTGTGTCATGAGCATGAGGTCCGACTAGTGCCATAGCCAGTGCCAGCCCATTTTAGGTCCCATCAATCTTCATCTGGTATTGGGCTTTCCTAAGATTCATCTTACACTATTGAAGAAGGGTATGCATTGTTTCCAATTCTTATTTCCAATAAGGATTGATTTTTTATTGAAAATGATTGTAGATAAGGGCACCTTCTAACCATACATAGCCTTAAAGGGTGAAACTCCAATGCTAGCATGAAAGGAGTTATTGAAGGCAAACTCAGCCAAGTGCAACCAAGAATCCCATGAATTCTACGCATCATGATAGAAATGGTGAAGATAAGTCTCCAACCACTTGTTTACCCTTTCTGTTTGTCCATAAGTTTGTGGATGATAGGCTTTAGAAGGAGTCAATTTAGTGCCCATGGATGTGAATACCTCATGCCAAAAGTTACTCATGCACTTTAAATCATTGTCATGAACAATTACCTGCAGTAATCCATGCAATCTAAAAATCTACTCCATAAACTGATGAGAAATAGTAAATTGGGTCTTGGTTGGAATGAAATGGGCTACCTTGGTGAGTCCATCCACCACCACATGTATACTGTTCTATCCAGTTTTGGTAGTAGGAAAACTAGTAATGAAGTACATGGTAATTTGCATCCATTTGCTCATAGGAATAAGTAATAGCTGCAATAAACCACCTAGCTTATAATTGATATCCTTATTCTACTAACAAGGCATGTACTTCATAACAAAATCTTTGACATCTTTCCATAATTCTTTCCAATAAAAGCCTTTACTAATCTTAACATAGGTTTTAAAAACTCCAAGGTTGAGAGCACATTTTAATGGCTATTTTAATGACCAAATTTTTATGCAAAATGAAACGGTTTTTGATTAATGAGCTGGAGTTTTCCTAGATGGAGTTCAATATCAATAACCCAACACACGTCTTGGTTCATCGATTGGAGTCCATTTGACCCCCTATTTAATCCCCGCAAGGTTTCGTGTTATGAAGCAACTATATGATTCGAAAGCCACAAAGTGCAAGACAATGGTCAACTTTATAGATTTCAATGTCACAAAGCCATTCGGTCAGAGAGATCTCAAATCCAAGCTCGTTTGCTCCTCAGAAAGTGAAAAACCCACTTCAATCAAGTGTAAACTTTAAAATGTGAACTTTTTTAAAAAAAGCTTAAGCTTAAGCTTAATGAGGCTTATGATATGAAAAGCCACCATTTCATGAAATGTGGGGGGGGGGAGGAGCCATTTTTTTAGCACTTCTAAATTCTCAAATTTTAATCATTTTTTGAGAGAGCACCATCAAAGGAACCACCTTGGCAGTAAGCTCCATCAATTCTTCACCCTCCATCACTTCAAAAATCATAAAAAATGATGCAGAGTAAAAAGATTTGATTTTAGTATTTCTTTCTTCTCTCTCCTCTTGTGGTTTGTTCTCATGGAACAATGTAAAACAGAGAGGGGGATGGGGGTTGAGATGGATGTTTTTTGTCAAACGATGATGCAAGAGTGAAAAGAGACATGAATCAAGGTTGGAGAGATTCTCAATGGCCGTGAATGAGCATTACCAAGCCTCCAACATCAAAAAACACATGTCATAGTGAGTGATTTTATGAGAAAAATGTAGATTTTATTGTTTAATGATCAATTGTTGTTTAAAATGGTTAGAAATGCTTGCATTTGATTGTCCATACTTTGTTTGATTAGTCATGTTGAAAGAATCATAAAAGTAGTTGTATAATAATTTTATGTAAAACATGCAAAACACGAGACTAGTTAGTTGTAGTACAAGCTTTAAGATAATGGAAACATTATTTAATGGGTTCTGAATTTATGATTAAGACCGATCCACAAAGTATTAGACATTTACTTAGACAACCCCAAATATCTGACCGAATCAAATGGGCAGCCTTTATTCAGAGTTTTCATCCCATCATTCAATATCAACCAGGTAAAGAAAATGTAGTGGCTTAAGAAACAATATACGATTTTTGGGTTTTTGAGTGTGCATTTGACATTCCCATGGGATGAAACTTGCTAGAAAAATCATTTTTTATAAGAGAAATAAATCTAAACCAAAAAATTAGTAATTATCAAAAATTTTCTTTTAAAAAAATATAAAAAATAAAAAATAAAAATATTTAGGTTTTTTACATAATAAAAATTAAAAAAATAAGCTTTATGGATGTGGACATATAATAGAGCTAAAGCATGAGGTTTAGTCTCACTTCAGTCCTATCTTTTTGCTAGAGTGAGTTTTTATCTCTTTCAATAAAGAAAAATACATCAAAAACCATGCCTTATAGTTATCAACACATGCAAAATTTTAAACAGTAGGTAGGGGGTTGTTGAGTGAATAAAGTATGTCAAATTTCGATGTTTCATGCTACATATCATATAGAGCTCATGGTCTTTTAAAATTAAAAAGGGACTTGTAGCATGAGGAAGCTCAGTGCTAGCTCTAAGCAACGAAGCACTACCATAGGAAAAGAAAATCATAAAAATAATTGGCGTCACACTTTCACATTGATGATTTTTAATGAATATTTGTTTGAGCACAATGGTCATATTCACACTTGCATTGGTGCACCACATGGTGTCATATCCTGGATGCATAGCACATGTTTGTATGAGTAATGATTGACACTAAGAGTGTGAGATATCCCAAGCCGTAGGGCTACATATCCAATTCCTTTGGGGTTATTTGGTGAGGTTTATCTATTATCTCTTGGATCATTTAATTAAAAGAGTGAACTTTGTTTCGAATGTTTTCATGTTCGGAACGCATCTTGGGGCCAATTCTAAAGGTGTAGGAGAGTCACAGTGGAGCCGCAGTGATCAATTGAGGGGTGCTCCCTTTCTATGTGCCTACGTGGTATATAATACTAAGATGTTTAGGGACTCCCTCTGAAAAGTGGAGAAAGAACTATTTGTTGGACTAGAAAATTAGACAAACACAAAGTTCTTAGATGCTTTTGGCCGTGCAAGGCCATGTGGGGCGATTTTAGGTGAGTAATAGAGGCCCATCTAGTGCTTTAGAGCCAATGTCATGCCCATTTTAGGTCCAGACAGGTGGTGCGTCTATCAGGAGGGTGGCTAATAAGTGGTCGTTTTCAAATCTTAGTCAATAGAGACCAATTCATTAGTGTATGCCAAAAGGTAGTGAGATAGATTCAAAAGACCATCAAGTCCAGAACTTCAAAAGTAAGAAAGAGATAAAAGGCCTAGATGGTAGCCCAAAATTATTGGAAGATATTCTTTGCAAAGGAGTGGTCCAATATCCCTACAAGAGCAGGGTCTTAGCAACCCTAATCCTGCACATAGTCCATTAGGAGAAGGAAGCTCTAGTACTTCCCCCCTTCTAGTCAGTCTATCTACTTTGAGTGGAGTAATAGTTGATTGCTCAAACTCCTTTAGGAAATCTGACTGTCACCATGGTGGAACCCATTGCAATCACAATAGCAATACTAGACTTGCTAGCCTTAGGGTTTCCTCTACCCATTTTTAATGGGTTAGCAGAGGAAGACGTGGAACTTCATATCAATGAATTCCAAAATTTAATTTTTAATTATTGAATTCAAGATGAAAGACACATGATGATGTTCCCTAATATGACTTTGAAATAAAGAGCTCAAGAATGATATCATAGCTTAAAAGTTGGAAACATAACTACGATTGACTTCTTCTTTGCAGCCTTTCGAAGAGAGTTTGCCCCTGAAAGGGAGGTTAGTATTGGCTATGTAATCTCAATGTAACATGTCGAGAACCTCATCACAATGTTCATGGGTATGTTAAGATATAGAAGAAAGTATTATGTAAGTTGCAGGCCTACATTCCTATTCAAACTGTTGCTCAATTGCAATACTTTTTAAATGGGTTGGATTTTAATGTTCAAGTGTAGTTGAGTAGTGTTGCTCTTATTGACATTGATATGGCTATTACAAGAGTAGAGAAGGTAGAGTCACGATTACAACAGTCTATACCTGTAGGGAAAACTAGAATCCAAGTCTAGGTGTTGGAAATAATTTGGCATTGATGAATGGTGGTCAAGGGATGCCCATGAGTCCTCCTAATGGGAGAGAAAGTGTGATTCAAAATGTGCCCATGTTGCCCACTCGTCCCAATGTGACCATGGCTATGGCTAGTCTGATGGCTCCACTAAATGTTGGAAGCTAAATGATAAATCCTACCATTGTTCTAGGAAATCAACAGCCAATTCCCAATCAATTGGTTAGGCCAGTGGAATGACAAGCAAACAATTGCGATTATGAGACAATTGCCTCGAATGTCCTTGTCAAAGTTAAGGATATGATGAAGCAATATACTGACATGATTACCAAACAATATAGGCAAATAGCCATTGATGTCAACTTCCTTAAGAAGTAATAAAAGTTGATAGGGAGTTGACACCCTAAAGAGGGTGCCCCTCAAGATTTAGCTATAAGTGGTGCGGTGGCCAACATTTTCCTAGGAATCATCAAAATATTAAATGTGGCATATGTAGGAAATCTAACCACCTAGCTAGTACCTATTGGGGCAAGACTAGCTCTCTCTAGCAAGGAAGTAAACAACCAAGTCTAGTTAATCATCGAGAACAAGGAAACAATCTCCAACAAGATGAGGGACTGAAGCAGATACTACAAAGAGGGAAAGCTATGGTCAAGGAGCAACCTTGTGGCAGTGGAGTTAGCCTTATAGAAGCTATTTGTGTCAATGGCATTGAATCTTCTAACCTATGGGTCATTACGAGAGGTCAAAAGGGTAAAGAAGCCAACAAAGACAAGGTAAAACCTCTCAAGGGAAGCCCTAAGCAAGAAGATAAGGGGACGCAAGTCCTTAATCCTAATATGGAAGGTGGACCTCTCAAAGTTGTAGATTGTAAAGCCAACCCCAAGAAGGATAAGGAGTTGCCAAAGAAGAAGGAAAAACCCAAGAGAGAGGCACCAAAGCTAGTTCAAAGACCAAAGGAGGAAATGGTCTGGCGAGAAAAACAAGGTCTTGCTAGCTATGAATTTGCTTTAGTGAGTTCTCTATGCGAAGTGAAGCTAGATATATACCTCTTGCACTTAATTAAGTTGTCTCTAGGAGTGCATAAAGAATTTGAGAAGATTCTATCATTGAGCCCTTGGGAATAATGTGAGTAGGAGATGATTGGTTGAACATGCTAAAAAGCATTGTCCAAGGGTAGCAACATATGTTAATGGAATACTAGTGGACCACGCTATTATGGATACATGATCCTTTGTCAACATTATGAGTTTGAAATTGATGGAGAGGTTGGGATTAGAAATAAAAAAAGATTCCTCTACAAGTCTTTGAATGGATGATGACAATTTAAGACAACCTAAAGGTTGCATTACTACAGTCCATGTGATTGATGCCAATGTGGAATGCATTCTAGACTTTAGGGTCATTGGGTTTGCACATCAACCTAGCTATCATGTATTGCTAGGCAAGCCAGGGATTTTACAAGAAAACTATCAATTTGATATATCCATTGGTCGATTGATCTTTAGTAGAGGTGTCAAATGTGTAGTAGTAGATGCATATCCTAAATCTCCTCAAAGTGAGAGAGTCCCTTTATCTTTTTCAGAGTTTGATATGCTAGATGTTTCATCTACTAGTGAGACATCATCAAGTGACAAATCTATCTAACAAGGAGTCCATTACAGAGGATATCTACCAAGTAACCTTGAATGAGCCAATAGAGGTTCAGGAGAGGATAAGGGATGCAGATGTAATTGAGTTGGACCTTGGTACATTGAATGATTGACGGCTAATCAAATTAGGGTCCATTCTCAGTTTTGGAAGAAAGAAAAGATTATATGTCCTTGATTTAGTAATTTCGTAATATTTTTGCTTGGAGTTATGATGAGCTGAGAGGTATTCCTCGCAACCTAGCTATTCATACTATCCCCTTAAAGGAAGGGAGAAGAAAGGTAGTTGCCTTGTGCATCAAAAAGTAAGGTGTATGCCTTTTGAATGAAAGAACAGGCTTTTTGAAGAATTGAAAAAACTACAAAAATCTAGCTTGATATTTTTGACTCAACACACCAAATAGTGTTCACTAGTTGTTATCGGGAAGAAGAAAAATAATCAAATTCAGCTTTGTGTAGACTTTGGAGAGCTTAATAAGCATACAATTAAGGATTACTATCCATTACCATTCATCAATCAGATTTAGAATCAATTAACAATGAGTAGGGAAATCTATTCATTTATGGATTGCTTTGCTAGATACAATCAAATGGCTTTTGCGGAGGAAGACGAATTGAAAACAATATTTATATCTTTGGTACCTTTCCATATCATGTGATGGCCTTTGTCTATGCAATGCACCCAGTTCTTGACAACAAACTGATAAGACTTTTGGTGACATCTCCCTAGAGGAGTTAAAAGTCTTCATTGATTATGTGGGGGTAGCCACCACAAGGGGAAGGCAACTATTTATTCTAAGGAAATGTTTTGAGTGTTGTAGATAGTTCAACATTGCTCTTATTCCACAAAAATGCATCTTTGGGGTGCCCTATGGGTTGTTACCAGGCCATGTGGTTAGTTTGGTCAATATTGCAACTGACCCTAAAAAGATAAAGGTTATAGTCCTATGAGTCCCCTGTGCACTCTAAAAGAGATACACAGCTTTCAGTTCATTAGTGGGATATTATTGGAGGTTTATCAATGCATTGGCAAAAAGAGCATTGCCATTGATGAACTTGTTATCCTTTAACCATCTATTTGATTAGAATGAAGCTTTTCAAGTATCCTTTGGGGATGTGAAGTAGGAACTAATGAAAGTGCCAATCCTAAAAGCACCCAAAAGAGGTGAATGCATAGTATCAGTCGTTATTTTGCCCAATTTTGAGAAGAGAAATGGTATTATCCAATTGCCTTTGCTAGCAAAAAGTTGGGGATATCTGAGATCAATTATATACATGGAGAAATTGTGCCTTGGAATGGTCTTTGCAATGAAGAAATTTAGGCATTATATTCTCTATGAGAAGGTGATATTCTTTACAAAGGCAAAAGGACTTAGACTATTTTTGAACACGTTGCAGTCACTTAACCATTTAGCAAAGTGGTCGATCACTATGTAAGAGTTTGGATTATGAGATTAGGAGTAAGCCATTGAAGCTCCAAGGTATTGTGGAATGTCTTGTGGATTTTGGGGAGCCAAAGGAAACTATGGTGGCTAAAGGAAGTGACATTGAAGGTTTACTCAAGATTGATACAGCTTCCATCCCTTCCTACTACATAGTTATAACACACTATCTATCTCTAGGAGGATTTGGGGCTGCTTTATTGAAGTTTGAAAAGAGGAAGATCAAGCAACAAGCATTACTCTTCTTGATTATCACAGGATTCTTGTATTGAAGAGGAGTAGATGGCATTTATCATCATTGTGTAGTACTTGATGAGGTACCGTTCATTCTTGAAGGAGTGCCATGATTTAGCATGTGGGGGACATTTTGCTAGCTAGCTTACTACCCAAAAAGCTCTTTGTGTTGGATGTTGGTGGCCATCAATTTTCCAATATGCTTTCAGTTATGTTAAGCATTGTGATGTCGGGCAAAGACATGATGCAAGGGAAAATCTCATAAGTGACCTCTAAACACTATTTTAGTCACGTTGCCCTTTGAAAAATGGGGTATCAATTTTGTAGGTCTAATATATCCTTCATCAACTATGTGCAAGCAGTATATTATTGTAGTGACAAACTACTTTTCAAAGTGGTCTAAAGCTTGAGCAATGATGAAGAATAATGCTAAGGAGAGGGCTAGTTTCATCATGGAGTAAATTGTTTGTTGTTTTGATCTATCGAAGGAGATAGTGCCTGATCGAGCGAGACACTTCTTGAACAAAGTTATAGTAGCTTTGACTAAAGCTTTGAAGATTAAGCATAATAAGAGTACCTTGTATAATCCTCAAGCCAATGGCCAATTTGAGAGTACAGATAAATAGTGGAAATCTTATCTAAGATAGTATCAAAAAACAAGTGAAATTAGGATAAGAAATTATATGTGGCAATGTGGACTTACAACACAAAATTTAAGAGAGCTATAGGCCATGTCCTGTTCAAGCCAATGTATAGGGAGAAGTGCATTTTTCCATCAGAAATACGACTTCCCACTATGCATTTCACTCTCAATCATTCATTGGGAGAGGTAGAAGAATTACAAGAAAGACATCTTCTCTGGCACATCTTAATGATGAGATTTGGTTGCAAGCTTTACTAGATCAAGAAGTAGGGAAGAAGAGAATGAAAACCCTTCATGACCTTCGGGCTAAGAAGTACAAATTTTTGAAAGGTCAATTGGTGTTGTACTATGATTCTCATCATGAGCTATTCCTAGGTAAATTAGAACCCAAATGGAATGGACCATACAAGACTGTACATTTAGGAAAAGAATAGGTCTATAGCCCTTTTACAAGATTTGTAGGGGGTAGAGTTTAAAACTAAAGTTAACTTTAATAAGCTAAAGCCTTGCTATGTACTGTTATTGGGCTTGGTGCCTGGCAAGTCCTTCAGGATTCAATTTTAATTTGTAGTAGGTACAAAGATGACCAGATGAAATGAATCATTCCCTATTTGGAGCATCTGTATCTTGAGCAACATTACCACTAAGGTTGAGTGATTTGGTGGAGTAAGGGCTATTAAGTTATTAAGTGGAAAGATGAATCTTTCACGTGGGAAATTAAGGTCTACTACTACCATTGTCAACAAATTTTGACAAGCATTCCTACCAAGTTCAGGAAGGAAGGAGGGATTATACATGTTATACATCCTCTCTCTTGGCTTGATTTTGATTATCAAAAGTCCCAGTGAGCTGATTATTATGGCGTGTCCTATCACTGAAGATTAGGTTCACACTTTGTATTTTGACGAAGCTTCGAGAGAGGACCCGCTAAACATGCAAGCATTGGTGTGATCATTAACAATCCCCGACGGAGGGTTGTTATGAAGATGGGAGTCTATTTAGGATCCTCTTTTACTACTAATATGGTGGAATACAAGGCCTTGATCATGGGGCTAAATGCATCCATGTGTGGTGGTATCCACCGATTAGTGGTTAAAGGTGACTTGTATTTAGTAATCCATTAGTTGAATGGGACCTACAATGTGTGCAATCCCATCTTACGGATGTACTATCATGTAGCCTTGGATATGTTGCATATCTTTGAGATGGTGACCTATCATCTAGTTCCTCGATAGTGGAATCACTTTATGGATTCCCTGGCTAATTATGATTTCGTTGAAGATGTATTTCTCAATTGTGGTCTAAGGGAGCTCTTACAATTACCTCCTAACATTAGCCCTAGACTACTTTGGGGTCTTCTTGCTGACACATCATAATTTAGCCACCGCCGATGGTTAGTTTGGGTTATGAGTTAGGTAGTATTTGAGCACCTTCCTACTTTGTCATGGACGCATAAGATTATGTATCATCATATTCGTCAAACACCCCTTGCTATTTATACAAGGGGTTAGCTAATAACTTGATGCACCCAGTATAGGGCCTAAGGAGCCCTTATTCTAGGTCAATTTTGTGCTTTATTAGAGCTATGTCAGGACCAAAGGTTTGTTTTAGCAATACGCTATTGAATGATTGAATGGTAGTGAAGTGTTTTATTCCATACGGCCAAGAGGGATAGTCTATTGGTTGTGAATTGTTATATTCCTTTGAGCCAAGAGGGCCATGTGTCTATTTGGTGTATATTTTTAATGGTTTTTTGGTTTAGTGATTGCATTAGACAAGTTTTCCGAAGTGCCTAGAGGGAGCCTTTGCTGTGTGAGAGCTTCTTGTGGTCATTCTAGGTGGTGTCATCACCTTTCTGAGTTTTTTCCTTAAGCTGATAATGATATATGTATACAAATGGGTTATTTTCTTTTTGTTTGTGGGGATCGAAAATCAAGGCATGAAGTCCTAGGGTTTGATTAGGTATGTTTGAGGGAGGTTTGAGTAGTTGTCTATCAAGACATTGATAGGCATTAAAGGCATGTTTTAGAAGGCCGTCCTCATGACCCTATTCTACTAACCTACTAGGCAGCTGTCCTAGGAGGTCTTGTTAGTGTGAGATAGTTAGAGAAGCTTGCTAAAGTATAAAGAAGAGGAAATGTTGCATATGCTTGAAAAATAAAGAAATAGAGAGGTGTTTAAAAAGGAGTTCTAACTCTTGAAGAAGAGAAGAAAAGAAAAGAAATCCTAAAAGTAGTTAATTATTACCTTATGGAGGCTTAGTAGGTTCTTAGGGATGAGTCATCAGACCCGGGGCTGATGCCTTGTCTTTCTCAAGGTAGCAGCTAGCCAAAACAATAAATAAAAAGAAAGGTTGGAGCAAAAATAAAAGTGAGCAAAACAAAAATGAATTAAGTGACACCTTATGAGAGCTTGGTAGGTTTTTGGATACCGAGACCCGGGACTGATGCCTTGTCTTTCTCAAGGTAGCAGCTAGCCAAAACAATAAATAAAAAGAAAGGTTGGAGCAAAAATAAAAGTAAGCAAAAAAAAAAAGAATTAAGTGCCACCTTATGAGAGCTTGGTAGGTTTTTGGATACCGAGTCATAATCTAAGGCTGATGTGTTGTTCTCCTTAGGTCACGCTACACTTAGCTCCCTCCTTTTTACATGCTCAAGTATAGAAAGTTTGAAAGAAAATTGTGTTACAAGGAAATATTTGATGACTAGGCTATAGGATTCCTCACCTAGTAGGAGTTCGTGGTCCAATTGTCCTAAGTTAGGTAGGTAGTTCAGGCCACCACTAGGATGACCTCTTTGATGGTTCATTGAGCCAGTCTGTGTTGGAGCAGTTGGTTAGTGACTCGATGTGGGTTTCTATCAAACTATCCCTTATGTATCTTCATGCCTTGATTTTGTCAAGGGGTAGGGTGAGAGCTATTCTTGTGCTTTGTTGAGTATATTTTTTATGGCAACTTGATGCTCCTTCTACTTGTTATTTGTGCAGCTCAATTTGTGGGATTCAACGGGCTAAGTCACCCTATCCCATGGTTGCAAATGAGAGCAGATTTTAAAGGCTATTTTTGAAGCAAAAAAGAGACCGAGAGGTTGTAAAAGACCAAATTTTCATGCAAAATAATTTTTTTGCGAATTGATGACCTGAAGTTTTCTAGATGGAGTTCGATACCATGAACCCAATGCAAGTCTTGGTTTGTTGATCAGAGTCCATTTGACCCCCATTTAATCCCCATAAGATCTCACGTTATGAAGCAGCTATATGATTAGGAAGCCAAAATAGATTTTGATGTCACGAAGCCATTCGGTTAGACGGATTTCAAATGCGAGCTCGTTTGCCCCTCCAAAAGAAAAAAACCACTTTGGTCAAAGTGTAAAGTCAAAAATATGAACTTTTTTTTAAAAGCTTAAGCTTAATGAGGCTTATGATATGAAAAGCCACCATTTCAAGAAACGTGTGGGGGAGGGGGTGGGGAAGAAACGGTGCCCCCAAATTCTTAAATTTTAATCATTTTTTGAGAGAGCACCATATCAAAGGAACCATCTTGGCAACAAGCTCCATCAATTCTTTGCCCTCCATCACTTCAAAAATCATCCAAAATGATGCATGAGTAAAAGCTCTAATTTTAGTCTTTCTCTCTCCAATCTCCTCTTATATATAAAAGAGAGGGTTATGGGCTAAGATGGACATTTTTTATTGAATGATGATGTGGGAGTGAAAAGAGATATGAATCAAGGTTGAATCGATCATCAACGACAGTGAATGAGCATCAATAGGCCTCCAACATGAAAAAACGCATGTCATAATGAGCGATTTATGAGAACATTGTAGATTTTATCATTTTATGATCAATTGTTGTTTAAAATTATTAGAAAGGCTTGCACTTGATTGCTCATACTCTATTTGATCAGTCATATTGAAATAATCACAAAAAATCAGTCATATAATAATTTTATATAAAACATGCAAAACCTGAGACTGGGTAGTTTAAGGGAAAATATGCGATTTTCGAAATTTTGGTGTGCATTTGGCATTTCCATGGGATGAAACATGCTTAAAAAATCATTTCCTATTAGGAAAATTATTTAAAACCAAAGAATTGATCATTATCAATAATTTTCTAAAAATAAATAGGAGAAAAATAAAATTTAAAAAATAGGTTTTTCACATCATAAAAATAAGGAAAAATAAGCTTTATTGATGTGGATGCATGATAGAGCTAAAGCATGAGGTTTAGTCTTAGTTCAACCCTATCTTTTTGTTAGAGTGAGTTTTTATCACTTTCAATGAAGAAAAGTACATTAAAAACCATGCCTTACACCTATCAACGTATGTAAAATTTTAAATGGTAGGGAGTAGAAGGTTGTTGAGTGGATAAAGTATATTAAATTCTAATGTTTCATGTTGCATATCATATAGAGTTCACAGTTGTTTAAAATTAAAAGGGACTAGTAGCATGAGGAAGCTCGGTGCTAGCCCTAAGCAATGAAGCACTATCGTAGGAAAAGAAAATCATGAAAATAATTATCTTTGCACTTTCACATTGCTAATTTTTAATGAATATTTGTTCGAGAACGATGGTCATATTCACACTTGTATTGATGCACCACATGGTATCATATCCTCGATGTATAGCACCTCTTTGTATGAGTGATGAAATCGACATTGAGAGTGTGAGGTATCCCAAGCCGTAGGGCTAGATATTCATTTCCTTTGGGGTTATTCGATGAGGTTTACCTATTATCTCCTAGATTGCTTAATTGAAAGAGTGGACTTTGTTTTGAATGTGTTTCATGTTCACAATGCATCTTGAGGCCAATCCCTGAGGTGTAGAAGAGCCGTAGTGGAGCCATGGTGATCAATCAAAAGGTGCTCCCTTTTTGTGTGCCTACATGGTGTATAACACCAAGATGTTTAGGGACTCCCTCTAAGGAGTGGGAAAAGAAGTATTCGTTGGACTATAAAGTCAGATAAATGCAAAGTTCTTAAATGCTCTTGGCCACAAGGCCGTGGTAGGGTGGTTTCAGGTGAGTAGTGGAGGCCCGGGGGCTAGTGCCTTAGAGCCAATGTTGGCCCCATTTTAGGTCACGACAAAGGTGTTCAGCTAAAGGCAAATAATGCAACTCCTCCATAATTTTCCATGTAACAAAAGAAGTAGATAGAATAACAATTTTTCCACTAGATTAGGCCATTTTTAAGCTAATAATATGAGTTATCTTTGATGAGACCTTACTATAATTTTGGAAAAACATGGTGGCTAAGCTCTTCATCCAAAAGATAGGATTCCTGTAATTCTTCAATCTAGTCACTATGTAGCTTATTCATAGCTGAAACTTTAAATGCCACATTACGAGAAAAAGAATCATCCACCACTACATTGTCTTTGCCCCTCATATGAGTGATGTCAAAATGGTAATTTTGCAGTGTAGCTACACTGTAAAATTGTACTCAGCCACGCTACTTAGGAGTAAGATTGGACTGAGTAAGGAAATATTTTAGGACCCTATGATCACTTTGAGCTCTATACCGGGTGCCATACAAATAATTGTGCTATTTCTTTACCGTATGTAAGATAGCCAACATCTCTTGGTCATAGATATTTATAGCCATTTCCTTATCTATAAGCTTGTGACTTTAAAGGCAATCACTCCATCTCTTGGTCACAGATATTTATAGCCATCTCTTGGTCATAGATATTTATAGCCATTTCCTTATCTATAAGCTTGTGACTTTTAAAGGCAATCACTCCATGCTCTTGTAACAAAATAACCCTTATGCCTCGGCCACCACTGGTATCACACTATATGGTAAACTCCTTTGAAAATTCCAATCATACTAGAATCAAAGCAAAAGTAAGGCGTTCCTTTAACTGGTTGAAGCTACTAGTTGCAAGTGCATCCCAAAAGAAAGCTTCCTTCTTCAACTTTTCAATCCAAAAAGAGCTAAAATAGCCGCATAATGCTTAATGAATCGGTAATAAAATGAGGACAGACCAAGACACTCTCTAAATGAAGTAGTGGCACTGGGTGTTTGGCCAATCTTTAACACACTACACCTTCTTGGAGTCAGCCTCGATCCCTTTTTCATTGACAATATGTCCCAAGTATTCCACCTCACTCTACATGAAATAGCATTTCTTCTCCTGACCAAAGAGTCTATGATGTCTCAAAATACATTAAAAATCCTTCATATATGTGATAAATGGTCGTGAAGAGTATTATTGTAAACCAAAATGTCATCAAAGAAAACCAGGACAAACTAAAAGAGAAAAGGCTACAAAATCTTATTCATCAAAATCTAGAAGATAGTTGGAGCATTATAAGCCCAAATGACATCACTAGAAAAGAGTAGAGCCCTCCATTAGTCCTATAGGCATTCTTAATTTCATCAACCTCTCACATTCGAATCTGATCATACCCTAACCTCAAGTCAATCTAGCCCCCTTAAGGTCATCATGCAAATCATCAATTCTAGCTATTGGGTACCTATTCTTGATTGTGATGTTATTGAGATCCTTGTAATCAATACATATCCTAAAAAAACCATCTTTCTTCTTCACTAACATGACTAGAGATGCATAAGGTGAAGAACTAGGTTCAATGAGTCCCATTTCAAGAAGCTCCTTGATTTACTTGGCTACTTCTTCATGCTCACACTTGGACAAATCTGTAGGGTGGCTTGTTAATTGGCTTTGAGTTGGTTGGGCTCCAAATCAATTGGGTGTTCTACTACTCTCTTAGGAGGCAATGAAGTAGGTACTTCTTCAAACAAATCCATGTACTCCTCAAGAAGAGTTTTCAAAGCTGGATGATTTGCTGAATTTTGGGACTAATCTTCAACCTCTTTACTCAAGTGCAAAACAAAAATTTGTGAGCACCTCTTGTACTCTTTCTTGAGTTGTTGAATGGTGATAAGCTGAAAATATGATTTACTAGAGATTCCTTGTAAATGGATGAGTTGTGCATCAAAGATAAACTCCATATACAACTATGAGAAATGCATAGTAATTTTGCCCAATGTCATCAGCTAATCACACCCGACTACATCTATGGGTCCCATTTCCAAAGTTATCAAGTTTACCTTTGCTTCATAATTTTCAGCCAGCTATAAAGAAACCTATGTGCATATTTAAGTGTTGATTTCTTCTTCACCATTGGCTACTTAAACTCTTATTATAGGCTATTGTAAATCAGTGGGAAGACTATTCAATTTATCCATAATGGACTTATTCACAAAATTGTGTGTATTACCACTATCTATCATCAGGAGAAACACATCCTTCCCATGAATATCACACTTCATATGAAGTGTATTAGGGCTCTTAGAATGTAATATCTCCCCCCCGCCTCCCCCCCATGCCTCCCCCATGAGAACCCCCCCCCCCTTTTTTTATTTTTTTTTTTAAATTTACCTCTCCCTCTCTCTCCCCGCCGACAGCATGTCGGGGAGAGAGAGAGAGAGGGGGAGTAAAGAGAGAGAAAGGGGGCATGCACCCCCCAGGTGGAGGGGTGGCAGTCGTTAAACGGCCATCTCCCCCCCCATAAACCACCTCCTCCCCCTCTATAAAAGGGGAGCTCCCCTCCCTCGTGGACAAACGCAGCGCCCCCCCACCCTTGATCAGCAGCGCCGCCCCTCCCCCCTCCGCCTGAAATCGCCACCAGGCCGCCAAGACACCCCCCCAATCATCATCATCATCATTTCTGTCTTCCTCACCATCCTCAACTCGATGCCGTCAGGGTCCCCTATCAAAAAACAAGAAGGAAAAAAAAAAGAACTTCCAAGAAGCTTCTAGAAGCTTCCATTAAAAAAAACTTCCTAGGGGGTGTTTCACCCGCAGACTGCGGAAGGGCACAACCCGCTTGCAAAGGGAGTTCCCTTGCAGGAAGGAAGGTATGTCAGTTCGCAGAGAACTTCAGCACACCCTCCACTTGCCCAAGCCCCGACTGTGATAACCCCAAAGCGCCACACGAGAGGAGCACACACGGGAGTAAGAGCGGCACATGTAGGAGTCCCCACCCGAAGTGCAAAAGCCAATAATACCCCTCCTGCAGAAGTTTAGGTTCCATCAAATTCACCCTTTTCGTTTTTCACATGATATGCGTGCAATAAGTATAAATTCTCATAGGGTAGTCTTAATCGCATTGAAAATTTACTATATGATGGGACTTGAAATGGGCCGGCACTGGCTATAGCACTAGCCGGACCTCATGCTCATGATACACAAACACCCTCACGGCCTCGCGGACCAGGAGCGTCAATCTAAGGCTGAAGGACAAACTGCCCTAAAGCTTAATTCATGCGTTTATAGTTCATAGTCCAACATATTCCCTAAAACTCCACAGAGGGAGATCCCAAAGTACTTAGGCATAACGCCTCGTTACACACATATAGGAGGCACTCCACCGACTAATAGTCGGAGCCCCACTGCAGTTCTCCTACATCGCAGGGATTGGCCCTTCGATGGGCTGCTAAACATATAACACAAACAAACACAAACTCCTCTCTTTTATATTTCTCGTATTTTCAGGAGATATACCATGCTTCCTCACTTCACAGTCCCTTAGGAAACTGACCCTCTACCCTATGGCAAGGGATAACCTCACACTCTCAATCGTGGGTCAAAGTCCTAAGAAAACAATTACTATGCAGTCTAGGAGATTTTCCTTTGATACCATGAACCATGCATAGTGCATAATGTGAATGGTTTAGTGCACAAACAATAGAAAATCAGCATTCTGTATCGTGCGAAACCAATCTTTCCATGATTTCCATGCTAACGTTTATGTATTGAAACGAGGAGAGACACCGAGCCTTACGCTCATGCTGCCTTTTCCTTTATATTAAAACAACATCCTATAGCCATGATGCAATACATAAATCAGATTTAAAATTGTACTTTGACGCTCAAACTCCCCTCTCACCCTACCGTTTAATGTTTTGCAATCGTTGATAGGTGTAAGAGTCATTTTATGTGTATTTCTTTGTAGAGAAAGCAATAAATATGGACAAAAACATAGAAATGAGGGTAAACCTAGGCTAACCTCATGCTCTACCTTCATTATACATTGCACAAACACTTATGTAATTTTCTAGAATTTTTCTTTTATCGTTTCCTAATTTTCTCCCATTTAAAACCCATTTTCCACCATTTTTTGGTATTTTTTCTCTATTTTCTTCAATAAAATTGACTAGAAATTAAGATTGATTATGGGTTGTGACCCTTAGGTTCTTTGACAGCAAAATTTCAAGTTTTATTGATGTTATATCTCATGTTTCCGCTTTATTTTGCAAAAAACCCCCATTTTGCCTCTTAAACGCGTGTTTTACGGGTTTTATACCATTAATTTCATTTAACACTTATGATTTTCTGATTTTCTAAGCATAAACTGATCAAACTCAGAGCAAAAAACAACATAGTGCATAATCAGCCCATGGGAACAATATTTCATCAATCAAATAG
Organism: Lygodium microphyllum; assembly: GCF_053477565.2. Taxonomy (NCBI): domain Eukaryota; kingdom Viridiplantae; phylum Streptophyta; class Polypodiopsida; order Schizaeales; family Lygodiaceae; genus Lygodium; species Lygodium microphyllum. Next base: position 140,038,565 of record NC_141145.1, read on the forward strand.
CATAAAAACTCATTTTTTCTTCATAAAAATTGAATTACCGCTTAGGCTTTGTGTCTCGGGATCTCGGTTTTGCTATGGGACTGCGTGTCAGCCCTCATTCAATGTCCAGCATCTTCAAAAATAGCATTCTTCATGTCTTCATCCACTCGGAAGCAATCCGATCTCATCCGGACAAGCTTTCCTTCATCATTATTCATTGTCTTCTTCCACACAAGAACAACCCCTTAAGGGAGAGAGGAGGAGAGAGAAAGACTGAAATCAGAGATCTCCATTGAGGCCACTATTTGAGGAGTGAAGACAGGCGATAGAGTCAGCATACAAAGGGTAGATCGGGGGTAATGTCGGTTGGGTAGGTTGCTTGTAGGCTGCCATCTCCATCCCCAAGGATGGAGCTCAAAAATCCGTGCCCTGTTCCTCCACGCCTTCTTCTTCCTCATCACGTTTTTTTTCATGCCTACATTTCATGTGGCATGAAATTTGGGCCCCAAGGGTCACTTACCCATTTGACCACTCTAATGTCCACCTCTTTGTATCTTGACCGGTTTCTTGGCCATTTTCCCGTCCGGACTCCGAATTGAGCTCTAAAAAATCCTGGGCATCCGGCTTGGCATCCCACATTGGCCGGAAACTCCTGACAACCTGCACAGTAGTCTAAAAAATTATCAAAAATCAACGAGTGTCGCTCAAGCACCTTTAAAGCACTTTGACGCTTAAAATCGTCCTAGGTCAAGCCGCCGCCTTCGACGTTGAATATTTTTCCCTTGATATTCATAATTTTTAGCTATTTTTAAGCACTTCTTGGCATCAAAATTCCGCTCTCATTAGCGACCATGGGATAGGGCGACTCTGCCCCCACCGAATCCCACAACAGATCTGCACAAAAACAACCAAAGGAAGCATCAAGCTGATACAAAATAGATACATATTAAAATACATCACAATGCTCACCCCACCCCCTGACAAAACCAAGGCAGGACATCCACAAGGAGTAGGCCTAGCATAATCTGATAGGAGGTCCACAGCTAGTCACCAACCGACTGCTCCAACACGGCCAAACTAAAAAGAACTATCAAAGAGGTTGCCCTAAGTGGTGGTCTGAACTACCTACCTAACTAAGGACAACACAACTAGGAACGCCTACTAGGCAAGGACTCCTATAGCCTGATCAAGAAGTATTTTCTTGTAGCATATTTCTTTTTTTAGGGTTTTTATTTTATTGACATACTTGGGCATGTAAAAAGGAGGGATCTGAGCATAGTGACCCAGGGAGAACAGGGCATCGGCCTCAAGTCCTGTCTCGGTACCCAAGAACCTACCAAGCCCTCGCAAGGCGACACTTAATCCTTTTCTGATGCTCACTTTTATTTTCGCTCCAACCTTCCTTAATTTCTTCTTTTCCAGCAAGATGCCACCCCTAGGAAGACAAGGCATCGGCCTCGGATCTGACTCGTCCCCAAGAACCTACCAGGCCTTCACTAGGCGATGATCAACTGCTTATAAATTTTCCTTTCTTTTCTTGTCTATTTTTATAGGGGTTAGAACCCCTTTTTACACACCTTTGTATTATTATTTTTATCTTTAAGATATTTAGGATTTCTTTTCCTTTATCATCATTATTTTTCGTCTGGCAGGCTTCTCTAACTGCCTCACAACTAACAAGAACTCCTAGAATGGCTGCCTAGCAGTCTAGCAGAACAGGATCACTAGGACTTCCTTCTAAAACAGGTCTTTCAATGCCTGACAATGTCGTTACAGGAGGCCATGACTACTCAGACCTCCCTCAAGCACACTAAACCTAAACCTCAGGACTTCATGCCTTGGACTCCGGTCACCAACAAGAAACGAAAAATCCCCCAACAAGTACACAGACATATATAGCACAACAACCACAATACTCATAAAGGGGAGATATCACCTGGATAGGGCCACGAGAAGCTTCCACACAACAAAAGCTTCTTCCAAGCTCTTCTTCCGAACCTGTCTAGCACAAAACTAAAACAAGAAACAATTAACCGTACCTGCACTAAACAGACAATTGGCCCTCTTGGCCTAATGAAATAAAGCACTCAAAACCTTGCAAAATGGGCCCTCTTGGCCTAACGAGATCAAACAGAATAGCACCTACACTTCCCTCCCTGAAATAATACAGATATACAATAATAGACTCCTTCCCAAGGAGGAAAAACAGGCTCGTAGCCCTAAACTAAATGCATAAGGTTGTGACCCATCCCTCCTGTATATATAGCAAGAGGCGTACGTATAACATGTTATCTAATTAACCTATGGGTCTAGGATAATAAAGGTAGATTGGTCTCGGCTACTCTTTGCATCATCCATATCAACCATCGTCTGTCATATATTGCATGCTCTGATAACATTCCCCACAAGCGACCGGGTCCTGTGTCATCATTGATCACAATATCCAAACTAGGACCACAATTAAAGAAGAGGTCTTCCTCATAAGCAAGATTTGCCAATGAATCCACAAACTGATTCCAATAAAGTGAAATCAGTTGAAAAGACACTCTCTCAAACTCTTCAAGTATGGTCATAGCAATTCGATGATACATACAAAGAATGGGATTCCGCACTGTGTATGTCCCATCTAGCTGATTTAGGATCAACTGGGAATCCCCTTTTACTAACAACCGACGAATACCACCTTGTTTGGCAATATGCAGTCCCATAATAAAGGCTTTATACTCTACCATATTGTTAGTGAATCCTACCCCGAGATAAGCAGCTAACTTCATTGTAACTCTATGTCGGGGATCTCGGATTACTACTCCAATACTCCCTTTTTTATTAGGGCCCCTAGACGCTCCGTCAAAATGTAATGTATACGTCCACAATGGGTTTATACAGCCGGCCATCAGGAACTCCTCTATTCGTAATTATGGTAATCAAAGTTTAGCATGTTGAGAGGATGAACTGACGGCTCCATCCCACCTTTGTCATTGAACTCAACAGGGATACTTGTCAACAGTCATAAGCAGTGATGGCAGAAGACTTTAATCTCCCACACAAAGGTTCCGTCTTCTTGCTCAATCACTTTGTATCCTTTGCTCCACCAAATAAGTTTCCCCTGATGGTATCTCTGCTCCAGATATGGATGCTCCAAATAAGGGATTAACCGACCCATCAACCAGCTTTTAAGCTCTTTTGTAGGTCTCAAATCATCCCCAGCATGGACCTGCAATGCATTTCTCTGTATTAGCATACTTAGAAATAATAAGGTTTAATCTTATTAAGATTAACCTTATTTTTAAATTCTACTCCCTGTAGATCAGCTAATAGGACCGTAGACCTATTTTTCCCTAACCTGACAATCTTGAAGGGGCCATTCCATTTAGGTTCCATCTTCCCTGGAAACAACTCCCTCTGCGCATCATAATAAAGGACTAATTGCCCTTTTTTAAAGGTATATTTCTTCGCCCTAAGGTCATGCAACTGCTTCATCCGATGTTTAGCTACCTCCTGGTGTAATAAGCTCTGCAACTTCAGCTCATCCAGGTGGGCTATAGTCGTGAAACGTTCGAAAAGGGAATCCTCATCTCCCAAGGAATAATTGCAAACCGTATGGTCGGAAATTCGATTTCAAGGGGTAATACACACTCTTCCCCATAAACCAATTTAAATGGAGTATGGCTGGTAGCTCGCTTAAACGTTGTATTGTACGCCCATACTGCCACATACAACTTCCTGTCCCAGTCTCGTTTCTTCTCAGAGACTATCTTAGACAAGATACCCACAAGCTGCTTGTTAGTGCTTTCAACTTGCCCATTTGCTTGCGGATTATAAGGAGTCGTTTTATTATGCTTGATTTGCCAAGCCTCAGTCAAGCTTTTGATCACCTTATTCAAAAAATGGGTTCCACCGTCCGACATTAATTCCTTCGGTGGACCGAAACGGTAGATGATCTGCTCTAAAAGGAAACTTGCAGTCTCTTTTGCATTGTCCTGACTCGTCGCCCGCACTTCTGACCATTTTGTAAAATAATCAAATATACCTCTTCTGGGTAGTAGACGACGGGGTAATAGGACCCACAAAATCAATGCCCCACTTCTCAAATGGAAGAATAGCCATAATAGGCATAAGTGGGTGTTTCCTATTCTCTCTACTGTCATGTCTTTGACAGGTATCACATTTCTTAACATACTCAAAGGAATCTTGGAAGATGGATGGCCACCAATATCCAGCTCTTAACACTTTCTGCGCCGTCAACCGTCCTGCAAAGTGCCCTCCACATGCAGAGTCATGACACTCCTCCAAGATAAAAGGAACCTCGTCAGGCATCACACATCGGCGATAGATATCATCAACACCTTGCCGATATAGTGTCCCTGCGATCAAGGAAAACTTCAATGCCTGTTGTTTAATTTTTCTCTTTTCAGACTTGGACAAACCAACTCCCGTCTCTCCCGTTGATAGATAATGAGTAACAGCAGCATACCAAGATGGGATAGAAGCTGTATCAATTTTAAACACTTCCTCAATGTTGCTTCCTCCAGCCAAAGTCTCTTTCGGCTCCCCGAAATCCACAAGGCATTCCACAATACCCTGCAACCTCGGTGGCTTACTCTTAATCTCATAATCGAACTCCTACAAAGTGATTAATCACTTTGCCAAATGATCAGGCGACTGTAGCTTGTTCATAAGCAATCTAAGTCCTTCCGCCTTCATATAGAACACTACCTTTTCATAGAGGATGTAGTGCCTGAATTTCTTAGTCCCAAAGACCATCGCAAGACACAACTTCTCCATGTAGGTATAGTTGATCTCTGAAATGCCCAATTTTTGACTAGCAAAAGCTATCGGATGATACCACTTTTCCTCCCAGATTTGGGCTAAACACCAGCTGATACTATGCATAGTCGATGTTGAAAATATATAGAACACCTCGCCTCTTTTAGGTGCTTTTAAAACGGGTCCTTTTACTAGCTCATGTTTCACATCCTCAAAAGCTACCTCCTCAAATAGACCGTCCCTCAATTCAAAAGGCATATGCCTTACCTTCTGATGCGCAGGACGACTGCCTTCTTTTACAGGAATAGTATGAACAGCTAGGCTGGGAGAAATGCCTCTCAGCTCATCATAACTCCAAGCAAAAATATCGCAGAATTCTTGAATCAAGGAAACATAGTCCTCCCTTTCTGCTAAACTAAGCATGGAACCTAATTTAATTGGCCGCAAATCATTCGGCGTGCCAAGGTCTAACTCAATCACATCTGCGTCTCTTATCCTATCTTGAGGCTCTATCGGCTCATTTAGAGTTATCTGATAGATATCCTCTATAGTGGACCCCTCTTTAGATTCATCGCTGGATGATGTCTCACTACCAGATGGATCGTCTGCTATCTCTAATTCAGTAGAAGATAAAGGAGCTCTCTCACTTTGAGGAGACTTAGGATAAGCATCGACTATTACTTGATTAGCACCTCTACCTAGAACCACTCGACCGACAGTATATTGACTTGACAGTCTGTTCGTAAGATCCAAGGCCTACCTAGCAAAACTCGATAGCTAGGGAGTCCTGCAAATCTTATCACCCTAAAGTCCAAGAAACATTCTACACTCACAACTGTAACATCGACCCTTAGTAACGCAACCTTCTGGTTGTCTTAGACTATCATCAGCCATTCTCAAAAGAGTGGAGCTGTCTTTTCGGATGCCTAGACCCAACCTCTCCATCAACTCTGAACTCATGATGTTGACGGAGGATCCAATGTCTACAATGGCATGTTCCACTAATATTCCATCCACATAAGCTGGAACCCTAGGGCAGTTCTTTTCAGCATGGTCAAACCAATCTTCCCCTACTCGTGCTATGCCCAAGGGTTCCACAATGTACCCGATATGTAGGATCTTCTTAAATTCCTTGCGTACTCCTGGAGATAATTTGATCAATTGCAAGAGATTCACATCTGGTTTGACTTCGCAAAGAGAACTCGCTAAATCAAAGTCATGATAAGTAGCCAAAGCTCTCTTTTGCTGCCAAACCATCCTCTCTTTTGGTCTTTGGACCAGTTTTGGTGCTTCTTTCTTAGCTCTTGCCTTCTTTCTTGGTACTTCCTCATCCTTCTTAGGGTCACCTTTCTTGTCAACCGGCCTTAGCGGTCCCCCTTCTATGCTAGAATTCTGGACTTGCGTCCCCTTATCCCCTTGTTTAAGGTTTGCCTCAACCGGTTTTGCATTATCTTTATCAACCTCTTTAGCCTTTTGGCCTCTTGTCACGGATCTTAAGTTAGAGTTTTCAGTATCATTGACTCGTACAGCCTCAATAAGGCTGACTCCGTTGCCTTGTGGCAACTCTTCTATAGTTGTTTTTCCCCTCTGCAATATTTGCCTGGGTGCATCATTCTGCTGCAAGTTATTTCCTTGCGCTCTATGATTCACTGGGCTCAGCTGTTTACTCCCTTGTTGGAGGGAACTAATCTTACTCCAACAGGTAGCAGCTAAATGGCCCGATTTCCCACAAATGTTACGTTTCACATTTGGATAGTTTCTGGGGAAGTGCTGTCCACCACACCATTTACAAATGAATCTAGAGGGTCCACCCTCTTCAGGGCGTCGACTCCCTATCAAATTTTGTTGCTTCTTTAAGAAATTAACATCAACGGCTATTTGTCGATATTGTTCGGAAATCATGTCGGTATAATGCTTCATCATATCCTTGACTTCACCAAGGACATTAGATGCACTCGACTCATAGCCTCAATCGTCGACCCGTCGTTCCATTGGCCTAACAATCTGATTTGGCATTGGCTGTTGACCTACAGGAACAACGTTAGAATTCGAAACTTGGCCTCCAACATTTGGTGGAGCCAACTGACTTGCCATAGGCATAGTCACACTGGGAGGGGCCGGTAGTAAAGATATATTCGAAACCATACTCCCTCTCCCAATAGGGTTAGTCATAGGCATCCCTTGACTTCCATTCGTCAATGATGGATTGCCGCTAGGTACTAGACCCCCATTAACATTCATTCGAGAGGAGTAGGCCGTTTGTAATCATGCTTCTACTCCCTCTGCCCGCGTAATAGCAGTGTCTATATCTGCCAAGGCCACACTGCTCAATTGTACTTGGATATTAAAGTCCAACCCATGCAAAAAATATTGCAATTGGCAGCTGGCAGAATAGGAATGTAAGTTTGCAACTTACGAAATACTTCCTTCAACTTCTTGGCATATGCTTTCACATTCTCGTGAGGATCTTGGCGCGTTACATTCAAGACCCGCAACCAATATTGGCCACCTCTTTCAGGGGCATATTCCACTCGGAAAGCTGCATAGAATTGATCAATGGTGGTTATGGTTCCAGACTCTATGTTGTGATACCATACCGCAGCCCTTCCTTTTAACGTCATATTGAAGAACACCATGAGATGTCCCTCGTCTTGGATGCGATAATTGAGCATCAATCTCTGAAATTCACAAATATGAAATTCTGCATCCTCTTCCGCTAACCCATTAAAAATGGGCAAGGGAACTCCTAAGGCTGGTAAACCCGGCGTCCTTGCAGGAATCGCAATAGGCTATGCCATGGTAACAATCGGACTAGCAATAGGAGCTTGAAGTGATGGATTCATATCCCCACTTGAAGTGGGTAGACTTGGTGGAGGAGAGGAAGATCTTACACTTCCTCCTGCACCTAATGGAATAGGTGGAGTAGTTAAATGACTAAGACTACTGCTTCGTATATGTACTCGGCTACTCCTTTGAGGAGAATAATGGCTTACAATCTCTAACCACCATCTAGCCCTCTCAGCATGTTCTGCTTTCTGGATTTCGGCCTGACGATCTTTGTCAGAGGACATAAACCGACTTTCTTTTGGTCCCTAAAAACCCTAGATCCGAAAAACACCACTTATAATCGGCTCCGGGCAGACGCACCACTGATGGGACCTGAAATGGGCCGGCACTGGCTATAGCACTAGCCGGACCTCATGCTTATGACACACAAACACCCTCATGGCCTCGCGGACCAGGAGCGTCAATCTAAGGGTGAAGGACAAACCGCCCTAAAGCTTAATTCATGCGTTTATAGTTCATAGTCCAACATATTCCCTAAAACTCCACAAAGGGAGATCCCAAAGTACTTAGGCATAATGCCTCGTCACACACATATAGGAGGCACTCCACCGACTAATAGTCGGAGCGCCACTACAGTTCTCCTACATCGCAGGGATTAGCCCTTTGATGCGCTGCTAAACATATAACACAAACGAACACAAACTCTTCTCTTTTATATTTCTCGTATTTCCAGGAGATATACCATGCTTCCTCACTTCACAGTCCCTTAGGAAACCGACCCTCTACCCTACGGCAAGGGATAACCTCACACTCTCAATCGTGGGTCAAAGTCCTAAGAAAACAATTACTATGCAGTCTAGGAGATTTTCCTTCGATACCATGAACCATGCATAGTACATAATGTGAATGGTTTAGTGCACAAACAATAGAAAATCAGCATTGTGCATCGTGCGAAACCAATCTTTCCATGATTTCCATGCTAACGTTTATGTATTGAAACGAGGAGAGACACCGAGCCTTACGCTCATGCTACCTTTTCCTTTATTTTAAAACAACGTCCTATAGCCATGATGCAATACATAAATCAGATTTAAAATTGTACTTTGATGCTCAAACTCCCCTCTCACTCTACCGTTTAATGTTTTGCAATCGTTGATAGGTGTAAGAGTCATTTTATGTGTATTTCTTTGTAGAGAAAGCAATAAATATGGACAAAAACATAGAAATGAGGGTAAACCTAGGCTAACCTCGTGCTCTACCTTCATTATACATTGCACAAACACTTATGTAATTTTCTAGAATTTTTCTTTTATCGTTTCCTAATTTTCTCCCATTTAAAACCCATTTTCCACCATTTTTGGTATTTTTTCTCTATTTTCTTCAATAAAAATGACTAGAAATTAAGATTGATTATGGGTTGTGGCCCTTAGGTTCTTTGATAGCAAAATTTCAGGTTTTATTGATGTTATATCTCATGTTTCCCCTTTATTTTGCAAAAAATCTCCATTTTGCCTCTTAAACGCGTGTTTTACGGGTTTTATACCATTAATTTCATTTAACACTTATTATTTTCTGATTTTCTAAGCATAAACTGATCAAACTCAGAGCAAAAAACAACATAGTGCATAATCAGCCCATGGGAACAATATTTCATCAACCAAATAGCATAAAAACTCATTTTTTCTTCATAAAAATTGAATTACCGCTTAGGCTTTGTGTCTCGGGATCTCGGTTTTGCTATGGGACTGCGTGTCAGCCCTCATTCAATGTCCAGCATCTTCAAAAATAGCATTCTTCATGTCTTCATCCACTCGGAAGCAATCCGATCTCATCCGGACAAGCTTTCCTTCATCATTATTCATTGTCTTCTTCCACACAAGAACAACCCCTTAAGGGAGAGAGAGGGAGGAGAGAGAAAGACTGAAATCAGATATCTCCATTGAGGCCACCATTTGAGGAGCGAAGACAGGTGATAGAGTTAGCATACAGAGGGTAGATCGGGGGTAATGTCGGTTGGGTAGGTTGCTTGTAGGCTGCCATCTCCATCCCCAAGGATGGAGCGCAAAAACCGGCGCCCTGTTCCTCCATGCCTTCTTCTTCCTCATCACATTTTTTTTCATGCCTACATTTCATGTGGCATGAAATTTGGGCCCCAAGGGTCACTTACCCATTTGACCACTCTAATGTCCACCTCTTCGCATCTTGACCGGTTTCTTGGCCATTTCCCTGTCCGGACTCCGAATTGAGCTCTGAAAAATCGTGGGCATCTGGCTCAACATCCCGCATTGGCCGAAAACTCCTGACAACCTGTACGGTAGTCTGAAAAATTATCAAAAATCAACAAGTGTTGCTCGGGCGCCTTTAAAGCACTTTGACGCTTAAAATCGTCCTAGGTTGAGCCGCCGCCTTCGATGTTGAATATTTTTCCCTTGATATTCGTATTTTTTAGCTATTTTTAAGCACTTCTCGGTATCAAAATTCTTCTCTCACTATAATTGAATGCTTTGTTTAAAAAAGATCATAGGAATGTTCGGAAAAGTTTTAGATCGCATCACAAGGTACTTATATTTCTCGCACCATCATGATGAAAGGATGTTGCATTCGTGAATATATGGTTCATGTGTTAAAAGATGCACTCATGCAATAATGTTCTAGTCGCATCGCGCACATAGGTTAAATATATATTGCGATACTCACGTGCATTGGAAGGTTTGCATTGGGTAACTTACGCTGGCAAGAATGAGTTATGTTGTACACAACACATTTGTGCAATAAAAAAATCCCTTGTGACGACCGTAAATAGGCTAATTCGTAGGAGGATGTTTAATTAAAGAATAGATAGTTGCTATGGAGAGGAATAAAAGGGTTATATTTTCGCATAAGCAAGTGCATTCTATTTCGCGTGACTTGCATGGGAAAGGAAAAGATTATGTTTTTATTTCAATATCATTGTAACTGTACATAGCATAACCTGCATGCGTAAACAACGTGCATGCATAAGTAAATGTATGAAAAGGAAAAGAGTTATATTTCATTTTATGAAAAGCATATAGGATGCAATACGCATGAAGTTATAGTTACAATCAATATGAAAAGATAGATGCTTGCAAAGTTAATCCAACGATCTTGCACTTAGATCATTCTATGTCGCAAGTAATGAGAGGGTACCAGGCCTTAGGACACGGGTACTAGTAATATCGACAAAGGAATGTAATTCCTCAAGATAGGCACTACCACCTATCTCGAGCAACTAGTCTGCAAGGTCAGATGCTATTGCAACTAAACCATAAGATGCTACTACTACATCTTAGGCCAAGGAAGACGAGATCTAATTACAAGTTAGAAGTCGAGTAGTCGTCCTACTACAACTATCTCTCTTGGGGACAGATTTGCCAAACTTAGGGAAATTGTGAATTGCCAAGAAGCAAATTGACCAACCGAGGACAACGGGGTTGTCCAATATCTATTTGACTATAGTACAAGGAGACCTAAGGTAATGGATAATTAGGGTCAGTAGGGTACAAACCCTAACCCAAAGAAAAAGGGGAAACAAGCAACCTAGCTTGCCAAGCCCTTGGAATCTCGCCAAGTCGCGAATGATCCAGGATCGAATGCTGGGAGTATTCGGGAAAAAGGAATCACACCTTAGCAATTGGTCGTACGAACGACCATAGAAATGATCGTGATTGTACACTTAGGTACATTGTTTGAACTTCTTTGCTCAAGGAACTAATTCAAGGCCAGACACTTAATGCTTCAGGTTAATAGCCTGGAGGGAGAGGTAGGTTCAGTTACCTCCAACTGTCTGCCTGGCCCTATCCAAGGGGGTTGTTAGCCACGCCGGGTACATGGACCGAACCCGCCGTGAGAGGTCTCTCCGTGGGTGCTGCTTGGAACGGGAGGAAGCTTGGGTGCCAGGGGAGGCTCTGGCTATAAATTATTTGCCTCTGGACCCCGCACAAGAGGCCGACGTGACTCGAGATGGGATCTCGAGGCCCGTGTACTAGTCTACGGGTGAAACTTCGAGCAGCAATCTTGTTGATTGCCGGGATAGCCTTCGGGCATGATACTTGATGTATTCCAAGACTGGTAAATAAAGGTCAAATATTTGAAAAAAGAACTTGCTTGACATTGTTTTTTTTATGTCAATACCTAAGTTACGTGAAGGAACCTTGTGTTTAAATTGATTAATTAAGAAAGCTGCCTTCGCATGTCAAACATAATGTGGTAGGTAATTAGATAACTAAGCAACTCGAGGAAAGTGCGGTGGACGCGACTTGGTTCCGTCCTACGGAAGGGTGGTCCTGGTTAGCTGGAAACTTTTCTCAAAAGACGTGATAACAATACTGTGAAGACCTAGAGTCAGTTGAGTTAGAATCCCAATTTATGTTGTTTTAGGGGAGCGGAATGGGACTATGCCTTATGGGCAGAGAGGTTGAGCTTTGCATCCCTCTCGTTTCCCATTCTCCATGAACTAAGTGCAGCATAAATCCGCTTTGACTCTGTTGTTCCTACTCAAAGTGGGTCATCTGGAGCTCGACGCTAGCTACTTCCTAGAGACTTGGCTGATAGGAAAGAAACCGTAACTTTAGGTTGGTCCTAAGTGGAAGCGGCCGGATACTTCCGCTTCGGGGCAGACTCGGGAAGACCTAGATCACAAACCCTGTGACATTCCTTGCGAGTACCAGGTGGTGCTTTCTAGACTCCCCTCCTGATGGGCTGCTAAGACATGTCCCACAAGTGGACAAGCGAACGCGTTACATAGAAGAAGCTATCCAAGCATCCATGGAAATGAAATAATTGGTGGCAGCAGTGGCTCATCATGAGTTCTTCCCAAATCAAAAGTAACACTACCACTCGGATCAAAAGGAAAAGTGTCAGTAGGATCATAAAAGTGTTCTTGCCCAAATTCTTCCTCAACATCCTCATTTTCAATGGTAGTTACAAATGCATTGACCTCATCAGTGTCATCCTCTAAATATTTAAAGCCTAACATACTATGAACCTTGGCCTTTGCATTTTTGTATATAAACTTTGTTGTATGATCACTTGTATACTTTTCTCCACATTTGAAGCACAAGCCTTTTTCCTTCCTTTCTTTGTAGAGGTCCATAGGAATAGACTTTGGATTAATATTGAGTGGCTAAAGTAGATTTAAACTTGTTGTCGCCTTGTTTAAAATCCACTCTTGGACTATTTGCTATCCTGAAATTGCTTTGAGGTCTTGAAGCATTGAAGATGGATAAGTTGGCACTCTTAGGCTTCCACTTGGTACATGATTTCTACCATAAACATTGCCAACTTATCCTTATTTTAAAATAGTCCTTGGATGTCCATAACTAGGCTAAAATGAAGATCTCTTCTATAGTTCCTTCGATAATGCTCCACAAGCTCAATAGCTTTGAAAAGATTGGTAGGGTTTTGCGCCATAACATCAGCTCATAAAGAATGTTCTAAACCATAGATATACTTGTGGAATTCAGCTTCATCACTAATGCTCTCTACATATATGGTAAGGTTGAGGAATTGGTTTATGTATACTTAGGCCTCTTTGCTCTAATCCATACCATCTCCATGCCAATTTCTCTTTTCCAAGAGGTGAGACAAAGACTTTAGCCATAAGTGTCTTGAATGCATCCTAATGCTCTACAAGTATGTTCTCTTTCTTGATATATCTCCATCAAGTATGAACAAATCCTTCCAAATGCAAAGATGCAAAATGAATCTTCATATCATCAGCTCTAGGGAATATATCAAAGTAGGATTTCAATTTTGAAATCCATTCCTCTAGATCAGATGGTGAAGATGATTGCTCATTGTACTTTTCCAAAATGATCTTATTCTTCAACTCCCTCTCACAAAAGGGTTGCTGTCCCAAAATAGAATTCTCATGGTTAGTAGGCATTGAACCTCTAAAATAAGATGATACTCTTCCAATAGGTGATTGACAACATGTGAAACCTTCCTATTGGTAGAGGAATTCAACCCCCATAAGCTTGGGAATCAACATCATTTAAACTACCCAAATAGTCATCATGCCTTTGTGAAGTTTCACCCGCTTCATATTGACTATTTGGGAATACCCCTTTGTCCAATGATACCATGACCTTGACCATTGTTGAAATGGAATTAAAGGATCACTATTTGAATTAGCTTTCTCCTTGAATTCCTTAGTTTCCATTTGCATTTGCATCCATTGGGAGATTTGAGCCATTATTTGAGCATTTAATTCTACTAATTTTTCAATTGAAGCTTTTGTTTGGATAGTGGAATCCATCGACTTCTCAATGGAAGACTTCATTTAATTAGTAGACAATACCATCTGTTCCACTCTAGATAACAACTCCATATGCCTTTGAACATGTTTATTCTCATAGTCACACATGGTATTATTGAGTGCATTGATTTATCCTTGTATTGAAGGCTCTTTAGGGCCCTCTCGAGGTGTATTTTCTAGGATGGAATCTTTTATTTGTTGCACACACATCCTAGGCCTTACTCTTTCCCTTATGACTTGCCATAGTAGTACATTCCTACAATACCCCCTGTAAAAAAATTGGCTATAACTTGAGCTAGGAAACTTTGATTACCAAATTTTTAAATTAAAATCGAAGCCAACAATACTCTCTTCAAGATGAGCTATAGTAGGTCATAACAAGTTTGGGAAAAAAATTTCCACAATTCAATTCTCTAAGCCTAAATTGTCTAGCCATGCACCATGTTTTAACCTATAAGTATCCTATTTCCACCTGTGAGAGAAAAATGGTAGTGCCTAATGGCTACCAAACCCTGTAGAAAGATGGATAGGACCTATGGGCACCTTGTAGTACATGCATCTATGCTTCAATGTGATGAAGGTGGTACCTATAATGACATGTATATACCCTATAGTGTCTTGTAAATCCCATGTTTCACATTGTTTCGATCTTGAAGGTACTTGAGTCTTTGAAAGTGCTTCAGTCTTCAATTATCCAGTCATTGTACCTCTGTGAGGGATAAAATGGCAAGAGATGCTCCCTACATGGGCTCCAAATCATGGAGAAGTGGGCAAAGTTCCCCCTTCGGTCGGTTAGTTGCACCCCTTTAGGATCTTTAATAGTGGGGGAGGGTCACCTGGCTATTGTCCAACTATCTCCCTTGTCATCTATCTTTTTCCTCAATGGGAATATCAACATTGCAGTGGCATGCTACTCTAATCAATCAACGTGATAAGCATTACTAAAATTTCCCATTCAACTCTTTATATGAAATGCAAGAGAATTGAAATTTGGCAAAAGGAATGGAAAAAAGAGGGTCTTGCCATGCAGCGACTCACCACTGACTTATCCTTTTAAAATAGATTATGATATATTTTTCCATGAATTTAAGGGATTAGACTAAGCAATTTTATCAATCAATGGAGATTAATCAATTGGATTGAATGCAATGCTGGAATCTCAATCGCAAGCTTCTTATTTATTGATTGGATCCAATATGCATCTAGTAACCAATGCATTCCATGAGTTGGATGTTTTATGCAATGATTGGCTAAAATTTGATTAAATTTTCATCATTTTTTAATCTCTCAATCAATTGGATGAAGCTCAACAATTGGATGAATGAGATAGATTAAGAATTGAAGAAGAATACATTTTGTATGTTTGATGAAGGCTTGAATGATCCCCAAATGCTTGGTGGAGTCTTCGATTGCCCAATGTTGCTAAAATAATCTTCAATCCTTGTGCATTTAATGCTTGGAAGAAATCTTGAAGCTTTAGAAGCTTAAGGTTCAAGCATTAAACCCATTTCCCCTAAATTTTGACTCCATAGAAGCTGTTGAGCTTCAATCCTTGCAATTTCTTCAAGAATCTTTACTGAAATGAAGAATCTTTAAGAAATTGATGAGAAATGGAAGCTTGAGTTGAAGCTTTCATGGTAGTCCATGACTAGGGTTTGTCAGAAATGGGAGAAGAAAAGAATGCCAACTTTGCCAACAATTTGTTGAAGCTTTTGCATGCCAAACACTAGTAACCAAGTCCTAGGCTACGTGGTGATCAACGGTAGGAGAAATCAACAAGAGAACAGCTCGAAAGTTTCATTGCAATTTTTTGGGCTATTTATAGAAATCCACAATCTAGCTCTTGTGCAATCTAGTACTCCTATTGAGAATGAAGAGTGGAAGAAGATTCAAGCATGAAATGATTTGAAAATTTCATGATCAAAGATGTAGAAGGAGATCTTGGCTAAAAAATCTATGGAATCTATATAAAAGCTCCAAGAAAGGGGAAAAGAACCTCTCTTTGAAAAGTAACCATAGTTTGTTTTCCTTCCAAGTTTGGTTAACACCTATTTGGCCATGTTATCTTCAAAATTGTATGAAAATTTGATGACAACCTTCTATTTTTTCCTTCCACTAGCATATCTATCCCAAAGATCTCCATGTATAGTCTTCTTTCAATTGTAGATATCCTACAAGCTACTACTAGTCACTATCCATGCCTTGTACCTATAGTACTTGTTTGAATTTGGTCTTTTATGATGAATGTTGGACTGAATATAAAGAAAAAGAGGAGAAAAATGGATCAATGACCACCAATGCTTTGATACCACTTGTTAAGAAGTAGACTGGAGAGAGAAGACTGCAAAAGAGAGAGGAGTGCAAAAAAGAGTGATGGTGAGAGAGATATACTAGAAAAGGAGAGAGAAATTCAGAAAGAGGTGAGAAGCCATAGAAGCTATGTGCAAGGTGGAGAAAAGATACATTAATGTATTAATGTTTCAAAAGATATGAAAATTTACATGTCTCTCCCTTTTATACCTATGTCAATGTAACATTGTATTACTATTATTTCTACATTAAACATCTCTTCTTCCCAACTTCTTACATTGTACTTTTTATTTTTGTTCATGATAGTTCTAAGCTTCATTTCATTGATACTTAGGGCCAATTACACAACTACATAAGAGGGCCTCGGGTATCCTAGAGGGGCTCTATTCACTACTACTTAATGTCAATTTTCACATTAACTGCAAGCCTTCCACTAGGGTATAACTATGTTCTTTGAGTTAGTTTACATACTAATATCAAGAATTGTGTGATGGGGGAATTTTCTTGAGCTTCTGCGCCAAACATACACTGTATATACAAGAGGAAGCTCACTCAAGAATACAAGAAGAGAGATGGAGGCCAAAACGCTTTCTTGCTAGTTTCTTCTTCTTCTTCCACACACTATACAATGTACACAAAGTATAGATAAGATACAACATAAAGGAAAGTGCCCTACTAAGTCAAATAGTGCATAATCGACTACACTAATCGACCGGTGCTATGTCTTTGCTAGTTGTAGATAGGTGTAACAAACCAAATATAATAAGTGATAAGTCAGTGGCCATGTGAGTATCATAATGACCACCAACGTGCTAAGTGTAGACATGCGAACCCATCTAGCCAAGCGGTCCATCATCCATGTCTACACATGTTGAGCTTGCCATCTCAACACTCCCCCTCAAGCTCAACTCTATCTCTGCAACTCCAAGTAAGCTTCGGAAATTTTGAAGCTTCTCTGCACCCAATGCCTTTATGAAAATGTCAGTTATCTGATCATGTGTGCTGACATATACCAAGTCAATCTCTCCTGCAAGTACCTTCTCTCTCACAAAGTGGTAGTGCACCTCAATTTGTTTTGTCTCAGCATGGAACATCGGATTCTTAGCTAGTTGTATGCTGCTCATGTTGTCACAATGAATGGAAATTGGACCATCTCCTTGCACATCCAAATCACCTAATAACTTTTGCAGCCATACCACCTCACATGCTGCCATAGGAACATCTCTATACTCAACCTCTGTACTCGATAAAGCAACTGTAGGTTGCTTTTTGTTGCTCCATGTAACTGCTTCACTACTAAGGGAAAACATGAATCCACTTGTAGATCTTCTGTTTGACATGCTACTAGCCCAATCTGCATCTGTGTATCCAAAGACCTGTATGTCCTTACTTGCCTCATAAAAAAGTCCATAATGTAAAGTGGACTTCACATACCTCAATATACATCTAACTGTATCTAAATGAGGCTTTCTAGGCATCTGCATAAACTGACTGACAAGGCCAATAGCATAGCTCAAGCCTGGCCTTGTGATAATCATGTAAATCAAACTCCCTACTATCCTCCTGAACATAGTAGGGCCTTCTATCTCATCCCCAACATCAGCACTCAACTTCACATTTTGCTCCAATGGTATTGAAAGAGGCTCTCATGCTATCATACCATACTTGGATAACATATCCAAGCCATACTGCCTTTGGGATAGCCATATACCATCATCACATCTAATCACCTCAATACCAAGAAAGTATCTCAGCTCCCCAAATCTTTCATCTCAAACTTCTTCTTCAAGAAGTCCTTAACTTTAGCAATCCCATTGTCATTGTCACCTGTAATAATCAAGTCATCCACATAGATGACTATGATGACCAAACCTGCATCTCCCTTTCTCACATAAAGTGAGTGATCACCATCATAAATACAAAATCCAATATTGACAAGATGCTCTCCACATAGAGCACCTTCTCACATATGTGTGCAGATTAAAGAAGGTGCTCTATGGGCTGAAGCAAGCACCTAGAGCATGGTTTGACATGTTTTTGTTGCGCATGTTTCAAAATCTGGCCCAAAAACTCTTTTTGTCATATCTCGGGCATTCGGAACCCAATTCAGGCAAGGTAAGAGTCTAAGTTGGCGTTTTGGCATGCTCCAAATGTGATAGTGATGTTAGATTTTCCAAATTCTAATGACAAAATATTCTGCAATAGATTTCAGGTCTGAGACAGCATGTATTTGTATGCCTATGGCTTATGTGATGCTTCTACTTATGTCTATTGATACCGGATCACTTGTGGATGCTATGCCTCTTATGTGAGACGCATTTGGAGATAATTTATCTCAGCCATTGACTGTTTTGAACAATCCCAGATCTATCCAAAATAGGGTAGCCATCTGTTACTTCAATTTTATGCTTACAGGTCTTGGCATTTGATGCCCGATTAAAAGAATGGATATGTGTGCATAGGAGATGATACTCAACACAAAATTGAGAATAAGGGGGTAGTACCCTTGGTCATACGATGATGGGGAGAAGAAAAGCATGATGATGTATTGCATGTACCCTCCATTACAAAAAAAGTGTTGTTAGTGGGACAAATGATAGAGCAAAACTTGCAAGTTTTCTTTAATAAGCATGGCTACTTTATAGAAGAATTTGGTAATGGCTGCAAACTCATTGCTCAAGGAGGCAACATGCATGGTAAAATGTTCACATTGGATGCTACATTACCTCAGTTGAAATTGGCCATGTTTGCACATAGTCATGGCACTATTAGAGACTTTGAAATATGGCACAAAAGGATTGGACATGTAAGTATTCAGTGTCTACAAACTATGTAAAGAAAGTAGCTCATGACATCTTTGCCAAATTTGTATACAATGAGATTGGTCATGTCTATGATGCATGCCAATTTGGCAAACAATCTTGCTTTCTATTTGCAAAGCATGTTTGGAATAGCTCAAGGCCATTACAGTTGATACATTATGTGGTGGGGAATATGTATTTGATGAGTTTGACATATACTTAGCTAAAAATGGCATTCGCAAGCAGCTCACATGTAGTTATACTCCATAATAGAATGGAGTGGCTAAAAGAAAGAACAGGGTGCTTATGGAGATTGCTCGTACAACATGCCATTGTACTATTGGGCTGAGGCTATTATGATAGCCATGTATGTGCTAAATTGAACTCCCACTGCAAGTATACATGACATAGCCCTATATGAGAAACTTTATGGGTACAAGCCAAGCATTACTCACATGAAATTTTTTAGCTACATTGTCTCTATTCATATCCCTAATGAGAGGAGAAAGAAATTAGATCCCAATGCACACAAGTGTGTGTTCATTGGTTATGCATAAGAGAGAAGGCATATAAATGTTATGATCTTTCTACTAGAGAGACATTATTCAATAGAGATGTCATATTCGATGAAATGGCTTCTTAGTATGCATCATCTACTGTTGTGCTACTGATATTCCTTTGAACATGGTTCTAATGCAACTCTGCACAGCTGAATGCTTCTTTTTTTGGGGCCTACAGGTGATGTATTTTCAGGTGTATCTCCATGGACTAGCAAATTGAGATGCTCTGCATCACCATCCAAGCATTGACAAGCACTATGTTAGTGAGGGGGAGAAATGAGGTAGAAAGCATAGGAAAATATACAATTTCTGATGATATTTCTAGCATGATGACTCTTGGTATGCTAACTTCTGGTTATGATTTGATTGATAGCCTTGATACTGAACTTGGAATTCCATTTGTGTATACTCCAGGTGTTAAGCAGAGCAGGTATGTTTCACCTCATGAAAGAGGGGAATCAAGTAGTGCATCACAGTTGAGACACTCTTGCAGAGAGTGAGATACCAAGTTGATTGACTCAAATATAGTGGATATTCTGTGAAGCATTATACATATATGACTAAGGTCATGGAGTACAAAGAACCTGCTAGATTTTCTAAAGTTGTCTTGGATAAGAACTTGTGCAAAGCCATGGATGAAGAAATTACTACATTGTCTGAAAATCAAACTTGGGAGCTTGTTCCATTGCCTAAAGGCAAGAAGACTATAGGTTGTGAATGGGTACATAAAGTAAAATGCAAGTTAGATGGTAGCATAGAGAGATACAAGGCTAGGTTGGTCACCAAAGGATATGCTCAACAATATGGTTCAGATTATGAAGAAACTTTTAGCCCTATTGCCAAGATTGCAACCATCGAAACTATGATTGCATTGGCTATAGCAAAGGGCTGGAAATTACAGTAGATGGATGTAAATAATGTGTTATTGAATGGTGACTTGGAAGAGGATGTATTGATGGATCAGCCTGAGGGGTATGTACACCCATGGTTTCCTAATTATGTCCCCAAGATGAAGAAAGCTCTTTATGGACTGAAACAAGCTCCAAGAGCCTAGCATGCAATGCATGCATTAGTAGTTACTTGCAGAGTCTTGGTTTTACGGTTGACAGGGCTGATCATAGTTTGTTTACTAAAAAGACAAATACAAGTTTGGTTGTGCTAGTAGTCTATGTGGATGATCTCATTATTATAGGTTATGATAACATTGGAATACATGCACTGTGATGACTATGCTTAAATCAAAGTTTGACACGAATTAGTGAGCTGAAATATTTTTTGGGCATTGAAGTGGTAAATTTAGACAATGGACTTTGGTTGTCATGTAGAGACAACACACATTGGAAATGTTGAAAAACTATGGCATGATAGAGTGTAAACCAATTGATTTTCCTTTGGATCAGAGTACCAAATTGGATATAGACACTCAAGCTAAGTTGTAGATGTTACTAAGTATAGGAAAATGGTCGAAATTTTGATATACTTGACTATAACTAGGCATGATCTGAGCTATGCAGTTGGGCTTATTAGTCTGTTTATGCAAAAGCCCAGCAAACCACATTTGGATGCAGTAAGAAGGATCATGCAAGATGTTAAGGCAACAATAGATTGTGGGCTATTTTATGAGAAAGATAAGGACTTGAAGCTCATTGGATTTACTGATGTAGATTGGGCAGGTGTAGAGGCGATGAGCTTGAGCTCAACCGCCAAGACCCACGGACCACTTATTGTTCAAGTGTTTCAAGTGAACACTAATGGCTACCTTTCACATAGCCAGTGTGCTATCCCTCTATACCTTGATGCTCGAATGAGTTTCCTTCTCCCTCAAGCACACTGGTAGCTCCACGATTCTTGATGCAAGCTCAAGCATTCTCAAGCCTCCACCTCCATGCTCCATCCTCCATAGCCATGCGCGAGATAAGAGAAGAGAAGAGAAGAAGAAGAGAGAAGATGGTGGAGAGCTTCACCTCCTTGATCCCTCACCCTCATATACTCCCTCTCCCAAGCACACACAAGCAAGAAAGGAAGGGAAGAGAAGAAGAGAAGAAGAAGAGTCCACTTTGCCACACACCAAAGAATGAGCTCTCATTCACCTTTTGAACTTTATATACATGCCCTAAAATCCCAAGGACATCCATCCCCTTTTTACATGGTCGACTGTGGCCTAGGCCCTTTTCCCCTTTGCCCTAACTTCTTAGCTTAGTCCTATCACCTGTTCATGGTTACAATTTGCACAGGAGGGAGCTTGGCATTCTTTTATAGAGGTTTTGGTTGTGCCTTTATATTTAAAGGTACACCTTCTTGCTTTTGGCTTCTTGCAGCTTCCATGGTTGTGTCTTGGACTCCTAGTGGTTGTTCACATTCTTTTAGATTTTTTCCAAGCCCAATCTCTTGTAGGGCATCTTTTTCTTTTTTCTGCCTTGTGCTTTTCTTCTTGATGCCTCTTTTTTTGCTTCCTTTGCTTTGTAGTTAACATTACCTCCCTCCTAGTTAAGTGCCAGGCCCATGGCACTGCTAGGTAGTGAGTCAAATGGTGTTGCTGGGGGGTGTTGTTGGGATAGCCAGGTGGCTTTTTGAGTCTGTATACAAGCCCTGGTTGAAGGTGTGTTGGAGGGATTTATGCCTTTGAAATGGAACATCGGGTTGGATAGATCCCTCTACTAGCCCTTCGTGATTGCCTTCTCTTGTGTTGTTCCAAATGAGCTTTTTCATTCACTTTTAGACTGGGGTTTTTGTGTCTTCCCTTCCTTGTTACACCTGCATGGTGACATGTCGCATAAGGTGGGGAGTGCATTGCGTGGATGATGGGGCCTTTGAGGTTGGTGGTCGGGGCACTTGGAAAGAAAAGAAGTTGCACTACCTGGGGGTGTGCTCAGTTTGTTGGTGGTGGATGGTTTTGTGTTGGTGGGACTGGGGCATTGTTTGTCATTTGAGGATTTAGTTTGTGCATAAGAGAGGTGCTATGCGTGTAGCTTAGAGAGACAAGTCTTAACCATAGGCGAGTGCTATCTCCCTTGGTGTATCTTGCTCTTGATGTGCCCTAAGCATGTGCTATGGGAAATCAAAAGGGCTAGGGGTAAGACACGGAGCAGTTGACTGAGGCCACTGGACACAGGTAACTTGAGAACCCCTAGGTGCAGTGACTGTGACCCCTGTGCATCGTGTTGTGTCTACATGTGATGTCTCTTTTTGTTTCCATGTCTTGTGATTGCTTTTTTTTGCCACATTTACATAGTTGTGATGGAAGTTAATATTTTTCATCGGAGTGAGGTGGAGAAGGGGGCCTAATAGATTTGTTAAGGGATTGGCAACTTTGGAGGTACCCCTTGAGGTTTAGGCAGACCTAAAGGGTGGTGGTGGAAAGGAACAGATGGTTGCAGCGGGTGAAGTGGCTATCATTCATGTCCTCTAGAAGAGCTAAGAAAAATGAAGGCAATAGAGAAGCTTGCATAACTAGTTGAGCCATCACGCAACTATCTATAGCGTTAGGATCAAGGTGGGGTCTTGCCTAAGGAGTATCCTAAGCAATTTAAGGAAATTACAAGTAGTAATAAAGGCGGGGTTAGGGCATGAAGAGAATTCATTGGTGAATTGGATTAGGTATCATACAAGTTCTCTGATGTGAAGACAAGGGCATCTTCATATGTGTACAATGAGGATTATAGATTATAGGAAATTCATAGTAGCCATGGACACTGGAGTCAAAATCCACTCCCACCCTTTGAGGGTAAGGCATAAAGGTTGATTCATTCTACTCGAAGGGTTGAATATTGCAAAAGGCCATCCAAGTGTCTAGGTTGGAGTTGTAGACCCTTCTTCTCCATTTAGGTTGACATTCGTAGCCAGGCACAGACCTTAGCACTTTAAAAACCTTATTTTGCCAAAATTTAGCATCTTCAGTGGCCCATAAGGTGGGATTCTTCTCTCTCTCCTCTAGCCTTTTCTGTCTGAGCTCCTCTCGATGTTAATCACCTCCTCCACCACCTTGATGGGCAAAACCCTATTGGAGCCCCAAGAGAGACACCAAGAAAAAATGGATTCTACTACAAGAAAATCTATCTTGTAACATCAACAAGCTTGTATTTCATTATTTTGATGACCAAAACAAAGAGAACAACAAATCTTCACGCAACATCATAGTAGATAACTCCCATGGATTTGATAGAATCAATCATAATCTTCAACATCTTCATAGAATCCATCAATAGAACAAGGAACATAAAAGAAAACACCATTTTTGAATGGAAATCAATCACATAGTATTCATCTTTAATGTCTTCATAGTTTTCTCTCTCAATCTCTCATATACAAATACACTTTTTTGATTAAATTGGTCTCTCTCTCTCTCTCTCTCTCTCTCTCTCTCTCTCTCTCTCTCTCTCTCTCTCTCAATAGTACATCATCTCCTCACTACAATACAATAATAATGACTCTCAATAATCCTTCTTAGGTCATGGATACACCTTCCAAGAGGTATGTTTGATGCGAAGAGGCACCAGAGCCACTACAATGTCTCTTCGTAGCTCACTACTGTCACTGTCACTTCAGTCTTCTCTTCAGTCTCTTCAGCAGCAGCTGATTCTTCCATTTGTTTTAGCTCTTTTGAACTTAGATTCGTCCTTTCCAAAAGTTAGAAAACTTTTCCAAAGTCACACATATATTCCACAGAACACTTACAGAAGATCTACAAAATAGAACAGAACAGGAACAGAGCATATACAGAATAGAGACAGAGGCTCTACAGAAGGTCTACAGAGAGTTACAGAAGGTCATCAGAGAACATCAAATCCTCATAACTCATACTAAAACCATTCCAAAATATCAAAAACTATTCAATAAACCTTCAAAATATTTCAACATTCATCAATCATCAATCCATGCTTCATACAGAAGAAAATCAGAACAAAACAGAAGCTATACAAAAGGTATCAGAACCAATCAAAACCTCAACAGAACCTATCAAAACATAACAGAGCTTCCAAAACATAATCAATATCATCCAAAGCACTCTCAAACACTTCCATTAACAATCATACATCACTCTAAATCCATAAAAAATTAATCATTCAGACCTCAAAAACAACAAAAATCAGTCAAAAATTTAGTCTTTTTCAACTCTCAACATATATCCCCACATTTAGAAGGGAAGTGTCCTCACGGCCTAAGGAGAAGAAGAATATAAGTTCACTAAAGAGCTCAATTTGATCTTCTTCAGTATCTTCAACAATCACTCCACCACGACCCCAACTTATCACCTATATCTCTAGAAAAGAATGCTACAAAAGGAAAACTTCGTTATTCATTAACACATCTGATAAACAATAGAAAGTCAAGACAAATTTGTAAAGTATATAAGAGGTTCTTCAGCTTTCCATCGTAGGCTTGCCATCCACTATCACCATCAATAGTTGAAAAGAGAGCTCTCGAACAAATTATTCCACCAGCACGAACTCATCACATACAAATTATTACAACACACACACAAACACAACCATCTAAATGACACCTCCAAAATATGTCTCATTAAAGCACAGAAGATACATCCAGGGGT
This sequence comes from Lygodium microphyllum, assembly GCF_053477565.2. NCBI lineage: Eukaryota > Viridiplantae > Streptophyta > Polypodiopsida > Schizaeales > Lygodiaceae > Lygodium > Lygodium microphyllum. Next base: position 140,063,594 of record NC_141145.1, read on the forward strand.
ATCAATGAAGATGATCCCTCTTAAAATCTTGATGATTACGAAAGCGATCCAGGGATAAAGACTCATCTACAAAAGATTTTGAAGAATTCTAAAAGAACTAAAGGTGGCACATCCGTTCTAGCAAAACAAGGTATCTGCTAGGTAGAGAAAGGGCATGAAAATATAGGACATCCAACTGGTGGGAATCAATGTTCACATTGACATTCATAGAAAGCTTTGGAATGGCCTTTTGATCATTATGGGAATGCCTATGCATATATGCCAAGTACCAAGCAAAATGGGTTGTCAATCTCACTAAAGGATCTAGAGATTGTAAATATTGTTGAGAAAAATGGAGGTAATTTTGGTATGCTTGACTAGCAGTTGTCCAGTCCCCTAGAATTAATGGCCAATTAATCTGTGGTCCTGTGAGAGAATCAATTGAGCTCCATCCTCTTCTTCTCGGAATCTGCTGATCAAATCCTCTGAGGGGGGTTGAGAAATAGAAGTGGTAGGAGATGGAAGTGGAATAAGTAAAAGAGGATGAAGAGATGGGTAGGAAAAATCATAGACTGAGGAATAAGCTAAAGAAGGAGTGGCTGAAAATTTAAGTGAATCAGTTAGGAAAGGTGTCAATTGATAAGCAAGAAAAGTAGAAGGTATATGGATATATGGAGAATGACATGGCAGAGAAGGGGAAAAGACTCGATCTTCAATGAAAGAACAATAGGTAAAGATTGGAATTTGAGGAAAACCCTGAGATTGGAAAAGGAGAGGTAAGATAGCTACTGAGTTGGATTTATAAAGGGAAAAATAAGCATCATAGCGATAGGCCATTTGTTGATAGTACAATAAGCTATGAACAGAGGGACCTAAAATAGATCATCGATGGTAGGCATCAAAGAAGGATGAATTAAATGGATGGTTCTTGGAAAGATAAGTTAGGAGATCCACCCTCAGTTGGTTAGAGCTTTGCACATAAGCAGAAGTTGAATTCTCGTGTTGGTTCAGGACTACAGATCAATCATTGAATGCCATGAAGTGTCAGGGCAAGTAGCCACGTTAGAAGAATAGCATTGAAACATTTTATCTATCCTCAACTCCAAATAGTTGACATATAAGGCAACTTGTAAGACCACATCTCCCACATACCAAGCTAGATCTACATCATCTGAAATTAATAGATCACCTCGTAGATACATATAAGACAGCAACATGGTATCCGTTGTCAACAGAATCTTCAAAGACCATATGAACAACTTCTATCAGCAAATTAGAAGACCAAGCCCCACTCCAACCATCCTCTGGAAGAGGGAGATCCATTGTTGAGAGCTTAATATAGAAGGCCAACTTCTGCAGCAGCTGATAGTGGACACAAAAGGAATGGTCTGGAAAAACATACTCCTGAAAGTGCTCAAATGTAGACCATAATAAATCCATCCTGGATTGCAATCTTTCCACTTTATCTTGAAACAACGGACATAATGTGGCCTGTGTCTAGAGAACTGCCAAGTCTTACTGAGATATAGAAGGAATCATAGGAACATTGGGGCTTGGAGGAATGGACCGTGACTGCGCCAGTTGGTCCTGCAACTGCTTAATCTGGGAAGCTTGGGATTCTAATGTATTATGAGCAATCTGCAAAGCTGACAGTTTCGTATCTAAAAGAGCCTTAAACTCTCAAGCTTCTTTGGACATGTTCTCTTTCTTTTCCGAAACTCTAGTGACCTCTGACTGAGCCTCTACTAACTAAATTTTCAAAGAAGATATTTCTTCTCTCTGGGTCTCAATCATTTGTGTCTGCTGCTCCATCTGCTTAAACAGATCGGCAAGAGTGTCTTTAGCATAGGCTAACTCTGTGGTTGCCTTATGCATCTGGTCTTTGGATTGCATCAATTCTTCATAGAAAGAAGCATATAACTGTTGAACACAAGTTGTCGCTGAGAGTTCAATGGAACTCTGGATGTCGTTACAAAGGAAAGGAATGGCATCTCCTGACACTAAACTGTTCAGCGAAGGAACTGATATTTCCAAAGAACCCTCTCAATGTGCCCTGAATAAGTTGTTGCATGTGAGGTAGGCAGGAAGGTCACTTCCAGAGGTAGCAAGAACTGTTACTGAAGGAATGACTGGTGGAATTTTCTCTACTACACGCTTCAAGCGCTTCCGCTAAATGACCAATGGAGGAGGGGAATCAAGATCCTCTATGTCAATGGGTTCTGAATCCTCTGAAGGTGGAGGGGGAGGGACTTGATCAGATGGAGGAGGAGGTAGCACACCCTTCTTAAGGCCAGAATATATCAAGAAAGCATATAAATATGAACCATACGTTACATTGGTAACATTCCCTTTGGTCACTTTGACAAAATGTTGGTCCATCTTCATAAGCAAGTAAGTACTCCAGTCAATGGCAACCCCTTTTAACACCATCTTGGAAGCTGTGAAGAGCTCCTTGGACAAATAGTGGGATGGTGTCTTGGCAGGCATGAACCTGTCTTGGAGAAATAGGAAGACTAACTTCCAGAGAGGATCAGTGATCATTGAAAAAGACACTCTTGAAGTGTTAATCACATTCTTGACATCAAGGACCTCTTTGATCTGCTTCTGTAACAGCTTGAGAATCTCATCATTTGAGAATAATTGTCTGGCTATAACAAAGGATTCTCCTTTGTAGGGAAAAGACAAAGCCTTCCCTAACCCTCTAGGTGTCAAAACCATGGAAGTATCACGAACCAAGCCCGATTTCTTACTATATGACGCAAGAAACTCATCACATAGAGCTGGGTCATCTGGAATCAAAGAGAGTGAAGCAGCCACAAAAGTTGCAAGGCCTGCTTTCGCGATAGGCTCAAAAGTCAGTAGGGAAGAATAATCCCTACTGATCAACGGGACATACTGAACAGGAGGAGGAGCTTAAGGCACCATTCAGATGGAATATACACATACCACAAACACAAACAATCACTGAGAATGTCTAGCAAGGGTGTGTATGCAAGAGACTAAGGGCGCACTGAGTAGTCCCAAATGCAAGAAATCCAACAAAAAAGCAAAAACCACTGACCGGGCTACGTGTGAATAGTTGTGTGCTCGGGGACAACATGCACCACCAAACGGAGAAGACCAAATGTGCGTCCTCACACGTGAATACCCACGGGCAGCTCCCATACGCACAGGCACACCTGAACCCCTGCACTGCATGTGGAGGATGGGGGTAGAGTGGGGTAGGGGTAGGAAAGGGGGCTAGAAGGGGGGAAACCGGGGTTAGGTTTGTGAGCTAGTCAAGTAGGTTAACTAAATACAATAGGTAAGCTAAGTAAGTTAGGTTAAGGAAGTTAATTAGATGAGGTAAGCTAATTAGGTTAGTTAAGTGAATTAGGTTAGCTAAGTTAATTAGGTTAGCTAAGTTAATTAGGTTAGTTAAGTTAATAAGTTAGTTAACTAACTAGAGGGGAAGGAAGAGGAAGGAAATGGGGCGGTAGGGCAACGGAAGAGAAGGAGAGAAGGAGGGAAGGAGGGAAGGTGGTGGACAACGGAGGAGAAGGATGTGGAGGCGACGGCAGAGGAGAACGGCGGGAGGAGAAAGCAGCGGAGAAGGGGAGGAGGCGAGGAGAGAAGGGAGACAAGGAGAATGAAGGAGGGAGGGAGGCTGGCAGAAGGCGAGGAGGAGGGGAGACTGGCGAACGTGGAGAGGAGAGGAGAGGCGCGGCGAGGGAGGAAGAGGGAGGCGCGGTGGGGAGGAGACGGCGGCGGGAGGGGCGACGAAGGAGGTTGGAGGGAGGGAAGGCGCTAGAGGAGGTTGGAGGGAGGGGAGATTGGAGGGAGGCGAGGAATCGAAGGGGGAAGGAGAGGAGAGGGCGCAGGAGGGAGGGCGATGGAGAAGGGAGGAAGGAAAGTGCAATGGAGAGGGAGGAGGGAACGAACAGGTAAGTCGATTGTTTTTTTTTTAAATAAATAAATAATAATTGGTGTGTTTGCTTGTGTTTTTTGTTAAGTTTGAATTTTTGTTTTGGTGTGTTTTGTTGGCTTTTTTGTTTTTTTTGTGGTCTTTTTTTTGTGGTTTGTCTTTTTTGTCTCTCTCTCTTTTTTACTTCTTTTTTTGTTTTTCGTATTGTTTTTTTTATATTTATTTATTTATTTATTTATTTTTGGCTATTTATTTTTGTTACGTTGTTTGTTGTTTGTGTTTTTGTTTTTTGTTTTTTTTAATTATTTGTGGTTGTTTCGATGGTTTGTGGTTTTCTTTGTCTTTTTTTTTTTGCGTTGTGGGTTTTGTTGTTGTTGTTGGTTTTTTTTTGTTTTTTTTTCGTGTGTTTTATGTGTATGTGTTTTTTTTTGTCATTTCTTTTTTTTCTTATTTTTATTTTTTTTTTGGGGCAAAATCCACTAAAAAGTGAGCGCACCCCCGTCTCGCATGCATGCGCGGAATGGGAGTAAAAAAATTTGCATTGGCAGGATTAGACGGGGCAGGGACGGCAACACGTGAGGCACAGAGGCCACGAGGGCGTCTCGAGGCGCTGAAAACCAAAAACAGGCGCGTTCACTAGCGACATGAAAGACACGGCCACACATCAAGAGGAAGAAAAATTAATAAAACCCAAAGCATACACTGGATCGAAAGACTGTAAAAAGGAAAAATGTGTCAGGAGATGAGGGGAAGAATATAGAAAAATGTGACACGGGTTCCGGGGTAAAATCAGGGTGTTCACATGGAGAAAACACGAAAAACGGCTCCAAAAATACATACGAGGATTAGTATGGAAAAATCCGCTCACTAGAACGCAGGGCAGAAAGAAGGCAAAATATGCCAAATAATGTGCTCATCAAACCTATCATGTCAACACACGGTTTCGACCGAGAGAGGACATGTGCACATGAAAAAAACCCAAAAATCGTACCTAAAAAGGGATTCGAAAATTAATATGGAATGATCCGTGCACCGAAATAGAGGATAGTAAAAAGGAAAAATATCCAAAAAAATATAATCATCAGGGCTATCACATCAAATCTCAATTCGCATGGGGTTAGAAGGCGTTCGGATGGAAGAAACAAGAAAATGGCGCTAAAAAACACCAATGAAAATTAATAACAAAAATCCAGATGGCGAAACAAGGCAGAGAAAAAAGAAAAATTGTGCAAGAAGGGTGGCCGGACAAGGTGAGCTAGTCAAAATGGAATTCTGAAAAGAGTAGGGCAGGTTCACATGGAAAAAGGGCAAAACAATGCATGAAAAAGACACGAAAACGCGCAAAAATTAATAACGAATAACCCGTACATCGAAAGGATAGGGTATAAAAAGGAAATGTGTCCACGGGAAGGCGTAGGAGAGGGCTGGTATGTTAGATTATTGTTTTGAAGCAAAAAGGGTGTGTTCACATGGAAATATATCCAACGAGCGAGAATTTCTTAAAAAATTAATAACTCAAAAATAGTAAGCCGAAACAAGGGGATGCAAAAAGAAAAAGTGTGGCAGTCAAAGGGAAAAACTAGGTTATGGTGTTAGATATCAGGTCCAGTGAACGTAGAATGTGTTCACATGGAAAAACATAAAACTGTTCAAAATGGGATAGCGGATGAATCATAAGTCGGAACAAGGGTGTATAAAAAGGAAAAATGGCCAAAGAGGAAAGGAACGGCCCAAAGGGTGGGGTAAAGTTAGACGGGTGGGTGGGAAAGGGACCTATGAGGGCAGAAAGAGGTCATGGCAGACATGCATGATCAACTTGAGGCATATGCAAGGGGTATGCACATCAGACGCGTAGGGACGTATCCCCACACTTAAAACCTTAACGGACATAGTAGATTGATCGACACGGCCATAGATTTTTCAACCGAGTGGACGTTGGTGTCCCCACACTTAAGACATCACATACATTTGCAAACAGAAAAGTAGGGTTAGGAACACTTGGCCCGTTTCGCGTATGGTCGAAGGAACCGTCACTACTACAAAAGGGTTGGAGTTGGCTGCAGGAGAGGTACCATGGCTCACTCTAGTGTTTAGCCAGTATGACAGGGACCATGCAGCAACACCTAAGGAGGTAGCTAGTTGATGAAGTCCATCGGGGGAGGTGTCGTTGACGAAGGATAGTCACTCAACTCACTGGCACTCAAGAGGAATAAAAGAACAGTCGCTCACTCCATAACTTACATCACTCAAGGTAATATTGATGGAAACCCAGATCTCACACCCAGTTTAGGAATCAACAAGGGGATGGTGCAAAGGGAGTATGCCAGGGTGCACAATTGATGGTGCATCAGTGCTTTCAACCCCTCTGGCATAGGTGCAAGGAGGAAGGCCCCCGGACCCCACAATAGGGGCCCCTTTTAACTCCCTTACCACGCAACTCAATGCAATGTGCCTCGAGTTGCTACCAGCTTAACCACTCCGTCTAACCCAAAGATTAGACCCACAATAGTCACCTTTTTGCCATCCGGTCACATAGACCTCATCTGATATACAAGTCAGGACTCAACCAATGTCCGGGCTCACATTTGGCTTCTCCTCATAATGGGGGCCTTACAACATTGAGCACCATGGATCATTGGTAGCACCTAATGAGGGTGGGGCATTGATCATATCTAACAATTCTACCCTCAATGTCCACCCATAGGTGAACTATCTCCTCGGCCCAATGCCGAGTCTCTGAAGATGAACTTGAAGCAGATCCTTCGTAAGTGCTTTGGTGAAGATATCTGCTCCATTCTCCTCTGTTGGACAGTAGACCAATTCCACTATCCCATCCTCCATCAAATCACGCACATAGTGATACTTGATCTCTATATGTTTGGTGCGTGCATGAAACACTGGATTTTTGGCAATGGCGATGCAACTGTGATTGTCACATCTCAGCACAGTTGGTTCTTCATCCTGCACTCCCATATGCCATAGAATCCTTCTCAACCATATGGCCTCACATGCAGCAAAACAAGCTGCCTTGTACTCTGCTTCGGTAGAAGACAATGCCACTGTTGGTTGCTTCTTACTAATCCAAGAGAAAATTCCTGAACCCAAAGAGAAACAATAACCAGAAACTGACTTCCTGGAATCAATGTCTCTTGCCCAATCTGAGTCACAGTTCCCCACAAGAGAAGTTCCGAAACTGTATGTGATACCATAGTCAAGAGTTTTCTTCAAGTATCTGAGCACCCGCATCCCAACCTTCCAATGACTCTCATGAGGTTTGTTTGAGAACCTGCTCAAAACACCAACAGCAAAACTGATATCTGGTCTGGTGTTACACAAGTAGATCAGACTGCCGACCAACCTCCTATACCTCCCAATGTCTGCTAATGCTGATGTATCCTCGACGGATAACTTTGCATTCACCTCCATAAGTGTAGCTATCTCCTTGCACTCGGTCATGCCAAATGCCTTCAAGATCTCCCATGCATACTTCTTCTGAGAGATGAAGATCTTTCCTGGCTCTTGCCAGACTTCAATCCCCAAACAATAGTGCAGCAAGCCCAAGTCTGTCATTTCAAACTCAGAACTCAAAGCCTTTCGAGTTTGGTTGATCATATCTTCATAGTCACCTGTAATAAGAAGGTCGTCCACATATAGGACAATCACTACAGACTTTTTACCATCCCTGTAAACATACAAGTTAGCATCTGAGGCACATCTTTTGAAGTTTAGGTTTAAAAAGAACCTATCTATCCGCTGGTACCATGCTCTAGGGGCTTGTTTCAGCCCACACAATGCCTTCTTCAGTTTACACACTTTGTTCTCAGAATGGGGGGCCTCAAACCCTGGTGGCTGAGCCACATACACCTCCTCCTTGAGGTCACCATTTAAGAACGTTGACTTAACATCCATTTGGTACACTGGCCACTTCTTGTGGGCAGCCACTGCAAGTACCGTGCGAATAGTGGTCATTCTGGCAGTTGGGGCAAATGACTCTTGAAAATCAAACCCTTCAACTTGTGAAAAACCTTGGGCAACCAGTCTAGCTTTGTACTTTTCTAAGGTACCATCAGCCTTGTACTTTACCTTCCAGATCCACTTGGTGCCAATAACCTTCCGCTTTGCTGGTCGATCCACTAGCTCCCAAGTGTCATTCTTCATTATGCTGTCATACTCCGCCTGCATAGTAGCCTTCCATGATGGATCTGCAAGTGCTTCTTCTAAGTCATTTGGCTCCTTTACTTCTCTCATAATCTCAACCATCAAGGCCATATTGACTATGTGAGCAGAAGCCCTCCTTTGCTCCTCTATTCTCTGAGACCTCCTTGGTCCGTCTGCCTTCTCCTCAACAGATGCAAGCATAGGATTATTGTGGTCATAGAGCTGCTTCACCCAGCGCGGCAATGGCTTTTCCGGTGGGGTGATGTCAGGTTGGTGAACTTTTTCTTCATCATCTGAAGATGATGCTTCCTCCTCCTTAAGGATAGGGATAGCTCTCGGGACAGGTTCATAGTGGACTACTTCTTCGCTTGATGATAAAGTGGAAGAACTTGCCTTCTCCTCCTCCATTGTATGCGGCTCCTCCTTAAACACCACATCACGGCTCGCGATGATCTTCTTTGCCTCTTGGTCATATAATTTGTAAGCCTTCTGCTCATCACTATAACCCAAGAAGATACATTTTCTGCTTTTTGGTTGTAACTTGTTTCTCTTCTCATCTAGAACATGTGCATAACATTCACATCCAAAAATTCTGAAATGTGAGGCAGATGGTTTCTTACCAGTGTAAGCCTCATGAGGTGTTTTTCCCTTGAGAGCCTTTGTATAGCTCCGATTTAGAATGTAGACTGCAGTATTAACAGCTTCAGCCCAAAAATGGTTAGGCAATCCCTTGCCCTTTAGCATGCATCTTGCCATCTCCACAATGGTGCGATTCCTGCGTTCCACAACACCGTTCTGCTGAGGTGTGTGAGGCGTCGTCAATTGACGCTTGATGCCTTTGCTCTTGCAAAAGCCTTCAAACTCCTTTGAGTTGAACTCACCACCACCATCTGTTCTAAATTTCTTCACACTTTTCCCTGTTTCATTCTCAACAAGTATTAGCCATTCTTTAAACTTACCAAAAGCTTGAGCCTTATCACGAAGGAAGTACACCCACATCTTCCTACTGTAGTCGTCGACAATCAACATAAAATAAGAAGATCCCCCCAAGGCCTGTGTAGGCATCTTACCACACAAGTCAGCATGCACCAACTCTAGAGGAGCCTGTGCTCTATTCTTGCTTTCTTGTGGAAATGCCTTTCTTTGTTGCTTGCCCATCATACAAGCTTCACATGGTTCCTTCAATTCAGTTATTGTAGGTAGGTGAGCAACCATACCTTGCTTTTGCATCTCCTTCAATACTGCAAATCCGATGTGTCCAAACCTTTCATGCCAAAGCTTACTTGTGCCCACTCCAGCGGTGGCTGTAAGAGCACTTAGCTCATACAGGTTGTTCCTTCTTTCTCCTTTGCCAACAATTGTGCCAGCACTATCAATAATTTCTGCACCTGTCTTCTTGAACCTCACTTCATGACCAATATCAGTTATGGCAGCAACTGATAAGAGATTTCTCCTAATTTCAGGAACATACAACACATTTGAAAGCTTTTTGACTTCACCATTTGCAACAACAAAAGAAATAGTACCTGTGCCCGCAGCAGGGCATTTAGCATCATTTCCAACCGTCATAGTGATGGATTCTTGTAGAGGCTGCATAGAACTGTATAGACCTTTCTTGTTGGTCATGTGACGGGAGGCCCCACTATCCAACACCCAAGAGTCAGTGGTAGATTCTTCTTGCGCCGAGGAGCACACTTCCTCAATAGTCGCCATGAATAATTCCAACTCTGCTTCAGCCATATTGGCTGTCTCTTTCCCTTTACTTTTAAGGGTACCATTCTTTTCATCTGCCTTCTTGACACGATAATCTGCAATTGCATGTCCTTTCTTCTTACAGTAGAAGCACTCTCCTTGAAACTTCTTCTTTCCGCCCTTCTTTTTGTCACCATCATTTTTGGTGGAGGAAACACCTTTGCCTTTTGCATTGGCAGAGAATGCAGCATCTCCATTGTTGCTTCCTTCTCGGGCTTTCAGCCTCAACTCCTCCTCCATTAATAATGCACAAAACTCCTCAAAAGTCAAAGCTTGAGGTCTCACCTGAGTATTAAGGGCAGTTACTAGTCCATCAAACTTTTGTGGACAAATCCGAAGACACCTCCGAGCTAGCACTTCGCTAGTCTTTTGTATCCCAGCGCCAGCCATCTGGTCGCGCAGATTCTTAATCCGAGTGATGAATGCTTCAACCGTCTCTCCTTCAGCAAACTTCTCCGCTGCTAGTTGATTCTCCAAGTTTTGAATCCTTGTTTGGTTTCTGTTTCGTACTGACTCCTTAGTACATTCCAAGCCTCTAACGCTTTGGTTGTATGCTGAATCAGAGTCAAAACACTGTCAGAACAACTTGTAACTAAGGCACACAATGCATCTGCATTCCTTCGTTTCCAAGCTCGTAGAAGATCTGCATTCGGAGGAATCATCACACTAGGATTTGATGGGTCGAGGGTAGGCTGTGGTTCTGCGTCAGTCCCCAGCACAGTCTCTAGAAGCTCATAAGAATCAAGGATAGTTGTAATTTTGAACTTCCACAAGGTGTAGTTTGTACCATCTAACTTGCCTTCGCTGAAGGTTGGTGGACGAATCCTCAGTGTTTGAATAGCCGGTACAGTAGCACCACCTCCTGCATCGCTTCCTGATGCGCCAAAACTGCTTCCCGGAGTCGACATCGTTTCTCTTTCATGTTGAAGCCTTTGCCTCTTGCACGCTCTCCGATCTCTAGAGCCCCCTGGGCTCTGATACCATGTAAAATATTACACGGCGCAGCGAACAGAATCTGAGAAAGAGATAGAGAGTACACAACAGATAAGAGGAGAATCAGTAAATTCTTTAACTCCAAACAACTGATACAAAGATGGCTCTGTCCACCCGTGCGCTTCCACTGTGTGAAGCTTAGATGGCGATCTAGACAGAAGATAGGTGAAGAGCTTAAGGCTAGTTGGAACAACAACTCTGACTGGGTGAAAGATGAGTGAGAGATGGCTGCGAAGGGGTTTAGCTTTTATAGCCCGCGAAGGTCGTTAGGTCGGCCTGCTGACCGACCTACCATATGAGCCTCCACTAGTCGGCCAGGGAATATTCCAGGGAATATTCCCTTTACCATCGGGCCGGGGGCGCTGCCCTGGGACCCCCCAGCCAGGGGCCGCTTCCGCGGCCCCCGGACCCCACAATAGGGGCCCCTTTTAACTCCCTTACCACGCAACTCAATGCAATGTGCCTCGAGTTGCTACCAGCTTAACCACTCCGTCTAACCCAAAGATTAGACCCACAACAGTCACCTTTTTGCCATCCGATCACATAGACCTCATCTGATATACAAGTCAGGACTCAACCAATGTCCGGGCTCACATTTGGCTTCTCCTCATAATGGGGGCCTTACAACATTGAGCACCATGGATCATTGGTAGCACCTAATGAGGGTGGGGCATTGATCATATCTAACAATTCTACCCTTGGAATTCTTTGTACCTAGCCTTAAGATAGCCCTTTAAGAGAGGTGGGATGGGAAAGAGGCATGGACAGAACACTTAATTCCTCGAACGCTTATCAAAAACTTGACTTCTAGCCACCCATGCTCTAATATGCGAGAAGGCAAGATGCAAACCTTGGTTTGACAATCATGTCAAGCAGCACAACTTTGAGCAAGGTGACTTAGTAATGATGCACTTAGTCAAAGGACATAAGCAAAAGCTGAAGTTTCGGGGACCTTTTAAGGTTCAAACCATCAACCGAACTGGCAATGTAGAACTCAAAACCCTAGAGGGTGAGGGCATAGGCTTCCTTACTGGGGTAGCAACTGCATAAAGAAGTACTTCCCTCCCACACACCCATTGCATGAGCCCCCAATTCTAGCAACCCCTATCCATGTATGAGTAGCCACTATCATTGAGATGGAGAGTGAGGATGAGGAAGCAGTAGAACTAGCTTACCCAACCATGACAGTCATTAATAAGCACACATACACCATCAATGCATTGATCGATGAGCGAGCTGATTTTAATGTCTTAACCCATAACCATTAGACCCAAATTGGCAAACCATAGTTGCAACCCACTAATGCTAAGCTCGACCCTTATGGAGGCCAACCCTACACACTTTTGGAAAAATGCAAGGTTACAATTTCTATCGAGTCTGAAAGCATGCCAATAATCTTCTATGTGTTGCCCAACACTAAGGATGCATGCACAAAAACATTGTTGGTGGGCGAACCTTCAAGAAGCGAGCTCATTGTGCTGTTGACTACGAGTCACAATGTATCCACCCAGCCATAGGCAACATCTGAATAGTTACATCTTTCAACAAGGGCAGCGTGACTCCTTCCAAGTCCGCAAGGCCACATGTAGAGAACACCGCCATCAAGTCTGAGGGGGTGTGACTCGTCACAACCCGCCAAACCTCAATGTCAGCAACCCGTTGAACCCAATATTAAATCCAAGAAACCCCAGTTCAAATATGGGTACCTAAACATCAAGGACTACCACCTCGAAGCAGACACCCATGCCCTCACGGAGCTAAGAGCCCACACTCAAAACCTAGGAGGCCAAGACAAAACTGTAAACATTGACGCACAGTCAAACCATAATGGGTCCCCAAAACCTTATTGCAAGTGCAAGGCTACTATGAAGGTAATCCCTGGATTTGGCTACCTAAAGCCAAAACAACAAAAGTGCTACTCAAACGCCACCCTCAAGCTTGACCAAACGAAACAGTGAGTTAGACACACTCAGACCACAAGAGAAACGGGCCTCCAAGTCCATAGAACCACCAAAACCTAGATCCGCGGCACCTAAACCAATCTATTGCCCAAAATTGCAACGTGCTACTAACAAAATGCCCAAATCTTAAGCTGATGGTACCCCTCAAACCTCAGAAACATATAGTACCATGACAACCGCAACCACAACTAGACTCATCGAACATGCATTCGAGCTAAAACCTAAGGAGAAAACCAAGCTACGACCATTAGCTGCTAAACTCTTTAGTTTTGTTAAACCTCAACCACCTATGAGTCTTAGACCCTCTTATGAGAGGCGATCAATTCTAACTTTGGCCATAGACTTAGCTGAAAATACAGGGGATGACTTGGTTGCTTGCCTTAAATTCTTGGACACGACTTTCTTGATGCTTGCTAAAAGCTATGACCGCTTAGACTTGGTACTCTTGAACGAATCTATGGTGACGGAAATACGGACACTCCCTTGTTCTTGGAAAGAATCAGAATTTGTGTTTGTCAAAGCTTCTGAAGCAACTATAGAGCTTATTGCCACTGAGGTTTCCTGTGAACAAGCGCAGTGTAATGCCTCATCACTTTATATGACAAGTGTGCAGCCTGTGCCAATGATCAAGAGATAGAAGACTTGAAACAACTTGCAACCAACAACTCCCCTTTCTTGAAAAAATAGTACACTCTTCACCTCCAATGGGAGCTTAAGGGATGTTGGGTCATATCAAATGTCGAGCAATGATGTGCAATTAAAACATCGAAATACAACCCCACTTATGTTGCCCCCCCCCCCCCCTTATAGGGTACTAACGACCATTCGTGGTGACTGACCCATGGAAGAACATATTCAGGGACACCCCTACTTAGATCGAATCCTTATTGAGGGGGAGCTACACATTGCTAGTCGCATAGACTCTAGTGAATTATTGCTCGATGTCCTTACTTACATCACCCAGCTTGGCATCTGACCTTTTGACATGGACCGGTATGCTCACATGGAATATAATCCAAACTTCTATACTTGGCTCTTGTGGAAGTAACACACTATACCCATGTGCAGCATGTCCTTTACACTCTTACCTTCAATCCTAGGAAGGATTCTTCTTAATTCCAAGGGGAGGGGGGTAAGGGTAAGGTAAATCAAACCAAACACACAAGGAAAACAATAAAGGAAAGGCACACATTGGTGGGATGGAACAACTTGTGAGTGCGAAAAAGGTCAATAAAATTTGAAATCAACATATTAATTGGAAGAAAATTCAATTTTTGCACTCAAGCAATTTATTTCAACAAATATGTAATTGTTCCCTTTTGTTTGTGATTATTCTGAATAACACTAATGGCGAATATGGTTCCATGATAGGCACCCATCATGGCAGTCCAAGAAAAGGCTGGCAAGTTGCCTTTTTTAGAAGAAGAATAGGCAAAGTACGATCTTTTCAGTGGAAACACGAGCCTTCAATCAGTTCAAGTTCCAGCATATCTTCAACCTAGAAGATGTGGAAGAATGGGCTATGAGGCAGATCATCGAGCAATGCAATCTACAAAAATACATGGAAGCATTAGGCCAGGGGGTGGACCACTTCCATTGTGCAAAGTTCTTAAGGACTTTCCACAAGAACCGCGGCATCGTAATTGTGCATGGGGGAGAGGAAACTCATTGGGTGCAGATTGAATTGACCCTGGAGCTAGTGGAAAAGGCATTGGGCTTGGCAAACAAAGTAGAGAGGAAGCAGTAGTGAGATGTATATGCCTTGCTAGGAATGGGCAAGGTAAAGGTCCACATCAACGACAACATCAACTTGGCGGAAATTCCAAATCCCAAAGTCCAACTCCAAGCCAAGATGGTGCACATGTTGTTTTCTAGTCAGAGGTACAACACCATCATGAGCCACATCAACGTCCCCCTACTAGAGAGCATCGCAACAAGGTCGCTGGATGAGGTGAACCTCAATGCTTTTGTGAGGAAGACCATTGAGACCTCAGCAAAAGCTTTGGCAATGGGAGGATAGCCCACCGATGGGAAATCCCCTACCACCAAGGCTAAAAGAAAAGCTTCATCTTCAAAGGCCTCGACCATTGGATTTAGTGGGGTCCTCGCCGCTATCATCAAGGAAGCCTTAGGGGCAAGAGAAGGAGTAGATGAAACATCAATTAGGTCACCACCTCACTAGGAATAGGAGGTGCAATCTAGTGAAAGGATGCTAAGTGAGGAAGAAGAAGACATGGAACAAGAAGAGAAGACTAGTTGAGGGAAGGTTAAGAAGATGAAGAAAAAAATTGTGCTAGAAAAGCAAGAAAAGGAGAGGAGGAAACAAGAGAAGGCGGACTTGCAGAAGGCTCATAGGGAGTCCAAAAAGGCCAAGGAGGAAAGAAGGAGAAAGCAAGAAGATGAGGAGGAGGAGTTGAGAAAAAAGGAGGAGGAAGACATGGCCCTCGCCACGCACAGGTCCATTGAGCAGTGGTCTAGGCAGGACGACCCGTGAGCTCGATCTGAGATGAAGGGCCAAGATCAAGCACCCATGTGCCTAAGTTCATGCCACTTGCAGTGCGAGAAGGCAAGGCCAAGGCCCCAATCACCTCCATTCCCACTCTCCTGACACTCACCACCACCACCGCCATGTCCACAGCCAGCTCCATGTCCATAGCCAGCTCTACGACCCAGTGGACGCCAGCAACTTAATGGCTTGGGTCTAGTACTTCGTGAATAAAGAAATGGACTAAGGAGAAAGAGAAGGAACCCCCTTGGTAGGAACCAAAAGGCCGGCTATAGCACATATCGAGTCGAGGCAAGACTCGAAGAGGCAAAAGGTGGATGGCTCCACAACCTCCGTCCCCGCAACAAAGAGGCCACCTGAAGAATACGACGAGTACATCAAGGAGCTTCTCTGTCAATTAGAGAAAGCCAAGAAGGAGAAGAAATTTGTAGTAGCAGAGCTAGAAGCCAAAAAAGAGGTCATGGCTACATCCTAGTTGGAGAGAACATGCCAAATAGCCATGGCCCAAAGGGAAGTCAATGAGCTAAAAGAGAAGCTACAAGCTAAGGAAGAGACAAAAGCAGAATGGCAAGTGTGCTTGAATGAAGAAATCGAGGCCATACGACGCCTACAATGGCACAATGAGGATATTGTGGGGCTCTATGAAGATCTACAAGCTGAAATGGAGAAAATCACTAAAGCTACAGAAGAACTGGAGGAGCTGAGGGAGGAAAGAGCTTGCAGGTTATGAGAGAGAGGTGGAGAAGCTAACCCAAGAGGCTGCCTTAGCATAGGAAGAGCAGCAAAAGCTAAGGTCAGAAATGGAAGATCAAGAATGAAGGGCTAACAGTGCGAGCTTAGAGGTAGGGGGAATGCCTCAAATATATGAACAGGAGGGCAAAAGAATGGGCTAATTAGAATGAAAAAAGAGTCAACCTTGGCATGCCATCTCGCTCAAGTTGCAAAAGAAAATGTACTTACTGAAAGCGAAGTGGAGGTTACCCAGGTGATCTTCCAAACACAGCAACGCACCTTCCTAGATACCCTATTGGACATCACCCAAGTAGAGGAGGGAGAGTCCATAGATGCAAAGAAAAGGAAAATGGAGATGGCTAGTAGAGCACTAAAAGCAGGACTGCAGATGCTACCACAACCTAGCAGAATTGGTCCAAGTTTGAAAGAGCAATGCCATCAACTCCTATTGGTAGGCCTAACCTTTGCAGGAAGTGGATGCACTTGGGTTCATCGAAGAAGAGCAGCAAGAGCCAAGCCAGGAGAGGGAGATGGATGTGAACTTTGGAATGGGACCACATGAAGAAGAGATTGTCCCACCGCCTCCTTCCTTGTGGCCTGAAGAGCAACAACATGCAGACACCTCCACAGAAAGAAAGGCGGGCACTAAGGGAAAGAAGAAAACAAATGGTGGAAGAGACAATGAGAAAATGGAACTCCAAGGGAGTGAGGGCACCCCAGGCACCTATCCCACCATGCGAGGATGATGACCTAGCAAGCTTCCACACCAACCTTGTGATCTAGGAGAGGCAAGAAACGTCTAGGAGCCCTTTTGACTTTAACTTCGAGTTCCCCACCACCTTGTGTAGGTGTTGAGAGTGGAAAAAGACTAAATTTTTGATTGATTTTTGTTGTTTTTGAGGTCTGAATGATTAATTTTTTATGGATTTAGAGTGATGTATGATTGTTAATGGAAGTGTTTGAGAGTACTTTGGATTATATTGATTATGTTTTGGAAGTTCATGATGATTCTTAGTAGAAATATGAAGCTCTATTATGTTTTGATAAGTTCTGTTGAGGTTCTGATTGGTTTTGATACCTTCTGTATAGCTTCTGTTTTGTTCTGATTTTCTTCTGTATGAAGTATGGATTGATGATTGATGAAGGTTGAAATATTTTGAAGGTTTATTGAATAGTTTTTTATATTTTGGAATGGTTTTAGTATGAGTTATGAGGATTTGATGTTCTTTGATGACCTTCTGTAACCCTCTGTAGACCTTCTGTAGAGCCTCTATCTCTGTTCTGTATCTGCTCTATTCTTGTTATGTTCTATTCAATAGATCTTCTGTAAGTGTTATGTGGAATGTATGTGTGACTTTGGGAAAGTTTTCTAAATTTTGAAAAGGATGAATCTAAGTTCAAAAGAGCTAAAACAAATGGAAGAAGCAGCTGCTGAAGACTGAAGAGAAGACTGAAGTGACAGTGACAGTAGTGAGCTATGAAGAGACACTGTAGTGGCTCTGGTGCCTCTTCGCGTTAGACATACCACTTGAAGGTGTATCCACGACCTAAGAAGGATTATTGAGATTTATTATTATTATATTTTAGTGAAGAGATGATGTACTATTGATAGAGAGAGAGACAGAGAGAGAGAGAGAGAGCCAGAGATAGCCAATTCTATCAAAACAGTGTATCTGTATATGAGAGATTGAGAGAGAAAACTATGAAGACATTGAAGATGAATACTATGTGATTGATTTCCATTCAAAAATTGTGTTTTCTTTTAGTTCCTTGTTCTATTGATGGATTCTATGAAGATGTTGAAGATTATGATTGATTCTATCAAATCCGTGGGAGTTATCTACTATGATGCTGCGTGAAGATTTGTTGTTCTCTTTGTTTTGGTCATCAAAAGAATGAAATACAAGCTTGTTGATGTTACAAGATAGATTTTATTGTAGTAGAATCCCTTTTTCCTTGGTGTCTCTCTTGGGGCTCCATGTTTTTGGTGCACAGTCGGGGAAACTTGCCATCAACAAGCATCAGAAGAGGCTGAAAATGAAGGAAATGGCATTGCCAAGAAAAGAAGAATTCAATGGATGCCCCACAATGGCAGAAACATATTACCATCATGATGCATGCTCTATGTGGTGGACTATTTCCTCTTCTTGTTGAGGCAGTAGAAACTTGCATCTTGGTGGCAAATTGTTCGGGAACAAACTAAAGAATAGAGAAGCAGAGAGAATAAATATCCATGGAAGATTTGGTATTCATTGAGAGGTTTCCAGACATCATCAAGATCGTGAAGAAGCTTCAAGAGTCATGGTCTGTGGAGGTTCACGAAAACAAGAAGGAAAAGAGCTAGGATTTGTTCGTGGATGCTCAACAGCAAGATACGTGGGATGCTTGGTGTTCTGACAATCTTCTGTTTGTCCAATTAGCAACCCATTGGAAGTTGGTAGACATAGTGTTTTTCACAACATACACTGTTGAAAACCTCAAAAACTAGCATTATTATAATGTTGGCACAACAATGGGGTCCTAACAAAAATGAGTTTTGATACTTTTAGAATGGAATATCTCCCCCTCTGTAGTGGTTTGAAAGCCGAATTCAGAGATGTTGAAAAGAAGGAAGTAGAAGAGATGTTGGCCAGAGAATCCCCCAAAGACTAAAGCCCCTCTATGATTCTATTCTGTTGAGTACTGAACAATAGGTTGGAGCCAAGTCCCTGATGAATGACGCAATCAAGAGGCAAGCGTTAGAATGAGTCCAGAGGTACGTAAGAAGAGAGACAACAAGAATCAAAGCTAAGAATGAGCTCGCAACAGAAGCCTCCTTTGATGCCCTAAAAGCACTCTTTACAGAAGTCCCCATGGCAACTCAAGGTTCCCTTCCTAGTCAGATTCATTCTAGAAATATTGATGAGTGACAGGCCAACAAATGTAGTTCCATTGTCTGTTTTTAAGGGAGAGTACAATGAAGACCCTGATCTTCATGCAGCAAAATTTATGGTCGCATGTGTGGCTAACAATGCTAGAACCCCTGAGCATTGGTTAGCGATATTTCCCACCACTTTCAAAGGCACGGCATTTCAGTGGTATGAGAGACAAGTAGCATGAACTTTTGGCACTTGGGATGACCTGAAGTTGGCCTTCCTCACTAAATTCAGGCGTGAAGGTTTTGAAGAGCTGATGCAAGAGGAATTCATGAACCTAAGTCAGTCCTCTGGAGAAAGAGTAGAAGCTTATGTCTCACGAATTGAATCCATCCTGAAGAGATAGACTAACTATCATTTGGACGAAGGCATTCGGAAAGGAGTGTTCCTTAAAGGCCTACAACCGGAAGTTTACAAGTTCGTGGAATTGAGAAAACCAGTCAATGTGCAAGCTACAGTGGAAGGTGCAAGATTGTATGACGAAGTTGAAGCAAGGTTGTCAATGGCTCCAGGAAGAGGAGTCTTACCTCCTCCCATGCCAGGAATGGTATATCCACCAAATGTAGCTCCAGGGACAGTTCACTATCCCCAGATGCAAACAGTGTTGCAGTATAGTACACCTAATCCACTGTGGTCACCACAGACAATAGTGCCTCAAATGATGGTTCAAGCACAACAACAGTGGCCTCAAACAGTTCCTCCAATGGCGACTCAACAACAGTGGAACGCTACCAATTGGAATCAACAACCCGAAGTCTCAACAACAGATCTCAATTAGAACCAGAATAGAGGACCCTCTGGATCTACCCAACCAGTGTATGCAGTAATTACAGAAGCTTCCCAAAACTCTACTACAAGTACTTTAGGAGGTGAAAATCTGAAGGACTACTTATCCAACTCAGTTGCAAGTATCAAGAAAGAGCTTATGGATGTGATTACAGAGCAGCTATAGACGCTGAAGGTGAATACCACCAATATATCCACCCCTATGAGAGCTGGAAGAGATGCGATGCGCTCTAATACATGGTGTGAAAAGTGTCATCAAGTGGGACATTTAGCCACTGAATGTACCCGAAAACCAACCATTCCTGGAGCCTTCTATTCCTACTATTTGCGAAGGAACCATACAGAGGATATTTGCTCTCTGAAAGAGATGCCCAGAAGGATGAAATGCAAGATTCAACTTGCTAGAATCCAAAATGACAACACAAGATATTGGACCAAAGCCTAGGGAGTTTGGTCCTAATTTGGGTCCAAGGAGGTTTCCCTCTCAAAGTTATAGAGGATGACAGTCTGGTGGTGGTCAGAGATCAGAGGTGGAATGTTATAGGTGTGGAGAAAAGGGTCATATCTTCCTAAATTGTCCAAACCCTAGATGATATGTGGATTACAAGCCCTTATGCAGCCAATGCAAAGGAGAAGGCCCTTATGTAACCTAGGAGAGATAGCACGACTCTCATAATCCATCTACAAGCATCTAGGCCTACTACCAGCAAAATCCATAAACTTGTCAAGCATAGTAACAACATCCTCAATCCGTATCAAAGGGTAAGCCCAAACACGGTGGGTAGCATGATCCATGAAGGTCACAAAATATGATGCTCCACCAAGTGACTAGGAAGGCATAGGTCCATATACTACAACATGGACTAGATCTAGAGGAGCATGCCTCACACGATCGCCATAAGCCAAAGAGGCTCTGCATGGACCATGAGTACAATGAGGGCAAGTAGCATGGGAAAGAGCATGTAATAAGCCCTTATCACATAAAGCATCCATCTCAGTGTGTCATACATGGACTAGGTGACCATCCCATAACAATGCATGTGGTATCTACATAACTCCAACCATAGAATCTCCCACATGAGAGACATGCACTACATAATCACTGCCATATCTAGCACCTTTGGCCAATATCAAGCAACCACGACGGATTTTCCATGAAGTATCCCCAAGAGAGACATAATATCTTGCACCATGCAACTGACTGACAGAGATCGGGCTCTTATTGAGTGTAGATATATGCAAGACATCACGGAGCATAAGAGAAGACCCATTTGGCAAAGCCAAGTGTATATCCCCTATACCAATAACATGACAATCCTACTCAAGGCCCAAAGAAATACATCCGTCAACCTCCCTGTAAGAAGAGAACCAAGCTCTATGCAGAGTAACATGACAAGATGCCATACTGTCTAAAATCCAATCAAAGGTATAGACCATATCACTGAGCAAGTAATCTGCAGGGTAACATGATGCCAAGAGTCTAAGCTCAGCCATATCATCATGGGTAACTACATGCATCATACCACTATCAACAATGGTCTCACCTATTGTATCACTGACTCTGCTCTCATGTCTAGTGTGGCACAATATTTTCTTCTCTCTAATCCACTTGAAGCATTTATGATTCACATGCCCTTTCTTTCCAAAATGAAAGCAAACAGAACCTGTAAAGCCTGTAGAAGAGGACAATTTCTTTGTAATAGCATGAGTAGGGCTATCCAATACATCCAAGGAGCTTAAATAATCAGGGGAATTCTCATCAGAGAGAACAGGCTCATCAAGAGGACTTTCTGCACGACTAGAAGAGCTGAAAGTCGTCATAGCATACTGCAAAGGATACCCATCCAAACCAGAAGGGGAGAACACAAAGGCATCAACCACGGATGCAAAAGCTCCTACACAGACAAGCCTAGCAGACAAAAGCATGACATATCCAACCACTGTAGCTCACATCCATAAAAGCATAAGCATGCCTTGGAGCCATAAATGCATAAGCATCCCCAAAACATAGGAGTATACATAACTTTGTAGTGTCTCATACCATATACTGACATACACAGCCAAGAACGGCAGGTGGCAAATAAACCTGCAAGAATTAAGCTCTAATAAAAGCCCAAATATATGTGTAAAAGCATCCAGGTAAGAGGCTCTATAAAATACATAGCAATAGATCATGTGCATACACGGGTTGCCATAAAGATCAACTACTCCCTGACATACACGGGCAACAGCAGCCCAAATAGCATAGATGCCATACAACAAAGGAGCAAGATGGCCATAACTATAAATCCCAAGCACTATCCAAGTCCACTGATCAGTAAGTATGCCGCGTGTCAAATGCAAATGAGCAATCATAGCTCAATAGGCAACTTCCAAAACAAGGGAGTAGTTCATTGCTCAATACCTGTAAGTGCATCCAAGTAATAGCCAAGATCCATAATCAGAGCATCAAATCCCATATAGCATCCAAGGTCATAATGAAAAAAGACAAGTCGTAATGGAAAAAGCCAAGTCAATATCTAGTTGCTCAAGGGAATACTCAAATGAATGTCGAGACGAGCTCAAACAACTGCCATCCACAGCCAAAGCATAAATCATTCACCAAGACATCATAACCCGTACTGGGTAGCCTAGGCATAAACCATGTCATAGATGAAATGCCAGCTACAAAGAAGTGACAATCAAACCCAAATCAAGCTCTAATCTCAGATCAAAAGCATTCTGGAGCATAAACAAGACATGTGGCATAGTCCAAATACATCATGACATCATACCGAGTAGCTGGGAGCACCCCGTGACCAATAGGAATAACCCAACTGTAGCATAAATAGCTTCAGCCCTGAAGTTTCCAGCAGCAAATAATAGTCCAAAACTGAGCAAAATAATGCTCAAACCAAGCTCAAATCAAGTGCCAACTCATAGGCATACATTCCCTGACATGTAGGCACCAAACGGGCATAATCCGGCATCAAATGACCATGTAGCATGAGCATAAAATGTAATGACAAGGGGCTACCCTATTTTTGGCTTCCTCTAGACTATTTAAAACATTCAATGGCTGATCAAGATCAGATCCAAAACCATCTCACATGATATGCATACATTCTCACATCATTCGGGGAGCATTCGGGACCAACTGGGCGACCAATGTCAATGCCAATGTGGCCCAAACATAAAATGCTAATGTAGCACTGCTATAAACTATCTGTGAACAGTCTTGAACTGAAGTAAATCAGCCCAAAAATCAATGCCAACTCAAATGCCAAGTGCCAGGGGGTCCAATGGACCAAGATCAAGTGCCAATGAGTAGCCAAGTGGGTAGGGGAGCTGGAGAATGATCACGTGTTGTCCAGGGCCTGCCAGAAAATGGTACAAACTATCTTGAAGGGGGCTGATCATGGCTCAAGGGAGCCACAAGGGGGCCCAATAGGTGCTAATGAAGGCCCAAACAAAGCCTCAACTAGCCAAGCAAGGCGGGAAGCTTCAAGCTTCAAGGGGGAAGCTCATCAATGGCTACCCCAACTTGTAAAACCTATTGTACCTATGTGGACTGAAATGAATGAGAGAGAACAAGATCTCATACCTCATGTATATGCCATTGAAGAGCTCACGAAGGAGTGTCTTTGATACGAGTTGAAAGGGATGCAGCAGACGCGGGAGAGAAGAGCACACACAATGTAGGTGTTGTCAACAATGTTATGACAGTCTTATTGTACTTTCATATATATATGAATAAAGAATATGGGCGATCACTGTACATGGGTAGGCCCAAGGGCCTTTTACCCCAACATTGCCAACATGAGGACATTAGGAATTTTGTCTTTACTCGCACTTGCATTAGCCACATCCGATGTTCCATTTTGGTAGTGGCAACTCCGGCAACCTTGGGCTCTCCCGTATCATTAGCAATACCCATTGCTTGACCAGTTGTGTTGGTCCCCATGGCTTTTCCACTTTGTCGCTTTGGAGCCATCGTCCATGAGTGGTTCAAGAGATAGGGAAGGTGGAATAGAGTCGAGATGAGAGAGCATAAGAGAATATGGCTTAGTTGAAGATCGAGACAAGGGAATTGAGCTAACTCTCTCTCTCTCTCTCTCTCTCTCTCTCTCTCTCTCTCTCTCTCTCTCTCTCTCTCTCTCTCTCTCTCTCTCTCTCTCTCTCTCTCTCTCAAGCTTTGTCTTACAATCTCTTGGAGGGGTATCCTTCTCTCTACCTCTCTCTCTCTCTCTCTCTCTCTCTCTCTCTCTCTCTCTCTCTCTCTCTCTCTCTCTCTCAAGCTTTGTCTTACAATCTCTTGGAGGGGTATCCTTCTCTCTACCTCTCTCTCGTAGCCTCTTGGGGTCTCCTTATCTCCCCCTAACTGCTCCCCATGCCTCTTATTTATAGTGAATTGGAGAAGAAGGGTTGTGGCTGAGAAGTGCAGCTCTTTGTGGAGGGGGGATCTTGGAAAAATTAGTGATCTGATTCTCAAATCATAAATCTAATGGTTCCATTGGTTCTGAAAGGGGGGTAAAACTCCAAGACACTTGTTTAGAAAGCTCTCAGTTCACTCCTTCTTTTCTATGTTCAAAGTGTTGTTTTCTGTCTGTAGACTACGATTGTGGCATGAGTGATTTCACCAATCTCTCTCTCTCTTTTCTTTTTATAAAATCTTCAAAACTAACTAACACATCACTTGTCTTTTCTTTTAAATGACATCCAATTCTAAAAATCTCCATATCTTTTTTTAGAATAATATCTAAAATATTCTAGTCTTGTCTAAAAATCTAATATTTTTAGACCATCCTTACTATACACATTAACATTAGTGATTAATATAGCTCATCTCTCTTGTTCACATTGTAACTTCCGTGAAGGGTGGCTATGGTCCTTGTTAATTCAGAAAAAAAATATCGACTTATGACTCTCAGTTTTATTTATTTATTTATTTTCAATGTTAGTTAGTTACTAACATTAGTTATCTTTTTTGTTTAGTTAGTAACCTTACTAGCTTATTAATTGACTAACTAACTTTTGAACTAACCAACTAACTTGTATTACCTATCATCAAATTGACCAGAGCCTTTTTGCCCTAGATGGTTGTCATTTGCTGATAGTATGCCAACAATAAGGATGAACTAACTTAGTAGCTAGAGTTTTTGCCCTAGATGGTTCTTCAGTGATAAGAGCATCAAGGAAGGTTTTTCAGCTAAGGGCATTTGCTACTACATTTTCTTTACCGGGTCTAAACTTAATTTCAAAGTCATACTCCTGTAGAATCTCGATCCAACATCCTTGCCTCATATTAAGATCATGTTGAGTAAAAATCCACTTAAGACTTTTATGATCTGTGACTAAGGAAAACTTATTTCCAAGTAAGTAATGTCTCCATAAATTGAGAGCATGAATCATAGCTAACAACTCCAGGTAGTGAGTAGCATATTTCTTCTCATGGTTTTTCAAATTTCTTGAAGAGTAAGCTACAGGATGTCCTTTTTGCATTAGTATGCATCCCAATGTATCTATGACAACTTCAAATTCCTTGCTTAAGTCAAGTAGCCTTAATATAGGAGCAGTTACCAAACTATGCTTTAGTTGCTCAAAGCTAGAATATTCGATTGGCATCCAATTAATGGAAACTTGCTTTTTGAGTAAGTCGGTAAGAGGTGTTGCAATTTAGGCATAGTTTCTGATGAATACCCTATACCATCCTGTTAGACCTAGAAAACTTCTCACTTCCTTGATAATGGTTGGGGTTGGCCAATCTTGGATATCTTTGACCTTGGTAGGATCTATTGATATACCTTCCGCAAACACTATGAATCCCAAGTATCCAATCTTCCTTTTGAAGAAGGCACACTTCTTCTTCTTGGCATACAACTTGTGTGTTCTCATTGTCTCCAGGACAATGCGAAGATGTGGTTCATGATCTTCTTCCTCCTTAGAATAAGTTAGAACGTCATCAAAGAATAAAAAAACAAAATCATCAAGGTGAGGTCTAAAAATGTCTTGCATTAACCTATTGAAGGTAGCTGGAGCATTTGCCAACCCAAATGACATCACGATGAATTCGAAATGATTATATCTTGTGTTGAAGGCAGTCTTTGGAATATCCTCATTCTTGACTCTAATATGATAATATCATGACCGAAGATCAATCTTAGGAAAGATCTTTGCCCCTAGTAGACGATCAAGAAGCTCATCTATCCTCAAGTTTGGGTACTTACTCTTTATTGTTACCCGGTAGTCGATACAAAGATGGAGAGTTCCATCTTTCTTCTTTTGGAATAATACTGGGGCTCCCCATGGTGAATTACTTGGCCGAATATACCCTTGTTCTAACAGTTGCTTGAGTTGCTCTTTTAATTCAATGTCTTCAGGAATAGACATTTTGTAAGGTCTCTTTGCCACTGGAGTGGCTCTTGGAACAAGTTTGATCTCATGTTCAACTTCTCTTTTTGGAGGTAACTCAATTAGCTCTTTAGGAAATATATCGATGTAGTCTTTTAACCAAGATGATTCTTCTTCTACGTGACAATCTTGATTTATCTTGTTAAGCTTGATCAAGTAAACAGGTAATCCCTTCTTCAAGCCTTTCACAATTTGAGAAGCTTTTGCTAATTGAACTTTAGGTTTCCCTGTTTCACCTTGTGTTCAAATCCTGAAATGTGACTTGCCCTTTTCAACAATGGATATGAGCACCATTGGGAATTAGCCAATCCATTCCTAGTAAACATTCATAGGCTCCTAAGTTCATTACTCTGAACCTCATACTTGAAAGGTTTTCTCCTAGGTTAAACTCTACCTTGGTAGTTTGCTGTGTAGAAAGTACTTCCTTTCCATTTTCTAATTCCACAAACAGCTTTGATGCATTTACTGTATCTATTCTTAACTTCTTAGCACACTTGGGAAAAATAAATGAGTGTGTACTTCCACATTCAATCAAAACTTTAAATGATTTACCTTGGTGACTAGTCGATGTCTGTATTACAGAATATTGACGATTTTGACCTTACTTGTGGAATTCTTGTGGAATGCAGCATGAACAGTTGCTCTTTTAATATCTTCTTCCATAGTAGGGTCTTTTAGGGTAATATTTGACGTTCTTCCTTTTGCCATAGCTACTTGACCACGGCCTTGGACATCTCTGCCTTGACCTCGAAATTGGCCTTGGTGATGGTTCCTACCATGCTTTGGACAATCTCTCCTGAAATGTCTTGTCTCATTACAATGGAAGCACCTAAGACCATTCCTGTTTCCCTGGGTAGGAACAAAATTTCCAACTGTGTTGGATTTTACCTTTTTCTTCTGTCCTTGGTAAAATTGGCCTTGGGTTCTTTTTGCTTGACCTTTGAATCCTCCTTTGTTTTGGTTATTGTAGCTCCAAAACTTATTATTGTTAGGCTTTGATTATACTTCCCGCACAATAGGAGCAGCTCAAATCAAAGCATCCTGGAGGTCTATTGGGTGCATTGATTCCAAGTGAGTGTTCAGAGGATAATTTAGCCCATTGCAAAACTTTGACACTTGTTGAACAACATCCATAGGGGGTGCATATTTAAGAAGAGAAGCAAACTTAGAGTAGTATGCTTCCAAGGTCAGTCCCATTCGCTTCAAATTGAAGAATTCATTCATCTTCTAGGTGCAATAAGCTGGAGGTAAATATCTTCCTCTTATAACTTCTTTCATAAAATCCCAAGTAATGGTATTTTTAGGGACACCTTGATCTCGACACCACTGCTTCCACCAAAGTCGAGCTTCGCCAATTAATTTTAGCTTAGCTATCATGGCTTGGTTGGTTGGGATAGTTCCAATAGCAATAAAATAATCTTCCATGGATTTGATCCAAATCTTTGCATCGGCTTCCACATTCTCACCTTTCCCGTCAAATTCTGGAGGTTTGACTTGCTTCAAAAGATTCCTTTTCTCTTGAGCTTCATTGGGAATTATTGTGGGTGCAAGATTCTGGGAAATTTTCAACAATTCACAAGTTAAATTTTTTGAATTTTATATAGCATCAATAATAGAGTTCAATACTCAAAATATCTCTTGCTTAGTTTATTGAAACAACTTTCAAATAAAACTCTCTTCCCATTGCTAAAGTTAAAACTGCAATTTCAGAGGTTTCAAGGAAAAATAAGGTTGCATTATTTCTCTGATTGATAAAGTATCAATCAATCTTTTATTACAATGGATGTACAAGGTAATCTGATGGAAAGAAATATATTATTCAGATAGCTTGCAGCTCATATTATTTTCTTCCAGAAAAGGATTCCCTACTACAATCTAAGTATGACACTCTGATACATCCTTTATGAAGTAACTTGGATTCGGAGAGTAAATATCTAGGAATCTATATTTTTGAGGGAGTTCAGGAAATCCATCTTTTTTGTAGTTGCAGCGGCTAGAGTGACCTACGACTTTTATTCTGTCAAAATTGGAAGGATTTTCATAACTTCCTCATAGATATATTGGTTTAGTTTGATCTACTTGCCTCTAGTATATAGGGTTGAGTTTACATTGGCATCATGAAATAGATAGATCTTGATAACTTTAAGATCTTCCATCAATTTTACCCTTTTTAGATTATTCTGAAGATAAGATAGACGACTTGCATCAATATAGCAATATCCTTCGCTAATCATCCACCATCTTTCACAATATAAAGGCGAGGGGTTGTACAACTGATCTAGTACCCGCATCATTTGAATTCTCTAGGCAAAATTGGATGAATGCATAGCTGGCATAAACATTACTCGAAAGATCAAGAATCGTTTCCAAGATTCATTACTTTGCCATAATTCAAGAGCTTGCGTCAAGGTTGCTAGGCCCTAGCAATGATATGCCGGCATGCTTTGTCTGCGCACGGGTCACGACATGCAATGGGATAGGTGTGGCCTTCCCATCAAGTGTCTTAGTGCCAAAAAACCCTAATGGAATTGATGGCTCATTTTCCAAACTAGAGGATGGTTTCTATCTATAAAATTTGACAAAGAGGTGAATGATTCTACACTCAACGCATCTTAGGTTATCCTTGTCTCTATTAGCTTGATTCCTCTCGAGGCAATGCAAAGAAACATGCCCTAGGTGACCGCAAGTCCAACACATGATATGGCTCTTGGGTCTGCCCTCCCAAGTCTCTGCATCTCTCTCTACCTAACTCCATCACCGGCATTAGCTGGTAGTCCATAAGGATTGGATTTCCTTCTTCATCATATGATACGTATGGGTTTACATAAGGCTCATTGCTGCTAGGATAGTCCACATAGTGGACTAGAGTATCACTTGGTGGATGGGTCATGTAGGGTCTAGATGGTCTAGGGATACATGTAGGATTTATCTCCATCCTAGGGATGGACAGCCTAGTGTCGTTAGGTGCCGGGAGAGCCAATGGGGCTCCCCTTCCAAAGAAGTTTGGTGGCATGTTCACAAGGTAGGGTTGGTTGTGGGTATGGGAGTCTTGAAGGTAGCTGACAATGCATGGTGTCATGGCCAAACCTACCACAATTAGCACAAGGTCGTGACCTAGGGTCCTGACACTCAGCTGACAAGTGGTTTCCACCACAATGCATGCATTGGACATGTGGTCACATTGGTTGTCTCATCATCTCTTGTAGTTTGGTTGTGTCCATCCTAATCTCTGCTACCTCTTGTTTTGAATCAGTGCCCTTTCCTTTGTCCTATGAGCTTGGGCTTACTCTCTCACTCGACATTGAGGTCCTCTTGGAACTCTTAGTACTAGACTCTTCTTGATTTGAGCCTCTAGAGCTTCTTTCCTTGAGTTGCTCATCCACTCTAATAGCTTCTTCAAAGAACCTTACCAGTGTGTCTCGTTGCAAGCTCGAATTGCCGGCCAAGGCTTTGTAAAGCTCTTCACTTCATATTCCATTGATGAATACCATGGATACCGCTCTTTTGATTGGTCTCTCACCCATAGGGATCCTCTTGAAGAGGCTCCTCACATGGGTCACATAATCTTGAATATCCTCTTTCTCTCTCTACTTGACGTTCATGAGTCACACTAGTAGGTTATTAGAGTATCCAAGTTTGGAAAATCTCTTAATGAATAGATTTTTCAAGGCATTGAAATTGGCATGCTCCGTAGTATCCAAACTCATATACTAGGTCCAACCCTTATCACCCAAGCATAGTCCAAAAGCTTGTGAGCATTGCATGGGATCAGTGAGGCCATTGGCCTCGTAGACATGCTCGAACTGCTTCACAAAGCTGTATGGGGCTTGGTATTCATCCAATTGCTTCACTACCACAGGAATTCTTGATTGGCTCTTAGAGCCCTGGTTGACTCCTAACCTTGCTAGTAGTGATGTTGCTAAAGCTGTGGCACTTTGCTCTGTTGCCGTGTTATCTAGCAGTCTCTTTGTCAGAAGCTCACTTAGTGTGAGGTCACCTTCTAGTGCTCTCTCACTCTCCGATCGATTTCTACCTACTAGGGCTAGCACTCTCTGGATCTCTCACATTTCCATGCTCTGGTGCAAGCTTCTAGTTTGATGATCTTGGTTGTACCTATCTAGGCCTTGCAGATCCCTACGTGCTAGCTTCCTCTCCTCCTCGAGATCTACTATGATGTCCTCTACAGGTCTACCATGGTGTTCTAGCCAGGTTTGAGCATCATATTTGTTCACTAACTATTGGATGGCCTCAGGAAAATCTCCTAGGTTAAGTTCTTTGTTTCTTCTATAGTCTAACCTACCCTCTTCCATGTCGAAGACTTCATGTTCTACCAAGTTGTCGATCATGTTGATAAGGCTGAGTATATCCACTTCCACAATAGTGTCTATCCTTGTTGCGTCTGGCTTTCTAGTTGTGTTCTTTTCTTGGTCCTACTTTTGGGGATTTGATCACCCTTCTATGTCTTGGGATCTTCTCTTACTAGTGGGTTCCTTCAAGGTTTTATATCTGAGTGAGTTCCTTGTTAATTACAACCAGTCCTCAACTTACCCTCACTCTGTGAATGTGTGTGCGGGTGTATTCTTTTCAGTGCATCGTGCACAACCAGACTCTTTTCTCTCTTCAAGTGTGTGTTTCGAGTGTTGGAAATTAGAGTGAGTGAGAAAAAAAGGTGTCTATGCAACTCTAGCGCTCTTGTTTATGGGTTGGCTTGATAGAGTATGTGTTCGATTTCTAGCTATCCTCGCCGGCTTAAAGGGTTTTTTGTCATGGTATTCTACTCAACTTGCTCAAGGTCAAGTTGGGGTCTTACAATAAGCCCAAAACACCAGACACCGCAAGCTTGTGGAAATGTGCATTGCACAATTTTTGACTGTTTGGTCGGGATTTCTAGGTCTATAACTACCTGTGAAGCGTTTGCTGGATTCTTTCGACGTGGGTCACACTCCTCATTGGCCGGGGTTTGTCAAATTTCTAGATTTTCTCTCTTGGATTGTGTCTGATTTACCAGAGTCCGATTTTGAAAATCGGACATCCGATTTTCCAGTGTCCGATCCTAAGAATCGGATAGGGTCAGGTCCGATTGTCACAATCGGACAAGGTGTGTCCGATCGGATGGCATGGGTTGGTCTGATTGGGATACGTCCAGTTCTTCGAATTGGACAAGGGTGCTTGGTCTAATTTGAATGTATGTCCGATCAGAAAGGTTACTAGATCCAATTCTATGGTCTGATTGTCGCAATCGGATGGGGTGGTGTGTCTAATTATGAGTTGGTTCGATTTTCAAAATCGGATGGGGTGTATTCGATTGAACTGAATGGGCTTTTCCAAGTCCGATTCTGGGAATCGGACCGTCTGAGTCTGATTTTGGGAATTAGACACTGTAGAGAGCGTCTGATTCTGCCGGCCGAAAACACACATCGATCACGTTTTGCTAAAAATCTCCACTCTAATGTCACCACCACCTACAAAAACTTCTAGGAATCAAGTAGCCTAAGGGGGTGTAGGCCAAGGGCATCCTATATTTGAATCTTGTCAAAAGCTCCGACATGCTCCAATCGATCCAAAGTAGATTCGTGATTTGCAAGCTCTTTCTCTCTCTCTCACTCTCTCTCACAAAGCCATGTTTGCAAATGAGGCTTTCCCTGGTCACCAAGGACCTTAAACCCTTCCTAAGCACCGCCTTAGTCTTTTTTATCACTCCCCCAGTGACTTTGACACATCTGAGCACTCTTTTTTCCCATTTTTTCCTTGTTAGTGCCCTATTCAGGCCTGTTTTACAACAGCAAACCCTAAGCTTTCCACTCCGATTTCTCCCTCCTATCCTACTCTAAATGCAATAAAATCCAAAAGAAAAGTACCTAAAATGATTTCTCCTACTCAAATAACCATCAAAAACCAAAAATACTTACTTGTAGCATGGATTAAAAACCTAAAACCTCCTATCTATCTCAAGCTCTGGTTCAGGGATGAAACCCTTACTTTGATGCTTGATTTGAAGAGCACAAGCACTCAAGCTTGAATCCGTTGGTCTTGACAATAGAACCAAAATATAGGGCGAGCTCAAGCTTAAGCACCAAATCCCATGGACCGCTTATTGTTCAAGTGTTTCAAGTGAGCACTAATGGCTACCTCTCACATAGTCGACATGCTATCCCTCTCTATGAGTGTAGTGAGCTTACCTTGATGCCCGAATGAGTTGCCTTCTCCCTCAAGCACACTGGTAGCTCCACGATTCTTGATGCAAGCTCAAGCATTCTCAATCCTCCACCTCCATGCTCCATCCTCCATAGCCACGCGTGAGACAAGAGAAGAGAAGAGAAGAAGAACAGAGAAGATGGTGGAGAGCTTCACCTCCTTGATCCCTCACCCTCATATACTCCCTCTCTCAAGCACACGCAAGCAAGCAAGGAAGGGAAGAGAAGAAGAGAGTCCACTTTGCCACACACCAAAGAATAAGCTCTCATTCACTTTTTGAACTTTATATACATGCCCTAAAATCCCATGGACATCCATCCCCTTTTTACATGGCCGGATGTGGCCTAGGCCCTTTTTCCCTTTGTCCTAACTTCCTAGCTTAGTCCTATCGCCTGTTCATGGTTACAAATTGCATAGAAGAGAGCTTGGCACTATTTTATAGAGGTTTTGGCTATGCCTTTATATTTAAAGATGCACCTTCTTGCTTTTGGCTTCTTTGCAGCTTCCATGGTTGCGTCTTGGACTCTTGGTGGTTGTTCCCATGCTTTTAGATTTTTTTCAGGCCCACTCTCTTGAGGGAACATTTTCCTTTTTTCCACCTTGCGCTTTTTCTCTTGATGCCTCATTTTTCACTTACTTTACTTTGCAGTAAGCAACAGGATGTCCTTATGATGTGGGTCCACTAGTGGCTATGCATTCAGCCTTGGTGGGATGATTAGCTAGAGTAGCAAGAAGCAACTAGCTATTGCAGTATCTAGTACACCGAGTTAGAGTACAGAGGTGCTACTTTAGTCGCATGTGAGATTGTATGGGTTGCCTAAGTTGATGGATGATTTGGATATGTAGGTAGCGGCTCTAGTGACATTATACTATGATAACATGAGTGGTGTACTTTTGGCAATAACTTGTATTTACCATACTAGAACAAAGCATATAAAGGTACATTATCATTGCATTCATGAGATGGTATTTGTAGGAAAAGTGGATATCCTACATGTGAAGATAGATGATCAAGTAACAGATATCTTTACCAAGTTGCTAGGTAAAGATAAGTTTAGTTACTTTAGATAGCTACTTGGAGTACAATACCTCACTTGAGCTTGAGGGGGAGTGTTGAGATAGTTAAGCTATTGTTATTCATCTACTACCTACCAACATGATAGCCTGGTGTGTGTGGCTCTCAATCATGTGTGCGTCCTTAATAAATGGTACATGAATTAACCATAGTTAGTTAGTTGGTGGTTATTCAGTGTGGTTACTTAGACCTAGTTCATGTTGTGTGTTATTCAATTAGAAGAAAAAATTGAATAATGAAGAATAATGAGAGAAGTTAGCTCTTTGTTGCCCCTATCTCTCTCCCATTCTTCTAACAATCCGTACCCCATAGCTCAGCCCACCCCTCAAGACAACTATGTTTGTGGACCAACTCTTGAAGGATCACACCAACCAAAAAGCCCTTGTCACTATGCACTGTCACAATGGTAGTGGAGGTTGCAAGCCTCTTTGCATGCTCCTAAGCATACCCCCCTCCCCCCCAAAAAAAAATCCCAAGCGAAGGCACTCACATTGATGCCATTGACCATGCTATAGCTTGCACATCATGCAATGTTGGATCCCTAAGACATTGCTAGAGGCTCAAATATATTATGCGAGCTACAACAATCTTTGTTTTTTGAAGTTTCCCACATGTGCCCCAATAGCAATAGCTCCTTCACTCTCCATAGTCTCCTCTAGCTTGGTCCCATCTATTGTACTATCTAGTCTAATAAATTTAGTCTCTTCTTCCCATCATGTCCCCCCCATCCTCACAATTTTTCTAGAAGGGCAGCCTGACCCTTTGGTATTATCAAAGCCTACCCCTCAATTGAGTTTGAAAAATGATTCACTACGTTTGATAGAGGATATCCTCCCCAAAATCTATGCATCTGCCCCCTATAGGATAATCCGGTTTTGACCTGCTCCAATAGCGAACATCAAGAGACCACGACAATACCGGTCACTCTCTATAAATTGACCAAGGACTAGTTGATACTTGGATAAAAACCAAACATAGATTGCTTTCCACAACTAGATTCCACCTTTGACACCTTTGCCAAGTTTTTTGCACTCATGGACTTAGGATTGGTTGACCTTGACATGCAATTGCTTACATCTCAGTGGCATCCTACATGCGAGAAACATGAGTATCTCTTCTACAAAAGTTTGATAGTCTTGAATCAATTAACATAGGATAACCCACAAAAGAAGTTAAAAAAGTTCCAAATACTTCCTTCCTATATAAAAAACACAATTCTTAAGGACTATTGTGCTATTGAAAACTTGCACCAATTTGCAACTCTATACTTGCTTCTTGAATAAATGATACACTCTTTGCCATGATGTTGCAACCCTTGAATGCAAAATCAATACCACAATCAAGCACCCAAAGATAATCTCTCTATAATAAAGCATGACCAAACATATTGCGAGACAACATCCCTCTGTGTAATCATCAAGTCTCATGCATCGACTTTGCCAAGAGAGTTGCTTCACCACCTACTTTTTAGCAAGCTATTGACCAAGGAAGAGCTCCACATGGCAAGCCTTTTCAATGAACCATCACTCTTGGATGACCTTGCATCATACCTTTGTGAGCTATTTGTTTGGCCTATTGACGTGGACTATCTAGCTAACTTGGAGTACAATCTGAGCTTCTATAATTGGTGGATTCTAGACCTTTCTTCTACTTTACATAAATAAAAACCACAAATTCTATTGCATATAACAATAACAATGCAACACTTAAAAATATTAAAACTCTTGCTGCACATACTTGACCATCTCTCCCCTAAGTTGGGAAGCTTGCCTAACTTTTGCAAGGGGAGGAAGACCAATGACCATGGTAGACTGATGACCTTGCCAATGGTCATGTTTACGAATGGCCAACTTACCAACACCAATCAACCAAGGGTGACAAATAAGTAATAAGTATTGTAATAAGATGGTAAGAGGTGGGTAAATTGTCACTCTTTAATTGTGCAATGATTTGTAGGTATAAAGTATTGATGCAACATTAATTGGGATATAATTATGAAGGCATGATTTTGGATTTTATGAAGTAACTCATGAATACCTATGTGGCATTGCAGGAATCAAATAGTCAAGAATCAAGAACAAGCCCCTCCTTGTCAAAGACCCTCTCAATAAGACAAAAATATATTCTTGATTTTGTAGCAGACCAATAGTGGCATCAAAGTGAGCATGTATAAAGTGGGATACCTCTAATTCCAGAGTACAAGCACTCTAGATAATCTGATAGCACATCACCAGTCACTCCAAGAGTTGATAGTAAATTGTGAGTTGGCCACCTATATTAGAGCCTCAAGAAAACCCATCCATTCCACAACTTGTAAAACTGCTATCTAATACTATCACTTAGAAAGGAAAGCCTTCAAGATGAAATTCAATGTAAAGAAGGGAGACCACTGGGAGACTTGGGAGGCCATCATCGACCTCTCCTAGGAAGTAGTAGAAAAAAACACTAGGCATAAAGAGGAAATCGAGAAAATATGTAAAAGTATAGAAAGCTGGTGTAGTAGTGTCGCAGCAATGGAAGGATCAAGTTGTAACACAAAAGGGGGCTCTTTTGGCTAGTGTATAGGATGAGGAGTTGAAAGTCATAGCACAAGTGCTCCACTATCTCTTCACTTACAACAAGCCCACAACCAGCTAGCTAAGGATTTCAAAGTGATTCATGGTAGACATTATAACACAGAATATTATTAATTAGGACCTTAATGCTTTATGGTTGGAATGCATCACCGAGTCTCTCACCAGGGCCCACAAGGTCAACGAGTGAGACATGGGCTCAAAAGTAAATTTCATGGAGGCAAAGAACACCATCATAAAGTATGGTGGTGCTTTGTATCATCTCATAGAAGTTCCTCTTGGTGTTGCTATAGGATATGTGATATTTGTTGAGACTAAGGAGAGAGAGGCTTTGGATGTGCATGATGTAGATGGCCCACCAATTTTTTATGTTGAAGATGATGTTAACATGAGGAATTTCATGTTTTTCACCCTCATAATTTTGTGTAAAAGGGCATGAAAACATAATTTTCAAATAAAAAAAGGCTTTATATGCTAGATTTGAAGTTTCTAAGGAAAGTACTATCCATTTACTTGATCAAACTAAACAAGGTAGAAGCATCCATTGACCCTACATGGACATGCATATAGTGAGAGCCCATGTTGGTAGTCTCAATTGTGTGAAGAGGATTTTCATAGTGATCATGATCCCTTAGTTTTTACTTTTTGTACATCTTATGGCCTAGAAGAAGATAAACAACAAGTTGTAGATTAGGGTTATGATGACCCTAATTTAGAGATGAATCTAGAGGAGGAATGTAGAATGAAGATAGCCAAGGTGAGCCTTTCTTGAATAAAATTCACTCTAAGAAAATAATATTTATATGGGAATTTAGATACCTTACAAGAGGGAGTGTGGGAAGGATATGAGCAAGAGAACAGGGAAGATAGTAGTGACCTAGAAAAAGAGTCTCATGAGAACCTTGTAGTGCAAGAGATTGAAGAACATGATGTGGGAGTACTTGGATCTCCTTCTTTATATGAGTTCTTTAGGGAGTATTGGAGTGTATTATGAGATGGGGAGGATGAGAATTTATATGAGAAGGATAAAGTTCAATAAGAAAACTTATGTGCAGGTATATGTATTGAACACTTGCATTATTGTAGGCTAGGCACAATATTACTTGAATGCATTAATCTTGCCTTATGTGAGCATTGTGTGCCGAATTTGCAATGCATATATTTTGAAAATGGCATTCTCTCCAAGAGAATGGGTGCACAAGCATAAGCTCCATTGGCTAAAGCATCTTCTTCCTTATATGTGGAGAAGGGTCATGGAGGAGCCCATCTAATGGGCGATAGTGTAAGAAAATTGTTTTCTTTTGCTATCAAGGAGAGTTTGAAAGCCTAGTTGGGAGGAGTGTAGATTCTGTTATCATTGAGAGGTGAGATTGAAAGGAGTGTTGGGATGTATCTATGTATATAAGGCCCATTGTGTTTTAAATTATGCACTATTTTTCTATGTGCATATTTATTGGGTCTACTATAAGTTGATATCTTCACAGTATCATCATATTTGAAGGTTTCTATTTTCAATGCTAGTTGGTTTTGAATTTTTGTTGGTATGTCATAAGGATGCCTTGGGAAAATTTTATGTGTGTATTAGTATGTATCTAGGCTTTATGCTTATGAATATATGTGTCTAATGGAAGGTGATCAAGGCTTATAGAGGGTTTATCCAAATGGCTAAACATAGAAGGAATCTAGCCACCATGTGGAGTTCATATGAAGCTCTTGGAAAAGAGAAGCTTGTGGAAGGAGGGATATGTGAATGATGATAGGGCCTTCTTGGAGGACAAAAAGGGCATTGTCTCTCATGGTTCAATCAGGATGTCAAATTGATTAAAGTGTGGCCCCAAGGGCACTCCTCTCTATTTTTAAAAATTCTATGCACAATCCAAAGGGGAGGCCATCTAAACATCAAGGTATTAGTTAGAAGCTAACCAAGCCTAAGAGCAGCATATTGGTGATCAGCATCGATCACAACCTAAGTAATCCTAGAAGGGGCTCCACCATGTTCAATTGGATCACTACCCATGATTGCAAGAAACTATGTGGGACTATAGCAAGAGAAGAGCATTTGATAGAGATGACAGGTTGAGTTGCTAAGTAGTCTAAGACAACTGAGAAGAAGATGAAGAATAGATCAAAAAGAAGGGTGAGTACATCCTAGAGCCTCAACACGGTAATACATGACCAAGGATTTCATTCAATATTGAGTTCAATTGAGCAACAACTAATGCTAAGTGCAATACCCAAAAGAAATAGTGGGATGGGAGTTATGTGCATTGGTAGCCATACAACTATCCAAAAGACACACCCCACCCTTCTTCTAGAGCCTAGGAGTCCATGCTAGAACATGGGGTGACTAATTTAGTCTGTAGGAGGGAGGTTTCTTCATCTTTATACTCTTTTTCATAAGGAAGAGACACTTTTGGAGAGCTATGTGCTTGATCAAGAGGGGAGCCTCTATGGAGTTCCTAGATGAAAACTGCAATGTTTCTAACTAAACAGAAGACCTCGAGGATCCTAACAAGAGTATACTTATGAAGTCAAGAACTTTTGATCTAGACTATTGAAAAAGAGCACTCCTAGAGGGTAGTTAGCTTAGCTTTAGCAGAACGGCTTACTTCGATGGTTTGAGGAGCTTCTATAGTAGAAGCATGACATCTACAAACTCATGAAGTGAAAGAACAAGTAATATTCCTTGAGTAAGGAGGGTTGATTGAGGCTTGTGGATCATGAGGGATTAGATTGGGGGACTAGATTTTACATATATTTGCAAGGGACGAGGGCTATTGATTGCAAGTGTCATCATACATATTGCAATGAAGAAACAAGCCAAATGCACAAGCCATTACAATGACAATAGCCACACTCAAATAGGAAACATGAGCTTGAGGAATAGCTACATCATGTTCCATATATGCTAGGGCCCCAAAGTTAGCGAGCGACTATTGACTTCAGGGTGAACTTGCACCAGCATCAGGTGATCAAATACAAAGATATATTGAGCCTCTGAGCATTCAAAAGAGCTACAAAGTATAGAATATCAAGGCATTTAGTCGATTATAGGCCAAGCAAACCATATTGAGCAATTAAAGAGGAGATACAAAATGAATCAAAGGATGAAGAAGCTCCTCAAATGGTTGGTTTTGATACCAATTGAAAGGTAGAGCCTAAGTGGAAGCACATAAGTGGGCCCTTATTCAATAGTCAGTAAAAGAATAAATAATAAAGTGACAGTGATGGGTGCCCACCACCTATAGTGTAAAAGTGTGCATGGTCACAGTGTGTGAAATAAATATAGACTGGCATAACATAGGTGCCTTTACCCCCAAGAATCACAAAAGCTTTTTTTGGCTAGCTACAAGAACTACTTCATTGATGACTATCCACCTTAATTGTCACCATCTAGAGAATAGTTAAACCATAAGATTGAACAATTTCTTAGAGTTTCTTCTCCACATAAGACACCTTATAGGCATAGCCCACTTCACCAAAAGGAAATTCAAGGGCAAGTCACTAAACTTCTAGATAAAGGCCTCATTCTTCCTAGTTCGTCACCTTTTGGATCACTTGTACTTCTTGTTGGGAAGAAAAACAAAACACACCGCATGTGCATTGACTATATAGCACTTAATAAAGTCACTATTAAAAATAAGTATATTGTACCTCATATTGATGATCTACTAGATAAATTAAAGGGAGCTTTACTTTTTAGTAAAATTGGTTGAAAATCAAGATACCTTTAAATTAGAATGGATATTGTTGAGATGATTAAACCTACTTCTTGCACACAATTTGGTTGCTATAAAATTGTTATAATGCCTTTTGGTTTAAAGAACGCACACACCACTTTTGCTAGGCTTATGAACAAATTTTTATTGATTATAAACATTTATTCATTGTTTTTTAAAACCATATTTTGGTTTTAAAAAATAAATAAAAAGAACAATTATAAATATTTTTTGATTTACTAAAGACCAATCACTTGTATGCTAATCTCGCTAAAAGTGTATCATTTTAAGATCAAATTAAATATCTCTAGGCCATATTCTTTCCATCCAAGGTATTAGTATAGATCCAAAGAAAGTGTGTACTATTAATGAGTGGCTCTTTCCTAGAAATGTGCATGAAGTTCTTTTTTTTTTTGGATTACTTGGTGCTTATAGGAAGTCTCTATGTAATTTTTCTTTAATTGCTTTACCCGTAACACTTTTAATATATAAAAATATTATTTTTTGTTGGAGGGCTAAATGTTTTTGATTTCTTATAATATTTTTTGACTCATGCTTCTATCTTGCAATTGCTTGATTTTAACCAGCCTTTCTTTTTGGCTGTCACTAATGCTAATGGCTCACGAATAGATGATATACTCATATAGAATGACTAGTGCCCATTGCCTATGAGAGCCACAAATTAAAAACTTCTTAATAGAATTATAGCACATATGACAAAGAATTATTAGCCATTCTCCATGCTCTAGATATTTGGAAACATTACCTTATGAGTTCCAAAGTTTTAATGAAAACCAATCACCCAGTCACATAAAGCTTTTTTTAGTTCTGTTATTAAATTTTTACAGGCATATTAAGTGGTCTTCTTTTATTTAGAACTTCCATTCTCTGATTCAGTATCAACCAGGACATTCTAATATATAGTTGATACCCTTAGCCATCATCCTCCCCACGACCATATTTCTACTCATCATATTCTTGGTTTTAAAAATATTTAAAAATTTATTTAAATCATATTATTTCGATAGAAATCCAATCTTTTGATTCCATTATTTCTACTTACTCTTCTTATCTTGATTTTTGTGATGTATGATGTCATATGCATGATTTTAACATTATTGTTTTCAATTATTTTACTTTTCTTAATGGATTTTTGTATTTTCAAAATAACTTGTATGTTTTTTTACCATTTAGAGTCATGGTTATGAACAAAATACATGCATTACTCTATATGAACCATATATGTATTCAATCTACTTTCATTGATTACAAATTTTTTTTCTATTGGTTTAATTTAAAATGGCATTGGTCTTATTTGTCAAAGAGTTAATTGACACCATAGCAAAATATTTGGTTTACTCATACCTTCATTTGTTCCTATTGGTTCATGGAAATAGATTTCTATGGATTTCATCATTGCATTATCCACTATCTCAACCCATGATTTGGACATTGTTGATGGGTTTAGCAAATAAGTCTATTTTATTTAATATAAAAAGATTTTAATTGGTCCTCAATCCACCAAGCTTTTTATTAGCACTATCTTTTTGCACCATGATTTTTCCCGAACTCTTTAATCTGATAGTGATCGTCACTTTTGTAATCATTTTTGGGTTGCTTTATTCAAGAACTTAGATTCCAAAATGGACTTCACGTATACTTTCTATCCTAAAAGCAATGGTAGTCAGTTGATCGAGGCTACTAATAGCATTGCATTATCCTAGACCTCTTTGATCTTATACAGTTGATCAACCTAACAATTGGGACCAACATTTGCCTATTTTACAATTCGTTTATAATAACACACCTCACTCTACTATTGATTGAGCACCATTTGAGATTGTATATAGTAAAAAATTGCCTATTTCCATGACCACTATAACTTTCGACATTCCCATTGTGCCAATGCTTTTGCATCTAATCATAAGAAAGTTTTAGAGGATTTCACTAAATATATTAAACCATCTTAATTATGCTACACCATTCAAGCTAATAAGAACTAGCATTGTTGCTTCTTAACCCCAAACATGCTATAAAAAATACAAGAATTTATGGATTTTTAATATTATTTAATTATGGCATGATTATAGTTTGTTTTGCATAGGCTTGTGTGTGATACTAGTTGCTTACGCTTAGTAGTTAAATGATAGATAGTAAATTATAGGAAGATAAGATGATGATTTAAATTATTTTTATGGATTTTTAATATTGTTGAATTGCCACATGATTGTAGCTTGTTGTGCATAGGCTTGCACATGACACTTGTTGCTCATGCTCGGTAGTTAAATGTCAAAGACTAATGTGATTTGTGCTTGCTGTAGCAGATTATTAAGTGAAGATATTATTTTTTGAAAAGCGCTTATGGTATACTAGGGATATTTATTGGGTGCTCGAGTAGCACAAAATTATTTTATTCTAGATGCATACTCCTTAGCATAATGGTTGTATATACACAAGTGCTAGTGATTATTTGAGGTTTAATTTATAAAATATTGGAATTATTATTTTATTGATGTATATCCTTTTTAGACTAGGATTGATATTTTAGATCTTATTTTAAGAAAGATAGTCCACAT
Organism: Lygodium microphyllum; assembly: GCF_053477565.2. Taxonomy (NCBI): domain Eukaryota; kingdom Viridiplantae; phylum Streptophyta; class Polypodiopsida; order Schizaeales; family Lygodiaceae; genus Lygodium; species Lygodium microphyllum. The sequence goes on from NC_141145.1 coordinate 140,105,808, forward strand.
TGGAGAAAAGAATTTGGAAAGATGAGCTGTGCAATAGAGAAATGTGTGGGCCTATTTTTGGGATGTCTTTTGTATTTTGAGTACCAAAATTTAATAAATATATATATGGGGGATATGCTCACGCATGCATGGGGGGAAGATTGTACCCAACTAGTCTCTCATGCACTTTTCTCTCTTAACTCTACTCTTTGGCAATTAGTTATCTTATGATTTTTCTAACAATTTTGTGCAACATTATGGTCAATTCTTGCAACAAGAAGAGTTTCCCTTTAATTCTTTTCTCCCATGTTTGATGTGGTCTATCCTTTTGAGATATGAATGTAAGGGCCACAATGGGATGAAGACATTTTCAAGATTGTGTAACAAGGTGAGGATGTAGACATCCTAGATGTAAACATGCATCTCATGGAGCATGCGTTAGAGCATATGGTGGATGATGTCAGTCATGTGGGAAAAAGCACCAAAGGATGCATCTATACAAAATTTCCAAGGTATGAAAAGTGAAGAGTGAAGAGTTTTCTTTTTAGATTCATTCTTGCCTTTTCAGATTAGCATATGCCTTTTATCGGTCCTTGGCAACTTGAATATCTTGTTTGATTATCTTGATTTGATCATCCATTTCCTCTAACATTTTTCTTGAAGCTTCTACCCTTAGTGTAGGATCGAAAAAATTAAGTGGCATGCGACAATCTTGACCATATAGTGCTTGATATGGAGTCATCGAAATACTTCAATGATAGGAGGCATTATAAGAAAATTTCACTAAGGGTAGATACTGAATCCACCTTTTAGGTTCTTGCTGCAATATGCTCACACAATTTCCTCAATCACTTGGTTAACTTGTTCCATCTGTCCATCAGTTTGTGGATGATAAGTAGTATTGAAACAAAGTTGGTGGGTTCCAATGGCTTCAAATAAACTTTTTCAGAAATGTGATGTAAAAAGAGAATCGCGATCACTGATGATCCTTTTAGGTAACCCATGTAACCTAAAGATTCATTTCACAAAAATTCTTGCAATATTTGAAGCTTTGTAATTGGTTTTTGCTGGAATAAGATGAGTGACCTTTGTTAGCATGTCTACTATCATCATCATTGAGTTCTATCCTCCTTGCATAGAAGGTAGCCCAACTACAAAGTCCATGCTAGTAAACTCCCATTTCATCTGAGGAATGTCAAGTGGCTGGAGTTTTCTTGGTAACTTGACACGTTCAGATTTTACTCTTTGTTGGCAGCTCAGACATTTGGTAACATACTTCAATACATCACCCTTGAGTCTTTGCCAGTAATAGCTTTTCCTGACATCATTAAGAGTTTTTCATAACCTAGGTGTCTTGAAAAAGGAGAGTCATTTTCTTCCCAAATAATCATTCTCTTGAGAGTCTGACTTGAAGGAATGCATAGTCTCATTCTGAAATAAACAAGTCCTTCGTCCTCATCAGTTGAGAATTCTTAATACTTAGTCTTCAATTTGGGATCTTATTTCTTATTCTGGACTTACCAAAAAATTTGTTGATAGTCAGGGTCCTTATTTGCTTCATCCTTAGTCAATTAAATGATAGGATTAGCTAGCATTGATACCATTATAGCCAGAGTGTTTCCTGTAGATGGTTCTTCAGTGATAAGAGCATTAAGGAAGGTTTTACAACTAAGGGCATCTGCTACATTTTCTTTACCAGGTCTAAACTTAATTTCAATGTCATACTCTTGCAAGATTTTGATCCATCGTCATTGCCTCATATTAAAATCAGGCTGAGTAAAAATCCACTTAAGAATTTTATGATCTATGACCAAGGAAAACTTATTTTAAAGCAAGTAATGTCTAAAAAAATTTGAGAGCATGAATCACAAATAACAACTCTAGGTCATGAATAGCATAACTCTTCTCATGGACTTTCAATTTTCTCGAAGAGTAAGCTACAGGATGACTTTCCTACATTAGTACGCATCGTAATGCAAAAGAGCTAGCATTTGTGACAACCTCAAATTCCTTGCTTAAGTCAAGTAGCCTTAAGATAGGAGCAATCATCAAACTCTACTTTAGTTGCTCAAAGCTCTCTTCTTTTTTGTCTTTCTCTCTCCATTTCTAATATTTCTCTCTCCTCATCACTTCTTTCTCTCTTCTCTGCTCTTCTTTCTCTCGCCTCTTAGTTCTCTCCTTGATAAGTGGTATCAAAGCATAGGCTTTTGGTCCATTTGATTTTCTCATTTCAATCATATTTTCTCCAATTTTCCTTCATTAAATGTTGGACAATAGGTAGTACGAGAGCCACATGATATGTACTTGCAAGAGTTCTACTTGAAGCAGAGACTAAACTTGAGGCTCTGACAAATATCTTGGAGAGATTTGGCCAAACTGTGGCTAAAATGGCAGAATAGGCATCCATTACTATTTTGAAGGTAACTTGGTAAATAGGGGCTAATTGGACTTGGAGAAGACTAAAACCTCAATTACCTTTTAGAGCAGAACTTTCTTTTTCTTCTCTCAAGATTTTGGCTCAAGCTTCCATGGTGGCTACCAAGAAATGCAATATCCTACTCTGTAGTGACCTTTTCTTCTTATTTGACCATGGGGCAATGATTCTTCAACCTTTGAGCATCAAATAGAGCACCATACTATGAGTGCACTGATGGAGCAAAGACATCAGAAGCTAGCTTGAAAAATGTGTTCAAATTTGTGCTGATTTTCTACTCTTTGTCCATAGTCCATAGGAGTCAATAATCAACTACCTCTAGCTTGCCTATCATTTGGACTATTGCTTGGCATTGCACTTAGCAATAGGGATGAGCCTTTTTAGGTCACTAATCCTCAATTTTCTTCTTTGAAACCCTAATACACAGCAAGGCAACCATAGCTTCAGACCAAGAAGCTTCAATTTATTCAATATTTGGCTCTTCTCAACTTTCAAAGGTTCTCTACCATCATTTTGGAGCAAGATAGACTTCAATATAAAATGCATTGAAATGATTTCAACATATTGAGGTTCTTGAAGCTTATATTGAAGGATCATTTTGGGGCTTTTCTTCAAGGAGCTTGAATCTTCAACATTCAAGTATTCAAGCAAGCCCATGGCATTGATTCTTCATAGATTCAATCTTATTCGAGATTATATGGGCTGATCTTATGGATTTTTCAAGCTTCATGATGGATTCATGGTGGTGGATAATGGAGGACTCTTTTAATAATTGGACTGAAGCTTACATCAATCATCTCCTTCAAGCTTGATCAAAGTATTCCATTTGCTTAATCTTTGAAATATCTTAATATCCACTTGCTTTAATCTTTTCCATCTATTGATGGGAGATTATTGATCAATTAATTCTTTGAATTGATAAATAGATCAAATATTAAGACTCCTATAATTGATTAGAGCCTATTACATTGAATTTTAGCACTCATTTCAATCATATTCCATCATGGATATCATTTACAATGTCTTGATCTATAACTTTGATTTGATTGTCTGATTTTCTTTGCCCAAGATTGAAATATTGTAAATGGTATGTACTAGCAATCAGTGAGTCACTAAATTGTATTGGTAAGACCCTCTCCCTATTCGTTTTTCCAATTTCAATCCTCTTGCATTTCACGGAAAGAGCTGAATGAAAATTTCAGTAATGCATATCATGCTGATTGATTAGAGTAGCATACCACTTCCATGTTGATATTCCCACATTGAGGAAAAAGGTGGATGCTAGGGGAGATAATGGGACAATAGAGAGGTGATCCTCGCCCACTACTAAAGATCTTGAAGGGGTGCAACCAACCAACCTAGGGGAAACTTTGTCCACCTCCTCCCAATGATTTGGAGCTCGTAGAGGGACATGCACCACTTATTTTGCATGTTTTGCATAGCCTCTCCTGCCTCACACAAGTACATCCTTTGAAGAATTAAAGAATGAAGCACTCTCAAAGGCTTAAGCACCTTGAAGATTAAAACAGGGTGAAACAAGGATTTTATAGGACACTACATGGTATATGTGAGGTGCCCGCCCATCGGCTTTCTAGGCACTCTTTTAGCGGTCTATCGAGAAACGAATCTAAGCGTCACTGCCTAGCACTCCCAGGGAATGTTCCGAGTTTTACCGCCTAGGTTTCCCGAATCCGCCTCGCAACGGAACGTTCATGACCGAACCCACTAGGATCGACCTGAAATTCGGGTTCCTAGTTGTCAAGGTCTCCTATTAGCATTCTAGTGTCGGGTTTTGGACATCCTACTTTACGCAAAGATACCCAATCCGAAGCAGACCCATGCCACACTTGGTTCAAAGAGAATGGGAAACGAGAGGGATGCGCTGCTCAACCTCTCTACCCATAGGGCATAGTCCCATTCCGATCTCCTAAAACAGCATGAATCGGGTTCTAACCTAACAATACCTAAAGGTCGAATGACGATAAAAACTTGTGAGAAGCCTCCCAGTTCTCTGGGACCACCCTGCCGTAGGACGGACCCATCAGGGGTTCCGCCCACCCGCTTCCCTTAATAGCTTTAGTTTTCTAATTAGGTCCTACCACATTTATGTGTGACACTTAAAGTCGGCTTCATTAATTAAGCCTTTTAGGGAACAGGGTTCGTTCGCATAACTTATAGCACAGACACGAAAACAGAGCAAAGCAATCTATTGACAAACAAGTTCAAACAAGTTCCTTAACTTATCTTCAAGTTAATCTTTGTCTCCCCCCCATACAGAAGAAATTATGTATCGCTTCTGTCCAACAGAAGTATCCCTTCTGCCCTGCTGCAGAAGTAACTGATCCAATTCAAATGGCACCACAAACTCAATCATTTATCTAGAATAGGATCTCCCAACATGCCCAAATGTTGGGGGCCACGGAGGTCTTCAACTCCATTCTAGACCTAGCAAGGGGTGTCCAGAGCTCCAACTGACCCGCAAGCTGTCTAGGAGTGAAACATCATTCCCGTGGTTGGCCTTTTCACCACTCGACCTTCGGCCCATGAATCGAGTAGTGCCCTCTCGGATTAATCCGCGGTGCGATCATGGAGGTGATCCACCCGTGCAATATATCCTTCCTTAATTAAATCCTTTAAGAATCAAGCACAAACAAGGCATTCATCCCTAATATCATTCTCCAAGAAAACATTCCTTTATTCCCATGGCGACTTGTCATCACAGACCCTTGCCATGCATTTACCATAAATCACAAGCACTTGGAATAATCATCCAAACAACAACTAACAACCAATTGAATGTAAAAGCATTTAGGATGTTGTTTGATCAATCAACAAAACCAATTGCATTCTTTCCAACCAATGCAAGAATAGACGATATAACATTTCCATCGTATATTTGCTCTCCCCCTTGGGATCTAAGAGCAATACTATGCAAAAATATTTCTTAACACTTCCTTCCTTCGGCTAGGGCATATGTTAAGGGTTCAAACACTTTTCATTATGTAAGTTCTATAGGTCACTTACCTTGATTGATAATTAACCCAACCCTGAATTTGGATTGGCAAAAGTCATCGTTATCCGACGGAACTCAAGACATCTTAGTTTTAACCCTTATGATTAATTTATTGTACTAGCTCTTAGTCAAGTCATGAGGCAACTAGAAAATTATCCTCATATATCAAACATGTTATAGGCATAACCTGTGAATACTTAATAAGATAAGTGCAAGATGATCTCAAGTAATCAGACTCCAATAGGCCTTGCATTGAGCTAGAGTCTAGTTTTTCTTAATATTTGGGCTCTTAGGCTAAGTAATTTTGAAGTATCTAAACTTTAAACTAGTACTTTCTATTCATGATTCTCAATGTCAAATTCTTTTATTAATTATGCTATTTGTAACCCTTGACTATACTTTAATCTAGCACTTGTATGCACAATCTTTTAATGTCGTTCTTTTGACGACTATGCCATTCATAACTCTTGACTAATTCTTCCTTGTAATTGCTCTACCAGCAAATAAGTCATATGTAACTAGGTGCAATTATCTTCCCTTGATATATGCACTTCACAAACTCCATCTTCCGAGTAGGTGAGATGAAATTTATCATTTTCCATGACCTATACTTGTGCATCGTAGTATGGGGCCTAACATATCTCATATGAGAATCAAAGAAAGCATCTATCAATTTGAAAATACATTACTTACGACCGGAACCCCTGTTGGATTGACAGTGATGCCTTTGCCCGAAGCTTTGTTGATGGTTGCAGGATTGTCATCCGCACGCGACATTCTTCGCTTGGAGGCCATCGACCGCAAGTAGACTCAAGAGATTAAGAAGGTGGAATAAATTCAAGATGGGAGAGCGTAAGAGAACATGGTTAAGTCGAGGATCGAGATAGAGGGAATTGAGCTAATTCTCTTCCTTGCAGCCTCTCGGGGTGACTCTTCTCTCTCTCTCTCTCTCTCTCTCAAGCTCTCTTTCAAGCTCTTCCTCACAATCTCTTGGAGGGATATCCTTCTCTCTACCTCTCTCTCGCAGCCTCTCGGGGTCTCCTTATGCTTTTCTTATGCCTCTTCCATGCCTCATATTTATAGTGAACTAGAGAAGAGGGCTTGTGGTTGAGAAGTGGAGCTCTTTGTGGAGGGGTATCTTGGAAAGATCAGTGATCTGATGCTCAGATCATAAATCTGATGGTTCCATTGGCTTCAAAAGAGAGGTAAAATCCCAAGACACTTGATTAGAAAGCTCTTAGTTCACTCCTTCTTCTTTTCTCTGTTCAAAGTGCTGTTCACTGCCTATGTACTGCGATCGCGGCGTGTGCGATTTCGCAAATCCTCTCTTTATTTTTTTCTTTTTATAAAATCTCCAAACTAACTAAAATATCACTTTTCTTTTCTTTTAAATGACATCCAGTTCTAAAAATCTTCATATCTTTTTTTAGGATAATATCTAAAATATCTAAAATATACTAGTTTTGCCCAAAATCTAATATTTTTGGACCATCCAAACTATACACATTAACCTAGTGATTAATATAACTCATAAGTCTCGTTCACGTTGTAATTTACGTGAAGGGTGGCTACGGTCCTTTTCAATTTGAGAAAAATATTAGATTTATGACTCGATTTTTCTAAATAAAATATTTTAAATTAAATAAAAATTATTAATAATTAATGTTAGTTAGTTTTTACCTTAGTTAGTCTTTAGTTAGTAATCTTACTAACTTATTAATTGACTAACTAACTTTCAAACTAACCAACTAACTTTTATTGTGTGGAAATATTACCATATATATAGGTTATTACAGGTACCATCTTCATTATTGAAGTATAGATACAAGTACTATAGGTTGCCTAGAGGTCCTATCCAACTCCCCATAGGGTTTGAAAGCCCTTAGATACTACCATTTGGCTCTCACAGAGTGAAAATAGGGTACTTATAGGTTAAAATAGGGTGCAAGCTTGGACAGTTAATCCTCAAAGATTGAGTTGTAGAATTTTATGTCCTAAACTTGTCATGATGTGCTATCGCTCATCTTGAATAGGGAATTGTTGGCTCCATTTTGAATCAAATAATTTGGAAATTACAGTTTTCTAGCTCAAGTTATAGTGAATTATTTGACAAGGGGCACTGCATGGTTGCACTCCTATGGTAGGTCATAAAGGAAAGCATAAGGTCCATGATGAATATGCTATGCAAATTAGAGATTTCATGTTGGAAAATACACCTTAAGAGAGTCTTGAAGAGCCTCAAATTCAAGGAGAAATTAGTGCACTTAATAATACCATGTGTAAACATGAGAGTAGGCATGCTCAAATTCATATGGAGCACTATCTAGAGTTGAAAATATAATATTGTTTACTAATCAAATGAAGTCCTCCATTGAGAAGTTGGTGGATTCCTCTACCCAAAACAAGGCTTTGATTGAAAATTTAGTGCAATCCAATGCTCAAATAATGGCTCAATTTTTCCAATGGATGCAAATGCAAATGGAAACCGAGGAAGCTAGAGAAAAAACTCAATCAAACAGTGATTTGTGAGTGTCCCACTTCAGCTACCTAATCAAAATGGCCAAAGTCAAGGAACCATTGGACAAAGGGGCATTCCCAATAGTCAATATGAAGTAGGAGAGACCTCACAAAGGCATAATGAATATTTGGGAAATATGAATGGTACTAATTCCCAAGCTTACGGGCCGAATCTTCAACTCTTTAGAGGCCCTCTACCATTGGAAAGATTCCACACTAGTTCTCTGTAATGTGCCCGCCTGAGCTTTCCTTGAGCTTTCTTTGGTGGTACATTCTTAGTAGCCCATCAAGAGATATCCTAGGAAGTGTGATTTGGGATTTTTTTGGAAACCCTTAGAGCTTGCTAACTAGGCTCGCTTGAGTCTACCCCCCAGTGGAAGTTCCAGTTGTTCCCATGAGGAATGACCTGAGTCTTTTTGGTCAAATCAATTATAACGGTTGATTAGTATTAGCAACTCGAGATTCCATTTGGCGTATAGGAATTGCTGGACTGAAACAAACTTATGATGTAATGGGTTCAAAGTGAATGGGAGAAGTATGACACTTTAATCCCTTCTGCCGCCCAGGGTTCTAAAGTGATGTAAGTCAAGCTTTCTAGTTTCTAATGGTCTATCAAAAAAATGTGATTTTAATTTCTTCTTAGGAAAAAGCTCGCCTTACCGAGACCACCCAACCATAGGTCTGGATCTGTCAAGGGGTCCACCCTCCCACTTCCTGGAGAGAGTAGTTTTAATTACCTAATTACCTACCACTTTAGGTTCAACATATAAAAGCAAATTCTTTGAATTATCTCTTGATACAAATTTGCTACACGCCTTTAATTCATGACACAAAAGCAGACTAAAGCAATTCCTTCTTAATAGCTCCTTTTGTTGAGATATTGGCAATCACACCCAACTTAGCCTCTTCGTGTGGAGCAATGTGGGCTCAGGATATAGAATCCCATATGCATAGTGGTGGAAAGTGCATCCTAGTTTATTCCTATAAAGCATTGTATTTGCTCTCATTTTGAAAGCAATGTCATAGTACTTTTGTACTTTCAGCAACATGTTTGTGTCATTGTCAACACACAAGATTGTGTTCATGTGTCAAAGCTTCCATCTTGGAACCTAATTCACTTGTGTAACATTTGGTCTTGATGTCTGTTACCTCATGAGCTCAATCTTCCTCTTTCAACCTCCATACCCATGCTCTAGATCCGACATTTTCACATCTTTTAAAAAAATGACTTTTTACAAATATTTTCTTATTTGAAGGTATTAATCTCTCCAAGTTCCATTTCCCAACTAGTATTAGAACTTCCAAAACACAGTCTGAAAATTGAAGGGTAGTTGGCAGCTTGTAAGAGCCTAAGTAGTTTATGACCAGAGCCCCCTGGTATCCTCACCTCCTCTTGCCAACTAGAGTTCCCTACAACAAGAACTTTCGTGTCATGATTGTCTATACTCACTAACACGAACAAAAAACATGCTGGCCTTGGGGAGGTTTAGCACCATCAAGAACACTACCTTAGTTGGCATTCTGTGCTGATCGGAATACTACCTTAGTCGGCGATCTATACTCAGTCATCCATATTTTAGCCTAATGATTTTAGGAAAGATCAGTACCTAGCTTACAATCACAAATATCTCATTTCAAAGTTATTATACATAAAAGTTTAAAACAAGTTTATTTCCAGGATAAATCCTTTCTTTCCAAAAATAATAATATCAAGACAAATTAGCATAAGTGGAAAAATTAGTGTAAGTAACCCTTTCAATAGTCTTCCTACATTCCCCCTTCCTTGGGGTATAGTTTGGATTGAATCTAAATAAGGATTTCATACTTGAGAATAAATCCCTTGGAGTTTCATGGGTTATCCGTAATAAAAGAAAATCTTGGTTAGTTTAATTACAAATAGTATCCTTTGGCAATTTCATCTCAAGGTCTCTTATATGCGGACGAGGATTAGTGTCGGTGATTACCCATCAGAGGTTATTAAATCTTTTAGGGACACAATACCTTCCTTATACTTACTTAGGTTCATCTTATACAGACCCAAGCTACCCCTTGGAATTTGTGGTTAAGCATTCTTTTAAAAAGATTATATGCAAGAATTGAATAAAATCTTATTTCATGAATGGAGCTTTTGTTGCTCGTTCATGGAATGAAGGTTTGCTAGATGTTTTAATTTTAAAAAAAGGTACATGAGGATCCATGACGGGTTCTTGGCTGATGGTATTCGAGGCTTTGTTTGTAATCCCCATACTCACCATTCTATTTGTAGTAATTGTGTCTGCAACGTTATTGGCAACTCCTGCCGCCGCAACCTTCGTAGCTTACTTCTTTGGGGCAATGGTCTTTGTATTCAAGATTGAAAATGAGATTTTTAGAGAAGAAGTTTGGGGGTAATTAGATCAATGAAAATTTTATTAATAAGGGAAGGCAATCACCAGGAATTTAGAAAAATTGAGAAGAGTCTTGATTCCATAGAGAAATAGGATAGAAGGGATGGAGGATTCAAATTCAGGAGCTTGCAGAGTATCCTCCTTATCTTCAAATGAGGGTTCTCATCCTTGCACTTCTCTTGTCTCACTTTCTCTCACTACATACTCCTAAGAAGGGCCTCTCCTCTCTTGTTTGGACTACCCCAATGGCTTCTCATACCTCGTATTTATAGCTAAATTGAAGAAGAAGGGTTGTGGCCAAGAAGAAGAGCTCTTTATGGAGGGTGTCTTGGTAGATTAGCAATCTAGAAGCTTTGAAGATACAATATAATATTGGCGATTTAATCTTTGAGGTCCAAAGAGGCTGCCATAGATGACATGACTCATTTGTCTAGCTCTTGGATGATCTTGCTCCAATCCAAGCCTCTCGTCAAACCGAGAAGAGAGGGAGATTGCTGGAGCTTTCTGGTTGAGATTGAGAAGGGAGATTTCAGGATTTCTTTCCTATTTTGATTTGCCAAAATTGGGAATGATGAGGGCACCATTTTTTAATAAAAGAAGGGGGGTGGGGTGGCGGCCTATTCTCAACGTCTTCCTCTCATTCTTCTATTTTTTTCAAGCTTTTTAGGCTTTAAAGCTTAAAGCTTTGTGATTTATTTAAATGTGTTTAGCCAAATTCGACTTATGACTCACAACTCTTGTTCACACGTTAACTTTTGTGATGGATGGCTACAATCCTTGTCAATTAGGAAAGATGTGGGGTTATGATTCTCGGGTCATTTTGCTTGAGATATTCTCTGTTTAGTGATTTAGAGTTTTTCAAGTCCATTTTGTGAGAGGTCGGGAAGATTTGAAATTAAAGTCGGGATATCACATCCTCTCCCCCCTAGAGGAATCGAGATCTCATCTTGAATGAAATTGGGGATATTGGTTACATAGTGATTTTTGGTCAATCTAAGTTGCATTCTCTTCAGGGTAGTCTTTCCACTGGACGAGATACTCTCTAAGGGTTTTGCTTCCTAGAGTCTTCTCCCACATGTCAAGTATCTTTTCTAGTTGAAGTTCAAGGACTTCGTGACTTGGCATTACAATATATTGGTTGTTAAGTATATGGTCTGGGTTAGGAACATATGCTTTCAATAGGCTAACGTGAAATACCTTATGTACTTTCAAGTTATTAGGGAGTTGCAGCTTGTAGGCATTTGGTCCTAAACACTTTAGCACCTTATATGGCTCACAATACCTGGGACTTAGCTTCTTGAATTCCCCCAAAGATAAGGAAGTTTTCTTTGGACAAACTCATAGGAAAACCATGTCACTGTCTTTGAAAATGCAGTCTTTCCTTCACTGATAAGGAAGTTTTCTTTGGACGAACTCATAGGAAAACCATGTCACTATCTTTGAAAATGTAGTCTTGCCTTCACTGATCAACACAACCCTTCTGTCTATCCTTGGTGGCTCACTTGCTCATCCATTTCTTCTAGCATTTTCCTAGATGCTTCTACCCATAGGGTAGGATCGAAAAAATTTAATGGTGTAAGACAATCTTGCCCATATGGTGCCTGAAAAGGAGCCATTTGAATACTTTGATGGCATGATGCATTGTGGGCAAATTTGACTAAGGGTAGGTATTGGATCCACTGGTTGGGTTCTCTATTACAATAAGCCCTCACTATGTCATCAATAACTTGCTTGACCCGCTATGTTTGACCATCGATTTGGGGATGGTAAGTAGTACTGAAGCAGAGCTGGGTTCCTAGAGCTTCAAATAGACTCTTCCAAAAATTTGAGATTGAGAGAGAATCACGGTCACTGATGATTCTTTGGGGTAATCCATGTAGCCTGAAAATTTCTTGAATGAAAAGCTTGGTGATATCGAAAGCCTTGTAATAAGTTTTTACAAGAGAATAAGGTGTGCAACTTTTGTTAACATATCAATGACTACCATTATGGAGTTATATCCTCCTTGTACCAGGGGTAATCCAACTATGAAGTCCATGCTGAGATGTCAAATGACTAGATATTTTGTGGCAACTTGACACATTCGCCCTTAATTCGGTGGTAGTTTAGGCATTCGGTGACATATTTGAGTACATCACCCTTGAGTCTTTCCCAATAGAAGCTTCTTTTGACTGTATTAAGAGTCTTAGCATAACCAGGATGACTAGAAAATGGAGAATCCCGAGATTCCCAGAGTATTTTCCTTTTGAGTTCGTAACTTATAGGAATACACAGTTTTTTCCTAAAATAGGCAAGTTCCTCATTTATGGAAAAATCATGATACAATCTTGAGTTTTGGATTTGAATCATTGACAAAATTTCTCTTAACAAGTTATGATAACTTGGATTACTGGGTATTGAAATCATTTTAGCAAGAGTTCCAACCCTAGAGGGTTCCTCTAGGATTAGAGCATTAAGAAATTATTTATGGATTAGGGCATCCGCAATCATGTTCTCCTTGCTTGGTCTATGCTTGATTTCAAAGTCAAATTCTTGCAAGGTCTCAATCCATCGGCATTGTCTCATATTGAGATCTGGTTGAGTAAAAATCCACTTTAGGCTTTTATGATAAGTGACTAGAGAAAACCTATTACCGTGCAGGTAATGTCTCCATAATTTAAAGGCATGAATTACAACAATTAATTCTAGATCATGTGTGGCATAATCTCTTTAGTGGATCTTTAATTTTCTTGAAGCATAAGCTACTGGATGTCCTTCTTGCATAAGCACACAACCCAAAGCAAGAGAGCTTGCGTCAATTAGAATTCTTTATTGAGGTTGGGTAGCCTTAGGGTAGAGGCGATTACCAAACTCTACTTAAGCTTCTCAAAGCTAGATTGCTTGGCGGAAGTTCGTGTAATGAAGACCTGCTTTTTGAGAAGGTTGGTGAGAGGTACAGAGATTGAGGCATAGTCTTTAATGAAGACTCTATACCAACCCGTTAGCCCTAGAAAGCTTTGCACTCCTTGACCATTGTTGGCAGCGGCCAGTCTTGAACATCTTGGACCTTGGCAGGATCCACTAAAATGCCATCTGTCAATACTATGAACCCTAGATATTTAATCTACTTCTGGAAGAAGGCACATTTCTTCCTTTTAGCATATAGTTTGTGGGCTCTCATTATTTCAAGAACTATTCCTAGTTGTGGTCCATGGTCTTCTTCATTCTTGGAATATGTTAAGATATCATCAAAGCTGACGAGGATGGGGTCATCAAGGTAGGGTCAGAAAAATTCTTACATCATTTTGTTGAAGGTGGCAAGAGCATTTGTCAATGCAATGACGTCACAATAAACTCATAATGACCGTACCTTATGTTTAAAAGCAGTTTTAGGGATATATTCCTTCCTAATTCTTATTTGATAATATCCTAATCTGAGATCAATCTTCGAAAGGACCTTTGCTCCCTGGAGTCGGTCAAGCAACTCGTCTATCTTGGAATTGGATATTTGTTTTTCACTATCACTTTGTTTAATCCATGACAATTGATACAAAGGCGAAGTGTTTCATCTTTCTTTTTCTAAAATAGTACCGGAGCTCCCCACGGTGAATTACTTGGCTATATGTATCCCTTGTCTAATAGCTGCTTGAGTTGTTCTTTTAACTCAATGGCTTCAAGAATTGACATTCGGTAGGGCCATTTGGTGATGGGGATAGTGATTGGAATGAGTTGAATTTCATGATCTACTTCCCTTGCTGGTGGAAGCTTTGTCAGGTCTTTCGGAAAAACATCTGCATATTCTTTTAGTCAAGATGGTTGATCCTTGGCTTCACTATCCTGCTTGGCCTTGTAGAGTTTAATTAGATAGACGAGTAATCCTTTCTTTAGTCATTTACTATTCAGGAGGCTTTAGCCAGTACCCTTTTGACATCAGTAGTCTAATCTGAACACTCACAAGTGTATCCCCCGTTTGATCATGAATTCGAATGTGGATGTGACTGCTGCTCATATGGATATTTTGTATTATTTAGCACAAGCTTTCCCTACCAGGTTTCTTATTTTTCTAGAAAGGATATGTTGTATACAGTTCCTCTAGAATGTTCCTTTGCATTTTGTAGATGAGAGTAAAACTCTGGAGCGTCTCAAGTCATTTCATTCATGCACTTTGCAACTCCATTTTGGGGTTGATTATGAGGGGCAGTGAGCTTCGTCTTTATCCCCTTGCTGTCACAAAATGCCTGAAGGCTTTGGACACATACTCCCAACCGTTGTCAGAGGGAAGACACTTAAGTGCCTTATCAGTCGAGTTCTCAACCAATGCCAAGAATTTTTGAAACTTGTCAAGTACTTCGTCCTTGCTACAAATAGGATAAACCCATACCTTTCGTGTAGCATCATCGACAAATGTGACAAAGTATTTCTTTCCTCCTAGAGATTACCCTGGCATCTGACATACATTGAAATGTACTAACTTTAGAGGCAATGATTTCAATGAAAGAGACTTTTTGTGAGATATCTACACATGCGTAGTGTAAACACAATGATCACAGTGCTCAAAATCAGCATAACAAAGATAAGGCAAGTAACCCAAATGAGAAAGTGCTTTCATTTCTATTTGACTCATGTGTCCCAACCGGCCATGCCACAAGGAAACACTTGGTTGCTTGGTCATGGCAACAACATGGTCACACAAACTAGATACATGAAAAGGATACAAAGTATCGCTCTTTGAGCCTCTGGCAATAATCGTAGATCCTTTGCAAATCTTCCATTTCCCATCTCCAAAGATGGTATGAAATCCATCATCATCTAGCTATCTAGTACTAATCAAGCTCTTCTTGAGCTATGGTACATGCCTTACATTTTGAAGAGTGAAAACATATCCATGTTGAAGCTGCAGTTGCACACTGCAATGCCTACAATGTCACATGCATAATTGTCCCCAAGATGGACAACACCATGCTAACCTCCTATATAGTCTTAAACCACTCAAGATGAGGGGTGACATGAAAAGAGACACATGAATCCAAAATCCAATTGTGCATGTCATCATCCATATTGGCTATCAAAGCATGTGCACTAAACATGAAGAGATGAAGAGTACATCATTCCCACTATTGTTCTCATGGCTAACTACATTCACCTCTTGATTGTTACACTACTCTTTTTAGTAGGCTGACTCTCTTTCTTCACTTCCTTGTTGTCATATGTCTTCTTGCCCTTCCCTTTCTCTTTCTTCAATTTATAGCATTCAGCATCTTTATTACGTGATTTATTGCGTCCCTTGCTATCAGATTTTCCTTTCTATTGTGATCTGCCCCTAATATGCAAAGCACTGGAAAACTTACTGGATGCTTTGTTCTGCTGATTCATTTCTTCCATGAGTAGAGCCCTCTCTACATCAACATACAAAAGCATAGCATTAGAATTACTCATAGCAGTCTTAAAGATATCCTAGCTCTCTAGCAAAGTGCAAAGTAAGAACATAGCTTTAAACTCATCATCAATATTGAACTTCAAAGCGGAAAGCTAGCTAAAAATGGAGTTAAAATCACTAAGGTGAGTAGACATTGCAGTACCCTCTTTCATACGCAAATCCATGAGTTTCTTCAACCAATAGATTTTGCTTGCAGCACTCTTTTGGGCATACAATTATTCTGGTCGCTTCCAAATGTCATAATCAGAATCCAACCCTTCAATGTTAAACAATAAGGCATTAGAAATCGATAGCTCAATGGTCAAGCATACAAACTCATTCAGGTCATCCCAATCATCCTGCTCTACATCAGCTGGTTTTGTTCCCTTGTGATAGAAGAGAGAGAGAGAAAGAGACAATGGAAGATGAAGATCTGCTGTATAAAGTGTGATGTATACAAAGATATGCAGATATATACACGGGCGCAGTGCGCGGGACTGCGTGTCTCCACCTTGACGATGCAACCTGCTGTTCACCTCGAAGTACACTGCAGTCTGCACGATCTCCAGCCTGTAATCTGCATGAATCTCCAGCGTGAGATCTGTAATCAGAAGTGTGGGAGGATGTGCAGAACGTCGGCTATAAATAGCTAGGAAGAATGCGCCCAGAAATGGCAGGTTAGCTGCATTAAATGCAGCCGACTGGTCAGTTTGACCGGACTGCCATGTGGCTGGCCGACTGGTCAGTCCGACCAGACTGCCACGTGGCCTGGTGACATGGCTGCCTGCCCGACAGGGACTGATAATCGCTAACACCCCCTCTCAGAGCCTGGACGGGGCAAAAGCCTGAGGGATCTGGCATGTCTCCAAAGTAGAGCCTAGGGAAGCGCCTTCGTAAACAAATATGCAAGATTGTCCTCCGTCTTGCAATACTCCACAACTATGGTTGCATCCAGAAGCTTCTCCCTGATGAAGTGGTACTGGATCTCTATGTGCTTCGTCCGAGCATGGAAAATAGGATTCTGAGCCAAAGAAATGCAACTCTCATTGTCGCATCGCAGCAAAGTAGGACGAGTCTGGGGGCAGCCAAGCTCCTCCAACAATCTCCGAAGCCACACAGCCTCACATGTGGTGGAAGACGCGTCCTAACTTTAATTTAAAATTTTTCCAACTCCTTTGCAAATGGACTTTAAAATCATTAAATAGAGAATATCTCGAGCAAAAAGACCTAGGGATCATAACCCAATATTTTTTGGATTGACAATGACTGTAGCCACCTATCACAGAAGTTACCACGTGAATGAGAGTTATTAGTCATTAGTGTCAATGTGTATAGTATGGATGGTCCAAAAATATTAGATTTTTGGACAAGACTAGCATATTTTAGATATTATTTATTATAAATATCCTAAAAAGATATGGAAATTTCTAGAATATGGTGTCATGTTTAAAAAAAGTGATTTTTTCAATCAATTTTGGAGATTTGATCAAAAAAATGACTGGCAAAATCGTGTATGTCGCTATCGTAGTTTACACGCAACAAACAACACTTCAAATAGGGAGAAGAAAAATGAAGATTTCTAAGCAAGTGTCTTGGAGATTTACCCTCCTTTCTCAGAGTCAACAGAACCATCAGATTTGTGATCTGAGCATCAGATTGCTAATTTTGCAAATATCCCCTCCATAAAGAACTCTTCTTCTTAGCCACAACCCTTCCTCTCTAATTTAGCTATAAATAAGAGGCATGTGGAGCCATTGAGAGTAGTTCGAGCAAGAGGAGAGCGGCTCCTCTCAGGAGTATAGAACAAGAGGGAGTGAGGCAAGAGAAGCACAAGTATGGGAATTTCTCGTCAAGAGGACAAGGAGGATAATCTATGAGCTCTCAAATTCAATTCCTCCACCCCTTCTATGCTATTCCTTCCTATGGAATCAAGACTCTTCTCGATTTCTCGAAATCTTTAGTGATCACTCCCCCCCCAATCAAAATTCTGTCAATCTAATTACCCCCAACCTCTTTCACCAAATTCCCCTTTGTTTTGCGGTCTCGCGATTAAAGACAATGGCCCTAAAGAAGAAAGCTACGAAAGTTGTGGAGGCAGGAGTTGCCAATAATGTTGCGAACACAATTACTACAAATGGAATGGTGAGTACGAGGATTACAAATGAAGTTGCAAATACCATCAACGAAGCACATGTCACATATCTTCACGTATTAATTTTCTTAAATAAAAGTAGCTAGCAGGCCTTTATTCCATGAGTAGGCAACTGAAGTTGTATGTGAAAAATAAGATTTTATTCTATTCATGCATATAATCTATTTGAGGAATTCTTAACCACGAATTCCAAAGGTTAACTTGGGTCTCTACAAGATGAACCTATACAAGTACAAGGAAGGTATTATGTCCCTAAAATATTTAGTATTTCTGATTTTTATGTTGATCAAATGAAATCTATGAATCACAAAAGCTAATCCTCGACATATAAGAGACTTTGAGAAGCAATTGCCAAATGATACAATTCATAATTAAACTAATCAAGATTTTCTTTTATTGTGGACTTTACCCATGAACTCCAAGGGAGTTATCCTCAAGTATGAAATTCTTGCTTAAATTCAATCCAAACTAATCCCCAAGGAAGAGGGAGTCTAGAAAGACTATTGGAAGGTATTGCCACTTATGCTAATTTGTCTCGAAGTTATTTTGCCACTTGCTGATTTGTCTCAATGTTATTATTTTTGGAAAAAAAAAGTTTTTTCTTGGAAATAAACGTGTTAAAAGTTTATGTATAATGCATTGGAAGTAAGATCTTTGTGATTGTAAGCTAGGCACTGATCTTTCCTAAAATCATCAAGCTAAAAGATGGATGACCGAGTATAGATTGCCAACTGAGGTAGTATTTTGGTGAACATAGAATGCCAACTGAGGTAGTGTTCTTGATGGCACTAGACCTCCCCAAGGCCACCGTGAATAAAACCTACTCCAAGGGGTTTTTCTTTTTATTTTGTGTTAGTGAGTTTAGACTAATCATGACGTGAAAGGTCTTGTCGTAGGGAACTCTAGTCAGCACGAGGAGGTGAGGATACCAGGGGGCTTTGGTCATAAACTACTTAGGGTCTTATGAACTGCCAACTACCCTTCTATTTTGAGACTGTGTTCTGGGGGTTCCAATACTAGTTGGGGAATGGAACTTGGAGAGAATAATACTTCAAATAGAAGACATTTTAAAAGTTGTTTTTCTGAAAGGAACTATTAAGAAGAAATTGGTTTACTCTGTTTTTGTATCGTAAATTAAATGTGTGTAATGAATTTGTATCAGGAGATGATTCAAGAAAGCTAATTTTATATGTTGAACCTAAAGTGGTAGGTAATTAAATAACTAAAACTACTCTCTCGAGGGAAGTGGGAGGATGGACGATCCAGACCTATGGCTAGGTGGTCTCGGTAAAGCTGAGAGCTTTCCTAAGAGGAATAAAAATTGCACTTGATGGATCATTAAAAACCAAAAAGATTGACTCACATTGTGTTAGAATCTGCTAATATTAATTAGCCACTAGTAATAGATTTGACCAAAAAAACTCATGGGAGCGGTCTGGACTTCCATTGCGGGGTAGACTCAAGCGAGCCCATTTAGCAAACTTTGAGGGTTTTATCAAAATCTTGGACAATGCTTTCTAGGACATATCTTGATGGGCTACTAAGAACGTACCATTGAGGAATAGCTCGGGCGGGCATGTTACATCCCTCTACTTTAATCAGGTTTGCTTGCTTCCTCTGCAATAAGATATTATAGCACTGCTTTTTCCAAACTACAAAGTTGTGTGCTTCTTCAAGCTTCTTGATATGCATAAGATGATTGTCACTGCTGCTAGCCATGATTCACAGCCAAATAACTATATGATAGTAAATAATAGCTAATACCAAGCAATGAAAGCTCAAAAATCCACTCAGTAGTATGTTAGGAATATCCCCAAGTATGTAGCAGCAAGAACGTACATCAGTTCATTTGCCCAAAATGCCTTAAAAAGCATTCAATGACAGTAAACATACCAATTTTCTGACAAAAATAGAGTGCAATCCTGAAATTTTTGACAATATAGGTGGCTATCTTGCAATTCAAGGGTGCAGTCTTGAAATTCCTGACAATACAAGTGATTGTCTCACAATTCAGGAGTGCAGTCTTGACATTCAGGAAAAACCTGTCTTAAAAATTCAGAATTAAAATAACCTCTCAGATTGACCAAGATTGAGCTCTAAAGATCATGCAAAGCTACTCAAAACATCACCATAATGTTCATGTATAGAAACATATCAAATTTCCTGACAATGAGGTATGATGTCCTGAATATGCAAGAAACTATCTTGAATGTACAGTAGTAGACCGGTAGGTAAAGCTGATCCAAAAATGAGATTTAATCACTTCTCAAATGCATTCAAGAATCAAATCCAAGCATGTAACATCAACCATAAACATAAATACATGGTATAGAATGCTTGAGACCAAGTCTAGAAGCAAGACATAATGCATACGCAATCAAAATGTCAATTAGTCCTATTATTCTAGTAGCCAAACCTCTATCAAAACCAAGAAAAATGATGACTCTAATCACCCCAAAATGATCTCTAATCATGGACGTAACATCTCCAAGTCATGTAGCACTGAATGGGCATCAAATAGTCATCATTTGAGCATCAATATCAAGAGATCAAGTGCTTCCTTGTTTATTACAGATTTGAATACTGTGTATTTCAAACATAAAGCTAAATGTATATCAGACCCAAGTGTAATACTACACTTCAATGCTCAATGCTAAGCATTAGATGCAAAGTCTGGAGCACAATGATGATGCCAAATGAAGAGGAGCAGTTGTTGTAGGTCCTAAGCATGCTGAAAACTAGATCTGCATACCCACATTGATGACACTTTCAGCTATGAAGAGATTGGAAATGCTAGTCCAAGTGTTGGAGAGGTCCCTAAGTGGCCAACGATGGCTGCCAACAAGCTCAAATGAAGAGAGAAGCTTCAAACCTTGCTGCCCTACCTGCATACTCTTCACAATGAACTCTTCTTCAACTTCAAGCTCCTATACTTGAAGAAATGCCAAGCTCTGATTACTTGAACCAAGCTCTGATACTGGTTTGTTGAACTAGTTGCAATGGAGTTTCTATGTAGAGATGCAGGTTGAGAGAGAGAAGAGATAGAGACACATGATTTGTGGTACTAAAGAGTGTACCTCAATAATGATTTTAGATAGGTATATGTACTATATACAACCTGGCCCTTACAGGCAGATACATGGGCACTACCCTTTATCCCAACAAACACTTGGTACAATTCCATGGGACGACCCAATTAGGATTTTAACCCACCAGCATGTAGCTAAGTATCATAAAGTATAAGCCTAGACTAGTTGTTGAGATGGCAAGCTCAACATGTGCGGACATTGATGGACGGACGGCCTAGCTAGATGGGTCCACACATCTACACTTAGCACATTGGTGGTCATTATGATACTCACATGGCCACTGACTTATCACTTATTATATTTAGTTTGTTACACCTACCTACAGTTGGCAAAGACATAGCGCCAGTCGATTAGTGTAGTCGGTTATGCACTGTTTGACTTAGTAGGCCATTTTCCTTTATGTTGTATCTTATCGATGCTTTGTGTACATTGTATAGTGTATGGAAGAAGAAGAAGAAACTAACAAGAAAACGTTTTGGCCTCTATCTCTCTTCTTGTGTTCTTGAGTGAGCTTCCTCTTGTGTATACAATGTGTGTTTGGCGCATCAGCTCAAGAAAATTCCCCCATCATGCGATTCTTGACATGGTATCAGAGCCGCGCCACTGAGAGAGGCTAATTTTTGAAGGCTAAAGTGAAGGATAAGAAGCAAGGTTTGAGCAAGCAAGCAACGGGTAAGAAGCTCTTCCATTCTTCCACTCTCTCTCTTGGATAGTGCCTGTGGAGGCACCGGAAGCAGGTCGAGTAAAAATCTCAGATTGCTGTGAGATTTGGTGTGTAAGCAAATCACTATATATTCTATAGATC
The DNA here is from genome assembly GCF_053477565.2 of Lygodium microphyllum. Lineage (NCBI taxonomy): Eukaryota > Viridiplantae > Streptophyta > Polypodiopsida > Schizaeales > Lygodiaceae > Lygodium > Lygodium microphyllum. The sequence continues at coordinate 140,127,579 of NC_141145.1, forward strand.
TATCCTCTAGGGCTTTCTCACAGTTATTTTGGGCGTCTGAGGCCGTTCTAGGCCCCATTTTAGAGCCGCAAGGTTACGGACAATAGTTTCAGGGTACACTGTGATTTCGGTTGTATTGACCGAAAGTGGGTGCGTAGGTTGCTGATTGCAAATCTATAACTTTTGAGGTGTTTGTAGGAAGAAAATATAAGGTTTATCTGCAAACAGGTTGCAGATTACATGTACTATTGAGCAATCAGTGAAAAAGGTTGCTTGGTGTATTGCTGTGCACGTATTGTAAAAGATTACAGAAGACTAGCTTGCTGTGTTGTATCCTTGTTTGTGATAATGATAGAGAACAATGGAAATCCCATTATTAAGAAGCTCGACAAGAACAACTACCCTTCATAGAAGTTTCGTGTGATGAACTTCCTCATTGGAAAGGGCCTTTATGAGTTTTTTTCAGGTGAAGAAAAGGAGCCAGAGCTGGGTATCCCTCCGACTGCAAATGAGTTAAAAGCATGGAAAGAGTGGAATGTGAAAGACAAAAAGGTGATTTACTGGCTATCTGCAGTCATTGATATTACTATGCTGGGACATATCAGGAATGCAAAAACTTCACATGCAGCTTGGACAATTTTTGACAGCATGTTTTCAGTAAATACAAAGGCATGAAAGATTCAACTCAAGCAAGAGTTGAATGCCTTGAAGAAAGGGAAAATGTTTGTCAATGAGTATGTGTTGAAGGTGAGGCGCATTACAGATGCTTTAGCAGCGATTGATGCAATGCCTGATGATGATGATTTGGTTTCATCCACTCTGAGGGGCCTTAACAATGGGAAGGCATGGAAATCATTTGTTACTTCAGTATATGTACGGAAGCCATTTTCAGATTTTGATGAGCTGATCTCTCTCATGATTATTGAAGAGATCAATATGTGGGGTGATTTGCCTGAAAGAAATAGTGAACAGGTCCAAGCATTTTACTCGAGTTCAGGAATGGGACATGGTAGATCCTCTTCGAGAGGCCGTGGTATGGGACGTGTTGGCGATAACCAGCAAAACAGGTTCAATCAACAGTTTGGTGAAATGCAGATTTCTGGAGGTAGAGGAAACTTTAGAGGCAGGGGAAGCTCTAGAGGAAGAGGTGGATGGCAGAACAGAGGCTCTGGAAATTCTACTATTATTTGCCATTATTGTGGCAAAACATGACATATTGTAGCCAATTGTTATGCTAAGAAGGATGATAATCGCAGTAGTAAATTGCAGCAAGGAAACTATGCATCGTCTTCACGACAAAATGAAGACAAAAATGAGCGTCTGTTTGTTATGCAGCATATGATGAATGCAGTTACAGGAAAGGGAACACATGATTATGTATGGTATATTGATTCAGGTGCATCTAATCATATGATCAGTCATGTTGAATGGTTTGGAGAGATGCACGACTTACAAAATCCAGGCTATGTGCAGACGGATGATGATTCATGCCACATTAGAAAGGTTCCCTTATCGTGGTATGATGGTCAGACAAAGAGTCTGACAGATGTATTACATGTGCCATCAATTACAAAGAATCTAGTGTCTGTTGGCCAAATGGTAGAGTAGGGATTGTAGGTCCGATTCAATGCAAAAGGTTGTTTTGTAGAAGACTTTAATGATAAGGCAGGTTGGTCACAAAAGGAAGTAGAGTTGGCTGAATGTTCACTTTAGATGTTGGAATTCCTGCAATGGATGTTGCTATGTATGCTAAAGGAAAAGGAGTAGTTGCAGATATTGAAATATGGCATAAACGTATTGGACATGCAAATGTGCAAAGGCTAAAATTAATGCAGTCCAGAGGATTGGTTACAGGGTTGCCTTCTTTTAGAGTTGCAGAATTGCATAAAGTTTGTGAAGCATGCCAATTTGGTAAGCAGGCAAGACAGCCCTTCTCGCATGATAGAAAAGTGAGTAGAAAAATACTTGATGTAGTGCATAAGATGTTTGGGGGACCTACACAAAATGTATCTCTTGGTGGCAACAAATACTTTGTCACATTTATTGATGACTATTCAAGGAAGTTATGGGTATGCTTCATGAAGGAAAAAAGTGATGTGTTTGAGCACTTCAAATCTTTTAAGGCAGCTGTTGAAATAGAAATAGGCTTAAAAGTAAAGTGCTTGAGATCAGATGGAGGGAGAGAGTACCTCTCTAATGAGTTCAGTGGATTCTTAAGGACTCATGGGATAAATAGACAATTTACTTGCAGGTATACCCCACAGCAAAATGGTGTTGCAGAAAGAAAAAATAGGCATATTGCAGAAGTTGCATGGGCATTAATGGCTGAAAAGAATATGCCCAAATATTTTTGGTCCAAGGCTATCCATACTGCTATTTACATTATGAACAGAACTCCCACAGATGCAGTTCATGGGATGACTCCTGAAGCATGCTTTACTGGCAAGAAGCCTGATGTATCGCACTTGAAGGTATTTAATTGTGTTGCATACATTCATGTGCCAGATGAGCTACGGAAGAAGCTTGATCCAAAGGCAGAAAAATGTGTTTTTATTGGATACTCTTTAGAGCATAAAGGGTATCATTGTTATAACCCTATCACAGGTGAGTTCAGAGTGAGCAGGGATGTTATCTTTGATGAGATGGAAAGTTGGTATACACCTGCTAGTGATGTTTTGGATGATGATAATGATCAGGACAGCTATGTACAGAAAGATAAACAAGAATCACACAGTCTTAGTGGACCAGAAACATCATCTGGTACTACACCTATAGTGAGTCCTTGGTTTGGGAGACTAAGGAGTAGCTCCACATCTTTAGGTGGATCTATAAGTGTTGCATGGAAGGACAAAGGAAAGAAGAAAGTGTTGGATGGTAATGATGCATCTACCAATCATTTGGGATTTGATGGAGATTCTAGTGGTTTGGAGAGTTTGGATGATGAGCTTGGCATTCCTTCAGTCAGGACGCCAAGTGTACAGAGAGATCATAGTAATGTTAAGGCTCCATTGAGTGATCCAGTGGTACGCAGATCTTGCACGGTCAGATACCCTATTAAAAGATTTGGTTTTGAAGGTTATGCAGCTCACCATTATGCTTATATGGTGAAACTAGTTGAGGATGTTGAGCCCACTTGTTTTGAGGATGCTGTTGGTCATGCTCATTGGGATGCAGCAATGGATGAGGAGATGGCTGCATTAGAAGCCAATAAGACTTGGGATTTGGTACCCTTACCTAAGGGTAAGAAAGCTATTGACTATAAGTGGGTTTACAAAGTCAAGCATAATGTAGACGGATCAGTTAGTGAAGGGGATGCAATGGCAATAGAGAAGGAGAAGAGGAAGATGCGGGAGAGAAGAGCACACACAATGTAGGTGCTGTCCAACTAAACTAACAGCCTTATTACACTATCATATTATATATGAATAAAGAATGGGCGGTCCAGAGGCCTTTTACCCCAACAACCTCCCACTAAAAGGCCAATGTGGCCAGGGAGTGAAAACAAAGAAAAGAAAAGAAAAAGACAAGGTGAGGAATCATAACATCTCACCCAATGCCCAATCGGAAAGCAAGCTGTGCAAGAATTGTCGAGAACCTTTGCAAAGAAGAGTCAAGCATCCCTGAGTCCATGACATCCAGGAGATAAGTGATCCCGTAGCTCCATACAACGGAGCAATCCAAGAATGCTTCTCATGAAGTAAGCACAACTCATTAGTGCATGGCTGTAAAGCATCAGAGTCACACATAGCATCAGCGTGGCACATATAAGACAGCGAAGAGGAGTCAAACTCTCCAGAGTCAATCACTAAAAGAGGGCCAACATCCCGGGCACTTGTCCAACGGGGTCTCAAGACTACATGTGGCCTCAGCGAAGTGGAAGACTGACATATGGCTGGCTGTCTAGCCTGCAAAACTACAAGAAAATGGCTCTCATGAGCCTGCAAGGGGTCTAGCAACTGACCACCAACATCCTGACCCTGATTGCTACGCATAGCTATGTCATGTGGGCTAATAAGTGCCTCATTTTCAACATAAATAGCTTGCTGTAATGGCACTGTAGCTGCTATAAAATCAGCCATAAAGCATATTGAACGCTCATCAAGAGGGCTAAGAGGTGTCTGCATCTCATAGAAGACAGCATGACGGCTGTGTATAACCTGCTGGGCTTACAAATCCCATAATCTGTAGGCCTTAAAGTCACCATCTCCATAACCAAGGAGGATACATCTATGTGACATAGGCTCATGTGGCATATGTACAGATGCTTGGCAACCAAACATCCTCAAGTAATCATAGGAGGGTTGCATGCCACTCCATGCCTCATGGGGTAATACCATCCAAGGTCAACCACAGCGCCATGTTAACCAAATAGACTGATGTCATAAGGGCCTTAGCCCAAAAGCCATAAGACAACCCATCTGTGGTAAGCATAGAAGCAACCTTTGCCTGTAAGGTCAAACACATGCCATGAGCAATCCCATAATACCGTGGGCACAAGAAATCAACGCCATACTGCTGACAAGAGATCCAAAAGCTGGGAGAGAGAGCATGACTCTCATAATCTATCTGCAACAAGCACCTAGGCCTGCTACCAGTAGAATCCATAAACCTATCAAGCATAACTGTAGCATCCTCAATTTGCACCAAGGGAAAATCCCAAACACGATGGGTAGCATGATCAACAAAGGTCACAAAGTACAACGCTCTACCAAGTGACTGGAAAGGCATAGGTCCATATACTACACAATTGGCAAGATCTAGAGGAGCATGCCTCATATGATCGCCATAAGCCAAGGGGGCTCTGCAAGGACCAAGAGTACAATCAGGGCAAGCATCAAGATCTGTAAGCGACATAGGAGGGATCAATGAGTCTAAACGAGATAAGATCTCCATCTCTCTGTGGTGCATATGGCCTAGGCGATAATGCCATAACAATGCATGTGGTATCCGGATAACTGAAACCATAGAATCTCCCACATGAGAGACATGCACTGGGTAATGAGAACCAACTCGAGAACCTCTAGCCAAAACCAAGCAACCATGACAGATCTTCCATGACCTATCTTGAAGAGAAATAGAGTAACCTGCATCATGCAATTGACTGACAGAAATCAGGCTCTTACTGAGCATGGGAACATGTAGAACATCCCTAAGCATAAGAGAAGTCCCATTAGGCAAAGCTAGGTGTATGTTCCTTGTACCAACAATAGCATAAGTCTGCTCAAGGCCCAAATCAATACATCTATCAACCTCCCTATAAGAAGAGAACCATGCTCTATGAGGGGTAACATGACAAGATGCCATAGAGTCAAAAAGCCAATCAAAGGCATGGGCCTGATCATTGAGCAAGTAAGTTGTAGGGAAACTAGATGATAGGAGGACATGCTCAACTGCATCATCATGGATAACTGCATGTACCTCACCACTAGAAAGAGTGGTAATACCTACTGCATCACTGAATCTCTGCTTATGTCGAGTTCGTCTCTGTCTATGCTGCTCTCTAATCTGTCTAAAACATTTTCTTTGAACATGCCCAAGCTTCCCACAATGGAAGCAAACAACATCTGAAGTAGAAGAACCTGTAGAAGATGACAAGGAATCCAAATCATCATGAATAGGGCTATCCATAGCATCCACAGAGCTCAAGCAGTCGAGGGTTGTCCCAACATAGGGAACCTACTCATAAAGACAATCATCTGCTAGTACATCAGTGGTAGAAGCATGCTGCAAATGCTCATGAAACCTCAATGGATGGGAGGACATAAAGGCATCAATCAAGGATGCAAAAGCTTCCACATGAAGAAGAGTCATAGCCAACTGCATGACATAACCAACCACAGTACAGTAAAGCATAAGACATCTGTCATGAGAGCATATGATATTCAGCCATGAAATCAGCCCATAACCATATGCATATGCATAGCTCTGCAGCAGCAGTACATCATGCCACCAAGGAACATCCAAGTCAAGTAAAGACCGACAAGTGGCAAAGCATCCTGCAAGAGTCAAGCTCCAAGTGAAGCCCAAACATCTATACAACAACATCCAAATAAGTGGCTCTGTAAGGTATACAATAGTAGACCATGTGCATAGATGGGTAAGCATACATAGCATATGCTCTCTAACATGGACGGGCAATAGGAGCCCAACTAGCATAGAAGCTAGACAACAGAGGAGTAAGAAAGCCATAACTGTAAATCCCAAGCACTATCCAAGTCCACTGATTAGTAAGTATCCTACATATCAAATGCAAACGAGCAATCACAGCTCAATAGGCAACTGCCAAAACAAGGGAGCAGTTCACTGCTCAATACCTATAAGTGCATCCAAGTAATAGCCAAGATCCATAATCGAAGCATCAAATCCCATATAGCATCCAAGGTCGTAATGGAAAAAGCCAAGTTGTAATGGAAAAATCCAAGTCAGTGTCCAACTGCTCAAGGGAATACTCAAATGAATGTTGAGATGAGCTCAAACAACTGCCATCCACAGCCAAAGCATAAAGCATTCACCAAGACATCATAACCCGCACTGGGTAGCCTAGGCATAAACCATGTCATAGATGAAATGCCAGCTGCAAAGAAGTGACAGTCAAACCCAAATCAAGCTCTAATCTCAGCTTAAAAGCATTTCGGAGCATAAACAAGACATGTGGCATAGTCCAAATACATCATGACATCATACCGAGTAGCCGGGAGCACCCCGTGACCAATAGGTATAACCCAACTGTAGCATAAATAGCTTCAACCCTGAAGTTTCCAGTAGCAAGAACCATTTTTGTAAACCAATCACCATGAGGTGTCATATGATTTGAAGCTCCAGAATCAATATACCATACATAATCTATTTTAGTCTCCTTAGTTGCACGGTTCCAAACGAACATACATCATGGCAAATAGTCTATCAATGGAAGCACCCTCTGTATGACTCAATGATGCATAGTATCCCTATTGTTTGCCTTTTTGATTAGCTTGCTTCTTTTGGCACTCTTTGGCAATGTGGCCATACTTGCCACAATAGTGACAATCCTTATCTTTATTTGGATTATCCTAAGTGTGTTGCAATTGCCAAGATCCTTTGCCCCTAGGGTTGGATCTCCCCCTCACTCTAAAATGTCCACCACCTCTTGCATTCTGGCCCTGCTAGGATGCATTCTATTGTCTTCCTCTTCCATGAGCAAACCCTGTTCCATGGCTACCACTGCCTCATTGATTAGAATAAAACACTACATCTTTGCTTTTAGAGCTACTTGATCCAGTAAGCTAATCCCAATTTGACTTCTTCATGTGTGAGCAATGACACAAGCTCATTGGAATCTGGCATCTCAGCTTGCACTGATATAGAGGTGTCAAAAGATTAATAGTCAAGATGTCCGAGACCATTTAGGGTAACAACCAGTAAAGCCTCATCATCAACATCATTTCCTATGCTCGAGCTACTGATATGCAATAGTCTTGATTGCAATCACATAATCATGTATGCATCGACCTTTCCTGTCCATAGTGTTGAACTTTTGCTTTAGTTGGATTTTGCGAGCACTAGTGGTTGTGCCATAATATCGCATCAAAATATTCCATCCTCTGGTGATTTGCAGTTCTCATTATCTGCATGACAATTTCGTCAAAGATACACAAAGACAATCAATGCAACACTCTTTGAGCTCTTTCCATCCATGCTCAATGTGCTTGTCTTTGTGTGCAATAGGATTTTTGTCTGGAAGCTCACGTTTAGCTTCAACAAGTGTGACTATCCGAATAGCCCTTTCCAATTAGGAAGTTCTCCATCCAAGACTTCCAAATAGCATAGTTATTGTTGTCTAATTTCTCACCCACTATTTGTGTAATGTTTTCACCCCTCTTATCATTTTCCATTTCTACAGCTGAAGTTTTTCAATGTAGTCTTCAACCAGAAAGTGCATGACTCCCTGCAAACCAAGTCAACCTTTCATTGATCAAGTGTCTACTAGTTAGTGTTTACGCAGGACAATTTTAGTCCTAGAGAAAATAATTGTCAAGGACTTTGCAACAACCAATAGATTTTAGTTCAAAATCATTTCATAAATTTCCAAACATGTGGCAAAGCATTTAGATGTAATAGCATTCCAAGCAGGTAGCATTGTTTGATTAGTAGACATGTAGGTATATGTAACATTCAATGACAGACAACATTTTGTAACTAGTAGTATTAACTCTACACAAACCAAAGTATTCTCAGCTCAAAAAACCTCTCCAAGCATGGTAGACATATGCCAATACATTCAGGGATCAACACCTAGCTTTTCAAGCATCAATTCTTTCTTAGTTTTCAATGACCATAATGGACAGTTTTCAACCAATTCTCTGTTATGACCAGCAATGAATTCTTTGATGTAAACAAGGATATTGAGACCTCAAAATAGTCAAACGGGTATCACTCCATGTTGTAGTTGATATCTATCCAATTAGGCATCACAAGTTGCATATGCATCAAGTAGAGATGACACATTACCTTCCCATTGACAATAACTAGCCAACACCCTACTGTAACTAGCAATAAATCTATCTAGACTTTGAACATTTACAACTCATAGCATACCATAAGACATCCACAATGCATATAGAAATGACTCAAGCATTCATGGGTATCAATTAAGCTTAAGGAAGCTTCAAATCTCAGGTATGAGTTGTCAAATTTCAAGATAGCACCCCACCTAAATTTGTACCTTCAAATCTGAGTATTTAATGCTCACAACCTTCCATAAGCCATCTGATAACCATGTGACCTCATCTAGGCATGGCTAGGCATCAATGTATGCTTGTGATGTTGAAAGGGAAAACCGTGTGCAACTCAAAATTCAATATGCCCAAACAATGAAAGAGAAGACCAAGGTTTAAGGGGAGCTAGAGAAGCTCAAGCAACTTCAAGGGCAACTAGTGAAGGAGCTAGAGAAAGCAAACCAAACAAGAGAGGAGGCCCAACAAAAAATCAAATGGGTCATGGAATTGGAGAATGAAATAGAAAAAACCATGCACAACTACACTCTATTACAAAAGAAATTAGACTACGAAGTGCAATAGAGAAATATCCTAAGCCAAACCTAGTGAGAACAACAAATCATGCTAGAAGTCCTCTCAGGAACTGGGAGAACAAGTGGCTAGAGCAGGTAAAGGAAAATATGAATTGATGGGAGGAAATAAATGTTGATGTCTTGCAAAACTAGGTCACCTACTTAGCTCAATCTGAGTGTGGAAAGAACTTGATAGTTAAGAGAGCCAAAGCAATAGAGAAAGTGATGCAAGCTCAGCTGTAAAGCTTCACCAACATGCTGCTTCAAGTATGGGAGCCATGTGAAGTATAGTCTAGAGATAGGAGCTCTCCAATTGGAATACAAGATAACAAAGGAAGATTAGGTGCAAATACTTAGGGAAACCCAACTCTCAATAGAAGGTTTGAGGCTGATTGGCATGATAGCCAATGAAGAACCCACTCAAATTATGAAAGAGCCACCACCATCACCACTTGCATCTCACTTAAACTCAAAATAGGAAGAACCCAAGGAATAGCTATCCAACTGGAAATCGCTCACAAAAACTAAAAAGGCACCCACTCCTTCAAAAAAAATTATAGGAGCCATGAAAAGAAGGGAGATAGTGGAGAGAAGTTGAAGAAGGCTCACCACCACATCATGAACACTACTAGATGTGTTCTTTCCACAAAGAGGAGAGTACATTTTGGTTAGTTGGGATAGGGGACTCAACATTTGGGAGTATTAGGAGACTCACAAATACCCCATGCAACTCTCCTTCAACTTTCCCCTTGGATTCAACCACTCAATATGATACAAAAAGTAATTCGTGTCCTCAAGATTAGGGAAGAAATGGGTGGAGAAAAAGACTCAAGATCCTACATTGTGGTAGTGAGAACTAGCCGATCATTGACAAGACAATGTATTCAAGGTATTGGAGACTATGAAGGGCTATGAATCTCAACCAATGTGGACAAGGAATAGCTTGGATGACATTATGAAGGCATGGGTAGCCTTGTACATCTCACTACCTTTTGAAGGAGTGAATCCCACCTATATGTCTTATACTAGGAGGTATGGAGTTGACTATAACTCTATAAGACATGGCTTGTATGATTTTCTTCTAATTTTCAGTATCAATGTAGACAAGTCAGAAGATAGCCCGAGGTTCCATGAAAAGGAATTGATTCCGTCTTTCAAACAATTCACAAAGGACTTTTCAGCTTGTCCAGACCCTACTTTCATCACCATGTGTAACTACTTAAGATTACTTCTTCAAATGCTCAATCAAAAGAAGGTGGCAAAAGAAGAGGGTCTACACCCACTTTTCTTTTATGTAAATGCACAGATAAATAGGTATGCCATGGTAAGGTTACTCATTTGTGCTACATTGCTATCAGCATATGTTTCAATTTTCTGAGGACATGAATGTGAGAAAATTCACCAATTATGGCCACCCCTTTCTCCCATCGACAGCCCTGGTGGCTACAAAGTCTACACTAAAAACTTACATGATGAACGTCAGCCACTCGCTTGATTAACACCAAGAAATTAAAGAGAGACACAATGAGGTTCTCATCATTTATTTATATATTTATTTTTTAGAGAGAAAAAAATATAAAAAATAAAAATAGAGCCCCACACTAAAAACAAAAAGAAAGAAAATAGAGTCTCACACATAGTCACAATGACATGACATCTTGAGAGCATCGATTGACATGTGACCCTAAGCTTTGCACTACACCTCTCTACACCTCTCCTAGCACCAACTAGGTCCTCATGTGTGGGACAACACTCCAAGCTTGCTTGGGATTTAACCATCTCCTAGGCATTTGCATATGCAAAGTAGTCACAACATGATAAGGTAGACACACCCTTAGGAACTACACAAATTCTTCTATAATGAGAACTCAACTTGCAGATTGGCTTGATTAAACTAACAACATTGGTGGCCTACATTATCTTTCTATCACTCGCCTTTGCCTTAATGACAAGCCAACCCTTGAAGATTTGAGCAAGAGCTAATCCCATCCACAACGACAATGGCCTAAAATCTACATGACCAAGCCACACATTGATACTCACCATCTACAAAGTGCAATGGGACTAGCACAAGTGTAGGAGGGCATATTGTTAACCCCTTCTTGGAAGGTGCAACAAAGAAAGCATGCAAAAGGATGTTAGAAATTTAAAAATTTAGGACAAGAGAAGTGAAATCAAAATGACTATTAGCACATGCAATTTTTTTGAACAAGAAAATTATTTTAAATTTGGTTTTGTAAAAGACAGACATGCTTGCTCTATGCAAATTATAAAATCCAAGTGAGACATAAGATTGAGGGATTTTGACCTAACATGTTGAATAGTTGTAAAATATATAATAGTGTGTACAAGTTGAGAGAAGGCCAATTTAAGCTAATGCAATGGGAGGGTGGGCAAATAAGGCCATTTTTAAAAACTAGAAAGTGAATGGATAAGCACATTCTTGTGGTGTGCAATCTTGTGAGCTCTCTTCTTGCTTCTTGCATGCATCTAGAGAGAGAGAGAGAGAGAGAGAGAGAGAGAGAGAGAGAGAGAGAGAGAGAGAGAGAGAGAGAGAGAGAGAGAGAGAGAGAGAGAGAGAGAGAGAGAGAGAGAGAGAGAGAGAGAGTGTGTGTGTGTGTGTGTGTGTGTGTGTGTGTGTGTGTGTGTGTGTGTGTGTGTGTGTGTGTGTGTGTGTGTGTGTGTGTGTGTGTGTGTGTGTGTGTGTGTGTGTGTGTGTGTGTGTGTGTGTGTGTGTGTGTGTGTGTGTGTGTGTGTGTGTGTGTGTGTGTGTGTGTGTGTGTGTGTGTGTGTGTGTGTGTGTGTGTGTGTGTGTGAAGAACCAATGTGGGAGAAGCTCTTGCTGCTGCTTCTCCTCCTCCTCCTCCTAGAGCTTGCATGGTGATTGAAGCTATGGAGGTGGAGCTCGCTTGAGGCCCATCGCTTCAATCGTGAAGCCATCAATGACTCTTTTGTAGAAAGACTACAATGAGAAGGTAAATTGGTAAGTTCACTATATTTGTTTAGAGAGTTTGCAATGGTTATGTGAGAGATATCCATAGCTGCATTGGTCAAAGAGATTGAAACAATAAGCATTCCATTAAGTTTGTCATGCATGGCGTGTGAAAGTGATGATAACCTAATTGGGACTACTCAATCCCTTGATCGTACACAATGTACATTGTTGTCCCATCAATTGGGATACTACTTCGCAACTATGTTACTAACACTTCCTACTCCCCTCCCTTTGCTAGCACCTACTTCTCATGGTCCTATATCAAGGCTACCTCATTCACCAATCTAGTAGCAAGTTCCATGTTATACTATGGAATTAAATGTTATATACTCAAGTGGAGCTTGCATGGAGTAAACTTTGCATTATGGAATTAAGGTCTGCTATGGGAGTCAAATGCCATGAATCAAGTGATTCTTGCATGAAGTAAAATTTGTATTGTGTGTTATGGGTATGAGTGCATGTCTATCTATGTTGAAAGAGGACCATTGAGCTTAACATTAAGTTTATTACTTGTATGTTGTATGCAACACCCATACACCCTTTACAGTAATGCAACTCCCAAATATACAAAAACCATACATCACATCACGTTTTTCTTAAAGTAATGTTGTTTGCCTTAACCCACATTACTTAGTATAAACAATGCATGAAGGCAAGTTTCTAAGTTAATCTATTGTATGCATTCATTTCCTTAGTATCCTTACAACCTCTATGTGTTTTGGTATGTGTGCGCATGCATGCACGTGTGTATACCCCTCAAACACTCATTTAAAGTAATCACTAGGTGCTCCATACCTAGGTTCTCTTGGCGCTTCATGCCAATGTTTTTTCAATGCTTTGCACCACGGTTTGAAGGCATGTTTCAAGTGATGATGGTTCATGTCCACATTTGCAATCGTAAAGTAGGTAGGTAATCATGCCATTTCCCAATTCTGACATTGTTACTCGTAGCACATGGGCCTTCTCATTCTTGTGGTAGGCATTGCATGGCACCCTCCACAAGAGTATGGCCTACAACATCCTTAACCTTATCACTGCCCTCAACATCCTCGGTCCCATCATCTTTGGGGACTACAACTGCCCCCCTCCGACACCCCACCTCCATTACATCCCCTTGTGCCCCCATACTCCTCACTAAAGCACGTTCATTGCTATGTTGGCATGTTTAGCATCTCTTGCTTGATTATATAGCTTTTTAAATGAACGTACAAGAAATCTCTCTCTCTCTCTCTCTCTCTCTCTCTCTCTCTCTCTCTCTCTCTCTCTCTCTCTCTCTCTCTCTCTCTCTCTCTCTCTCTCTCTCTCTCTCTCTCTCTCTCTCTCTCTCTCTCTCTCTCTCTCTCTCTCTCTCTCTCTCTCTCTCTCTCTCTATGTACACACATACAAAAGAACTCCTCAAGATTGTGGCTCAAGGCTAGCAACCCTAGCCTAGCAAAGAAGCCATCTCCTTAAACTCGTGCATAACCTTCTACTCTAAAGTCCCAATCTATTAGTATTTACATATATCAATTCAAAAATTATAGCAGCTTTTGAATGTCATAGCCTAAGGACTTTTCCAAACCAATAGCAACTAAAACTTAGATTACACAAACCATGGTTCCTTCATCTTGGATGTCTAATATCATAGCCTAAGGACTTTTCCAAGCCGACAACAACTAAAACTTAGATTGCACATAATGGCTTCTTCATCTAAGTAAGGTCTCCCTTTTAGTAGTCTAGGTACATGAAAGAGCTATTTGACCTAGATCCCTGGGAGCACATTCTCATGATGATGCTAATGTCCTAAGTTGATATGATGTTGTAATATGCAAGTACATCTTCATTGTAAAACAATGCATTTAGCTTTGACATATCTTTGGTGGATGTTATTGTAGCATAGAGAGAGAGAGAGAGAGAGAGAGAGAGAGAGAGAGAGAGAGAGAGAGAGAGAGAGAGAGAGAGAGAGAGAGAGAGAGAGAGAGAGAGAGAGCATGTCCACATTGATCATTTTAAGGATCACCCCTTATCATGGGTAACTTCATGTGCCTCATCCTCTCCTCATCTTACCATTGGCTCTCTAACTACTTGGATATACATTTCCTATTCTCCATTGAGAGACTCAAAGGTGTACCCTCCCAACACAACATTACAAAAATGTATTGCATTTTGTAGCCCAAGCAACACTTCATGTGGCAAGGGTATGGTCATAAATATGTGTTCTGCAAATATGTATCGTGGGTAAAAAGCACTTAGAATGAAGTTTAATTACATGATAAGTGGCCACTACACCATATTGCACACATGCACACACACAATGTGTACATGTATTCACATAAATTAATAATTATCAGTATATATATGATGTGTGTGTGTGTGTGTGTGTGTGTGCGTGAATCACATTGATACATTAATTATGAATAAATGTTAATATGTTTTATAATTATAAATTGCAATACATCAATGTTAATGTGTATAATGTATATCTTAATTTTATATATATATATATATATATATATATATATATATATATATATATATATATATATATATATATATATATATATATATATATATTAACCATACACATGCAAAGAGAGAGAGAGTATATCATTCATACTAACATTAATAATATATATTACGTATATAATATTTTGATAATTGAATGTATTATATATGTATCTTAATATATGTAATAATTTTCATGATATAAATATTTTAATCAAGATACATATATATATGATATCAAAATAATATGTTAAGATATACTAATTATATATATAATATTTATATACATATTTATAATTAATTATAGATATATATGTATATATATATAGTGGGAGAGAGAGGGGGATGGTAGAGAGAGAGAAAGAGAGGTATTCTAGCCTCTCTCTCTCTCTCTCTCTCTCTCTCTCTCTCTCTCTCTCTCTCTCTCTCTCTCTCTCTCTCTCTCTCTCTCTCTCTCTCTCTCTCTCTCTCTCTCTCTCATCATAGGCAATTGAGGTAGGTAGTCTTGGTTGTAGGCTTTTTGGGTTGAATGGGAGTGCTCATGTTTTGCTGGGGGCTTGATGCATGTCATGTGGCAAACCCTCCACACATGCCATGTGGCTAGCCCGTGCTCTCCCATTAAAGATAGATAGAGATTCACACCCACTTATTTTCACTTTTATTTTGATACTCATACTTGAATACTTTGTGAACTAATTTTTTGATTACTATTTTAACACTTTTTCAAATCTCTCTCTCTCTCTCTCTCTCTCTCTCTCTCATCATAGGCAATTGAGGTAGGTAGTCTTGGTTGTAGGCTTTTTGGGTTGAATGGGAGTGCTCATGTTTTGCTGGGGGCTTGATGCATGTCATGTGGCAAACCCTCCACACATGCCATGTGGCTAGCCCGTGCTCTCCCATTAAAGATAGATAGAGATTCACACCCACTTATTTTCACTTTTATTTTGATACTCATACTTGAATACTTTGTGAACTAATTTTTTGATTACTATTTTAACACTTTTTCAAATCTCTCTCTCTCTCTCTCTCTCTCTCTCTCTCTCTCTCTCTCTCTCTCTCTCTCTCTCTCTCTCTCTCTCTCTCTCTCTCTCTCTCTCTCTCTCTCTCTCTCTCTCTCTCTCTCTCTCTCTCTCTCTCATATAAATACTCATATCCCCTTTTTGAACATATGTAGTCTTATATCTCTAAATTCACTTTTTCTTCCCTATCTCTCCATCTTTAAAGTTCCTCATGACTCATACTCTCACTTATCTTTAGGACCTTATTCCTCTTTAAAGTATCTATTCATACTTCTCTAGTCCCTCTATGTTTTATGTATACAAATAATCTACTTTTAGTTTATGTTTGTACATGTGCTTATGGATTAGGATCTGTCCAAGTTCCTAATCCATAAGCACATCCACAAATATAAACTATTGACTTAAAAAGTTAGAACTTATTTAAAGAGAGTTCATTGATAAATAAAATTTAGCCCAAATCAAAAATTCAACCACCCCCCCTTACCATAACCATGGAAGCACTTGTCCAATCAATTAAACTATGAATGTTTGTGACCAACTGCTTACCCTTTTAGATATTCAATCTCTATTTTACCTATGATTGTCTCACTTTACCTTTTTGCAACATATACAATTTTAGACTCTTTATTCACTTTTTCTTTCCCTTCTTTCTCCATGGTATAGTTACTTGTGAATCTTTTATCGCTATCTCCTCATTCCTCTTTATACTTTATGCACCAAAATTTACACCTTGTGGAGAACTCTTATGTAGGTTTATGCAATTCATTATATATTGATATTATGTAGCTCCCTCTCTCTAAAAAGAAAAAAAAACAACCCATGAGAGAGAGAGAGAGATTGTTAGCCACCCTAACCTTCCTTCATTATTGTAGATATCTCTCTTCGCCAATTGCTAGTACTGGAAATATATGCGACCAGCTTTAGACAACACATCACGCCTGCCCGCAGTCTTTGTTGCAATGATCATTCATATCATATGTTAAGAGCACCATCAAAGACGGCCTATTGGCTCACAGACTCCCTCAGAGTGCATTGCATAGCTCGACGACAGCCTTGTCCCTACCACCTGAAAACCTAGAAACTTTGGTTTGTGCAATGTGATTTTTGCTAGCTTCTTTTCACAACTCTCAATAAAATGTTCATACATTCTCAATGTAGATGGACAAAGAAAGCTCAAGAGCTGTTAGGAGATCATTCAAGTTTGTTTTGTCAGGAAGGCCAATCTGTTCAATGTCTTTTAGATAACCTTTTTATCACATAGTAGATGGGTGTAGAATATAAGTTTCGAAAATGAGGTTCTATTATCTAGTGTTCTCGAAAGCTCATTTCCACACTTGTTCACCACTATGACAATCTTCAACCCCTCTAGTTTTTTCTAGAAGCTCTACATTTTCGAAACCGTGGTCAGTATAGATGGATACTCTTCATAAGCAATTCTTCATCTCTTTTTCCACATTGGATCTTTACCTTATGTTTGGATTGTTGGTAATCCTGACATGCTTTGGTATGTAAAATATATATTTTTCATTTAATGTGTTTCCATCCAACTCCTAAGATGAGTTTGATATTGATATGAACGAATGGAGCTTTCCCATAACCCCTTGATAGTTGACTATTTTCCCTTTTTATACCATCCAAAATCAAGACACCAAATGCTTGATTCTTCTAAATTTGTCTACACACCTCCCCTTGAATCTTCAAAACCTAATATTTGCTTCATTTTTTGTTCATACAAAGTGTCCTATATGATGATATGCTTTGAAATGGAACTTTATGCCCAATCATTCATGACATTGAGAAGCAATTCAAACTTAGATCTATGCAATGCAATCAAACAAACTATGCTCCACAAAAAAATGGACGCACTAGAAAAATAATGCTTAGTCTATCTACATGTGCACGTGCGTCATGCAAAATACAAACACCATTCCTTGATTAAATTAGATCCTTAACCTCACCTCTCAACACTTAGCAAGATAAATATTGTACTACGCTCCACCCTCCCAAAATCCCACAATCACTCAAAGAACATAATGGTCCTCATGATGTTGACCAAGAAAACAACCTATCTCACAATTGGTGACGTCCTTCATGACCCTCAAACTCATCCAACCACCTTTCCCACTCAATCAAAGGTTCCTAGTTTGGTGATGAATATCCCAACTCTTGTGCATGCAAGAAACAGTGTATGCACAATGAAAGGTGCTCTCTCAAGTGTACATGCACCTAAGAGTTACTGAATATAGCTACAATAGGCCTCGTGTTGTGCTAGTGCTCAATGATGGTGCTAAATGTGCATCAACCCAACCCATGGCATGTATGTAATTGATAAAATTAGCAAAGGATTCTCAAGTGTAGTGTATCAAACAAGTGCAATGTGAAGTACTCATGAACACATAGTCCCTATGATGTGTAAGAGTCTATGCAAGAAAATATACATGTTTCAAAATGTTTGGCAACTACCTACAAACTCCAGCTCCAACCTATCTAGAAAACTCCAATCTCGACCGAGGCTATCATGTTTCCACACTCAAAAATCCAAACATAATGGCAAAAACGATTCCTAAGCTAAACAAACATAAAAAATTCAACTACAAAACAACTAATCAACATCTAGACTACAAAAAGAAACTTCCTACCTAAAGTTATTCTAGGGGGGTTTTAGGTTTTGCAAAATTTCTTGACATCGTCATGTGACCGTAGGAAGGTGTCGAAAGGAATAGTCAAAATGCCTCCCTCACCACCACAAACAAGTACCACAGTGCCTCCACTTTGATGGGCAAGTGACATTGGAAGTTAACCTAGCTATGTGGTAGAAAAACTATTGCAATTGGCCTAGCAATTGAAGAGTGCTACTAAATGGTTGGCAATGGCCATATGGTATATTAACTCTTGAGGCATAAGAGTGGATGCTTCAATAGAATGCAATTGAGTGGAGGGTCAACAACAATGAGGAGGCAAAGTGGAGGAGCTACAAGCACGTGCACGCGCATGCACACTCACACACACACACACTCTCTCTCTCTCTCTCACACACACACACTCTCTCTCACACACACACACACACACACACACACACACACACACTCTCTCTCTCTCTCTCTCTCTCTCTCTCTCTCTCTCTCTCTCTCTCTCTCTCTCTCTCTCTCTCTCTCTCTCTCCCCATTGCACATCTTATAGCCCCCCCCATCACGGACCTACCGCTCATTCATGGCTTGATAGCTAGGGGCATTGCTACCACAATCGCCCTAGTAGAGGGGACAACAAGTGGTCACTTGGGTGGCATTGCTAGGTAAGCAATGGCTAGTGTTAAGGTGCTAGACAACACACATCTCACATGAGCATGAGCAGAGCTAGCAACCTTGGGTTGCATTTTTGGCATTAGCGATGGTGCTTTGTTATGAAACAAAAGATGGTGCATGCAACCTATGCTGGAGAGGATCTTGTGGCAAAATTGGAGATCAAGCAGGTGGTGGAGTAATGGTGAGGCAACCTTGAGCAAGCATAGATGGTAGAGTGGCGATAATGTAAGTGCTCCACATCATCATCAATCTTCTCCTCCTCCTCCTTCTTTTCAAACAAGGTCATAGAGCACTCCACGTGTTTGCATAGCACTCTCAATTGTTGCAACTTGCTACAACTTTGAGAGAGAGAGAGAGAGAGAGAGAGAGAGAGAGAGAGAGAGGTCCTATGCATTCAATGCATAGCATTTGCAAGTTGGCACAACCAAGAGAGAGAGACCTCCAAGGAAGACCAATCACATTATTTGTTTCTAGCTCTATTTTTAAAAAATATATTCAAATCTATACAACCTTGGGAATGACTCTATGCTCACCATGTAGAATCGGGCCTAGATTTGAAAGATCCTTCAATTATAAGGTAGTATAGATTTTTGAAAAACTTTCAAATCTATATAGCCTTGGGAATGACTCGATGCTCACCATATAATAGGATCAAGGGTCTAGGTTTGGAAGATCCTTCAATTAGAAGATAAAATAGACTACTAGAAGCTTTACCAAGTCTCACTATGCGAAGCACCAAAAGCTTTCCCAAACTCGACAAATCTCTTCCTTATTTGATGGAAATATTTATTGAAAGACTTGGCTATATTGGTAACTTCTCATAAAATATATTAGCCTAATTTTTAAAATTCATGAAATATTGGAGTTGAGGATAGGTTCAAGAAAATGCAATCTCCCACCTTTTCTTAACCTCGTGACCATTTTGCGCCCTCTATGGATTATGTACTAGTCACAGATACAAGAGAGCCTTTTACTTATGATGAGGCTATGCGTAGGGGTGATTGTCACTCTTAGGAGAGGGCTATGCAGTCTGAGCTTGACTCATTGCATAAGAATAAGACTTGGGATTTGGTTTCCTTGCCTCAAGGTAAGAAGGCTTTGCCATGCAAGTGGGTGTAGACTATCGAGCCTACATCAATGAATGAGGTCAAATGTTGATCATTATGATAAGCAACCCTTTAAAGAAAGTCAAGTCTAGGGACCCTCAGTTTCAATGGCATGCCTCTCGTATTCAGAACTTTGCCAGAGAGACGACATCGCAACTCCTGCTTGCACCCACGTTGAATTTCAGTCTCAGGAAACACCATTAATCTAATAATGTCATCCAAAGCTAAAAATGTATGCAGCCTGTTTCGCAAGAAAATGCGAAAGATGGCGGTCGATATTTAAGCTTTTTGAAAACCTTAAGAATTAAAATCTTTAGGGCTTTTCAATTTCATTTGTTTTGTTTTCTCAAACTATTAAAAGGCTTCCAAAACACACGCAAGTAAGAGAAGACTTGTCGTGTTGGTCGAAGAGTTTGTGGATGCAAAGGGTTCTTAAGTGTTGTAACTTCTTAAAACAAGGTATGAGGATTTTTTGCATTTGCTTTTTACTCGAAGGTTGTGTTTGATACACTACCTAGTGTGTATCATTGATGTCCTAATAGCTACAAGAGGCATATTTGGTAATTTGTGTTCATGTGTTGGTTGAATTGTGTTCATGAAACATTGAAACTTTTCATTTTGTGTTCAACATTGACAAAGTCAATTCTCTAACTGGCACTCCTTAACATCTCGTTTTCGGGTTGTGAGTGACGCTTGTCCTCAGTCACCACTGGCTAGACAATGACATGTAGTAAGGAGGAAAAAGATGCACAAGAGTAGTCATCCTATGTTGCAATCACATGCTTTATGTGTGTGTGTGTGTGTGTGTGTGTGTATCTTACTTAAGACTTAAGAGTTGCTTCCCATATTGATTCATCTAATTTAGATGATGCCTTATCATGGAACATAACTAAGATGTCTAAACAAGTCAAGCCTCAAAGTACCACATACCCCAAATTGATAAAATACACTTTAGCAATAACACTTAATTACCTCCATTAATTAGCTGATTTAAGGGCCAAAAATAGGGAATCTAAATAGCTGCCAAGTGATATAATCTGTTATTCATTTCATCATCAATGTCACTTACTTCCTTTTGTTAGCTATTATGTACTTCCAATGTGGCCATAAACTATCATTAATATATAATATGGACCAAACCTAAATGCATTCCATAGATCATTGTGAAGTTACCTTGGTTTTGATTTTCAAAATCTTAAGCAATCCTTCTTTTTAAGCTCACTATGAATCAATGCTTCTAAAGATTTGCAATTTATTGCTTAATTCGCTTACCGAGTACACTATGTGTTGTTGACGTATTAATTGAACTCATGTCTTATGTTCTTCATTAGAATGAAAGCATCTCTATTTTCGGCATATTATGTAACATTCTACACATATGTTCTTGCAACTGTGGACAAAAGGCACAAACATGGCCTTGATATGCATGTGAAGTTCTAGACTTCTTTTGTGAGAGGCAAAACATATCCTATTTTCCATGTGATGGTGGATGGTATATTACCATCATAGTTGTTATGTAGATCTCAACTAGCTATTGGAAGCCTAAAAATTTGCCATGTCAAATAAGTGGACACATCATTTATAGGTTTTTTTTTTGAAGCTAGGGCCATGGTTGCTACTTTCTTTGTGCGTATTTTGTGTGTGTGTGTGTGAGAGAGAGAGAGAGAGAGAGAGAGAGAGAGAGAGAGAGAGAGAGAGAGAGAGAGAGAGAGAGAGAGAGAGAGAGAGAGAGAGAGAGAGAGAGAGAGAGAGAGAGAGAGAGAGAGAGAGAGAGAGAGAGAGAGAGAGAGAGAGAGAGATGTGGATGAATCCTTGCAAGAAAACCTTCATATCTCATTCTCTTCTCTACTTATGTAATTTTGAATTTTTTGCCTTTCATTTTGCACATAATAAACTCCTTGGTAGTCACACTAAATAAGCATGTCTAGCGTTTGATCCCCCTAAAGTTTATTTTTTTTGCTTCCTTTGCTTTTGATCCTTCATAGTGACCAATTGTTGAAAAGTGTCGTCATGTAAGTAATCCAAGTCAACATTCATGCATGCAACTGCATACATTCAAAGATAAAGTCCAAATCACAAGTCTAGAATCCATTATCCCTTCGTTTTTATGTACAAGTTTTTGTGGATGGTTATACATGGTGTTGTATGTGGGAGGGTGGGCTAGAGCAACTATAGTGTGGTAGCTAGGCTAGGTAGGTTGGACTTAGCCACACAAACTTCTTTCTTATAGTGAAGTTTAAGATGCACATACATATGCTCATGAGTACCTATGTATATATATATATATATATATATATATATATATATATATATATATATATATAGAGAGAGAGAGAGAGAGAGAGCTCAACAAGGTGTTCTAAATGTGAATGATTTGTATTATTATCATGGTGTGTGAAGTACACCATCAATTCTCCATTAGTTCCACTTAATGCACTTGAAGCAAATGAAGCATGGGTAAGAAACATGAATTGGAGCATGTCATTTTTGTGTGTAATGCACCATTTGTACTATCTTTACTATTAGTTAAGGGGAGGTGGGGGTGGGTGCCACGTGGCAACCCCCAACCTCCCCACAAAGAAACGCGGGGGCGGGTGCCACGCGTCTAGCACCCGCCCTTGTCGCGAAAATCGCGCCCGCCTAGGCGTGGAGTGCCTAGTTTTTTTGAGAGAGAAAAAAAGTAGTCGCATGTGGTTGCTTCCTTTGCTCACTAAACACAAAGCAATAAAGCTCATAATCATTGATAAAGTTTATTATAGACAAAGATGGTACACACACACACACACACTTACTTTGCACACATAGGTCTAAGTATTTATGCAAGGCACGATCGTCCCATCATATTTTGCCATCAAAGGAAATTCTTAATATTTCACACATTAGATGTGAGACACATTGTATTCTGTGTAGCACACAACCACTTCTCTTTTGCTCACAAAATAACAAAGCAAATGAGGCGAAATCTCATGACCTTTGCAAAGTTCACAAATTGCACAACTTGCCTCTAGTAGGTCTGGCCGGCAACCAGACCATTTAGTATATAGAATATAGGAGAACAAACCCTCCCTACATCTCTTACAACATTGTCCCATCCAATGAAAAGATTTTGCATCTCTTAGGACTAGCAAGATTTTTCCCATCCGAATAAGAGTCTAGACGCAAGCTACTTTTATCACAACCAAAGGTTTACGAGTTTGCTGTCGATGTTAATTGGCACAATCAGTCCCTGACAAGAGAAGTTCTGCGCCATCTGAGGAGACGAACCGTTTACCTCCACAGCCACAGCACTCCATGGTTTCCCTTCTGCTCTGCTCCCCTAGAGCCGGCTCGTCTCTGTATCTGCAATTCCACCTTCCTCTGACATTGCGATTGTCGTCTCTGGGTATTTTTCTTCTGCATTTTCTGCTCCTTGCTTCAAAATTTGAGCTTGGAGTTAGGGGCGCTCAAACTAAGAACAGAATCAACACATTCTGAATGGACAGGGAATGGCTTGCTGTTATGAATTTTCTTAAATGAATTGGTTTCCTCATTTGTCTTTCGTAATTTGCTAAGATGAATGGAGCAGATATGCGATAATATGGATGTCGTTGTGCTGTCCGTTTCCAGGAATGGCTCCCATCTTGTACAATTCCGGGCTTTATGTGAACACTGACTGTCGGGACGCAATACATTGTGCCTGTTTCTTCAAATGAAGGCAGCATTTGAAGTACTGCAGACTTGGATTGACAGAGGTGATGCCATTGGTCAATACTGAATTTTGAAGAATGAACTTGCCAATGACTGAAAGCAGTGTTACCTGGCAACATCAGTATGGTCAATATGGCATGATAACACCCGGCGTTGTTGATTCGCACATGCACTTTGTAAATGTGAGCATGGGGTGGGCTGGCTCAGGTCATATTCACAACACAACTTCTGTCAAACTTCTACAAGAACAATCCAGGTTGATTGGCCCCTTCACATAGATAAATATGATAGGAAGCAACGGCTCCATTTGAAAGCGCAGAAGAAGCTACTAGACGACTGCAAGCTTTATTTGTGGTGTGTTCAAGCAACACAAACAACTCGTGGATAAGTGCCTCTCTGTGTTGTAGAATTTGTGGAATATGAAATGAAGCCAATGGGTACTTGAATAGAAATTGGTAAAGATAGATTGAATGTTGCCTATTGCAGAATTATCTTTGTGAAAGCTGTGCGTTATGCTTTAGCTTTGGCCGTCATTTAAAACATATATCCTATTGCAACATGGTTCTTAGAAAACCATAATTTGGATGTATGGTAATTGGGCTATTTTAAACTTAAACCTTGTGATATTCAGACGAGTGCACTCTTCCTTGCGCATTAATCAGCAGATCTTTGAAAAAGTAAGAGCAAAAGAAGAGGGTGATGTTTGCAATGAGGTGCTATATATAAAGCTTGGTTGAGGGTTTCAAGGTGGATTAGTCTTCTCAAATGGCTCAGAATAATTTCTTTTGTTGTTTAATACTTGACCTTTTGCACTTTTGTCTCACCCTACATCCAATGTTACTTGTGTTATCACCTTTTTGAATTCCCTCTTTGTCAATTTGTATTGGTCTACTTCAAATAACACACTGACTTCTGTTCTTTTATTCTGGCAATGCTGGAACTTGCCTCATTCTATAAGTGATGTTCGTAGTAGGTATTGTTTTATCACGCAGTTGAATCGCCTATTTGATTTAGTTCAACATGTAACATTCACCATGAAGTTTGGTAAGGTTCTGGAGAACCCATTAATTTTGTTTTGTAATTTGTAATTTCTACAAGACAAGGAGCCAACATCAGATACTGTTTTGTGTCAAACACACCACAAAGAAAGCTTGTAGTTCACTGGTAACTACTTGGGCTACTTCTTAGAGCCAACTTTGTTTCTTTTTTATATAATCTAGCTTTTGGGAGATATAACCTTGACTAATTACATGTTTTTGCTGGCCAGTCTATTTTTGGATCATACTGCTGCTAGATGTCCCATAGATTTTGCTAACTTGCATGCGATGGATGTGCCGAATAGAGATGCAAATCTCCTGGACATGCCATGGAGTTATTTTTCCCTGGATGCTTTTTGCTCAAACTTGCAAGAATGCACTTCAAAAAAGGACATCTTCACTGGGCGTCACTTATATCTGCTCTTGGTATTCTATGGGCTTGATTCAATCTCCATTGTGGGGGATTGCATCATTCGCCTTTTCATCTTGTGTGACAGCATATGGGAAGCTGATAAAGCCTTTTGGAAAATTGCACAACCAAGTGTTTGTACATGGCATGCAATTATCTCTGCATTTACGTCACATAAAGAAATGAACATGGCTCTTGGATACTATCACAGAATGGTGGAATCAAGTATAACACCAGACAGCTTCATATTTACTTGTTTATTAAAAGCTTGTGCTGCTCTGGGGACATTATTAGAGGGAAGGATGATGCATGGCCAACTGATTCAATTCGGACTTCAAACAGATCTGTTTGTTGCTAGCGCACTCATACATTTTTATGCGAAATGTGGTAGGCTGGTGGAAGCTCATCAAGTATTTGATGGGTTGCTGCAGCAGAATGTAGTCACATGGGGAGCATTGATTGCTGGATATGTCCAGCAGGGTTTTGCACATTCTGGTCTTGCACTCTTTCATGCCATGCATCGTGAAGGAACAGAAGCAAATGAAGCTATTTTTGCATGCATCTTCAAGGCTTGTAGCAGTTTGGGAGATTTGGATCAGGGGATGTGTTTACACAGCCACATCACATGCCGTGGGCTTGAAGCAGATGTGGTAATAGGGAACAGCCTAATCAACATGTATGCCTCATGCGACAGCCTGGGGGAGTCTGAGGCTATTTTTGACCAGTTACCTGATCGAAGTTTACTGTCATGGAACACAATGATCTCTGTTTATGCACAGAATTATCATGGTTCTACAGCATTGGAGCTATATGAGAGAATGCAATCAGATGGTGTTTCCCCTAATAATGCAACATTTTCATGCATGCTCAAGGTTTGTGCTGGGTTGGGATCTTTTGAGCAGGGGAAGCTTGTACATGATCAGCTTATCAAAGATGGAACACGGCTGGATGTGTTTGTTGGCAGCAGTCTTATTGACATGTACTGCAAATGTGGACATCTGGAAGATGCATGCAAAATCTTTGATGATTGGCCAGATAGAAATGTTGTTATGTGGGGTGCCATGATTACAGGGTATACACAGCATGGATATGGCCATGCTGCTCTAGCACTGTTTGAAAAAATGCAAGAAGAACATGTGATACCCAACAAGCACATTTTTTCATCGATCTTGAAGGCATGTGCTTGTGTAGGTGCTTTGCTGCAGGGTAAGTCTATACATGAGCAAATCCTAATGGGTGGATTTGGCACTTGTAACACGATTGGAAATAGCCTCATTGACATGTATGCTAAATGTGGAAACATGGATGCAGCCTATAAGGTGTTTGAAGACCTTTCTGATAGAAATGTGGTGTCATGGGGTGCCATGATCACTGGGTATGTCCAGCAAGGACATCCACTTTCTGCCCTGCAACTTCTTAAGAAGATGGACTGTGAGAACATTAATCCAGATAAAGTTATATTTGGCTCTGTCTTAGAAGCATGTGGCAGCATGGGAGCCACAGAACAGAGTAAGCTATTACATCATCAGGTTATCCTTAGGGGTTTTGACTCAGATGAAATATTAGGAAATATTCTTATTGATGTTTATGCAAAGTTTGATTGTATAGAGGAGGCATACTGTATTTTTGATGACTCACAGCATCAGAAAAATATTTTATCATGGACATCGATGGTTTGTGCAAGTGCTGAACATGGCAACTTCTCACTGGTTAGACAGTTTTTTAAGGATATGTCAGAGCAGAGATTGATGCCAGATAGAGTAATGTTCACAACTATTCTTCATGCATGTAGTCATGGAGGGCATGTAGAAGAAGGGACAAAGTTTTTTCGTTCAATGATGGAAGATTATGGTATTAAACCCACTATTGAGCATTTAGGGTGCATGGTTGATCTCCTTGGGCAAGGAGGGTACTTGATTGAGGCAGAAGAGTTACTGGAAAGTATGCCATTGCCACCTGATTGCACTGCATGGACATCTTTGCTTAGTGCATGCAGGAAATTCGGGAATGTGGCATTGGGAAGAATATGCTTTGATCAAGCCATTAGGTTGGATTCTGAACTTGGTGCTGCGTATGTGCTCATGGCCAAGATATATGCCGATGCTGGAATGTGGGAGCATGTTGGTGAAGTAGAGGAGTTGCAGAATGGCTTTGGTGCATGGAAGATGCCAGGGAGGGCCTGGATTGAAGTGGACAAGAAGGTGCACGAGTTTGTTGTGGGAGACCGAAGTCACCCATTAAGTGACAATATTTGTGCTAGTTGGAAGAGGTTAAAAGGTGTTCTAAGAGAGAAAGGGCATCTACCACGAGTGGAAACACAGTCAGTGACAATGTTAAATAATAGAGAAGAGTCCCTGTTTGAACATTGTGAGAAATTAGCCATAGCTTTTGGGCTCCTCAGCACACCTAAAGGTGCAACCATCCGTGTTGTGAAGAATCTTCGAGTGTGCAGTGATTGTCACAGTGTAAGCAAGATTCTTTCCAAAGTGGAAAAGAGAGAGATAATCATAAAAGATTCGCATTGTGTTCATCAGTTCTCTGAGGGTTTGTGCTCTTGCGGTGAGTAGTTCAAAATGGGGAATTTCTCCTAATTGGTATCTTCATACAGCAGGATGAAACACAATCAGTGCTGAGTCTTCATACTTCTGATCTGGGGAAAAAGAAGTTGTGGGCAAAGCTCATCACTGGGCAAAGTGACACTGCAGAAAATTTTACATGGGAATAAGATTGTACTGCTACATTCTGGCAAGTGCTAAGTGAGTTCCAATTTGAGCCAATGCCAAGATGTTCTTAGAGAGTTTGCATCTAATAGTATGGATGCTTGCTATCTGTACTGCCAAATGAGCAAGTTTGGGGTGACATGAAATCTTTTATGCTGCTCACAATGTTTGGTCTTTTTTTGCATCCAACTTGTCATCTGCACATGGGACCTGGATCCGCTTTGTGCTCTGCATGAAATGGGCATATATTTACAAGTCACAAGCTGGTCAACCATAATGACCATTCTAAACAGTCATAAACTATGAGAAGCAGCAGCAGACAGCTAATTAAACATGTGGCTTCACTATTGGTAAAAGAAACTCAGAATGTTGCTCTACCTCAATTGGTGGTGGTCTTCAAGTTAAGGTGCATGCTCAAATCTCAAACATTCTGTTGGCCCTGGAGCAAGTTTGCACTGTTAAATCATTTTTGTGGATTACTACTTTGTGAGAGTTCCCTGTTTGTTAGCATTGCTCATAAGCGCATGTGCCCTAGAAATGATTTAGAGTATCCTAGCAGCAGCTCATGAGGCGAAATTACATCAAGTTAAGTGGTAGTGGTTCCTTCTTTGTGGAGTAAAGAGGTGCCTTCAAGTGGAGCATACCAGCCCTTCTTTTGAACTACTTGCATGGTGGCATAGTTTTGGATTGGAATGTGTGGTGCTTGGGCAATTTTTTTTGTGAAGGTCAAATCTCTCTCTCTTTCCCCCAATGGATTTACGCTGCAGATAATGAATTCCTAAGGAACTTTTAACACGGATAATATAAGCAATTAGCATGGTTTGGTGTGCATTATATCATTTAGATGTGATTTGTGTAGTGGGACCTCACTGACTCAGGGTTGGAGGTTCAATTCTTGACCTGCCACATACAATAATGAACTTTTTCAAATTGGGAAGTCATCCTTCATTGCTTGTGACTGTCCCAGGGATGCAAATCATAGAACCCGTCTTCTTGTCACATGTGGCATAGCAAGATGTTCACGGGTACTCTTTAGGGATATAATGGGCCCAACATAGTGGGAATCTTTCCTAGAAAGGATGCATGCTAATGCAAGCAAGCACTATATTTCCAAGCTTGCAACAACATAAGACAATGTGTACAATTGATTTAATTTAGTATATTGTAATTGTGCTCCAAATTAATGCTATATTGTACATGTTCCAGAAAAACAGAAAGGGCAATGCTCACTTGTACTATGTGCACCCATGTACCTGAAGAGTTTCAGCCATTGCTTGGATTTTCCAGTGCCATGGTATTTAATGGTGGCTTCTGTTCATATATCTGGAAGCTCTTTCAACTAGATAGGAGCTCAGTATACTTTCTGGCAGTCATGTAGGAGATGATTCAGTATACTTTCTGGCAGTCATGTAGAAGATTCATAGAAATGTCGGACATGCACATGTTATTCGGCTTCATGTCAGTACCCTAAAATTTCTTTCATGAGTGAGATGATGTATATGCCATTCTGCTATTTTTTTCTGAAAGAGAAAATGTCCTCATTTAGTTCAAGTCTGTGATGACCTATCTAAAGCTGGCTATTCATATCATGTCTTGTCAGTGATTTCCAATGACTTCCGCATCTGTACTTCAAATGTGTACCAGACTTGTCTATTGATACCCCCTCAGGCATGTCCTTGTGCCCCAGTGCTGGATCCTGACAAGTGAGCAATGCTACTACTACCCCCAATTCGATGATTGTGGTGATCAGGTGACGAGCGCATAATCATAATTTGCTGGCTAAAGGGAAATCCCATGGGCAACGGTGGGGGCTTTTCCAAAGCCTTCATCCATCAGCGGTAATCTAGGCAATGACCCGTGTGCGATTACCAATGCAAGTGTTATAGGTTGAGAATATGGCCTGCTGTTCTGATCTGCAGACAATTTAAGACAGAGAGCTGCAGTGATTTCTCCACACCACCATGTTAGTGATCAATTTGATTATCTTAGTAAGCATGGCGCATGCACCCGCTTTAGCCCTAGTAGTCATACCCATCAATTGCCATAAGCCTGTCTGGCATTAGTAATGAGCGTGACTTATGTGGCATATTAGTCGTACCCTTTGGATACCATAAATGTATATTTTCCGTGAGATGAAATTATCTATGTCACAACTCTTTTAGTCTATGAAATACTAGATATACCTAAATGTTGGCAGGTCATTGGGGTTTGCAAGACATTTATCCTCTACTTAAAAGTATTGCAAAAGGAGCACAATACCTAGTTGATCATTTTGGAATTGTCCCATCTTCATGGTCTTAGATTGCTTAGGTACTCTTAGATAAACTCTCCTTCCTTGAAAACATGAGATCATTTATGTGCGTCAACATGGGCACTAGCTCTGTTTTGTGCCTTCCTAATGTCGATGTGTGCAAATTTTCATTTTTCATCCACATCAAAACAATTGAGCTAATTCTAGAGTTTTTGTATTGGATGACATTAGAGTAAACCTAACTATCTTGTTTGATCTACCTTCTACTTTTTTTAATGGAAGGTTTGCCAGGGGTGCCATGTGGTGGTCTTCGATCCTCCCCACAAATTGCATTGCCTTGCCCACATTGTTGCTTCTCTCTCTTCTGTCCTATGCTCACCACCCAAGGCACACCATGATGCACACCTGCACACCTCCTTGTGTTGCTCTCTCTCTCTCTCTCGTCCCAGTAATGTATAATTTTATGATGTAATTACACACACACACACACACATACCCCCTTATATATAATTAATCGATGTAGTTATATTATTACATAATATAAATTAATAGTTATCATTACATTAAATCTACTTTATAACAATAATTAGTTATATCTACAATTATATTTGTAAAAATGTCAATAATATATGTTAATTATACAATAATATAACTATGTCAATAATATAATCACACCCCACCGCCAAACAAAGGAATTGCCATTGAGAGGGAGGATCCACCTTCAGGAATGAGATCTTCCCTATCACCACCAACATGTCCGCCACACTACAATAGGTATGCACCACAACCTCTTGTGCAAAGCACTAATTTTATAAAGTTGGAGAAGCACATGTTGTCAAAGAGGATCCCCAACAACCACATGTGACTCAATCCCCTCTTGGTTGAGAAACAATGCACTACAGGAAGAAAAAAAGGCCCCTGACAGCATGTGCATTGCACATGGGTAGTCATTAAATGCAACATGTGTGGTTATTTAAATCTTGGTGCATGCACAGGAAGGAAAACATTAATACATGACGGATTTAATGTACATGCATTTGCTTTGTGTGGTGCAATTATTGCCAGTTCAATCCTTTGTGATAAAATAAAAAATTTCAATATTTTTGTATAATTGAAAAAAGAATATTCTCTCTTTTTGGTGTAGCACTATCTATATGCATCCAAGTGTGGTTTTGCAAGCATAGAGCCCACCTTCTCACACACTTGGCCATCCAACCTGCTTGAAGGAGGATTGGCAGGAGTGGAGCACCCTATCCTTATGGATTACAGACATGTTCCGATTATGATATTAAGACGAGGCCGTGGGTGAGATCCACTATGGATTCTATCACTTATTGGATTGCAGACAGCCACAACACATGTCCTTGAGAGGCCCACAAAAGTTAAGCAAGGTAAGGGAAATGAAATGGATCAATGTTGCGCGGAATGTAGAATCACATATATTTATTATGATTATCCACAATGCAAGGTAAGCAGTAGTGAAGTAAGCTTATTTACAGTTGTTTACTGCAGAGCAGAGGAAGCGAAAAGCGGAAAAAGAGGCATCAAGAGGAAAAGCGCAAGGCGGAAAAAAAGAAAAGGCGCTCTACAAGGGAGTGGGCCCAGAAAAAATCTAAAAAGCATGGGAACAACCACCAAGAGTCCAAGATGCAACCATAGAAGCTGCAAAGAAACCAAAAGCAAGAAGGCACACCTTTAAATATAAAGGTGCAGCCAAAATATTTGTAAAAGAGCGGTAGGCTCTCTCTTGTGCAATTTGTAACCATGAATAGGTGGTAGGACTAAGCTAGGAAGTCAAGGCAAAGGAAAAAAGGGCCTAGGCCACGGCTGGCCATGTAAAAAAGGGGATGGATGCCCATGGGATTTTAGGGCATGTATTTAAAGTTCAAAAAGTGAACGAGAGCTCATTTTTTGGTATGTGGCGAAGTGGATTTTTCTTTTTTCTCTCCTTTTCTCTTGCTTGCTTGCTTGTGAGTGCTTGAGGGAGGGAATGTGAGTGAGTGAGGGAGTGTGTGTGTGTGTGTGAGGGATCTTGATGGTGAAGCCCTCCACTATCTCCTCTCTTCTTCTTCTCTTCTCTTCTCTTCTCTCATCTCGCGCATGGCTATGGATGATGGAGCTTGGAGGAAGAGACTTGAGGATGCTTGAGCTTGCATCACGAATTGTGGAGCTATCAGAGTGCTTGAGAGAGGAAGCAACTCAGTCGGGCATCAAGGTAAGCTTACTACACTCGTAGAGAGGGATAGTGTGTCGACTGTGTGAGAGGTAGCCATTAGTGATCGCTTGAAACACTTGAAGGAATAAGCGGTCCATGGGTATTGGTGGTTGAGCGAGAGCTCCCTTTACAACAATGGAGATAATCAATGGTAAAGGAAGTTAGCATTGTAGGTCCTATGAAAATGAACAACTCAATAATAAGCAAAAAGAGTACCAATAAAAGGAGAAAGAGAGCTCAACTTAAACTTTAGGGCAAAGGTCTCTCTTTAGTCCCACCAACCACACTAGTCATTAGGATAGAAAGTGTCACAGCAATACCACAAATTGCAAAAGAGACTATTGCTAAGGACAATGCTTATCTCGACCCAGTGCAACATTGAGAAGGTCAAGGAATGGGTGAAAGCAACACAAGAGGAGTTGCATAAAGAATAGGCCAATAACCTTCCTAGCTTGTCTTGCATGGCGAATGATCAATTCCCGAAGGAACACAACAACCAGATGAGATTGATTCCCGAAGGGACACAACCACCAAATAAGATCATAATTGAAATGATCAACTTGCCTAGCTTGTTTCACATACTGAATGATCGATTCTCTCGAAGGGTCACAACAATTAGATAAGATAAGCAATATTGGATATACATCCTTGCAACCTTAGAATTGTCATTCACTAAGAAGTTGGAGTATCGATTTGCCCATGAATGCATGGGTAAAAAAGATGCACTGGATGCCACATCTCTCATCCTCAAACCTTCCATTTCAGTGCCTTTTTTCATGATGGCCCTTGACTTAGCACAACCACCACATTCTAGGGCTATCTAACCCTAATGGATAGGCTTGAGTTGCATAAAATCCTATGCTAGTGGAGGTTGTGTTTCCAGAATCGAATCAATACCAATGTAACTATCTTGTAAGAACTCTTGAATAATCCCACATGGGAGTGGACAAGCTTGCACCAAGCCTTATTTGACTTCCATAAAATCCCTTCATCTCATTGACACAAAAGCAAGGCTTAGATGCCAAAGAGATGAGTATTCTAAGGACTATTTGTCAATTCAAGACGATTAAGATTCCAATTTAGACTAAGTGGACTATGACATTGATGGCTACACCATTGAGCAAACATACTTGTATCCAAAACCCTCATAATCTAAGAGTCTACTCATTGCTATTGGGTTTGTTAGAATCACCTCTGAATTAGATTGGCTTGATTATCTCGAGGTTCTTGAATCACCAACAAAGTAGGCATTAGAATGATGTAATATGCGCTAACCTAGAGGTACTCTTAGCCAATAAAAATCAAGACAAGGTCCAATAAAACACTATGAGAAGATTTGACTCTAATATAGAAGGTGATCATGAATCCGAACCATAAATTTCCCAACCATCCCAAACATGCAAATCCAAAACTAAACTTCGAGTCCATTTGAGAAGAAAACACTTGAAACATGATGCATGTAGTATTGACTCAAAATCTTGGAGTTAGAAGAAACTACGGGATCTACCACCATGCTTTAGAATGTTTAAGAAAAGTGATTGAGTAGTTTTCTTCCTTGGCACTAAACATGAATGCACATCCAGTGAACCCATTTAGGGACCAACAAAAGGGTCAAGGAGGTGAATATCGCAGAGCTAAGAGAATCCCCAAAGCCTATATATATTACTAAGGACCTCAGTGTAGAGGATGAAGCACGACTTGTGGAATTATTAAAAGAATATCGAGACATATTCACATGGAATTACTCTAACCTTAAGGGTATATCATAGCAAGGCCTTATACACATGACCCCACTCAAACTTGATGCCAAACCCATGAAATAGGGATTCTATTCCATGAATCCTCGCTATGTCCATCATGTCCGAGAAGAGATTGAGAAACTCGAAAAAATAGGATTTATCTAGGGAATTGAGCATATGGACTAGGTATCACCCATTGTTGTGGTACTCAAGAAGAATGGAAGAATTTGAGTATGCAAAAATGATAAGAAATTTAATGCCACAACCTTGAGAAATCCTTATCCTCTACCTTATACAAATCATATGATTGAGCAAGTGGTAGGGAAGAAAGCATATAGGTTCTTAGATGGCTTTTAAGGATATAATCAAGTACAAGTTCACTCAAACAACATACCAAAAACTACTTTAGCCATTGAGTGGGGAGTCTTTGCATATATTGTCATTTGGTTTGAATTGATTGGATGCACATGCAACTTTCCAAAGGTTGATGTATACTACCTTTAAGGACATGCTTCAGAAGTGGCTCAAGGTATTTGTAGATGACTTGTGCATCCATTCTACTTGGGAGGAGCATCTTGAGAAACTCTGACTTGTCTTTGAGAGATCATAATAGTATCGCTTGCTCCTAAATCCTCTAAAATGCCAATTTTGGGTAAAGCATGATACCTTGGGACATGTATCCAAAAATGAAATTTTCATTGACACATCCAAGATTAAGGTTATAATGAATCTCTTAATGCCCACCAACTCGAAGAGGGTACAATGCTTTCTTGGCCATACTGAGTACTACCATCTCGCTTTGTGTTGAATTACATAGTAATTGCTCAATCTCTTTACAAGCAACTAGTCACTTGGACATGGAACAAAGTGAACTAGACAATTACATTCCATGTACACATTGATGCTTCCAATATTGCAATTGGAGCCATGTTGTGCTAGCTCAATGAACATGACCTGGATTTTCCAATGAGTTTTGCTAGTCAAAAACTTATTGAGACTAAAATAAATTATCTAACCACAAAACATGAAGGCTTAGCAATGATTTATGTTGTAAAGAAATTTCACCATTATCCAATTGTTGCTACACCATTTACTTTCTTTTGTGGACCACCAAGCGTTGTTGTATCTTGTGAACAAGCCTTGTGCTACTAGATACATCCCTTGTTGGCTCCTCTTGTTACTACGATTTGACTTCTTAGTTGTTGTGTGTAAAAGAAAATAACACTACATTGCACTTGTCATCATGAGTGACTAGTGGTGAAAAGGCCACATAAGTTGATGACCAACTCCCATATGCTCACTAAGAAGCTTGGCTTTTCAAAGCCAACTTGATGCCTCAATGGGCAGATGACATAGTCCGTGTCCTTGAGAAAGGTCTACCAAAATGAACAATCAAGAAAGCATGATTCACATACCTTCTAATTAAAGCCCGAGCATAGCAATCGATCGTAGGTCAATTGTATCGTCTGGGGCAAGATGGTCTTCTTAGGAGATGCATCTATGAGCATGAGATAGAGGCTGTGTTACAAGAGACACATGATGGCATTGCTAGAGGACACTTTGAACTAACCATCACAACCAAAAAAGTGCTTCAATCACAATTATGGTGGCCCACACGATTTAAAGATGCAGTTCCTAATTTATCAAGCACCCTTGAGTCCCCAACTGCACGACCAAATGTGGATTCTCCACTAATGTCTTGGCTCGTCAGTGCAGTGCTATTCAAGGAGCATCTATTGTTAGGACTGTCATATCTAGTCATTCTCGCTATTGTAGCTTGATGTTGTTGCTTTCTGCTTTGACTAGATGTAATCCGAATGCAACACGTATGTGTTTTTGCAGTGTGGCATTTTTGCCCTTGTTGGCTAGATGGGCCCATTGAGGTTCTAGGGTCTCTATTTGTCTCTATTCGGGTACGGGCTTTTGGTTGCTCTTTTGCAAGTGAGAATCCATGCTCGTGTAGAGTCATTGCTACACTAGGGCCTCTTTTGGAGGACCTGTCATGGCGCGCATTTTCTCCCCAACCTACTTGGCGTGGGGGTCCGGGGGGGCAGTCCCCCCCGCCCGAAGGGCCATTACGGAAAAACCCATGTACAATTTGGAGGACCGTTTAGCCAAATTTTGAACTACTTGCTCTAAATCTCAGCCCAATGATGGATTTGTGATGTGCCTTTAGCTCTACGCCTTTGGGGTCAATTTCAGTGTTCAGGGTCTTTCTAATATGTTGCCTCGTTTGTTTTTTGCCAATCAGGTTTTAACTGCTTAGCGCTTTGCGTCTAGGTCTCTGGGTCTCGCTATTGCCTACTTCAAGCTGCTAAGCGGCTGCTCCCTACGATATCGTCTATTCCGTGTGTCAGAATCAATTCTGAGCGTTAGGACTTTCGACAATTTGCGCTGCTGAGCTCTAGCCGGGTCAGGTCAAATTTTTGAGAATTTGATAAAAATTTACACTTGGCCCAGTTGGTTCGAATTGTAGGGTCCGAGTGGGTCACTCGGACGGGCCGAGGTACATGGGCCGAGGGCCGATTTCGTGACTCGGACAGGGTAGACTCGGACGGGCCGAGGCGCAGACTCGGACGAGGTCACTCGGACGAGCCGAGGATCTTGGGCCGAGGGCCGAATATAACATGTGGCCAAGGGCCAAATTAGTCGTTGGTCCGAATGGTCGACTCAGATGAGCCGAGTAGGTCTGGGTCGAGTAGGCCGACTGAAAAAGGGTCGAGGGCCGATTCTGGGACTCGGCCCAGAAGCCACCGCTCGGACGGGCCGAATGCGGCACAACATCGATAGCGAGAGTTCGATTTCGCTCAATTCTTGCAATTGAATCAATCATAGCAAGCATAAACCTCCAGATCCTATCTAGGGGAATAGGGGAAGGGATTCGTATACCTGAATAGAGCGGTAGGCTTGTCGATGGTGCGATCGGATCGAATCGTGCGATGGCTCTCTCTCTCTCTCTCTCTCTCTCTCACTAAAATGGTCACAAATGAGTTCTACCTTGGCCTCTTGGCTCTTATACCCCTTTCCGGGTATAGTGTTGATGCCCCCAATCACTCACTTGCCGATCTTAGGCATCACAAGTAAGCTTTTCACCACCATTTTTTGCACGATTTTGGCCCTATTTTGCAACTGTAAACCCTACCCTTCTCCGGTGCGATTTCCTAATCCTAACCTACACTAATTGCAACAAGAATAGAAAGCAAAAAAAGTGAAATAATTTCTCCATGTTTTCCAATCATCAAACAAACAAAATATCCCAAAATACTTACTTGTTTTGAAGATCAAAAACACCCAAACTTCCTACCCATCTCAAGCTCCATTTCGGGGATGAATCCCTTACTTTGATGCCCGATATGAGGCGTGCAAGTGCTCAAGGCTTGAATCCGTTGGTCCCGGCAATAGAACCAAAATGTGGGAGCCTCCGCTTAACCGCCAAGACCCACTGACCGCTTATTATTTCAAGCGTTCCAAGCCGAGCACTAATGGCTACCTCTCACATAGCCAATGCGCCATCCATATCTACGAGTATAGTGAGCTTACCTCCATGCTGTTCGAGTTACCTCCTCTCCCGCGCACTCCGGTAGCTCCACGATTCAAGTGCAAGCTTCAAGCAAACTCATCCTCAAGCTCCATGCTCCAAGCTCCATCACTGCGAGCAAGAGAAGAGAAGAGAAGAGAAGAGAAGAGAAGAAGAGAGAAGAAGATGGAAAGCTTCTCCACCCCACGGTCCCTCACCCTCACACACTCACTCCCTCACACTCTCACACTCCCTCTCTCAAGCACAAGCTCAAGCAAGCAAGAACAAGAAGAAGAAGGAGAGGAGAGCCACTTTTTGCCACACACAAGAATAAGCTTCTCATTCACTTTTCAACTTTATATACAAAACCATAAATCCCTTTTGGGAGGTCATCCCCTTATCCCATTTTTTACATGGCCGACCATGGCCTAGGCCCTTTTTCCCATTGCCCTTCTATCTTCCTAGCTTCCTTCCTACCGCCCATCTACCTTTACAAATTGCACGGGTGAGAGCCCGGCGCTCTTTAAAATAACCCATGATGTGCTTGCGCTCTTTTACAAAAGTATTGATTCACGCTTTTTCTTGTGCGCCCTTTTTCTTTATTTAGGACTTTTTTGCATTTCTTGTGCTTCCATATTTTTCTTGGCGTGCCTTCGTCTTCTGTTTCACTTTTGCCTTGGCCTTTGTCTTTTGCTTTAGCTTTTTCAGATTTTCCACCTTGTTCGTCTAACGGTTAACATCATGTAACTAGGAACCTACAATATTGATTGGACTCATGTGGCTAGAAAGACTACCACTTTTGTTTTCAATGTCAAACACATGCATGACTTTGTGCCATGTACTAGTGGTCACTATTGTTTTGCCATTAGGGGGGTGATTATATTGCCATTGGGAGTGACTTTGCATATGGGATGAAGAACCCTATCTATACACACATTTATGAGCACTTCAAGACTTGTTGTCCTAAAGGAAGAGAGTATTGCTATAATGGCAAACCTATGGGTTGGGATGAAAATATGTTTCTTTTTAAATTTTCCATTTGGTGGTGCACTTTATGGATCCACACCACATCCATAGTGGGATAAGGACCATTTTGCTATGGCATTGGTTGTAGCCTCATTATTAGATTATGGGTGGCCATCAGTTATGTTGTCTGTCACACAGGTGCTATGTTTCTCAAAAAATCCTTATGAGATGCTTGATGATGCATGTGTTTGTTTTTGAAATGTAATCTTACAGGACCTTTTGATGGATAGATAGATATGCGCACATGGAAATATGGCATCGTGCTCTATTCTTGCATCATTTGCCTTATGGCTATGTGGAGGGTGGCCCTTGAATTGGGGTGTGGCTCTATTGTGTTACTTTAGGGATGCCTCTAGATGGTGCTTATACATTGCATTGGATGTTGTCTCTTCTTCCTCTAGATTGAGGAGGTGGCTAGTTGCAAGTAGGTGTTGATGTAATAGCTATTTTGGCAAGCATCCCTCCATACAATCACTAGTGAGAGGATTTAGCCTATTTTGGATTGTAGATTATTGGAATGAATATTTTGTCATGGTCTAGGATGATTTTCTTATTTGGTATCTATACTCATTTGACCTTGTTTTTGTATTGATATTATTTTAGCTAACAATGCTCAAGTGGTTGAATCTAAGTCTCATTCACATGGTGACGGAACATCTTTTTCCCTTTTTGTCTAGTATTAAGGTCTATTTGAAAGTTGTGAGTAGAAGTAAATTTGAATTAGAATTACACAATGATCACATCATCCACATATATAGTAAGGCCACAATATTTGCATCACTCTCACATACATAGAGTGAATGATCAACATATTCTCTGTGAAATCCAATGTTGACAAGGTATTTTGCTATCCTATCATGCCATGCCCTAGGTGTATCTTCAGCCCCCCTATACAAGGCCTTACAAAGCTTACATACATAATCTGGATTATTCTCATTCACATAACTAGGTGGCTGCTCCATATAAACTTCCTCTTGCAAGTCCCAAGGCATTATTAACATCCATTTGATGCATGATCCAACTTTTGTAGACTATTTGATTGACATTATATGAATGTGATATGAAAACCCTTGCTTTGCATTTGTCTATAGTTTTCTACTACATTATGGGGAGGCTATATTGAGGATTATGGCTTATGATCCGTGTTGCAACTAGAGAATGAAGGAGCTTCATCTTGTAGAAGATGCATTTTCTTGGATGATGAGAGCATTGAAGGCAACCAAAATGTTTAGGGTTCTATTGTGCATGCCCTTCATATTATAAGGGAAAAGAAAGAACTTGTAATAAAGCATAAAATACCTTAGTCTAGGATATGTGAGGGTTTGGTATAAAAGGGTGGAGATGTAACATGTGAGGCATCTTTTTGCCATTTTGAAGAATACAAGATTGAGGGATCCTTCCTCCCACCTATCATAGGGGTATGTACCTATGTCTACCATAGCAAGAGGTGAGTATCTTGTTGCAGCATTCATCTTTGATTCTCAACCATTCATGGCAATACATTTTCATGCCTAGCCACCTTGGCTATGGTTTCTTTGGCATATTTGGTGTATTCTTGTATTTTCCAATTATTTTCTTTACTGTGAGAATTGCATCTTTTACATTGGTATCAGAGCTTTGCTTTGATCCATGAGCAAGG
The DNA here is from genome assembly GCF_053477565.2 of Lygodium microphyllum. Classification (NCBI taxonomy): domain Eukaryota; kingdom Viridiplantae; phylum Streptophyta; class Polypodiopsida; order Schizaeales; family Lygodiaceae; genus Lygodium; species Lygodium microphyllum. The sequence continues at coordinate 140,167,750 of NC_141145.1, forward strand.
TCAATTTCATGTCACTATCCAGTTTTAGACATTAAAGACAGGGAACTGCAGTTAAAGATTTAGTTACAAGGTTTGGTTACACCATAAATGTGACTAAATAGGTTCTTCTTCAGCAAACCATGGTTATTTTGAAGCCTTTGACCAAGATCCAGGGAAAAATGGTGGATATCTTCCAAGTTTAGCAGGTCGTGACCATTTGTCAGGGTATTTTGGAGGTCCTTGGTTCAAAAATGGGCTACATGGAGTTGGAAGAGACTAAAAGTTTCACTACTTTTTGAAGAGACAGGGTCTTCTCTCTCTTCCAAAGCTTCCATTGAGCTTCCATGGCTGAAATCTTCTTCTATCTCTTCTCCCACGCCTCAATGACCTTCTAAGCATCCTTCATTTGATTCTCCTTGCCCAAGGCTTACATTTCATAACCATCTTGGAGAGCTTTCATGCCACGTGGTCATGTTCAGACTCTTGTCCTCTAAAATGAGAAGATTGTGCATCAAGTATATGAGCTAACGCTTATGAAGGGGACTATTTGGAGCATTAACTTGAAGATCTTGGCCTCAAACATCTTCTTCTTCACTGACATTTGAGCTATGAACTCTTATGAAACCCTAGCTATGGCAAGTTTGGGAGAGCATGAAATTTCTTCAAATTTCTTCAAGATTTCATGTGGCTTTTGATCTTTCTTTCTTCTTGAAGCTTCCCCACACGTCAAGGACCCGACATTAAAGGCTTTTGTCAAGATTGGAGCAACTCTTCTTCTCAAATTTGGGGGAAAATAGGGCAGCCACTCAATTCTTCAAAATTTTTGGGCTTACAAGGCTTAAATCATGGGGCTTTTGTATTGTTCAACTTCAAGAAGGTCTCATTAAATCTACTACATCAAAGGATGGCCAACATTGGAGCAATCTATCAAGAATTGAAGGCATGTTCTCTTCATGAAGGCAAGAAGGTCCTGAATTCTCATAAATTCTTAATTCTAATCAAGAATTGAGGCTTCTTCCAGGTTCTTGGATTATCTACAGCCCTTTCTTAAAGACATTCAATCAATGATGGCATTCCCATAATCAATTTGAGCTTCTTGATTGCTTGGAGTTGGAGCAAGCATCATGGGGTTAATCTTCTCTTGAAGCTGAGCCTATACCCTTCAACTTGGATCAATTTGATGGTGGATTTTATGGACTATTGACCGATTGTGATTTATCTACCATTCTTCAACAACAATCAAGAGGTAATTCTTGTTCTCTGCTCTTAATTTCCCTATTAATCCACTTGTTCAAGCCTTCCAATTTCTGAAAGGGAAGAAATTAAGAGTAAATCATTGATGTCATGATCATATAGTACCTTACCTAGGGTTGAATGAAGTTGTTTACTGATTTCCAGCTCTTTCCATTCATAAATTGATGCCCAAATGATTGCATAGAGTGATTCATTACTCATATTTTGAGCCTAACTTGTACTTGACTTGGTGGTGCTAGGACTAAAAAATGCCAATGAAAATGAAAGGTGGGATATTGTAAAGCAATGAGTCACTGCTACAAAGGGTAATTCCCTATCCATAGCCCTTCCAATTTTAGCACATTTTTCCATTTCCCACTTTCATTCATCAAAGAATCAAAGGCTTTTTCTGTCTATGCATAGCATCACTGTTTTCTTAGCCTAGAATGTACTTGCCATGTCAATACCCGTGAGGAAAAGCGAATGTCAAGCGAGTTGGGAATACAAAAGAGAGGCGACCCTCCCTTCCCAATTATCACCCTAATGGGGTGCACAACCCGGCACGGGAGGAACTTTGCACACCTCCCATAGTCTCGGAGCTCACATACTTTTCAAGTTTAGGTGCAAGTACATCCGTTTGATGGTGATTGGCAGAGACATTTCAGTTACATCAGGGAATTACAGGTGTTAGAAGTTCTATTGGCACAACAAGAACATGGCATTTCATACAATTGAAAACTACATGTCATATACAGCAGGTACCCACTATTTACAGGTCATTCCTGAGCCCTACATGTGCCCCACTACCCTCTCCAAGTACCTATAGGGGTTTGCAGGGTTTATTCTTACACAGGGAACTCCTACAGGTCCAAACAGGGCACTTACAAGTTGTTGAAAGGTTGCAGAAAATTCCAGGACAATAGTAAAGATCTTATTACAGAAAATTCTATATATATCCATAATTGGATATTGATAGCTTGCTAGATAGAGGGTATAATAAGCTTCAATCTGAATTAGGTAGTTTAGCGATATGACATTTGTAGCTCAAGATATTTCAGTTTTAGTGACAGTGGGTACAATTGGACAACACCTAGACAGCATAACAGGGATTCACTGTTTGTCAGTATTTCACCCAAGACCTTCATCCGAAGTTGAAATCTCTTCAAATTTGGTATATCTCTACATCATAAGATTTCTTTGGAGCTATTAAACATCGGGATTGAAGTAATACTTTGAGAGATACAAGGGATTTTGTGATTGACAGTCCATTATTATTGTAACCATTCCAATGGCCAAAGGCAAAAGGAAAGACCAAGTGATGGAGACAGTTCAAGATGTTAGAGAGTATGTATACCAATGAACAAAATAACACTAATGAAGCCTGAAATCAAGACCAACATGATGATCGTGTAAGTGCTGGTAATGCCCATAGTATGCAACTTGGAAATGAAGAGAACCAAGCATTCCATGAACCTTTTGGGGATCCTACACTTTCAAATGAGTTACATACGATGAGCATTGGAAAGAATGATGGATTTGAACAACTTTCTAAGTCAATGGGGAATATGGAAAATACAAAATGAATGAGAATATTCAACAATTGGTCAAGTTCATGCAATATGGGTTTAAAAATATAGTAGCAAAGACTGTGAAAAATGGGTTTGATAAGGTATTATCAGCTGTCAAGGTTCAAAATACACCCTCTTCTCCAAATAGACCCACTACTCATGGTGAACACAAAAAGGACCTCCAAATAGCACTTACAGCAAGGTCCTTTCTAATGGTCAAATTTGGGACATGCGGACCAAAGGTTTATGCTTTAAGTGTGGAGAGAAGTGGACACAAGACCATAGGCTGAAATGTAAATCAAAAAATAGCAAGCTCAATTTTGTCATCATTGATGAACCGGATGAAGGTGAAGGATAAGAGAATCAAGAGGCAAATGTGTTTCAAGTGGATGCAAAACCTATGGTTGAAGACTGCATGATGAGGATGATGGAACCAATGATGAGTTTTATGACATTGTGGACAACTTTCCTTTTGATCCAGGTGGTTCTTTGTATGCCATTTCTCATTATGCATGGACCGGTTGAAAGGGAGAAAATACTCTTCGATTTGAAGGGCTGATCAATGGCAAAGCGGTTCATCTCTTGATAGACACGGGTAGCGCCTATAGCTTCATAAATACCAAATCTTTACATGGGCTGAAATTGTTACCTCAACAAATGCAAGTGCCATTGAAGATCCAAATTGCGAATGGAGCTTATGAGTCAAGCAATGAAGTGTGTCTACAAACTCCTGTTACTCTATCTCCTTCATGTACCATACAAGTGGACTTGATTACTTTGGAAATGGGTCCTATTGATATTGTTATTGGCTGTGATTGGTTAAAGTCCATTAGAAAATTTTCATTGGACTTAGAGAGCATGCAAATGGAGTTCAAATGGAATGGACATAATATAGAATTGAAGGGCATTAGACAAAACAGTTGGAACTCATATCCATGAAGAAATTAAGAAAAGAACTCATATCCATGAAGAAATCACTCTTTTGCTTGCAAAAGTAGATGAAGAGCAGCCACCAAATCAGCCATTCTCTTCTTCAAAGAAAAAGGATCCAAGGTTGGAAGAACTACTAGAGGAGTACAAAGATTTATTTTAGCCACTATCATCTTTGCCTCCAAAGTGAGAGATTGACCATCCCATCGATTTGTTGCCTAATACTAAGCCCATCAACAAACCTCCCTATCGTTTATCAAAGTTTGAAAGGGAAGAGGTGGAGTGACAAGTCAAAGAGTTGTTGCAAATGGGTCTAATTCAGCCAAGTCAATCTCCGTTTGCCTCTCCTATGCTCTTGGTAAAGGAGAAGGATGGATCTTTCCGCATGTGCATTGATTATAGAGAGTTGAACAAATCCACGGTGAAGAATAGATATCCGATTCCACGTATTGATGATCTCTTGGATGAACTTAAGGATGCAAAGGTCTTCACCAAGATTGATCTTCGTTCGGGCTATCGCCAAATTCAAATGAAGGAAGGAGATGAGTATAAAACAGCCTTTAGGACTGAAAGAGGGCTATACCACTTCTTGGTCATGCCATTTCGGCTCTCAAACGCCCCCGCCACTTTTCAAGCTCTCATGAACAAAATGTTGCAGCCTCTCTCATACAAAACAGTCCTAGTATTTTTTGATGACATTTTCATTTATAGCAAGTCCAAGGAGGAGCATTTGATGCATGTACGAGAGGTCTTTGACATATTAAGAAGACACATACTCTTTGCCAAAATGTCAAAGTGTTCTTTCATGGAAGAATAAGTGGAATATCTAGGTCATATTGTGGGAGAAAAAGGGATAAGAGTAGATCCTAACAAAGTGAAGTGTGTCAAAGAATGGCCTACACAAGCTTCTTCTACCTCTTTGCGGGGATTCCTTGGATTATCATCATTTTATAGAAGATTCATAAAAAATTATGCTCATGTGGCGGCTCCTCAATTGATAAGCTAAAGAAAGAGTCTTTCGTTTGGGACTCCATAGCCGACAAGAGTTTTAACGAGCTGAAATCTCTCTTAATTTTAGCACCTTTTCTTTTTAGCCCGAATTTCTTTAAGGAATTCACTATATGCGCTGATGCTAGTGGAAGTGGAGTTGGGGCTATTCTCTATCAAGACCATGGAGTTATAGCATATGAGAGTCGCGAGCTTGATGATAAGGAGCGTCTACTACATGTCTATGAACAAGAGATATTGGCAATTTTGCATGCTATTAAAAAGTGGCATCATTATATATATGGCAGCCATTTCAAGGTTAAAAGTGACCACCGTGTGCTAAAATATTTCCTTTCCCAACAAAATTTGTCTCCTAAACAACAGAGTTGGCTAGCTACTCTTCAAAGCTATGACTTTGAAATATCCTATACGACTGGAAAAGACAACATTGTAGCGGATGCTTTATCAAGAATGTGGGCATGCTCTTTCTCTACAATTTCAATTGTGCATAAGGATTGGATCAATGATATTCAAGAAGAGTATTTGCTTGATGAGCGAGCATCAAAGATGATGAAGGAATTTCATCAAGGCAAAGGAGAAGAGTATTCCAATTTCAAATGGTGTAATGGTCTTCTATGGTATCATGGTAGAGTCTACTTGACACCACAATCTTCTTTCAAAGACCGTATTTTGCATGAGATGCACTCTTCGCCTTTAGCAGAACACCATGGGTTGTTCAAAACCTTTGATAATATCCATAAGAGCTTCTATTGGAAGGGTATTTGGAGGGATGTCAAGGATTTTTTTATGCAATGTCTTCCATGCCAACAAAACAAGGACTCTTCTCTTCTACCCGAACGGCTTACTTCAGCCACTTCCTATTCCTCATGGTAAGTGGACTGATATTACCATGGATTTTATTGTGAGATTACCTACAACAAAGCACAAGTGGAATAGCATTTATGTGGTGGTAGAATGGTTAACTAAATCAGCCCATTTCATCCCTACCAAAGCTCAATTTACAGCAAAGCAATTGGCTAAACAATTTATGGAATCTATCTTCAAGCTTCATGGAATGCCAATGAAGATTGTGTTCGACCAAGACATTAAGTTTATGGGCAGATTTTGGAGGAGTTTATTCTCTTCAATGGGGACTCTATTAACTCCTAGTACAACATACCATCCGAAAATCGATGGGCGAACAGAAAGAGTTAACAAATGGTTAGAGGTATACTTGTGGCACTTTTGCCATGACACACAAAATGCTTGGGACCATTAGCTTCACCTTGCGGAGTTTTGCTATAACAATACTTATCATATGAGTATTGGAATGTCTCCTTTTGAAGCTCTATATGGTTACAAATTGCAAGTACCCTCCGCCTTATTCCATGAAGATGTGAATCCACAAGCTTGTGAGGAGTTAGAAAAGATGGAGGCTCTTATGAAGCAATGCAAGGACAACATTCAAAAAGCTCAAGAGACCATGAAAGCCTATGCGGATGAGAAAAGAAGACATGTGGAGTTTGAGGAAGATGATTGGGTATTCTTGAAAGTTCCCAAGTCACGATATACTTCTCTCAAAGGAGGGCACAATAAACTTGCTCATAGATTTTATGGTCCTTACTACATTGTCAAACGAGTTGGGGATCTTGCTTATCACCTTGATTTACCTTCAAGCACAAGAATTCATAATATTTTTCATGTGTCTCAACCTTAAAATTATGTTGGTCCCCAAATTCAAGTTCTTGAAAAACTCCCTCCCTTGGATGATGATGGTTTGATCATCTATGAGCCCAAAAAGATTATTGGTAAGAGGGAGAAGGTTCTAAGGAACCGAATTCTTGTGGAATACCTTATCAAATGGAAAGGTTTGCCTATCGAAGAATCTTCTTGGCAACAACATCATACTTGGAGCGATTTCCATGGCTTTTACAAGAGGACAGTTCATGAACAGAACAGTAAACAGATTGTTGTCATAATTTCATGTCAGAAAGTTAATTGCATTATCTTCATCAAAATTTGATTTTGAATGTATGCCTGGATACTACATGTTGTCTTCTACATTTCTATATATAGCACATGGAAATCAGACATTTCTAGCTCAAGATATGGCAAATTTTGTATATAGCTTGTTTTGGACAGCTTATAGCAGTGTGTTCCATTTATATGGTCATTTCTTCATCAACTTCTTGATTCTTCATCAACATAGGAGCTCTACTTCAGCATGATTCCATATGCTTCAAGCTATCCTTGTAATCATCCTTATAATTTGTTCCCAATTCAGCTTTGAGGACAATGCTCTTCTAGGTCGGGATGGCTTGTAATAAAGCATAAAATACCTTAGTCTAGGATATGTGAGGGTTTGGTATAAAAGGGTGGAGATGTAACATGTGAGGCATCTTTTTGCCATTTTGAAGAATACAAGGTTAAGGGATCCTTCCTCCCACCTATCATAGGGGTGTGTACCTGTGTCCACCATAGCAAGAGGTGAGTATCTTGTTGCAGGATTCATCTTTGATTCTCAGCCATTCATGGCAATACATTTTCATGCCCAGCCACCTTGGCTATGGTTTCTTTGGCATATTTGGTGCATTCTTGTATTTTTCAGTTATTTTGTTTGTTTTGAGAATTGCCTCTTTTATAGAACTTATGATGCATTTTTATAAAATTTATCTTCCTTGACATTTGCTCCTCTTCAACCTTTTGCACAAAATCATCTTCTTGGGACTATTTCTTTTTTATGTCATGCAAGTCTCATTTAGATAGCAATTGAACACTCTTTGAGACTTCTATCTACTTGTTGCACACTTTGAAAGTGCGAGTAAAAGTACTTTTTATTTGCTTTTTACACATATTTTGTCAAGAAGTGAATTGGAGAGAGAGAGAGGAGAGATAAGACTACAAAAGAGAGAGGAGAGGAAGTGCAAAAGAGAGAGAAAGAGAGTGATGATGAGAGAGAAAGACAAAAAGAGGTGAGAAGTCATTGAAGCTGAGAACAAGGTAATGAGAAGAGAGATAATAATGTATTAATGTTTCAAAAAGATGAGAAAATTTACATGTCCCTTCCTTTTATATCTATGACAGTGTGACATGGTATTACTAATATTCTCACACTAAATAACTATTCTTCCCAGCTTCTTACAATCCATCCCGTCCTAAAGGTTTTTGTCCTAAAAAACAAACCTACAAGGGTTGGAAAAGGATGGATGGAACAAAGTACTACTTCTGTTTTTAGCTATACAAATAGGGAAATGAATGAAAGATTAAAGATATATGGATTAAAATGAAGAGATAAGAGTAAGCCTCAGCTATATACATGATCAAGAGCACTTCAAAAGTACTTGGAGCCTTAAAGTCTTCAAATGATATACTCAAAATGAGATAGATAGCTTGAACAGACCTTGGTGAACCAAAATTGCCATAACTTCTTGTAGAAGTATCCCAACAAAATGTGCTACATGTCAAAAGCATAGCTCTATAAGAGTACTTGGACCCTATATAGGTGGCATAATTCTGAAAATTAGGCAAAATAAAAATTGTTCTAAAATAGTATGTTGTCATGTCTCTATCTGCATCGAAATTGGCTCCATAGTCAGTATGCTTCAGCCACCAATGTGTCCCATATGTAAGGAAACTCATCTAGTATAGAATCAGGCCTCCAAGAAGCTTCCTCAAGTAGCAAACCTCTCCGTTTGATCAAATATTCAATGATAGAACAAGAGAAAAGCTTATTCTCACGTTGACCTATGACAGCCTTTGAGATATTCTAAATAAGACCTTCTTCATCAATAGGTGGTAGCTCATCAATTGTATCAACAAGATCACTATAGAAAGGCTTGAGTTGACTAACATGGAATACATTGTGAATCTTAGTGGAAAAGGATAGCTCCAATCTATATGCCAAGTCTCCATTGTGCTTCAGGATCTTGTAGGGTCCATAAAATTTATGAGCAAGCTTGTTACTAGATCCATCCTTCAAAGTAGAATACCGAGACTTGGGCACCTTCAACAAAACTAATTCTCCTTCTTGGAACAAGGGACACATCTTCTCACCTGTATACATCTTCATCTGGTCTTGGTTTTTTCTAAGATTCATCTTACACTACTGAAGAAGGATCAACATTCTTTCCAATTCTTCTTTCTCATGAGGATTGATTATTTCACTAAAGATGATTGTGGATAAGGGCACCTTATAACCATACATAGCCTCAAAGGGTGAAACTCGAATGCTAACATGAGTGGAATTATTGTAAGTAAACTCAACCAAGTGTAACCAAGAATCCCACGAATTCTACACATCATGATAGAAATGGCGAAGATAAGTCTCCAAATACTTGTTTACCCTTTCTTTCTATCCATCAGTTTGTGGATGAGAGGCTATAGAGGGAGCCAATTTCTTTCTATTCATCAGTTTGTGGATGAGAGGCTATAGAGGGAGCCAATTTAGTGCCCATGGATGTGAATACCACCTCTGCCAAAAGTTACTCAAGAACTTTGAATCTCTATCATGAACAATCACTTGTGGTAATCCATGTAATCTAAAGATCTGCTCCATAAACAATTTGGCCACTTAAGTAGTAAACTGGGTCTTAGTTGGAATGAAATGGGCTATCTTAGTGAGTGTGTCCACCACTACATATATTGTATTCCATTTGTTTTTTGTAGTAGACAAGCCAATAATGAAATCCATGGTAATGTGCATCCATTTTCTCGTAGAAATAGGCAATGGCTACAACAAACCACCTACCTTATGGGTATTATCTGTATTCTGCATACAAGGCATGTATTTCATGACAAAATCTTTGACATCTTTCCACAATCCTTTCCAATAAAAGTTTTTATTAATCCTATCATAGGTTTTGAAAACTCCAAGGTATCTGGCTAAAGGTGAAGAATGCAACTCCTCCATAATTTTCCATATAAAAAAAGAAGTAGAGGGAATGACAATCTTTCCATTTAACCAAATTAGGCCATTTTTAAGTTGATAATGTGAGTTATCTTCCATGAGACCTTGCAATAATTTCTAAAAAATATGGCTGAGCTCATCCAAAAGGTAAGCTTCATGTAATTCTTCAATCCAATCAGTATGTAGCTCATTCATCGCCTACATATGAGAAAGAGAATCAGTCACTACATTATCTTTGCCCCTCATAGGAGTGATGTCAAAATCATAATTTTGTAGTGTAGCTACCCACCTACGCTGCTTAGGAGTAAGATTGGACTAAGTGAGAAAATACTTAAGGACCTTGTGATCACTTTGAACTCTAAACTAGCTACCATACAAATAATAGTGCCATTTCTTTATTGCATGTAAGATAGCTAAGATCTCTTGGTCATAGACATTAATAGACATTTCCTTATCTATAAGGTTGGGACTTTCAAAGGCAATCACTTCATGCTCCTGTAACAAAAAAACCCCTATGCCTTGGCCACTAGCATCACACTATATAGTAAACTCCTTCAAAAAATTTGGGCATACTAGAATAGGAGCAAAAGTAAGGAGTTTCTTTAAATGGTTGAAGCTACTATCTACAACAATATCCCAAAAGAAACCTTCCTTGTACAACCTATCAGTCAAAGAAGCTGCAATAGCTACATAATGCTTGATAAATCGGTGATAAAATGAAGATAGACCAAGAAACCCTCCACGCAAAATAGTGGTAGTAGGTGTTGGCCAATCTTCAACACACTGCACCTTCTTGGGGTCAACTTGGATCCCTTTTTCACTAACAAGATGTCCCAAGTATTCCACTTCAGTCTTCATAAAAGAGCATTATTTTCTCCTTAGCAAAGATCCTGTGATGTCTCAATACATCAAAAACTTTCCTCATTTATGATAAATGACCCTAAAGGGTTTTACTGTAAATCAAAATGTCATTAAAGAAGACCAATATAAACTCAAAGAGGAAAGACATCAGACCCTAGAAGGTAGCTGGGGCATTTTAAGCCAAAATGGCATCAGTAGGAAATGGTAGAGTCCTCGATCGGTCCTAAAAGCAGTCATGATTTCATCACCTTCTCGCATATGGTTTTGATAATACCCTAACCTCAATTCAATCTTCATGAAGAATCTAGGCCCCTTGAGTTCATCAAGCAAATCATCAATTTTGGGTATTGGGTACCTATTCTTCACTATGATCTTGTTTAGATCCTTGTAATCAATACACATCCTGAAAGGTCCATCTTTCTTTTTAACTAACAAGACTGGAAATGCATAGGGTGAAGAATTGGGTTCGATGAATCCTATTTCAGGAAGCTCATTGATTTGCTTGGCTACTTCTTTACGGTCACACTTGGACAATCTGTAAGGTGGCTTATTAATTGGCTTTGAGTTGGGCTCCAAATCAATTGGGTAATCTACTACTCTTTTGGGAGGCAATGAAGTAGGTACTTCAAACAAATCCCTGTACAACCTCTTTATTCAACTGCAAAACAAAGATCTGTGAGCACCTCTTGTACTCATTTTTGAGTTGTTGAATGGTGATAAGGTAAAAATTTAATTCACTAGGAATTTCCTATAAATGGATGAAATGTCCATAAAAAATAAACTCCATATATAGTTGTGAGAAATCCATAGTAAGTTTTTCCAATGTCATCAACCAATTGCAACTGAGTAAAATATCTATGGGTCCCATTTCCAAGGTTATCAGGTTTACTTTTGCTTCATAATTTACAGTCAACTATAAAGAAACATGTGGGCATATTTTAGTGCTGATTTCTTCTTCACCATTGGCTACATTAACTCTTATGGGCTACTATAAGTGAGTGGGAAGACAATTTAGCTTATCCATAATGGACTTATTCACAAAACTGTGTGTACTGCCACTACCTATTAGGATAAACACATCCTTCCCATGAATATTACCCTTCATACAAAGTGTATTAGGGCTCTTAGAACCTATCCAAGCATCCATGGAAATGGAACAACTAGTGGCAGCAAGTGGCTCATCAAAAGTTCCTCCCAAAAATAAAGGAATACTACCACTCAGATCAAAAGGAAAAGTGTTGACAGGGTCATAAAAAATGTCTTGCCCAACTTCTTCCTCAAGATCTTCATTTTCAGTAGTATAAACAAATGCATTGACCTCATCAATATCATCTTCAGAATCCTTGAAGAGTAACATACTATAAACCTTGGCTTTTGCTTTTTGGTATACACACTTTGTGGCATGGTCAGTTATATACCTTTCTCCACATTTGAAGCATAAGCCTTTTTCCCTTCTTTCTTTATAGAGGTCCATAGGAATAGACTTTAGATTCATATTGGCTAAAATAGATTTAGAATTGCTATCCATACTCTGGGAATGTTTGTTGTCCTAAAATTGCTTTGATGTCTTGAAGCATTGAATGATGGATAATTTGGCTTTCTTAAGCTCCCACTTGGTGCACGATTTTTGCCATGAATATTGCCAACTTTCCCCTATTTTAAAACAATCCTTAGTTATCCATAACTATGCTAAAATGGGGACTCCTGTCTATATTTCCTTCCATAGCGCTCCACAAGCTCAATATCTTTGAAGAGATTGGTAGGGTTTTGCGCCATAACATCAATTGATAAAGAAGGCTCTAAGCCATACATATACTTGTGGAGTTTAGCTTCATCACTAATGCTCTCTACATACATGGTAAGATTGAGGAATTGGTTTGTATAGTCCCGTAAACTTAGACCTCTTTTCTCTAATCCATACCATCTTCGTGCCAATTTCTCTTTTCAAGAGGAGAGACAAAGACCTCTGCCATAAGTATCTTGAATGCATCCCAATTCTCTACAAGTAAATTCTCCTTCTTAATGTATCTCCACCAAGTGTATGCAAATCCCTCCAAATGTAAAGATGCAAAATGAATCTTCATATCATCATATCTAGGGAATATATCAAAGTAAGATTCCAATTTTAAAATCCATTCCTCTAGATCCGATGGTGAAGATGATTGACCATTGTACTTTGCCAAAATGATCTTATCCTTTAGCTCTCTTTCATAAAAGGGTTGTTGTCCCAAATGGGACTGCTCATGGGTATTAGGCATGGAGCCCCCAAAATAATATGATATTCTTCCAACATGTGGTTGAGGACTAGCATGAAACCTTTCCATTGGTAGAGGACTTCTAGGGAGTTGGGTATTCAACCCAAAAGCTTGAGAATTAGCACCATTCAAACTACCCAAATAGTCATCATGCCTTTGTGAAGTCTCATCTACTTCATATTGACTATTCGGAATACCCATTCGTCCAATGATACCATGATCTTGACCATTTTGGTTAGATGACTAAAGTGGGACTAAAGGTTCACTATTTGAATGAGATTTCTCCTTGGCTTCCTTGGTTCCCATTTGCATTTGCATCCATTGGGAGAAATGTGCCATTATTTGAGCATTAGATTCTACTAATTTGTCAATTGAAGTCATTTTTTGGGTAGTGGAATCCACCAACAACTTCTCAATGGAAGACTTCGTTTGATTAGTAGACAATATCATCTGCTCCACTCTAAATAACAGCTCCATATGCCTTTAAGCATGTCTATTCTCATATTCACACATGGTATTATTGAGTGCATTGATTTTTCCTTGCATTTGAGGCTCTTTAGGGCCCTCTTGAGGTGTATTATCCAGCATGGAATTTCTAATTTTTTGTGCTTACTCATCCTTGGTCTTATTCTTGCATTTATGACCTACCATAGTAATGCAATCCTGCAATACCCTCGTCAAAAAATTGGCTATAACTTGAGCTAGGAAATTCCAATTTCCAAACTTTTTGATTGAAATCAAACCCAATGATGTCCTCTTTAAGATGGGCTATAGCACATCATAATAGGTTTAGGATGGAAAATTTTGCAATTCAATTTCTAAGTCTAAATTGTGCAGACATGCGCCCTATTTTAACCTATAAGTATCCTATTTCCACCTCTAAGAGTAAAATGGTAGTGCCTAATGGCTACCAAACCCTATTGAAAGATGGATAGGACCTGTGGGCACCCTGTAATACCTACACCTATACTTTAGTAATGAAGATTGTACCTGTAATGACCTATATATACCATGTAGTGTCTTATAAATCCCCTATTTTATCGTGTTTTTCTCTTGAAGGTACTTGAGTATTTGAAAATGCTTCAATCTTCAATTCTCCACTCATTGTACCTGTGTGAGGGATAAAATGGCAAGATAGGCTCCCTACATGGGCTTTGAATCACCGAGAGGTGGGCAAAGTCTCCCCTGTGTTAATTGGCTACACTCCTTCGGGATCTTTAATAGTGAGGGATGGTCACCTCTCTTTTGTCTCACTATCTCCCCTGGCATCCACCTTTTTCCTCAGTGGGAATATCAACATGGGAGTGGTATACTATTCTAATCAATCAATATGATATGCATTACTGAAATGTCCATTTAGCTATTTTCATGAAATGTAAGGGAATTGAAATTTTGGTAAAATGGATAGGAAGAGGGTTTTACCAATGCATTTCAGTGACTCATTGATTGGTAGTACTTACCCTTTACAATATTTCAACCTTGGGTTAAAAAATTCAGCCAATCAAATCAATGTTATGCATCAAAACATTGTAAATGTTATCTATGATGGAATAGATTGAAATGAATACTGAGATTCAAAGTAATAGACTCTAATTAGTGGTGAGAGTACTAATCTCTGATCTATTAATCAATTTAGATAATTCATTGATCAATAATCTCTCATCAACAAGTGGAAAAGCTCAAGCATGTGGATTATTGAGAGATTTCATAGATTGAACAAGTGGAATACATTGATTAAGCTTGAAGAAGATGGTTGATGTCAACTAAAATCCAAATATTAGAAGAGCCTTCCATAATCCACCATGAATCCATCATAAAGCTTGAAAAATCCATGAGATCGAACCATATAAAGTCAAATATGGTTGAATCTGTAAAGAATCAATGCCCCACAGTTGAATACCAAAGATTTAAGCCTCTTAAAGAAAAACCCCAAAATAATCATTCAATATGAGCTTCAAGATCCTCAATAGACTAAAATCATTGTAATGTCTTCAATTTTGGAGTCCATTCTGCTTCAAAATGATGGCAGAGAGACTTTGAAGGTCGAGAAGGACCAAAGATTGAAGAAATTGAAGCTTCTCTATCTGAAGCTATGGTTGCCCTACTATGTATTAGGGTTTCAAAGAGAAAAGATGAAGATCAATGATCTTTAAGGCTTGTTTCCCGCTAAAGATAAGGCCCATTAGTAGTTCAATGATTATGCAATCCATCAAGAAGTTGATTGTGGCTGGTTATGGACTGTGATCTGTTGCATGAATTTAGTGCATTTTTTGGCACATTTTTTGGGATGCTCCTTGGCCTCAATACTGCATCACATGTCAAACATTGGTACTCTATCTAATGCACAAGGGCAAAAGAATCATTGCCCCATGGTTTAACAAGAAGAAGATGTTACTGCATCCACCATGGAAGCTTCAGCCAAAAGCTTGGAAGAGAGAGAGAGAGAAGCTCTACTCAAAAAAGTAATTGAGGTCTAAGTCTTCTCCTAGTCCAGTTAGTCCCTATTTTACCAAATGCCTCCAAAATTTGCATGAAAGTTTGATGACAAGCTACTATTTTAGCCTTCCACCACAATATCTATCGCAAAGATCTCTAGATATAGTCTTCTTCTAGCTGTAGATGTCTTGTAAGCCACTGCTAGTCACTGTCCATGTCTTGTACCTATAGTACTTGTCTAAAATTGGTTTTTATGGTGAAATATTGGACTGAAATAGAAGAAAAATGGATCAAAGACTAAAGCTCTAATACCACTCATCAAGAAGTGAACTGGAGAGAGAGAAAGAGGAGAGAGAAGATTGCAAAAGAGAGAGGAGAGGAAGTGCAAAAGAGAGAGAATGAGAGTGATGAAGAGACAAAAAGACTAGACCTAGAGAGAGAAAGACAAAAAGAGGTGAGAAGCCATTGAAGTTAAGAGCAAGGTAATGAGGAGAAAGATAGTAATGTATTAATGTTTCAAAAAGATAAGAAAATTTACATGTCCCTTCCTCTTATACCTATGTTAGTGTGACATGGTATTACTAATATTTTCACACTAAACAACTATTCTTCCCAGCTTGTTACATATTTGAAAGTTGTGAGATAGAATTGGAACATTGTTTGGTCTTTCTATTACTTTATGAAAGTTGAGTAGTAGTACTTTGGCCTTTGAAATATTTTTTTGTGATGTTATGATGTATATATGTGGAAACACTCTTTGGACTTTTTAGTATCCTTTGAAAGTTGTGATTTCACTTGTTCTTTTTCTTGCTTGTTTAAGCTTCCTCATTGTTTGGGATACCTCAATTGGAAGTGGCACTTAGTCCCTTAGGTTACTCCCCCTTATCTCCCTATTTATTCAATTTTATAAACACCAATGCAATTAAAATATTTTCTACATTTTCCAAGCCCTAATGATGACATTGTTGACACCCCTAGTTAGTAAGTATGTAATGCTTTCTAGTATTGCAAGATGCCTTATGTTCATTTGATAGCACCATTTTGGTCAGTATGCATGGTTTTCTTTTAAATTGAAAGTTTTATTTATGTACAAGGTAAGAAATGTTGTTTATTTATGAACAAAATGGGGTTCAATTATCAACTATGTTATATTGTTACTTAGCTAAGGAAGAAGCCATTCATAAGAATAGTGGTTGCATTGAAGAGTGACATAATCTTGATTGTTCGGCATGATAGACATAATCTTGATTGTATAGCATGATAGTTAGTTATGTGATGAATTCTAGAAGTGCCACTTTATTACTCAATTGTGTGGATACAAAGACCCATCATTCTCTCTTCAGCACTATCTGCAATATTCCATAACTACTTGGTGACCAAAGTATGCTTGATTAGGTAAAATTGCAAAGGGTAGTTAGTCTCAACAAGCTTATCTTTGATAAAAGGTATGCTAAACAAGCCATTGTAAGGCCTACATAGACTTGGAAATGCTACTACAACAAAGCCTTGAAGTGCCCATAACTTTGAAAAATATTTTCAAACCATAGAATTTGTCATTAGTTTCATTTTGGGCCATAAAATACACGATTTAAACAATGGAAGTTGTGGTACTAATCAAAACAGTTACATACTAACTTGAATAGAAAAATTTAAACAATAATGCCAAATGAAAATGGAACGCCTTGAAAAGATAAAAAACTTCCCCTAGTGCCATTATTGAGTGAGGAAATTGAAATCTTACAACAATGAGGGGATTTGGATCGATGCAAGACCATATCCCTTAAGTACCAACTGTCACTGCATATCTAGAGTGGATATGTGTTTACATGTTGGAAAAGTCGTTAGCTAGCTCTACCATAAAAGTACCAACATAAACTACTCAAGGGTTACATGGAATGTGCTGGTGTATAGGAATATGATCAAATCCAAATATCCAATGCACACAACATATGTAAAAATGCCAATATTAGAATCTTGCTTTTCAAAAAAGGCCCCATGCAACTTGAAAAGGTTGGCATGTTCTAATGGTATTTGTAAAGTTAGAGCCCTTCGGAAATTCTAAGTAGGCTACACTCATAATAATTCAAAGAAAAGGTGTGAGTGAACATTCTTGCTTGATAGACCTCTTCCATGAGAAAGATTCATGACAAAGATGCATAGGAGAAGAGAATACCGGCCATCCAATAGATTTCCTCTCCAAAACCCATATTTTTTAGCATTATCAATATAAGTCCTCATTGGATCAATCACCTTATATGATCATAAAATCAGACTCTTTAAGAAGGACATAATCAAGGGCAAGGTCAAAGTTAAAATCATAATATGGATCTCCCTATTGTGCACAAACAAAACACTGGATGACCTTGAGTAGCACAAATTTAAACCTTTATATGAAACAATCAACATTGTTAAAGGCCCTAGATCATTAGAAACACATCTCTTAGAAGTCTTAGAAATTAGCCACATGAGATCACATACTTAGAATTTTTTTGCAATGTTGAAGTTCAATTAACATCTTCAACATCTTATGCATTTTGCTCCCACATTTCCTACAAAAGAAATAAAAGGCATACGCTAGTGACATTCTTTTTCATGTTAAAAATGGAATGCTTAATTGCATATTAAAAAGCACATGTAAAAAAGAAGAGGCTTCTTAGGATCAATGACCCTAGGAAGATGGAAATACACTCATTTTTGTTCAAGTACATACAATCAATAGGAGGGAGGGCACTCCATGGCCCTAGGAAGATGGAAATACACCCATTTTTGTTCAAGTACATATGATGAATAGGAGGGAGGGTACATAAAAAAGTTTTGCAATGTCCTTGTTGAAACTAAAGGAATTACCAAGTTTGTTGGTGATAAAATTAAAGAAGAAAATAAAAGGAAAATCTCATTCATTTGATCAGTATGATTGAGCTTGAAATCTAACTCCTTATACTTGAGCTTCATTTGATTGATCATGCAATCAAGCTTGAATTCCAAATCCTTGTACTAAGTATCTCTCTTGCATTTCCAACGTGATTGAGCTTGAATATATATAAGAGCTAGAAGGTAGACATTTTCATTTGGAGAATGTAGTCAAGCTTGAATTCTAGCTTTGTATCTTGCATATCTCTCTTGAATTTCCAAGGAAGATTCAATGTCTTAAAACAAGTGAGAAGTGTTTTTCTAAAAGGAAACTTGACTTAAATTTTTCTTCCTAGAATCACCATGTATTTCCCTTTCGTGATGAAGTGAAGGTACTTCCCTATTTAACTAGAATTTTTCATAACCTTTAAGAAGTCAAAAGGACAAACTTTTTTTACCCTAGGACTTTATTTGAACAACCTAAACTCTACCCATAGCCAATTATATGTTGCTTTCTAAAATGACCATGTGGGTTCAAATCTTTGCTTCTCAAAAGCAATGTTATTGATAGGGCTATTATAAACATTGTTACAATGATATGCTAAAAAGAGTCAAATCATATGTAAATATTTGTTACTCCTAAAAAAGGTTGTAAAATAACTTGGAGTGACTTGCTTCCACTTTTCAGTGCATTGGAGCAGTTACATATTTCATGTTTGTGTCATTCTATTATAGGTTACTTTAATTTTGGAAAATACATTTCTTTGTATCTTGATAATTATGTGTTTCTAGTTTAAAATGTGCAATATATAGATGATTAGTCTCATTATGCTTCCCAATTGATTCTCTCCCCTTGCACAGCTTCACTTAAGCTCCCCCTTGTGGTGGCTCGTATATTTATAAACTAGTATCCCATATGCATACAAGTCAAACAATAGTGTAGATGGACCTTTCCAATGCTTTCCTTGTGGTCACATGACATCGCATGTGTGGTGATGAAAAATCCTAGAAAAGCACTAATTGGGACACTAGTTGATAGTCAACTGGTGAGAAGGTTGCCCCAGAGGTATCTTTTACTCATATGGTAACTTGAGAACTAGGAGAACTTTGGATGTTCTCACTTTGGTCCTATGTGTATGGACCCAACACTCAAGGATGTTAGAAGACCCTATTCTAGTTAAATGAGTTCTAGTCTAAGAAGGACTAGAATATGAGCCCAAAAAGAGTTGGCATGTCTAGTGATTAGATATTTGTCATGAGGGGACAAGTTTCACAAGCTATTTAGATAATTATTTTCTAAAAATATTGTCTTCAATTATTTTTTTATATGAACCTAAATGATGTCCAATAATTGGACACTTGTCCAAAGGGGACAAACTATACAAGCTATTTGGATAACTATTTTCTAAAGGGATTATCTTCAATCATTTTTGTATATGTACCTTAATTATGTTCACTAAACCTCGTATATTTGGATCATTAAGGAAGATATTTTTATGTGTATATATAGCTTGTTAGGTTGCTTAATTTAAAAACTAAAGATATTGGATACATGGGTGGAAAATAGGTGGATGATAGTCCTAATGACTCTATCCTAAGGATAAGTGCACCTGATTAGTCAAGATTTCAAGGTAATTATTTAGAGCTAAAGTTGATCAACGTTCTTGTCTAAGTGGTAGGCTAGAACCCAAACCAACATCATTTTGGAGGGATAGTGTGGTAGGGTACCAACCCTTGAGTCTATGGAAGACTTAAAAGAGTCCAACACTCTCTATGAACCAAGTTTGATGTTGGTTACTCTTGTTCTTGAGTGGTTGTGAAGTGGTCTCTTTAGGATGGGTGTTGGATTGCTATTTTAGGAAGACCATATAAGTATTGGGACCTTGACCTTGATCCTTTGGGTTGAGACCTTGACATTTTGCTACGATGTGAATTCAAAAACTTCTGATTGGCTAAATTTGTAAATCACATGGGATTCAAATTATGTTGCTTGTGATGGGCACGTATTTGAATGACTACTAAATGTTGCCTCCTCTAGTCTATCTAGGGTCAACTATGTTATATGTCGTATTAGAGAAAAATAGGAGCAATGGGTTGACCAATATGATTGATGATAAACCTTACAATCAATGGAATAGGGATATGTTTCTAGTTTGAGCTAAAGTAATAAGCTTGACTATCAAGTACCACCTACAAATAAAAATCCTAGCTTCTAGAGAAGAAATTTTGCCTAAAATAATTTAAGCCACTAAAACTTAATAGCAAAGGATCGAAGGTTGAGACTAATACCAAACTACAAATTGAGACCATGGAATATTATTTTCTTTGCAACCAGCACTAGCACTCCAAATCAATCAATCATTTCTTTCTGCGTATCACAAGTAAAGCTCATATTTGGCAAAAGCAATGATGCCACAATAATGCAATGATAGAAGGTTCTCAGACTTGGGAATAGACAAATAAAGGAGTGCAAGGAAGATTCTCCTAGCTTCCTTTGAATCAATAAAGATGATCGAGTTCTTCAGTCTAAGATTGATTTGGAAGATACTCTCATATAAGCTAAGCACTTGATAAGAGCCAATGGAATCCAAGTTAATTTTGATGAAGACATCCATACTATAGAAGAGGTTGAGAAACACGACTGCGGTACTCAAGATGGTCAAGATTGATTTGAATGAAGTGAGTTTGGGTATGCACTTGCTTTCACTCATGCTTCCACTCCCACTCCACTTTTCAAAATAACATCATCCATGCTAGCATCATACAAAACCATATGCAAGGGAATAAGAACTCAATTACTACTAGGTAAAAAGTTCCCACCATGTCTAAGAGAAAGAAGCCAATCGATGAAGTTTTGATTCCTCACAATGTCTATCTCCATTGTCACCTGCCTATTTTGACACAACTTTAATATTTTCATATTGTTCCAAAGAGGAGAACGACAAAGAGTTGCATTCACTATTTGGAATGGTAGGTAATATCTAACAAAAATCTCCACAAAAAAGAATCACCCATGGTTGGTTGCATTCCACGACATCTCTAAGAGTCTTATCTAGTGCTTCAAAAGCCAAATGATTTGTCATAGGAGCTTCATCCCAAATAATAAGGCTAGTGTCTTGGATCAAATCTGCAAGTTTGCCCTTGAATAGGGATCTTGCAGCATGATGTGCTAGTTAGCTTGAGAGGTCTCTTGAATCTAGAGTGGGTAGTTTGACCTTTGGGAAACAACAATGCTACAATTTGAGATGATGTGCTAGTTAGCTTGAGAGGTCTCTTGAATCTGGAGTGGGTAGTTTGACCTTTGGGAAACAACAATGCTACAATTTGAGATGATGATGTCATCGCCAACACAACTTTTCCTTTCCCCCACAATCTTATCAAGAGACATCGTACAAGTACATTTTTCTTGACCTTCTAGGGCATCCAAAAAGAAAACATTTTGTGCATTATTCACAATAGTAAAAACTTTTATAAATGCCCTCATTTGACAATCATTGAAACGGGACTCCATTGAATATGCCATGCTATGTAGTTCCACAGTGTCTACATCTAATTCCTCACAAATCAAAGGGTTACCAAAAGCTGCAACCAATGTTCTATCTATCTCAGGAATCCCCTCAAATTGACCAAGGTTCCATCCATGTTGTCTACAAGATATCTTCTATTTACATCAATCCAACATTGAAAGCCATTTCTTGAATAGTAATTATATCACTATGGTAGCAGCCAAGCTATGTAAAATGTCATTTGTCATCTCAACTTTAAACCTCTCCCACAACTAGCCCAAAGCCATTGGGTCACAAAAAAAATTAATAGTGTAGCAAAAAGTGCATGTAATAATCTTCTTGTCTACACCATCACCGCTTCCTCCATACATAAAAACCACTCATGATCACTTTCCAACAAACCCTTGGCCATGCAAGCTGCTTTAAAAGTAGGGTACAAAACCTCACCCAAAGTACACACTTCTTCAAAGGATTTGCATTTTGGGTTTTCCTTAGAAGCATACATAGGTAATAAAGCTCTCCCACAGAAGGTGGAACAAAATAAATGTGACCACAAGTATTCATATTTTTCCACCTAGTCCATACTTTCCTTCTTATGTTCCAAACCCATTTTGCAAGGAAGCCCTAGTACAACAACTCATTTACATTAGGATTCAATTGATTACAAGAAAACCACTCTATCCATGTTGTCTTTGAATATTGTCATCAACAGCCAACTCCCCAATGTCATCAATATCATGAAAAGTAACCATGTTTTGGCCAAGAAAGTGTATTTGCAAGCACTGCACATCAGGTTTCTCATTATGTAATCTATAATCATGGATCCTTCAACATGCCAAATGCAGAAACATGTCGTGCATCAAGATACATCTGGATCTCATCCACATTGTCAGCACACCCTTTGGGGCATCCAAGAAATTGTTTGTCACGACTTGGAACCTAATTGTAGCACGATCATGTCCCTTACAAACATAATTGTAGAGCTATTTCATAATGGATATGGTGGAGCAAACCTCCACATTCATATGGGCATTTTATTTTTGAGAAAGATATGGATCATAAGGCACCACCCATTGGTTATCAAGGAGCACACCTTTGACGGTGACCCGTTTTTCATCATTTCTTCTCATCTAAATAGGGTAACCTTGCTCATCATCCATAGTGGCAAACTTGTGAAGCTTTATGGGGGTAATGCATCCAACACTTCCCATCCACCATGTGTGGACTATTTTATCTTCAATTACCACATAGGCCATGCATATTGCAAGCAACAATAATCTCAAAAATATTTGAAACAAGGGTATATTGCTATATGGAATTTTCATGTGCCATCCATCTTCACCATTGGGAAATAGAAGAACATAAAGCAATGGCATATATCTTTTATGCTAGTTTGATATACAGATGAAGGCACCACTCCTTGTATGCACCTTTATATCATGATGTTGCATGCTATCATTGTCACCTTGCCCGGGCATTATGATATTGCCCTCATTACCAGTTAGGCACAAAGTATTGTCTCAAGGTGGCTCAACCTTTTGCAATAGTCATTCTTAACTCATCAAGATCTCAAAGAATGAATGAAATGAACAATCATAAACATTGTGAGCATGCATCATTTCTTGGTGCATCGCGAGGAGTTCACGATTAAGATTTGGCATGACATTCATCATATTCTCCAACTCATGCTCGATATCATACACGTATAATTATTCAAATCTTGGTTTTGCATAGTAATGGGCATTTAGCACAAGAGAACCAATAAGATGATAAGATGAACCATGGACATGAAAGGTGTAACCATTTCATCCAAGAAGCAATGACTCATCTATCTCAACACTCATTGATACAAAAGCAACTTTCATTCTATTCATAGACGTTTTTCTTAAATTAGTACTATGAACATACTCTCCATGAATCAAGCTCTACAATGGCTAAAGCAGACACAAATGAACTTTTCCATTATGACAACAATACTTTCCCATTGCCAAACCATTTTCAATCTTGGACTCACAACTCCAAATCCTTGCATGACAATGTGAACACATTTTATTCATTTTTAAAAGGCTGAGTTCTAGGATCACATAATTGAAATGCAAGCATTGTTGGATGAATTTCAATTGCTAGAAGATTGCTTGGAAGTGAAAAGACTCCACCATTTGAAGGATCAAACCTTAGTGGTTCCTTTGGTCACATCAACTGGTCTTTCATGTGTGTTGTTGTGTGTGTCCTATGCAACATTGGGTGCATTTGACTTGCAAGTATGAATGCATATAATATTTGAATATTATGAGCACCATGAGAACTCCCACTGCTAATAACAAGGGGCATTCTTGGTGCTTGAGTTCTTGTAGAGAGCATTTGTTGAGAAGAATGTACTTGATGAGACATATCATTCCCATTTGTATAGCAATGCAAAGCAAGATCTAAGTGAATCCTATGTATTTGACTATGAAGTCTTGTATGATGTCTTTGACTAACTCTTGTGGAGTTCAACCAAAGACTATCTAGTTGTAGCATGGGCTCCCTTGAAAGCATATGCACATTTGGAGCCATTTGGGGGTAATGATATTAAGATCTATCCGAAAAAAGAAAATAACACATAACTATCTTATCAATGAGAATAACACACACACACACACACACACACACACACACACACACACACACACACACACACACACACACACACACACACACACACACACACACACACACACACACACACACACACACACACACACACACACACACACACACACACAGGTCTTTATAATGATATGGCATATACACATAATCACATTGCCACATTGATTGTGATGTATGGATATGTATGTATGTATGTATGTATGTATGTATGTATGTATGTATGTATGTATGTATGTATGTATGTATGTATGTATGTATGTATGTATGTATGTATGTATGTATGTATGTATAGTACGCACAAAGATAGAGCTATGTATAACAACCAAAAGTGAACATAAACATACAATTATTAAAGTTTTGCTATCGAGATACACTAAGTTAGAGGTATTGATAATAATCTAAGATGCTCACACACACATGCACACATAGATTTCTCCATTGCTATTAAAGACAGACTTACACCCATAGAGGTATTGATAATGATTTGGCATACACACACATTCACATTATTTGTCACACACACACACACACACACACACACACACACACACACACACACACACACACACGCACGCACGCACGCACGCACGCACGCACGCACGCACGCACACACACACACATACACACACACACACACACACACACACACACACACACACACACACAAGCATACTTTAAATTAACTGATTTAGTTCAATGAAGAAAATCAAATAGATGTAAAGACATAACAATAAACCAACAAAATTATAGTCCCACACATGGAATGTACATAATCAGAAAATCCATAATTCACATAGGGCCCCCAAAGCCTATCATCTAACCCTAGAAGGCCATGCAATTGTACTGCCACCACCAAATGGTTGCACACCACTCAACATAACAAGAGAGATATTAGTATTTATTCTAGCACCTACTTCATTACTTAGTCTAATAGTGACAATGTTGAGATGACCAAGTTGTGCCTTGAAATTCATACCCTCTGCTTCAAACCTACCAATTTGAGACCTCAAGCTTTGTACCTCCGCTGACCCTTCTTATCCATCACACAACATGGACCACATCTCTCCATATAACTAACTCACTTGTGTCCTTGTGCATGCCCAAGTAGCCCTTGCATAGTTGAATCAACACGTGCCTTCCATGCAATGTCATGTTTTCTTGCAGTCTCTATCTGATACTACAAGAATTACAACTCTCGTGTAACCCCAACCCTCCAAGCACTATCTTGTTGTGCTACATACTCAAATTGATGTGTAAGAGTTGGAATTTTGATAAAAGAGCTTCACCAAAACCACTATTTTTTGTTTGCTTGATTCATGCAACTCTCACCACTCTTTCAATTGCTCTATCTCTAGCCATTTGCTTTGCCTTCTTGATACTCAAACACTTTTGTGGAGTAGCTTCAACCACCTTTGGAGTATCGCTATCAAAGGACTCCACACTGGCATTAGGATTACACACCTTCATATATGTGCAAACAATATAGAATTTAAATCTAACAAAAAAAGTGGAAAAGATCACAACATAAACTTTGTAGAGTCCAAGAGAGATCTTAGGGTGAAGCAATGTTATGGTTGAGGTAATTAAGTTATATATTGGATTTTCAAAAACATTATGCAAGAGTAAAGAAGTTAGTGGAAATGTTTCCAATAATCACAATCTTGAAATCATCCTAGTACAAACACTTCACATACACACACACACTCTCTCTCTCTTTCAAACTAATGTTGCAATATTTGAGGTTTGCTTTTTTTGTGTGTGTGCATGTGCATAAGATGTGTGCGTGTGTGTGTGTGAGGTCCATAATTTGAAAATAGATTTTTTTGTATGCGCTTGATTGGTGGGCATAACTATCATGAGAATTTGATCTATTTGCAATAGATGATTGGTAGGCCTAGCTACTACCACGAACCATTACAACCATAAGATGTGTCATCCCTCCTTGTAAGGAACATGTCACTTGTCACTGAAAGCCTAATTTAAACATGGAACCAATCTTGATTTTACATCTTTCTATCATGTCTCAATGTCTTAAAGGACACCTAATATGTTGGTGATGAACCTTATAGTGAAGAAATGAATATAATTCCCATAATTTAATTACATTCATTACGCATGAATGTTTTTTTGCAAAGGCTTACATACAGTTGCTATTGTTTTGACCTAATTATCTAATTTTCTAGTTTTCTAGTTGTGACATTTCACTCCTTGGCTTTGTACTAATCTCCCTAACCCTAAACCAACATTAAGCTACTATATATTAAGATAAAGGTGGAGAAATATCTTAGGCTTTGTGATACAACAAACAATGAGAAATACATGCAACTGTTTAACTCATTGTGAAGTAGTATCTAAACCTAGATATGGAAGGTCTTATGCATGTGGAGCACAAATCCTTATCGAGGAGTTTTGAGGTCTCAAAATACCTTTTAGGAGATAGAGAGAGAGTGCTCTAGACCAATAGGAGCAAAGCCTTCATAATGGAATATATATATATATATATATATATATATATATACATATATATATATATACATATATATATATATACATATATACATATATATATATATATACATACATATATATATACATACATATATATATATATACATACATACATATATATATATATATATATATATATATATATATAATATTACTCATTTTTATTATCAATATCTATTTTTAGCCTCTTATATTTGTGATTATGACATTCTTTGCATTAAGACATATAGTCTCGATCACTTTTATTTAATGGTATATTTGGATTAATGATAATGATCGGTTTAATCAAAATTTAAATTAGTAAAAAGCTTGGCACTTATTTTTTTCCCTCCTTTTTTTATCCATCATGTTTTTCCCTCCTTTGTGGTAGGCTAGTCCTCTCTCTCTCTCTCTCTCTCTCTCTCTCTCTCTCTCTCTCTCTCTCTCTCTCTCTCTCTATCTCTCTCTCTCTCTCTCTCTCTCTCTCTTTCTCTCTCTATGCCATGGATACAAAATTTCGACCTTCAATAAGGTGCCCAAGCTCCCAAATCACATCCATATCAACGTTTAACTCATTCCAAAAAGATGGAAGATGGATTCCTACTATAATTAGCAAAGGCAATTGGATCACCATGCAATAAGCAAAACATGGGAATAGACAAAGATATGAGAGCTTAATCATCTCTGCTTAGAAGGGTATAATTTGAGATTTCAAGCTAGAAATAAATAAGAATAGCATAAAAGAGGTATTGGTGCAACATGTGTTTATACATAGAGAGCTATATTTAAATACGCATGGTTCAATTGGGAAAGAAATGTACAAAGGTAGAAAAGAAGATAGAGCTTGCAGAGAATGGAATATTCTTTTATGACCATTCTTATATTATCCCCATGCAGTGGAGCCAATGGGGATTAATATCCATCCTTGCTTTGCTAGATTTTTCAAGCTTTGAGTGGCCTTTGCAAAGTCTAGCTACTAGTGAGGGCTATAGATGTAAAATATTTTCTAAGATACATAGAGCATTAAAACCTAGCATCTCAAGTAAGCTAAGTAAAGCTACTTTGTTCATGCCTATTAATATATTTTTTTATTTCTTTTCTAATACTGAGATAAGAAGACCAAAGGCCATGCTTTCAGTGAAGAGACTAATATATAATCATATCATGCAATTTGTTGATGAGAGATGGGACACTAAGATAGAAGGAAAAATTATACGTAACATATCAAGACTCTATAACTTGTAAATATATTGTTGCTACTCAAAATTTCATCCTTAGATTTTATTATAGTAGATGGCATTATGTTGGTGGTAATTTGGTTGGTTTAGACTCAAATCTTGACAATTTTAGCAAAGACCTTATAGTGGATCTTGATATTTAGTTCAATGAGAATATTATTGCAATCCTAAAGGTTAGATTATCACATATACACTACACCAAGTGAGGATGGATTTATAAAATGAAGATATTGAATTACCATGCTCATTTTTGTTTCAACTTAATAATAAATGAGTAAGTTTTTATATCATATAATATTCACTTAGATATATATTTAATTTTACTTTTCTAATTAATAAATATTTGTAATATATTTTTTACAAATATCAACGAGGAGAGAGAATAATATACAATATAATGATATTGAAGAAAAGATATCGTTACTATCAATATAAAATACATGTACAAATTTTATGGCAATTTTTTGTCAGTCATCTCCATGACTTATATACACAAGGGCTTACAAGCAATGAGGCAAAGCTAGTTCCTTTTTTGAGAACTTTTCGTAGGAGAAGAAACATCATTTCTAGGATTCCTTTTGACTTTCTTTGATATTTTGGTTGTCCTGGGTGTTGAAGGCATAGCTTCACCTACTACAGTTACATGCACCTCCTCTTCTTCATTGTCCAAGCTCCCACTACTATCTATTCTTATTGGTTGCATACAATTGACCATTATGAATTTCATGACCATTGCTCCTCTATACCAAACATGCTCACTTGTATAGCAATCCCTTGTAAATGGTCATACATTTATAAGAAAAGATTTAAATTAGTTCATTGTTATTTTTTACAATGAACTATGTTATTATCATCAATGGACTATTTTGCAACGATCCTCTATCTTAAAGTTTAGTATCTTTCATATTACCTTTATAAGTTTATCATCATTGAGATAAATAAACTTAACCAATCTTTTGGCATTTACAATTACTCTTCAACTCCATAAGAGTGACTATCATCCTAATGAGGACACTGCAATCAACAATATAAAGCAAGACTATGAAACTTATTTATGGTGGTTTATAAAATAAATTTTCTTATTACGCTCCAACCATTCAAATCAATACCTTACCACAACCTATCTATATTGCATTGTTGCAAGTAAATCGAAAGGCATAGAAGGATTTTTCTCTAGCACTTCAATCAATCTTTTTATAGTTAGAGACTAAATAGACAATAAAATTTAGAGTAATTATAAAAAAAATATCAAAATATTTAGGGCACTTGCAAAAATAAAGATCAAAATATCAAGGAGACCCTGCATTATATAACATACAACTTGGAATTTCCATGGCTTTCTTTCATAGAATTGATGAGAAAACATTGGCTCTCCACATAGTCTATTCCAATTAGGCTCCGACGAGAGAACTGAAAACAATTGTATTTCAATAATTTAGCAAAGCAAAATCTCATAGAAATATCAAAATACTTACTTTTCATAGCATGGAATTAGAAAAACCACTAAAGTTTCAAAGTCAATTGGATTAAACTAATGATCAAATGCACTTGCATCAAGCTCACTCCTCATATACTATGAGATAGATGGATTAAGAATCTCAATTTTTTGTAGTATATCAAAGGGAAGCTCATGCATTACACACCTAACAAAGGAAAATGGAGATAATGAGCATCAACATGAAAGCCTATTAATAGAAAAATATAGTGAGTAAAAACAAATTTGGGTGTATTCTATCTCATTACAATAAGAAGAATACACTCATTTACTTCTCTCATTTTATACTTGAGGATTTAAACATAGTCAGATTCAAAAAGTACCATATCAAATCTTTTGCAAATATCACCAAAGTAAAAAGCAATGGACATTGAAGCCTTTAGGATTAGTCCTTTCAAGAAGGGTAGATAGCTATTCTTCAAAAGATGGGAGTTGCTCTACTTTCTTCTTTTCTACCTTCTTCCTTTTATACTTCCTCCATTTATATGTCAGCTCTTTTGTGGCCTTTTCCTCTTTCTCATGTAGTCTTGTGTCCTTTTCATGAGTGAAATCTTCAACCTTAGAACCTAGGTCACCTTTCTTTTTTCTATATAGAGGAACATTTAAAATATTGAAAGTTTTCACATAAAAAAGGGAGACTTACTCAAGGACCTTTGAAAACCTATATCTCGACCTCCTATGAATTGTCATGTTTTTATCCATAAGTGTTACCCTATGTGCATGAGCAACATAAATATAGGAATCTTGAAAAAACTCAATCAAAAAATCTTCAGCAGCCTTCTGAATGCAATTGAGAACTAACCTTGTCCATCTAAAACTATCAAGACTATACTTGCCACAAATTTCTCTAACAAGCCTTTTGAAAAGGCAATTTTGGAATTACATTATCCAAAGTATTCATTGCACTTCTAATCTCCTCCAATCATCTAACATGCTATGAAAACTTTCTCCTTGGCTTTGAGTTCCTTACAAGTTTTGAAGGCTTGGAGGACTGATGGATCTTTGAAGTAAGACTTCTAGGATCAACTTTTTGCTTTCTTATAGTGGCCTTAGTTCTAGCCATCTAAAATCTCTAGATGAAACCAAAAAAAAAACTCAAAATTAGGACAGATCTCCAAATCTTTGATATAATGTCATTTGCAATCACTTAGTGGTTAAAACACTATTAAGATAGCCTCATTCCCATATCGATTATATATTCATTATTTATCAATAAGTTATTTTTTTAATAATGAAACTAAAATTTTAATAATATATGAAAGTTATCCTATCATTTCAGCTCAATTTTCCATCAAACAGTGTATCTCCCCAATGTATGAAATGCGAACCAGGTACTCTAGATAAGGTAGACATATGCCTTTTCGCATTTCATATGTCAATTTTTTTAAAAGAAATTTTGGTCAAATTTGGAGAAATTTTTTAAAATAATTTTGTTAGCAATTTGGGAAATGATATTGCTATTGTGCTAGCCAAGATCTTTCAAATTTCTAGCTCCTTGAACACACAAGCATGGTGACTAATATATTTAGTTACCTAAACCAATCTTAGCTAGGAGTGCAAAAACAAGTGGACCATATCAAATTAGGCTATTTTAATTATTTGTAAAGTAGTGCAAGTTTGGGCCAAAGACCTCCAAATCTTTGATATGATACCATTTGCAATCATGTAGTTATAAACTAGTACTAGTAAAATAGTTTCATTCCCACGTTGATCCTATATTCACTATTTGTCAATGGAGTTGTTTTTCCAAATGATGAAACTAAAGTTTTAATGATTGATGATAGTTGTCTTACAATTTTAGCTTGAATCTCCATCAAATAGTGCAACCCCTCCAGACGTATGAAACACAAACTGGGTACTCTATATGGGGAAGAGCTATACCTTATCATGTTTCATATGTCAAAATTTTTTGGAGAAAATTTGGATAGATTCGGATAAAAATTTAAAGAAAATTTTGATAGCAATTTGAAAAATGATATCACTATTGAGCTAACCAAGATTTTTTTTAAATACATTTCTAAGACTTTAGCATGTTGTATGCTGGATGATGAAATCTTAGCATGTATAGTGAGTACTAGAGAATTTTGAGCTGTGAGGAAGTTGCCTTGTGCTAGTATTTTAGAGCAAGAAAAGATTAGTCTTTGGAAAAATGCTTTTTTGATTCAAAAATTAGTTTTAAAAGGACATTCTTTACATGTGTGGCTATTATAATATGCAATTTACTTGACACATGCAACGAATAGACCATTGTTGCCCTTAGAACTTGTGCCACATGCCACTAATATTTTTCGACATGATGGCACCTTTATGGCACTACTTTTTGGGTTAAAAAGAAAAAATTTAGCCTCTTTTTTTCCACTTTAAATACATCTCTTTTGAATTAGTTCACATGGTACTTTTTTGAATAAATGCATGGTGACCATTGACAAATATATACAAGAACTCAAGCTCATGTTTGTGCAAATTTTTCTTCCACGCATTTTGTTTTCTCTTCCATAACCATACCATTTGTGCATCGCATAGCTGAAAGTATGCATAATCCTGACAAAACACATTTATTCTCAGGAAGGAATACATTTCTTAGTAGGTAACAAGCTCCTATTTGTCACTTTTTTCTGCAAGCTTTGAAAAATAGCTGAATGAGCTAGTTTTAGGTATTCAAAATGATTAAATCTGTTCTTTTTCTTCTAAAGTGATTCATTGCCTTATGAAATGCAATAGTATCAATCCACAACAGCTTTCTGACCTTAGATATTACATTTCATAAGTCTTCCGACCATAATTAAGTCTATCAGATGAAATGTGAAATTTCATGCCTGCTTTCTTGCCCAAATACTCAATTCACATTTCATAAGGCACTACTATTTTATTTCATCCAATTTAACATGTATCATATATTATGTAAGCATTTGTAAATCTGAAGTATGATATATGGATTTAGACATGTAAGATGAATGAAATAAAGTGTCATTGTGGCCCATTGTTCTGTGTTTGTAGATCTAATAGGAGGAAGAGAAAATTGAAGCCTTGTTCAAGTTCCCTTAATTAGCATATCTTACATCAAAAGGATAAACTTCAAAGCCAAGAGTGAGCTCCTCACAAAATATCAAAAATCCAAAAATGGCACAAAGGGATTGACAATTTTTTTCTAGTAATCTTGCTTTGACATTATACATATGTAAAATGATGTGGTTGTAATGTTCTATGTGCATTAGCTTAGACAAAACTAAATTGCTTTTTTGGACATGAGAAAATATGGATTGGTACTTTGTATCCCTAAACTTGTCGTGTTGTTTTCAGAATTTGGTTCTATGAGTAATTAGGATGACTAAAAGAAAGATTTCTCTAGAGGGAATGGAGGAAGAGGATCTGAAGGATACATATGATGAGAAGCTCTTTGACTTCCTCCATGCAATTGAAAATTCATCCAGATTTTTTTACACCAAATATATACTCAATGTTCCCTTTGATTTGCAAGAGCTCTTGAAGGATCTTAAAGACAAACTAAAGGATAATATGGAGTTTTATGATAGACATGTGCAAGGCCTAGAGATTGAGGGATTTGTCCATTACATTGATATAGTGGAAGCTACCAATGCTGCTAGAACAACTTTGCAAAAAAGGTTTAGCCTTATTGATAAGGAATTTAAGAAGTGGGAAGCATATTTTCCTTTTTATCACAATCAGCAATGTCTTCTTGTATACAAGGATGTTGGATTTCTTGTATATCTTCAGTATATGGATAGTTGTTATTTAGATACAATACAAGAGAAAAAGATAGAGGATATTGCAAGCAAAGATGAAGAGATTGAAGAGAAGGGGAAGATGTTTCAGGAGGATGTTGAGGACCAACTAGTGCATGGATTTGATGCTCCTTTGTTTAAAGTGAGAACATTACAAAAGTGGAAGGAAAGGAGATAGAGTTGAGTGCAAAGATTGAAACGGGTCCTTTTGAATGTGTCCCAACATTTTTCAATTACCTCATCAACAAAAATAGATATGTATTGCTAAATAGTATTCAACAACTTGTTGATCTTCGAGAAGATTTCTACTTAGCAATCCTTGCATCATGGGGCCAAAATGATAAAAAATTTATATATTATGAATATGAATTGCTAGCAAGTATTGATGGTGAGGGAGAGAATTTTCAAGACAACTCTCTACCCTTGCATTCATGTATTACTCAGATCGTGGAATATGAAAAGGAGGGACTACAGAGAAAGAGTTTTTGCAAATTCAATAGAGACTTAGTATTGATAGCATGGAGTATGAAGAGAAACTGAAGTCTCCATGAAAGAAGAAACCAAAAAGTTCAATAAATCTTTATGATGATAGTCTTCTTGAAGAAGATGAAAACCCTAAGGTATGGAAGATAGTTCTAAGATATCCATTGTTGTTTATATTAGATTATGTTATGCATTATAGATAAATATTATTGAATATTTATCTATTGACATCTTACACTATTGTGGTTTATTGTGCTGATAGAAATTGAATATGCAAACAACTTTCTTAAAAGAGCGAAGGGCTCAAGGCCATTGAAGCTTGGCAAAATTCAAAGCCTCGGTCATTATATTGAAAGCTTAAATAATCAAGCAATTGCAATTTATCATTGCAAACAACTTTCTTAGAAGAGCCAAGGGCTCAAGGCCATTAAAGCTTGGCGAAAGGCCTTGGTCATTATATTCGAAGCTTAAATAATCAAATAGTTGCAATTTATCATAGCAGGTTGTCAAGCTCTCCAAGCTTACCAATGATGGCTTTGAAAGCTATCTGCAAGGCAATTGGATCCCAAGTTCTGAATAGAGGATCAGATAATATAATTTTGGTGGAGAAGGAAGAAGTTGTAAGAGCTTTTGGCTTTATGCTTGGATATAGTGGATCTAGGGTAGGATACTTTGGAGTTCTTGGCTCTTATTTGCTCTCCCATGTTGGAGATGCCAAGAATTTGAAGCTCCTTCCAAGCTATAGGAAACAAGAGTTCTTGAAATGTAGAGGTCTCATTGAATGGGATGAAACAAAAGATTCCTCTAGAGGACCTAGTAAATTGCTTGAAACTAGAGACTCTTCTGCAATAGAGTCATACTAAAATATGTCAAGGGTTCCTTTGAAACCCATCTTTTTCCATCTCTTTATTTAGTTTGTAACCATTCTAAAAATATTTGCTTTGCATAAGATTTTAAATCTCTCTTTTCTTCTTTGGGTGACAGTTTGCATAGTCCTTGCTAAAGATGATGTACTACATGATGTGGTTGTGTCTTTGAGCTTGGATTTGTACCAAATTTGTCTATAGAATCATTGGAAGGCCTCTAATAAACGGTTTGCTTTGTATATTTCATCTCCATATCTTGTGTGTCTAAAGTATTTTGTTCTTGCTTGATAATTTGATTTTTCCATACCTTGGGTTGACCAGATAGATAAAGATTCATATTTCTTGATAAAATATGAAGCATGGTTGTATAAAATATGTTGCACAGTTAAACAAATTAAAAAACTTAATAAAAAACCATTATATAAGTTAGACAATAAAGAGACATACATATACAAAATTCTTACCATATGAGTGGTGTTGATTATTCCAAGCTTCTGCCATTGCCTTTTTTAAAAAGATTCAATCGGTTTTTGAAGTCTTTGAAATCATCATCATCCCATTCAGTTTTATCACAATTAAAGAATACTTTGTCTAGTGTTTTCCAAACATTGGCTTTTTCCATTCCAAGCTTGTCCATTATCAACATGATCCTTAATTGAATAATGTAGAGACTTCCACTATGATTATATCTAATAGTTGGGCCACCATTCCTAGAGTTTATCTTACCAAGTCTCCCATGAAAGCCTAGGAACCTTCTAGCCTTCATTCCACCAACAAATGGCTTTTTGGGGACACAATTGCCATCCTTAAACTTTTGAAGATCTAGTTTAATAACAACATTACCACTATGCAGACCAATTGTAGATAATAGTTTTTCAATCTTTGTTATAGCATCTGTTCATCTGATAATGGCTTCAGCTTCCATGCAAACTCTATATAAAGATGAATAAGCTTTTCAATTATCTTGCAAAGCGTTTGAAGTATATAGATATGGGCATTCACTAAAGGAATATCTAGGATTGGCTTAAACTCTAGATCCTTGTTATGCTTAGAGGAAGCTCTATTCCAATTTCTTGAGTTTAACTCTATGGCTGGGGACTTGCAATATAGGCAAGGAGATCTGGAGTTGGCTCCCTTTGACACATTGTATATACATTTAAGTGTCTTTAAGTCACCAGCTATGTGTCACTCAATCTTATAGTTTCCAAATCCTTTAACAAATAGCTCTTCTTCTACATGTTGTCTCTTAATAACATCAAGTATTGGTATTCGATGAGAAACCCAATATAATATATCAAAATCCTCTATATCTACTTCGAATGCTTCTAGCCACTAAATATTATATTCAAATTGAACACTAAATGACATTGAGTGATTGCAGTGACTTGATGAAAGTGCTCTATTTATCAAGATAATAGACACTCTCACTAGTTTTGTGCATTTCAGAATCTCACTTTCATCAAGTTTAATCACAAATCTAGCCGCTCCTTGTACCTCTTCTAGTGAGACAAGTCATAAAATCTTATCATTAAACATTGTAAGGTGGGCAAGTCAAGGAAAATATTACTAAATTCATTGAATAAAACTTCATTTTCTTATCCTTGAAGCTAGCCTTGATATGGAAAAACTCACTTAAAATCTCTATCACTTTGTTATTCACTCTCCTTTTCTCTCTCTCTCCTCTTTGTGTTCACTCTCTCTCAGTCTTTGTCCTACGCTTTCGCATCGCTGCACTTTGACAACCTATGCAAGGTTTGCTTGGGTAATAACTATGCATGTGAGATAGAGGGTGTTGGCACCATTAACTTGGCCCTTGAAAATGGCCAAGAGCTGATTTTGCAGGATGTCAGATTTGTACTTGGCATAAAGAAAAGTCTACTATTAGTTGGGAAGCTTGATGCTAAAGGGTATTTTACTACCTTTGGTGGTGGATCTTGGAAGGTCCATAAGGGCTCTATGCTAATTGTTAAAGGTAGCAAAAGGGGAACTTTATATTACTTGCATTGTAAAGCATTACTTGGCAAGTTCTTGGTTGTGGCTGAAGTCCATTCACAGCTAGAGCTTTGGCACAAAAGACTTGGTCATATGAGCTAGAAAGACCTTCAGGTTCTCTCCTCTTTAGGGAGATTTGATGTAAAAGGCTTTGGTCTTGTTCTAATCACAAATGACCTTAGAAGTATGCAATTACGTACCTATCATTGCTTTATATTTAATTGTAAAAGCTAAAAAAGTTACATATAAGCATCTTGAGTGATACCAATACTATCTAGTATCTTTAGCACTAACTCAGTATCCAAAGAATGATCCTTTATAAATGACTCTAAGCATTGTTTCTTTACCTTTTAAAATTTCTTCTTCTCCAAAATGACTTTTGAAATTACTGAAGAAATGGAGCCCCAAGAGGAACACCAAGGAAAAGGGAATTCTCTTGCAAGAAAATCTATCTTGTAACATCAACAAGCTTGTTTATTAGGTTTCATATGATCACAATGAAGAAAAGAACACCAGGCACAACAAATCTTCATGCAGCATCATGTAGATCTCCCACGGATTTGATAGAATCAACTATATTTTTCAATATCTTCATAAAATCCATCAATATAACAAATAAAGC
Organism: Lygodium microphyllum; assembly: GCF_053477565.2. Classification (NCBI taxonomy): domain Eukaryota; kingdom Viridiplantae; phylum Streptophyta; class Polypodiopsida; order Schizaeales; family Lygodiaceae; genus Lygodium; species Lygodium microphyllum. Next base: position 140,204,836 of record NC_141145.1, read on the forward strand.
AAAGAAATACACCATCTTTGAATGGAAATACATCACATAGTATTCATCTTCAATATCTTCATAGTCTTCTCTCTCAATCTCTCACATACAATCACTCTGTTTTAGTAGAATTGACTATCTCTGACTCTCTCTCTCCATCAATAATACATCATATCCTCACTACAATCTCTCATTATCACTCTCAATAATCCTTCCTAGGTCGTGGATACCCCTCCCAATGTCAAGATTGTGGGAGAGAAGGAAGAAGACTCACTTGTAGCTTTCTTGCTTGCACAATGGGGGAATACACACAGAGGTGGAGGCTGAAAAACAGTTTTCCTCTTCTTAGTTGTGTAAGCCAAAAAGAACTCAAGTACAAAGAAATAGAACCCTATATATGGGTCTCAAAACCAAACTTAACTAACTAAGGTGGCATACAAACTGAGCCACGAACTAGAGTAGATAAGGATAGCTGTCATCTAGCTATTATTCATGGGCGGTGTACCAACCGCATCTACAACTGACACGTCGGTGACATAAATGCACAACAGTCACCCTGGCATATCACCAGTGGAGCTCGATATCTCAGCACTCCCCCTCGAGCCCAATCCCAATTCCTGTACACCAAGCAGGTCTCTGAACTTGCGCAGCTTCTCTGCACCCAATGCCTTCGTAAATATGTCAGCTACCTGATCCTCTGTGCTGACATAAACTAGATCAATAAGACCTAGTAAAACCCTCTCCCGCACATAGTAATAATGCACCTCAATGTGCTTTGTTCTAGCATGATAGACTGGGTTATTTGCCAAGTGTATGCTGCTTATGTTGTCACAATAAATGACAACTGGCCCATTTGTAGACTAATGCATGTCATAAAGTAGCTTATGCAACCAAGCTACCTCACATGCAGCCATTGCTGCACCCCTATACTCAGCCTCTGTGCTCGACAAGGCAACTGTAGGCTGTTTCTTGCTGCTCCAAGTGATTGCAGCACTCCCAAAAGAGAACACATATCCACTGGTAGATCGTCTATCAGAAATGCTACTAGCCCAATCAGCATCAGTGTATCCATGTAACTGTATCTGAACCCCAGTCTCATAAAATAGTCCATACTGCAATGTGGACTTCACATACCTGAGTATGCGTCTAGCCGCATCCAAATGCGGTTTCCTTGGAGCCTGCATAAACTGACTTACCAATCCAACAGCATAGCTCAAATCTGGCCTGGTAATAGTCATATAAATCAAACTTCCTACTATGCGTCTGTACATAGTAGGGTCTTCCAAAAGCTCACCTGCATCTGCGCTCAGCTTCACATTCTGCTCCAAAGGAACTGAAATAGGCTTGCAGCTTGTCATCCCATATTTGAACAGTATGTCCAATCCATACTGCCTCTGCAAGAGCTGTATCCCACTTGGTGATCTAATCACCTCAATGCCCAAGAAATAACGCAGCTCTCCCAAATCCTTCATCTCAAACTTCTGCTTCAATAGCATTTTCACATGAAGGATATCTTCATCACTGTCACCTATCATAATCAAATCATCAACATAAATGACAAGTAGCATAATACCTTTCTCTGTTTTTCTCACATAAAGTGAGAAATCTGCCTTGGAAATCTGAAAGCCAATAGTGACAAGATACTATCCTATCTTGTCAGACCATGCTCTAGGTGCTTGCTTCAAGCCATACAAGGCTTTCTTCAACCTGCAAACAAACTCACGATGAACAACATGCACATAACCTGGTGGCTGCTCCATATAGACCTCTTCTTGCAAATCACCATGCAAGAAGGCATTCTTTACATCCATCTGATGTAAAGACCATCCCTTTGATGCAGCCATAGCAATGACTGCTGTTACGGTTGCCATCCTTGCAACCGGACTGAATGTTTCTTCATAGTCAATGCCATATGTTTGTGCATACCCCTTGACTACTAATCTTGCCTTGTAGATTCACAGAACCATCTGCATTGTGCTTCACCTTATAAACCCACTTACAACCAATTGCATTCTTACCTTTAGGCAAAGGTACCAATTCCCATGTAGCATTTACTTCCAAGGCATCCATTTCTTCATCCATGGCTTTCTCCCATTTTTCTTTTCCCATGGCTTGCTCAAAAGAAGTGGGTTCTGGTTCTTGGATCACTTTGACCATATATGCATAGTGAATGGCTGTAAATCCATCATATTTCAACCTATCCACAGGATACCTAGCTCTGGTAGACATGCGCAAAGTAGGTTCACTCCCAGGTGCTCTCAAAACATCCCTAGTCTTCCTTACTCCAGGTGTAACAATAGAAGGAATACCCAACTCATCATTAATGCTCTGTTCTGAGCCACTGGATTCACCATCCACATAAGAGTGACCTGCATTCACATCAAACATGGGCTGATCAACTTATCTTTTCCTTTTCGTGATACCTGCATACCACTATCTGCATTGCTTTGAGAAGATTCTCCTGATCTCAATCTGCTTGTCCATGGCGAAGAATGTGAACCACTGCTAGAGGACGCTCCAGGTCCACTAATATTTTGTGACTGCTGCTGTGAATTCTGTGCAGCATTACCATTTTGTGCATCTATATCATCAATCACATTTACTGGTTTATACCAGCTACTCATCTCATCAAAAACATCTCTGCTCACTGTAAACTTACGAGTAGAAGGGTTATAGCATCTATACCCTTTTTGCTGCAGAGAGTAACCAATAAAGATGCACTTCTCAGCTTTTGGATCCAACTTGGATCTCAACTCATCTGGCACATGTACATAGGCAATGCAACCAAAAATTTTCAAATGAGAAATATATGGTTTCCTACCAGTATACCTCTCCTCTGGAGTCATCCCATGTATTGCTACAGTGGGAGTCCTGTTCATTATATAGACTGCTGTAGCAACTGCTTCAGCCCAGTAAAAATCTGGCAAGTCTTTTTCGTTGAGCATGGCACGAGATACCTCTCCAATATGCCTGTTTTTCCTTTCTGCAATTCCATTTTGTTGTGGGGTATGACTGCATGAATATTGCTGCTTTATGCCATGCTCCTGCAGGAACCTTGCAAACTCATTTGAGAGGTACTCTCCCCCTCCATCTGACCTTAGGCATTTTATTTGCAGGCTGTTTCTTTTTCAACCATAGCTTTAAGAGTTTTGAAATGCCCAAAAACTTCACTTTTCTTTTTCATAAAATACACCCAAACTTTTCTGCTATTGTCACATCAATAAAAGTGATAAAATAATGACAGCCTCCAAGAGATGCAGCTTTAGTAGTCCACACATCAGAGTGGATTAATTCCAACGGCTTCTTACTCTCTTGAACATGTCTAGGAAATGGTTTCCTTGCTTGTTTTCCAAACTAACAGGCTTCGCATACCTTATGCATTTCTACAACCTTGAATTTAGGCAATCATGCAACAATGTTTTGGGCCTGCATTGATTTAAGTCGTTGTACATTAACATGACCAATGCGTTTATGCCAGATATCAATATCTGCAACTACACCGGTCCCATGTGCAAACATTGCTGCACTCAATTCAGGCATGTCTACATCCAATGTAAACATTCTGCCCTTCTTCTTTCCTTTTGCTATCAAGCGACCTTTATTTTTCATATCCTCAACAAAGCATCCATGAGGATTAAATCTGACCTGCAAGCCCTGCTCAACCATTTGACCAACAGAAACCAGATTCTTGGTGATATTCGGGACATGAAATTTATCGGACAGGTATTTCTTTTTCCCATCCTGCATAGACAAAGGAATTTTTCCAATCTGCACAATAGGATGTGCAATATCATCACCAGTCTCCACAAATCCTGGTTTTTTCATTTTCCTTGCATCCTCCATCCATTCTACATGACCTGTCATGTGGTTTGATGCACCTGAGTCAACATACCATACATCGTTGCTTTCTTCTACACTTGTCACAGAATTGTTCATGTGCTACACCATGAACAAATGCTCATTTCTGTCATCACCCTGTCTACTAGAAGATGCATAATTCCCTTGCTACAATTTTCCATTCATGATATCATTTTACTTTTTATAGCAGTCTTTAGCTATATGACCCATTTTACCACAGTAGTAGCATTCAATATTACTGTTTGCATCTTGGCCTCTTTGCCATCCACCATGACCTCTTTGACTCCCCCTGCCTCTAGAGTTACCACGTCCTCCTCCATAGGACTGGTTTTCTTGAGTTTGCTGCATATTCTGATTTCTACCACGGCCTCCAAATCAGCCTCCTCTACCTCTGCCTCTACCTCTTCCAGCATTTGAGTAGAAGACAGCTTCTTTTGAAGTTCCTCCTGAAGAAGATGCACCACCATTTCTCTGCTCCTCAGAAATTAGAAGAGCAATCAACTCCTCAAAATCAAGAAATCTTTCACGAACTGAAATGGATGTCAGAAACTGTGCATAATCCTTTCCTAGACCATTCAAGGTCACAGAAACTAAATCATCATCTTCCACTGGCGACCCAATGGAAGCAAGTGCATCTGCAATCTTCTTCACCTTCATGTGGTAGTCATTGATGCTCATACTTTCTCTTTGCACATTATGCAACTCTTGCTTGAGCTGCATTTTCCTGGCTTGCGTATTTGTGCTATACATTTTTGACAAAGTATCCCATGCCTCCTTTGGCGTACTTGCATCCTGAATATGCACAATCATAGAGTCTTAAATACTGATAGAGAGCCAGTACATAACTTTCCTGGCTCTCTCATGCCATGCTTTAAATGCCTGCATTTGTTGTTGATTGGGAACATCAGGAAGAACTGGTTCTTCTTCATTTCCTGCAACAAATTCCCAATATCCTTTTCCCATAAGGAAATTCGTCATTCTAAACTTCCATGCTTGGAAGTTGTTCTTGTCAAGCTTTTCAGTGACAATCTGTGAGAGAGAATCAGACGCCATTACAGAACACTACAAAAAAAGTTATGTCACTGCAAAGAACACAGCTTCAGCCTCACAAGGGCTAATCTGCAAAACTGACGAAAGTGGTATTTGACCACACAGTCACTTCCTAGTGACGATTTTGCATCAACAGGCAACAAGGATGATTCTGTAACTCCCAATGTCTCTGCACACAAGCATACGATGCAATTTCTACAGTAACTTTTCACTAACCTATAGAACAGTGGTCGCACAGCATAAAACTGGGCCTTTTTCTGAGTGCGTGCAGAAAACTTCCGCCTCCAAAACAGGCCCCGAAATGGCATCAAATCAAAAAAACAGGGTCTTGCTTCACCGCGAGGAAAAGATTGAGGTTGGAAAAGAAGGGGTAAGATGGTTGTGGAATTGGTTTGATAGAGGGAAAGATATATATCATAACGGTGAGCCATTTGTTGGTAATACAGCAGGGTAGGAACAGAAGGTCCTAAGATAGATCTTCTCTGATAGGCATCAAAAAAGGTAGAATCAAATGGATTATGTTTGGAAAGATAAGCTAAGAGATCCACCCTCAGTTGGTTAGTGCTCAGGACATAGGTAGGGGTTGTGTTCTGTCTTTGATTCAGGACCACAGAATCAATCATGGTATGCCAGGAATTATCAGGGCAAGTAGCCACTTTGGAGGAGTAACTCTAGAACATGTCATCTATTCGCAACTCCAAATGGTTGACATACAAAACAGCTTGTAAAACCACGTCTCCCACATACCAAGCCATATCCACTTCATCTGGAATCAACAAGTCTCCTCATAGATACATATATGACATCAACATGGTATCGGTCGTGACAGAATCTTCAAGCACCATACGGACCACCTTTGTCAGCAACTCAAGAGACCAAGCCCCACTCCAACCATCCTCTGGAAGAGGAAGATCCATCGTTGAAAGCTTCATGTAGAAGGCCAACTTCTGTAATTGATAGTGGACAAAGAAAGAATGGTTCGGAGGAACATATTCCTGGAATTGCTCAAATGTAGACCATAGCAAATCCATTCTGGATTGCAATCTTTCCACTTTATCTTGGAATAGAGGACACAAGGTAGCCTGTCTCTGAAGAGCTGCCAAGTCCTGCTATGAGAGAGAAGGGATCAAGGGAACATGAGGGCTTGGAGGAACAGACCGTGACTTTGCCAGTTGATCTTGCAACTGCTGGATTTGGGAAGCTTGTGATTCCACTGTGTCATTAGCAATCTATAAGGCTGAAAGTTTAATATCTAAAAGAGTTTGGAACTCTTGCGCTTCTTTGGACATGCTCTCCTTGTCCTCTGAGATTCTAGTAACCTCTGAGTGAGCCTCTATTAACTGAATCTTCAAAGAAGATATCTCATCTCTTTGGGTTGCAACCAGTTGGGTTTGTTGCTCCATCTGCTTAAACAAATCTGCTAGGGTATCCTTAGCAGAGGCTAACTCGGATGTTGCCTTATGCAACTGGTCCTTAGACTGCATCAGTTCTTCATAAAAGGAAGCATACAGCTATTGAACACAGGCTGTCACACTGACAATTCAATGGGACTCTGAATGTCTTTACATAGGAAAGGAATGGCATCTCCCGAGACTAGATTGTTCAGTGAGGGGACTGATATATCCAACGAACCTTCTCGATGTGCTCTGAACAGGTTATTACATGTGAGATAACCAGGGAGATCACTGCTAGAGGTAGCAGGAATGGACATTGAAGGAAGAACTGAAGGAGCTTTATCCGCTACCCGCTTCAAGCGTTTGCGCTATATGACTAGGGGAGGCGGAGAATCCAAATCCTCTATATCAATTGGTTCTGACTCATCTGAAGATGGAGGAGGAGGTACTGGATTAGATGGAGGAGGTGGAGGCAGTAGGTCAAGAAGGCAAACAAATACGATCCATAGGTGACATTGGTAACATTGCCCCTGGTGACTTTAACGAAATGTTGATCCATCTTAATGAGTAGGTAAGTGCTCCAATCAATAGCTACTCCTTTTAACACCATCCTTGAAGCTGTAAAGAGCTCTTTGGACAAGTAATGGATGGCATTTTTGCAGGCATAAACATGTCTTGGAGAAACTGACAGACCAACTTCCACACAGGATCAGTGATCATGGAAAAGGAAACTCCTGAAGAGTTGATCACCTTCTTAACATCCAGAATTTTCCTGGTCTGCTTTTGTAACAGCTTCAAAATCTCTTCATTAGAGAAAAGCTGGCGAGTTGTAACAAAGGGTTCACCTTTGGAGGGAAGAGACAGAGCCTTCGCCAAGCCTCGAGGCGTCAAAGTGATGGAAGTATCCTGGACTAGTCCCGACTTCTTGCTGTAGGAGGCGAGAAACTCGTCACACATGGATGGATCCTCTAGAAGCAATGGAAAGGAGGCAGCCACAAAAGGTGTGAGTCCCGCCTTCGTGAGAGGCTCAAAAGTGAGTAGGGAAGAGTAATCCCTACTGACTAGTGGGACATACTGGATAGGGGGAGGAGCGTGAGGCGCCATTCAGATGGTTACATACACACCACAAACACAGACAATCAAGGAGAATGCCTGCAAAGCAACATACAAAAACCAAGGATAAGATAGCAACCAAAACGATGAAATGTGATTCAACCAACTATCCCCAAGCAAACCACAACCTAGAAAAAATTCGACATAACCTCTAGACATATGCGACCGAAAGCTTCATGCTATGCAACATGCAAACACCCAAATCCCCGTAACAGGTAATAAAGAAAAAAACTGCACACCGTACCCTTAACCGTAACAAAGAAACTGAACCAAAACATAACAACAACCCACACATATCAAGACCAGAACTTTGATAAACAGGTTTGACCATGGAGACAACTCCGAAGACTTCGCGTACCCACCCCACGAAACGAATTCGTTAAAAAGAGGAAATTAAGTGCAGTGAGGGGGAATTTATTTAATGAAGGGTTCATTTTAATAAATTATTAAGAAAGGGGTAAAGTTTTATTAAGTAATAAACCTTATCAAGAAAATGGCAGTTCCTTCTTAAAAATTTAATTACCAATTATTAGGTTAACGCGGTGCTTTAATCCGAATCCCGGACTTCGATACCCAGACTGGGTCTCTAAATGCAAGTTCATTTATTAAAAATTAAGGTGATGTGGAGCGTTTTTTTGCCAGCGCATGCTCTTGTGACGGCTGGTTTATTTTAATTAAAAATATTAAAGTACCTCTTAAGCGCACTTAGCGCGTGCTAAGTGAACGGCGGGTTTATTCTTATTAAAAAATGGTGTGTGTAGCGCAAGCACGTACCATGGTGGTATTTAGGGTTCATTTTTAAAAATTAACTGTGGATTTTGGGGTAGCGGAAAAAAATAAAGAATAAAAAAGAGAAAATACCTGGTAGTGGATGTATGTGGTGTGGTTATGTGTGTTTATGGGCTCGAGTGGGGGTTGTGTGATTGGGGGGAAGGGGGGCTTAGATGGGGATAATGGGGGGAAATGTGTGTTGTGAGGGAAGGGGGGCTTGCAGAGGGGTGGGAGTGTGTGTGTGTGATGGGGGGCTTGGATGGGGATTGTCTGCAGGTTTCTGCAAGGAAACAGGGGTTTGCAGAGGGTAGGGGGTTAGTGGGTGTGTGTTTGTGGGGGGGGAAGGGGGCTTACATGAGGTAGGGTGTGTGTGTAATGGTGGGGGGGAAGGGGGGCTTAGATGGGAGTAGGGGTGGTGGGTTGGCTGGGGGGGAAGGGGGGCTCAGGTGGGGGGGTTTAGTGAGTGGTGTGCTTGGGTGGGGGTAGGGTGGGGTTTGGAAGGTTTATGTGTGTGGTGGGGGAAGAGGGGCTTAGAGAGAGGTTGAGTGGGGTGGTGTGACACGTGGAGGAGGGTAGGTCAACGGGCCACAGGGAGGCACGCCAGGCGACGAGGAGGGGGCGCAGCGAGGACGAAGCATGCAGGCGGGGCGGCGAGCGACCAGGGCACAGGGTCACGGGCGGCGTGGTAGAGAGGGCGGCCACAAACGACCAGCGTCCAAGTGGCGTAGTCGGCAGGGTCCAAGACTCCACGGCGGGGTGGGCAGGGCTTAGGACCACAGGCAATGGTGGCATCCAGCGGCGAACAGCGAGCACAGGAGGAGTGCTCCACGGCGGGGCAGGGGACAGGATGTCCAGTGAGGCGTGCGGGTGGCGTCAGTGTGGAGGGCGCCACAGGCACCGTCGGCGGGCGCAGAGAGCAGGGCCACAGGACTGGAGCAGGGGCATGCAGGAGGGCCGGGCGTGGAGGGGGGGGGGGGGGGGGGGGGTGTGTGTGTGGAAAAGGGTGGGAGGGGTACGCCCATGGGAAGGTGCCCATGGGGATGGGGGGTGCCCAAAGGGTTGCCCAGGTGAAGGGTAGGGGAAAGGGGGTCATGGGGTGGGGTGCCCGAGGGGTGGGGTGCCCAAGGGGAAAGAATGGGCGGGGTCCCATGAGAGAAAGGCGTACCCCCGGGCGGGGTAAAAAAATTTACCGTGACGGGATCAAAATAGCACGGGAATGTCAATACGGGGCACGCGGACGTGACCGGAGCGCGTGGAGACGCGGAAAATTGAAAACGGGCGCCTTCACGCGCGAGACGAGGCACTTGAAAACACATAAAAATAAAGAAAATTTAATATCTCCCAATCCGGACGTCAAAACAAAATGTCGTAAAAACAAAAACGGGGCAGGATGGCAGGGGGAAGACAGGGAAAATGTACAACGGGGGTTCCGGGGGGTAAAGGGCGTTCACGTGCAAAAAACACAAAAAATGAGTCCAAAAACGCAATTAAAAATTAATAGCGAAAGATCCGTGCATCGGAACGAGGTTCAGGAAAAATGAAAAATGTGCGGAAAGACGGGCCCGACAATCCTATCATGTCAAAACATAGTTTCGACTGAGATAAGATGCGTTCACGTGGGAAAAACCCAAAAAACAGACCCAAAAATAAAATCGAAAATTAATATTGGACGAACCGCTCGTCGGAATGTCATGCAAGAAAAAGGAAAAATGTCCGCAAGAAGGCGGGGTACATGGTTGTCATGTCAAAATGCAGTTCCGGTTGAAGTAGGAGGGGTTTACATGCAAAAAACACCAAAAATACTCCGAAAATATATTTGAAAATTAATAATAATAAATCCAGAAGTTGAAATAGGGGGAAGGAAAAAGGAAAAAGGTAGGGGAAGGCACAATGGACATGGCTGTCGAATCAAATTGGAATTCCGATGGAAACAAGGCAGATTCATATGGAAAATGTCAAAAAGATGCACGAAAAAGTCTTAAAAAATCGGAAAATTAATATTGGACAAACCGTGTATCGGATGGACACAGAGTAAAAAGGAAAAATGTCATGGAAGAAGTTATTGTCAGGGCTATGATGTCAGATCACGGTTCCGAAGCAAGAAAAGCACGTTCACATGGGAAACCGTTTAATGTACACAAAATGCTTCAAAAATTAATAACTCAAAAACCGTGTACCAAAAAAGGGGTAGATAAAAAGGAAAAATGGTCAGTTCAAAGGGAGAAACAAGGCTATAAGGTTGGATGTGGTTTTGGGTGAACGTAGGGTGTGTTCACATGGCAGGACAGCAAAATCAGGGAATGAAGGAAAACTGCAAGGGAACAGCCCCGAGGGTGGGTGGAACATAAATGAGTGAGTGGAAAGGGACCCCATTAGGGTAAAAGCAAGGCATGGCATAAAGGCATGAGCAGGTTGAGGCATATGCAGAAGGGTATGCAATGTAGGCGTGCAGGGACGCGTCCCCACACTTAAAACCTTAACAGATAGGGTTAACCGAGCAACAGGGACCTAGGACCACACAACAGACCATCCACTAACGTCCCTACACTTAAAACATGAACGTCACTGAGAAACAGAAGGGGTAGGGTTAGAAAAACTTGGCCCATGTTGTCGAGAATCAAGGTTGATTGTCAAAGGCACGTCCACTATCGTGGTCGGCTGCAGGAGGTACCAAGGCATCTTCTCAGCACACATCCGTCATGGCAGGGACCACGCGGCAGCACCCAGGGAGGTAGCTGGTTGAAGGAATCGCAAGAAATTCACCGATGTTGGCAAGGGATATTACACTCAACTTACAATCACTCATATGGAATGAAAGAACTGTCACTCGCCCCAGGACTAATATCACTTGAGGAATAATGATTGAAACCCATATCTCATACCCAGTTGCGGAATCGACAAGGAAATGGTGCAGAGGGAGTATGCCAGGGCGCACAGTTGATGGTGCATTAGTGCGTCCAACCCGTCTGGCATAAGTGCAAGGAGGAAGGCAAGGGAGCCTTACAGTGCAGTGTACAGAACAGGGTGACGTGTCCTGTGATGACAACAGAGACCCAGCCCGTGGGTGCATAGGAAAACGGAAACATACCTGACTCCAAGTGTCGTAACGTCCCTCAAATCTCGCCTCTCGGTAATTGATTGAAGAAACTCCAGTCACACTCAGCCCACCCTCTGTCTCATGCTCTGCTAATAGATAGAGAAGGGCAGCCCTTTCCTGAAACCCATTGATGTTATCCTCACAGTCACTTGTGCAAAGGTTGTATACCTTATGTGCATTTGATGGTGCAACTGTGCATCCCGCCCCCTGCTAGCATATGGTGCGAGAAGGAAGGCCAGGGAGCCTTATAGTGCAGTGCACAGAAACAGATTGTGCTTTGTGCATTGAGAGACCCATCCCGTGGGTGCAACACTTCATTCACACTTCTCACCTCTCATTGAATTTGAAGAGAAAAGACTGGTCACTCACCCCACCCTCTGTCTCACACTCTGTTGATAGTTACAGAGGGCAACCATACTCACTTCCCCATCCGGTTAGGATGAAAGCTCGCGTCACTCGATTGTTTGTCGATGAAGATCACGTCGTCAGTTGTTGAAGAGGCGTACCCAAGGAGGCAACCATCAAATCGAACGTTGTGTTGGATAGGACATGTCGTCTGCTAGAGGACAATTAGACATTCTGCAAAAAAAAAAAACCAAGACACAGCATACCAAGGGAGGTAGCTTCGGAATTGGATCCTGAGGATATCAACTGATGAATCCACTTTTTGGACTGCTGGGTGTTGCCACCTTTTCCATAGCCAGCTTCTCGCCCAAGGGTGTTTGCCACCTTTTCTTGGAACGAGGCCTGCTATGACAGGGAATTTCTTCCTTTTCTCTCATAACAGATTTTTTATTTTCTTTTTTCTTCTTTTGTTTTTCCCTATTCCCGAGGGTGTTTCCACCTTTTCTCGAAGAACAGGTCGGCATGACAGGGACCTAAGTCCTTTTCTCCCATGACCGATATGTATATTTTTTTTCTCTTTTTTTTTCTCTTTCGAATTAAGCAAGGGAATGGTGGAAATACCATTTGTCAGAACCCACTTCGCCATCGTTGCTGATGGAAAATAGAGAATAAGAGATCAAGGCTGGAAGGTGGGTTTGAGGGGACAGAGGGTTGCGTCCATTTCATCAGGAGTGGCTGAAGAACGGCTATCAGAAGTAGCATCATAAGAGTGACAATGCCATGCCAACGAGGGAAAGGATCAGGTGACCATGATTGTCAAGATCCCCAAGGAGGGAAGTACTTCTTCAGGCGATATCCATTGATCAGGAAGGGATCATTAGAGACATCAACGGTCTGCACTTGGACAAAGCCATTAGGGTTGACAGCAAGTACCTTATATGGGCCCATCCACCGCTGTTGAAGCTTGCCAAGAAACTTGCCAAATCGTGAATCATAGGCTAGGACCAAATCACCTTCTTTGAACTCTTTGTGCTTGATGAAGCTGTCATGGTAAGCCTTGTGTCGAGCTTGCGTGGCTTCCATGCACTGTAGAGCCATCCTGCGAGTTTTATCCAAACATTCCAGGTGCAGGAGACGGCATTGCAATGAATCATCATCCCCCAAACGCTCTTTGATAGCCACTCTCAAAGAGGGTAATTCCAATTCAACAAGGAAAATAGCTTCTGTACCATACACCAGCTGGAAGGGTGTCTGTCCTGTTGTTGCTTTATGGGAGGTTCTATACGCCCAGAGGGCCTCTATAAGTCGATCATCCCAGTCACGACGATGTGCAGCAATTGTTCTTGTCAGAATCGAGCAGAGGATGCAATTGGTAACTTCAACTTGGCCATTGGCTCTGGGGTAGTAAGGAGTGGACTTGCGATGGTGGATCTTATACAGCTCTGTCAACTCTTCCATGACTTTATTAATGAAATGAGTGCCTCTGTCACTTACTAGCTCTAAGGGACTACCAAAAGGGGTGATGATATTCTCGTACATGAACAGGGCCACGCTGTTACCATCGTCCCGCTTCAGAGCTTTAGCTTCACACCACTTTGTGACATAATCCGTACATACGAGGATGTATTTGTTTTGTTTCCTTCTGGTGGGAGGATCGATTGGACCTACGAAGTCGATGCCCCACTTCTTAAACAGCTTCAGGGGAAGGATAGGTTGCAGTGGCATGGCACTTGTCTTGATAGGTTTCCCCATTCTCTTACAAGCATCACATCTTTTACAGTAATCATAGGCATCCTTGTGGAGGGTCGGCCACCAATATCCTGCTAGCAGAGCCTTCCTGGCTATGGCTTCTCCTACAAAGTGGCCTCCACATGGCTCGTCATGGCAAGCCTTCAAAACAATCCCAATCTCATCTCCTGCAACACATCTTCTGCGCATTTTATCTTTGCCTTTCTTGTATAGTGCGCCGCCTAGCAGGGTGTAGGGGGCTGATTCTAACATAAGCTTCTTCCTTTCCCAACTAGAAATGCCAGGAGGGTACTGTTGGGTTGCCAGCAGATTGGCAATGTCTACATACCAGGGGGTTACAGTTTCTACCAAGAATAGGGAAGCATCAGGGAGGTCTGGATCATCCTGCTCCTCGTCTGCAATTTGTGGGATACGCGGCAGATGATCAGCCAGAACATGGGAACGACCAGATTTGGTAATTACCTCAAAGTCAAACTCCTGAAATAAGAGCAACCATCTCATCATTCGTCCTTTCACATCCGCTTTGTTCATCAGGACGGATAGGGCCTCATGATCCACATAAAATTTAAAGTGGGTAGATACGAGGTAGTGGCGAAACTTCTCTAGGGCAAACACCATTGCCAAGCACTCCAGCTCTGTCACTGTATAGTTTCGTTCCCTATCAGTGACTTTTTGGCTTGCATAATAGATGGGTTGATCCAGCTTCGAGGAGCCCTTCTAGCAGAGAACTGCGCCTAAGCCTTCAATAGATGCATCAGTGTGTACATGGAACTCTTTCGTCCAATCAAGAGGTTGCAGAATGGGTGCCTCAATCAGACACTGCTTCAGAGTGTTGAAGGCTTTGTCACATTCTTCCGTCCAAACAAACTCTGCATCTTTCCTCAGAAGCTTGTGCAAGGAGGTTGCCTTTGTTGCAAAATGGGCTATGAACCTTCTGTAGTAACCCACATGGCCTAGGAATCCCCTCAATTGTTTGAGGTTGGTGGGTGCTATCAGAGCTGCGATCTTTTCGATCTTTGCAGGGTCGGTTGATATCCCTTGTGCAGAGACAATGTGGCCCAACAGAACTCCAGAAGAGACCCCAAAGATGCATTTGTCGGGGTTGAGGGAAATCCCATACTCCCGGCATCGATCAAAGCATTGTTCCAGGTGTCCCCAATGTTCACGGATCAAACTCATCCAAATATACCTCAATAAAGTTGTGCAGATGATTTTAGAATGCGGCCATCATGACTCGCTGGAAAGTAGCAAGGGCATTGCAGAGTCCAAACGGCATCACTCGGTAAGCGTAGGTCCCCCATCCTGTGGTGAAGGTTGTTTTGGATTGGTCTTCTTCTGCTATCTGCACTTGATTGTATCCACTGAATCCACCCAGAAGGGAATAAAGCTCATGTCCTGCCACTATGTCCAACAGTTGGTCTGTAAAAGGGATAGGAAAGTGATCCTTCTTAGTCTTGGAATTCAACTTGCGGAAATCCACACATATATGAAGCTTGCCATTCTTCTTGGGTACAACCACGATGGGTGAAACCCATTTACTATTTGCCACTGGATAGATGAACTCGGCTTCCAGAAGCTTAAGCAGCTCTACTTTCACCAATGTGGAATAATTCGGGTTCATTCGCCTCTGTCGTTGCCGTACTGGCTTGGCATCAGGCTCCAAGTCAATATGATGCTAACATATTGTGGGATCAATCCCCTTTAGGTCTTTGTAGGACCAAGCAAACACGTCCAAATTCTCTTTCAACAAGTCGTACAAGGTTAACTCCTCTTCTGGTAGACTACTACCCACTTTCAAGTGGCGTTCAGTGCCATCTGCATCTACAAAGGTTAATTGCCTTTCACCTTCTACTTCACAGATGAAGGTCCCACGGATTGCTTCTGGATACAGATCCGACTCCTTCAAGGGAGTGGTGTCTTCTTCTGATGTCCCACTAGACCCAACTTCTTCTTTTGGTGGAGACTTAGGTTGCCTCTTGAGATGTTGAAATGGGATTAGAGCCGTTTCGGGTTTGGTTTCACGATCAATTACCTCTTGGCTTGAAGACTCATCTTCTGATGACGCATCCAGGAACGTCACATAACAGGGACCCTCTAATGCATGTTGGGTTTGTGGGACTGGTGCTTGTTGACACAATGCATCATCATCATCTTTCTTTGGCAAGGGTGGTTGAGGACGGCAAGAGCCACTGCTGAAAGACGGCTTATTCTTCTTAACCCATTTCTTATAAAGATTTTGCATATGAGAAGATTCATTTACCAGACCAAATGGTACCATCGCCATTCTATCCCACAGCATGAGCTCGTCTGCTTCTGATGCTTCTGGAACTTCTTCTTCATATGTATCCTCTTCGGGTGGGATAGACTCTTCCGTCTCGCTTTCATAACCTTCTTCTCCCAAATCATCTCCATCCTCCTCTGTCTCTGTCTCTGTCTCTATCTCTGTCTCTGGCTCTGGCTCTGTCTCTGTAGGAGCTCTGTAAGAGAAGAATAGGTTCTCTGTTTCATCTTCTACCTTTGTCTTTGGCTCTGCTATGGCCATGTAACAAGAAGAGCAGTACATCCATGCTTCTATCTCACTGTCAAAAGTGATTTTGAAAATCGTTCCTGGTTCAGGCAGGAAGTATTCACCCATTGATAATGGCTTTGCATCTTTTGGGAGTTGGCTTACAGTATTCACGGATAAGGAATGTGCCACTATTTTCTTGGGAAGGATCTGTTTGACAGCATCTTCGTCTGCTAATGTTCCATCAGTAGCCTCATTGGGGGAGTCAGAAGATAATTCCAAGGAGGTGGATCCATGTCCTTTTTGAGAACCATATAGCTTTAGCACCTCTTTGTTAGGTCCTCTACCCAAGGTCAAGGTTCCTTTGAACCAATCCATCCTTGCTCTGGCTTCAAAAAGCCATGGTCTGCCCAATAACAGAGGGTAGGATGTACCATAAGAGTTTGGCTTCACCACCAGATAGGTTAGCCAATAATTTCTTCCAGCCACTGTAGTCTTCACATATGGGAGAATGCCCAAGGGCTTGATTCTGCTCTGATCCGCCAGTCTGATGAGCCATTGGGTTGGTTGCACACCTTGTAGGCCTAGATCCTTCATTGTCACATCCGTCATAATGTTCACTGATGAACCACCATCAATCAGTGCATTTGCAATAAAGCAGCCTTCTATCCACAAGCCACTCTCTGGGGTATCCGGATCTAGGAAGGTGTTAGCCACGTCCACTTCTTTGACAGGCTCTGGAGCTTTGTTGGACTTTGTTGCTGTTGAGGGAGCAATCCTTAAGCCACGTCTTCTTGTCAATATACTTTTGAACCTTTTTTCGGCAACTGGGAGACAGCATTAATAATTGTCAGAATGTGAGGTTTGGTTTAAAGGTATCTAGATCTCTTACCAGATCATATTCCTTAATAGGATCCACTGGCTTCTCTAACCGGTTAGGGAATGGGGCAACACCCATTTTCATTTTCCTTCTTTCTTCCAACAGGGGCATCATGGAGACTTCTTCTGCCACTTGTGGTACTTCCTCCTCTTCTATCTCCTGGACCTCTGGCCCTGTCTCTGGAACTGTCTCTGTGACTCTCTGTGGCACTGTAGTGCTCTGTACGGCACTGTCAGGCTCTGTTCTATTCTGTTCTTTTGGTGGAAGATTGAACTTCACTGTTCTGGCAAGAGGATTATTTTCTTTCTGGATAGGTGGTTCCTTCTTCTTTGCACGCGTGATGGCAGCAACTTCCAATTCCACTAAATTGGAGGTAGGCACTTGGGCCTTGGCCGGACTATCAATAGCACTGTTTTTCACTGGAGCTGGGCTTGGACAATCTTTTGTAGTGTGGCCTTCTCCTTTGCATCGACTGCATAAGGGCTTGTAATCCACTGACCTTCTGGGATTTGGACAATTTGGTGAAATGTGTCCCTTTTCTCCGCATCTGTAACACTCTACTTCTGATCTCTGACCACCGTCAGACTGTCTTCCTCTGTAACTTTGAGATGGAAATCTTCTGGGTCCGAAATTAGGACCAAACTCTCTAGGCTTGGGTCCAATATCGTATGTTGTCATTTTGGATTCCATCAAGTTGAATCTTGCGTCTTCTTCCTTCCTTCTCCTATCATGCATCTCCTTCAGAGAGCAAATATCCTCTGTATGGTTCTTCCGCAAACAGTAGGAACATAAGGCTCCAGGAATGGTTGGTTTTCGTGTACATTCAATGGCTAAATGGCCTGCTTGATGACACTTACCACACCAAGTATTTGACCGCATCACATCTCTTCATGCTCCTACAACGTTGGTTATACTGGCGGTATTCACTTTCAGCGTCTATAGCTGCTATGTAATCACATCCATCAACTCCTTTTTGATATTTGCAATTGAGTTGGATAAATAATCCTTCAAGCTTTCTCCTCCTGAGGTACTGGTAGTAGGGTTTTGAGGAGTCTTTGTAATCACTGCATAAACAGGTTGGGCTGGTGCAGAGGGGTCTCTGTTCTGATTCTAATTCAGAGCTCCTGTTTGAACTGTTGCCTGTTGGCTCCAGTTGGTAGGGTTCCACTGTTGCTGCTGATTTGGCATTGGAAAAATTGGTTGGGACCATTGTTGTTGTGGTTGAACCATCATTTGAGGCATGGATTGTAGCCACTGTGGATTTGGTGCATTGTACTGTGATACTGGGAGCATCTCTTGATAGGGGTAGGGGACTATCCCTGGGACTGCATTTGGTGGGTACATCATTCCTGGCATCAGAGGAGGTAGAACTCCTCTTCCTGGATTCATCGCCAATCTAGCTTCCACTTCATCGTACAGTCTTGCACCTTCTGTTGCAGCTTACAGTGTGGCTGGTCTTTGCAGCTCCACAAACTTACGAACTTCTGGTTGTAATCCTCTGAGAAACACCCCCTTCTGAATGCCATCATCTAGATTATGGTTAGTCCATCTCTTTAGGATGGATTCCATTCGTGAGACATAAGCTTCTACTCTTTCTCCAGAGGACTTAGGTTCATAAATTCCTCTCGCATCCGCTCTTCAAAACCTTCACGCCTGAATTTAGTAAGGAAGGCCAACTTCAGGTCGTCCCATGTGCCAAAAGTTCATGTTGCTTGTCTCTCGTACCACTGAAATGCCGCGCCCTTGAAATTGGCGGGGAATATTGCTAACCAATGCTCAGGGGTTCTTGCATTGTTAGCCACACATGTTACCATAAACTTTGCTACATGAAGATCGGGGTCTTCATTGTACTCTCCCTTAAAAACTGGCAATGGAACTACATTCGCTGGCCTGTCATCAATATTTCCAGGACGGATCTGGCTTGGAAGTGGACCTCCAGCAGGAGGAAGGGCTTGATGTGCCATTGGGACTTCTGTAAAGAGTTCCACAAGGGCGTCAAAGGCGGCTTCTCCTGCGAGCTCGTTCTCACCTTTGATTTTTGCTTTCTCTCTTCTCACATATCTCTGGACTCATTCTAACGCTTGCCTCTTTATTGTGTCATTCATCAGGGGGTTGGCTCCACTATGTTGTTAGTGCTCCACAGAGGGATAACAGAAGGCTTCAGCCTCTGGAGGACTGTCTTGCCAACATTTCTTCTACTTCTTCCTTTTCAACGTCTCTGAATTTTGCTTTCATGCCATTGCACAGAGGAAGGTATTCCGTTCTGAAGGTGTCAAAATGCATACGTTTGAGCATTGTGGTGGTGTCATCATCATAATAATGCCAGCTTCTGATGGTTTCAACAGTGTATGTTGTAAAGAATACTCTGTCTACCAACTTCCAGTGGGTTGCCAATTGAACAAACAGAAGATTATCAGTGCACCAAGCATCCCACGTATCTTGCTGTTGAGCATCCACGAACAAATTCCAACTCTTTTCCTTCTTGTCTTTGTGAACCTCTACAGACCAAGACTCTTGAAGCTTCTTCACAATCTCCCACTTGATGATGTTTGGAAACTTCTCAATGAATGTCAAATCTTCCATGGATGGTCATTCTCTCTGTTTCTGCTCTTCAGTTTGTTCCCAAACAGTTTGCCACCAAGATGCAAGTTTCTGCTGCTTCATTAGGAAGAGGAAACTGTCCACTACATAGAGCATGCATCATGCTGGTGATGTGTTTCCGCCATTGTGGGATTAACTTCTTGTGGAAAGTGGCTTTGATTATGAGAAATTTCAACTCTTCAATGGAAGAATGAACTTTGCAAACATCCATTGAATTCTTCTCTTCTTGACAATGCCAATTCCTTCATTTTCAGCCTCTTCTGGTACTTGTTGATGGCAAGGTTCCCCGGTTGCGCACCAAAAACATGGAGCCCCAAGAGGAACACCAAGGAAAATGAAATTCTTTTGCAAGAAAATCTATCTTGTAACATCAACAAGCTTGTTTATTAGGTTTCATATGATCACAATGAAGAAAAGAATACCAGGCACAACAAATCTTCATGCAGCATCATGTAGATCTCCCACGGATTTGATAGAATCACCTATATTCTTCAATATCTTCATAAAATCCATCAATATAACAAATAAAGCAAAGGAATACACCATCTTTGAATGGAAATACATCACATAGTATTCATCTTCAATATCTTCATAGTCTTCTCTCTCAATCTCATATACAATCACTCTGTTTTAGTAGAATTGACTATCTCTGACTCTCTCTCTCTCTCTCCATCAATAATACATCATATCCTCACTACAATCTCTCATAATCACTCTCAATAATCCTTCTTAGGTCGTGGATACCCTCCCAAGAGGTGTCTCTGATATAAAGAGTCACCAAAGCCACTACAATGTCTTTTCACAGCTCACTACTATCACTTCACTCCAGTCTTTACTTGAGTCTTCAGCAGCTACTTCTTTCACTTCTTTTAGCTCTTTTGCACTTGTATTCACCTCTTTCCAAGGTTAGAAAACTTTCCCAAGCTACACTCTCATCCATCAGAACATATACAGAAGCATACAGAACAGTTACAGTGCAGTACCAAAACAGCTACAGTACAGAACAGAGACAGTACAGAAGCTCTACAGAAGATCTACAGAAGGTTATAGAAGGTCATCAAAACCTCATAACTCATACTCAAACCATTCCAAACTCTCAAAAACTACTCAATAAGCTTTCACAAGATCTCAAACCCTATCAATCATCAATCCATGCTTCATACAGAAGACAATCAGAACAAAACAGAAGGTATACAGAACCTATCAGAACATCACAGAACCTCATATCTCCACTGATAAACATCATAAACTTCCAAAACATAATCAATATCATCCAAAACACTCTCAAACCGCTTCTAAACCAATCAATCATCTCATAAAATCAACCATTCAGCTCTCAAAAACAACAAAAATCAGTCAAAAAATATGTCATTTCAACACTCAACAAGAAAGAATATAATAATAAAACTGAGATGCTTTTAAAGAATCTCTTTCACTTGAAGAAGAGACCTAAACAAAATCAATATCACAAATCAATATAATTAATTATAAACAATGCCATATTTAATATTTTTAAAGTGAAAAAAATATACCTTGCTACTTAGATTCTTTTACTATAACCACCATCTCCTTGTTTGAGACACTCAATATTTTTAAGAGCCTTTTGTCGATTTCGATAGCCTAAAATAGTTTTCTTCCATTTGATAAGGTTTAATGTATTTCTCCAATGAATGAATCCTCTATTGATAGCCCTCTACTTTCTGCAAAAACTCATTGTTATGTTTTGATAAAAGATGGTTCTCTAATTTGAAGATATCATTTTCTATAACTAAGTTAAGTGTACAACCTAGAAACCAATTATAATTATCACCAATGACCTCATCAATGAAGAGCTAT
This sequence comes from Lygodium microphyllum, assembly GCF_053477565.2. Lineage (NCBI taxonomy): Eukaryota > Viridiplantae > Streptophyta > Polypodiopsida > Schizaeales > Lygodiaceae > Lygodium > Lygodium microphyllum. The sequence continues at coordinate 140,226,015 of NC_141145.1, forward strand.
TATAGAAAGGTGAACTACTATTTTTGCTAGGATCTTTGGAATATAGCTTGCCATCTAACCAAATATCAAGTTTCTTCTTTCCTTCAAACCTAAGTATGTGTTTCGTAGACTGTATAATAGTAATGGGTTTTGTTCTCTTCCTTATATTCTCACTATCCAACTCAATATGAAGATGATAGAAATATCTTTTACAATAGCTACAGAGATCATTGGATGACTGATCCATAGCTAAGGATGTGATTAGAAGATTGGATTTAAAAACTATGTGATTTAGAAACAAGAAAAAAACGAAGAATAAACTAGTAAGGATGGAAAAAAGAAGAAGAGAGAGAATGGAGGGAAGTAGTCAAACATCGAACAAAATTCAAATTGAATATTAGTTTGCACTTTAATGAGGATGAGTAAGATCTTCATTATGACAATATGTCACCTTTATGGCGGCCTAAATTTCTAGGTTTGATGTGACCACAAGAATATCATGACAATGCCTTATTAATAATTTTTTATATATTTACTTCCCAAAATGTAAAGGCTTTTAAATTCTTAAATTTGATTTTATTTTCTACAATATTTTATTTCTCTAAGATTGCTTATAGGGCATTTTCGAGACCTCAAAACTCCCCTAATGGAACCATAAACATGTGCCTTAAAGTGTACTACACCTATCTACAAAATCATTTGACCATGTCTTTCTATATTCTCTGATTTCTTGGTTATTCCCTTCAACTTAGCATTAGCATTATCAAATAAGAGAAAAACATCGTTACAGAGAATGACATCGTTGCTTATTAAATTTTTAAGGCTATGGAGGCAGTCAATGTTTGTTCTATGCTATCATGTGGTCAATGGACATTATGTTTGCAAAGCTTCCAAATTAATAATTTATATTACATGAGCTATAAGACTCTTGGTTATTTGCACCAATCATGTCGGGTATATATGTGGGCTTAGCTTGCATTTATGTTAAGGGTGAGGAAATGGAACTGCTAGACAGTCCAAGTGTGGGAATTCATACATGTCAGGTAGCCGTTGGACACGTGTCACTCCTTTTTTCACTTCTTTTCTTGCATGGAATGCCCTTTGTCACTTATTTTCCTCCATTGAATGGTTCATGTGCCTAAGTTTTAAAACCCAACCCCTTGGCCACCACTCACACCTCTCTCTCTCTCTCTTGCTCAAACAAACATTCTCTTCCTTATTAAGCTTTGGCGCTTTCCTATGAGCCATCCTTGCACCACGCCAGGCATAGGCTGGCGACACGTGTTATGTCATCTCGTAGGCCAATGGGATCATGCTGTCAAACTTAGATAGCTAGAGTTGTAGTTTCGCTCCTATCTCTACACCTTAGCTCCTTTCAACACCTCATGTCCTGATTCTCCTAGGCCCGTAGGTGGATCTAAGAACAACTGACCCTGATTAGCTTCATGCCTATGCACTCTCCTTTGATCTATTGGTAGCAACGAAGGGCCTTGAAGCCTCAATATTATGCTTTTCTATAATGCTTAGTAGTTCACATCTTACTTATGTTATTATTACTAACTATGCAGGCATCCCCCCCCTCCCCTCCGGCCCAAATTTTGGGGTGTTGGAGTCAAGACAATTTGTTGCCAATTATGTTTGTGATGACAATAAAGGGGATTCTCTTAGTCCCCCCTCCTAAGTTATTTCTTAGGTGATGCAATGGTAATCCTAATTTCATCACCACACTTGTAAAACAAGTCTGCAACCTTTCATGTTTTGCTCTTGCACTCCTGATTGAAGGCTCCTTGTGCTTATTAATTAAAACTTCTTGTTTTGCATAAGGCACAAGATCGATTGTGCAAAAACTCTAGTCCAAGCCAATAAACAATAACCCTTTGAATAATAAGTTCCAAAATAGAAATATAACTAGGGGCTATGCAAAAAGAGCCCAAGGTCAATTCCAATTGGTTAATAGCAAGAAGGCTAACATGTTGACAATAGGGAACTTTATTCCATCTACTGGTGGTAATAAGGATACTTTTAGGTACTATTATTGTAATGAGTCTGACCACATCCAAAGGTGATGCCCAAAACTCGAACAACGTGCACCAAAGCCAATTCCGTAACGACCTGAGTCAATAGCCACAGCTAGAGGAAGAGTTGCCAACATAACCCTCAAGAAAGTAGAAGATTATAAAGGTCCTACTTTGAAAACTGACATGGAGAGAGCAAGAATTCACGCCTCTCAACAACAAGGGACCAAAAAGCTTTACAACTGAGTGTTGATTAGTTGCCCTCACCACACTTGCAAGCAACGTGGTCATAACATCCCTAAGATTTGACATGATCAACATCAATAGGGTCGATAGATTTGTACTCCTTATCTTGAAATGTACTTATGGAGAATGCAAAAAGTATGTTACATGCAAACATGTTATACCAAACATGTGACTCCAGATGCAAGTTTTTATGTACTTGTGTGACTCTTGATGTCTCACATCTGAACATTTTAAAAATCTAAACACATACATAAAAAGGATAAAGCCAATGAACTTTCAAAGCTTTATTGTAAGATGTTTACATCTAGAGCTATTACATGTTTACAAGTACTTGGTAGTACTTATGAAAAATGAAAAAAACCGTCTCTCACTAATGTAGTGTTATAATGCATGGCATGGTCTCATCATTTTGGTTGCATGGTGTTTATTCCTAACTAATTTGTTTTCATGCACAAAGATCATGTAGTTAATTTGCAAATTTGTTACATGTTTACAAGTACTTGGCTGTACTTATGGAAATTTAAGAAAACCATCTCACTAATGTAGTGTTGTAATATGTGGCATGGCCTCATCATTTTGGTTGCATGGTGTTTATTCCTAACAAAGATCATGTAGTTAGTCTGCAAATCTGCAGAGCTCGTATTTTGCAATATAACACACAAGTACTTCTTTTAAATTGCATATTTCATTGCTTATTCTTCTCTATCTACATACTTTAGTCTATTCCATGTGCGCGCACAATTTTCTCACAATTGTCCCTAGCATATACCCAATCATTAGCATTTTATTGCAATCTTCTCTCACAATTGCCCATCATGATGTCCAATCATTAGCATTTTGTTGCAAGTTCCAACTAATCACACAAAGATTACTAATTGTCAAACTTCCAACTCGCCTTCTACTAAAAAATGTTGTGTTGTATTATTGCCAAGGTTACTGGCACATGGATAGTCGATACTTAATTATATAACTTCAATACAAAGAGAATCTATGATTATACTTGTGATTGCCACAACCAAGAATGCAAGTTATAGTTCCCTTCGAAAAAGATGTGACCCAAACTAAATACATTTGATATCTTTTTATGTAAAAGAGAAGGCCGACGTTCATTAACATGCAAAACCCTTTGTGGCAGTAGCTAACAAAACATGTACAGGAAAACATTTGCCATGGGGATCCGGATGCCAAAAGAAGAGACCTCGAGTGCTGGTGCGTTGAAAGAGTTGAGCGATGGGAGGATCAGATCACGTGTCGATAACGGGAAGTAAAAGCCCTCCGGAGACGCCAGTAAAAAGTTGCCGCTTTAACGAAATAAAAATTCACGCGCGCCTGCTCAAAAAGAAAAGTCGTGGGCCCCATCGCTCCTCCATATCTTTACTTTATTCCCTTTTTCGAGGCATACAAAGTTGAAACCTTTATTTCAGACCTTCGATTCTACCCACGTTATAATAATTACACCATAAAATACCCCCCCCCCCCTCCCCCCCAAAAAAAAAAACACTATTCTTTCACACTTTTACCTCTCGTTAAAAATATGTAGATACATATATATATATATGAAGATAATTGTACAGCTCAAAACTAAAATCCGTAAAATTACAAGAATCGCAGTGATTTTTTGGGTCCTAAAATATGGGCATGTTCCAGCTTTTACAAATTCCTCAACATTTTTATTCTGGAGTAAATTTGGCCCTATTACCGTGCAAAGTCTCGAAAATCTCTTCCAATGTGAAAAATTTGTAGACAATCAGAGGCAGTGGGCCCTACCCAATTGAGCAAGAAAAACCACCCACTTAATTGCTCCCTCATTGCTTTGCCTGCATAAAAAACGGGACACAGCCAGAACCCAGATTGCTTCGTCAGTTACAGCTTCAATTTTCAAGCCACAAGCTTACATTAACCATTTCACTGTCAGCAGAAAAGAACAGCACGCAGAGAACAGACTCCTTTTCCTGTAACGGACCGAGCGGGCGGGCAGGAGCTGATGCGGGTAAAAGCTTCGTTAGCATTCATGCTGTACTAAATGGTTAAAACCTCAACTTGCTTCTCATTGCCTCCAAATGCTGAGGTCAAACTTTCTTAGAGGAAGCCACAATAAGAGGGGTGAAGTTTTGCTATCATTCAAGCTGCACTAATTGATGACCTCAGCTTATGTTTATAATCAGCGTCGACATCAAATTCACTCAAATGACAACCTCAACTTTCTTGGAAGAAACACTACATGATTAACCTAACTTTCTTAAGAGGAACGCAACATAACATGATTAACCTCGACTATCTTAGAAGAAGCCAAACCAGCTGCCCAACCAGCATGCCCTAAGGGTTTTCTTATCGCAGTTGTGTATGTCTTCACTCACTTGCTACTATGGTCAAATTAGCCTGGTGTCTCTATTGATTCTAGCATTATTACAGCAAGTGAAACATGATCAAGTAACTAAAGCCACAAATTTACTGAAACCTACAAGAAATAGGATCAGAGCCACGTTCAAGTTCATGTTACCATACAAACTCCTGTTTAGAAGACTTATCATAGGTCGGTTTGAGAAGTAACTAGAATAACTTGCCTGTGAGTAAAGGAAAGTTCCCAAAATTGCAACTGCTGCACCGACAGCATTGATGGGCCTGACTGTAGTGTGGAAGATAATGATGGAGGACACTATGACTGACACCCGTTTCATTGTGTTGCCAATGCTGAATGTCAACGGTGAGATCTCATTGAGAGACATGTAGGAAACCTGGTTGTAGAGATGGTAGAAGACGCTTTGTGCCACCACCCACCTGAGAAAAACGTATGCATTTGTCATTATTGGTTACCGCTGCTTACAGTTGTGCATGAACCAGTTAAAGTGTACACATGATCAGTCAAAGCTGATGACGTACAAAAATGTGTACCCTTTATAAAAAAGATTTTAACGGCACTCTCAATATTTGGAAGCAAACCAACTAAACAATCACCCTCTAGTCAAACCATAATTCGTACTTTCTATACAGGGGCCCTGAACTGTTTAACAAAACAAGCAGTACCAACAAAGGTACTCTTTTATGTCTGTGTGCCTCCCCCCCCCCAAAAAACACCCCAAAACAACCAGTCCCCTGATTGTAAAAGAGGACATTTATCAACTGAAAACAAGAGTATACAATGTCCACATGGTCACAAAGGGATATCAAAAAAGACCGCGTGGCTTCTCAATGCAACCCCATGTCACCGTCCCTCATGCTTTCTGTGCAACCCCATGTCACTATCTCTCTAATCAAACTGTATAAAGAGTGGAATTGAGCATATGATACAAAGCCCATTCCAGCTATGTCCCTGATCACCACATCTCCCCCCCCCCCAAGCAAGCTCAAATTTTTGAACTTGGAAACTACTGGAACAAATCCTCAGGGCATCAAAAAAGAAAAATAAGAAAACATTGTCTCCTGCCAAACGAGGAAGTTTAAGCCACAATCAAGTCCAAGGAGATCTCACCAGACAAAATGGGGACCAATTGTCTGCACTGCAGTTTGCCATCCTTCTGCCCACAATTTCGGACCCTCAACCACAAATGCAAAAGGCGTCAAGAACACAAGGGAGAGGATGGATAGACATGCATAGTAGTTCATCCCACCTACTGATTTCCCTTTCATGCCTTTCTTAGAGAAAATATTGCGGAAAACAAAGGCCAGATTTGAAATCATTGCACCCATGAACCCTGCATTCAATCAGTCATCACAATTAGCTAACAGGACTGAAAACTCTCCTCAGATAGAAGATACAGTGATTGTGCATTGAACATACCAGTCATGTTGAAGTTCAGTTCTGTCAAGGCAGCAAGGCCACAACCCCCAATAATAGGCAGTAAGGAAAGATATACGGCTACAGGGAAGTGTTCCCCTAAAAGGAAGCGTGAAACTAACACACTAAAGGCCGGTTCAGCACTCTTTATGATATGGGTGAAAGAGACTGCAACCTTGGACATGCTTACAGTAGCAGCAACATGGCCAATAGTGTGTGCCAAAGCAACCTAGCACAAACATTCGGTAAAATCTTGTTATCAGCTGATACAAGGGAAACATATGCATCATTTCATTTACTTAATATGATCCAAAACAAAGACTCAATATGATCCAGAACAAGAGAAACATATGCATCATTTCATTTACTTAATATGATCCAAAACAAAGACTCAATAACATCTGCAATACACTCTGTCCTTGATCCCTCATGAACATATGAAAATATAGACATTGATTCCAAGATTACCGGCTTGATAGCACTCCCACAAAACGGAAGTTTCACCTCATGCTACATACTACATAAACACATCACATAAAGTAAGCTTCGATGAAGCATGTGCAATTAAATCGCACCAGAACAGTGTCAAATAATTAAATCCAGTTTGGTTAATCAAAATTTTGGCAAATTTGCAAATGCTGATGATAAGTTGCTTGACTAAACATATTGCTATGGGTGAGCCAAAAAATACCAATCTCATTTGTTGAGGTTCAAAGAACATATCCAATAAGAACCATACAAGCTTGATGCATCATTGTACTAGCTTGGATTCTGAAATGTGAAGCATAGTGATGGACTCACCGGTGCAAGTGCCTTCCAAAAATCAAAATCCACATCAGGAGTTTCCACGATGCGTGTGATCCAAGAGGAGAGCATGATCACAGATCCCGCAGCCAACGAGAGCGTGGATGTCAACCATGGGTAAGGGAACACATTCAGCACTTTTTTGTTGTAGATGTTGAAAACCACATTCAAAGCCCACCAGGTGATAAAATAAACGCCGATTTTGAGCCTTCTACCAGCCTGTAACTGACTTCCTTCCTCTTGAACAGCATCTGATGCGGCACCATCAGGGAACGAGTCAGATTTGCTGGCTTCATAAGCCTTGGCCACAACTCTCAAAGGTCCTCTGTGGAAGGACTCAAAATTGGCCGTAGACGGTAACCCATTGCAAGACAAAAAGGGCTTTCTAAGAAGGTTATTCGCTGTTGACTGTCTATGGACGGGGGTCTTCTTCAGCAAAGATTTGTGAATCAAGCTCGATTGTGTGCCGATCAAGGATGGATTCCTGGTGCCCGACAGGGCGGCCAAAACACTTGGGTCTACCATCATCAAGCTACTGCCTGCCATTTCCTAGTCCCTTCCTCTGTCTTCTGCAGCCTGCAAAAGAAAATGCAAACAAACAATTGGGGAAATTTTCAGACCTTTTGTGATTGAAAGAATTCGATGCTGCCCCTACCCCCGCGCCGCACCCCCAACACATCATAACAAAAGATTGTAATGAAACTTTGTAAACAACGTCAATGCAGAAAAACATCCAGGTTTGATTGATGATTTTGTGAAAATGACCCAATTTGAGGTGAATTTCCGAAGCCTCTGCTTGTAAATTAGGGAGAAGGCCAGAGATTCAGTGATTTGCAAAAGAATCAACGTCCATCGAAGGGGGCGGGAAAAGAACGCATCACATGAAGGGGAGAAAAAACAGAGTATCAGAGAGAGAGAGAGAGAGATCTTGCCTTTTGCTTGCTTGAATCGCGTAGTCGCTTCTCTCAGGAAGCCCGTGCAGTAGACGGGTTTCTTGGTGGGTGGGTTGGTTGTATCTGCACGCAAAAATAGAGAGAGGGACACCGTGAGAGAGAGGGAGAGGGAGAGGGAGAGGGAGAGAGAGAGAGAGAAGGTGGTGGTGTGTCAAAACATGGCTTCTATTTTGCATGCTCTCTTGATCCCACATTCGGACCCTCCTTTTAATTAAATTAAGAAAACCCTTGATCCCCCTCTGTTTTGGTTTCTTCACAACTCTTGGTGCCATTAGGCCTAGGTCAATCTTAAAACATCACCAACAGATCCTCAGTTCGAATCTGGATGGTCCACCTTGAGAAAGGATACTACCACCAACCCTAGTCTCCGTGGTCATTTTATACTTTTGTCAGTTAGACACTTATAGTTATTTGTGCCACCAAGGAAGCGCAACTTAGGGTTCCATCAAACTCACGCACCCTCAAGAAACTCAACCCACACACAAACCAACTAGGTTACAACGCCATTGGGATACTTTTGCTAGTTGGAACATTTGCTAAGCATTATATTTTTGCATCTCTGATTACATGTTTTCTTTTAATGTAAACTTACATTGTAAGGGTAAACTATTTATAGCATTTGAGTATCCAAGGCCTTTTAAAATGACAGGTTGATTTGGTGGAGATGCATGCTTTTCAATTTTGCCCATGTAGTTGATATATCGATAATATTTAGTTGACATATCACTTGGGAAGTGCCATAGAACTTCCTTGTCATTCAAATAATTAGGCATCCTATCAAATTTAGGCTTTGCCTATATCCATTGATCTCTCCATCTTAACATCATAAAACATTCTAACCCCTCTATGTGGCATATTCTTTAGCATTATTCTCTAGAAGGGCCTTTATGATGACCCTTGCAAGAGGGAGGGCACATTACCAACTTTTTACCTTGGAACTATCATGGCCTCTTTACCTTTTTTAAAAATTGACAATATAATGCATCTACCTACGACATTAAAAGACCCAACCAAGCTTTTCTAACCCAAGAGAGTGCAAAAACTTGCACATGGTCCAAATCTACTAGACTACCACTTTGCTATAAATCGATATCAAACAATTTGCTTTGTTAATTAGGTTTGGACCATTTTAGAAATCAAACTCAATTGTGTTACTAGTCATTACTTCCCACCTAATAGTGGGATGGAAGGTGCAGCATAGAATCAACAAGCAATGAGATTTGCCTAAGCATTATGCTTGAAAACCAACCTAAATGCTCTAATACCTTGTGATGCTTTAATTTACAAGTTTGATTTCATGGTTGAGGCTACATATCAAAAGCAACAATTGTTGCACTAAAAGCATTCTCCTCAATTGTTGTGCATTAATAACATAGAATTAATTAGTTTTCCAAACAAGGGTTACATGGTGAGTGATGTTAGGAAAATGACAACCAAACAAATATGCTAACAAATAAACTTTTGCTTTGACTTCTTGATTTAAATTTAGATGTTATGTTAGCTTTTGCCTCTCTAGTATGTCATGTAGTCACTACTTCCCAACTACACGATGCTATCAATAGTGTTTCCATGGGTGAGAATAAACAATCATACTCTTTTATAGTCGTTGATATAATATTTGTGTAGCTACAAAACCATGTGCAAGCATGTGCAAGAAAAGATTATGTTTGGCCCATGTCCACAAAGTTTGTAATAGTCAATCAACATGCTTGTGTTGTTCTCTTTGTAGAAAGTAGAGAGAGCCATATTATAGAGTACATGCATCGAGAATGAAGACTAATGTTTCATCATTTGAAATTTGCACTATTGAATTTCCATAGTCATTAAGGAAATGTGTGTCACTTGCTCACCTTCCAATGAGAGATTCACTTTTACATAAAGGGAAGAAAACCAACTTTCACTACATCATTTTGGTCAAAACAAAAAAGTAGCACACATCAAAGGAAATATGTTTTCATTGACCATCTTGCAAGGAGAAAAGAGGGAAAGGAACATGTTTTTATCAAATCAAGGATTGGACCCACAATAAATGGTAGACATAGATATTTGCTTCACAATCAATGCATGTGAACATAGTTAGAGAGAGAGAGAGAGAGAGAGAGAGACCTTGGTTCACATGCCAGTGCAAATCAAAAAGGCAAAAGGATTCACATGCTGGTGGAAATCAACAAGACAAAAGGATTTACATTTACCCTTCTAGAATTGTAATAGACAAATGAAAGAGTTTTCAAAAATGGAAAGCAGATTTTGTTTATCAAAATTTTGTCTTTTCTATATGTTCACATCCAATTTTAATGACACAAGGCACTACAATATCTTGTTTTCTAAATAAGTATATAGGCTCTATGTTCAAATGTGCATGCATCACATATTCCATTCAAATAGAAGAATGCATAATCTCTTATGCCACTAATCTTTTTGTTTAAACATTTGAGGCATCTCAACTATTTCACTAAGCCTTTTCTATTTCAAAATATCACAAATCTTGAATGATACATTTCTATCCATTGTGTTGTATATATACTAAGAAGCATTCTATGTTATCAATTTACATAAACTATACACTACATTGTTTGGCAAATGTGGCCAACCCAAGTCACAAATGTTAGTGAAGCTCATGAGGCTATGCCTTGCTCACTTCGCATTTTTTTTGTGTGTGCACAAATTGTTGCCTTTTCTGAAAGATAGAGCTCGAGTGGAAGCACACAACTGGAAGCAAGAGCTATGGTGGATGGAGCAAGAGAGCAAGAAAGAGAGGCATTGTATGTGGAAACTCCAACAATCATAATGTGTGACTAGCCTTCCCTTATTCAAGTGTCACTAAAAGAATAAATAATAAAGTGACATTGATGGGCATCCACCATCTACTATGTATACATGTGTAGGTACTTGCCAGTGTAATGAATACACAAATGATTAAGCACATGCGCCTTTGCCTCCCCACCAACCTCCCACTTAAAGGTAAATGTGCCCCTAATGAGGAGAGAACAATTTTAAAAAATGGCAAAGTACAATAGGATGAGGAATAGATATCATCTCATCCTATGCTCATCATCTTCCTAAGGAAAAATGTTCCGTTGAAAGACTCTTAGTGAGTAGATCTACTAGATTCTCGTTAGTCAAGATCTTGACAAGCTCAACAGACTTGTCCTCTACCACCTCCCTGATGAAGTGATAGTGCATCTCAATGTGCTTTGTCTTCACATGGAAGATCAGATTCTTCGCCAACTGAATGGCAATCATAGAATCTGAATGTAGTGTAGGGACCGCATCAATAATACCAAGGTTTGCAACTAGACAGCCTAACCAGAGAGTCTTGCAAGCCTTAGTGGTTGCAACATACTTTGCCTCTATAGTGGATAGGGCCATGCATTTTGCCCCATGGACATCCAAAAAACTGTGCCTCTAGCAAAGGTGAAGACATAGCTAGAGATGAACTTCCTACTATCTGCAGTCTTGCATAATTAGAGTCAGTGTACCCTATGACTCTTGTATCCTAGCCACCATAATATATGCACATATCTGTATTCCCCTTAAGGCACCTCATGCTACCCTTCACAGGATGCCAATGCCGCCTACCAGGTATAGCCATATAACATGCCACAACTCCCATTGCAAATGCTATGTTAAGATGAGTGGCTATCATGGCATACATCAAACTACTCACTGCAAATGCATAAGGGATCTTGGCCATCTCAACCTTCTGCTCATCAAACACTACGAACAATCGGCCCCAACTAACCTTCACATGAGAAGGTAAAGGATAGCCAATAGGCTTAACATCCTGTATATAAAACTGCTCAAGAACCCTCTGGATGTACTCCTTTTGTGATAAGTAAGAGAGGCCCTTAGAGCAATCGCATGTGATGTGCATCCCAAGAATATGTGAGGTCTGTCCCATGTTCTTCATCTCAAAGCTCTTCTTGAGCTAATTTTTCAAGGCATCCAACTCATCATGAGCACTCCCAACAATCAACATATCATCAACATAAAGTACCAAAATCATAAGGCTGCCATCACGAGCCTTCTTCTGTATAAACACATATCCATATCACTATGAGAATATCCATGGAAATGCATGAAATCATCAAACTTGTGATACCATTCTTTCGGTACTTGCTTAAGGCCATAAAGACTCTTTCTCAACTTGCACATTAGGTGTTCCTTGCCTTTTTTCTCAAAGCCCTTGGATTGTTGCATATAAATCTCATCATGCAAGTCCCCATGTAAGAGAGTTGTCTTGACATCCATCTAATAGAGGTCTAGATCAAGTTGTGCGACCAAAGATAAAACCAAGAATAGGGTAGTCATCTTGATGATAGGAGAGGAGATTTCATCAAATTCAACACCATGCTCCTACTTAAAACCCTTACTAATAACCAATCTAGGCTGGTTCGGGGCATCCAAGAGTACTCTTCAACTTGTATGTCCACTTGCATGGCAAAGAACGTTTTTCACTAGGCAAAGGAACCAAATCTCAAGTATGATTTTTCTGTAGTGAGACATACTCTGATTGCATAGGCCTCTCCCAAGAATGACTATCACCTTTACACATGGCCTCATTATAGGCAGGAGGTTCACCAACATCTGTCACCATAACTTAATCCATAGAGTGCGCAAATCAATTAGGCTGACATCTATCCCTAGTAGGCCACCACAAAATAGGCTATGAAGCCTATACCTCTTGTCCAAAATCATGGTCCTAGCCCATCGGAGCATCGGTTGTTGTAGGTTGTCTAGCAGATATATAGTAATAGGAGGCTCCTAAAATATCACCATGTGTATCTCAACGACTTGCTTAAGCTGCTTATGCATTTTCTCTTCATGGAAAATAGCATCATGGTTGTTGTAAATGACCTTTCAAGCCTGCAGATCCCATAGGTGATAGCCCATCTCACCTGCATCCCCATAACCAAGAAAGATGCATTTCATGGACATAGGATCCAGCTTATTGTGCTTGTTTTCCTTGGGAACATAGTAGAAAGCCTCACAACCAAAGACATGCAAATGAGCATATGATGGAGGTTTTCTAAATCATACCTCCTTTGTAACCTGATAATCAAGAGTAGTGTAAGGGGATCAATTAATCAAATGTATGGCAGTGGTAACTACCTCAAGCCAAAAGTATTGTGGTAAGCTTACATGGCTAAATATACTATGGAATTGCTCATGAATCATCCTATTTATGTGCTCGACCATACCGTTCTAGGGTGGGGTGTATGAGATAGTTAATTGATGGTTAATATCCCCCTCGTCACATAACTACTCAAAGACTTTAGATACATACTCTCCCTCGTTATCAGATTGTAGACATTTCAGCCTATATCTAGACTAGTTCTCAACAAAATCAAGCTAATGATGAAATGTAGTCAAGACTTCTGATTTTTACTTTATGGGTATGCCCAAACCTAACGTGAGTGATCAAATCACCAAAAGAGACACCATAACCTGCATCATTCAACTGTCTAGCTAAAAGTAGACTTTTAGTCCAAAGCCTGGAACATGGTGTACATCATGCAAAGTAAACATACTCCTTGAAGGAAACTGCAGTTGGACATCTCCAATACTAGCAATATCCAATGCCAAATAATCTGATAGATCATGTCATGCTATGGTAAGAGTGGAACTACTCTCGACGAGGGATGATATGAAATGAAGCCCCCAAATCAAGTAGCCAACATTGAACCTAGGTAGAATAGGTATTAGTCAATTGCGAAGCATCAAGAGAAGAAGCTACAAGTATGTAATCATCATCCGAATCAGTCTACATGACATTAATCTCTTCAATCTTGACACTTGACTTGCTAGGATTGAGAATGAGACTTTTGAGAGTCTCTCCCATGGTGGTAATTATCGCTCCTACCATTGTTGCCTCTGACTGTCAAAGCATGAGAGATGCGGAAAGTATAGATATTTTTCTATTAATCTTTTCATTCAAGAGTACACCCTCTATATCCAACAATTTCAACCCATTAGTTGGCACATTTGCACACATAATAGTATAGAATGTATCCCATGGCTCAAGCAATGTACCAACAAGAACAAGGGAGAAAGATTGTCCTTAAAATCAATCCCCTATGAAGACAAGTGGTTGAAAATATAATGAAACTCATTCAAATGGATGGGCATGGAGGTCCCCTCCTTTATATGAAGGTCCATGAGTTTTTTTAACAAATATATTTGAGAGGTGGGGCTCTGCTTATCATAGACATTACGAATCTTATCTCATAATTGCCAACCAGTTTGCCCATTAGAGATAACATTATAATATATCTGCTTAAAGAGTGACAAAATGATTGTAGATTTACATAACTCATCCAATTCAACCCAATCCTTTGCATCAAAGCATTCGAGCTTTACACCCTCATGTCTCAATGGCTTAATTAGCACTTTTTGCACTAGAACCTATCGGATTTTTGCCTTCCAATGACTATAAATTTTCCATCCAAATTCTCAATGTTAAAGACAGCACTATCGTTTGACCCATTAGCCATAATGCAAAAGATGAAAGCACAATCCAAGACAAATAAGTTGTTGTAATGATAGCAAATTAGCCTCGAAATCAAAGCCAAATCAAGGGTTGAGTAAGAGAAATCAAGTAACTATTAAATCTAAGTGACTGCCCTCGAATAGAATACATAAAATTGAAATGACAAGTTACTATAATAAACTATAGTAGTATGCCTCACAAGATGAGTGAAAGAGAGTGATAAAGGATATGATCTGCTAGACAGAGGTAGCTACAAAGACAAGCAGAGAGATAGGAACATGAGCAACAGCAAGAGAGACAATAGAGAGTTGTCAAAAACCTAGGCTTGCTGCCTATAGAGATGTGGAAGTAGTAGTGCCACTGGCATCACTGGTGGTAGATAGTTGTGTTCGTATCCCCCTCTGGTAGGCCATCAACGAGTGCAAGAGTTCAACCTGCTCACCTACTTCCCCAATCACTGATGGCCATTGTAGATACTAGCACCTTCACCATTAGTTGGAGTAGATAGCATTCCATCATCTTCTACTTATTTTCATCTAGGGACCATTCATCAAAGCTCAACTATTCCCCTTGTCATATTGCTTCTTCTCAAGATGCTTCTCAGTTGGAGGACAATTGAGATGAGACTAATCACCTCTCAGTTGAGGGAGGACAATCTCTCTTAGGGTACAATCGAAAGTTCAAAAGTCCATACCATCTAGGTACCAAAATAACATCGTCGAAGCATTAAACATGCATTATGGAAGTTATTGTTTGTTGTCCAAAGCAAAATAGTTTTTTTAATGTGAAATAGAGAATAGAAAACTACACTAAATCAACTTTTCGAGTGACTAAATCTGTAGCTCTCATCATGCTCTTTTTTTCTATCTATAAAACGCCTAAATCTGATGTCATATACAAAAGTTATGACCAAAATACAATAGTGCTATCAAGCTTTGTAGCTATCCAAGACTTCTACATCATGCTTTGTATCCACTCAAAAGGGATAAAGTGGTTTCTCCTCAACTCAATAAGAACCCAACAAGGCTCAACAAAGCCTTGGGAATCTTGTCGACAATCTGGGAGCAAGCTAAAACAAGACTAAAAAAGGAAAGACTCAGTGCATACCTTCGAAGGAAGAAATAATGGTTGCCATGAAACCTTGAGCTAAAGGTTTGAATGCAGACTGAAGCAATGGATGAAGAAGCTCCTCGAATGGTTGGTTTTGATACCAATTGAAAGGTAGAGTCTGAGTGAAAGCACACAAGTGGAAGCAAGAGCAAAGTAAGAGCTATGGGAGATGGAGCAAGAGCGCAAGAGAGAGAGACATTGTAAGTGGGAACTCCAACAATCAAAATGTGTGACTAGCCTTCCCTTATTCAAATGTCATTGAAAGAATAAAGAATGAAGTGACAGTGATGGAAACTCACCATCTGCAATGTACAAGTCTATGAGTACTGTTAGTGTAATGAATACAAGGGTGGTTAAGCATAGGTGCCTTTATCCCCAACACTTTTCACTCACTAAAAATAGATGGGTCGAGATCCACTCAACACACCCATATGCCTTAGACACACCATTTTCAAAAATGCTTATCTAAATGTCAAGCACACATGCACTTTGCATTAAAGCATTGCCATTATATCATTAATAGGACTATGCACAAAGTCACCACATATACAAAGTTCAATGAATACCAACATTGCAATCATAATGTAGATACAATAAATTCGTTGTTTTAAGATCAATATAAGGTAAAAAAACAATGAAAAATACGATACTAGTGCACATTTTGCATTGTAAGAGAATGAAATGTAATATAACACATATTGTGTGGTCCTCATTGATTAAGCATTGCGAAAAGCAAACAACAACTATTTAGACATTGTTTGCATAGCAAAGATCAAGTTTGCAAAGCTAGTTATAGTCAATCGAGTGAGACAAAAATCTTTCCAATTGGCACCAATAATACACGGGAAAATAAAGATCCAAATCATGATAAAGTATGTGGCAACCAAGCACCATAACGACTTTGGTTTTGGCCTAGACATTTGATATGCAATCTTAGTTCATGTGAAAGTCAATTTCGTCTTTCTCAAAGAAGCATTTGGAACATTAACCTCTTTGGCCATTATGTGCATAGGCGATGTAATGCCAAAAGCAAAAAACCAAGCCCTTGTAGATGGGTTGTGACACATGCTTATGTTCATATTTTTTCATGCACTTGCCAAGAATCGCAAAACTTCATTAAACATCAATGCATGTAAATAGAAGACAAAACTCTAGAGGTTTAGTGTGGAAATTCTTGAGTTGATATTAAATGAAGAACATCTACGCACGACCCAAAACTAGTGGAAACAAACTATGCAAGATAAGTCATACTAGAGATGCTCACTCCAACCATGTGGTATCTTGTTATAGTGTGAACCGCCAACCATATTGTGAAGATTAAAGAGCAAGATGTGGAGACATTGAATGTTAGCATCACATCAAATCTCTATAAATAGAGGCTAGAGTGGATCAATATTTCATCTGTCAACTCCGCAACTTGAGCAAGTGATCTTCATACATGATCATGCAAAGTGAACACTCAAAAAAATGCTTTGCAAGTGCATCTACTACTCAAATATCAAGTAGTAGAAAAAAGAAGGTGACTATTTGAACTAAGCAAGAGCATAAAAAATTAAAAAAGCATGTGTCTACTTAGTAATACTAACATACATAAACTATATGTCCATAAAGAAAAAAGAGCCAAATAATTAAAGTAAAAAATGTCTACCAAAAATAAGAGTTCAAGCATGCAAGGAAACACCATACCTTGTAAACCATAAATTCACTTGAGAAAACCACATATGATTACTAAGAGTGAAACAAAGACCTTCACAAAGGAGCAACCAAAATTAAAAGGAAGTGTTATGAAATGATATATTTATGTAACCCATAAGTAGTCTAAGAAGAATGTAGAATATGAATGTAACTAACTCAAGGAAATTTCACATTAGTTTAAATCAAATGGAAAGAAAGACCTTAGCCATTTTTGTCACTTTTACTAAAGCTATGCAAACAACATGGGAGTTGATGGAACACTTATCACTCACCTAACTAATACATCTCTCTCTTTTGCCTATGGACTCACTCCTCTCTCAATCTCCATGAAAGCAATAATGCAAAATTGACAAAAGGTATAATGAGCTCACCTCCTTACCTTCTCATCAACACTATGCCTTAAAGGCTTGCAAGCATCTCCACAATTCAAGTAGTGCTCCTTGATATGCCTCCACTACTTCATAGCTTCTGATGCAATTCGCAAGTGCTCGATCTTTGAGGAAAAATGTAGAGAACAGAATAAGAAACCCAACCTCTCCTCCACCATCTCTCACCAAAGAAGAAGGGGAAGAAGAGAAGAACACGAAGTTAGGAAGAAACTTCCTTCCCAAGTCCCTCATTCTCACACTCTCACTCTCCCTCACTCTTGAGATGATGTATAAGAATATAGAGTAGAAGCAAGAAGGAGAAAAAAGCTTTCAAGTTTGCACACCACAAGAATGAGTTTATCCATTCACTTTCCAAACTTATACATAGGGTTTTGAGTTTGGGGCTTCCACTCAAAGTTGGGCACCCTTTCCTCTTTTTTGTCTCGGTTGTCCTCATTTTATGCATACACTTTTAGATTACATTGGGCTGATCTTTCAAAATTTAATGTGAATCTAGTGCTTGAACCCTTACCTAAATGTGCAAATCTTCCTTTCCAATATTGGGAAATATTACAACTAGCATTGGTGTAACCATGGATATTAATAAAAAATTTATCGTATGTGCACCGTGAGTGTTCAAAAAGGAGTAATTTCCAAAATATTCCCAATGTTTTATACCTTCATTGGATTTGTACTTTTACTTGCCTTTTGCCTTTTCTTTGGTACCCACCTTTACCAATTTTGGCACTTTTCATGTTTTATTGTTAACATCACCTCCCTCCTAGTCAAGTGCTAGTCTTCTCTTCCTCTAGGGAAGTGCTAGTTTGTTTTTTGTGCACATGACATTTTGATGGATTGGGAGATGGGTCAAACTCTAAGGAAGCTTAGTGTTGTCCCACACTTTTAAGCACCAAATTTATGTATAGGTCTGGTACAATTATGATATGAGTGTAGTGCTTACATAGGCTATTTAATAGTTAGAAGACCCAATCCATGTATAGGTTATGGTGTAATAATGATATGAGTGCATGTGCTTAGATAGGCTATTCAATATTTAGAAGACAATTTTACAATTTCCTCGTGTCAATAATTGATGAGGTAAGGCACCAATTGATGGGTAAAGGATGAGAAGTATTTCCATTGTTAAGGGATAGAAAAATCATGGGGACATTATGAAGAGAACCTCAAGATATGTGGAGTAGCCTAGAGTACGCTATCATGGAGCTTAATGGATGAGATCCTTTAATGAATCAACAATTAGTAAAGACTGTAGCAATGGGTAATTCTGAATTGACTTCTTGGTTGTCCTACTCCTACTTGTGATATTGTTGCAATGGGATCGAGAGATTTGGAAATAAATGAAGAGAATTTTGAGAGTGACTCAAGGAGACAATTCTAACTATAGGTGGAGCCACAGCTCCCTATGTGTGTGGCTGATTGAGGCCATTGGGTGTACCTAACTTGAGGACCCTTAGGTGTGGTGATGTATTTGTGAGTGCTTTTTTTTCCCTTTCAATTTAGAGTCTAGTACAAGAGGGTTTTCAACCTTCATGAATGTGATAAGATTGTAAGGGCAAGGAGGCTTACGAAGGCCCATTAGAAATAATGACCCTAGTTGATGCTAAAGAAGCAATGATATGGTAGTCATTGGGACTAGAGGTTGGGTACCTCGAAGATTGAAGCCTAGTCATTGCTAAAGAAGTAGTGATATGGTAGTCATTGGGACTAGAGGTTGGGTACCTTGAAGATTCAAGCCTAATCATTGAAGATTGAAGTTGTCGAGGGAAAACCTTTGTTGTTGATGAAGGCATGTCTTCACATTTGATTTGGGCATTCATTGTGGAAAGAAATAGTAGCCAATGGTCATGCTTATCCAATATGTACTTGCATGAAGAGGATGACCTTCATAGATTATGGTCTTGGAAGCTTTGTTCTTGGATGGATTTTCCACTTAGTCTCTTATTTGTTCGTGTTGTAGTTGTTCATTCCTCAACAGGGGCATTGGCACTTGATGACTTGGGGAGACTTGATCCACCAATTTAGTGATCTATTTGGTCTTGCATTCACTTGGTGAATATGTGAGAGTACATGTAGTTGATTTTCTTTGAATAAAACAAAAGAGTTGGAATAAAAGAATCACCACTTATCTAGATTGGGTTGAGTTGATACTAGTCCTTGTTGCACTATCTTAATATTCATTACTTGTATGGGATGTGTGCAGTTTTGTTTGCTTAATAATATTTACATACAATCATTGAATTTTTTTAAATCTATGTACACATTTATAGGCTATGGTTCCATGTCATCTCGAGGTGGTGAAAATCAATTGTAGAATTAAGGTATCTACTCGAGTGTAGCACTCACATTGAGGAGTTGTGGTAGCTTCACTAGAAAGGATAAGTATGGTGCAATGTCTAGGAGTACTATTTCTTGCCCAAGTCTACTAGCCATATGTAGCTCCTCTTCCATGAGGATTTTATCAAGTAGGGGATACTCTAAGATATCATACTTGGCACAATAGAAAGTACAAGAAAGGAGATATGAGCTATATATATCAAATCCCTTTGATATTTCCATATGGATCTTCTCTCTAAGGTAGTCATTAGCTAACCCTATGAGTTTAGCCATAAAAGCTCAATTAGTGCACTAGCCTCTCTCAATTTGGTCTTTGTCCCTCTGCCTATATTGCTTCAACCCTTGTCTCTCAAATAGGTTTTGTTGACAAAGCACATCATGGAACATGGAGGTTAAACGACATCATTTGGCTTCTTCCTTAAAGGTATGCCTCAAAAGATAAGCTAGGAGCTCATCATAATGTTTGCTGAGGTGTTCTTTCTCCTTGCATGTTAGTGGCCATGGTGGGTATTCTTCGCGTTTCTTTGGTAATGTACACATGTTGGCTTGGACATAGACACAATGATGCACATAATCTCAACTTAGCATTCAATTTCATGTTTCTTTGGCAATGTGCACATGCTGGCTTGGACATAGACATATGGGTATAAGCCTAACTTGGCATTCAATTTCATAAGATTGTGACATTTTGACTCTCATTGCAAGCTTGCTTTACTACCATTTTCTAAGAGTTCTAAGTATTGATTTGGTTAGCTGGGGGTTTGGGTTGAGATGAGAACAACTAGTAGAGTGCTAGATTTCTTGTATTTTTTAGGTTGTCATTCTTATCTTGATGCACCCTAGCTTTGCTGAGGCTTATTTCTCGTCGGATGTGATAGATATAGTCACAACTACCAATTGTAACCATTTTGATCTCACTCTTGATTGGGCATAATGAGTTTCATTATCAATGGACTAAGTATTCCTAGTAGCAATTGAAGGTAAATTATTACTTTGAATATTTAGAACTTGTGGACATACTTTAAAGCTTACTATTCTCGGGAGAAGTGGGTGGCATTTATCAATGGGCTTCGCTTAGTTGGCTTTTGCATAGCTACTTGCAACTATTGATATTTCTTTTTCTTTTTCCTCTTCCTATTGGACAATGAAGGATCAAACATTTGAGACTCATGGCATTCAATGGGTCTAGTAGTGGAGTTGCTCCATTGCTTATCATTATTCTCTTTTTCCTTAGTCTCCTTGTGGAGCTTCTCTAATGTTGAGCAACATTACTAGGCTATGATGATTTAGATGCTTCTTATTTTGGAAATTAAAGCTTTTCAATTCTTTTTATTTTGCTAGATGCTTTATCAGGTTGCATTGGGTAGTTCTTTGTTTAGGTTTTGTTCCTCTTCATCGAAGAGTGTTTGGGTTCTTATATTGTACAATGAAGGTGGACCCACATATAGTTTAGGAAACCATAACCAATTATTTTCTATGTAGTACCTTTGAGCATGTAGGAGGGACTTTGCAACCCATCATTGTGTTATGCTAAGTCTCCTTAAAATCCTTGACTATAAGTTTTGGGCCTTTCGCTTCATTTTTTACCAGTCCTTTGCTACTTCATTGTGGTGATTTTGGAGGTCTTGTTTGTATTCTCAACTTGGTTTTCACATTGAGGTGTGGTTGTCTCGAATGGTTTCCTCACTTCATTGTGTGCCAGAAGCAACTCCTTAAGTATTTCCTTGATCTCCCCACTAGATACCTCTTTCAAGTGAAGGGTTTTCTCCTTGGCTTTCAATTGAGGTTCAACATGGTTACCCTTGCTAAAAGGTGTGATTATCTGCACATTTGGCATTGTCAAGCATATCCTTTGAGCTACATAGTTAACTTTTGATTTTGTTTTCTCCTAGAAAGCACTATCAAGGAGAATTTCCTTTTCTACATTTTCATGTTTCAAATGTGTTTCTATGGTTGTGAGGATCCTACATTAACCTAAGAGAGAACATGGTTTTCGCCCTTCAAGATTGAGGGTTGCATTTGTTAGCATAAGCTTTGATTGGCCAATCTTTGTCCAAGTTTCGTAGATTACTATGTTGAAGTCCACTCCTTCATTTGTGAGAGCATCAACAATATACCCTCTTTTCACAATGAGTTTGATCCCAAGATAGGCAGGTGCTATTAGTTCTTCTTCTAGTTTTCTTGCATTTGGGTGTGGGATTCCCTTCTACCAATGTCTTCTTTGGTCTTTCTTGCATGTTTGGTTTATTCTCAACTCGTGCTTTGAAGTCATTGAAGTAGTCTAACTAACTCAAACTTTTTTTGGTTTGGGTGTATATAAGTGAGCTAGCTTCTTTAGGAACTTCCTTTATCTTGTTTCTTCTCTCTTACAACCATATGGCTATATATGAATTGTTGTGACTCTTATACACTTTTGGTCCTAGTTTACTTTTTTAGATTCACACTTTCCTTTTAGGTTTTGTGTGGCAAATTCTAGTTTAACTTCCCTTTTTGTATTTCTATTTGACCCCCTTGTTAGATAGGTTCTTCCATAAGGTTGCATTGTTTTTTTCCTTAGATTACTACTAAGAGTGAGCATGTGTACATCAGGATTCCCCTCAACATGCTCAATTGCAACTCTAGTGCCTCAAGTGCATGTATCAACTTGATTTTTTCCTCAAGCTAGAGTGTGTGTGAGCACAATCAACACTTTCTTAAGTACAATTACTTGTTCTTCACTCACTCAAGTTGCTCCTAAAGGCTCTTTCAGATTCAACAATTCAAGATGGTCTCTTCTTGTGAGGTCTTTGCATCTCATAACAATGTGTCATCCCAACTTGCCACTAAAGTTTGGTTGTTCTCAAGAATTTTCCTTTGACTTGTTAGATTTGTACTCCCATAATCATTAGATTAATGATTTCCTTACTCTTCTCTCCTTAGTTGGTTTCATCATTTTTAGATCATCAGGTTAATAAAGATAGGTTTTTGTTGTGCACAATGTTTGGATGCTTCTTTGAGCCTTTGAGTACAATCATCCTCGTTAAGACAATTCCTCTTCCTTTTACTTGTCTTACATCGTGTGATTCTTGGATTTGCTCTTGCTATGGCTCACACTTCGTAGAGTTTCTAGTTGATGCCATGAGGCATATTCCACAGTGGATTTCGTAAAACTATATTTATTTTCTGGGGCTCGTACACAAGGTGGATTCGTTGTGTGAGAAGTTGACGAGGACGCCTGTTCTTTTCAGGCGTCATGTTAATTTAATGTGCACGTGGGTGACTCCATAGTGGGTAATTCCGTAAAATACATATTTAAATTAATAGACATTTATGAGTTTAGAGTGCACTCGTATTAAATTAAGGTTAGAATAGAGTTCCAACCTATTTATTTATTTTGTAGTTGAAGATTGCTAGGTGTTCACTTTTGTCGGTTTAATTTTATTATTTTCTAACAAATGTGAATGCTTCAATTGATGTGTAGAGTAGGCGGCGATGGCGTTGGGAAGCACTGGGCGATAGCATGTGTTCAAATTACCTAGAAGAAATTATCATTTTAGATCAACATCAAGTGTTTCAACTACATAGTATCTCTTGATACTATCTAGTGTTGGTTAATGCTAATCTACTTGTGTTCTTAGGCAACTCACTTTCTGGTATTATCTTAGCTATTTGAAGTTGATCAACATGGTAGAACTCGAGCAAATAGCCAAGTTCAATGGAGAAGGCTTTCATGCATGGAAGGAGAAGACCATGTACCACCTTATGTGGAAGGGCTTGTGGGACTTGTTTGAGGATTATGTGGATAGCAAGAAGGAAAAGAGCATGAAGACAAAGAAAACCAAGAAGACCAAGAAGATCAAGAAAAACAAAGGATGCACAAAGAAGATATATTCCACTATTGGCAACAAAAATTTTCCATAAGTGGATCATGTTTTCCCATAGTGGATCTTTGTTTCCCATAATGGATCTTTATTTCCCGTCACTACAAGATATAGGCCTTATACCGACGTTAAAAGCGACGAAAATGTCCATAAAGAAAGTTGCCCCCGTCTTTGCAAAAAGCATTGTTATTGGTGACGCCATAGAACAGTCGGTATCAGCGCCGTCATCAGCGTCACTATTTGCGTCGATATTGATGCTGATACCAACGCAAATAGTGATGCTGATAACGATGTTTTGCAACGCAATTTGGGACGATAATAGCAACGCGTGCAGTAAATTTGCGACGCTAATAACGACGGTAACATGGAAATAAAAATTTACAGTTAGCACTATATGCTTTATTTGGGCCATACAAAATAGTTTTAGTAATGTGTACAATGCTCGTGTAAATAAATGCAAAGTGTACTTAAATCATAACACTGATACATGAAATAAATACATGATCGCATAATGAAAGCGATTGGTACAATCATGGCAAGATACTACTACTATATAGTGTTAACCCCAACACGAAGAAAGCAAGAGGAAGTGGAAAAGACGCAAGGCAAAGGCGGAAAAAAGGTAGCCCGACTGAAGAAAGAAAAGGAAAAAAGGCCAAAAGCGCAAGGGCAACCTTAAAAGTCCAAGGCAAAGGCAAAAGGGGAAAGGCGCATTTTAAAATAAAAATGCGCACCCTGAAATCTTGTAAAAGAGCGCCGGGCTCTCACCCGTGCGATTTGTAAATGTAGACGGGCGGTGGAAAGGAAGTTAGGAAGATAGAAGGACAATGGGAAAAAGGGCCTAGGCTATGGCCGGCCATGTAAAAAGGGAATGACCACCCAAAAGGGATTTAGGGTTTTGTATATAAAGTTGAAAAGTGAATGAAAAGCTCATTCTTGTGTGTGGCCAAAAGTAGCTCTCCTCTTCTTCTTCTTCTTCTTCTTCTTGCTTGCTTGAGCTTGTGCTTGAGAGAGGGAGTGTGAGAGTGTGAGGGAGTGAGTGTGTGAGGGTGAGGGACCGAGGAGGAGAAGCTCTCCATCTTCTCATCTCTTCTTCTCTTCTCTTCTCTTCTCTTCTCTTGCTCGCGGCAATGGAGCTTGGAGCGTGGAGCTTGCTTGAAGCTTGCACTTGGATCGTGGAGCTACCGGAGTGTGCGGGAGAGGAGGTAACTCGAACGGCATCAAGGTAAGCTCACTACACCCATAGATATGGATGGCGCGTCGGCTATGTGAGAGGTAGCCACTAGTGCTCGGCTTGGAACGCTTGAACAATAAGCGGTCCGTGGGTCTTGGCGGTTGAGTGAAAGCTCCCACATTTTGGTTCCGTTGCCGGGACAAACGGATTCAAGCCTTGAGCGCTTGCGCGCTTCGAATTGAGCATCAAAGTAAGGGGTTTCCCCCGAACCGGTGCTTGAGGTAGATAGGTAGGAAGCGAGGGGGTTGAAGATGGTATTCGATCTCCTTGGCAAGTAGGTTTGCTGCTTTCTGAGATTTATGTTGTGGAATGGAGTAGTATAGGTGTTTATTTTGTGATTTGGATGCATTTAGGGTAGGAAAAAACAAAGAAAAAGAAGAAAAAAACAGGCAAACGGCAGGGTTCTTTGTTGTTGTATAACAGGCTAAAATAGGGAAACAGGGGACCAGATTTAAGTTCTGGGTGAGATAGGGACAGGGAACTAGCTGTGAGGTTTTGCAGTGCTGGGAAAGGACCTTAAGAGGCCTGGGAGGCCAGGACAGACCTCATTTCCTTGGTTTGCCTTGTGTGAGAGAAAGAGAGAGAGAACTTCTGGTTCACAGGACGAGGAAGCGCTGCCCCGATTCCTAGGCATCGGTGATTCGTGCTGCTCCAGGTGAGTCTGGTGTTTTCCCAACAAGTGCCCTGATCAGATTTAGAAAGTTTGTGGTGATTTTGTGCACCAGACAGCGAGGAGGGAACAAACGCGTGGGAATCGCGCCCGCCCGCCGACGCACTCGGACCAATTCGCTGTGGTCCGATTCCCAGAATCGGACCACCCGAGTTCGGGAGTCGGACCATCCGATTTCCAGAATCGGACTAGCCCGATCGGATGTGCCACGTAGCACTCGGACCAACCCATCCGATTTTGAGAATCGGACGCTCGGACCAATCCGTCCGACTCAGATACTCGGGCGAGTCCATAATCGGACCAGGCCGTTCGAGTCCTAGACTCGGACCAATCAGAATCGGACCACCCTGTCCGATCCGATTCCCAGAATCGGACCACTTGCAAATCGGACCATTTTTTGATCCGACTCCTAGAATCGGACGTGACCAAAATCGGACCACTGGTCCGATCGGACCAACCCAAAATCGGACGTCCGATTCTGATAATCGGACTCCTGAAAATCGGACATCTGAGAATCGGACAGAAAACTGTCAAAATCGGACACGTGTCTAGAACACAAGTTTTGATATATCTAAACCTCGAGATTGACCCTTAAGGCTGCGTAGAGTTGAAGGCACATTACAGATCCATAACCGGGCTAAAATTTAGAGCACGTAGTTCAAAATTTGGCTATAAACGGTCCTCCAAATTGCATATGGCGTCTACCGTAACAGCCCTGCGGGCCGGGGGGGACTGCCCCCCCTGGACCCCCGCAGAGGGGGCTCTGCCCCCTCCACACCTCCCCCGAGTAGGTTGGAGAGAAAACGCGCGCCGTGACAGGTCCTCCAAGTTCGACCCTAGTGTAGCAATGGCTCTACACGAGCATGCATTCTCACTTGGAAAAGAGTAGCCGAAAGTCCATACCCAAACAGAGAGAAACAGAGACCCTAGAACCTCAACGGGCCAATCTAGCCATCAAGAGCAAAAAGGCCACATCACTAGAACACAAAGACATTGTGTTCATACCATGTTTAGTCAGAGCGAAATGCAACTTCAGCAAGCTAAGAATGCGAAGATGACTAGACATGACACTCTTAACGAGAGATGTACCTCGAATAGCACTGCACTGACGATCCAAGACAGCAGTGGAGAATCCACATCTGGTCGTGCAGTCGAAAACTCAAGGGCATCTATCAGAAGGCTTAAATTTACAAGCCAAGACCCGGAAGATGAAGACGTAGTACCACTTGCTTATCTTAGGGTCAAACTCACCACAAAAAGAGAGCATACTATTGATGCTCTGATTGATGAGGGAGTAGATTTTAATATCTTGACCTATGAATCATGGACCCTGCTAGGCCAACCAGAGCTCACACCGACTAGTGCAACTCTTAGCCCTTATAGGGGACATCCACAAGCACTCATAGGGAAGTGCAAAATCCTTGCGACAATTGAAACAGAAAGCTTGCCTATCCTATTTCATGTTCCTCCAAATAGTGCTAGCTGCAGGAAAGAAACCCTCCTAGGAAGACCCTTCAAAAGGGCGACTAAGTGTGAGGCTGACTATGTAGCACAGAGGATACACCTGACACTACCGGGTGTGAGGATAGTCACCACCTTTAGAAAGGGTGACCTCATCGAACCTCAAGGGAAAGGCAAGGAAGGTGACGACATGACAGTCAAGCCTAAAACGAGGGCAAGGACTTGTTAAAAGAATTGATACAAGCACAAGTTGAACAACGAGAACGAGTGAGTGAGGCCATGCTGGAAACAAGAAGGTCAAGAGACAAGGCCAAGGACATGGTTTGGACTCACAAAAACTGTAGAAGACCACGAAAGAAGCCCAAGCCTTATAGGCGAAGGCATCGATGGAGAGCTAGCACAATTCTGCGATGGATATCCAAAGCATTGCTACGTGCTCAAGGATACTACGCAGGTAACCAATGGATTTGGGTACCAAAATCCCCTGCTAAACCGCCTCCATCAGCTGAAGGCTAGAGTGCCTCAAAAGCATGGCACAGGAGGAAATCTAAGAGAACCTCTAGGTCTCAAGGCAAGAAACCAGACATGAGTGTTCGAAAGAAAGAGCCTCAACCTAGCATGCTTAATAAGCAGATGTCATATGTGACCATTGAGCATGCACAAAAGCCATTAGTGCCTAATGAGCCTTTGACTTCCCAAGGGGAGAACAAACATCATAGGCACAACATTGTTCATGGCAAGGTTACTCGCTCAACAAAGCAAATGGCACAATCATCTAATAGCCTTGAGAAAATCATTCGGCTAGTGCCACATCCACCTAGGAGTCCTAGATCTCCTACGCCCTCTTCTCCCAAACAGACACAGGAAGCACCACAGCAGTTGTCAAGCGCGACTGCTCAATTCCAATCTCTATCTCCATCTAAGCTTCCAATTGTCAAAGAGGTGGGACATGATGCCATTTATAGCTCTCAACCCAAGGAAATGCCTGAGCCACCTAATGCGACTAGATCAGCTCATGTTCGATCTACACAAATGAGTACTCAAAGGCCAACAAAGGACACAACCACTTCTGATCGCCCTAGGGACTTGACTTCGCAATCCACCAAGGGTAGCCAGCCCACTAAACTAGCTGCTACTACTTCCAACCAGGGACCATAGCAGTCACAGCCCTTGGCTGTAATAATACTCTATGTGGAACGTGTCCTTAGAAGTTCACCTGTGGAGGAGGTGTCACAACCAAATCCCTTGGCAACTCGAGCACTTTCAAAGTGCCTAAAGCCTAGGACGGAGGAGTCAAACGCAAGGGAGTTGGTTGAAAAGATAGACTCTCCGAAAAGGGCGGCAGTTGTGCCCTCACAACCGGGCAAGGCTATTCAGCAAACCACGGCTATGTCCCATAAGGACACACTAGAGAAGGGAAATGCTGAAGCCCGACCAAGCACATCAACGGTCGATATAGCCTAGGGTCCTGAGTTGCTGAAAGAGGCACCTTCATTAACCAAGAAAAAGAGGAGAAAGCAGAGAAAACAGCAACAGATGTAGGTGGTTGTGGACCCAAAGAACATTGAGACGAAGGGCGTTGGAGAGCTGATGAATAAAGCATCGAGTCCATCCACCAATGAACCCACTGATGCCTCTCCTAATAGCGGTGAAATCTCAGACACATCTGTGTATTCTGAGAAACCAAAGCAACCGTTGCCATCAACAGTTGCTTGCAACACTCTATCCACTGACAATAGAACTCGCATTGATCAATCAAGAGTGGATACAACGTTGTCACAACAGGGTGACAAATCTATACCAGTCACATCCGAGAAGAACCAGGACGAAATAACAGCAAAACCTCAGGAGAAATGTGAGAACCCCAAGAGCATAAGAAAACCTAGTGTGGACCAATCTTGCTCATCTAGGCCTGAGCCCCCAGCCATGCTAAAGCCTAAGGAAACTCTTAGAACTTTGCATGAGATAGCAACCGAGCAAGCCTTCGTTGAACATAGAAGTGTCGTAGAATGCTTAATTGAGCTGGAGGCTAAGCTCAAAGTGGTCGCGTGTCTACGTCTTTGCGGACGTGGGCATGATCCCCAAGGAACAGCTTGGCGATTACTTGACCTTTCCTCTATCATGGGAAGAACAAGAAAATCTTAACGGGCACTACGATAGGCTCCTGCATGAACAGATGCGACTCATCCCTGACGAGGAGGCTGACGAACTACGCTTAACCGTCACGTTCAATGAAGTGCTCTGTCGATCGAATCTCGTAGACATAGAGCTACTAAAGCGACTGTCAGCAGGCTAGAGTCAATTTGAGCGGCGTTGGTGCGAAAGCCGCGTCGTAATGGCCGAACTAGGGGCTCAGATCATGACGGTCTCAGAAGAGCGATTGGCCAAATGGCGGTCTCAAAGAGACCCAACCTACGTGGCACCAACTTCCCTTTGAGTGCTCACTGACATTCGGGGTGCAGACTTGGCTGGGACTAGGCTATAGGGCCCTTTGATTGATAAGGTTCTCACCGAAGAGGAGTTACATATTGCCAGTAGACTCGGTCAAGGTTCCATGCTACTAGACGTGGCAAAATATCTATCAGTATTAAGTCAGCTGCCACGAATACTAGATGCGTGTGCCATGCTCCGGTACAACCTCGAGTTCTACACTTGGTTTTTATCCTCGTGATGTGACATGGATTCATAGATATGTATATAAATAAACACTGATTTTTGTGTCACCTTGTATAAACAATATCAACACACACAAGTAATGATAGTCAAGCGCAGGGAGAAGAGTTGGTTCTAACAGGCTAACCTCCTCAAGTCCTCTTCTCATCACACATTTAAAAGCCGTGTGACCACTCCCACCTCCAAGTGAAGGGCATGCAACCCACGTTACCGCCATAGGAAGCCTTGACCAACAACACTGGTGGTGTAGACAGGGTGCAGCCCCTCTCTATACACCTTCATCCCTTTTTGGTCTATTCTTCCGAGGATGTGCCCTATCCAACTCCATGACAACCAGTCCACACAACTTAGCAAAAGCCAATATTGGCTAATGGCTGGAGGCAAAACGAACATCATCATGGGGGCCATCCCATTACGACAAAACACTGCATGCCTCACCCCTCCCCTTCTTGTCACATGCGCTTGATAAACCACACTAAAATCCCTTTCATACAAACAGTTGTATCTTGTATCAAGGTCTGACCCTTGGAGTGCGTCTGGCAGGTTCCCTTTTTTGGTGGAACGCATGGAGACTCATGAAGAGTTGGCTTGCAAAGACGCTCTTCGCAGAAGGGAGAGGATGTGGCACGCGCCCCTCCACCGGAGCGCTATGTGCCCACCATCAAGAGGTATGCCAAGAAGCGAGGCCCTAAGCGACATTGCCTAGGGCGAAGGCCGAAGAATCCTCGAGTCAAGAAAGTCGAGACTCGAAACGCGCAGCAGGTGGCAGCACTAGTGGTGCGCACTCCCAGCTCCTGCTCGGGCCCCAGATGCTCAAAGGCAGAAAGGGCAGCTCGGGAAAAAGAAGAATTTAATGAATTATTTAAAGAAATTTTGGAGACGGTAGAGAGCCGGGATTACACCATTCATATCCCGGCTGACATGTTCCCTGCTCGCCCCCACGGGAGCCCCACACCAGCAGAGCCCCAATCACCCGGCCATCCAGACTCGCCCCGCCTCGTACAAATCGAGTAGCCCATAATGCATAAAGGGCTTATCAAATGATAACTGGCCAGGACTGTTGGTTTTTAATGGTTAAGTGTTCCCGACTTGTTAAGTGTTGACATGTTCCTGACTTGGATGAACTTATTATATCTGCATTTAATATATGCTACGTCTTTAGCAAAAGAAAAAGCTAATCAAGCGCAGGTGATAAATGTCTAGTCAACACCATAGAATTCAAATAAGTGATGTCTCCTTGCATTGCACTGGTTTATTATAGTTGTGGCATACACAATGTATATGCTCTCATGAAGCGACAAGTGGATGCAGGATAATACAGGTCCCTGTGCGAAAATGCTCGATGCCAATCACTACAACACCCACAACCCCATAGCAAGCCGCGACAAAGCCACACTACCGAAATCACCCTTGCCAATCGCCCACATTGCCACGCTCCCTTTCTGAGTCAGGCTCTATAGTTGGCTCACGGCAGTCGTTACCTCAATTGTACCAGCATCGCATGTGCCGCAAGGAGGGCTGCAATATCTCAAGTGTATCTCTCCCTTTCACCAAATGCTTCTCTAACAGCGAGGCTAGGGCACCATCATCATTGTACTACTCATTTTCTGAGCCTTCGAAGCTTGACATTTTCCAACCCATTGAAAGGCTAATAGCCTCAACATATTGTAATGATTGTACTTAGGCAAAATCAAAAAAAAAAAGGAGAAAAAGAAAAAGAAAAAGAAAAAAAAGAGAAAAAAAAAAGAAAAGAAAAAAAGAAAAAAAAGAAAAGAAAAGAAAAAGAATTGAATGGAAAAATAAAGAGCACCCATGATCACAGCACAGCACCTAGGGGTCCTCAATTAGGTACGTCTGGTGACCTTGGTCGATCGGCTTCGTCCCTAGTCCCCTAGCCCCCTACAATCACCCACAATTGTTCAGGGCACATCAAGGGCAGGACATACCTGGGGAGCTTGTCTCGCCTAGGGTTAGACCTGTCACCCTGACCCACTTGCACAATTTTCTTTTGCACTTTGCCTTAGTACCATTGCAATCAGTGGTGATAAGCACCGCACAATTGGCCATGAAAAGTACACCGCACTCATCAAGCAAGTCCAATGGTTTCCAGCTCCTGAAAGTGCGGTGTCCCTGTATTCAGTTATGCTCCGTCGTGCAGTCACAATGCAAAGAATGTCTCTTATACCTTCACGTGTACTTCTTCTCAACACGGACAACTTTGCTTCATCCACGAATTGTTATGAGAAACTAGCCCACGGTCTTCTAACTATGTAATATCTAAGTATGCACGACCACTTACATAATATCTGCACCAAAGTATATGCACAGTTTGGGTCCTCAAGT
The DNA here is from genome assembly GCF_053477565.2 of Lygodium microphyllum. NCBI lineage: Eukaryota > Viridiplantae > Streptophyta > Polypodiopsida > Schizaeales > Lygodiaceae > Lygodium > Lygodium microphyllum. The sequence goes on from NC_141145.1 coordinate 140,258,046, forward strand.
GCAGGACAATACTCTCAGCTTGCTTAGGGTTCGACCTGTCTCCCAAACTAATCAAATATGTCTTGTGCACGATAAGAAGACTAGCACTACCCCTTAGGGAGAGATCACATGAGAGGTTTTCAAATTGCAGGTATTGAAGCCTCCAACGAAATTCCAATCGCTCCTTATCAACACTCAACTTTGAATGCTTGTCCCTTACCATCCGATAAGCCCGCAAGGAATCGTCATGCGCAGAATCCCCAACAAACCAACACTTGTGCTGGCCATCCATGCAATCCCCAACACAGCATGCCCTACCACCAACTCCAACAACCTTCCACTAGCCACCTTGGCCACCAACAGGCCCCCAGGAACTTTTGCCACACCACCACCAACACTCCTCCACGGACACCACAGGTGTCCTTGTCACCCACATCTTCGGTGCATGCTACAGCCTGCTACCTACGACGGTGAGTGCCATGGGACTGGCACTCGTCTAGGAGGGGGGTAATGTTAACCCCAACACGAAGAAAGCAAGAGGAAGTGGAAAAGACGCAGGGCAAAGGCGGAAAAAATGTAGCCCGACTGAAGAAAGAAAAGGAGAAAAGGCCAAAAGCGCAAGGGCAACCTTAAAAGTCCAAGGCAAAGGCGAAAGGGGAAATGCGCATTTTAAAATAAAAAGGCGCACCCTGAAATCTTGTAAAAGAGCACCGAGCTCTCACCTGTGCGATTTGTAAATGTAGACGGGTGGTGGAAAGGAAGCTAGGAAGATAGAATGACAATGGGAAAAAGGGCCTAGGCTATGGCCGGCCATGTAAAAAGGGAATGACCGCCCAAAAGGGATTTAGGGTTTTGTATATAAAGTTGAAAAGTGAATGGAAAGCTCATTCTTGTGTGTGGCCAAAAGTAGCTCTCCTCTTCTTCTTCTTCTTCTTCTTCTTGTTCTTGCTTGCTTGAGCTTGTGCTTGAGAGAGGGAGTGTGAGAGTGTGAGGGAGTGAGTGTGTGAGGGTGAGGGACCGAGGAGGAGAAGCTCTCCATCTTCTCCTCTCTTCTTCTCTTCTCTTCTCTTCTCTTGTCTTGCTTGCGGCAATGGAGCTTGGAGCGTGGAGCTTGAGGATGGAGCTTGCTTGAAGCTTGCACTTGGATCGTGGAGCTACCGGAGTGTGCGGGAGAGGAGGTAACTCGAACGGCATCAAGGTAAGTTCACTACACCCGTAGATATGGATGGCGCGTCGGCTATGTGAGAGGTAGCCACTAGTGCTCGGCTTGGAACGCTTGAACAATAAGCGGTCCATGGGTCTTGGCGGTTGAGTGAAAGCTCCCATATATAGAAAATGTCTATACAGATCACGTGACAAAAAAAAGAGGGTATGTGAGCTCCAGGGATCCAAGGGTGAGCTATAGATCCTTACCATCCGAAACCTCGTCCCATCGCAAAGGAGCATCGAACGGACTCTGCAAAAAAAGAAACAACTACACATCAGTCCACCATACAATAATGCATTCTAATTAAACATAGTAACTATGGACAAGAAAGATGAGTGACTTATAGGGCCACCCCATCCATACAATCGGTTGATCAATGTAGTGAGACCGTGCCTCTCTACATATCAAGTCTCAAGGTCGGTGCGATCGCGATTTGTAATGGAGTGTTGCAAAGAAAACAAAATACAACTGTTAGAAATACGATTGTCAGTACAAAGGATATTGCAAAAAAAAAAAGCAAGCAAAACAAAATAAAAACTTACAAAGTCCTCCAGATATGTCCTATGGCAACCACTTCTAAGATGATGGACCACACCGGCCTTTAGTTGTACCCTCGCTGCCTCGCGCTACTATCTCCAACATCCTAGAGAATCTGTAGCCTCCTCCCTGAGTCGGCGCTAGTCGTCCACGTCTGGCCACTTAGGCTTTGAAGCCTCACTCTTGAGTGCCTTGTGTGCGTCCGATCTTCTGTGTGACATGTATGCACGCATGCACTCCATCATCCAACCCGTAGAAAACCTATCTGCTGTAGTTGGTACCGAAAACTCCTCATGCAAGGATACTACTATGTAGTCCTTGCTCCCCTCCAATATGTTCTTCCAATGATCCAAGACGCTGTGGTGAAAAAACTTGTTGGCACAACTCTCTCATGCGAGCCATCACCCTCCTCTTCTCATCATTCATGATGATGGTTCCTGACCTATCGTCTACAAGGTAGGCATACCCCTCTGGAATATGCCTAAGATGGGTCCTCTTCCACCGGTGACCATGCTCCTGGGCATATCCAGGAGACCCTTGTACATCTGGTGTACCTACCGGGGTAGTATCTCTCGGAGTGGCACTTATAAGGGTGCCACCTACGGACGACTGAGCAAAAGCCGAAGTGACTGGAGTAGACGTCCACACAGGTGTGACAAATCCCGAAGGTGCCTCAACTCCAGCGAGAACGACGAGACGGAGACACTGTGTCGTACCTCCACAGCAACCACCTGAGCCACACTCTTTCGAACTGCCACGAGAGCTAGGAGTAGCACTTGTATCCCGAACTGACCGCAGGCTCACTGCATCCAGATCTCTGCAGCATCCCCCTGAACCACTCCCTCCATCTGCCCCAAGTCTGAAGCGTCGACCTCTTCTACTAGAAACTGAAGCATCAGAGCGTGCCGAAGTAGATCTAATAGAGCGGCATGATGGTATCCAAGACATCTCCTGGTCTGCCATATCTCTAAATCTCGCCATCTGATCTGGAGACATACGTGTAAAGATCTCCTGTAGCTTCTCATCACTCATCCCTCGACTCATCCTGATGATCTAAATATTCACAAAGGTCACCTGCACAGACAAAAAATAATGTTAGCATAATCAATATGAATCATACAAAGCACGGTAATATAAATCTTAAAAAATTTATCTTACTTAAAATGCATATTTTATGTACCCTTATAAGCGATTCGTCAACGAATTGAGTAGGTGGATGCTCCAAGTATAAAGTACCCTATGGTCCCATGTCAATCTCTTGACACAACTCCGCATACACTTGAAGGTCGATAGACATGTCACCACAAAAGGATGAGTCCACCTTGTTCTCAAAGAATTCTTGGACTCCTGTATTTCCATCATTGTTACCCGATGCTGGCTCCTCTACATGCTCCAAGCTTTCCGGTGGCCTTCACCCCTTGCGAATATCGACCCCTCTATCTGCATACTATCCTCATCTATGCTTGAAACATCGCTTTGATTATATACCCTTGCACTTCAGGGAGCTGAAGGTATAACGTACCACCATCGAGGTTGTTGGGGATTTGGATAGAAAATTACATGTTCACAATCACATACAAGAGAGATTCAACTATTGTAACGTGTACCATGTCATAATACAATTAAAAAACACATGAGTTCATGCACCTATTCACAATGGGCCGGCAACACAAACTTGTCGCGCAGATCTATCCATTTTTTTTCGGAATCTATTTCAAGAAATCCAGATGGACCTCGCCGAATTGTTGCTTCACCTCCTTCAAGTACCACTTTGAACCATTGCACATCGAATAGGATCATGGAGAAGCTACGATAATCCACTGTGACAATACTTTGCAAGTTCCCAAAATACTCCATCTCATCTATAACCGTGTTTGGATCCATTGCTCGTTGTCGGCTCTCTTGCTCGAACCTTGCCATGATACCACAATCTATTGTGAAGCTACGATAATCCACTGTGACAATACTTTGCAAGTTTCCAAAATACTCCATCTCATCTATAACTGTGTTTGGATCCGTTGCTCGTTGTTGGCTCTCTTGCTCGAACCTTGCCATGATACCACAATCTATTGTGGAGTGCATTTTGTCAATACGCTCCATGCAAAAATGTTGTTCGTACGATCACACTGCACTATATATGTACTATACATTGAAACACTCAATTAGTTGTTGCATATAAAATATAGATACGAAAAACCCTAAACACGTCATCACCTTTGGACTACATCCCCTCGAGAATTTCCACTCCTCAGTTGAGACCTCCATCCCTTCACGAGACACTATGGTCAAAGCTCCATGCAACTATCACATTGACATAAACCACGGCATCTCCTCCATGCCCTCAAGAGGATATCGAATCGATCGATGGTGTGTACTATGTCAAAATTCAGATCACGCTTCCTCTCAATCTTTCCTAGCTTGTTGATACCTAGCGAGCCACGTCTCCATAGAGGCATGGCACAACATACAAAAACGATTCACTTTCTCCTCCATTGTAGCATCCATTATTTTTTCTATCCCATTTCCAACCACCACATCTCCAGTCAGTCTATTATCGTCCTTCAACGACCATAGCATACTGTTGTCTGAATCCATCCGTTGGTAGCCATTGTGAAATATGCACTAGCGTCTTAGACACCAACCAACCTTCAACCAGGCTACCTTCTAGCTGAGCTTGTTGTCGCACAAAGCCTTTTAGGGTTTTCATGAAGCGCTCCAAGAAGAACATCCATCGCGTATGGACAGGTCCGACAATCTCCACTTCATCTACAAGATGCACAAGAAGGTGGATTTGTATCGTGAGCATACTGGTAGACATGTATTTCTCAAAGAGGCAGACCGTCTCCACTGCTCCCTACCTTGCGGATTCAATAGAGGACGTCTTAATCTCCTTCTATGAGATCCATTGCACTAAAGTCGACAACCTGTAAATTGCCCCGCGTATTTCTAGAGTAAGGCATCCTGCGATCACAATCGGTAGTACAAACTGCCACAAACGAGAAAGCATTATGAACAACGGCGACACTCCAAATAGCAAAATATATAGGCCACTTACAATCCATTCGTAGTACAAACATGACATATCTTATGCCAATCATGGGATTTTAGCCCTGATAATTGGTCGTTTTTAGAAAACGTGGACTTGAGAGAACGCATCATACCCGTCGGAGTGCAGATAGACTTGACTATTTACTTCACAATGCGCTCTTCTTTAGTGGACAAAATCCAAGGATCGTGAGGTAGCTGCAAGCGATCATCAGTACTTGACTGTGGCCAAAGCACCTCCATCTTGTCTACCTCCTTCAAATCAATTTGTGCCCCTACAATGTCTCTCTTTCTTGTGATGTGGTCCCATAGTAAGTTACCCACGTTCTTGAAAATATGCATGGGATCCAACAAGTGGTTGATCTATAAGTGGGTCCAATATGGCAACACGTAGAAAACTGAGAATTGGCGCATTCCGTTTGGATGTGATTCCGTATGGACCATTTTCAGCTCATACCAGCTTTGGGCATTCATACGTGCTAGAGGTCATCCAAGAAAACCTTCCTTGAGTTCATGACCCTCTAGCAAGAAAGCGGCGTGTCCTTGATATACCATCTTCTTCATGGTTCATGACCTTTAGGAGTCTAACTGTGGCCCACACAATGGACATGCATAATAACTTGAGGTATCCAGACATGTCCCAACACCTCTATCTAGTGAATACAAACTTGAACAAGCTAAGATAGATATTACTAATGAGAACGGAAGCCTACTTACCTAACCACTCTCCGAATCCCGGAAAGTCATGCATGGTCCACATGAGAAAGGCTCGAATATTGGCGGATCGTCGACCATCGCGCTTGCTTATATCTTGTACGGTGACCCCCTCCTCCCACAAAATTTTAAGCTCATCAACTAATGGAAGAAGATACATGTCCATATTTTTTAATTTGTAGCGTCCGGGAACAAGTAAGCTAAGGATGAGATGTCCTTTCTTCGTAGAAAGCCATGGAGGGATATTGTAGTTGATAAGGACTATAGGCCACATACTATAAGAAGTTGAGCACAGATCGAATGGGTTCACACCATCCATAGCAAGATCGAGCCGAAGATTCCTTGGCTCTCATGCAAAGCCTAGGAAGGTAGAGTCAATGTGGCTCCATGCGCATGAATTCACTAATATTCGTTGAACTCCATCTGTGGACCTATTCTGCGCATGCCATGTTGTCAAGCTCGTCATGTTAGACGTAGAAACATATGGTTTATGCAAGGGATAAGCGAAAAGTGTTTAAGAACTTTTTGAATGATGGTTTGCCATTGCAAGTCCTGTCGATACCTATGAGCACCACACTTTGAACATGTCTCCATAGTCTCATATTCTCCTCGAAACAGTATGGAATCGTTGATACATGCATGCATGCTGTTGTAGTCCATGCCAAGCTTTCATAAAACATGTCGCGTATCATCACGAGACTCAAGCACGATATTTGCAAGTGGTAATATATGATACTTCAGTAACCTTAAAAAAATCATAAAACACCTTGAAAAAGCACAAATATTTTTAATGATAGTGTCGAAAAGAAATCAACAAAATGTACATACAAGGTGCCTGAACAACTCAGTCACACTCGCATCGCTCCACCCGTATTTTGCTTGCACACTTAGGAGTGTAAGCAGTGTCGAGATACTCGGTACCCATCATATAATGGTATGGATGCTTCCTCTCTAAGCGGATTAGAAGTCTCGACATCTATAGGCATCAATGCATCGATCATTGCCTCCATCTCATGCTCCAAGATTGTAGGCAAGTCTGGAAGGCTGTCTGTTTCCTCTGGTATATTGATAGTATAGATTGGGTAGTACCTTCCAAGTGGTGGATTGGCTCAAGCACTCCATCCATCGCATGCCCACAAACTCTTCTAACTGGTCGCAAAGGGTTCACTCCTTCTTGGGACAAGACGTCACCTCCCTGGATAGAAAATTTGCCAACCACACCCAATGTTTTTGTATATGGTATTCAATTAGCTTGTGAATACAATGCATGATTGATATACACTTTTCTTACTGTTTGCTCAAAATCTGAGATCGCCTGATCAATAATCTCAGATTAAAACTCGCCGAAGCATTGTACGTATTCTATAGACAATCGACGTTTTCATCTAATTACCAGCTCACATTGAGAGCAAGGACATGGGACACACTAATTAAGATACGCCTCGCGATCTTGAACATCAAGATCTTCATTGTTTTCCATTTGGTCTACGTTACGACAAACAATTTGTTTTTGTTATTATTCTTTTTTTCTTTCTTAAATTGTTTGAGAAGGTATTTCTTCTCTTGTAACTCAGCAAAATTAACGTATGTAAAGTTTCCACCCACCCACAAATTAACGTATGTCGGAGTGTTTCCCGTCTCGTGGTATTGCACTGGACCTCACCGGACCTTGCTATCACTCTCTCTTTGTTTTTTATCCATTCATTCTCTTCTCTCCTTCCATCTCTCTCTCTTTTTCTCTTTCTTTATTATGTTGTATGTTTATTCCCTCTCTCTCGTTTCTTCTTCCTTTTTCTCTTCCTCTCCCTCCCTCATTTCCTTTAACAAAACATCTCTCTACTACAAATTTCCTTTAACAAAATATCTCTCTCTCTACACCACTACAACTACTATTACCACTACAATAAACAAGAAAAGAAGAAAAAACAACAACAACAACTACTACAACAACAACAACAAACAAGAAAAAAAGAAAAAACTACTACTACTACTACTACTACTACTACTACTACTACTACTACTACCACCACCACCACCACCACCACCACCATGACTACGACTACCACAACAACAAACCACTACCACTACCACTACCACTACCACTACCACTACCGCTACAATAAACAAGAAAAGAAGAAAAAACAACAATAACAACAACAACTACTACTACAATAACAATAAACAAGAAAAGAAGAAAAAATTATTATTATTACTACTACTACTACTACAAACAAGAAAACTAAACAACAATAAACAAGAAAAGAAAAAAAACTACTACTATTACAACAACAACAAACAAGAAAACTACTATTACTACTACTAGTACTACTACTACAATCACGACTACGACTACCACAACAACTCTCTCTCTCTACTACTACCACTACCATTACAATAAACAAGAAAAGAAGGAAAAAAAAAAAACTACTACTACAACAACAACAAATAAGAAGAGAATAAATTAAACAACAACTACTACTACTATCACTACCACTACCATTACTACTACTACGACTACCACAACAACAACAAATAAGAAAATAAGAAATTAAACAATGACTACCACTACTACAACTACCACAACAACAAAAAATAAGAAAAAAAAAAACAACGATAACAACAACCTCTCCCTCCCTCTCTCTCTCTCTTCCTCCCTCCCTCTCCCTCTCTTTCTCTCTTTCCCTATTATGTTTAATGTTCTCTCTCTCTCTCTCTCTCTCTCTCTCTCTCTCTCTCTCTCTCTCTCAATACACATGATTTTTAACAAAAACAAGTAAAAGAAAATGAGAAATTGCCCTCCGTACACTTCCTCCTCTTCTTCGCAAATGGCAGCGGCGGCGGTGAGAAGCTTTCCTTCTCTCTCTTTTTCTCCCTCTTCCTCTCAAATACAAGATGGAGTTCGCTCTCCCTTTCGCTCTCTCTTTCGTTCGTTCGCACAAAATAAAACGCTTGGTTTCGGCCCGCGTTTTTTTGTCTGAGCATCGTCACTATTTGCGTCGCAAAGAGCGACGCCGCTATTTTGCGTCGAAAAGCGTCGTCGCTATGCCTTCGTATCCTTGTAGTGCATGGTGGATCTTTATTTCCCATAGTGGATGTAAAACCCTTACCAAAGATGTAAAGTTTCAAGCTTTAACTTGACTAGGCTGCCTATGAGTAAGTCTCCTAGGCCATGCCATCATATTAGGAAGGCAAAAGCCAACAAATACAGGAACTCATCATTTGAGGGGGGGTGTTGAGAAATGACAAATGATGTATGCTCCAAGAAGAGATGTCTTGAATCCCATATGCACAGTGGAGAAAAAGAGAACCATCATGAGCCTATAAAGTGATGTACCTTCTTATCATTCAATAATGGAATACTATTATACTTTGTCCTTTCAGTCATAGTTAATGTCATACTCAAGATTGTGTTTATGTGTCCAAGCTTCCATCTTGGAACCTAATTCACTTGAGTAACAGTTGGTCTCTCTAATCTATGCTATCACATTAACATTATCTTTGTGTTCCATCTGCCGTAGCCATACTCTAGATCCATGCATTTCAACAAATGTAGCTTATCAATTGGGGGTTATGCTTGCCATTTAATCATCATTGCACAAAAAACATCATTTTTTAGAGAGGTAATGTAGCCTATCAATTGGGGCTTATGCTTGCATGACAAACATATCCAATTTAGGATGGCTCTAGGGGGGCAAGCAAGGTGGATTTGATCCAAACTATTGGGGGCAAGCAAGTATTGATGGATATCCATTTTAGGATGGCTCCAGTGGAGCAAGCAAGGTGGATTTGATCCAAACTGTTGGGGGCAAGTAAGCATATGGTGGATATCCAATTTGGGATGGCTTTAGGGAGGCAAGCAAAGTGGATTATACCATTTTTTAGAGAGGCAATGTAACCTATCAATTGGGGGTCATGCTTGCCATTTGATCATCTGATCATCATTGCAACCTTCTTTGACTAGAAAATATGTCCGCTGTAGATTTGTCATTGTGAAGATCATATTTGAGAATGACTTGCTACGATTGGTGGGTGTATATGCTCCAAATTGTGCAAGGCAACATTGCTAATTATGGGCTGATCTAAAATGTATTTCTTTGGCTTGTCTAGGTTTCGCGTTGGGAGATTTTATTACACGTGAACATTTAGTTGATGTTATATCACCTCATTCTGTGATGGATGATTCAAGCCACAAAGCATGGGATGTATTGGAAACATTATGTTTGAAACAAGATATGCGGTCTTGGTTGCACCCATGAGAGTTTAGTATATTTACAATTCTAAACGACATATTGGCATCTTGGCTTGTTTGGATAGGATTTGTGTCTTAGGACCATATCTGCCATGAGTTTAAAAACCGGGAGGTATGAAATGGGTTTCCAAGGTTTCATATATGTTTTCTAAAACATAAGAAATGGGTTTCATTTGAGATGAAAATTATTTACATTTTTATATATTTAAATGTACTTTAAGTCCCATGGGCCATAATAAAACACATATTGCACATGATTCAACATTGTATACAAAATCTAAGTGAACAATCACTAGACTAACAAGTTACATACATAGCATACCATATTTCACGATTCATCATGAAAGTTTCATAAATATAAAAGAAGCATAATGTCATTATTAAAAACCACTTAAACATATAAACTCTAATCAATCAATAATAATCCATATCTCTATAGGACTCCAAAATGAATCCATGGACCATGTCACATGTCACATGAATCATAAAAGTTGCTATTAAATATATTCAAACTTTGAATCCATCCCTCTATAAGCCAACTTTGACTAGATAGAAAAGGACAATTTGATCCCACGTGCAAGTCAGAAGCAATTGTAATCTTCAAAGACCAAAATCTCAATTAAGTTATTTTCTACGTTTCAAAAATACATGGGCGTTTCTAATGTCTTCTAATTATAGGAATGCATTGCCAAGCGTGTCTCCTAAAAACTATGCCTTCACCACTTCCCAAAATGTTGTGAGAAGGCTCTACATAACCCATTCTCTCTTGGATATGTTTGTCCATCCTTTGTGTGGAATGCCTCGACAAGTTCCTTCTCCATTAATGGCTCAAGGAGTGAATGTTCCATTATCTTGATCACAAGGGGTGGAATGTACTCCCACACCTACTATTTGCATCAGAGCACCCTATCTAATATTGCTTCTTATTGAAAAGGCTATCTGTAGAATATTGTAGCAAGCTCCATCACCCCCTCTAGGCAAGAGTAGACTCTCCCATGCTTATCACAGAGACTCTAGATCTGGTCTCGGAATGTACATGGTTGATGCACTTAAAAAATTTGTTACACTTATCATATTTCTCCTAAGTTTTGCTATGAATGCTCCCTTATCCATAGGCACTTTTATCTTCTAACTAGAGAATAGGCTTTTTCCCCGCATGAATACCCATTAGTGGGTGTGGTATTTAGTACCTTAGGAATTATACTTTCTCATAATTCTCACATAGTGCATGTGAGTCGTGACATTCTAGCATTCTCTTCTCTCTTGCTGTACACTCATTATGTGTTGAGTGTGCGTACGTGCATGCTGCTGCACCCTAACCTTATAGTGGTAAAGTCATATCTCTTCTCTGGCACCTCCATCGAGCCTCGTGCTTCGCTACTATCTCACATTCGAGTTGTTGATTTGGGTTCAAGGGGCTGCACATTTGCTTCAAAATTTCCTTGCAAATCATTCGCCTGTTGCTTGGTATCAGTTAACCATCTGCTCGCCAGCTTCCAATAGCAAAAACCTGTTTGCATCTGCTCCAGACCTATCATCATTAGCTGGTTTAGTCCGTAAGCCTGGTTGCCTCACAACAGATTCATACCCTGTATAGCCACGCCGCATGTTGTGTCTCTCACACGTGCGACGATTTGTTGTTGACAGTCCCATGCTTCGTGTGTTTAGTCCAAAACTGCCTCCACTGTCAGTCACGTCACAGCCCTCCGCGTGCCTTGCGCACCCCCGACAGCCTTAGCATTGACCCACGTTGCGCGGCCACCCAGTTTACTGACAGGTTGGTTTGGCTCCACTCGGGAGTCCCTGCCGCGACCCCGATTTGAGCAACACGTCATGATCCTGAAGGTTGATGATTCTGATTTCACAAAATTTAAGCATCTAAGTTTGGGACTTCTGTGAATTTTTTTCAAATTCATAATCGCTGAGGCCAATTACACTTTTACACTGACATTCATAAACATTGGAGCTATTTCAGCTGCAAGATCTTCCTTACTATTATTAATTTTGTGATTGCAAGTCTTTTGGCATTTTCATTGCTCAATTTTAGTGTTGTCTTTGCATTTGCACTTTGGACAATAGCTGGTTACAAAAACCAAAGATTTGCAGCAAGCAATGGCAAGGAGAAATGATTTACCCAATATGTTGGGGGACTCCGATAAATTGAATGGCACTAATGATTCCATATGGCTTACATGATGAAGTATATCTTAGGGTTCTTCTAGCTCATCCACTCTCACAAGTGGATCTTCCACTTTGGCTTCTGCTGCACCTCCCATTGCACATTAGTTGAGATGGGATGGGTGTGATGTCCAAGCTCATGCTTTGATTACACTCTTGTGCAAGAGACATGTTATCTTGCATATTCGGCCATGCACAATGGCTAAGGATGCTTGAAATCAGCTTAATTTATTGCATTAGGTGAGCAATGAGGCTCGTGTAGTCTATGTGTACATGTAGCTTGAGATGGAGCACATGATAGAGGGCGATTTTTGGATTTATATATTACACGTGCCAAGGAATATGTCACAGAGAGTAGCTTGCAAATATTGATGAAATAATTCTTGATGCCTCTTGTATCTATAGTATTGGTTGGCCTACCTAATACCCATCAGGGTTTTGTCATTATACTTCACTTGCAAAAGGAGATGCTTGGGTGTACACATTTGATGTATCAGTGTCATTGTTATTGCAATGCGAGCAATAAATGGAGAATCGCTCTAACATAAATATGGATAATCAAACAATTTGCAGAGCCAATCACATCGGAACAAAGGAAAGTCATGCATTGCAACTCTTAAACTCAAAGGGTAGAGGCAAACCAACTTCTTCTATTCAATTTTCAAGCACCAAGGGTGACGGTGCTAAGACAAAGAGATGCAATTATTACATAAAAAAGAGGCATGTTATTGAAGAATGTAAAAAGAGGATGACAAGTGAAAAGAGGGAACTATTGGATATGAATGTTGTTGAAAATCTAGCAAATATGAAGGACACAATCGTACATTTAGCAAGCTTGCTTTTGTTTTGCATTGTTTCTATGATCCTTTTTCACATGACCATGATTACTATCTATTAGTGGGATTGGAAATTGTAGCACATGGTATTTTTTACTGCGGAGCTTCCAAGCACATAATGTCCTTTCGTAACTTGTTTATATTATATGTAAATGTATGAAAGGGGGGGATTTGTTATATGTGTAAATAATGCTTTGTATGCAATTCAAGGCATTGGATAGATTTCCATTATTGTGGTAGATGCAAAAACTATTATGTTGAAAATCTCTTCTATGTGCCTTAAAAAAATTTACTTTCAGTTGCAACCATTGCATATGTTGGTTTAGTAGTTAAATTTCACATGGATTGATGCAATGTTTATGACTATAGTGATGGGGATGTTTTTGTTGTAGTAAATTGTACAATGGCTTGTATTAGCTTGATTTATATGAGAGGATAGCATCAAAGGATGTATTATAAGTTGATGCAACCCTTGTGGATGACACTAAGTTATGGCATGCTCGGTTTGGTCATCTTATTTATGGCAGTTTGCTTTGCCTAAAAAGAAAAAATATGGTGCGTAATCTCCCTCCATTGAAAGCACCTACTCACAATGTATGTGAGAGTTGTGTACTTGGCAAAATGCATCATGCTTCATTTTTCAAAAGTGGGTCTATGCACGCTGATCAGAAATTATAGCTTGTGCTTAGTGATGTTTGTGGATCCATGTGTGTCAAATTTATCGAAGGATATTTATACTTTGTTACCTTCATCCATGACATGTCTTATCATTGTTGGGCATATATTTTGATGCATAAATCAGAAGTGTTTGCATGCTTTAAAACCTTCTTGACCTTGGTTGAAAGTGGCATTGGATGCAAGCCGATTATACTTCATACCAATCTAGGGAAAAATATATGTCAAGAGAGTTATAACTCTTTTTTGGTTAAAAGGGGCATTGCACATTAGTGTACTACGCCTTACATACCTCAACAAACTGTTTGTTTGAAAGGGAAAATCGTACTCTAATGGAAATGGCACGTTGTATGCTTTCACACAATAAGCTGCTCCCAAAGTTTTGGCTTGATGCTATTGAGATTGGTCCTTGTTAAATCTTCTTGACACCCATCTCCAGAACGAGAGGCGACTAACTCCCCGAGAGCAAAAGTGCTGGCAGTTTCAAAGCTGCTCGCCTAGCAAGGCAAAGAGGAATAAAGGCCAATGTTGAATGGGATAACATGCCTAGGACTTGTTACTATTGCTGGTGCTCTTCTACGTGTTAGCGGGGCTGTTATGTCCTTCAGTTCGGCCCGACACTACTTACATGTCCCTCGAGGCTACCACAATTTGTGGAACACCATTCTTTCAGATCCAAGGTTTTCATTTGGCAAATGTTGATTGGTGTGCTTTGCCTTGCCTCTCACTCTTCAAGTGAAGAATTTCCAATGGTTGATGTTTTCTTTTCTTGTCAAACATCAGCTGAAGCCTCCTGCCATCAGTTCCTTGCTCACCTGGTCATGAGGAAGGTTTGGTCACTAGTATCTATATGTGTGCAATGTATGTGCCAAATTGTAGCCCCACTAAATCATTGGCTGAATGCATGCCTTATGAGGCTTGAAATGGTTGGAAACCAAAGTGCATAGTTACCCTCGTATGTAGTACAACCGGTCTCCCCCTTTGGGGAGGAGACTGATAAGACCTGCCTGTTGGGTATTCACTCACGCCTCACTTATGTCTACACTCACATCGGAGTGTCGGTGATCAGTAGGACACTAGGTCACTTTTTACTCTTGGTAGGATAGGTTTTTTCCCCAGTCTTATGGTATTATTTCGTATGTGCTTATGACACATACTTACGGGCACTTACCATGTTCGGGTGTGAACACTCCCCTACAACCCTAAGGTTTAAGGGTTGTACCTTGTACTTTGAGTTTACACTCTTTTCAATCTATTGCATTGGGTGTCGTGCTTCACTCTCTACTGTCTATTGGTTTTTTGTGCTGAGCTTCGATCCTGTCCTCTCTCACATTTGGTATCAGAGCAGCATTGGCTTTGTTCAGCTGAAGCTTAGGTTCTCCTCAGCTCTACTCAGCCTTTGGGAGCTTCTGGCTCTGCTCAACTCTACCCGTCAGATTCACCATGACCTGCAGCAGCTCGATTGCTTCTTGTGCCACACGCTAGTCTGCTGTACTGGCCATGTCCTGACATCACGCCCGTCAGTCACAGTCTGAAGTGCTAGACGCTAGCTGCCTGCCAGTCCAGTCTGCTACGCCACTCGCCAGACGTCAAGCCCGCCAGTATCCAGCCCGCCAGTATCCAGCTCGCCAGTACTGCCCGTCAACAGTCGCCAGTGCCGCCTGCCTGTAGTCATCACGTCCAGAAGCGTCGTCTGTCATACATCCTGTGCAGCTCGTCAGCAGCCTTGCCAGTTGTGATGCCTCTACACACTGGTCCTTTGCGCCACCGTTTCGCCACTGCGCCAGCTCGCAGCAGCTCAGATGCTTGCTCGCCTGCGACGTCCTGCCCGCCTGATTGTCCTCATATCAGCCACGCCACCCCTTGATGCCCGCCTATCGTCAGCGAGACAGCCCGTCATTACTAAGGTATTTTTTTAATTTTTTTAAAAAAATCCTTTTATTCCAGAACAAAGTTCTGGAAGAGGGGGTTCCTATGCAGCAGGCACAACATACAGGATACATGTGTGGGACAAATTGAATGCAAATTTCTGGACACATTCATAACATTTTTTGGGGCTTTTATGTTTTCTAAGGACATTGGCATATGTACTACAATTACAGTAATTGATAGACTGTTTTGAATAAATCTGGGGCAAGAAATTTTGGGGATTTTGCTGGTACAGTGTTCCTGAACACTGTTGCACGTTGGACTGCATGCATAACATACAGTTTTGATAGAGTGCACCTCTGTACACTAATTGCAGAAAGTTATTTCCTGCAATTTCTGGAAATTTTCAGATTTCCAGTGTAGTCCTGCTTTGACATTGCTCTTTTGCAAATTTTTTGGTAATTGAAAATCATGGCAAATTAGGGAGGAGATGTTTTCACCTATGTATCCAAGGAGGATAGATTGGATGGAAATAACTATTCACTTTGGTCCTTGATGATGAAGAATGTACTTATGGCTAAATATGCACAGTCAGGAGGCAAGACAAATGCCTAGATGGTATTTACAGACTATGAAAGATAGTCATCTGGATGTACCCATGGCTGGTCGTACTAGAAGGCAAGCTCGTATGCATGATACTGCACATACCATGGAGTTTGTTATGGCAGCAAGCACCCTTGATGAAGAGGAGCCTGAATGTTTTGAGGATGTACGACAGAGTGTGCATTAGATGGCAGCAATGAAAGTTGAATTGGATTCTATCACTAAAAATCAAACATGGGATTTGGTGTCTTTGCCATTTGGGAAGAAAGTTATTGGAACAAAATGGGTCTACAAGCTGAAACAGAATGCAGATGGATCCATTGACAAATACAAGGCAAGGCTTGTAGCTAAAGGCTATGCACAGAAAAAAGGCATTGACTATGAGGAGACATTTGCTCCTACCTCCCGTATGACGATCATCAGGTCTAAGGTTGCTTTGGCTGCTCATTATGGATGGACTGTGCATCAGTTGGATATTAAAACCACATTTTTACATGGGGAACTTCATGAGGAAGTATATGTACAGCAGCCCATTGGTTTTGCAGTTGAGGGCTTGGAACACTTGGTATGCAAGCTGAAAAAAGCTTTGTATGGTTTGAAACAAGCTCCTAGAGCTTGGTATGCAAAGATAGATGTTTTCTTGCTTAGCCAAGGGTTCATAAACAACTCATCTGAGTCTACCCTTTACGTATGTAAAGAGGGGGGATCCATGCTGATCATTTGTCTTTATGTTGATGATCTCTTGCTTATAGGGATACATGCTGATCAGATTTCAGCATTTAAACAAAATTTGCAGCAAAATTTTGACATGTCAGACTTGGGGTCTTTGCATTATTACTTGGGCATTCAATTCATACATGATGCTAGAGGTATTGGGTTATCACAGTCAAAATACATTGATAAACTTCTTGAGAAGTTTGGCTTACAGGATTACAAGCCAGTTTATACACCAATGGAACCTGGACTTAAACTGTCATTACATGATGACAGTGATTTGTTTGATACACACACATATGCTCCAGCAGCTGGATGTATTATTTACTTATGCAACACTAGGCCAGACATACAATTTGTAGTTTCAGTCATGAGCAGATATATGCATCAGCCACGCATGTCACATTGGTAAGTTGATAAGCGTGTCTTTCGTTACTTGCAAGGTATTAGATCTCTTGGATTGCTTTATGCCAAGGGGGAACCACTGCAGTTACATGCTTATAGTGATTCTGATTGGGCTGGTGATTATGATTCACGTCACTCCACTAGTGGCAATTGTTTCTTTCTTGGCTCGTCTTGTATATCTTGGCTTAGCAAGAAACAGTCCACTGTTGCCACATCGTCATGTGAAGCTGAATACAAGGTAGTTTTCACTACCACAGTTGAATGCGTATGGATTAGATGCTTGCTTGCTGATCTGGATGTGTCTGTACGGAGCCTACTTCTTTGTTCACTGACAGTCAGAGTACCTTTGCAGTGGTACGGAACCTAGTGTTTCATGCACGCACAAAACACATTGAGATACATTATCACTTTGTCAGAGAGAGGCTACATGCAGGTGATATCAGCCTTGTCTATTATCCTATCACTAGTAATGTGGTAGATAACTTCACCAAAGCTCTTCCTTGTGAGAAATTCGAAGCATTTCGCCATGCTTTAAATTTGATCTCCTTTAGTGGCGGATGATCCTTGTACTCTTGATCACTCTTCACTCCAAGGGGGTTTGTTGGGTATTTCACTCACGCCTCACTTACGCCTACGCTCACATCAGAGTGTCAGTGATCAGTAGGGCACCGAGGCACTTTTTACTCTCGGTAGGAGAGGTTTTTTCCCCTAGACTTATGGTATTATTTGGTATGTGCTTATGACACACACTTACGGACACTTACCATGTTCGGGTGTAAACACCCCCCTACAACCCTAAGGTTTAAGGATTGTACCTTGTACTTTGAGTTTACACTCTTTCAGTCTATTGCATTGGGTGTCGTGCTTAACTCTCTACTGTCTATTGATTTTCTGTGCTGAGCTTTGATCCTGTCCTCTCTCACACTGCCAATAGACTCCCTGGCATCCTTCCTGAGCTGAAAATCTCCTGGAAGGCCACCAGTAAGGGGTCCTTCACCACCTCCCAGTAGGTAGTGAAGAAAGCCTTAGAAAGGCCATCCTCTCCTAGGCATTTTTGTGCAACCTGTGCATGGAAAGCCTTAAGTTCCTTCTCTGTGAAGGGGTCTAGGAGGGAGCATCCCATCTCCTCTGTGACAAGAGACGGGATTTGATCCCAGCCTTGCTATCTACATCACTGCCCTTTGGCTGAGGCTGTTTCCTGCTGGAAAAGGCGTTTGTAGTAGTCAGTGGCAATCTCCATTACCTCATTTGGGCTAGAGCGAATCCTCCCATATTGATCCCGAAGGCTGCGTATCTGCTCTCTTGAGGGTGCGGGGCTGATGTACCTGGAAAAACTCCTTGCACATCATGTCCCCCTTTCACGCCCAAAAGGCTGCTGAGGTGCGGAATGAAAACTTTGAGCGCCTCTCCTCTAGGCTAGTGAGGGCTGCTCGTGCACACAACTCCTGTGCGAGGAGGGCGGGATCCCTTGGTGCCTCCTGTAGTAGTCTCTGCATGGTTGCTAGGTCTTGCTGGAGTACTCTCTCCTCCTCCCAACTTTGCTGCCTGGCTTGTAGGGCTACCTCCTGGCAGATACTGCTCGACTCGGCTAGGACCTCTGCAACCTCCTTTGTGATCCGGTCCCTCCTGCCCCACTCCCTAGTCCAAATTTTCTCAATTTTTCTCTTCACCTCCTCCCTCTTATAGATCAAATCTGGGATCTAACAGGATCGTGTGTCTAGGGCAGAGGCTGGGGCATCCAGTGTTAGGAGAACTGGGTAGTGATCAGACAAAGTGGTGCTAGTCAATTTTCCTACTTGGCCTCTACGAGAGCATCTCCACTCTCTTACATAAAACCTGTCCAGCTACTCCAGCAAAACACCGCCTAGCTGCCTATATCCCCAAGAGAAGTCCAACGACCTCTCCCTCTTGTGGAAAGATGGGTCTCTCCAAGCATCACGTGCTCCTACTGCTAGTAGGAAGACCTCCCATGCCTCATGCTCCTCCCTAGCCATGCCCTAGTAATTTTTGCCTTTGCCCTATTGGTCCTCTAAGGCCTCTAGGTTGTTGAAGTCTCCTCCAACAATCCAGGAGTCCATCTCTAGGAGTCCTGCTGCAATCTCCACCTAGAACCTGCTGCGTATCCTAACTTCAGTAGGGGCATAGACTTTGAGGACTCCAAGGCACGAGTCCCCAATATCCAATCTGATCCATAGAACCCTCCCTGCCACAATCGTCCCGTGGTCCTGTATACATGCGGTGGGCCTCAAGCCAATAGAGATGCATATGCCTCCACTCTTGCCATGGGCACCAATGGCGTGCTCTCGGTAAGTGTGTGAACTATTTGGGAGTACCTTCCCTACCCGCTAGGCCCAGACGGGAGTGAGTTTGTGCTCCTGCAAAAGTAAGATGTCGATCCGCTAGCAAGGGCAGATTGTAGCTCTTGCCAAACAATCAACTTCCTGGAACCACATGTCCCACTGTAGTGGAGGCTGTTCACGTTCCAAGATGCAAGATGTAAACTCATAGGGAAACCTGTGATTGATCGAATAGGTATCTGTTCGATGTGGAAGCTGTTAATGAAGAAGGAGAGCTATGAGGCATGTGGATACGCTTTGCTGTAGGCATGGATAGTGAACTCCATTCCCCCATGTTAGCCCTCGGGCGGGGGACCATGGAGGTGATAGATGCACCTGGTGGTACCACCAGGGCATCTATCAGCCAGGCCGAGAGGCGTCACTCTATACATTGGTAGAAACGGGCCGCCTGTGCCAGGGGCCACTTGATCACATCCATCGGAGCTCTCCATTGCGGAGGGGCTCGAAAGATAATGCTCAGATGTGGGACCTCGGCCCCAGCCCACCAGTTAATGTCCATCATGCAACCAGGCCACTGCTGGGAGAAGAGTGCTAGTCCTCCTTCTCCCATCCACTGGGAGATGTGGTTTGCCACCTGGCTCTTCAGCTTCTCCTCTATCTATGTCATCATCCAATCTCCTGTGTGTGAGAGGTCTGAAGGAAGAAAGCGTAGTTTGGTCTATCCGATGGTGCTAGTAGATGGACCTTGCTGCTCCTTGACTTGCATGCCACAAAGATTCCCACATCTAGAGGTAGTGGAAACTCTCCATGCTTTGCAACTCTTAGGTAAGACCATGGACCATTGCGAAAAAACTTTTGTGGTAGCAGCTGCGTTTGTCTCAGGAAAGTGTGACGAGCGGTATGGAGGGATGAGCTGGTGGTTGTGTGGTGAGGGGGGGGGGGGGCTAGGCTACTGGTGAGTGGAGGATGTTGAAGTATGGGGCTCCTCACCTCCTATGGGGGGGGATGGGAAGGGTGGAGGGGTCACCTGAATTCGGTGGGGATTACGGGGACTAATCGACGGGGGGGATGGTGGGGAGGGGGATGATCGAGGGATGGCAGGGTGGTCGGAAGTACAAGGCAGGTGTGGGGGGGGCTGGTGGCTTTGGAGGGGGGGCCTGTGGGCTAGGGTCGGGGGGGGGGGGGGGAGGGTGTGGGGGATGTGGGCCCTCGAATGAGGTGGCCAGTGACACCTTCGTGGGGGATGGATATGGAGGCTTGTGGTCTTGTCGGGTGGGACAAGGAGGGGGGGGGGGCCTGTGGTGCTCTCCCGGGTGGGCGATGCTTGCACTCCTACTCCCTGCTATCGTGGCTATGTCTAAGGGGCTGATTACGGCCTCCCCCCCATCTCCCTCTCTGTCTTCTGTGGACCCACCGTTTAAAGTTGTTCACGTCCACCTGTGGGCCTGTCAACGAAGCCACCTTGGCTTCGAAGTGTGTGCAATTTGCTGCTTGATGCCCAAAGTCATGGCAACATAGGCACTACCCTAGCTACCCAGTCACAATAACCCATTGCTTGAAGGAGTGTCTGCCTGCCTCAATGTCCTCCACTAAGTGGCGATACTTATCGCCAGTCCGGGGAAGAGTAGGGTGGCTGGATATCTAAGGAATCTGTTGTGGAGAACAAATGCCTCCAATGTGAAGCCTTTATACCAAGGAACCATGTAGATGACTGCCTTTGTGGAAGCATAGGGTGAGCTAGCCAGTAGCTCATGGATTGCATTTGCCGAGGTGAGTTGTACCATGAAAATCCCTTGACCCATGAGAACCACCTCCATGATTTGTGCTATGCTAATGCGCAGCGTGGAGTGAGCCAATCCCGAAGCTGGGCCCTGGATGGGGAGTGTCCTACTACCTGAGCAAAGATTATTGTTTCTTTTAGCTCCAGCTTTGTGGCATGGACAGCTAAGAGCTATTTTTCAGAGAGGACGACATGCAAGGTGTTTAATGGGGGGCACTCGTAGAATGCACCGGCGTCTGACCAAAGGTTTCCATTGCATGTTCCTGCTGAGAACCTACCAATCATGCTACTGTGTTGCCGGAGGGGGGAGTGTTGCTGCAAATGGAGGAAGCAATGGGGGGGAGGGGGAAGCGGATGCTGTTTTCCGGTGGTGGGGACAGATGGCCTGATCCCACAGGTGGGGGACTTGTCGGGGATTGGGGCGCAAGGCGAGGGATGCGGGGGCAGCGGGAGGGGGGGGGGGGTAGTTCCAAGCGTGGGCCGTGTAGGGATTTCCTCCCTGCCAGCAAGGCGGGGGGAAGCATGAGGAGAAGGAGTTGACGAGAAGGGGGGGGGTAGTGCGTCAAGAAGGTGATGGTGCGCAGCGTGATGAAGGGAAGGGGGGAAGGCACAATGGCGGGTAGGCGGGAGGCGCAATGGCAGCCAGGAAGGGGGGGACATGATGGCGGCCAAGAGGGGGGAAAGGCATGATGGCGGTAGGAGGGAGGGGGGAGGTGCGATGGTGGGCAACCTAAAATTTGTTGTTTTGAACTTTAAAGTTTATACTTTACAATTTAGACTTTAGCATTTACAATCTTATGTGCAATGATGCAAAAAACTACAATTAT
The DNA here is from genome assembly GCF_053477565.2 of Lygodium microphyllum. Taxonomy (NCBI): domain Eukaryota; kingdom Viridiplantae; phylum Streptophyta; class Polypodiopsida; order Schizaeales; family Lygodiaceae; genus Lygodium; species Lygodium microphyllum. Next base: position 140,279,961 of record NC_141145.1, read on the forward strand.
AGCATGCAAAAAAAGTATGATAAGCCAAGTGTGAGCAACCATATATTCAAGTTTATGGGCAGTACTAATCCAAGTGTACATCAGGAGGTGGATGAGGAGTAGGAGATGATCTTTGCGGAGCTCTATAGAGAGCTTATAGCAATAGATACTTGTAACACTCGCAGTCAACGTACTTTGTGGGCAAGGAGTCTAAGTAGATGGTAGCAAGGACATCATCATTTGGCGCTCTTTGACATTGAAGAGGGGTGGTTCGAGTGGTTTGCAGACATATGTAAGGCGGGATTATAGTAGCTCCCATCTTGTGATTGATGATGACATTCCCCCCTTGTCTACACAATCGGCTCCTAAGGAGCCATCATTTGATGATGATGGTAACCTCGTCAGTGAGGATGAGTATGAGAGTGTCTCATCATCCGATGCCGAGAAGTCATCTTTAGACTCTCTTGATGAGCACTTAGATGGTTTTGATGATGACAATGATGATGATAGTGATGCCTCATCACAGATTTCTAGGTCTCTAATTTTTTTGTATCTACTATCGTTGTATCCACATGCCACTATGATCCATCATGCATGTATATACTAGACTCTAGTTGTATCGCATGTTGCGCACAGTGCATGCGACCGCGAGGGTCATCTTATATATTCATCTTATTTTGTAATGGAATGGCTCTTTCCACTTTAAACTTGTGTTTTATCATTTACTTATTTATGGTTTTTTGAAAAATCAATTTAAATTTCTCTTTTCATAATAATATTGTACTGTATCCTATAAAATCATAAGGTACCATTTAGTACCATATTGTATAGTACCGTATCTTATTGTACCTTTCGTACCCTGACAACTATGTAGTAGTGTCACATATTCATATCTTTGGTTGTTTGCAAAATGGTTTCATGCCACATCCACAAAGACATAAATTGTAAGACAAGGCTGTCAAATGCATTTTTTATTGGTTATTGTGCAGAAAATAAAGGGTACCGCTTGTACCAACCCTCCATCAATAAGACTTTTATTAGTAGAGATGTGGTATTCACTGAATATGCTGGTCAGGCCTTCATGGACTGCAGAAATCAGCCCAATGTGGGGCTATGGGGCCTATGGACATATTTGATAGTTTGTTTCCATTGTTTCACAAATGTGCACCTGATTTTGGTCAAATTCAACAACCTATTAAGGATTTACAGCAGCAAAATCAGTAGCAAACACATGCTGAATAACAGCCTGATTTCAACCCATTGATTAAGGTATGGTTGATAATGGATTGGCCGATGAAAGGGCTACTATTCGGGAAGCTAAAACAGTCCCTAGATGGTTGTTAGATACATACATTATGGGATAACAAATGGTTTGTTCCACTTCCTAGTGGACCTAGAGTAGCCACTCACCATGCACAGGGTAACTTGGTTGTGCAGGGACTCGTAGCTACTACATGCAATGAGGAACTTGTCTTTTTACGTGATGCTTTACAAAATGAACATTGGATGGTAGCTATGCAATTGAAAATGGATTCTATTCATAAAAATGGCACACGAGAATTATGTGACTTGCCTGTTGGCAAGTGTGCTATAGGCACAAAGTGGGCTTACAAATTAAAACGTAGATCTAATGGTAGTATTGATTGTTGCTAGGCACGTCTTGTTGCCAAAGGGTATGCCCAATAGCATGGAAGTGACTATGATGTGACATTTGCACCCACTTTACGTATGATCACCATTCATAGTACCATTGCTTTGGGTGCTTATTTTGATTGGCATGTGCATCGATTGGATGTGAAGATTGCTTTTTTGAATGGTAATCTTCTTGTCACACAACCTCCTAGCTTTATTAAAAAAGTCTTAGAAAGCGAAGTTTTCCGTTTGTATAAGGCCCTTTATGGTTTAAAGCATACTAGGGCATGGTATGAAAAGATACATGCATACTTAATTGCTCTAGGCTTTAGTAATACACACACTAAAAGCACACTTTATATCCACAAAAATGGGGATAGCCTCTTGATTCTCATTCTTTATGTGGATGGAATGTTGTTGATTAGACCTCATGGGACATAGATCTCAACCTGAAAAGATGAATTGTAGCATCATTTTGATGTGACAGATCTTGGCCACTTACACTACTATCTTGGTATACAGCTTCTTGTAGTTGAGGGGGGCATTATTTTGCAACAAATTGGGTAGCTTCTTGAGCATTTTCAAATACAAGACTGTAAGCCTATCTCTACTCTAGTTGAGATAGACCACAAGTTTACACTTGAGGATGAAGGAGATCCATTTGATACTTCTCTTTATCAGTGAGTTTTTGGCTATTTATTGTATTTGTGTAATACATGGCCGGATATTCAATTTGGGGTCTCTCACTTAGACATTAGGCCTTTTTTATCTTAAAGCCACTTCTCTTTGCTTGCATGCATTCACAAACAATGATTGGGCTGGTTGTTTTGACACGAGGATGTCCACTAGTAGTAATTGTTTCATGCTTGGTGATTTAGGTATTTTCTTGGTTGAGCAAGAAGCAGTCTACAGTCGCCGCATCCAGCTATGAAGCTAAATGCAGGGCAGCAATTACAGCTGCATTGGAATGTATATGGCTCAGATGTCTTTTGGTCGATCTTAGTGTGGGACAGTAGTCACCCACTCCTATCTATGCTAACAGTCAAAGTGCCAAGTTGGGACCATGTCAGTACTCCAAAGCGTATGCGTGGAGTTGCTCTTTTGGATGTCAAGAAACACATGGTGGCTCTACAATTAGCTGTCTTACAGGGCATTTGCTTTTGATGCAACACTCTTGGGTGGATATTGCGAAAGATTTTATGAGGTGGGGATTTGTCATGGCAATACATGTATTTTGACCTCTTGGTGGCATGTTTTGAATTCTAGTAAGAGAATAAAATGTCCCAAGTGGGTTTTGTTATCACACTTGATCTCTTCTTGGCAAGATGTATTGTGCCCAGTAGAGTCTAGACAAAGTTTCATTTCCTTACAAGCTGAAGTGTTGCTATTTCTAGGTTTTGGTGTCTTTGAGGATGATGGGAGATTTTACTATTTTTCACTCATTGAGCCTTTATTCTTTTCGCCATGTATGTATATACTTTTGTATACTTGGAAATCATCGGCTGATGTGGTCTAGGTTGCAGGAGAAAATTGGGCGGCATATTCCTCTTCTTGATTTTCAGGGCTTTGATCCTTGGCAAGTTTGGAGTTTCACTTGATTGATGATTTTCTGCGGTTTTCAGAAAATGCAATGTACTTTAAGATGATAGAGGATAAAAGATGAGTTACTAAAAAGGCTAACAATGTGTGGTCATGTAGAGATGGCCACACAAAATTGTGTGATAGATTGCTATAGTTATGGAAGTCGAAGATCCCATATCAAAGGCAAGGTTTTTACTTGGAGTGTTCTTATTGGAGACCTCCCTAGGAGTGCTATGGTGTGGTGACGCGAGATTGCTAGTGGACATTATTTTTCCTACACTACATGTGTAGAAATTGCATCTCATCTTTTTGTTACCTGCCTTGTTGCAAGGCAGTTTTGGGAATTTATTTCCATGGTTTGGAATTTAGTGACACCCCAACAAATTACTAATTGCACATACATCTTGGGAAGATTACCTACATTGACATGCTGTAGCTGCAATATTCTCGTTTGTTTCATTTCTTCCATTGGATTGGTCTTTGGCACATTTAGCATACTAGAAATACTTTTATTTTTGACTTTGCCTCTGGCATGCATGGTCATATTGGTTGTATCAAAGGCTTATTGTTGTGGCAAGTGGCTTCTATGATACCAGTAAGTAGGGGTTGCCATCCATGATGTGGCTGCTCCATGGTTAGAGAATTATTTGCATGACTTCTTCTTGTATATTTGATTATTGCTTAATTTCAGCAACTTGTGTGTGTGTGTGTGTGTGTGAGAGAGAGAGAGAGAGAGAGAGAGAGAGAGAGAGAGAGAGAGGGCTTTAGAGAGAGAGTGTGTGTGGACGGTAGCAATGGCGGAGCAAATCGATGCCCTGCGCCTTGCCTGACGTCGTCCCGCTGACTCGTGCTGGGTCCGTTCTTCCCCGGCGTCTCACTGCGCCCCACTTCTACCGTCCCGTCAATACCCCATCACCCCCTGTTGCTTGCGGGCCGTGACCCGCCGTCCCCTGGAGCCCCATTTCCTGTGCGAGACAACCGCCTTCGCCTGGAAGTTTCGCCTCCTGTGCCTACTGCCCGACCATCCCGTCGCGACGTCAGACACTCGCTTGTTGCGCCTTGCTGCGGACTCCCATGGCTTTCGCCCGCCCTATTGATCTGGGGCTCACTTGCTCGAGTCCGTCCCCTTCTGCATTGGGGCCCAGTTGGCGGCCTTGTGGCTGCAGCCCTGCGGTTCCCTAGTTTTGCAGGTACCTGCAGTGCCCTGACACTCTGCACCGCCTGTGCCTGATCCCTCGGCGCCTGCCCCGTTGACTGCTCTGCGTCAGCGTGCAGGCCTGCCGCAGCTGCGTGTAAGCCTCACCTGTGGTTGACCCGTTGCCCGGTACCCCGGTTCATCTGCCCGTGTCGGTCCGGTTCTCCGTTGGAGTCCGGTTGCTGCATCCAGGTGGTGCACTGATTTTGCAGTCCCGCCTCTGATCAGAGAGAAGCATGGCTGGCCTGGATATGGCTTTTATTGAACAAACGGTAGCCGCTCTTGGTCCGGATTCTGATGCAGAGGAACCGGAGGATATGGTGCCGTGTACAGAGGAGATGCCGCCTGCTCCTGACTTTCAGCCTGCGGGTAAACGCTCCAAGCCTACGCCCGAAGAGATAATTGGTCATCAGGATCGTTCGTATGCTCAGGTGGCCTCTGATTCTGTGGATTCCTAGGAAATTGATTGGGAGCATTTGCTGGAATTTGCCAATACGTTGCTTGGTGACTATGTCCAGCATAATCATGAAGCTTTTTCTGACGCGGAAACTGAAGAGGTTCTGGAGGCAACGGTGGATTCGAAAACGGTCCTGCGCTCTTTTTCAGTGTTTTATGAACGTGCAGTTATACTCTTCTTCACTGGCAGGATCCCAGTGCTTTCCCATATTCGCCAGTGGTTGCACCATTTACTGCAAGGGGAGTGTGTGGAGGAGATTTTTGTTGGACCTCGAGGCTTCTATGAGGTTCTGCTGAACTCCGACAAGCATCGGACTGAGCTCCTGTCCAAACTACCATTATTCTTTGATCGCCGCTTGGTTCATGTCGTGCCATGGCGCCCTATGGCCGACTTTCAGCGCCTACTTCAACGTGAATGCCCGGTGTGGGTTGAGGTGGAAAATTGCCTGGCTGTTAATTGGCCATTGTTAAAGGATGCCATGGCCGTTGTGGGAACGGTCCTGGTCCCCCCCAGCCTAAGGGCAATGAATAGAAACCGTTTTTGTATGTTATGGGACACTACCAGGAAGAGGCCTGCGTGGCTGTGCCTTAATTGCTCTGGCATGCATCCTTTACATTTTCGCTTGAAATGGGGTGTCTTTGCGGGACATTGCTTTTCGTGTGGTAAATTGGGTCACTTTATGGCCGAATGCCCAGAGAGGCAACCGTCTTCCGATAATGTGCATGTTGTGCTGCCCAAGGATGACATGGTGCTTGATGCTCCCTCATAGGAGGACACCCAGCCATCCAGTGTTTTGGATAAAGGTAAACAACAGGTTTTGGGTTTGGATTCTTGTAACAATGAATGGATAGAGGCACGTCCCAAAAAAGGTAAGAAGTTGGATACTGCTTTCCTGGATTCTGGGCCTGTTGTGTCACAGGATTCAATGCGCACGTATATGCGCAGGAAAGAAATGTCCTCTTCACAGCATGTTGCGCGTACTATGGCTCCTTCTGCTCCCCGTAATCAGTCTACGAGGAAAGTATATACAGACGGGCCCAAGGGCCCACCTGCTAAGTTGGCATTTGATTCTAAAGGCAATGTGATTACACCCTGGGATCGTCGTTATCCCCGCGCCACCCCTAAGACAGTGGATATCCCATCTACTTCTAAAGCTGGCCGGCCGAATTCTTTTGCAGTCTTAGCTGATTTTCTGGATGATGGTATCCTTGACATTTTAGCAGACAAGGTGAAATCGAGGCAAGCGGTGCCTCCTTCCTGATTTTTCTTTTTTCAGATATATGAAGATAGCCACGTGGAATGTGCGAGGCATTTGTTCTCGCCATAAGCAACATGCCATGTGGACTGTCTTGCATGAAAATCAGTGGGATGCCTTGTGTGCGGTGGAGCACAAGAGTCACGATGATGCAGGAAAAGTGGTGGATTGCCATGGTTTTCACTTATTTTATACAGGGACACATGCTGTGCATTATTCTGGAGTGCTTATGATTGTCCATGAGAAATATCAGCCTATTCTTATTAAAAATGATGTGCAGGGCCACTTTGTGGTAATTGAAATTTTATTTGAAGGAGAGATCTTATGGTTGCTGGGCCTCTATGCTCCAAATGACCCTTTATCTCCCCGGGATCTTTGGAAGACTTTGCAGAGCTCCATGTCACTTGGCAGAAGGGGTTTCGTGATGGGAGATTTCAATATGTGTGTTGACTCTTCCCAGTCCACTTCCGGGCATTCGGTGATGGATGCTCCGGAAAGCCGGGTGTGGAATGCCTTTGCTCTTGCGGCTCTTAAGCAAGATCTATGGTCTTGGTTACATCCGTCCTCCCCAGGGTTTACTTTTCATTCAGCGCAATATGCATCTACATGGTCGTGGTTGGACCGAATGTACATCATGCAGGATGATGACTTTCTTCTTGAGATGCTGGAAATGAAAGTATTGCAATAATATGCCTTGTCCGACCATTTCCCTCTCCAACTTGAGATACTGGCACAACCTATTGCACCTTTTATGCAGTTGTTGGATAGACTTCCTTTACGTTTCAACTCTTCTTATTTGAAGCGTTCAATCTTTCAGGGCTATATGCAGCAATTGATTGAGAGATTTTTATTGGACTTTGCCTCTGAGGGCACAGTTTCTTTTGAACGTCTAGTCTCTAATGTGCAACGGGTCGCTCGCCAGTATGGGATACATCATGCCTCTCTTTGTCGGCGGCGTCGCCATGCAACGGAAGGCTTACTGGCTTTGGTTCGTTCACTTCTGGTGGATACCCCAGATGATGATTTTCTATTATCACTGGCGCAGTGTTTGGCCGATCTTATTAAAAAATTTCAGTTGAAATCCTATCAGCAGGCCAAATTACACAATTTGACTGACAATTTGCAAGATAATGCTTGCCAGATTCATAAGTTCTTTTGCGCCTTGCATGCTTCTCCTGCTCGAGAAAATATGACCAGACTTCAGGATTCAGAAGGTCGCATGGTTACTGATCCGCACACCATTGTCGATATGTGCAAGAATTATTTTTGGGATCTTCTTGGTTCTTCTTCGTCACCTTCTGACCAGGTTACGTATGCACGTTCAGTTTTCTATGATCTGGTCCGCCATCAGGTTCTACTTGATATGCGAGCTACCTTGGAGGCAGATATTTGTGAGGAGGAGGTTATGGATGTTTTGTTACATCTGCCCAAGGATAAAAGCCTTGGCTGGGATGGCCTCACCAATGAATTCTTTGAGTGCTCGGCTACGCAACTGGTGAAGCCATTGGTGGCTATATTTCAGCAGGTCCGGGAAACAGGGGTCATGCCTTCCTCATGGAAAGAAGGCATTATCAAATTGCTTCCAAAGGTTCCTTCGCTGTCAATGTTGCAATAGTGGAGACCAATTTCATTGATGGGCTCGATGTATAAATTTTTTTCCAAAGTCCTGGCGAATAGGCTCCACAAGCACCTTCCAGCTATTGTGCATGCTCTTCAATATGGTTTCATTAAGGGACGCAACATTCTGGATAATATCTTAAATGTGCAAATGGCCATTGACTATGCAAGGCACTCTAGCCAGGAAGTGGTATTGATTCAGTTGGATCTGGAAAAGGCCTTTGACTATTTAGATTGGTCTTTCATTCCTGAACTTATGTCTGCTATGGGTTTTGGGGCGCGGATGTCCCGATTGATCTACACAATTAGTGCTGAGGCTTCTTCACGTGTTATGCTCAATGGTGGGGTTACAGAGCCATTTGTCCTTGTACGCGCGGTGAGACAGGGTTGCCCTTTGAGTCCTCTCTTCTTTGCCCTGGCGACTCACCCGGTTCTCTCAATGTTATCTTCAATGGCAGCTTCTGATCAGCTGGCCGGTTTGTCTCTTCCTATGGGGCAGCACTTCATTAGCCAATCTTTGGCTGATGATAGCTTTATGATTTTGCGTGCAGACAAGGACAACATTCGCAAGGCATTAGATGTTTGGACACTCTTTGGTCATGCTTCGGGTCTTCGCATCAATGCCTTCAAATGAGCCATTCTCAGCTGCACGGAGTTGGATTTACAGTCCTTGGGTTGGCAGGGTCAGGTTGTTCCCCGTGGCTCCATTGTCAGGCATCTCGGGTACCCGTTGGGGGTTGATGTTCAGCCAAAGCAGCTACTGGAGTGGATTTCACAGAAACTGGTCACTAAGTTTATGTATTGGAAGTCGCAAGCGTGGCCCTTTCATGTCCGCCTCAAAGTGGCGCAAACAATTATGCTGCCAATGCTCACATATTTCTTGCCATTGCTGCCCTAGACTCCTACTACTTTGAAGGCTCTCACGCGCCCTATTCGTTTCATGTTATGGAAGAAGGATTCCTTGCATGTAGGTATTTCGTGGATTTCGTGGTCACATACATGTACCCCCAAACGCTTGGGTGGTGGGCTATTTTGGATGTTGAAACTCATATGCTGGCCCTTCGTTGGTCACTTTTTCGCGCTATGTGCGTGGATCATCACCCGTGGACCATTATAGCCCGTCATTTTCTGGAGGACAGCGGGCTTCGACATGGCAATACACAAATTCGGGGCTCCTGGTGGCATGTCCTTAATGCAGACTCTCGGTTTTCCAGCCCCGCCTCCTCTCTATTATTACATTTGGTCGGCTCCTGGAAAGCCGTGCTCCAAAAGGCGAGATGGCATCCAGCGGAGGACCACTTGCATGCTAACTCCTTTAAACTGGAATTGTTGGCAGTATCAAGATTACTTTCGTGGGAAGACAAACATGAGCTTCGACCAAAATTTAACCGCATGGCCCGTCTGGGGGTGACTTCCGCTGCGGACGCCACCCTTGCCAGTCGTAATGTCTTCGCATCGTTTCATACGGCCAGGAGACTTTTCAGAATCCTGCGTGGCTACCATGACTTATGGGAGCAGCTTTTGCTGGTACTTCAGGCCAGGCAACCTTTTCCTGCCCTTGCGGTCGATCGTCCTTGGTAGGACTGGGACCTTGCAGGCCGGTTGAGTCTGGAAAAGGCCTCTGGTAATCAAGTGTATCATCTTCTGATGAAAGATCATCAATGGTTGGCTGTTAAAGCTAATTCTGTATGGGGTTTGCGGAAATCTCAGTCATGGTGGAAGGGAACGGTGATGGAGGGCTGGTTGAATAAGACACCGTTTAAATGCAAGGTCTTTCTTTGGCGGGTGATGATTGGTGGTCTTCCTCTTGCCTCGGCCCTCTCCAAGCGTCGAATCTCGAATGGAAATTGTTTCTTCTGTACCACTACTGTGGAATCAGCCCGGAATCGATTTATTTCTTACCCGCTGGCCAAGAGGATCTGGTCGCTCTTGTCACAGGTTTGGCATACAGTGGTGGGGTCCTCGCTCACCCCGTTCGATTGGGTTTTTGTGCGACCAAAATACCCCACACCGCCACAGTTGCATATGAAGATCTTGTTTCACTTCTTCAGATTCTGGGGATGCTGGCACAATTGGACCACTCGGAATGCCTTTCTTTTTGATTCCGCCTCTAATGTATCGAAATACATTGCCCGGCTTAAAGGTCTCTTGCATTGGCAGATAGATCTCATTCGACACTCGGACTTGCTCCCTCGGGAGGACTTGCTTACCTGGCATATGGCAATTTCCTCTACGTCTTTGCCATCGCTTGTGTAACTTTTGTGTGGCTTAGTACTGGGATCTTACACGTCGGCTTAGAGCCCTCGTGTATCCTGTAATCATGAAAACTTGTACTCTTTTTTCGTAATTAATACAATTACCTTTTACGAAAAAAGAGAGAGAGAGAGAGAGTATGCGTGCGTGTGCATGTGCGAGTGCTTGGTTGGTCAAAATGACCTTTGAAAATATTTCCATTCATTCAATCGAAATCCTTCGTGAACAAAAGAGAGAGAGGGGCATTGTACATGTAAGTAATTTGCAATCCAATAACCCTCGTGGAAACAAGAAAGAATGAATCAGATTATGATATTCCAAATGGGGAACACAAATGTTGTAGTTTGAAGTTCTTCTCATTAGTTAAATATTTTCTAATGCTCATCCACATAATTTGCAAGGACATCATAGCTATTGAGGCTGCAGCAAAACCAATCCATATAGTGTTAAATGCAGACTGAACATAGCTGCAGTGATTTGCTGTCAAGTCTTGGAAAGCCACTTTCATGAAAGTGCATGTCATTATATCAAACAGAGAAGGCAGGATGTTAGAGACATCTTTGGCAGCAGCAACTGATAAAATGAACTGGGAGTAGTAGGTTTTTGGTATTGGAGTGTTTTGCTCAAAGCAATGTTTTACAATGTCTTCAGGACATCTGTATTGAGCATAATCCTGTAAATAAGATTTCAAGTTCAAATTGTTCAGCAACCTTATGTGGAGATTGAAAAATGAGTGATGCTGATCCTTTGAAAAAAAATCTCCGTTATCAATTAACATTTAAAACAATGAGACTTTAATTAAAATATATATAGTAGTGAAAACAATGAAAACTTGCACAGATGAAGTGAGGTTGGAATAAAAGGACAAAGAAATTACATAGTGTGGTATTTAAATGATATACCTATTCCTTAACAAAGTATGATCTAGGCCATAGCTGGAAACTTGGGAGATTCAGGTTATTTGCGTTACATATTAGTGTATTCTGTTTGGTATGTAGAGTGCAAGGCACTAAATGCATATTTGTTTACCTTGAATGGAATGCTTTTATGCTTAAGATGTGTCACTAGTATGGATCTCTTGGGAAGGCCATAAGTGTAAGTCTTTGTCAAGCAACATGGGTGGCTATGGGGATAATTCTTCTAAAGCAGCCATGGCTATTGGCATAAGTTGTGTAAAGCAGCATGGATCTCTTGGGATGTCTACGGGCATCAGTCTTGTGAAGCAACCATTATAGATGACTAAGGCTTCTAAAGGAGAACAGTGTTTGTGAAAGCATTATAGTGTGGCATGTGGATTCATGCTTGGTATTCTCTTTGGTTCTTGAAGAAAAACCAAGAAATGTAAGTCACATGGATGTGGCACTTTTGTCATATTAGGTATCTTTGCTTGTGGATTTATTATTATGCATTTTGGAATGCACTTGAGTATATTGCTTTTATTTGTGTTGTTGCTAAACGCATGTTTGTACAAAATATGGCTTATGCTCATCATGGTTAATGCAGCATATCCCTCTATATTTTGATGGTCAATTGGTTCATGTGGTCCCATGGAGGCCCGTGGATGAATCTCAAGATGTTCTTAGATAGGCGTGTCCATGGTTAATTTCCCTTTCCATCTTTGAGAGCTCCTTCCTTTGGTTTTGAGATCTCTTGGTCAAGTTTTGGTGGAACCTCATTTGGCTTCCCATAATAGAAATAGAGCTTGCATGCTTTGGGATGCTAGAAAACCTCAGCTCAATAAAACTTGTTTTGAGGCATCGGGGTTGCATGTGTTGGTTTTTGAGCTGATGTGCTGAACTTTTGCATGACACTATTTTAGATGTGGTCAATTGGGCCATATATTTTTTGAATCTGATTGTACTCTTGAGGTTTTGCACTATTCTTTGGATCTTGAGGTGGATATGTAGGAGCGTGAACCCTCGGATGTGTTTCAATAGCACAACGTTTCTCCCTAGAGGTCTGCATGGAAATGCAAATAAAGATTTGCTCAAGTGGGAATTAAGGGCAAGCCGTGTCTTACTTGTCTAAGAGAACAAACATCTAAGGATGCTTCTAGGGTAATTGCGGCTAAACACCATGCTTGATTGGAATCCCTCGATTCTTGCACATCTAGCTTTTGATACTATCACTCAGACTAAAAAATGCAAGGGTAAGGGGTTTTACTCTAAACCTCAATCGTCTTGTGTGCCTGCAGCTAGACTAGGTAATAAAGGTGCCTTTGATTCTACTTTGAGGTTTGATTGTCATGGGAGGCTGTTGCCCTCTTGGAATGTGTTTTGTAAATAGCAACAGTTCTCTCCTTGTGCATTGATTAGTTTGTAAAGGTTGGATCTTGTGGATGTGATTTGTAGTGAAAGGGAGTGATTTAGTACTTCCTCTTTTTTGTTCATCATGAGACTTGCCTTATGAAATGCTAAAGGGGTTTTATCGGGCAGCAAGCAGTATAGGCTGTGGAGGACTATTTTTGCTAGTAATTGGGATGGTTTTTGTGTAGTGGAGCATAAGCAGCACTTGTTGGCTGGTTCACCTATGCTTATAAGGTTTATACAATGTTTTTTAGCGTCTGGGTTCCTCACAAATCTGGTGTTATGTCAGCTGTTTGATCTTCATTATGGTAGGTGTGTATGCTCCTAATACAATCCAAAATCGTCGTCAACTTTGGGAAGATTTGTAGTACCCTTGTTAGCTGGGTGATTTTAATGTTTGTGTGTCTAAGGACCATGTCAAGTGGCAACTTTGCCTCACTCCATTATGGATGGTCCTAAGCGTCAGGCATGGGATGCTTTGGCTGCCTTGTCATTGAAACAAGACATGCCGTCTTGGCTCCATCCTTCTCAGTCTAGATTTATATAGTGATATCTTTAGCATTTGGATACTTGGGCTAGACTTAGTAAATGTATATTTACTAAGGTGATTCCTTTTTTCTAGCAATGATTGACATATGGGATGTGGGTGGAGAGACAACTTGTCCTTTTTTATCATTATCCCTTGGTTTTGGAAATGACTTATCCACTAGTGCATGCCTTCAAGGCTTTGCTTGCTCACTTGCCTTTGCATTTTAATTTGCCTTTTTTGCTGCACGATTAGTTTTTGGAATGCATACAACAATTGATTGTTTCGTTTAGTACATAGGTTTTGTCCGGAGGTATCAATGCATGGTCCTAAGGATGATACACATGCTTTGAACCAACAATATGGTATTTAGCATGCATTTGCAATATTTATTGGAATGTTCAGTGTCTACGCAACAGGCAAGGGATACCTTTCATGATTTGGTCACGTGTTTTGAATGTTTGAAATGCAGAGTCCAAGATCTTTAAGATAAGGAATATGATAAATATAAATTAATGGCCCATCAAGATGCTTTGCATGATAATAACTGTCATCATGAGGATGTGAAATTTTCTTGCTTTGCTTAGCATTTGATTAAAAGTTAATCAAATGTATAAACGTGACTTGCACATATGAGGTGTAAGTTAATTATTTCATAGTGTGGAACCTAGGACTCCAAAATATCAATTGATGCCAAAACAAAGTTGTAATAAGTTATGTGTGACAAGTACTAGGTGGTACCTGATGTCAAATTTTGGCCTAGACCAATTTATTGGCCACTAATGTCAGTAGGGTAATATTAGAGACTATGCATTTATTAATTAATTAATGCGTTCTAAGGGCTAATAACTGCTCATAGATACTTGGAAGACAAATTGGCCTAGTCAATTTAATTAGTAGTTGGTGAAATTAATTTTTTGAGCACTAGAATAATTATTAAATTATTGTTTAAAATTAAGACTGTAAAGATTAATTTAATAAGCTAGATAATGCTGAAAAATGGGATTAGAAGGCTATTACTTAGCAAACCTTGCCCATGTAAGTGGGAGAAACGTTTTTGAAGGCTAGTGGAAGTTTATTCTAGCCATTATGAGAGAGAAGGAGGCTATTAGAGAGCAAGGAGATACTCCCGATGTGATTTGGAGCCCCCAAGGACCAGCCCTACAGTAAGCAACAAAGTTGGGAGCCCTCCAGGTGCAGGTGGTAGTAGGCCAAGGTCCTTCTGGTTGAGGTAATAGCATATAGAGGGACAACATCCTTTTTGGTGGTCCTAAGCTGTAGGTGATAGCTTTCATACTGTTTGACCAAGATAGTAATAGTTTTTCAACATTTCTCATGATGAAACTTTGAAAATTTTCTCTCTACAACATTCTCTCTCATCCTACAACCATCTCTCAAGTTATCTCAAAAAACATCAACCATCTAAGTCATCAGAGGTGGAGATACTGGAAAATCTCTTTGATAAACCCTAATTTACAGATTAGAATTGAGGGCTTAGGACTTGGGATGCGTGCTCAGAATTGAGGGCTTAGGACTTGAATTTTAGTAGCTGGAATCAAAGAATTTTAGGGAGATTCAAGAGGCCAACTAGTCTATATCAGATTTGGGACTTAGTTTGTCTTTCAAGGAGCAGGGTGAAGGCCAATTCCCAAGCAAACCAAGGGTAAAATTGGCTTCAAGGCTTGCTGGCCAATTTTGATAGTAAAGAGGCGCTTAGATTAGCAGAGGAGATAAGAGGATCTCATTTACACTTCATCCATTTGCAATAAAAGTTAAAGAAATATCCCAAGGGGCGCCAATTTTGGGGTCAACCTAGTGTCCATTGTCCAAGACTAAAGTAGTAAGGGTGTATTTTTAGTTTATGTGAATTTTATATTTACTATAATTATTGATTAATCGGGTCATCACCACCCTCTTCGATGAGGAAGACTGGTTGCAATAATTGCAAGACTCATTATTTCTTTGCTTGACTATGCTAAAAATATGCTCAGGAGAATATTGTGCATTTCATGAATGAGCAGGGTGACATGGTTGTTGAGCCTGCATCTATAATTCAGGTGTGCCTTGAGTATTATGAATCTTTCTTGGGTGCACATGAAGTCCTTTCTAATGCTGTTCATTCTACCCATCAATAATGTATCAGATTTCATAGAGGTGGACATTATCGAGGCTGAAACACTCATTTATTGTATGGAGATTGATTTGCAAGTTTTGGGTTGGTAGGGAGTCCATGTTTCTAAAGGTGAAATTACATGATGCTTCGAATATCCAATTGGTGTGGATGTGGCTTCAATGCTTGATTGGGTGTTCTCTCGGATTCATGACAAGTTTACTTAGGGCCGGCCTGTTCATGTGTGGTTGAAAGTGGCTCAATCCATCATGATTAGTATGGTATCATATTTTTTGCCCTTTTGTGGACCAAGAAGTCTCTCTTGAAATTGGTACACCTCATCCACTTTATGTTGTGAAAACAAAAAGTGAATTAGTTGGGGTAGGGTGTGGATATCTTGGCACCATATTACTACTTCAAAACGGTTGGGAGGAGCTGCTTTGTTGGATGCCAATCTCCATATGATGGCTTTGAGAAGAATGATGCATTTGTAGGTTGTATGTGTGTAGAGTCATCCTTAGACTTACATTGCTAAATCTTTTATTGAGGAGACTGGTATCTCACATGGTCATATGATTATCAAGGCTTCTTGGTGGTATGTGCTGAATTCGACACGGTCTCTTTAAATTTGAGTCCTTTCTTCTTACTCATTTAATTGGTGCTTGGTAGGAGATTCCCCTCTTCATAGTTTAGCATCCTCATGATCTCCTGAGAAGGAGGTTAATTCATTGTAGGTGAAAGTACTAGCCACTTCCAAGTTGTTAGATTGGCTTAATAATGACTTACAATGGGATAAATTTAATCAAATGGCTAGGTGGGGGTTGTAGGAAATATGTGATGTTGTCATTGCTAGCTAGGCCCATCTTTATTGTTTTGGTTGCAGTTGCTAATACTTTTGGGTGCTTAGAGACTATTGACAAATTTGGTTGACCTTGCAGGAGCAGCTTTAGCAATGTACTCCATTGCCTACTTTTCAATCTTCTTCCCCTTGGTAGCATTGGAAGTTTGTGAAACCAGATGATTTCCAAACAAGATTAGCTAATTAGATCTACCATAAGATGGTAGAGGATAAGAGATGAACCACTGAGAAAGCCAATAAAGGATAGCATGTTTGGCATATGATGCATGGTCGCAAGATCTCCCAAGGTTGTTGTATCTTTTTGCACTATATGAGATGAGGCCCCGACTCATCTCTTCATCTCTTGCTTTGTTGCGAGACAGATTCGGAGCATTGTTTCCTATGTGTGGACCTCAATGACTCAGCAAAGTGAATACCCATGTATGCTTGGATCATAGGCAAGATGCCTTCTTTGTTGACTTTGTAGTTGAATCATGCCTGCGTCTCCTATTGTCTCAGATGAACAACTCTCTGGTATATCTAGCACACTTGTAATGCCTTCATTTTTTATTTGGCCTCCACTGTCTGTGGTCATATAGCCTATGTTCGAGGTTTAGTGTTATGGCACATCTCTTCCATGGTTCCAACGGACTTGATTCTCCCTAATGTGGCTGCTCCTTGGCTGTATATTGTTTGCTCCATTCTTGTTGTGCTACCCACATGATATTTGTGTGTTGTGTTTTTGAGGCATTTTGCCTTTACTTGTGCTGTGTTTTGGTGGCTTTTTGGCTTCACTTGTGATTGTTGGGATTTTCTTTTTTGTATAGATCATTTTAATAGCCATTGATATTAGTGGTGACATTAGGAACTAGGTATTAATTAATTAATTAGTACTAGTTCAGGGGCTAATAAATGCTCACGGTTGCTTGGATGACAAATTGACCCAACCAATTTAATTGTTAGCTAGTATAGTTAAAATTTTGAGCAAGTATTAATAATTAATGTAATTTTCAGAATTAATATTCTGAAAGTTAGTTTATATGGGCTGAAAATTGCTGAAAAATGCAGTTAGAAGGCTGCTACTTGGCCAAACCTTTCCATGCAAGAGGGGAAAGGACTGTTAGAGGCTGGTGGAACCTCATTCCATCATTGTGGAGGTTAGGAGAGGAGGAGAGGGAGCCATTGCTGCAATTTTCCAGCCATTGCTGATATGCCTAGCCATTAGAGGCTGCTAAACAGCTGCCCCAACTGATTAGCAGGCAATTGGAGGCAAGTGACAGCCCTTGCAGCTTGTCTACAAGTAGATGACAGAAAATTTGGGGCCCACAAGGGTAGGCACTTGCATGTGGAGCTCTTGTTGATGGTGGGCTGCAATCAATCAACCATTTATAGTAAGGCAATATTAAATTTCAGCCAAATTTGGTGATGATACTTTGAAATTTCTCTCTCTCTAGCTTCCTCTCTATTCTTTTAGTCAATTCACAACTTCCCTTGAGAGATCTCAGCCAAATGCAGTCCTAGGAGGGTGCAATCGAAGAATCTTTGCCACCTTGGCCAATCCCCATGCAAACCAAGGAGAAAATTGGTTTGAAGACTTGCTTGTCGCTATGGATAGCAAGATGTATTGAAGATTGAAGGAGATCACACTGGATTTGAGTGTACTTCAACCTTTAGTAATACAAGTTAAAGAAATACCACAAGGGTTGCTAGTTTTGGGGCCAATCGGGTGTCCAATGTCCAAGATTAAGTGGTAACATTTGTATTTTTCATTCATGTGAATTTTATGCTTGCTGTAATTAGTGCTTAATCAAGCTTGATTAGGTTATTTACCACCCTTGTAGAGAAGTAAGGCTGGTTCCAGCCGGTCTTTGATTGTGCTTGGTTGGCTAGAAGGCATGATGCAAATACTTCTATACATTGATTCAAACTTGTTCATGAAAAAAAAAGAAGAACACCTTAGATTTCTGCTGTGTCATTCAGCACAATGCTATGTCAGCAATGCCACATCACCCTTGTCATATCCTCAAGTCAAAAGTTGTCTTTACAGTCAAATGAAACATATTTGGACGCTCTTTCCTGCCATGCAGTTTTATCCCTAAAGTATCATCTGGAAGGAACTTCCCTAGTTTCACTCAATCCACACTGTACATTTATGCTTATATGTCTCTGAGTCTCCTCATGATCCCCACATCTAGCACAAAGAATAGGGTCCCTACTATAGCCAAGCCATGTACCAACTGCTAAACTTGTGTGTGCTAGTAACCAAAAAAAGAGTGAAATCTTTCTTGGTCTAAACTCCTATGTGGTAAACTCTTGTGTGCTAGTAATCAAAGAAAGAGTGAAAATTTTCTTGTCCTAAAGCTGTCCTCCAATCTCCTCTAGAAGTTTGCTAGGAAAGGCTATGACATACCCTGGATAGTCTAGTGCTTAGCTACAGCTGACACTACTCTGGTTCTGTTCATCTGTATTCTCCTCCCCAACCTAGTGGTATAGCCAAAGAAGGGGACATCTTGAGGCATCTTTGCAAACGGATCTCTCCACACCCACTCCCCAAGATCCCACTAAAGCCTCTAGAGCGGCCTCCTCCTATACGCCCAGTGTCTCCATCCATCTTCCATACAAGTTTGAGGGCTTGGGTCTAAGTACCAAGTCCTATCACAATGAGCCACAACTCTAAACACACTCTCCACTAGTGGCCACCACTACAAGAAGGATCTCTCCTCTATTAAAAAGCCCTATCCATGTTTGATCTGTCACTGTGTCATTTCTCCATTGAAGGGGTACACCTCCCTAATGCTTTCCATTATGAATTTGATCCCCCTAATACCTTGAAGTCTTTGTCTTTGTATGTGGGCCGACAGCTCCTGAAAAGGCAAACCACTCCCCCGTTGTAGAAGCTACCTGTGCTGAGAACCTCCCCCGAGATAGTAGGGTCCTCTCTCCAATGGTGTGACCTCTCTCTCTTGAGTAGTTGATTAAAAAGAGATGGCTGCCTTAACTTCTCTTCAACACTTGCTGAGTCAATCTGATGAAGTCTTGTTGTATATATCGATCTCCATGCTCGTATAATAGATGCAGCAAATCCGACCTCAAAACTATTCCCAAGCCTTGTAGCTTGGATATGCTAAAATAGCCAATGTGTGCTAGGCTGCCACAACCCTCTATGAGTGGGAACAATGGTTTCTAATCTCCATAATAGTAGCTTCTTCCATGGCTCCTCCCCTAGAAGAAGGCCCCTCACAATGAACTTTACCATCAATGCTTTACTTTGACTATTTGGGTCAATAACCCCCAAATCACTCCTAGATCTAGGTTGGATGATAACATCCCAAGCTACCTTAGCACTCAGAGTACTGCCATCTCCACCTAACCAAATGAAATTCTTGATGAGTTGCTTCACTTGGCCAATGCAAGTCCTAGAGAAGGTCCAACAAGAAGTTATGTAGCACATGGTGGCTAACAGAACCTAATTTGCAACTACCACCTTGTCTACTAGTGATAGTCTTGATGTGCTCCAGTATAGTAGCTTTTGTCTTATGCTAAGTAATAAGGGTGAGCTGCTGCTCTGAAGAAATATCAATGCCCATATGGCAAACAAGGTATCTCACAAAAGTGCCACAAGGTTGAAGGGGAGCTACAAGCTCTACCCCGAGACCTACGGACCACTTATTGCTCAAGTGTTTCGAACCAAGCGGCCATGGCTACCTCTCACATAGCCGACGCGCAATGCCTACCTTACGGGTGTAGTGAGCTTACCTTGATGCTCGATCGAGTACCCTCCTCTTTCTTGCACACCGGTAGCTCCATGATCGCAAGCTCAAGCAACCTCAATTCCTCTCCCATGAGCTTCATCCTCCATAGCCACGCGTGAGACGAGAAGAGAAGAGAGGAGGGGAAGATGAAGAGAGAAGATGGAGAGCTTCTTCTCCAAGATCCCTCACTCTCACACAATCACTCCCTCACTCCCTCATACTCTCTCAAGCACAAGCAAGAAGGCAAGAAACAAGAGAAGAAGAAGAAGAAGCTTTGGCCACACACAAGAATGATCTTCTCATTCACTTTTTGAACTTTATATACAAAACCCTAAATTCCTTTTGGGCGGTCATCTCCTTTTCCCCTTTTTTACATGGCCGGCCGTAGCCTAGGCCATTTTTTCCATTGTCCTTATATCTTCCTAGCTTCTTTTTCACTGCCCGTCTACATTTACAAATTGCACGGGTGAGAGCCCGACGCTCTTTACAAGATTTCAGGGTGCGCCTTTTTATTTTAAAATGCGCCTTTTCCCTTTTGCATTTGCCTCGGACTTTTTAAGGTTGCCCTTGCGCTTTTGGCATTTTCTCCTCTTCTTTCTTCAGTCGAGCTACCTTTTTTTCGCCTTTGCCCTGCGTCTTTTTTATTTCCTTTTGCTTTCTTCGTGTTGGGGTTAACAAAGGTACCCAAGTGAAACTCTCATGTGGTTTCTAGTATATCTACCGAGTATCACAAACCCAAAATCCATAAGATTTGTGCTAGTTAATAAGATCTCCTGAGGCTCTGTAGAAGACATCCATTGCAGCTACAAAGGCCCTAAAATTCTCCTCATCCCCATCCAGGTAAACAAATATGTCATCTGCAAACTCTACATCTAGCAACTCAAACTGTGGAATGGGAAGTCTAATACCTCAAATACCTGTATTCTTATTCCTCAAGGAGGAGCTCATAGCCTTTGCAAAAATAAGGAAAGGAGAGGTGCAAGGGGCCGTCCCTGTCTGAGTAACCTTTGAATACTAAATTTGGCACCTTTGGTCCCACCAATAAGGACCTAGCTGATGAATATAGAGCCGATGCACCTCTGATCTACTGCTCTAGGAAACCCATTCTCAACATGGTGCCCTCTAGAAATTCCCAATCAACTTTATCTTAGGCCTTCTCAAAATTGAGAAGCAAAACAATGAAAATTTGTCCCCTGGATTGTGCAAGAGCTATTGATTCCTAGAAGGTAAAAATATTGTCAAGGATGTTGCACGCCTGAACAAAACCAATTTGGGTAGGGTGAATGAGGTTTGGCATCAAGAGAGATAGTTTGAGGCTGATCAATTTGGCTAGGATTTTTAATGTTATTCCAAGCATAGTGATTGGTCTCCACTAGGTGATATCCAGTCTATCTCTGCTACCCTTTGAGATGAGGTGAATCAATCCCTCTAACATCCTTTTCGGCACATCTCTTGAAATGCTGCTAAAAGTCTTGTTCTGATCACGTCCCAACCCCTGGGCACTTCCTTGATGGTTGTGCTAACAAGGCCTCGGCAATCTCCTCCTCTAAAACTAGGGCCATCAAATGTATCCTTATGCTCTCTATGACCACTCTCTCGATACTTTTCCACAAAATTTCTCTATCCCTCTCCAATCTTGGAGGCCTCGTCGTCTTGCCCAACAAAGCACTGTAATAATCTGTGGCCACTTGATCAACCTCCAATGGCCCTTGGGCAAGGGATCCATCTGCTCTTCCGAGTCACCTAACATCCTGTCTAGAGTGTCTAGGACCTGTGGTGTGAACAAATTCTTTGTTCACCCTATCTCCTGCATGTGTCCAGAAAGAGGCCCTCTCATGGTACTTATACTTTGATCTAGCCTCCTTTATAGCATCTATTTCCGCTCTGGATGCATACATCCTCTCTGCCACCCACCTACATCTTGGTTGTCTTTCCTCTCCCTTTGAAGTGCTGCCAATGAGGCTCTAGCAGCCCTCTCTTTCTCTAAGAGATCTTTCCTCTTGCTCCTAGCCTTCTCTTCAAGAAAGGAGCTCAGCTCTTGCAAACTCTCATCCAAGTCCCCAGCTGCCCTGCCCACTGAAAATGACTCGGCCCTCCAAATCCTGGTAATATCCTCCCTCAATTCCTTGTCATAATACGAGTGTAAAAGAATTCTAATGCTGGTACTTGTGCTTGTGGCTTTCTCCATAAGAACCAACTGTACTGGTGCGTGATTTGATAAAGTGGTTCTGGAACAATACTGACTAGACTCCCCTTGTCACAAGCCTAGTCATGTATATGAAATTTGTCCCAACTAGGAGAAGATCCTAGCATCAATTGTCCTATCTCTTTTGGAGAACTGCAAGGAACCTATAGATCTGCCAAACTCTGCCATGAACCAAGGGTCCTGTCCTTTGATATAAAAAATAAAATCCTCCCAAGCTGCCTGCTCTCCACCTCTGATTGTATCTATGCATCTGCCTTTGTATCCTCCAAGGCTTTGACCATATTAAAATCCCCAACTACAATCCAGTGGTCAACATGAGGTAGAGACTGAGTTAAGTGTAGTCCAAAAAAATATTCTCTCCCTCTAGCAATTAGGGCCGTATATGACCAGTAAGCCTATTAATGCCTCCTCTGCTCACACAAATACCCAGAGTGCTCTGCTTGCTAGAAGGATGCCCCAATCTTGTACTGCATGAAGCCAATACTTACCAACACAAAGGCATATACCTCCTTGTATCTCTGAGGCTCCTACAGTGGACACCCAATACGTGAAACTTCGTCCAGGAAACAACTTCCCACTACACTAGGAGATTCTCTCTTCCGAGAGGTGATGCTCCTGTAGCATAAGAAAATCCACTAATCCTCCAACTAGTGCTCTACGGAGATCATGTCTCATGAGGCTCTGTCCTTGGTGGAAAAGTCTTCCACCAAAGCCTCAAATGTTCCATGAGAGAATCCTCATGGAGATCATCTAAGTCTCTCAGACTGGCGCGGCTTAATGGACTGTGTGTGTGTCTTTTGCCACCCAGTGTATACTCTATCCTATCTCATCGCTGCAATTTCTGTAGCCTCCTCTGAAGAGAAGGGAACTCAATGGAGTCTAAAGAATCATCTAAATCTGTGTCAAACTCCTCCTTGCTACCTCCCTCCTTCTAACGAGTAATTGAATCCACCTCTCTGTCCGTGGGAATCCCTCCCTCTTGCTGAGTATTAGGGACCTGAGAAACAAACTGCTCAGTGGAGGCCTCAACTATGGGATTCATCTCAGGTATTCTAGGTGCATCCATCATTGCCTCACAAGGCTGGGGGTTGTGAGCTAGCTGCTCCATCCCACATGGGAAAGTCACTGCAACTCTAGCTGTTGGTGCTACGGTAGGTGGCTAAGCCTCTGTCACTTGTGGCATGAGAGAGGGAACCTCAAGTATAGTCATCTCTGCTGCCTCAGGTGGTGCAATTAGATTCTTGTGTGAAGTAGGCTTGGGATCCCTAACAACTATCCATCGTCTCTCAGCCGATTGCTCTCATCCATGTCTCTCTCCCTGTCTCTGTCTCTGTTCTCTCTTTTCTAGCGGTTCGTCTCCTCTACCACTCTCTCCTACTCTTGTGAGGCAAGGGCCCTTCCCCTTCATCCTGAAAGGAGTCTTGGCGAGGCCTAGTATTCTGTCTCCTTTGCTCCATCCGAGGGCAATTTGCTGCAAGGTGGCCTACCATCTTGCAAGCAAGGCACTGTCCTGGGAGAGTAGTGTAATATATCATCCGAATTATACACCCACCGTGCATTGATGGAATCTTGATGGCTCGAGGAAGGGATCCCAATGCTGAAGTAGGGTACATAACTCTAACTGATGAGTGCTGAGGTGATCCCTCCTCCACCGCATCTACAAAGGTATTGTCTCACTGAATGATTCTCCCAAAAGCTCTGCCAATTTGGGCTATACAAGGCAAAAAATACTCATTGAGGCCAAGAAGGTGTACCATGATAGTCGTGCCATCTCTGGGTATGGAATAATCCTTGCCCTCAATCCATCTATTGAAGAAGGCAACTCCAGTTTGGACATCTAATGGGCTAGTGGCCAACACTGCTTTAGACTACTCTAGTGTGCTAAAGCTGACCCTAAAGCTTCCTTTCCCCAATGGGGCCTCTATCATGTCTTTCAATGTGTGCATCAGTCATCAGTCACCTATCAATCAGCACACCAGAGATGATGCCTCCAAGGCCACCACTCTATCTCTAATGTTGAGCCCTGCCTTAGGATTGAACCTGGTCTGTGGGATAATATTGGCCATGGGAGCTATGGGGGCTGCACTGGAGTCCCCAAAGGTGGAGGATAGACCAGCTATTGTCTCATGTTTCTCCTTCTGGCTGCTGTGCTGGATCTTGTGATGCTGAATTTTCAATGCTCTGCTGATCCTATGGTAACTTTAGGGAATGAGTGATGAGGAGAGGGCAGCCATTGCTTGGAACAGTGCTGCTAGGGCAGGGGGAGTTGAGGCCATGGTTTCAGAGAATTCTGTCTACCCTCTTCACTCAACAAGGAAACAGGCCCTCAGCTTAGCAAGCCCCCTGCTTCTAACAAGCAGCCCCTCTGCTTCTATGCAAACATGATAAATACCACAAGGGGTGCCAAGCTTGGGGCCAAAGAGTGTCATCATGACAGTGTGGGAGCACTCTAGCTCCCTGTTAGTGAGTATTTTGTTTGCTGAATTCTGAGTTTAGTTAATTGTGTTTGCAATTTTGGGTTTCTACTGTTCTTTGGTACCATCAAACACAGGTTTCACTCCCCCTGCCTGTTGTTGCCCTAAAGCTCACACTTTACGGGAATGTGGGCATGCTCATTGAGAGCAGTGAATGGGAAAGGATTCTTGCTCAAGGTACACAAATTGCTGATTTATTGCTGGTTTTTGTTCCAAGCTAGGATTTATTCGGGACTACTGATACAAATACCAACTTTGGCAATCACAGGTAGCTCCTCTTAACAGATTAGCCTGCAAACTCTAGAAACACAGTAAACCAGCCACTAATTTGGCCCTGAATCTAAAAGGCAGCCCCTCTAAAACTCATCCAGCTTTTTCCACTTGGCTGTCCTTTGGCTCTTGACTTTGTCTGTTGATCCTCTCATAATCAAGGGCTTTGCACATGACAAAACTGTCCAGAAGCTCTCAAAAGATGAGAACACTGAGAATGAAGGAGAAACTCAGCTTTTTACTGGTCCAAACAACCTGGATATCATCAAAGAAAGAAGCACATTTCCAAATAAGGTTATAAATACAAAAATGATGCTGGTTCTAGTGCTTTATTGCTGCCCTGCTGATCCTACATATTCCTACTGTTGAAAATCCTGCTGTTCCAGCAACCCAAGATGCTGGCCTTACATACTTGAAGCTGAACTTTAGTTAGAGAAAATTGGTGGAAAGTGTCCTTGATTGCATTTAGATAGGATCCAAAAGCATGCATAACACCAAATACATGTGACTAAATGACCCTTGCAACAGTTGCAATTGTTGTTACTATTGAGAAACCACTTCTGCAGTTTCCACACTTCATTTAAGGTTTTGCACTGAAAGGGCTGGTACCACATTTTGGTACAACAGTTGCAATTGTTGTTACTATTGAGAAACCACTTCTGCAGTTTCCACACTTCATTTAAGGTTTTGCACTGAAAGGGCTGGTACCACATTTTGGTCACTTTTTAAGTGGGCACCCAAACAGTGGTGCACCACCCTAGACAGCTTATGCCTATAGATAGGCTGGCACTTCATTCATTTATCACCACCCACTTCAGTCATTCTTCACCCCTCTTCATCTAATAACTAGCGACTTCTCTTCTCCACCTAGTGACTTCAGTCTGCTTGCGTTCGGGTCTTCTCCACATCTAGCGTCATCATCTAGCACCTTGCGTCAGCATCTAGGCTGCTCTCCCTATGTTTGACAGCTCCGACACACTCTAGGATTTGTGTTTGCTGCCCAAGCCATCTCCTTGGCATTTGAGAACTATGGTTCACTCCCTCGATAGCTGGTGATCATCTTCCTCATCTTTGACAACATCACAAGACCATGGTACACTTCCTCCACAGCTGTGCTTCTCCTTCCAGTGATTACTTTGATAGCCCACTGCCCAGAGGACCGCGTTTCACTCCCTTCACTATGTAGACTCCCTATAGATGCTGCCGTCTGATTCAAATAGGACAGCGCAGTCATCTTCTAAGCTTCAACTCCACTATATCAGCTTTTCTTCTCATAGCATGATTCAGTGCATTATCATTGTGTTCTTGTGTTTTTGAGTTTCTCCTCTCTTTCAGTGTTTGCCATAGAGAAGCCTAAGGATGTCAGTCTTCATGTGGTGCTGAGAACAATGGGGATGAAGATGATGAAGCATCCCTATTGGAAGAGCAAGGATAGAAGACACAGCCAAGATAGCATATGAAGAGATGTTGCATGATCCGTCACAAGAGGGGAAGCCTCCATGTTGGTAGAAGAGAAAAACTCCAAGTAGATGGAACTATGAAAGGAATGATGCGCATCTTATCTCTCTAGCTCAGGAAGGATTGGTGCAAGCCTGCATGTTAACCCTACAGTGAGATACATAACCTTGCAAAAGAGATCAAAATCTGCAAATGCAGAGGTGAGTAGTGAGATGCTCCAAAACAAAAAAAAAAACTGAAAATAAAGAAACCAAAGCTAATTGAAAGTGCAATGCAATGAGTATGTATGTATGCAACGGAAGTCTAAAAAGAGAGAAGCTAAGTGTGTGGCCACCATCACCTATGGCAAGGCAAGGAAGTGGTCCTAGAAGGTGTAGTAAATGTCATAGAATGGATGCGTAAAGTGCAATAGGTGGGCCACTAGCAAACCAATTAGCTGAGCCTTTAGGAGTAGTGAAGGATATAGGCTGTTGAGGCTATCCATGTACCACATGTCCTGTTGCTACTGGGGCAGATGGAGCAGATGGTGCAATAGCGGGAGACGTAGCCCCATCGAACTAGCTAACTAGAGTGGAGGCAGTTGTAGCAATTTGCTGTGGTTTTCTAGGAGGAAGACCTTGAGTCTTGGTACGACACTCCTCATCCACATGGCCCAACCTCTAAAATGTGTGCAAAACCTATTTTGCTTAGGAATTTGTTGCTAAAGGAGTTGTGTTTCTTTGGTTCTGTCAGAGGAAGTGGTGTCACCCTTGTTCTTGCTTGCCTTCGCATTTTGTGAGTTCTTGCCACTAGTGGTTTTACCTCCCGAAGAAAAGGCAACCAAACTCTCGCCCCTTTGAATGGATGTGTGT
This sequence comes from Lygodium microphyllum, assembly GCF_053477565.2. Lineage (NCBI taxonomy): Eukaryota > Viridiplantae > Streptophyta > Polypodiopsida > Schizaeales > Lygodiaceae > Lygodium > Lygodium microphyllum. Next base: position 140,306,721 of record NC_141145.1, read on the forward strand.
GGAGGACTTCTTGTGGACTTATCATGCAGCCTTGCATAATGCAAGAATTTACACTCAATATAATGTGCTGGATAAAATGAAAGTACTTATTGGGCAACTTGTTCAAGAAGAACATGACTTGATCATCATCTAACTTCAGGGAGCTAGTAGTGGCAAATTTGGCTAGTAAACACCGATACTCAGCCAACTTGACTTTCAAATCATCCCCCTCCTTAATGGAAAACTCTTGTGAAGCTTAAAATCGAGATTGATATGTCGAGTGCGATCTCGTGACGCAGAGCGGTCAATGAGATGACTCCAACACTCAGACGCAAGGGAATATTGTAATTGAGTGTGGAACTCAAGAAGCAATCCTTGCATTAACTCACATTGGCTATGGCATTGCGGGTTCTCCATTGATGGATGCAATTAGGGTGACCTAATTGAGGGTTCGGCATAGGCTTCGTCCAATGATGAGGTCCCAAAGTCCCTTAGATTCAAGCACTTGTTACATGAAGTTCAACCAAGTAGTGAAATTCGACTTGTTAAAATGTGTCTTGTTCGTGAAGGCATTCTTGGCCATTGCAATAGGAGTAGTAGTGCTAGGAGATAGAGGTGTGTAATGGGGGTCCCAAAGTGCCCACCATGCATACGAGAAGTGAACATAGTGAATCCAAATGTGGGCAACAAGTGCGGACTGGGTATGGGTATGGTAATCACTTGTGGAGCCCAAGGTGGAGGGATAGGGACACAGGGAGTGGAGGATGGATAGCCTTGTGTCTCAAAGTTCATGTGGGGAGGAGGTGAGTGTCCGAGGGTAGTGAGAGGGATGCCCATCACAGCTGTCCCAGAATGAAAGGATGTGGTAAAGTGGGGGTATGTGAAAGGTACAGTGTTAAAGGATAGGTTGCATTCCCCCTAATGATGTACCAAGAGGTGGAGTGATTGGAGGGTAGGTAGATGGTGGATGGAGAAAGAGAAAGTGTTAGGAGCGGAGATGGAAGATCCAACCCCTAGTGTGCTTTGAGCAGAAGTGGATTATAATCCAAGATTTTGGAATGAAGATGTGAGTAGATTAGAATGTGGAGAAGATAGTGGTGGGATGGCCTCCCAAGCGCAGTGACCATCGGTCAGAGTGCGGAAGTTGAGGAAAACACCAAATGCTGATCATCGGAGGGTTAGATGACTGAGATGATAGTAGTGAAGGTGCTGGAGTAGAGGGTAGCAATAGGAAGTTGGAAACGCAGTTGTAGGATGGCTGCCCTTGTCCACATTTGGATCCGCTATGCCCACATTTGGCCCCATTAGGAAGCTACAACTGCACGAAGGAAGAGGCAATTTGTGGGCTGGTGATGATAGATGGACCAAATGTAACAAAGGAGTGAAAACTTGCACTAAAGGGATGATGGTGAATGACGGGCAGTGTGTCTATTTATAGATGTTAAAGGGAGCCCCAAAAATTAGGGTTTTGGGGGACCACTGAAACTCTTTGGAACCGCACACCATATTTGCGTTTTTCATTAATTAAGTGTGTTTTGGGGCTGTTAGAAAATGCTAATTATCTCTGCTGTAAAGTGTATTTCAGCTCAACAGGCTTAGTATGAGCCTCACCTTTACCCACCCTCGACTTCTTAGGCTCAAGAGGCCACCTCTTGGAGTTCTTCAACATCTTTGACACCCCAAATACCTTCTTCGGCAAGCACAATGATTGATGACACTTCCTTCGTCATCAAATGATTCAGAGCCCATGATCCATGAAGTTTTAGATTCCCTTTCTCTCATAGAGGGGGATTCAAAGAGGGATGTACTCTCTTTGCCCTTAGAGGGGGCTCCTACTTGTTCTTCGGCTTTAGAGAGGGCCCCTACATCTTCACCCTTAGAGAGGGCACCTACTCATTATGAAGTTTTTTATCCACCATTTACTTTTTGGAGATGGATGTCTTCAAGCAATCATTTCTCCTATTGATATCCTAGGATCTTCGGAGACCACCTAGATCCGGGCCTTGGAGGTTCAGCCACGACTTGTGATGAGGCCTTTGAATTCCTTCTAGCATGGAGTTATGGAGCTAGTGGCTTCTCTCTTGAGGTGGAGTCAAGTTCTACAGTTCATTCCATCTACTGTTCCTTACTTTAGGTTGCCTTTTAGGTGGAAATCTTGGATCTCCAAGATCATCTACATCTTCTTCATATCTCTCTTTGCTCCTCTTTTTTCATCTCTTTTTGGACCTGAGAGAGGGTGTTGAGAAACCACTTCTTTAGTTTCCACACTTCATTTAGGATTTTGCACTAACAGCCCCAAAAAGGGCCGGTGTCCACATTTTGGTCACTATCAGTGGGCGCCTACATCATGGTGCACTACCCTAGACAGCTTATGCCTAAAAATAGGTTAGTACTTCATTCATTATTCACCACCTACTTCAATCTCACCCTTGTTCGTATGATAGCTAGCAACTTCTCTTCTCTGTTTGATAGCTCTGACACACTCTGGGATTTGTGTTTGCTGCCCAGGTCATCTCCCTGGCATCTAAGGACTGCAATTCGCTCCCTCAACAATTGGTGATCATCTTCCTTATCTTCGACAGTTTCAAAGGATTGTGGTTAGCTCTGTTAATAGCTGTCCTTCTCCTTCCAGTGATTACTGCGATAGCCCATTGCTCGAAGGACTACGTTTTGCTCCCTTCACTGTGCAGATTCACTACAAGTGCTATCGCCGATTCAAACAGGACAATGCAATCATCTTTTGAGCTTCAACTCTACTATATCAGTTTTTTTTCTCATAACATGATATCGTCCTGTTCTTGTGTTTCTGAGTTTCTTTTCTCTCTCAGTGTTTACTATACACACTCTATGTTTCTCTCCACAAACCCTACTATCTCTCTAGTCTCTTGGTCATTTTTTGACAGTTACCATAAGCATGCATTACTAACTACAATTACATATGCAATAGTCAGAGCCATGATAATCAAACCGTACACTTTTGCAAGAAGCCAAGTAACTAGTACATTGATCATAGAAATCCCAATGTAGATATACTATCAGTAAATAGTATCTTGGGTGAGACATAACGTGTCACCAAGCAATCTTTAGATATGTGATTCCGTCCATCCTGAGGGAGGTGAGGTGCTTTCCCCCTCATGATCATTAGATAATGCTCCATATTTATGCTTTGTTGAGTCTGAGTGAGCCATAACCAAGTCGGCTCTGGCTAAAAGGCCTCAACTACAGCTGCAACAATCAAGATGAGTTTGCTAAGTCACCCTCCTCTGTCCGCTTTGCATCCATTGGTGAATAATTTTGGATTTCAATAGATAGTGATGGGAAACTTTACTTTCAACTCTTCTTTCCTTATGTGCCAATATCTATTCAGGAACCAAGGTTTCATTAAGTCTAGCTTGTGATTGTATCTCATTGGTGATATCCTCTGACACATCTCCATAGAAAGGTCTAAGAAGACTCACATGATATACAGAATCCTCTAATGATCAGGTAGCTTCAACTTATAAGCTACTTCACTAATCTTCTAAATCTAAAAAGGCCCATGGTATCTTAAACTCAATCGAGAATACAAGCGATCTTTGCCCTTCATTTTCTTAAGGCTTGCTTTTTCAAAATACAAAAGAACCACCCTTTGCAAACTCAAGAGCTTTGCAATCAAGATAAATTGCTTTCTTTTTCTTTGTATGAGTCTTTTTGAGAGCTGAGTTCACTTTAGCAAATGCTTCATCCATACTCTTAAGATAATTTTTGTCTTACCATCACTTTCTTTTTCCCTTCCATTGGTTTATAAAAGCACCTTGCTAGTGGAACGATGCACTATGTTGTTATGAGCAAACTCCACAAGAAGATCTAGGACAATGGAATTAGCCCTTCCAATTGCCCATTTGTTTGTGGATAAAAAGAAGACAAGTTCAAAGTGGTGGCCATGCTCTCAAGAATGTCTCTTCAAAATAGACTCTCATGTGTGGATATTTGCCAGTGCTGATGGACGAGACATGTGCCATGATACTTGAATATATTTTGCACGAACAATCTTGCCATTTGATTTACTTTTGTCTTCTTCCTCAATGAAATAGACTTGCTGCTGAACTTGGAACTATAGTCCAAATGTTATCATTTCCTATTGGTGTTCTAAGAAGGTCAAATATAAAATCCATAGCAATGCTCTCCAATGGTCTTTCTCGAATCAGGAAAGGATGCAACAAACCCAATGCCTTTGTTGATCAAAATTGACCTTGTCGCATACTATGCATTCCCTTATAAATGCATCTACATTGTGTCTCAAACTTGGCCAATAAAAGAAAGTCTCTACAACTTTCATGGCATCAATGCCTTTGTCCTACATCACTTATAGTAAAGGAACAAGCAAAGTCCTCTAATTGTCTAGACTAGTGAGCTCAATCAATGTTTCCAAATAGTGAAACCGTTGGTTATGACTACACCAATGTTGTAGATTGTTAGATGAACCTTACGAGGTAAACATGGATGCCAATGATTATGCTATGGATGTTGCATCATATCAAGAGAGCTGACCTATCACATTCGAGAGCCATAAGCTCACCAATACTTGGACATGCTACAGCACATGAGAACGAAATTTTGCAAATCATCTATGTATGCTTTCACATCATCATTTATACGATGATTGATTCATTATTTGGATTGACCACCACTTGTTGAAATTCCTTTGTGATCAATCCAATCTTTGAAGGTGTAAGGTAAGGTTGATAGAACTTAGGGAGGAGTTTGACTTTAAGATTCACTACCATAAAGGCATCACTACTAAAAGCTTGCCATCCTTTTAGTAGGATCCTTGAAGTCAATGCTTTTTATTTTATGGAAATCTCAAATAATTTCTATCTTTTGTTAAAGGGGCATAGCAATTAAATCCTCATTTTAGTGTGATTTGACAACTAGTCCAAGATGAAACTCATAACCTAGTTGCATATGTAGTCTGGATTCCCATGAGTTGACTTTGCAAAAAAAGACAAGGGAAAAGTATTCCATCGAGGTTGGATTACTATTTAAATAAGGCAAAGTGTACATATTGTATAGTTGTAATTAAAAGGTTGCAACGCTCTTAGTAGGATCCTTGAAGTCAATGCTTTTTCTTTTATGGAAATCTTGACTAATTTCTATATTTCCCTATAGGGGTGCTATCAATCAAATCCTTAGTTTGGTGTGATTTGGCAACTAGTCCAAGATGAAACTCATAGTCCAAAAACATAGGCAGTTTGGATTCCTATGAGCTGGCTTTGTAGAGAAAGACAAGGGAAAAGTATTCCATCAAGGTTGCATTAACTATTTAAATAAGGAAAAGTGTGCGTACTCATGGACAATGATATTTGTAAGAAAACTTCAGATATGGCATGATGCACTAAGTGTAGAAAACCCTAGTATACATTGGACTTTGGACTCCGTTATAGTGAGATCTTTTATCGGTTGCACATGAAAACCTTTGTGAAAGTTTACATTTGTAAGTGACCCATAGCGTCAGCCCAACAAACTTGAATGGCACGCCAATTAGGGTTGTTACATCCTCTAAAATATTAGTGATAAAAAGTGGGGTATCTTATGGGATTTGTAGTGGTTTTACCTTGGATAAATCAAAGCCATGATATAATCTAGGTTGTCATAGACCAATTGACTAAAATGGCTTGGTTCATTTCGACAAGCATGATTGTTAAAGCTACAAACCGATGAGTCTCTTTGTTGACAACTTTCAAAAGTTATATGGTATGCCTAACAAAATATGCACTAACCCCTAAGTTCACTCGCCATGTTTGGCAAACAGTCTTTCAAAAACTAAGACTAGAGACTCATCTATGTTTTCCTTAGAACAACCCAAAGCTAATGGATAGATTGAAAGAACAAAATAAACCATGGAGAATATGTTGTGGGTATATATTTCCCGTCCTCAATGAGAGTGGGAGCACTATCTTCCATAGATTGAATTTGCTTATAATAGTTCTAAACATTTGGCTATACAATATAGTCTATTCATGGTTTGTTTTTTTGCAAATAAAGAGTGGCTAATTATATTACTTCAGGAACAAGATCTTTGAATACAAGGAAGTGCTCATGCTCAACAGACTAATTGGAGCTGATGCAGATTTGCAAATATATCAAATGTACAAGTCTCTCATTGTGGTCCAGGGGGATGGGGGCAAGAAGCCATGGAGGGGGGGGGGGGGGGGGTGTAACGCCATTTGGGGCTGCCTGCCTGCATCTCAAAAAACAGGTCTTGGCCGTCCCAAGTGCGCATGAAATGACAACGGAGCTCCTGACGAGCCCTTGAATCACCTTGCACCTGATCCCATCGTCCGCGGAGGAAGTGGATGATGGAAGTCCAGAGCTGTGCTAAAGTTGCCTGTACTGAAAGTCTCTCTCGCCAAAAACCTCCTGACACTGCGCCTTCCAAATAATGCTATCCAGTAAGACTCCCTATGATCTCCCATACTTCAGAGTGATCTGCTGTGGGCTCCAGTACCTGGCGGATGGGTAGAGCCTCCAAACCGACCACTGTGCACGACCCTGCCTCGATAATGAATATCATGTCCTACATCCCGGCCTCATACAGAAGCTGATGACCCTGGCTGACTGCTTGCTAACGGAAAGCTCCCTAGGAGATGCATCCCAGGCTAGAAGCCATGCGGCACAGAATGTGGCCTGCTCCTCTCCACACTAGCTGCGCCACCTCGCACGACCAAAGGCAGTGTCTTGGGGTTTCCAAAGGTTGTTGTGTGCAGCGCTTACAAACTCCCTCCTGTATCTGGGCAAGCCACCGTTCCACTGCCAAGCCTCCATGTGCCACCAGCCATAAGAAATATGATACCCTTCTCAGTCTCTAGCTATCCCATAGGCGGTGCCAGAAGGACCATCGGAAAGGCTCTGTGATGCCATGCTCCGCCCAGTGTCTACTATGCAACAACGCCCAATCCATATCCTCCTGTATCAGTACGTGTCTGCCAATCCTACCAGTGTACTCCAGGAGTCTCGATGGCTTCTTGGCGATAGCAGTGGCTGGCCATAGCCACTCCTCTGGATCCCACTCCAGCTCATTAAGTGGCCTGCCCTCCCAAATCCAAAGGCGCCACTCCCTAAGCTCCTCCTAGAAGACAAAGGGGTCCAGATGCCATGTCTTCCCTTGCAGGCCAGTCACTTGGATCCTCCTCCATGCGGGGACGGCGATCTCCTCATCCTGCTGCCCCTTGTCAAGAGCAAGACGCCCCCCTCCTGTACGGTGAAGAAGGTCCCCAGTGGAGCATCGCCCACTCTCCCTGCCACCTAGAGGGGGATGCCTGCTGGAGAAAACCTAGCAGTCCATACCTCCCTGGGGTCTATCGGCTCTCGTATAGGGGGGGGCAAGCTAGTCCTGAGGAATTGCTGCATCTATCTGCCTTCTCCTTAGCTCCACTCCTCTCTGGCAGCCTGATGCTCGCCGCAATACCTCCTCGTTCGCCAACCTATACACCCACCGCCATGTCCTTATGGTATAAGCCGGCCGGCCTTCCACCCATAGCCCACTAGATTTGGGGCCGCTTGCCAATTTGAGCCCCATCCTGATCTTTGACCTGGGGGTTCCAGATCACCAGTTGACGGTCTATCTCCTCTTGGTAGCTTGGGAGACTCTGTATCAGGGCCTTACAGAGGCCCTGCCACACTCGGAGCAAGCTGCGTAGGAAAAGGTGATCTGGGGGGGTGATCTGGGCTGATGTGAAGATCCATCTCAGGGACGGCCTCCACTCTTCACCGAGCCTCAGTCTGCACTCCTGAAGACCCTCCTGCAGTAGTACCTTCCAAGTCTGCCCTCCTAGTGTGAGACCACGGACAACTAGCTTACCCAAGAGGGCCATGCTCTGATACTCTGGTCTATGATCCCGAGCCCTCCCTCTGAATGATACTATATGATGGTCGCCCACGCCACCTTGGCCTTGAAATCCCTGGAGCTGGTAGACCCGGACCACAAGAAGTTTTGCACCAACTGGCGCAGCTGCCTTGCACAGGATGACGAGAAACACCAACATGAGGCGATGTATCAAGCCTGAGGATGACGAGAAACACCAACATGAGGGCTTGACCTGCTAGTGAGAGGCAAGCCATGCTCCAATAGGTCAGCTTTCTCCGAATAGAGTCAAGGTAGAAGTGATGTCGAGTCCCACTTGGAACCCTAGATGACGGACGGTCTGTTGTTCTCTGCTCACCCATCTGAATCCCAAGTGGATGCCCCACTCAGTGCTAGAGTTCGTTGAGTCTGTGAGAAAACCAACCGACTTCCACCAGTTGATTTTTTCTCCCGTTGCAGAACAGAACACCTCAAGAGCTATCCTCACTCTCTCCAGCATCAACGCATCATCCTCAATGTAGAGCGCTGTATCATCTGCATACTTTGAGTCTAGCAGCTCAATCTCCTCCCTCACGGGAAGGCGGAGCCTGCATAGTCCGCTCACCCGAGACCTGAGGAAGTGAGACATTGCCTCTGCAAAGAGTAGGAACAGGTACGGGGCCAGGGGGCAACCCTGCCGGACCGATCTCTCCAACCGAAACTCCTCCCCCCGCCTACCTCCTATGAGAACCCTACTAGTGGCCAATCTGTAAAGTGCGGAGACCCCGCGAATCCAAGCCTGGGGGAAACCCAACCTCACCATGGTTCCCTTTAGGAAATCTCGGTCCACCCTGTCATAAGCTTTCTCGGAATCGATTAGTAGTACAACCAGTCTCTGCCCACTGTGTTGGGCCCACTCTGTCACCTCAAAGAAGATGAATACATTGTCGAGGATGCTCCTATCCTGGACAAAGCCTGTCTGTGTGTCATGGATAATGTCTGGAAGCACAAGGCGTAGTCGCCTACCAATCATCTTTGCCAGTGTCTTGTAGGTCACTAACAATAAGGTGATCGGTCTCCACTGGGAAAGCTCCAACTTGTCTCCCCCTTTGGGGAGAAGACTGATAAGGCCTACCGAGAGACTCCTTGGCATCTGTCCTGAAGTGAAGATCTCCTGGAATGCCATCAGTAGGGGGTCCTTCACCACCTCCCAGAAGGTAGTGAAGAACGCCTTAGAGAGGCCATCCTCTCCCGGCATTTCTGCCCATCCTGTGTATGGAATGTGTATGGAAGGCCTCCTCGAGTTCCTTCTCTGTGAAGGGGGCTAGGAGAAAGCGTCCCATCTCCTCTATGACGAGGGACAGGATGTGATTCCAAACCTGTTGTCTACATCGCTGTTTCGTAGCTAAGGCTGTCTCCTACTGGAACAAGCGCCTGTAGTAGTCGGTGGCAATCTCCATTACCTTGTCTGGGCTGGAACGAGTCCTCCCATATTGATCTTGAAGGCTGCGTATCTGCACTCCTGAGGTGTGAGGTTGGTGCACTTGGAAAAACTCCTTGAACATCGTGTCCCCTTTGCGTGCCCAGAAAGTTGCTGAGGCATGGAAGGAAAACTGTGAGCGCTTGTCCTTGAGGCCAGCAATGGCAACTCGCGCGCCCACCTCCTTCACTTGGAGGGTGGGATCCCCTAGTGCCTCTTGTAATAATCTCTGCATGGCTGCAAGGTCCTGCCGAAGTGCTCTCTCCTCCTCCTAGCTCTGCTGCTTGGCTTGTCTGGAGCCAGCCTCTTTGCAAATGCTCCTCGACTCGGCTAGGACTTCTGCAACCTCCTCTGCGATCTGGTCCCTCCTGCCCCACTCCCTAGTCCAAATGTGCTTAATCTGTCTCATCATCTCCTCCCTCCTATAGATCGAGTCCGGGATCTAATAGGATCGTGTGTCAAGGGCAGATGCTGAAGGATCAAGTGCCAGGAGCATCGTGCACAACGTGGTGCCTGCCAACTGCCCAATTTGACCTCCACGAGAGCATCTCCACTCTCCCACATAAAACCTGTCCAACCTCTCCAGCAAGACACCACCTAGCCGCCTGTATCCCAAAGAGAAGTCCAGCGACCTCTCCCTCCTATGAAAGGTAGGATCTCTCCAGGCGTGACGTGCTTCTACTGCCAGTACGAAGACCTCCCATGCCTCTTGCTCCTCCCCAATCATGCCCTGGTAGTTTCTGCCTCTGCCCTGCTGGTCCTCTAAAGCCTCCAGGTTGTTGAAGTCTCCTCCAACGATCCAAGAGTCCACCTCTGGGAGTCCATCTGCAATCTCCACCCAAAATCTACTGTGTGCCCTAACCTCAATAGGGGCATAGACATTGAGGACCCCAAGGCATGAGTCCCCAATATCCAGTCTGATCCATAGAACCCTCCCTGCCACTATTGTCTCGTGGTCTTGTACACAGGCAGTGAGACTCGGGCCAATAGAGGTGCATACGCCTCTGCTCTTGCCGTAGGCTCCGATGGCATGCTCCCAGTAGGTGTGCGAGCTGCCCCGGGGAACCTTTCCTACCCTCTGAGCCTGGGTGGGGTGAGCTTGTGCTCTTGTAGAAGTAAGATGTCGATCCGACCGGCAAGGGCAAGCTGCAGCTCCTGCTGAACAATCAACTTCCTGGATCTGCATGCTCCACTATAGTGGAGGCTATTCACGTTTCAAGATGCAAGGTGTAAACTCATGGGGAGATCTATGACTAACCGAACAGACATCTGTTCGGCGTGGACGCTGCAGACGAAGAAGAAGAGCTATGAGGCATGCGGATGCGCTTCGTTGCCGGCCTAGATGGTGAACTCCATTCCCCCATGGTAGCCCTCGGATGTACCATGGGGGTGATGGATATGCTTGGTGGTACCACCAAGGCATCAATCAACCAAGCTGAGAGGCGAGACTCCATACACTGGTAGAAACGGGCCGCCTGTGCCAGGGGCCACTCAATCACATCTGCTGGTGCCCTCCACTACACGGGGGCTCGAAAGATAATGCTCAAATGAGGAACCTCAGTCCCTAACCACCAATTGATGTCCATTATGTAGCCTAGCCATTGCTGGGAGAAGAGTGTCAAGCCCCCTTCTCCCATCCACTGAGAGATGTGGTCTGTCACCTGGCTCTTCACCTCCTCCTCTACTTGAGTCGTCGTCCATCCTCCTATGTGAGAGGTCTAACAAAAGAAGGCGTAATTTGGTCCATCCCATGTTGCTAGTAGATGGACCTTGCTGCACCTAGCCTTGTGTACCATGAAGAGTCCCACCTCTAGGGGTAGTGGGAAGACTCCGCACTCTGCAACTCTCAAATAAGACCACGATCCATTGCGAAAAAACTCCTGCGGTAGCAGTTGCGCCTGTCTCGGGTAAGTGTGGCGTGCGGCATGGGCAGATGAACTGGTGGTTGTGTGAGGGGGTAGGAGGGACTGGGGATCCAATGGGTGAAAGATGTCGGCGTCTGGGGCTACTTCTCTCTTGTGGGGGGGACAGGAATGGGAGAGGGAGGGGTTGCTTGAATTGGGTGGATATCAGGGGTGGGAGGGCGGGGGTTATGGTGGGGGGGGGGGGGGGGGAGGTGAGAGTCAAGAGATGGTAGGAGGGGCGGAGGTGCCCGGTGGGTGTGGGGGGGGGGGGGGGGAACCCGTGTCTCTGGGGGCGGGGGGGGGATGTATGTTAGGGTCAGGGGAGGGGCCAGGGGGAGCGGGGGGGGGGCTATGGGCTCTCAGGTGATGCGGCCGAAAACGCCTCTGTGGGGGGTGGATGTGGAGATTTGTGGACCTGTCGGGCAGGGTGAGGAGAGGGGGGGCACGTGGTGCTCTGCCGGGGGGGGATGCTCACTCTCCATCACCCTGCCATGGCAGTGTCTGAGGAGTTCCCTGCGGTCCCCCCTGCCATCTCCCTCTTTGTTGTCTCTATACTCGTGTAAAACCGTATGCATCCACCTATGGGCCTATAGGCGGGGCCGCCGTCGCACCGAAGCGCGTACACTTTGCTCCCTAGTGCCCAAAGTCATGGCAGTGCATGCACTGCCCTGGCTGCCCCGTCACAATGACCTGCTGCCTAAAGGAGTGCCCACCCCCCTCAATCTCTAGGAACTGTGGGATATTCTTGACCTCTTTCACAGCCACCCATACCTTTGGGACTCTTGCTGTTGTCATTGCATCTGCAAAAGACGCGGGAAGGATAGTGCCGAAGAGCCGTCCAAAGTCTTCCACCAGAGCTGGCGATACTGTATCACCAGGTCGGGGAAGAGAAGGGTGACCGGGTGCTGAAGAAACCTGTTGTGGAGTGCAAATGCCTCCACAGTAAAGCCACTGTACCAAGGGACCATGCATACGACCCCCTTCGTGGACGCATATGGTGAACTGACAAGTAACTCGCAAGCTGCGTCTGCCGAACTGAGCCGAATCATGAAGATCCCTTGGCCCATTAGGACCGTCTCCACGATCTGTGCTGTGCCGATGTGTAGTGTGGAGTGGAGCTAGTCCCGAAGTTGGGCCCTGGCTGGGGAATGTCCTACTACCTGACCATAAATCGTTGTTTCCTTTAGCTCCAGCTCCTTAGCCTGGACGGGTAAGAGCTGCTCCTCAGAGAGGATGACGCGCAAGGTGTTTGACTGGGGGGGCACTTGCTGAGTGCGTTGGCGTCTGACCAGAGGTTTCCATTGCGCCTCCCTTCTGAGAGAACTACCAATCACGTCGCGGTGCTACTACTTGAGGGAGGGAAGTTGCTGCAAATAGAGGGAGCAACTGGAGGGTGGGGAGAGCAATGGTGAAGGGGGGGGGGGGGGGGGGGAAGCTGTTGTTTTTGGCCGTGGGAGGAGGGGTGTATTGGGCATCGCGGATGGAGCCGAGATCGTAGACGGAGGCAGTGTGCCAAGGGGGGGGGGAGGGGGGCGAGGCGAATTGTTGGGAGCCGGGGGGAAACGGGCAGGCGGGGCGGACAGTCGCAAACCATTGGGGTGGGGGGGACTCAGCGTAAGGGGGGGGCGAGCTGACGAAACGGCCGTTCACGATGGTACGAACGATCTGGGGGCGGGCGCAATCAAACAGAGCAGGAGGGAGTGATCAAATGGAGCGGGGGGGCGTGATCGATCTGGAGGGTGGCGCAATGAGATGGAGTGGGGGGGGGGGGGGGGGAGCTTGCGACATGACGGGCGTTGAGCTCTTGCTCCAGAGGGTGACATACTTATAGTCTATTCATGCTTATGAGCTAAAACCACAAATTGCTATTGAACTCAAAAGAGTAAACATACAATCATAATACACTTCTATTCATGTTTATGAGCTAAAACCACAAATTGCCATTGAACTCAAAAGAGTAAACATGCAATCATAATACACTTCTTGCATGATATGCAAGAGATGTTAATGATAAAAAGAAAAGGATTAAAACAACCCATGATAAAACAAACTAAAATCGTACCCGTTGAGAGTTCTAGGGGAAGATATGATGTACTTGAAGGTAGCAAAAGTCACCAATGCAATTAGCACTTGTACATGTAGTGAATTATTTTTTAGGTGCCATGAATGATTCCCAATTAACAAGAAGATAAGCAGTGTATCTTATCAGTTTGATTTACCTCCAAACATTTGAGTTTATCTTGTGTTCCATGTAAGTCTTGGGACAAGGTGAACAGACAGCCCTCATTGAGGAAGTCCCATGACTAGAAGATATCCATTCCACTTGAACTTGAATTGGTTCTTGACTAAAGGACATAACAATCTTATCGGACTGCTTATCTGGAATATGTAATTAAATAAAAACACCACCCAAATGCAACATGGGAGTTGATGCATTCACTAAAGAGTCATTTGCTCAACTTTGTTCTCGGCCACAATGTGACCCAAGGCTGTGACCAATGCTGCACCTAATGGTGCATTCACACTCGGCCACAATGTGATGACCCAAGGCTGTGACCAATGCTGCAGGCACCCATCTTGGCTGTCCAAGGATGTAATGCTGGCCTTTTTCTAACTACTAGCTTGGCCAACAAGAAGTTGCATTGCATCTATAGAGCTAGACTTATTCGTACTTTCAAGAGAACCACTACCCTTCAGCTCTATCATTCTCAACCCACAAAATATTGCAAAGAAGCCTCTCAAGCTGCCAAACTTTGTTTTAATGAGAAACACCAAAAGAAGGCAACAGAAAAAGTAGTGGGCACAACACTTTCTTGACCATCAAAGCTCTTGAGCTGCCATTGACTATCAAAAGTCAGCCTTTGACTGATACATTGGCCTACCTAGAGGTCTGTTAAGAAAATGTCACTCAGCAAGCTCACTTGTCCAGCCCCACTAGCAAGAGTTTAAGGAAACTACAACTAGTGAGCTCCCTATACATGGAAACAAACAATGGGATGCATTGCTGATGGGGAATGGGCCAACCTCAATGCCCAGACAATAGACAAGTTGGCCTCATTGAATCCATCTAAAATCTACACAAATGCCTTATTCTGACAAAGAGCCTAGATTTGTGAGAAAACCAAGTGATTCATTAGAGAGCTATATCATCAGTATTGCCATGCATCAGTGATTCATACAAGAACTGTAAGGAGCCAAAGCCTGGATTTCAAGAAGTATACCACGGATTCTGCAAAGAAAAGGAAAATGTGTGTTGCTAAACAGCATCCTCGGTGCAACGACCTTTGCCAGGGAAAATGCTATTCAGTAGCTCAACCAATAACTAGCGTTCTCCTGGCAGACCTATATAAGGTTTTCACACCAAGGATTCAATATTCATCTTTTGTAGGTCACGAGTCCCTCAAGGAAGTCCTCATCCACTTGAAATTCTCAAAGTCTTGGAGAAGGATAACTGAAGGGTGTGAGCGTCTCATGTTGTAGAGTGAGGTTGGAAGAAGAATTGACTTCAATGGGCATTGACTAACTTGGCCAGGCTCTGTTTGTAAGAATTGACTTCAATCAGACATTAATCAACTTGGTCAGAGCTTTGTAGCATTGTCAAATGTGGTTTGTCTCCTATTATGTTTTAACTCTCCTCCTGTTTCTGAAGCAAAAATAAGTTCTCGAGGCCAACATCTGCTTTGTCTAAAAAATTGCTGAAATGCTCTCCATATAGGGAACGAGATACCTCCCAAATCTGACAAGCAAGCTCAGAGCACACATCTTCACATAGAAAAGTGTGTAGCTCCAGTCAAGAAAAGGCTTTTAGACACACCATGGGACATTGATCAGACCTGCTCCCTTTCCATCCATAAGAGGCTCTTTTTTTTTTGGCAAATAAAGTGTGGCTAATTATATTACTTCAGAAAAGACCCGAATACAAAGAAGTGCCCATGCTCAACAGACCAAGCTGGAGCTGGTGAAAGTCACAGATACATCATATATACAAGCCTCTCAAGGCGGTTTGGGGGAGATAGGGGCAAGAAGCCATGGAGGGGAGGTGTATTGCCATCTGGGGCTGCCTGCCTGCATCACGAAGAACAGGTCCTGGCTGCCCCAAGTGCACATGACATGACCTGGGAGCTCCTGACGAGCCTTGGACTCACCCTGCACTTGATTCCATCGGCCTCGAAGGGAGTGGATGGCGGAGGTCCAGAGCTCTACTAAGGTCGCCTATACTGAAAGTCTCTCTCCGCCGAAAGCCACTTGACACCGCGCCTTCCAAATATGCCAACCTGTAAGACTCCCTATGATTTCCCATACCTCAGAGCGGTCTGCTGTGGGCTCCAGTACCTAGCGGATAGGTAGAACCTCTAAACCCACCACTGCGCACGACCCTGCCTCGATAATGAATATCGTATCCTGCATCCCGGCCTCATACAGAAGGTGATGGCCCTGGCTGACCGCTTGCCAGCAGAAAGCACCCCAAGAGATACATCCAAGGCTGCGTGCTATGCGACGAAGGATGCGGCATACTCCTCTCTACACGAGCTATGCCGCCTCACACGACCAAAGGTAGTGCTTTGGGGTTTCCATAGACTGCTGTGTGCAACACTTACAAACTCCCTCCTTCTGCATTTGGGCAAGCCAGCTTCCCACCGCCAAGCCTCCATGTGCCACCAGCCATAAAAAATACGATATTCTCCTCGGCCTCCAGCTGTCCCATAGACAGCGCCAGAAGGTCCGTCGGAAAGGCTCCGTGATGCTGTGCTCCGCCCAGTGCTTGTTATGTGACGGCGCCCAATCCATATCCTCCTGCATCAGTACGTGTCTGCCAATCTTGGCGGTGTACTCCAGGAACCTCGGTGGCTTCCCTGTGGAGGGGCTCGAAAGATAATGCTTAGGTGAGGGACCTCAGCATCAGCCCACCAGTTAATGTCCATCATGCAACCAGGTCACTGCTGTGCAAACAATGCTAGTCCTTCTCCCATCCATTGGGAGATGTGGTCTGCCACCTGACTCTTCAACTCTTCCTCTATCTGTGTTATCGTCCACTCCCCTGAGTGAGAGGACTGAAGAAAAAAAGCACAGTTTGGTCCATCCGGTGGTGCTAGTAGATGGACCTTGCCCCTCCTTGACTTACGAACCATGAAGATCCCCACCTCTAGAGGTAGTGGGAACTCTCCGCGCTCCACAACTCTCAAGTAGGACCATGGGCCACTGCGGAAGAACTCCTGTGGCAATAGGCGTGCCTGTCTCGGGAAAGTGTGATGGGCGGCAGGGGTGGATGAGTTGGTGGCTGTATGGGAGGGGGAGGACTGCTGGTGCGAAGAGGATGTAGGCGTGTGTGGCTCATCACCTCCTGTGGGAGGAGGGGGGGTGGGTCTGGGGGGGATCGCCTGAACCAGGTGCGGATCAGGAGGGGTGCTCGGTACGGGAGGTGGTGAGGGGGAGGATGATCGAGGGATGGTGAGATGGACGGAAGTACATGGCGGGTGTGGGGGGGGACTGGTGGTCCTGGAAGTGGGGGGCTGTGGGCCAGGGTCAGTGGGGGGGGGCATGGGATGTGGAGGGAGGTGGGTGTGGGGGTTGTGGGGACTCAGGAGAGGTAGTCTGTGGCACGAGTGGTGGATGTGGGGGGCTGAAGTCCTGCCGGGTGGAGCAGGCAGAGGGGGGGCTGTGGAGTGCTCTGTTGAGGGGGCATCGCACGCCCACCTGCTCCCTGCTACCGAGGCCGGGTCTGAGACGCTGGTTGCGCCCCCCCGCCGTCCCCCTCTCTGTCTTCTCTGGACCCGTGTAAAGCCGTCAACGTCCACCTGCAGGGCTGTCGGCGGAGCCACCTTGTCTCCGAAACGCGTACAACCTGCTGCCTAATGCCCAAAGTCGTGGCAGCGCAGGCACTGCCTTGGCTGCCCCATCACAATGACCTGCTGCCTGAAGTAGTGCTCGCCCGCCTCAATCTCTAGGAACTGTGGGATATTCTTGACCTCTTTCACTGCCACCCGTACCTTCGAGATTCCTGCAGCTGTCACTACATCCGCAAAGGACGTGGGAAGGATAGTGCCGAAGAGCCGTCCAAAGTCTTCCACCAACTGGCGATACTCTATTGCCAAGCCGGGGAAGAGAAGGGTGACCGGGTGCCAAAGAAACCTGTTGTGGAGTACAAATGCCTCCACTGTAAAGCCACTATACCAAGGGACCATGCATATGACCCCCTTTGTGGACGCATATGGTAAACTGGCAAGCAACTCTTGAGCTGCGTCTGCTGAGCTGAGCTTGACCATGAAGATCCCTTGGCCCATTAGGACCGTCTCCACGATTTGCGTTGTGCCGATTCGCAGTGTGGAGTGAAGCCAATCCCGAAGCTGGGCCCTGGCTGGGGAGTGTTCTACTACCTGGCCATAAATTGCTGTTTCCTTTAGCTCCAGCTCCTTAGCTCGGACGGCTAAGAGCTGTTCCTTAGAAAGGACAACACGCAAGGTGTTTGACTGGGGGGCACTCGCTGAGTGAGCCGGCGTCTGACCAGAGGTTTCCATTGCGTGTCCCTTCTGAGAGACTACCAATCACGTCGCGGTGCTACCTGGGGGGGGGGGGGGGGGGGGGAGGGGAGTTGCTGCAGATAGAGGGAACAATTGGAGGGTGGGGAGGAACAATGGCGAGTGGGGGGGGGGGGAATCTGCTGTTTTTGTTTTTTGGCAGGGGGGGTATTGAACACTGCGGACGGAGGCAGTGCGCCGGGGGTGGGGGCGACAGCAGGGCAGAGGATGGATATGGCGGGGGCAACAGGGCGGGGGGGGGGGCAGACAGGGCAAGCTCGGGGGTGGGGGGGAAAGACTGGTAGGCGGGGAGGGCGCGGTCTGACAGGGCGGGGGCGACAAGGCAGGATATGGCCCCGGGGGGGGGGGGGGGGGCGAAAGACGGGCAGGCGGCGGCTGGAAACATGGGGGGTGGGGGAGAAATGGCAGGATCTGGAGGGAGGGGCGGACTGTCAGGGTGGGGGCGAAAGACAGGCAGGTGGGGCGGCTGGAGACACGGGGCGGCAGTTGCGAGAGATGACGGGGTGGCTGTTGCGAGCTGTCGGGTGGGGGGGAGTCAGCGTGGGGGGGGGGGGGCGGGGGGAGCTCACAAACGGCGCTGACGAACGTGCGCAATCGATCTGGGGCGGGCGATCAGACGGAGCGGGGCAGCTGGCGACGTGACGGGCATGAGCAAATAGCTATCCATAAGAGGCTCTACCTGGAAGGGATCCCTGAAGTAGTTTGTAGCAAAAGGCTCTCAGGACCTGTTCGACTCTAAATCCTGTTCCATCCTTGAGGCTTCTAATCCTGATGTCCCCCGTGCCCTAGTACATGATCTCTGGAAAGTTTCTTGGTTATTTGCTCTGCAATATCTCTTCGGCACTCTTTCTTGCATGCTGGTACACAACCATTTTCCCGGACTGCAAAACCAAAGTGCACCATATGTACTGTCCAATGTGAATGGTTCAGGAGGACTGTACGATCCTCCTCCCTTACAGGCAATATATCATCCTGAAATTTGGCAATGCCAGTCTTGCAGCTTCATTAATGAGCGGGAGTTTCTACAATCTGGCTATAAGTTATATTAGTTTCAAATTTAGAATGTAAGAAAGTAAAATTTCACTTAAACATGTGAGAGAGTTAGATGGTTTTTGCTGCTCACAGTTTGAAAGGTGGAAAAGTTGCTCTCATTGACTGCACATTTTGAATCTTGATACTCTGGTGGTGGTCCATATGGGTCACAAAAATGTTTTAGTTTGAACCTATAGGACACATTTCCTGTTTGTTGCATTATCTCCTCTCTTTCATTGACCAGATCTATTGCACCGTTCATTTGACTAATCATGTTCTTTATGGCAGACTTCGCTGTGTTGAGAGCTTGAGTTGCTTGCCGTGGCTTTAGGCAAGGTAAAAGTTTGGTAAGGGTTGAGTTGTTGGAGTTTTTCTCGTAGTCTTTCATTGCTTCACACACGTCCGTTGTTACGCTACAGAAACGAGTTTGTGATGTAAGAGTAATGTATTTTTAAAAATGGGGTTAATTTACGAATTGGAGCGTGATTTGAAATTGGGATGTTCTTGGCATCAAACAACAATATACATTACAAATTTTTTCATTGGAATTGGGCACCCTTAAGTATTTAATTTAGTAAATGATCGGTATGCATCTCACATTGTATTTGATTACTCTTTGATGGATATACCAAAAAGAAAAAAATCTATTGTAGACATTTCTTTGAAACCATTTTCTAGGCCATTGCAAAATTATACACCTATATATGGATTTTACATCCTCTCCTGGGTCTACTTAAAAAACCACCTTTACGAGGGAGAGAGAGAGAGAGAAGCGATGGTGTGACGGGTCTTGCGGCCTGCTGTAGGACTCCTGCGCTTGTGTGCCATCCTGTCTCTCGCCAGCATCTTGCTCATCCACCAGTGCGCTGATCTCCTGCCTGCCCTGCTAGCCTGGGCGACCTGCGCCCTGCTCGTCACCAGTGTCTGCTTCTCTGCTTGCTGCGCGCAGGCCCTGCTTTTCTGCAGCAGTCCCCCAGACAGCCTGTCGCACCCAGTACACGTCAGCTAGGCGCGTTCTGCCCTTGTTTCGTCACCACTCACCACCCTACCCTACTTTGCGCAGCATCTCTGTACCTGTTCTGCACATGCTTGGCTTGCGCCTACTCTGCACAGGTCAGCTTGCACCTGCCTGCACGGGACCAAATTATGCGTGTCTGTGACAGACACACCATGAGCTAACAGCTGTTCGCTGGAAGGTTTGATGATGGCCGAGATGGACCGGCCTCTTGATGCCGTGGGTCCACATATGGAAACCTAGAAGAAGCTGCAGTGGAAGAAGAAATGGTGCCCTGCACTGATGAGATGGATCTGATCCCCCTCGAGGCACAGCCATCTGTCAAGCGCAGCAAGCACATTAATGAGCAAGTTCGTGCTGCCTCTAAAGCTCCTAACCTGGGTGATTCACCCCATCACCCGGCGCTCCTACGTGCAGGTGGCTTCTCGTTTGCAAGAACTCAATTAGGACAGTTGCTTGAGTCCTCTAGAGGAATATGTGGAGCACAATCATTGCATTATTCCTGATTGTGGGGAGGAAGACATTTTGGATATTCAGATGGATACCCAGGATGTTCTTCGCTCCTCTTTTGCTTTTCTTGAATGTGGTGTCATTTTCTTCTTCACCGGCTGGCGACTTGTCCTCAGTAGGATTTGTTAGTGGCTGACGTCTCTTCTTCAGGCCGATTCTATGGAGGAGATATTTGTTGGTCCGCATGGTTTTCATGAGGTTGTCCTCCAATCTCCTTTGGCACAAGATTTTCTTCTTACACAGCAGCGATGCCCAGCGCTTTGTTGGGCCCTTCTCAAGGATGCCATGGCAGCAGTGGATCAGGTGTTGGTGCCCCCAGCTTGAACACAGTCAATAGAAATCGATTGTGTATGCTTTGGGACTCATCCAGAAAGAGACCTAAGTGGATGCGTCTCAATTGCAGTGATATGAGGCCACTTTGGTTTCGGCTTAACTGGAGTACTTTTGCTGGCCACAGCTTTTCTTGTGGTCAATTGGATCATTTCGTGGCAGAATGCCCATATCGAAAAAGTACTTCAGTGGATCAACCCATGGATAAAGATCAAAGTGCGCCACCCTGTTCTATCGAGCAGCACATTGTTCAATGTAGTCAATCCAAGATCAAGCAACTAGCCCCTTTGTCTATTTTGGAGACACAAGGATGGACAAAGCCTCGAAGCAATAAAGATAAAGCAAAAGATGCTCCTGCGTCTATAATAGTTGTTGTTGATCCTCTTCTTTTTCACAAGACTCCCTTCACAGTCATTCATGCTGCCCAGACGAGTCCTTTGAAGTGTTTATTGCTTGAGTTCCTACTAATACCAAGGATCCACAACCCGTCAAGTAGTTGGCACCACAATAACATGCTCTTGATCCTCCAGCTCAGTTGGCTTTTGATGCAGTTGGTCAAGTCCTTGCGTCGTGGGATTGCCAGAATCTAGGTTCTATTGCTCACCTTGCAGACGCACTCTCCTCTTTCCAGGCCGACCATTAGAGGCTGAATCTCTTTGTAGTGTTGGGTGATTTTTTAAAAGATGGTGTATCATAGACTTGGATAGTGAAGATCCGGTCCCACGAAGCCGAATCGTATCAACACTCTTGATCTTTTTCTTTTTGTCTAGTCTCAGGGTGCATTTTGCACTCCTCGTTTTGCACCTTACGAATCCATTGTATTTGGTTTGCATATGGTCTAAAGCCACCTTGTACTTTGTGATCTTGCTCTCTTGTACTTTTTTTCATAATTAATATAATTACCCATTGAGAGAGAGAGGGAGAGGGAGAGTCAAGGCAACAATGTCATGAGATTTTTCAACTTGACATTTTGTCTCATTGGTTGTGATTGCAACCTGCAAAGAGAAAACCTAGCCGTCTGCTTGTCGAGCACTAACCTTCTTGTGCCTTGTCACATCCCTAAGGTCACGCAGACTTGGGGGATTGTCCTTGTGCTTTTGACTTGCAGTGCCCTTCCTTGTTCTTGTTAACCAAGGATAGATTGTTTGACTTGCAAATTGCCTTGTCTTTAGTCTAACGACCTATAGAACCATAAGATCTATAGACAGGTGACTTGCCACAAAATTGAAAGACATTGATGACTTGCTTATAGACATCGACGACCTGCCATGAAACTAGTAGACATTGATAATTGACACTTTACCTATAACATCAGGAATTTATAGTAAATCTACACACCATCTCTCTGCACAAAGTGAACACACACACATACACAAAGATTCGCAATTAAAATAATCGCTCATTATATATATATATAGAGAGTGTGTGTGTTCTCACATGACAAAAATTTGTTTTGAAGTTCCAGGCTTACAAATGTTGGTGTATGAGTTGAAATGGGGTACTTTTGTAAGACACTGCTTCAGATGTGGCTAGTTGGGCCATTTCGTTTCAGAATGCGACAAAAATATGAAGGTAGTGCATGGCCCTATGGATCAGGATATGGAAATGCAAGACCACTATCCTCATCACATGTTTCAGCAAATAGTACTTGATCTAGAGCACCTTCCTCCAACAAGGTTGTGAGGAAGGCAAGAAGAATGACCTCCACAAGGGTGGGGAGCATCCTTCGACTCTGATAGGGTGGAATTTGTCTCAGGAGGATTCTTGGGTCACCGTGGTTCGTCGTAATGCTAGGCAAGATTCTCGATTGAATCTTGCTCATCCTTTGTCGCCTGCAATCACTCAAACCTTCCAACGCAAAGGTAGGGGTTTTTATATGAAACCTCAATCTTTGCATACCCCAGTAGTGGAAGATAGGACTGCTGATTCAGCCTTGTGATTCGATGCTCGTGGAAGGCTTGTGCCTCCTCGGGATGTTTTTCGCTCCCAGTAATTGCAGTTTCCTCCTCAAGCTTCGATTGCGGGTTTGCAGAGAGTAGATCTTGTAGATGTTATACATACTAAAATGGAGAGATTCTAGGCTGCCAAGGCTATTGATGTAAAAGGGAAAGGGAAAGCGATGGTTCAATACTTTTTCTTATTTTTTGATTGATCATGAAACTTGTTTTGTGGAATGTAAAAGGTATTTCTTCGAGCAGCAAGCAGTATTGGTTGTGGAAAGTTGTGCTTGTTGGAAATTGGGATTTTTTTATGTTGTGGAGCACAAACAACATTCTTCAACTGGATCCTCTTATGTGTATAAGGATTATACGGTCTTTTTTAGTGGTTGCGCTTTGTTAAATCCTCCATGCAACCAGCATTGGTTTCTCAAGATACCCACATTCGATTTTTGATCCTGGAAATATGTATGAGGGGGAGGTTCTGTGGATTGTAGGTGTGTATACTCCTAATGCAAGGGATCGTCGTTAGCTTTCGGATGACCTGCACTGCCTTGCCTTGGCTCGTCAACGCTTTGTTATGGGTGACTTTAATGCTTGTGTTTTTGTAGATCATGTGACCTCTCCGCATTCGGTTATGGATGGTCTTGGAGCAACAAGCTTGGGATGCTCTTGTAGTGGCATCTTTGAAACATGACAGGTAGTCCTAGATGTATCCATCACAAGCCGGATATACTTATCGCTCTTTTCAACATCCAAATACTTGGGTCAGACTAGATAGAATCTACATCTGCTAAAGTGACTCCTTTCTTCCTGTAGTCATTGATATGCGAGTGGAAAGACAACATGCTCTGTTAAATCATTACTCTTTGGTCTTGGAAATGAGCCATAGACCTGTTCATGCATTCAAGGCTCTCCTTGCCCATTTGTCTCTTCGGTTTAATCAATCTTTTTTGTAGCAAAATCAGTTTTTGGAAGATGTTCAGCACCTAATAGCTTCTTTTAGCTTAAAGGTTCTATCTAGAGGGATGGAAGCATGGGTGGTTTTTAGGGATAATGCGCGAGCCTTATCCCAACAATATGGTATTTAGCATGCTTTCTTGTTTCGAGCTGAATTGCAACATGCTTAAGCTTTATTAGCTCATTCATTGGCTTTGTGTCAAACTGGGAATTCCGATGATGACTTGCTCACTTGCATTGAATGATTGAAAGGCAGGGTCCAATCTCTTTAGAAAGAGGAGTATGAAAAAAACAAACTGTTAGCTAGAGCGGAAGCTTTACATGATAACAACAGTCAAACTCATCAATTTTTTACTCGTCTACATAAAAAATATGCCAAGGAAAATATTGTGCGCTTATAGGATGGGCAAGGTGATATGGTGACTCATCCTACCTCCATTGTTCGGATGATTGTTGACTTTTATAGGGTCTTGTTGGGTCCGCAAGAGATCCTTTTAGATGTTGTTCTCTCTACTCGAACATACATTTGTGACTTGGTTAGTAATCAGGTCAAACCAGAATGGGTGAATTTAATGGAGGTCGATATTTCTGAAGAGGAAGTGGAAGAAGTGCTCTCTCACTTGCCTTGAAGGAAAAGTCCAGGCTGGGATGGGTTTCCTAATGAACCATTTTCAGTCAATGTGCAATTGCTTAAGGACCCATTAACTCGATTGTGTCAGCAGGTGTGGAACTCGGGTATGATGCCTTCAGATTGGAAGATTGCAGTCATTAGGTTGTTGCCCAAAGTTCCCTCTTCGACCTCTTTGAAACAATGGAGACCCATTTCAGTTATGGGATGGTTATATAAAATCTTCTCCAAGATTATTGCCAACAGATTGCAGAAAGTATTTCCACATCTCATTCATCCATGTCAATACGGCCTCATTAAAGGTCGGAATATAATGCACAACATTTTGAATGTCTAGTTGGGAATCGATTATGCCAAAGCTTCTAGCTAGTAGGTTGTTATGCTTTAGCCGGATATTGAGAAGGCATTTGATCATGTCAGTTGGTCATTTTTGCGGCAATTAATGTCTACAATGGGTTTTGGCCCCCGTATGATTTCTCTAGTTGATACCATCAGTCAGGGTGTTGTGGCCCATATTGCTCTTAATTGAGGAATTACGGAGAAAATCGCCCTATCTCGGTCTCTTCGACAAGGTTGTCCACTTAGCCCCTTGTAGTTTGCTTTGGTAACTCACCCGATGCTCTCATTATTGGATAAGTTGGCAACTCAAGGTGAGATAATTGGCTTATGTCTTTCTAGCGGTGATAAGCTAGTGGGCCAATCTTTGACAGATGATTCTTTTATGTTCCTCAAGGCAGATCCTATTAATGTCAATCGGGCAATGGTGGCTTGGAACCTGTTTGCTTTGGCATTGGGCCTTCACATTAATACTCAGAAATCCACCCTTCTCTCCTATATGGAGAATGATCTGTAGGCCTTGGGATGGAATGGAATTGTGATCTTGAGGGGCAATATAACTAGACACTTGGGATATCCTATTGGTGTGGAGGTTGCTCCCCGTACTTTGTTGGATTGGATGGCATCCCGAATTCATGACAGGTTCATGTACTGGAAATCTCAGAGTTGGCCTCTTCATGTTAGGCTAAAAGTGGCTCAATGCATTATGATCAATATGATTTCGTTCTTTCTGCCATTGCTGCCTTGGACTAAGAAGTCCCTTTTGGATTTGGTCTAGCCTATTAGATTTATGTTGTGGAAAAAGAAAGGCAATCGTTTGGGGCATATATGGATCTCTTGGTAGCATGTCACCACTCCGAAAAGGATGGGGGGTTGCAGCTTTGTTGGATGTTAATTTGCATATGGCCGCTTTGAGGGTGTCCCTTTTGCAAAGCCTATGTATTCAGTGTCATCCTTGGTCAGATATTGCCGAATTCTTCATAGAAAAGACTGGCATCTCTCATGGAAGCACAGTTATTCATGCTTCCTGGTGGCATGCGCTTAATTCTACGAGGCCCTTAAAGGTCTCCCAGTCTTCTCCTTTCTCATTTAATTGCTTCTTGGCAGGAGATGCTTCGTTTTGCTGTCTGGCATCCTTCGGATATTTGTAAGGAGGAAAATTCGTTGCAAGGACAAATACTAGCTTTCTCAATTGGATTGGCCACACAAAGATTTGCAGTGAGATAAGTTTAATTGGACGGCTAGGTTAGGGTTGAAGACAGTCTGTGATGGGGTTATTCCTGAGCAACCCCGCCTTTATTCTTTTAGGCGTATTCATTAGTACTTTAGGGTGCCTCGTGGATACAGGGACATTTGGTCGTCAATACAAGACTGTCTTCAGATGTTCTCTCCTTTGCGTACGTTATAACCATTGCATCCATGGCATGACTGGAAGTTTATGCTTCCTGATGAATTTCAGAAAAGGTCAGGGAATTAGATATATCATTAGATGGTGGAAGCTAAAAGATGGGTCATGGGGAAGGTTAATAACTTCTGGCATCTCAGGGATAGAAAAAAGAAGTGGTGGGTAAGATTTAGTCTAAGGTTCCGTATCAGGGTAAAGTGTTCATGTGGAGGCTGCTCATTGGGGGTCTTCCAACGGGAGAAGTGCTCCGTGCTTGAAAGATCTTTGCAGGGTGCTATGTTTTCTATACTACATGTGATGAGACATTGCTTCACCTCTTTGTCTCTTGCCCTGTTGCGCGATAGATCTGGAATTTCATTTCCCATGTGTGGTTCTCGGTGACCTAGCACTGCATACCAGTTCGTTCGTGGATTATAGGAAATATGTCCTCTATGCCCTCTTTGTGTTCAGATTGTTCCTGCCTATTCCATTTTCTTATATGGACAGTCCTGTGACACATATGGCGTACTCACAATGCCTTTATTTTTTATTCGGCATCGAGCATCCATGGGCATGTGGCCCGTGTGCGTGGATTGGTGTTATGGAAAATCACTTCTATCATGTCAGCTGACTTGGTCCTTCCGGACATTGCTGCTCCCTGGCTGGCGATTGTTTACTCTACTCTAGTTGTTCTTTCTGTCTGATTTATTAGAATTGGTTATGTAATAGGTTGTTCTCAGAGCCTGCTCGCATCTTGTAAATTTCTATTGAGATAGTGTGAGAGAGATTGAGTATGCTGACTTGATGGTCTGATGTAATAGAATGTAAGAGATACATAGAGAATGTTGACCTGATGGTCTCATGTAAATATTTACTACTTAATTCAATTATCTTCACGAGAGAGAGAGAGAGAGAGAGAGAGAGAGAGAGAGAGAGAGAGAGAGAGAGTGTGTGTGTGTGTGTGTGTGTGTGTGTGCACGAAAAAAAAAACTGTGTATGCCCCTCATAGGGAGATACAAGACGTGTAGACCTGAGACATGGATGAGGATGAAATGACTTTGAATGCCAATACTAACATGGAGCATATTGAGTCCCTTGTCAAGCATGTGTCCAAGTGCATAGACACCTCCATGATGGAAGGGGCAAATGCCTTGCTTTGTGGGGAATCACAAATAATGCCATGTGCTTTAGAGATGGGTCACACTTTGTCTTATGCTTAAGCAACATAGTAATTGGATGACTCCTAGGCCTTGGATTAAGAGCATCTTTTGGAATTTTCCAATACCTTGGTTGGGGAGTATGTGCAACATAAGCAGGATACTTATAGTAACTTTGAAGAGCGTGATGCCATCGTTACTACCATGGAAACAAAAAAGTTGTTGAGCTCGTTCTCCTCCTTTCATGAAACTGATGTCATCTTATTCTTTATTGCTAGAATTCCTACAGTGTTTTCAATACGCTCATGGTTGATGAGTGTCATGCGAGAAGACTGTATGGAGGACATCTTTGTGGGCATAAGGGGGTTTCATGAGATCCCACTCTGGTCTCCTCATCAACATGAGGTTCTTTTAAGTAAGCTGCCATTGTTTTATGACTACAAATTGGTGCTTGTTGTCCCATGGTGGCCCATGGTAGACTTCACAGAATTGTTAAAGTAAGAATTTTCGGTTTGGGTGGAACTGGAGGGTTGCTCGACAATGTATTGGCCCCTTTTGCTTGCTGCCATGTTGAGGATTGGCAAAGTGTTGGTGCCTCCTAGTACTTGAGCCATTAATAGCATCCCCTGTGCTACAATGCATGTACTTGTTGTGCTCCCATGGAGTAATGACTTTATCGCCCTTGTCAAAGGACAAAACACTTAACGGCTCCTATTGAGCCTTAAGATTAGAGGTTTTCTTAATGCTCAAAGGTGTAATGCCAGTACCTTGGGACAAAGGCTTGTTCTTATGACGTGCATAGGTGCGTAGGACATTCTATGCAACCTCCAAAGATACAATGTTATGAATGTCATTTGACTTTTTGCCCTTTTATGACTGCACTTCTTGCCAGGTATGGGCACCATCAGTGAGAGGTGAAAGCAATTGTTTGCCTTTGCCCATATTTCCCCCCTGTAAGCTAGGCATCTATATGCATATGCAAGGTAGAACCATCTTGTTGTACATAAGAAACATCATTTGCATATCTTCTCTTGTTTGCTTTCAATACATTTTGCCATAAAGTGACCCACTTGTCTGCAATTGAAGCAATGTCCCACAAAGGCTCCCCATTTGAGATGGAATTCACCTATGGCCAAGTGGGACACTTGCGAGAGGTATTCCACAACATGCACATTCTGTTTTTATAAATGGCTCAAGTATTGGGGGGTTTCAACACTTTGCCAATCTTGGTCGTGGCATCTAGCAAAAGGGGCCGATATACAGCTGGCTAGCCCTCCACTTCCACTCAAACCGAGCATTCTTGCTTCAGTAATTTTGTAAAGTTTGCCATTGGCTGCCATGGGACAACATGCACCAATTTGTGATCATAAAATAATGGCAACTTGCTTAAAAGCACATCACGCTAATGAGAGGATCGGGGAGTAGGACCTCATAGAACCCCCCTTGAGCCCACAAAAATGTCCTCCACTCAGTCCTTTTGCACAACACTCGTCAACCATTGTATCAAACACATTATAGGGATTTCGGCGGTAAAGAAGAGTATGACTGCTTTTTCATGGAAGGAGGACAATGTACGCAACACCTTCTTTGTATCCACAGTAGTAACGGTGATATCACAATATTCAAAGTCACTACAATTATCTTGGTTATGTTGCACATACTCCCCAAGCAACATGTTGGAAAATTCCAAAAAATGCTCCCAATCCAAGTCCTAGGAGTCATCTGACAACCCTACTACTTGAGCATACGACGAAGTGTCATCCATCTCCAAAGCACAAGGCACTATTTGTGTTTCCCCACAAGGTAGTGCATTTTTCTATCCCACCGGAGAGGCCTCAACAAACTTGGAGCACTTGACAAGCAACTCAATGCATTCTGTGTCAGAATTTGGGACCATTTCATTTTCATCCATATCTAGCTATAAGGCATCTACTACTACATCATTGAAAGTGTTATTCAACTTAGCCATAGGGAAACATGCGTCCTATTCTTAGTCTAACACCCCTACCCTTGCATGTTGTAGGACACAATGGTAGCAAATCGTGTAGGACAGGAACAATCACCCTTTCTACCTTAGTTGAGGGAGATTTTGACTTTGACTTATGCTTGATAGGATTTTCATGACTAACCAAAAGGCTTGATATGACAGTTGGCTTGAGGGCATGATGTAAATATTTCCATACATTAATATATACTTGTTCAGAAAGAGAGAACAAGCCAATGCACTGGGGATTGCACAAATCTAAAGCCTCATGGAAATTGACAGTGATGGAGGGATGGTTCAACAAGATGCCATTCAAATGTAAGGTATTCATTTGGAATTTTGGGTTGCTTGGCATATTTGGATAACTCCCAATGTGTTCATTTTTTATGTTGCATCGGGCATCCACTATCATGTTGCGAAGCTTAACGTACTTCTTCAGTGACAACTTAGTTTTATTCAGCATGTTGATATGTTAACTAGAGATGATTTACTATCTTGGTGTCAAGTGGTCTCTCTAGTGACCCTACCTTGACTTTTGTCCTTCTTTATGCCCTCTTAGCCATGTGACTTTTAAACTTGTCAAAAGCTCGGTATTGTGTGGAGGAAATTTTTATTGGACCACGAGGCCTCTATGAGATATTACTCAAATTGACAAAAACTCAGGATAATCTTTTGGCCAAAGTTCCATTGTTCTTTGACAAATGCCTCGTGCATGTGGTGAGCTGGAAACCATTGGTAGACTTCCAATGGCTGCTACAACAGGAACGCCCAATATGGGTTGAAGTCGAATGTTGTCCTACAATCTATTGGCCATTGCTTAAGGATGCCATGGGAGTGATTGGCATAGTATTGGTCCCCCCTAGCTTGCACGCTGCCAATCGCAACCACTTGTGCATATTGTGGGATAGCACACGCAAGAGGCACAATTGGATGCGCTTCATCTGTCTTGGTATGCCTTTGTTACAATATCATTTGAAGTGGGAAACTTTCGCGGGGCATTGTTTTTCATGTGGAAAATTGGGCCATTTTATGTCGAATGTCTAGAAAAGACCACTGCTCTAGAGCGGGATTTGGTTGCACTAGTCCATGATATTCCTATGATTGATGACCCTCAAGCAAACGAGGCCCCAATGCGTCCTGCATTGGACAAAGGGAAACAACTTGTGTAGCCTTTGGACTCTCCTAACCATGATTGGATTAATGCTAGAAGAGGGAAAAAGTCTAATGTGTGTACAATAGCAACTATGCTTAGCACTTCACAAAGACCCCTCACACTTATGTGCATAAAAAAGATAAGACACCATTAGCATCTACTACTAGTGCTACAATACCCTCGAAAATCCTTTGCTCGGAAGGCCTTTGCCAATCCTTCACGGGACCCACGTGTGTAGCTTGCTTTTAACACCCATGGTAAAGTAATCACTCCTTGGGATTGTTGACACCACCCAAGGGCCACTCCTAAATAAGGAAATGATCCCTCCACTTCCAAAATTGAGCATAGGGATTTAAACTCTTTTGCAGTATTGATTGATTTTCTAGAGAAGGGAACCTTTGATATTTTCGTTGCAAAATTATAGTCGAGGTAAATCAGCCTCGACACTAAAATCCTCTGGTTGTGACATATGAGGCTCGCCACTTAGAATATGCGTGGCACTTGCTTGCATAGTAAGTAGCTTGATATGTGGCACATCCTCCATGACAATCAATGGGAGGTGTTATGTGCTGTTGAGCATAAAAATCATAACGAACCTATCAAAATTGTGGATTGCCATGGCTTCTGTCTATTTTATGCAAGGATCTCAACTTGACACTATTTAGGTGTACTTATGGTCGTGAATGGCAAGTTCAAGCCAACCCTTGTCAAGAACAAAGGTTGTTGAAATTCTATTCGAAGGGGAGGTACTATGGCTAGTAGGCCTCTCTGCGCCCAATGACCCTTCCTCTCCATGGGATCTATAGGATCGGTTGGTAGCTTGTTTGTCACTCGGTAGAGATTGGGAATATTGTTTGGAGATTTCAACATGTGAATTCATCATTTGCAATCTACCTTCGAGCACTCAATAATGGATGCACCTGAGAGATGTGGGTGGCATGATTTTGAGGTGGTTGTTTTGGAGCAAGATAATTGGTATTGGCTCTATCCATTCGATTTGTGTTTTACTTTTCAATCAGCACAATACTTGTCCACATGGTCCCTCTTGGACCGTATGTATATTATGCATGATGATGCTTTTCTGCCATTAGAGATTCTGGATATCTAGGTGCTACAACAATACACTTTGTTAGATCATTTCCCTTTGCAGTTCGACACACTTGCTCACCTTGTTGTCCCTTTTGTGCAATTCTTGGGAAGACTTCCATCACGTTTTAATTCATCTTATCTGAAGCATGTGGTCTTTAAGGGTTATATGGAACAATCGATTGACAAGTTCCTGCCTGATTTTTCCATAGGGAGCACTGACTCCTTTCAATAGCTGCTCCATAATGTGTTGAGGGTTGCCAAGCAATATGGTATCATCATGCTTCTCTTTGCAAACAACGCCAACATGCGGGTGAAGCAATGCTAGCATTGATATGTTCCTTGATTCCCTAGATGATCCCTTCCTAGTGCCATTGGCTACAAGGCTGAAAAATCTCATCCAACAATTCTAGCTAAGATCTTATTAGCAAGCCAAGTTGCAAAGCTTGATTGAGAATCTGCAAGATGCTTTGTGCCAGTCACATAAATTTTTTAAAGGCTTGCACACCTCTTCGGCTCGAGAACATATGGTGCACCTCGAGCATAGAGATGGCTCAATGCCTCGAGCATAGAGATGGCTCAATGGTTAGAGACCCACAGTCCATTGTGCATATGTATCGAGAATATTTCCTTGACCTTCTTGGTACCTCGACTCCTCATACTCAGCACACCACCCAAGCTCGTTTTACTTTCTATGCCATGGTCAAAAATCAAGTGTCGCCAGATATGCATTGTGATTTGGACAAATATATCTTAGAGGGAGAGGTTATGGATGTTTTATTACATCTACCCAAGGACAAAAGTCCATGATGGGATGGCTTGACTAATGAGTTTTTTGAAGCCTATGTTGCCATTGTGCTAAACCTTTGGCAGCCATGTGCTAACAAATCTAGGAGATGGGAATTATGCCTACCTCACAGAAGATGGGGGTCATTAAGTTGATTCCAAAAGTGTAATCACCCTCAATGCTTAAACATTGGTGGCCAATTTGTTTGATGGGATCTATCTATAAAATTTTCACACTAGTCATGGCTAATCATCTCCACAGGCATCTCCCTACCCTTGTGTACTGTAATCAATATGGATTTATCAAGAGTTGGAATATCTTGCACAATGTATTGAATGTTCAATTGGCCATCCACTATGCAAAGCACTCCAAGCAGGAAGTCATGTTGATTCAATCGGACCTCAAAAAGGCTTTTGATTATTTGGATTAGTGTTTTGTGGCAGACCTCATGCATGTTATAGGTTTCGATCGGTGCATGTCCCCCATTTGATACACACAATCATCATGGATGCCTCTTTGTGGGCCATGATAAATAGTGGGATCACTAAGCCGTTCACTCTGGCATGATCAGTCAGATAGGGTAGCCCCTTGAGTCCCTTGCTCTTTGCCTTGGCGACCCATCTAGTCCTTTCCATGCTTTCTCACTTGGTGACAATAGGATAGTAGACTGGTCTCTCTCTTCCCTTTGATGAACTTTTTGTGGGCCAATCACTAGCGGATGACATGTTTGTGATTCTCAAAGTGGAACGAGTGAACCTCCACACATCATTGGATGTATGGAAACTTTTTGGCCAAGCCTTTGGTCTTCATATTAATGCAACCAAATCCTCCCTCATCAATTATACTGAACCGGATTTGCAGTCTTTGCAATGGCAAGGGATGGTGATCCCCATGGAAATGTCGTGCAGCATTTGGGTTACCCATTGGGTGTTGATGTTTAGCCCAAGCAATTGTTGCAATGGATTTCTTTGAAATTGGAGGCAAAGTTTATGTACTGAAGATCTCAGGCCTAGCCTTTCCATGTTCGCCTTAAAGTGGCATAGTCCATTATGCTTCCAATGTTCACATATTTTTTGCCTCTTTTTCCTTGAACTACCTCCACCTTAAGGGCTCTTACTAGGCACATTCGCTTTATTCTATGGAAAAATGACACCTTACATGCAAGTATCTCTTTCTTGGAGCCATGTCTACATCTCGAATGGGTGGTGGGGTGATTTTGGATGTAAAGACCGATATGGTGGCCCTTCGTTGGTCACTCTTCAAAGAAATGTGTAGTGATTGCCATCCTTGGGTCCTTATAGTCTACTTTTTTCTAGAAGATCGAAATATTGTATATGGTAACACCAGCATATAGACATCATGGTGGCACGTTTTTAATTCACATACTCACTTTTCCAATACCTCCTCCATTTTGGTAAATCATTTTGCTTCTTCTTGGAGGCTCATTCTTTAGGAGGCCCGTTGGCATCTTGCAGAGGATTGTTTGGAGGAAAATTCCTTTTAGTTGGAATTGTTGATAGTGTTGCGGCTGCTCTCTTGGGATGGGAAATAGCACAGTAGACCCAAGTTCAATCGTATGGCATGTTTGGGTTTGTCTATTGTGGATGCCACTTTGATGAGCTGTGGGGGCTTGATGTCTTTTTGTACGGTAAGGAGACTTTTTTGGATTCCTTGTAGATACCGCCACTTATGGAGTCGGATTGAAAGGTTGATGTAGCCTTTTCCTGCACTTAACTTGGATTGCCCCTGGCAAGATTGGTATCTTGCTAGTCATCTTTGCCTTCAAAAGGCTTCAACTAAATAGGTGCATAATCTCTTGATTAAGGACAACATTTGGTTGGTTACTAAAGTCAATGCGATTTGGGGCATGCATGGATCCAAGGCTTGGTGGAAGATACGAATGATGGAAGGATGGCTGAATAAGACCCCATTCAAAAGCAAGGTCTTTCTTTGGAGAGTGATCATTGGTGGGCTTCCCCCTGCTTCAACCCTTTCTAAGCACCAAATCTCAAATGGCAAATGTTTTTTTTGTACCACTAGCGTGGAATCTTTACATCATAGATTTATTTTCTGCCCTTTGGGTAGGAAAATTTGGACTCTTCTAACAATATTTGGCAAGTGGTTGTTGGTTTATTGTTGCGCCCTTTTGATTGGGTTATTGCCAGGGCTAAATATCCCACCCTGGTGTAGCCACATATGAAGGTTTTATTCCATTTTTTCAAAATTTTGGGGTTGTTGGCATAATTGGATCACCTAGAATGTTTTTTTCTTTGACTTTGTCGTGGGTATTTAGGGACACAACAAAACTCAAAGGTCTTCTACAATGGTAGTTAGATCTTGTGTAGCATGTTGATCTTCTTGCTAGGGAGGATTTAACTCCTTTGTATACAACAATCTTTGATACTTCTTTGTCGTGACTTTTGTACTCTACTTATTTGATCTTCTACAAAGTGAGTTTATGCACGACGGCCTAGAGTCAACTTGCATCTTGTAATCTTGTACTTTTGTCCATAATTAATAAAATTACCTATAAGAGAGAGAGAGAGAGAGAGTGTGTGGGGGGGGGGGGGGGAGAGAGAATCTAACGTAGCGAATAAGAGAGTCTAGATCATGAATCCTGCCGCGCGCTGCCTTCACCATCGATTGTGGAACGCCTGTGCTTGGGTCAGCCCTTCTGCCCAGACTGTGCTTCTGCAGGGCTCTGAGAGAGAGAGAGAGAGAGAGAGAGATGGCTTTTTACGAAAAAAAAAGAGAGAGATGGCTCCTGCCCTGCGTTCGTGTGCCCCGTGACTTGTTGCCCTGTTGTCGCCCTGCACCCTGCACCCTGCACGTCACCAGCCATCCTTGCGATTGCAATCCCCTCACCCTACTCCTGCACAGCGGGGGGCGCCTTCTGCCCGCCTGACATGCAACCTTTCTTGGCGCCCAGCGACAACGTTTTCGGTATACACAGTCACCAGCATCGCCAGTGTGCCCTATCTGAACTGTTGTTTGCCCTTTCTGCAGACACACAGAGAAAGAGACTGGCTGTGTAAGAAACCAAAATATAGAAGCAAGCGTCCTGTTAGGGCACGGGGACTAGTGATCAGCTCGACCTGCTGCATCCTTAGATTGAAGTAACAAATCTGCAGTAAGGCGCTTGTGAACACATCAGGGGGTATTTCAGGCTATCAGATCTGTATCTATGCTGCCCCAAGTGGAGCTGTGATCTAGCTCGCTACTGAACCAGTGAGCGACAAATTCTTCCTGCAGGCTGTGCGATCTTGCACAGGTCACCTGCAGGTTCATCACTAGTCAGTGCAGCAAAAGAGGGATTCGGCACATTCAGACCAGCATGAAGTGAACCTTCCACATTGTACACCAGCAAAAGGATAAACAGTAGTGGTTCATAGGCGAAGAGGCCTGCTTATAGACTGAATTGCAGACCTATGGAAAGACGACCTGCAAACCTGCTTGCTTAGAGAGAGAGAGAGAGAGAGAGAGAGAGAGAGAGAGATGGTGGGCGGTAGCTGAATACCAAGATCCTGCATCATGTTAGAGCTCAACACGGTCTTGATAGATCAAGTGGTGGATGCCTTGGGGCCTGATCTGGATGATGAAGAATAGGAAGAAATGGTTCCTTGTACGGAGGTGGCTGCCACCCCTTCCGATGTCCAGCCTGGTGCTGATATGCAACCCCTTGTTAAATGCATTAAGCATGTGTGCAGTGCAGTGATGGAATGCATTGGGCAGACACCTAATGATGTATGGCTGATTCTCAAGCCCCTCCACAATCGGAGCATGCTACTTTTTCTTACTTGCAAGTGACTTCTTTAAAGAAAAATACCCTGATATAGAAATATAAATAGAAACCGTACAACAAAGCACAGACTGATAAAAAAAACACAGTAAGGGTTAGGGTTAGAGTAACTCACAGACAATGAACACAGTGAATAAATGAAATGATATGACTACTAATAATACGATGCTCATGTAGCAAAGACATTATGCAGTAAATGAATATTGAATCTCGAACTTCTGTGTCTCTAGGATCAGGGCAGGGGTAATGAGCTGGAGAGTGTGTTGTACTCTGAACGGATCCCGAATCGTAGCAAGACAGTCTTTGAATGTCGAATACAAGCAAACACAATAGTGAGAAGTTGGATCTGATGCAGACAGTAGTGAGGAGAGAAAAAGACTAAAAACGGAGTTTACAGGGGAGAGAAAGCCTAAAATCGCGGGCAGGGTTGCTTGTAGGAGAGAAAGACTAAAAACAGAGCCTGTAGGAGAGAGATTGAAAACGTAGGTAGGACAGAGAAAAATGTCAGGGCAGCAACTGGAGCCTGCAAACACAGCAGTTTGTTGGCGTGGCAGGTTGTACGACAGCAGTGCAGATGAACAACAGTCAGTTGTCAGGCAGAAACAGCAGCAATCAGCGTGTGGAGGGTTGGAAATAGACGCCAGACTGTAGGGAATAGTGATGGACAGCAAGGGCTGAGATGTTCTTCGTAACTGGGGTGTGAGCAGCAAGCTGGTAACACTTGAAACCTGCAAAAACGAGATTGTGAAAGAGTGGAGGGTTGACTGCCAATTTATAGAAAATTAGGATTCTAGATCCTCTCCCATTTAGCTTTCTCGGTCCACTCCTCGTTTTAGGAGTTTTGGCTAAAATAAGCCTAAAATAAGCACGTTTTGGGGTTGTTTAAGTAGCAAAGTGCATTTTTTAGTACAACACCTTCTCTTAGGCCCAAAAAAGGGCGAGAAAAGTAGGCCAGCCTAAATTTTGATTTATCCCAAGGCGTCCCACCCCAAAGCAACCAGGGCATTGGACAAAAGGTGTACGTCGATTGCCCAGTGGCCTACTAAGACTACAGAGGCGATGGATATCTTACTAAGAGAGCCGAAGTGATTATCCTAGAGAGGTTAGGGAATCGGACCAAGGGTGCTCATCGGCTGCTCAAGGGCCTACCAAGGCCTATAAAGGCGGATGGAATCAATAATTGACTTGTTTGTTTGTTTGTTTTTTTTTTTTTTTTTTTTGAAAAGTGTTTTGAAAATACGTTAGTATAGGGGCAACGACCGATTAAGTGATAGATAGGAAAATATAAAGAGAGTTTTAAATCCAAGTTATTCACAAAACCAGCAAGCCAATCCCTCGCATTGACGAGGATAAGTACCTAAGGATGATAAAAGTGAGTGTATGTATCAATCATATGTTAAATATGTGAGAGGCAAAAAAAAAAAACGGTGGGCTTAGCAAGACAAGAAAAGCAAGCAAGCAAGCAACGGTAGGGAATTTGCCTTTAGGAGAACTGCCATGTGTTATGCTACGAATATGGTAGATCCTAGAGTCAATCACTCCAAAAGACCAAAAATGGATAAATGCGCACAGATGCATGTTGACATGAATAAAATACCAATGTATAGGGTAATGCAAAGAGAGATGCAAGATGTCATGCCCATGCAATATGCTATACAACGGTGTCACTGGGATAGTATCCTCGTAGGGGAAGTGTTCATTTGTTCAAGTGTCCTTTTACAATCAGGTCATCCTGATAGTGCAGATAAAGTTATGAATGCCCACACTATAATACAAAAGAATAAGTGAATGTAATGTCTAAAAAACTCTAAGCATCATCACTGTCACGATCAAGAGTAGGAGCCGCCCCCTCTCAAGCTGGAAGGAAAAGCAAGAGGGAAGCACCCTCTCCCCGTCAAGCTGAAGAAGTAGGGGAGGGTTTATCCAAGCTGATCCTAGGAAGTAGGTATTGAAGAACCGGCCGGTTGACTGCTTTGGTCAAGATATCTGCAAAGTTATCTGATGAAGGCACAAACTCTAGGCGAATAGTGCCTAGCTCAACCTGCTCTCTGGAAAAGTAGAAGTGGACTCCCACATGCCGCGTCCGTGGTGTGATGATTGGATTACCCGCAAGGGCAATGGCACTCTGGTTGTCGTAGTAGACAACTGTGGGAGAGTCACATGGAAAATGAAGCGCCGCCAGTAATCTCCTCAGATAGATGGCCTCGGTGGTGCTATCGAAGAGAGCCCGATACTCAACCTTGGCCGTGGAAGCTGCCACCATCTCTTGCTTACGGCTGGACCAAGAAATGGGAGGCGTGCCCAAGGTAAAGAGGTAGCTGCCATGGGAACGCCGGGTGTCAGGATCTCCTGCCCAATCAGAATCAGTGTAGCCTTGCAAAAATAAACCAGAACCATATGTCAAGCCATAAGAAAAAGTACACCGCAAATAACGCAACACACGAAGATATGCAATCCAATGTGACATCCTAGGTACTGTGAAATATTGATTGAGTATGCTAACTAAGTAAGCTAAATCTTGCCTAGTGTGAATTAACCAAAGAAGTTTTCCTACAATAGAACGATAGGTGTGTGCATTGAAGGGCTGTCCTAGGGTATCCTTCGACAAGTGGACAGTAGGATCAATAGGTGTGGCCACTGGCCGTGTCTGATCCGAAGAGTACTGTTCCACAAGCTGAAGTGCGTACTTTTGCTGTGACACAAAAATACATCTTCCAGAACGAACTACCTTCATCCCCAAAAAATAAGACAACAAACCAAGGTCTGTCATTTCAAATGTAGCTTTAAGCTTAGCCTTAATTTCCGCTATGGCAACAGAATCTGAACTTGTGATGAGTAATTCATCAATATATAGTAGGATATAGCTAACCCCCTCAAGAGTGGATCTAACATATAAGTTCGGGTCATAAGGGGTAGAATGGTATCCATGAGTCTATAAGAACTCATCCATTCTATGGAACCAAGACCATGGCGCTTGCTTCAGCCCATAAAGGGCTTTCTGCAAGTGGAATACCATATCCCTAGGGTTCCCTGAGGGAAAGTCCGGTGGCTGCTCCACATAGACTTCCTCCTCCAAGTATCCGTTCAGGAAGACACTCTTGACATCCATCTAATGTATCGGCCAGCCGTGGTGAGCGGCGAGCGCGAGTAGCAACCGAAAGGAAGTCAACCGTGCAGTAGGGGCAAAGGTCTCTTCATAATCAATGCCGTGCTTGTGTCGAAACCCTTGCACTACAAGGCGAGCCCTGTACTTGTCTAAAGTCCCTTCAGCTTTTAGCTTTGTCCGAAAAATCCACTTTGTCCCGATGACTTTCTTGTGGCTAGGATGATCCACCAATGTCCAAGTCTCATTTTGGTCAATACTCTCTAGCTTCCTTTCCATTGCCTTTCGCCATTGAGGGTGCTGAAGAGCCCCCTGCCAGGTATTCGGCTTAGAATGCGCTATGTAATCAGCTGTAAACAGCGATGCAAATGATGCCTGAGGAGCAAGCCAGACAGATCCTCTAGGTCCCTCCGGAGTGGAATCCGGTGGTAGGATCCTCGAATCTCGCATGGTTTGCTGGTACCAGCGAGGTAACGGGTCTCGCGAAGGGGGCCTGGGAGGTGAAGAAACTACAAGAATGTCAGGAGCGGAAAGAAGACCAGGCTTAGTAGGCACGATCTCTGATGATGTGGAAGAAGGAAGCGGATCGGAATCCGGTGTAGAAGATTGCACAATATCCCTCTTGTTAAAGATGACATCCCACCTAAAGATCATCTTGTTTGTCCGAGGATTGAACAAACGATAGGCTCTCTTCAGAGGAATATCCCACAAAAATAAGGAGATCAGCTCGGGGAGTAAGCTTTCCTATCTTGTCATCAGACGTGTGTGTGTATGCACGACACCCGAAGACTCTGAAATGGAAAATAACAGGCCGAGAGCCAAAAAATGCCTCATACGGGGTCTTCTGAGGAAGAGCCGCAGTCGGGCACCGGTTGAGGATGTATACCGAAGTGTTAATAGCCTTGATACAAAGGCGCTCAGGAAGCTCTGCTGCGAACAGCATAGAGCGTTCCATTTCCATGACTGTGCGGTTCCTACGCTCTACAACTCCATTCTGAGAGGGGAAGTTGGTAGAGGTGAGCTGGCGAGAAATGCCATGCTTTTGTAGAAACTCGGAAAACTCATGGGAGATAAACTCACCACCGCTATCACTCCTCATGCACCCAACACGACGACTAGTCTGGTTATGAACCAGCAGCACCCAAGGAGAAAAATATGTGAAAGCATCTGACTTATGCTTGAGGAAGTACACCCATATGTATCGAGAATAATTATCCACTATCAAAAAGAAGTACAGCGCGCCGTTTAAAGCAGCAGTGGATGCTGGCCCACAAAGATCAACGTGAATCAATCTAAGAGGCTCCTCATCTCTATGTGTAGACTGCTGAGGAAATGGAGTACGGTGTTGCTTCCCGAGCTGACAGGCTTTATAGAAATCTCGAGCTAGCTTCAGGCGTGGAAGGTCCTCAACCAGCTCACGGCTTGACAACTCATAAAGTGAGTCATAACCAAGATGCCCTAAGCGAAAATGCCAAGACGCTCATTGTGCGTAGGCTCCCGAGATGTGGCTAAGGCCTGGAAACTAAGGAACACGGAGCTTTCGGCGGTCGGCTCGGTCAGAAAGTGCATCATATGGTATAGGCCATTAGGCTGTGTCTCACCGCGAGCAATTACTAAAACAGTTAGAGAGTCAAGGACCTCGACTATGGTCGCTGTAAAGAAAACTGCTCGCCCCAATCGACAAAGCTACTGAACACATAACAAGTTCACCCCCCAAGCTGAGGGACATGATATACATTGTCCAGCGAAGGCAAATCCGGACCCTTGTCAGTGGCAAAACTAACACAACCTTGAGCGTGAATCTTGATCGAGGAGTTGTTTCCTACACGGACCCGCCCGGTTACAGGGGCTCGGGTACAGAAAATGTCCTCTATAGGAGTCATGTGATGTGTAGCTCCATTGTCCACAATCCAAACTGGAGCTGAAGTGCTTGGTTGTGACGTGTGGGCCTCTACAGTAACCTCGTCGAGAGGCAACTCACAGATGTGGACGAGACTCGCATTTGATGTCTCTATGGAGACGATATGGTCCTCTGTAGACCAGTCAGACAAGCCCTCTGGAGTTGAGAACGTTGTCGACTGAGATGAGTGTGTGGTGGTAGTGTGAGTCTGATATTTAAACTGCCCCTTGCCATCACCCTGCCTCCCTTGTTGGGGGTTGTTTGACTGAGGGGCGGGGGTCTGAGACTTAGGTTTTGGTACTGTGCCTCGTGCCTTTGATCGACACTCGTCGTCAAAATGGCCAGCCTTTTGACAATGTCGACAATACCTATTCTTTTTAGGTACATTCTGCCACCCAGGTTTGAGTTGTGACTAGGAGTTTCCTTAAGAATCCCCGGATTGATTTAGCTTTTGAGTTTCATTTTGATTTTGAGTGGAGGTTTGGTTTGGTTTTCCCTTCCCTTGTTGCCCTTTCTGAGAATGAGGAAGAAGAGCCCCCTCTAAAGAGGAATTCATATGAAACTGATCGAACAACCATGCGTAACGCAACAACTGACACTCAAATTCATAGAATGTAGGCATGGTAGGCTTTGAAACTATTCCTTCCACAAAATTGAAGTATTTCTTGGGGAGTTTATTTAGGAACAATGTGACCTGATTGTCAGAGGACTTGGGAGTCCTTGTAGTGGAGAATTCAGCGAGGAGACGCCGATACTCAGGCAACTTGACTTTTAAGTCATCCCGGTCAGTGATTTTGAAAAGTTGAAGCTCATGGTCAAGGTTAATACGACGGGTCCTATCTTGAGCCCCATAGCGATCAGTCAAGTGTGCCCATCACGCTGACGCTGAGAATGAAACTCTGGCAATAAGCTGTGCATCAGCTCGACAATAGCGGAGGCATTCCTAGCCTTCCATGAGTGGACGATCTCGTATGGAACAAATGCATGATCGGGTTGGGATTCCAACCCCTACACTAGATCCCATAGGTTTTGTGAATCAAGGACATGTCTCATCAAATTCGACCAAGTAGTAAAGTTTGACCCGTTAAAACGAGTCTTGTCATTAAATGTATTCTTGGCAGAAGATGAGCTAGAACTATGAGATGTCGGGTGGGTGGAGTAAGATGATGGTGGGAAAAATGGTGGAGG
Source organism: Lygodium microphyllum (assembly GCF_053477565.2). Taxonomy (NCBI): domain Eukaryota; kingdom Viridiplantae; phylum Streptophyta; class Polypodiopsida; order Schizaeales; family Lygodiaceae; genus Lygodium; species Lygodium microphyllum. The sequence goes on from NC_141145.1 coordinate 140,348,731, forward strand.
TGAGAGTGTCTGATAAGAGTAAGGAGGGGGAAGAGGTGGGTAGGCAGAAGTAGGCTGTGAGTGTCCAATGAGTGCCGATTGATGTAGAGACATTGAGACACAGTAGCCTTGTCCAAAGTAAGGCTGGGACACAACATTATGACCAGAAGGTCCACTAGGCAATGTGATGGAGGTAAACTGTGGAGGCAACTGATCCACACTTGGGAGAGACTGAGTGGGATACCCAGGTTGCAATGATCCCGAAAGTGTGTATGAGGTAGGTAGAACACCACCCGGCTGAGGAAAGGATGAGGTCCTAAAGGATGTGCCTATGTTTCCATAACCCCCAGGTGTGATGTGCAGTGCAACATGAAGTGTCTGAAATGGAAATGTAAATGGTGTAAATGAAAGTGGTGAAGCAGCGGAAGAATGTGGTGGGATAGGTGGGTTTTGAAAGTGAGGTGTATGAGGTGCATATTCTTTTTGTTTATTTTATCATTTAAAGACTGAAAATGAAACTGTGAAGATGATGATACATCATGTAATGAAGTGAAAGGAACACCAAATCCATTCTGATTATGTGAAGTAGACGAAAAAGAAAGAAGGATAGAAGAAGAGTTACCTGGCTTTTTCTTATAATCCCTGTGACGTGTGTTAACAAACAAGAATTGGTCCTCTAGAGGATCTTTTCGGTAGTTAACAGATTTGTTATTTCTTCCACATGATCTCTACCAGTATATTGCAAAATAGAAGAGGTAAAAGAAGAAGGCACAAAAGACAAATCAAAAGTACCTTGGACTGGAGAGGATGGAAGAGTCTGAAAAATGGAACATACTTTGGATCTTGCTCTCCAAGAGCGGGGCCCAACCTTGATGGAGGTCTCGATGGCCCTGCAACATCATCAGACTTACGCGCAACATCTGAAGAGTGAAATCTATGCCTACCTTCATTTAGAAGCTTTTATTGAAGGGCAATCCTTCGGTCGAGCTCCTCAATCTTCTTTTGTCGATAGGCTATGATCAATTTATATTCCTCAGAGGTCAGCTTGCCCATCTTTTCTTCCATGTACTCAGATGTTTCTCCCACCATGTCGGAACTTTGTGGAGCAAGCTGATTGGCCCACTCTCGCTCGGTTCTCGGCATAGGCTGATTTGGAGACTGAATCGGTGTTGATGTGTTCGAAGTCATTTGAACCTATTGTTGTTCTTGCTTCTTGCGAAGAGCTTTCAGATCAAAGGCCTAGGTTTCTCAGAGAGTACCAGGTTCTGATACCATGTAAAGAAAAATACCCTAACACAGAAACATAAACAGAAACCGTACGACAAAGCACATACTGATAAAAAGAACACAATTAGGGTTAGGGTTAGAGTAACTTAGAGACAATGAACATAGTGAATAAATGAAATGATATGACTACTAATAATACGATGCTCATGCAGCAAACACACTATGCAGTGAATAAATATTGAACCTTGAACTCCTGTATCTCTAGGATCAGGGCAGGGGTAATGAGCTGGAGAGTGTGTAGTACTCCGAACGGATCTCGAATCGCAGCAAGGTAGCCTCTGGATGTCGAACACCAGCAAACGTAGCAGTGAGAAGCTAGATCTGATGCAGACAGCATTGAGGAGAGAGAAAGACTAAAAACGGAGCCTGTAGGAGAGAGAGACTAAAAACGTAGGCAGAACAGCCTGTAGGAGAGAGAGAGACTGAAAAGGCAGGCAAAACAGAAAAACTGTCAGGGCGGTAGTTGGAGCTTGCACACGCAGCAGTTTGCTGGCGTGACAGGCTGTACGATAGCAGTGCAGATGAACAGCAGTCAGTCGCCAGGTAGAAACAACAACAATCAGCGTATGGAGGGCTAGAAATGGGCGCCAGACTGTAGGGAACAGTGATGGACAGCAAGGGCTGAGATGTCCTCCGTGACTAGGGTGTGGGCAGCAAACTGGTAACACCTGAAACCTCCAAAAACGAGATTGTGAAAGAGTGGAGGCTGGCTGCCAATTTATAGAAAGTTAGGGTTCTAGATCCTCCCTCACTTAACTTTCTCGATCCGCTCCCTGTTTTAGGGTTTTGGCTAAAATAAGCCTAAAATAAGCATGTTTTGGGGCTGTTTAAGTGGCTAAGTGCATTTCTTAGCACAACAACTTCTGTGGTGGAGTCGTCCCAGGACCTGGACTAGGAACCTCTCCTGGAATTTGCAAATATGTTGCTGGGTGAATATGCTCAGCATAGCCTCGAATCCATTCCAACCAAGAATAAAGAGATGTATTGGATGCGACTATGGATACCAAGAGTGTTCTATGCTCTTTTTTAGCCTTCTATGAAAGAGGGGTCATTCTCTTTCATCGGCAGGATCCCGATGCTTTCTTGGATCTGCCGCAAATGGCTAAACTCCATTCTGCAAAGCGATTTTGAGGAGGAAATTTTTGTTGGCTTGCAAGGCTTCTATGAGATATAGCTCAAATCGTGCATGTTCTATTGTTCTTTTGTTGGCCAGAGTTCTATAGTTCTTTGACAAACACATAATGCATGTGGTGGGCTGGAAACCATTGGCGAACTTCCAATAACTGTTACTTCGGGAATGCCCAGTATGGGTTGAAGTCGAATGTTTTCCTATAGTCTACTGGCCATTGCTTAAGGATGCGATGGGAATGATTGGCATAGTATTGGTTCCACTGAGCTTGTGCACTGTCAATCGCAACCGCCTATGCATGTTGTGGGATACTACGTGTAAGAGGCTCAACTAGCTGCACTTGAACTATCATGGAATGCCTTCGTTGCAGTATTTCTTGAAGTGGGGAACTTTCGTAGGGCATTGTGTTTCACGTGGACAACTAGGGCATTTCATGCCCAAATATTCAAAAAAGACCATTGTTGTGGAGGGGGTTCGGCTATACTAGTCCACAATATTCCTATGGTCGATGGTCCTCAAGCAAATGCGCCCTATGTTGGATAAGGGAAACAACTTGTTCAGGCTTTGGATTCTCCTGACTAGAGTAGATTGATGTCCATTCCAAAAGAGGGAAAAAGTTTGATGTGCGCATGGCAGCAGCTATGCAGAGCACTTCACAAGATCCCATACAAACTTCTGTGCGTCGAAAAGATAAGACATCATCAGCATCTACTGCTAATGTCACAAGATCCCCATAGTAAAGTAATCACTCTTTGGGATTTTTGATACCCAAGTTCCGCTCCTAAACAAGGAAATGATCTCTCCACTTCCAAAGCGGAGCATAGGGACTTGAACTCTTTGTAGTATTGGCTGATTTTTTGCATGAGGGCACCCTTGATATTTTGGCTGTGAAATTGTAGTCAAAGAAAAATCAGCCTTGACAATGAAATCCTTTGGTCATGACATATGAGGCTCACCACTTGGAATGTGCATGGCAATTGTTAACATAGCAAGCAACATGATATGTGATGCATCCTCCATGACAATCAATGGGATGTGTTATGTGCTGTTGAGCTCAAAAATCATAGTGAAGTTGGCAAAATCGTGGATTGCCATTTAGGGATGCTTATGGTCATGAATGGCACGCTCGAGCTAACCTTTGTCAAGAACGACACCCATGGTCATTTTTCGGTTGTTGAAATTCTATTCGAAGGGAAGGTATTATGGTTGGTAGGCCTCTATGCACCCAATGACTCTTCGCCTCGACGAGATTTATGGGATCGATGTGGATAGCTTGTTTGTTTATTGGTAGATCGGGAATATTGTTGGGAGATTTCAACATGTGCATTTATCATTCACAATCTACCTTCGAGCACTGAGGAATGGATGCACCTGAGAGTTGTGTATGATTTTGAGGTGGTTGTTTTGAAGTAGGATATTTGGTCCTCACTTTGCCCATTAGATTCGGGTTTTACTTTCAATCAATAGAGTACTCGGCCACATGGACACGCTTGGACCGTATGTATATTATGCATGATGATGCTTTCTTGCTAGAGATTTTGGATATCCAGGTGTTGCAACAATACACATCGTCAAATCATTTCCCTTTGCAATTCGACATGCTTGCTCACCTTGTTGCCCCTTTTGCGCAATTCCTGGGAAGACTCCAATTGGGTTTTAATTCATCTTATTTCAAGAACTCGGTCTTTAAGGGCTATATGGAACAACTCCTCCATAATGTGGAGAGGGTTGCCATGCAATATGGAATTCATCATGCTTCTCTTTGCAAACAAGCCAACATGCAACTAAAGTAATGCTAGCATTGGTCTGCTCCTTGCTGATTGATCCCCTTGATGATTTGTGCCGTCTACCATTGGCCACAAGGTTGACAAATCTCATCCAACAATTCCAACTTAGATCTTATTAGCAAGCCAAGTTGCAAAGCTTGATTGAGAATCTACAAGATGCTTTGTGTTAGTCACACAAATTTTTTTGAGGCTTACATAGCTCTCCGACTCAAGAAAATATGGTGCACCTCCAACATACAAATGGCTTGATGGTTTATAGACCCACAGCCCATTGTGCATATGTGTCGAGAATACTTCCTTGACCTTTGTGGTACTTCGTCTCCTCATACTCAGCACACTATCCACCATAGTTGATAACATACGTCTCATACTTCCATATGTGTACGGGTATGAAAGTATGATTGAAGTATGATTTAGACCCCCGGGGAGAATAATATGTTGTCCCAATTTTTCTTAAAAGACTAGAAAAATATAAGACTGATAAGTTGAACTAGAGTATGAATTATAGACATTTCAACAAATCTTACACTTTGAAAAACGAGCATAAAAGACATTGAAATTTAAAAAGGGGACTATATGAATTTTGAGATTATAATCAATCCACAAAGATCACAAAATGTCATGACTCATTGACTCATAAATTATAATCAGCCCACTAAGAAAAGCATAAAAAACATTGAAATTTAACAAGTGGACTATATGAATTTTGAGATTATAATCAGCCCAGAAAGATCACAAAATGTTGTGACTCATTGACTCATAAATTATAATCAGCCCACTAAGATCACAAAATGTCCTTACTCATAATACATCATAGTACTCTGGACTCTATAGAGGCAACCCAAGAGATTGAAGAGACGAGGGTTAAGACTCCAGATTGTAGACTTGCTGTGGGATCATGTGCTACTTAAGTTGGCTCATGAGTGATTTTCACCTCCAACATCCTCATCCTCATCATCATCTTATGGCACACTAGAGGTACCAACACTTCATACACCCACATTGTCATAGGAGCTGAATTTTCATCATCTTCCTCTCTTGTTTCCTACAAAGCTAGTAGTGTTTCATCATCCTTTTCCTTGTTTAGCATTTCCAAGGTCACTTCTATCTTCTCAAATCCTATTTCTTTCAACTTGCTTATGAGACACAAATTGGTATGTATAGAAAAAATCTTCTCTATATTCTTTGGCTTGAGCTTGTTCCTTTTCTTCGTATGAATGAGAGTAAAAGTGCTCCAAATTCTCTCACATGTTGAAGCACAAGTGCCTTGAGGCAATATCGTAAGTGCCAAGTGTTGCAAATTTAGTTTCTTTGCCCCAAAAGTTTTCCACCATTTTACACCTTGATGCATCCTCTTCTTATCCTTTGCAATAGGACGTGCAAATGCACGTGACCCAAACTTATACTTATCCAGTTCATCATATAACTCCCCTTGAGCACTTACATCATAGTTTAAAACATGTTCAACTACATCCATCCAACCCTTACCTCCCTGTCATTGTCACGATTCTTTGCTCTCCAAATAGGATGGAGCACAAAAGCAACAACATGCAATGGAGAGTGCATTATGTTCCATCGGTCTACACAAAGTGCCTTGACTTGTTGTAGCTTGGAAGCATAAAAAACCTCAAGACTTTCAATCTTTTCTATCATGCGATCAGTGAGCTCATACACCAATCCCATGGTGGCATCCTCTTTATCAACAAGATACAAAATCTTTAAATTGGAGGACATAACTTCACAATCATCTTGGCATTGGTCCAAAATCAAGAACCCAAGATAATAGATGAAACTTGCAAAGCCTTGGCAATTTCGCTCACTTTCCTTCTACAATAATCATCACTAACAACCATGTGGTGAAATCCATCGAAGACTCTCTCATCCAATATGTTTGCCAAAATGATAAACATATATGCAAACTGAGTTTGTGATGGTTTAAGCAATTCTTTTGAGCTGAACTTTCTATACAAAGCAAGAATTGTTTTTTTTTTGTGTGACAAATGTCACAACCTACATAGCTTCCAAAACAAGCTTCACCCTTCTCCTATATCCTCAAAAAGCAAATTAAGGCAATGGCATGTGCAATGGGTGTACAAAATGGTTGGCCACTCTTGCTCAATCAAGTGACCAGCACAAACACAGTTGGCTGCATTATCCATGCACACTTGGACTACAGTTTGAGGCTCCACTTCCAAAATGGCACTCTTAAGAATTTCAAAGATATACTCGCTTGACTTATACTCAGCACTCAACTGATCGCAAAAGTGTGGGACCAAACATGCATGAAACCATTACATTGATAATGGGTCAATGACGTGCATCAGACCATCCAGCACAAACAATGCTACAGTCATATCTTTTCCATTTCTCTCTAAGATCAAGCAAATCTCTTTGTACAGATTTTACCTCATCATCCAATTCTTTAGTGCGCAAGTGATGGTATGAAGGGGCCTTGAAGCTTGGGCTTATATTTTCAATTGCCTTCACCATGTCAAGAAAGTAAGGACTTCTCACCTTCCAACGAGGAATGTCCTCTGCATAAAAGAACCGATGAAGGCCAATTGATGCCTCTTTCCTTGCTTGTATGCCCCAACTTTGAGACAAGGGGCCTTCCCTAGCATTAGCTTTGGATTTGTAGGCATTATTCCATGAGCATTAGTAGTTTGAGAGGAAGAAGCAACCACATTGGCACTAGCACTTCTTGATGCATCTCCCAAATCAAAAACCTTTGCACCCAATGTGGAATTGCATCTTTTACATCTTGGGGTGCACTAGAGCATTTATCAACCCCAAATCCCTTCAGCCCCAAGATGTGGGCACAAGTAAAAGCAGGGCCACCATTCCATATGTGGGAACAATATTTGCATTGCATAATACATTGTCCATTCTTCAATTTCTGCAATTCAGTCACAAATTGCCACTCTTTTCCTTACTTTTGAACAATGCTGGCCTAGAGAACTGAGAGAGAGAGAGAGAGAGAGAGAGAGAGAGAGAGAGAGAGAGGATGGGGCTGAGTACTTAGCGGTGACCACACTACAGTCTGCACACGCTGCCCTGTTTTCACGCAGGTTGAGCACACTCTCATGAAGCTGATTTTTGCACAAACTAATCACTGGAGTCTGAATACTACCGGTTGCACACGGTGCAGGTTGAGAGCTGACCACGCTGACTGCACATACAGGAAAGACAGAGAACTGAGGTGAAAATTGCGGCAAACAAGGTGCTGGAATGAAATTGTCAAACTGGGGTAGTTGTGGTCTTTTTTTTTAAATTGGAAAAAAATATCAAGTATGAAATGACATATCATACATTTTCATAATAGACGTTTTTAGACATCTAGTATGATGATTCATATGCATTTGAATCCTTGAAAACATCTGGTACGATGATTCATGCGTGTTTGAATCCAACACTGCTACACACATCCGTTTGGCTTTCTATGCCCTGGTCACGGATCAAGTGTCACCAAATATGCATCATGATTTGGACAGAGATATCTTAGAGGGAGAGGTCATGGATGTTTTATTACATCTATCCAAGGACAAAAGTCCAGGATGAGATAGCTTGACTAATGAGTTTTTTGAAGTCTATGCTCTCACTCTTTCCAAACCTTTGGCAGCCATGTGCCAACAGTTCTAGGAGACTGGAATTATGCATACCTCATAGAAGGCGGGAGTTGTTACACTGATTTTGAAAGTGCTGTTGCCCTCGATGCTGAAACATTGGCAGCCAATTTCTTTGATGGGATCTATTTATAAAATTTTTGCTAAATTCATGGCTAATTGTCTCCATAGGCACCTCCCTACCCTTTTGCACCCTAATCAATATGGATTTATCAAGGGACAGAATATCTTGCACAATATATTGAATGTTCAATTGGCCATTGACTATGCAAAGCACTCCAAGTAGGAAGTCATACTGATTCAATTGGACCTCGAAAAGCCTTTTGATTATCTGGGCTGATCTTTTGTGGTGGCAGACCTCATGCAGGTTATGGGTTTCAGTCCATGCATGCCACGTCTGATACACACGATCAACATGGATGCCTCTTCACGAGTCATGATAAATGATGGGGCTGCTGAGACATTCACTCTAGCACAATCAATTAGACAGGGTTGGCCCTTGATTCTCTTGTTCTTTGCCTTGGTGACTCATCCAGTTCTTTCTATGTTTTCTCACTTGGTGACAATGGGACAGCTAGCTAGTCTCTCTCTTCCCTTTGGTGAACATTTTGTGGGCCAATCACTAGTGGATGACACATTTATGATTCTCAAAGAAAAATGAGCGAACCTCCACACGACATTGGATGTATGGAAAATTTTTGGCCAAGCCTTTGGTCTTTGTATTAATGCAATTGCAGCGAAATCCTCCCTCATCAATTGTACTGAATTGGATTTGCAGTCTTTGCAATGGCAAGGGATGGTGATCCCTCATGGGAATGTCATGCAGTATTTGGGTTACCCCTTGGGTGTTGATGTTAAACCCAAGCAATTGTTGCAATGGATTACTCTAAAATTGGAGGTGAAGTTTTTGTATTGGAAATCCTAGGGTTGGCCTTTTCATGTTCACCTTAAAGTGGCACAGTCCACTATGCTTCCTATGCTCACATGCTTTTTGTCTCTTTTGCCTTGGACTATCTCCACCTTGAGGGTTCTTACTAGGCACATTCGCTTTATGCCATGGAGAAAGGACACTTTACATGTAGGTATCTCTTGGATTTCTTGGAGCCGTGTTTGCACCCTGAAAAACATGAGTTGTGGGGCCATTTTGGATGTATAGGCGGTGGTCACTCTTCGGAGCAATGTGTGCTGAAGGTCATCCTTGGGTCTTTGTAGTTTGCTTTTTTCTAGAAGACCGAGGCATTATACATTGTAACACTAGCATATAGGCATCATGGTGGCATGTTCTTAAATTGGATACTCACTTTTCCACAACCTTCATTTTGGTAAATCATTCAGTTTCTTCTTGGGGGCTTGTTCTTCAGAAGGCCCAACTAGCATCTTATAGAGGATCATCTGGAGGCAAATTCCTTTCAGTTGGAATGATTGGTCATGTTGTGGCTACTCTCTTGAAACAGGAAACACGAGGATAGGCACAAGTTCAATCGTATGGCACGTCTGGGTTTGTCTTTTGTTGCGGATGCCACCTTGATGAGCTGTGGGGGACTTGATGTCTTTCTGTATGGCAAGGAGGCTTTTCCAAATTCCTCGTGGATACTGCCAATTACGGGGATAGATTGAAAGGTTGATGTAGCCTTTTCCTACACTTGACTTGGATTACCCTTGGCAAGATTGGGATCTTACTAGCCGTCTTTGTCTTCAAAAGGCTTCGGCTAACCATGTGTATCATCTCTTGATTAATGACAAGGATTGGCTAGTTACTAAAGGTAATGCAATTTGGGATTTGCATAAATCTAAGGCTTGGTGAAAAATGACAGCGATGGAAGGATGGTTGAACAAGACCCCGTTCAAATGCAAGGTCTTTCTTTGGAGAGTGATCATTGGTGGGTTTCCCCTTGCCTTGGTCCTTTCTAAGCACCAAAGCTCAAATGGCAACTACTTTTTTTGTATGACTAGCATGGAATCCTTGCATCATAGATTTATTTCCTGCCCGTTGGCTAGGAAAATTTGGACTCTTCTTACAAATATTTGGCAAGCGGCTGTTGGTCTATTGTTGTGCCCTTTTGATTGGGTTTTTTCCAAGGTCAATTTTCCACCTTGGTGCAACCACATATGAGGGTCTTATTCCATTTTTTAAGAATTTGGGGCTGTTTGCATAATTGGGTCACTTGGAATCCTTACAATGAACACAGAAAATAACTGAAGTGATATAACTGCTGAATATACAATGCTCATGTAGCAAACACATTATGCAGTGAATGAATATTGAACCTCGAACTCCTGTATCTCAAGGATCAGGGCAAGGATAATGAGTTGGAGAGTGTGTCGTACAGTGAACGGATCCTGAATCATAGCAAGGTAGCCTCTGGATATCGAACACTAGCAAACGTAGTAGTGAGAAGCTCGATCTAATGCAAAGGTTAGTGAGGAGAGAGAAAGACTAAAAATGTAGGCAAGATAGCTTGTAGGAGAGAGAAAGACTAAAAACACAGGCATGACAGCCTACAAGAGAGAGAAAGACTAAAAACGCAGGTAGGACAGCCTCTACAGGCGAGCGAAAGCTGCCAAACGCAGGCTTGACAGCTTGGCGACAGCCTGCAGAAGAGAGAAAGCTGCCAAACGCAGGCTGGACAGCCTGTCAAAGCTGGTCGACAGCTGGAGGAGAGAGAAAACTGCCAAATGCAAGTGGCAGATGATGTGGCAGGCAGTATGGCAGCAGGTCTGTGTAGGAATAGCAATTGCTTGGTTGGGATCAGCTCCAAACTGCGAGAAGAGGGTTGGAAAGTGGACGCCAACTGATGCAGACAGCAGTGGAGAGCTTCGGCTGAGATGTCCTCCATGAACGGGGTGTGGGCAGAAAGCTGAAACACTTGAAATCTGCAAAAACGAGATTGAGGGCTGAATGGAGGGCAACCATACTTATTCATAGAAAGTTTGGGCCCTCCCAAGTGGATTTGTGCTTATGGGACACAAGCTCTCTAGGATAGCATTTCTTTTAAATAAACAAGGTTTCTTCATTAATTAAGCAAGTTTTGGGGCTGTTTAACTAAAGCTAATGCATTTTTAGCTCAACACCCCTATCAAGCCCAACAATGGTGCTACGAGAAAGATCTTTTACCCCAAGGCGTCCCACCCCAGAGCAGCGAAAGCATCAGACAAAGGGTGCACGTCGGCTACCCAGTGGCCTACTAAGACTACAGAGGTGATGGTTATCTTACCAAGGGATCCCAAGTGATCACCCTAGAGAGAACAAGGCATCGGACAAAGGGTGCACATCAGCTACCCAGTGGTCTATCAAGCCCTACAAAGGCGGATGGAACCAGCTATGGATTTTTTTAAAAAAATTTAAATTTGATAGATGTAGCAGTTAGTGGGGGTTCAAATCCGTTTTCGTCCTATTGAGTATCCATGCCCCAAATGAGAGAATGATAAAGGATGGTTAGACCCAAGACCTTCACAAAACAAGCATACTATCCCTACCATTACTGGGTATTGCTGAAGAAGAATAAGGCTAAGGTGTAGATATAGCAAATAAGTGAAGCAAGCAAGACACGCAAAGAAAGCATGCAAGCTAAGGAAAAATTTCCTTGGAGAGTCATGGAAAATGCCATGAATATGATGGATCCAAAGTCGACCACTCCAAAAGACCGAAAAGGGATAAATGCACACAGATGCATGTGTACATGAACAGAATGTCAATGCATGGGGTAATGCAAAGGGCGATACAAGATGTCATGCTCATGCAAGATGCAATGCAATGGTGCCACTTGGACAGTGCCCTCGCAGGGGAATTGTTCACTTGCCCAAGCACCCTTTTACAATCATATCATCCTGATAGTGTGGATGAAGTTACAAATGTCCATAATACAATACGAAAGAATAAATGAATGAATGTCGAAAAACTGTAAGCAACATCACTATCACTATCAAGAGTGGAAGTCGCCTCCTCTCAAACTGAAAGGGAAAGCAAGAGGGAAGCACCCTCTCCCCGTCAAGCTAAAGAAGTAGGGGAGTGTGTATCCAAAACAATCCTGGGCAATAGGTACTGAAGAAGTGCCTAGCTCAACCTGCTCTCTGGAAAACTAGAAGTGCACTCCTACATGTCGCATCCGTGGTGTAATGATCGGATTGCTTGCAAGGGCAATGGCACTCTAGTTATCACAGTAGACAACGGTGGGAGAGTCGCATGAGAAATGAAGCGTCGCCAGTAAAATCCTTAGGTAGATGGCCTCGGTGGTGCCATCGAAGAGAGCCCGGTACTCAGCCTTGGCCATGGAAGCCGCAGCCGTCTCTTGCTTATGGCTTGACCAAGAAATGGGAGCTGTGCCCAAGGTAAAGAGGTAGCCGCCATGAGAATGCCGAGTGTCGAGATCTATTGCCCAATTAGAATCAGTGTACCCCTGTAAATATAAACCACAACCATAGGTCAGGCCATAAGAATAAGTACACCATAAATAACTCAACACACGAGGACATGCAATCCAATGTGACATCCTAGGTGTTGTGAAATATTGATTAAGTTAAATCTGGCCTAGTGTGAATTAACCAAAGAAGTTTTCCTACAACAGAGCGATAGGTATGTGCATCAAAGGGCTGTCCTAGGGTATCCTTCGACAACTGGACAGTAGGATCAAGAGGCGTGGCCACTAGCCATGTTTGATCCAAAGTGTGATGTTCCACTCGGCTGAAGTGTGTACTTCTGTTGTGACACAAAAATGTATCCCCCACAACGAACTACCTCCATCCCCAAAAAATAAGACAACAAACCAAGGTCTGTCATCTCAAAAGTAGCAATGAGCTTTGCCTTGATGTCTGCTATGGCAGCAGAATCTGAGCCTGTGATGAGTAAGTTGTCAACATATAGCCCGATATAGCTGACCCCCTTTGTAGTAGATCGAACATATAAGTTCGGGTCATAAGGGGTAGAATGGTATCCATGAGTCCATAAGAACTCATCCATCCTATGGAACCAAGATCGAGGTGCTTGCTTCAACCCATAAAGAGCTTTTTGCAAGGGGAATACCTTATCCCTCGGGTTCCTTGAAGGAAAGCTCGGTGGCTGCTCCACATAGACTTCCTCCTCCAAATAACCATTCAGGAAGGCACTCTTGATATCCATCTCATATATCGGCCAACCGTGGTGAGCGGCTAGTGCGAGAAGCAACCGGAAAGATATCAACCGCGCGGTAGGAGCAAAGGTCTCTTCATAATCAATGCCATGCTTCTATCGAAACCCTTGCACGACAAGGCGAGCCTTGTACTTATCTAAAGTCCCATCAGCTTTTAGCTTGGTCCTCAAAATCCGCTTTGTTTCGATTACTTTCTTGTGGCTTGGACAATCCACCAATGTCCAAGTCTCATTTCGGTTAATACTCTCGAGCTCCTTCTCCATGGCCTCTCCCCATTGAGGGTGCTGAAGAGCCTCCTACCATGTATTCGACTCAGAATGTGCTATGTAATCGGCTGTAGACAGCGACGCAAATGAAGCTTGAGGAGCAAACCGGCAGATCTTTTAGGTCCCTACCTGTTAAGCTAAAAAAGGAAGATTACACCATAACTAGCTCATTAAACTCTCTTGAACGCTCCTGACTAACACTCCGCTGCTCGTGCCTCCGCCATCACAAACCATCAACCCCACCCCCCCCCCCACCCCCCCCCCCCACCCCCATTGACTGGCGTCGCGCCCCCTTGTCGCTCTCGCCTGCCACCCGCCATCCCACTGCCTCCCCCTTGTCGACACTACGCTGTCCCACCCCTTCCACATCATCACGCTGTGCCTCGCCATTACCCTATCCCTGGCCCCTCCCCCCACCCCACCCTATGGCCCTCCATTGACTACCTCTTCTTCACCGCCTCCTGGGCCTCCCTCCCTCCCCCCCCCCCCCATCCTGTGGCCCCCACCTATATCCCATTCGTAGGAGAACCCCATCCGCCTGCAACCATCCACGCTACCTCCCCTTCCTTCCCCGCCCTGGTTTCTCCCCCGTGTTGCCCCCAGGTGGACGTACCAATCCCACCACACTCAACGACGCCACTCTGACTCCCCAGGCACTCTTTGGCCTCCACCCTACAGATCCAGGCCCCCCACCCGTGCGGCTCCAACCTAACGCAATCACTTGTGGCGCCCGGAGACCCACCACTATCAGAAAATAGATCCCCCCCATCCTCACTATCACACCTCTCCCCCCCTCCCCGGTTGCTCCCTCCACTTGTAGCAACAACACCCCCTCCTCTGCCAGTACAGCAGTGTGTTTGGTAGGTTCTCAGAAGGGACGTCTGGTCAGATAGTGGAGGTGATTCTCATGGGGCAAGGGATCTTCATGGTACAACTCACCTCGGTAGATGCAGCCCAGGAGTTAGTGGCTAGTTTTCCCTATGCCTCCACGAAGGGGATTATTTACATGGTCCCTTGATAGTGGTCACCCTACTTTTCCCCGGATTGGCGATAGAGTATCATCAGCTTGTGGAAGACTTTGGATGGCTCTTTGGCAATGTCTTTCCTGCCTCTTTTGCGAACGCAGTGACAGCTGCAAGAGTCCCAAAGGTACGGGTGGCAGTGAAAGAGACAAAGAACATACCACAGTTTTTAGAGATTAAGGCATGCGCACACTCCTTTAGGTAGCAGGTTATTGTGAGGGGGCAGCTCGGGCAATGCCTGCATTGCCATGATTTTGGGCATCTAGCAGCAGAGTGCATGCGCTTTGGAGCCAAGGCAACGTCGTTGACACGCCCACAGGTGGATGCAGACGGCTTCACATAGGTCGAGAGACGGCAGAGAGGGAGACGGTAGGAGTAGCCAGCCCCTCAGACACAGCCACGACAGCAGGGAGCAGGACGGCGAGCGTCGCCCTCCGGGAAAACACCATGCATCCCCCACCTCCTTGCCCCACCCGGCAAGACCATAGACCTACATATCCACCCCCCACCACAGAGGCGTCACAAGCAACCTCACTCGAGGGCCTACGTCCCCCACACCTTCACCTCCCCCCCCCCCCCACCCCCTCCCCCCCCACGGTCCCCCCTCCCAACCCTAGTCTAGAGCCCCCACCCTCCAGAGCTACTGGCCCTCCCCCACACCTGCCATGTGTCTCTGACCATCCCACCACCCCTCGATCCTCCCCCTCTACACCATCCCCCCCGCCGACCAGTACCCCTGATCCCCACACAGCACAGGCGACCCCCCTCTCACCCATCCCCCCCTCCCCACAAGAGGTGAGGACCCCTATACACCGACATCCTCCACTCACTAGTAGTTTAGCCCCCTCTCCCTCCCCACATAGCCGCCAGCTCCTCCGTCCATGCCGCTCGTCACACTTTCCAGAGACAGGCGTAGTTGCTACCACAGGAGTTCTTTTGCAGTGGGCCGTGGTCTTACCTAAGAGTTGCAAAGTGTAGAGAGTTCCCGCTACCCTTGGAGGTGGGAATCTTCGTACTACGCAAGTCAAGGAGCGGCAAGGTCCATCTACTGGCACCGCCGGATGGACCAAACTACGCCTTCTTCCTTCAGACCTCTTATACTGGAGACTGGACGACGACTCTGATTGAGGAGGTGAAGATCTAGGTGGTAGACCACATCTCCTAGTGGATGGGAGAAGGTGGACTGGCATATTTCTCCCAGCAGTGGCTAGGTTGAATGATGGACATTAACTGGTGAGTTGGGGCTGAGGTCCCTCATCTAAGCATTATCTTTCGAGCCCCTCCGCAGTGGAGAGCGCCGATGGATGTGATCGAGTGGCCCCTGGCACAGGTGGCCTGTTTCTATCAGTGTACGGAGTCTCATCTCTCAGCCTGGTTGATAGATGCCCTAGTGGTACAACCAGGCGCATCCATCACTCCCATGGTCATCCGCGAGGGCTACCATGGGGGAATGGAGCTCACCATCCATGCCGACAGCGAAGCATATACGAATGCCTCATAGTTCCTCTTCATCGTTAGCAGCTTCTATACCGAACAGATGCTTGTTCGGCCAGTCACATGTCTCTCCATGAGTTTACATCTTGCATCCTGGAATGTGAATAGCCTCCACTATAGTGGGGCACATGGTTCCAACAAGTTGATTGTTTGATAGGAGTTGCAGCCTGCCCTTGCTGGACGGATCAACATCTTACTTCTACACAAGCACAAGCTCACTCCAGCCCCATCCTAGCGGGTAGGGAAGGTACTCCTGAGCGGTTCATACACTTACTGAGAGCACTCCATCGGTGCTAACAGCAGGAGTGGAGGTGTATGCACCTCTATTGACTCGAGTCTCACCACTTGTGTATGAGACCACGGGATGATAGTGGCAGGGAGTGTTCTATGGATCAGATTGGATATTGGGGACTCATGCCTTGGAGTCCTCAATATCTATGCCCCTTCTGAGGTTAGGGCACACAGCAGGTTCTAGGTGGAGATCGCGGCAGGACTCCCAGATGTGGACTCCTAGATTATTGGAGGAGACTTAAATAACCTGGAGGCTTTAGAGGACCAGCAAGGCAGAGGCAGAAACTACCAGGGCATGGCTGGGGAGGTGCAGGAGGCATGGGAGGTCTTTCTATTGGCAGTAGGAGCACACGATGCTTGGAGAGACCCTGCCTTCGACAGGAGGGAGTGGTCGCTCTCTTGGGATACAAGCGGCTAGGTGGAGCGGTTGGACATGTTCTATGTGGGAGAGTGGGGATGCTCTCGTGGAGGCTGGGTTGGGTAGTTGGCGGGCACCACACTACCGGATCATTGCCCGATTCTCCTGACACTTGATCCCCCAGCATCTTCCCTAGACACACGATCTTGTCGGATCCCTGACTCGATTTGTAGGGGGGAGGAGGTGAAGAGACAGATTGAGTAGACTTGGACCAGGGAATGGAGCAAGAGAGACCGGATCGCAGAGGAGATGGTAGAGGTCCAAGCTGAGTTGAGCAGCATTTGCTAGGAGGTAGCCCTACAAGCCAGGCAACAGCAGAGCTGGGAGGAGAAGAGAGCCATTAAAGTTAGGGCTTCCCACCATTGCCAAATCAATTGGATTGGCAGCAGTAGCAGACCATACAATTATAGCATTATAGTGCAATATGGGCATATACATGAGGCATAGTCACACATACCAAAATTACCATGCTATGATTTTGTGGAAGCAACCTCACACATATATAGCACTGTTGTGCAAGATGCATTGAGGGAGCTAGACACACAAGCCTTTCTGGATGAGTTTACAGGATAGTTGACCGAGATAATACATACTTTAGCAGCCTATGCTTTCCCACACACTACACTGTCAGATAAGCCTCCATGAGGTAATGCCCCACAGAATGGTTGGTATGATGATGAGTGCAAAGAGACAAAAGCATGTTTTCAGCGAGAGGTGGAACTTGGTATATGTACACACAAGCATGCTCGAAATCTCTTCAAACAATTGATATGCAAAAAGAAGTGGAAATACCTGAGCAAACTAGAAACAAAAATGGATTCCATGTTCTTGGGACAGCATAGCAAGAGAGAATGGAAAAGGATGCATGAGAGCGAGCCACCTATATAGATTACTAGGTTGGATAATTGGCAAGAATATGCTTACACACTTTATGATATTCCTGGCCAAGAGCCTATGCCACTCAACCTCGAGACCAACAAATTGCAGATTTTTCATAGAAAAAAAAGTGAGGAATGCCATAGGGAAATTGAAAAATGGGAAAGCCCAAGATCATGAGGTCGTAGAGGTCCTAGCCAAGTCGAGCAGCATTTGCTAAGAGGCAAGCCTACAGGCTAGGCAGCAGCAGAGCTGGGAGGTGGACTAGAAATGCCTTTAAAGTTAATTCGGCCTCGGGTATCTGTGGCCTTGTGGGGCGAGTGCGAGGTGTGCTATTATGGCAGATGTCTTCTATGATTTAATTTGGTCTCATTATTGGGGAGGTGGCTACACCATGAATGGACATTGTTTGCCCCACCTGTGAAGAAAACTGCTAGGGTTTGCACTGAGGACACAGAAAGTGTACAACCATGATAGAAACACAAAGAGACAGACACAAACACAGAGGGAAAAACTCAAACCCTAAATGTAAAACTCAAAAATCAAACCCTAAACACAAAACTCAAAACTCAAACACACAAACTCAAACACAAACAGAAGAAGGGAGAGAGAGAATACAACTCTAAAGTGAATGAATGCTATAAATGAATGTAAGAGTGTACAGTGTGCTCAAGGGCAGAGCAATGTCGAAGTGTGACGTCCATCGGAGATGGATCCCAATTCTGTGACCGCCAGTCGGAGTGTAGGAGTGCTGAATAGTGAATGGCAGCAGGCTGGTCACCAAAACGCAGCAGTCTGGAGACTGGAAACTGGCAATCACAGCAGTGTACTGCCGATTGGAGGCTGGAAACTGTGCACAGCCTGCTGTTTACAACAGGCTGAAACAATGTCTGAATGTGGCTAGCAATGACTAGATGATCAGATCGCAGCAGATGATGATATTGCCAGCAGCTGGCGTCAGCATGGATGAAGGCGCCAGTAGTAGGACTAAACACCAATGGAGTGGCAGCAGTCTCAAGGGCTGGACAGCCACATGGAATCAGACGGATGGCTGAAACCTGCACATGGAGTGAGAAACACGCACAGATGGGATAAGGCTGAGCCTGTCTATTGATAGATGTGGAAGGGCGCCCCAAAAATTAGGGTTTCCACTGAACTCTCTCGAACCGCTCCCCATTTGAGGGTTTTTACTCTAAAAGAGCATTTATTAGTGTGGTTTGGGGTTGTTTTAGAGGCTAATAAGCAAGTAATGAATATTTTAGCTCAACGCCCCCTCTTAGGCCCAAAACTAAGTTGGAAGGTTAGGCCAACCAATTTGATGTTTATTGACCCCAAGGCGTCCCACCCCAAAGTAGCCAGAGCATCCGACAAAGGGTGCATGTCGGCTGCCCAGTGGCCTACCAAGACTATAGAGGTGATGGTTATTCTACCAAGAGAATCGAAGTAGTCACCCCAGAGAGGACATGGCATTGGACAAAGGGTGCATGGTGGCTGCCCTGTGGCCTACCAAGCTCTACAAAGGCGAATGGAACTATATGAAACTTTTTTTAAAAAAATAAGGGAGGTAAATTTTATGGGATGCTGCTGATTGAGTAATAGTGATTCAAAAGACAGGAGTAGGGAGTACACCCAACACATCACAAAAAAGTACAAGCTAACACATCCACTCAAGGCGTTGATGACAAGGAAAAATAGGTGATGAGGTATCCATGTGATGAACGAGGATGATGGTGTGGTAACAACAGTTGTCGATGGAAACAGCTTAGGATCTGCTCAAGTGGTGCTCTGCACAATGAGATACAAAGTATGCTACATGCTAAAGAATGATTATGCAGCAGGTGTCACTTGGACAGTGTCTCTCATGAAAAAATTGTTCACTTGCCCAAGCGCCCTAGTACAAAGGTGATGAAATGATGCAATGCAAAGGGTAACATACAACAGGGGGAAGAAGCCGATGTCGAAGACAAAGTGTTGAAGCCTGTAGGGTACCCAGAAGGGTAGAAACCCCCTCTCAACTTGGATGTAGATGCCGAAGAAGGAAGAGGAGCCTGACGTCGGTCTTCGTATGGTGGCAAGAACCATAAAGAATGAAAGAAGAGGAAGTGGATGAAGCACCCCGCTAGAAGAGCAAGGTAGAAGTCACTGCCATGATAGCATTGAGAGAGATGCTGCACGATCCGCCTCAAGAGGGGAAACCGCCATGCTGAAAGAAGAGCAAGCACTCCTAGGATGATAAAACCATGAAAGGAACGGTGCACATCTCCATGTCTCTAGCCCAGGTAGGACCAAAGCAATCTTCAAGTTAGCCCTACACTGAAAGACAAAACCTTGCAAAAGAGATGAGAATCTGCAAACACAAAGGTTAGTGGTGAGATGCTCCAAAGCAAAACATAACATAAAGAAAATCTAACTCAAGGTAAATGCAATGATGTGGATGTGTGTGAGTAAATGCAACGGAAGTCAAAAGAATGGAAAAGCTAAGGACAATGAATCCTATGGGCCCGACTCTAAGAGTGTGAAAAATGAATGCTAGACTAACCTAGGGTATTCGAAAAGACCTAGAGACATGCTAGTCTAAGAAGGTGGCCACCATCACGTACATTCAGTAGCAGGGCGCTACCAAGGGAACGCCAGATGAGGTGGGGAGGAATGTGAGATAGATACATGAAGTGCAACGGGATCAAAACATGCAGACCAATTAGCCAATCCCTCAGCGGTAGTGAAAGAGATGGGCTGCTGAGGCTGTACTCGAGCCATATGTCCAGTAGCAAGGGCGGGTGCTGAAGGAGCAAATGAAGCAGGAGCGGAAGGCGTAGCCCCAATGGACAATGCGGTCGCAGCGGTCTGCTTAGGTTTTTTAGGTGGAAGACCTTGGGCCTTGGAGTGACACTCCTCGCCCATAGGGCCTATCTCTGGGCATGTGTGCAAAACCGGTTTTTCTTAGGGAGTTACTGCCAGATAGGTCTAGATTCTTTGGTTCCATCTAAGGAAGAGGAGTCACCCTTTGATTGGCTTACCTTTGCATATTGCGAGTTCTTGCCATTGGTGGCTTTCCCTCCCGGAGAAGAGGCAGCAAACCCCCTCTGCTCTAAACAAGGCTCGGATGAGAATTTCTTGTGGACTTGATCATGTAGCCTTGCGTAACGCAAGAACTGACACTCAAACTTGTAGAAGGTTGGAAATCGAGTTTGGGAGATGATGTGTTGAATTAAATTAAAGTATTTTTCGGGCAACTTATTCAAGAAGAGTGTAACATGATCGTCATTTGACTTTGGAGAGCCAGTAGTGGCGAACTCAGCAAGTAACCGCCTATATTCAGCTAGCTTGACTTTCAAATTATCCCCTTCCTTAATAGAGAACTCTTGAAGCTCAAAGTCGAGATTGATGCGCCAAGTACGATCAGGAGCCACATAGCAGTCGAGAAGGTGACTCCAACGCTCTGACACGAGCGTGAAGTGCTGCAACTGAGAGTGAAACTTAGGAAGCAATCCTTGCATCAACTCAACATTGGCTGTGGTACTGCGGGCTCTCCATTGACGGATGTAATTAGGGTGAGCTAGGGGTCCGATATAGGCTCTAGACCAATGACGAGGTCCCAAAGACCCCGAGACTCAAGCACTTGTTGTATGAAATTAGACCAAGTGGTGAAATTTGACCCGTTAAAATGTGACTTATCCGTGAAGGCATTCTTGGCCGTTGCAACAGGAGTGGTAGTGCTCAGAGATGGATAGTGTGAAAAAGTGTAGTGTGGATAGGATGGGGTAGTGTGCAAGGTGGATCCATAGATAGGGATGGGCTGACTAGGCATGGGCATGGTAGCCACATGAGGAACCCAAGGAGGTGGAACGGGAACACGGAAAGCAGAAGATGGGAATCGCTGCGTAGGTATAACCCAAGAGAGTGTGAAGACGCACCATAAGCTGAGGATGGAAACCCCTGCGTATGAGTGGGCATGGGAGATGTGAAGCTGGGGATAGTGAGGGGGATGCCCATCACAGTCGACCCACAAGTTACGGGTGTGCTCCTTTGCTGAAAGGTGAGAGGCACTGTGTTAAAGGGTGGCATTCCCCCCAATGAAGTACCATGGTGCAAAGAGGTAGAGAATGGGGTGGAGAAGGAAAAGGTGCTAGGAGCGGAGATGGAAGATCCAACCCCTAGGGTGTGTGATGCAAATGTGGAGTGTAATCCAAGGTTTTGGAAAGATGATGAGAGGTGATCAAGTTGTGATATAGAAGAGGGTGGGATGGGAGGGAAGTGAGAAGTGTGTGTGATATGCTCAAATGAAACAAAACTGTAGATGTATCTGAATTCCGTCTGCTTCATGAGCCCCCTCTAGTTAAGTTCACATACGCAAAGCCATCCTGATCCTGTATCTCAAAAGAAGAAACATGCAAGGGTTTTGAATCATGGAACTCAAAAAAATTGTACAAACCTAACATTGGACTTGGCTGAGATGATGAAGATGAATCGCTAGACGTTCCGAATGCCGTATGTCCTCCATGATTGGAGAGGTGGCCAACCTCACCAACCGGTCCAGATGTGGTAGCAAAACTGGTAGGAGGGGTGTAAACATCACCGTACTTGTTGCGATAGTACTCCTCAAAGTCCTCCTTTGTCATGTTAGTGAAATCTGGAATAGGAGTAGAAGAAGGTGAAGGTGAAAGTGGAGTGTCATTCTCCTCACGGAGTCCATAATGCCGTCTCAAGGCCTCCAATGATGCAGAAGCTTGATAAGACATCATAGGAACTCGAGAAGAAGGTGTTTGGAACATTGTGATTCGGTTACGAGTTGTATTGTGAATATGGGGAATAGAAGATGGGAATCCCTACATAGGTGTAACCCAAGGAGAGTGTGAAGACGCACCATAAGCTGAGAATGGAAACCCCTGCGTTTGAGTGGTTATGTGAGATGTGAAGCTGGGGATAGTGAGGGGGATGCCCATCATAGTCGACTTAGGAGTTATGGGTGTGCTCCTTTGCTGAAAGGTGAGAGGCACTATGTTAAAGGGTGGCATTCCCCCTAATGAAGTACCATGGTGCAAAGAGGTAGAGAATGGGGTGAAGAAGGAAAATGTGCTAGGAGCGGAGATGGAAGATCCAACCCCTAGGGTGTGTAATGCAGATGTGGAGTGTAATCCAAGGTTTTGGAAAGATGATGAGAGGTGATCAAGTTGTGATATAGAAGAGGGTGGGATGGGAGGGAAGTGAGAAGCGTGTGTGACATGCTCAAATGAAATAGAAGTTATAGATGTACCTGAATTTCGTCTGCTTCATGAGCCCCCTCTATTAAAGTTCACATATGCAAAGCCATCCGGATCCTGTACCTCAAAAGAAGAAACAGGCGAGGGTTTTCATTCATGCAACACAAAAGAATTGTACAAACCCGACATTGGATCTGGCTGAGATGATGAAGATGGATCGCCAGACGTTCTAAATGTTGTATGTCCTTCATGATTGGAGAGGTGGCCAACCTCACCAAGCGGTCCAGATGTGGTAGCAAAACTGGTAGGAGGGGTGTAAACATCACCGTACTTGTTGCAATAGTACTCTCAAAGTTCTCCTCTGTCATGTTAGTGAAATTTGGAATAGAAGTAGAAGAAGGTGAAGGTGAAAGTGGAGTGTCATCCTTCTCACGGAGTCCATAATGCCGTCTCAAGGCCTCCAATGATGCAGAAGCTTGATAAGACATCATAGGAACTCGAGCAGAAGCTTGATAAGACATCATAGGAACATTGTGATTTGGTTACGAGTTGTATTGTGTGCCTCGCACAAAGACTAGCTCTCTACAATATCTGCAAGATACTCTTTACAAGAGCACCTGCTCTGATACTATGTGAAGAAAACTGCTAGGGTTTGCACTGAGGACACACAGAGTGTACGACCACGATAGAAACACAAAGAGATAGACGCAGACACAAAGGGCAAAACTCAAAACTCAAACACAAATAGAAGAAGGGAGAGAGAGAGCACAACTTTGAAGTGAATGAATGCTATAAATGAATGTAAGAGTGTACATTGTGCTCAAGGGTAGAGCAATGTCGGAGTGTGACGTCCACCGGAGACGGATCCCAAGTCTGTGACCACCAGTCAAAGTGTAGGAGTGCTGAATAGTGAATGGCAGAAGGCTGGTCACCAAAACACAGCAGTCTAGAGGCAGCAAATTGGCAAACGCAACAGTGTACCGCCAATCGGAGGCTGGAAACTACGCATAGTCTGTTGGAAACAACAAGCTGAAACAGTGTCTGATGTGGTTGGCGATGACTGGATGATCAGATCATAGCAGATGATGATGTCGCCAGCAATTGACGTCAGCATGGATGAAGACGCGAGCAACAGGAGCAAACACTGATGGAGTGGCAACAGTCTCGAGGGCTGGACAGCCATGTGGGAGGAGGCTGATGGCTGAAATCTGCATGTGGAGTGAGAAACCTGCACAAACAAGATAAGGCTGAATGGGGCAGCTTGTCTATTTGTAGATGTGGAAGGGCGCCCCAAAAATTAGGGTTTCCACTGAGCTCTCTTGAACCACTCCCCGTTTTAGGGTTTTTACTCTAAAAGAGCATTTTTTAGTGTGGTTTGGGGATGTTTAAGAGGCTGATCAGCAAGTAATGAATATTTTAGCTCAACACCACCCCCAATGTACCATCTTCACGATCCCCTTCCTTTGCTCCTTGTCGATTGTTGCTTGATAGCTTTTTAGAGAGTTTTTGTTCATGCATTGTGTTCTCTTGTTGGCCTTTTGGCTTTGTGACAGCTATTGCCATTTTGTCTGGTTTGATTGAAGGCTCGATGTATTCCAAAAAGGCTATGATTGTGCTTGGTTGGCCAGAAGGCCTGATGTAAATATTTCCATACATTATTTCAAACTTCTTCACAAAAAAAAAGAGATAGAATCTTGGGCTTCTACTGCCCGCTATTTTCTTGGGACCGCAGAGTTGGGCATGGAAACACTACTATCCCGGGCTCCTAGTGCTATATGCTTAACATTGATCGTCCAGTTACTGTATCATCTTCTCTTCTATTAACTCATTTGGTGTGCTTGTGGAAGATATTGGTTGGAAGATAGATTCCATGCAAACTCTTGGCAGGCCAAATTGTTGGCCGTTTCTAGGTTGGTCTCCTGGAAAGAAAAACGAGGTGTTGGCCCCAAGCTCAATCAGATGGCATTACTCGAAATGGTATACATTGTACAACACTGTCAGCACCACTGGTAGTTGAGTCTTGTTCCACACACACACCTCCCTCAGGAGAATTTAGTCTCCTGGCATATGGCAGTTTCTTCAGCTGAAGATCTGGTCTCTCTTGTTCAATATTTGATGAAAAGTGATGGGGCCTCTTGTGCATCCCTCTGATTATGTGTTTGGCAAGGAAAAATTTTCTACTTCTGCATAGCCACACATGAAGATGATGTTCCATTTTCTTCGATTCTGGTTGGCATAACTCAGTTACCAATAATACCTTTACTTCTAATTCCAGTTTTGGTGTTCAAAGTCATGTCACCAGATTAAAATGTCTTCTCCACTGGCAGTTGGATCTTGTTCCACACACAGACCTTCTCCCTCACGAGGATTTAGTCTCCTGGCATGCGGCAGTTTCTTCAGCTGTTTTTCCCTCCCTTTAGAATTTTCTGACTCTTGTACTGTTGTAGTTAATATAATTACTCTTTGCAGAAAAAAAAGAGAGGGAGAAAGAGATGTACTTTGAGAGAATGAAGCTTATTCCACATAATGCCCACGATGCAAGCAGCAAAACAACAATCGCAGTAAAAGTCCTGTTTGTGTCAGTATAAGATTTTAGAATGAATAAAATTTCTTTTAAAAAGTGTGTTTGTAGCATTGCCCTTTAATAAGTCTTTATTCCTTACATTTGTATTATCTTGCACCAAACTTTGAGTGTGGCAACTGCACTCAAGTACAAAAGTCTGTGCATTAGTTGGAATGACCCCCAACATAGTCAGTAGAAGCAAAACTATGAAACACTTCACAAGGAAACATATTTTGAAGTTCTAAGGTACAAAAAGTGGTTTCTAACTTGATCAACATATATGCTGATTGTGCCAAGAAATTTTCTTTACTTAGTCACAAGACTGAGATTTCCTTTTAATTAGGCTCAAACGTGCTGATTGTGATCTACCATGAACTGATATGGTGGATCATGCAGCACCCAAACACACAGATTAAGAAACACATTGATAATTGCTGATCTACATAAGAATGTGGGTTAATGGATCATGAGCTACATTCTCTCAAAAAAGACCCGTAACCTCCAATGCAATATTTCATATGGTTGTAAATGATACATGAGCCCCTGTTTGCAGGCTTGAAAACTCTGATTTTTCTCATACTCCAGACAAAGCACTTGGATTCTAAAGGGTCATGTGGCGTAGGCTTACGAGTTTGGTACTCCAAATCCTGCATACAGCCCTGACATGACATTTAACTTGATGGCTAGAGCAGACACATGTATTCAGCATTAACTTAGGATAGCACAACCTCAGGTACATAGAGTTCATGTCACTAGTCTATGTGGTGTAAGAAACTTTTTTTTTTTTGCAAATAAAATGTGGCTGATTATATTACTCGGAATAACTGATTACAACAGAGTGCTCATGCTCAACAGACTAGCTGGAGCTGATGAAAGTCACAAGTCCATCATGTATACAAGCCTCTCAAGGCGGTCTGGGGGGAATGGGGGCAAGAAGCCATGGAGGGGGGGGGGGGGGGGATGGGGTGTGTATCGCCATCTGGGGCTGCCTGCCTGCATCACAAAAAACAGGTCTTGGCTGCCCCAAGTGCGCATGAAATGACATTGGAACTCCTGACGAGCCCTGGATTCGCCCTGCACCTGATCCCATCGGCCGTGGAGGGAGTGGATGATGGAGGTACAGAGCTCTGCTAAAGAGTCGCCTGTACTAAAAGTCTCTCTCCGCTGAAAGCCTCCTGACACCGCACCTTCCAGATATGCCAACCAGTAAGACTCCCTATGATCTCCCATACCTCAGAGTGGTCTGCTGTGGGCCCCAGTACCCGGCGGATGGGTAGAGCCTCCAAACCGACCACTGCACACGACCCTGCCTCAATAATGAATATTGTGTCTTGCATCCTGGCCTCATACAGAAGGTGGCGGCCCTGGTTGACTTTCTGCCAGCAGAAAGCTCCCCATGAGATACATCCAAGACTGGGTGCTATACGGCGAAGGATGCAGCATGCACCTCTCCACAAGATCTGCGTCGCCTCACATGACCAAAGGCAGTGCTTTGGTGTTTCCAGAGGCGACTGTGTGCAGTGCATACAACCTCTCTCCTTCTGCATCTAGACAAGCCAACAAGCCTCCATGTGCCACCAACCATAAGAAATACGATACCCTCCTTGGCCTCCAGCTATCCCATAGGCGGCGTGACGCTAGAAGGTCCATCGGAAAGGCTCCGTGATGCCGTGTTCTGCCTAGTGCCTGCTACGTGATGGCGCCCAATCCATATCCTCCTGCATCAGTACGTGTCTGTGAATCCTGGCAGTGTACTCCAAGAACCTTGGTGACTTCTTGGCGACTACTATGACCGGCCATAGCCACTCTCCCGGGTCCCACTCCAGCTCATCAAGTGGACTGCCCTTCCAGATCCAGGACACCACTCCCTGAGCTCCTGCCGCCAGAAGACAAAAGGGTCCAACCGCCATGTCTTCCCATGAAGGCCAATCACCTGGATTCTCCTCCATGAGAGGACAGCTAAACCCTCATCCTGCCGCCCTCTATCAATCTAACATGGAAAGCATGTCGAGAATTGTCATATTCTAGTAATTGACCTCATGGGGGTATTAATACTTCACAAGTGTCCTAATAATCAATGAGGATTACGTGTTGGCTGGCCGTCTACTTGAAGAACATGGTTCTTGAAATTTGGCCATATATATAAAGATTATGCTTTATTGTGAAGACTAAAGTCTTCCTTTAAATCAAATTTCTAAAGGTGCTCCTCTATTCTCTTTACTTGTCTGCCCCACTTCTGCATGGCCGTCAAACCCAAAAACAAAAGGGGGGCTTCAGTTCTACATTAAATGCAGAATATTGTTCCTTTGGCCCTCTTTGGCAAGCTAGTTGTCCATGGCCTCACACCAGGAGGGCAGACATGGAAGGTCCTATTGCAGGAGGGTCTTTAGGACTATAGACCGAGGCTTGGCAGTGAGTGGAGACCGTCCTTGAGATGGATCTTCACATTAGCCCTGAACACCCCACCCAGATCACCTTTCGTGCGTAGCTTGATCCGTATGTGGCAGGGTCTCCGTAAGGCCCTAATCCAGAGCCCCCCAAGTTTCCAGGAGGAGATAGATTGTGAGCCGGTAATCTGCAACCCCTAGGTCAAAGATCGGGAAGGAGCATAGCTTGGCAAGTGCCCCCACATCCAATGGGCTGGCTGGGATTGGCTGGGAGGCCGGCCCGGCTCGTACCATCAGGACATGGCGGGAGGTGTACAGGATGGTGGGCACGGAGGTGTTGTAGTGAGTATCAGGCTGCCAGAGAGGAGTCGAGCTAAGGAAAAGAGAGATAGAGGCAGCAATACCTCAAGAGTGGCTTGCTCCGTCAAGTTGAGAGCCGATAGGGCCTGGGGAGGTATGGGCCGCTAGGTTCTCACCACCACGCATCCCCCTATAGGTGGCAGGTAGAGTGGGCGGCGCTCCACCTGGGACCCTCTTCACCATACAGGAGGGAGTGCGTCTGTTCCCTCGCTTGCTGCCTTGCTTGCCATTTCCCTTATAATAGTCGCTTGCAGCCCAATGCCTCCAATTTGTTGCCCAACATCACTTATTTCTTTAAAATTTCCTCTTTCTGCAGCATGTAGTACCCTTCTTATTAGTGTTCGCAGTAGCCTGTGGTGCCTTCTTGTTCTTTGTGTAGAAGAGTGTCCTTAGATGTACTTAAGTACAATGGAAACCTGTAGTTGGCATCGGAGTAGGTGATATTGTGGTAGCTCCCCCAAATAAAGGCATTCCAAGTACGCCAAATATGCCACAGGACAGTCCATCTAAGGAAATGGAAGAGGCAAGAATAATCATAATGCAAAAAAGGCACAGAGGGGAGCTTTCCCATGATCCATGAATGGGTTGTTATCCAGAGCTGAGTCGCCGAGAACCACACTTGAGAGATAAAACTCCAAATCTGTCGTGCAATTGGACAAGAGACAAAAAGATGAAGAAATATTTCATCACATGTAGTGCAAAATACACAACGACTAGCAGAGATATTTCAGACACACAACACCTCTCCAGTTGGAAGACCATCAATCAGCAGTCTCCACAAGAAAACTTTACCTTGATAGGGAACCTTAGAGTTCCAAAGCTGGATGAATCTTTCCTGCCACTTCTTTTTGCCATCCCGAATATGCCATAATTTATTCACCTTTGTAGTGACCCATCTCTTGGCCTCCACCATCTGATGATATATCTGGTTAGCAGACCTCTTCTCAAAATCATTTGGAAGCACAAACATCCAATCATGCCATGGATACAATGGTTGTAGCACTGGCAAAGGGGAGAACCTCTGAAGTCTGACTTGTATGGATGACCAGATGTCACAATATCCATGGGGTACTCGAAAGTGCTAATGAATCCGCCGAAAAGAATAAAGGCGGGATTGCACAGGAATAACACCATCAAAAACTGTCTACAACCCCAAACACGCCATCCGATTAAACTTGACTCTCTGAAAATCTGTATCCGGCCAATCCAACAACCTGGAGGATGTCAATACTTCTCCTTGTAGCAAATTCACCTCCTTGCACATATCAGGGGGCTGCCAAACTGAAAAACGTCAGATCTCTTGCCAGGATGTAATTAAATGAGAAAGGAGAAAAGACTGGGAGATTTTAATAGGCCTCGAGGAATTAAGCACATGCCTCCACGAAGCATGAATAACCGTATTACCATGAGAGATGCCAGTCTTTTCAATGAAAAATTTAGCAATCTCTGACCAAGGATGACTTAGTATACATAAAGCCGGCAAGAGGGCCAACCTCTAGGCTGTCATATGCAAATTAACATCTAACAAAGCTGCACCCCCCATCCATTTAGGCATAGTCACATGCTGCCACGAAATCCAGACTTGTCCCAAACGATTGCCTTTCCTTTTCCACAACTTGAATCTGATAGGCTGAACCAATTCCAAGAGAGACTTCTTAGTCCAAGGAAGCAGTGGCAAAAAGATCGATATCATACTGATCATAATACATGGAGCAACTTTCAGTCTGACATGTAAAGGCCAACCTTGAGAGTTCCAGTACATGAACATGTCATGAATCTGGGAGGCCATTCAATCCAGTAGGGCCCGGGGTGCTACCTCCACACCGATAGGATATCCCCAAGTGTCTAGTGATATTTCCCTTTGAGATCACAATTCCATGCCAGCCCAAGGCCTGCAGGAGAGTAGTGTAGATTTTTGAGTATTAATATGAAGACCCGATACCTTCTCTCTTTTTTTTTGGTGAAGATAATTGAATTAAGTAGTAAATATTTTACATCAGACCATCAGGTCGGCTTAGAACTCTCTCTCCAAAAATATATACATCAGACCATCTGGCCAGCATTCTCACTAAATCTCTTACATTCTGTTACAATAGACCATCAGGTCATCAAAGAAAGCAACAAAAGACTATCACGACTTTAACAGAAAGAGAAAATCACACTGCTGGTGTAGAGTGAACAATAGCCAGCCAGGGGGCAGCAATGTTAGGAAGAACTAGGTCAGCTGATATCATAGAAGAAATCTACCATAGCACTAAACCTCGAATACGGGCCACATGACCATGGATGCCCGAGACCGAATCAAAAATAAAAACATTCCCAGTACACCAAATATGCCACAAGGCACTCCATCTCAGGAACTAGAACAGGCAAGAATGATTAGAATGCAAAGAAGGCATGGAGGGCAGCTTTTCCATAATCCATGAATGGGCTGTTATCCATAGCTGAGTCATCGAGGGTCACACACTCTCTCTCTCTCTCTCTTTCTCTCTCTCTCTCTCTCTCTCTCTCTCTCTCTCTCTTTTTGTAAAAGGTAATTGTATTAATTACGAAAAAAGGTACAAGTTTACATGATTACAAGATACACGATGGCTGTAAGCCAGCGTGTGTAAGCTGTCAGTACAAAACCCGGACAGAGATACACAGGTCATGGCAAGGACACTGGAAATTGCCATATAGCCATTGATGATCCTTAATCAGAAGATGATACGCCTGATTAGCAGTGGCCTTTTCCAGACTCAACTGGCCATCAAGGTCCCAGTCCTGCCAAGGACGATCCACAACAATGGTAGGAAAGGGTTGCCTGCTCTGAAGCACTAACAAGAGCTATTCCCACAAATCACGGTATCCCCGCGGGATTCTGAAAAGTCTCCTGGCAGTACGAAACGATGTGAAGACATTATGACTGGCAAGGGTGGCATCCGCAGCTGAAGTCACACCCAACCGGGCCATGCGGTTAAATTTTGGTCTGAGCTCATGTTTGTCTTCCCATGAAAGTAATCTCGAGACTACCAACAATTCCAGTTGAAAGGAGTTAGTATGCAAGTGGTCCTCCGCTGGATGCAACGCGCCTTTTGAAGCACCACTTTCCAGGAGTCGACCAAATGCAGTAACAGAGAGGAGGACGGACTGAAAAACTGAGAGTCTGCATTAAGGACATGCCACCAGGAGCCCCGAAGTTGTGTATTACCATGCCGAAGCTTGCTGTCCTCAAGAAAATAACGGGCTATAATGGCCCACGGGTGATGATCCCCACACATGGCGCGAAAGAGAGACCAACGAAGTGCCAGCATATGAGTTTCGGCATCCAAAATAGCTCCACCACCCAGGCGTTTGGGGGTACATGCATGTGACCACGAGATCCACGAAATACTTGCGTACAATGAATCCTTCTTCCATAACATGAGACGAATGGGGCGAGTGAGAGCCTTCAAAGTAGTAGGAGACCACGGCAGCAATGGCAAGAAATATGTGAGCATTGGTAGCATAATTGTCTGAGCCACTTTGAGGCGGACATGGAAGGGCCACGCTTGCAACTTCCAATACATAAACTTAGCTGCCAGTTTCTATGAAATCCACTCCGGGAGTTGCTTTGGCCGAACATCAACACCCAACGGATACCCAAGATGCCTGACAATGGAGCCACGGGGAACAACCTGACCCTGCCAGCCCAATGACTGTAAATTAGACTCCGTGCAATTGAGAAGGGCGGATTTGAAGGAATTGATATGAAGACCAGAAGCATGACCAAAGAGCGTCCAAACATCTAATGCCTTGCGAATGTTGTCCTTGTCTACACGCAAAATCATAAAGCTATCATCAGCCAAAGATTGGCTAATGAAGTGCTGTCCCAGAGGAAGAGACAATCCGGCCAACTGAGTAGAAGCTGCCATTGAAGATAGCATTGAAAGAACCAGGTGGGTTGCCAGGGCAAAGAAGAGAGGACTCAAAGGGCAACCCTGTCTCACCGAGCGTGCAAGGACAAATGGCTCTATAACACCGCCATTGAGCATAACGCGTGAAGAAGCCGCAGCACTAATGATGTAGATCAATCGGGACATCCGAGTACCAAAACCCATAGCAAACATAAGTTCTGCAATGAATGACCAGTCTAAATAGTCAAAAGCCTTTTCCAAATCCAATTGAATCAATACCACTTTCTGACTAGAGTGCATTGCGTAGTCAATAGCCATTTGCACATTTAAGATATTATGCAGAATGTTGCGGCCCTTAATGAAACCATATTGAAGAGGATGCACAATAGCTGGAAGGTGCTTGTGGAGCCGATTCGCCAGCACTTTGGAAAAGATTTTATACATCGAACCCATCAAAGAAATTGGTCTCCAATGTTGCAACATTGACGGAGATGGAACCTTTGGAAGCAGTTTGATAAGGCCTTCTTTCCATGAGGAAGGCATGACTCCTGTTTCCCACACCTGCTAAAACATAGCCGCCAATGGCTTCACCAGTTGGGTAGCTGAGCTCTCAAAGAATTCATTGGTGAGACCATCCCAGCCAGGACTTTTATCCCTATGCAGATGTAACAAAACATCCATAACCTCCTCCTCACAAATATCTGCCTCCAAAGTAGCTTGCATATCAAGTGGAACCTGATGGCGGACCAGATCATAGAAGACCGAGCGTGCATGCGTAACCTGGTCAGAAGGCGACGAAGAAGAACCAAGAAGATCCAGAAAATAACTCTTGCATATATTGACAATGGTCTGCGGATTAGTGACCATTCGACCTTTTGAATCCTGGAGTCTAGTCATATTTTCTCGAGCAGGAGAAACATGCAAGGCACGAAAGAACTTATGAGTCTGACAAGCACTATCTTGCAAATTGTCAGTCAAGTTGTGCAGTTTGGCCTGCTGATAAGATTTCAACTGAAATTCTTTAACAAGATCAGCCAAACGCCTCACCAGTGACAGCAGAAATTCGTCATCTGGGATGTCCGCTAGCAGCGAACGAACCAAGGCCAGTATGTCCTCCGCTGTGTGGCGACGGCGCCGACAAATAGAGGCATAATGGATCCCATACTGCCGAGCAACCTGCTGCACAGTAGAGAGCAGTCGTTCAAAGGAAGCCAAGCCCTCAGAGGTGAAGTCCAATAAAAACCTCTCAATCAATTGCTGCATATAGCCTTGAAAGATTGGATGCTTCAAATAAGACGAGTTGAAACCAGCCAGCTGCATAAAAGGTGCAATGGGTTGTGCAAGTATCTCAAGCTGGAGAGGGAAATGGTCCAACAAGGCATATTGCTGTACGACTTTCATTTCCAGCATCTCAGGAAGAAAATCATCATTCTGCATGATATACATTCTGTCCAACCGTGACCATGTAGTTGCATATTGTGCGGAATGAAAAGTAAACCTTGTAGAAGAAGGGTGGAGCCAAGACCATAGATCTTGCTTAAGTACCTCAAGAGCAAAGGCATTCCACACCCGACTTTCCGGAGCATCCATCACTGAATGCCCCGAAGTGGACTGAGAAGAGTCAACTCACATATTGAAATCCCCCATCAAAAAACCCCTTCTGCCAAGTGACATGGAGCTTTGCAAAGTCTTCCAAAGATCCCGTCGGGATGAAGGGTCATTCGGAGCATAGAGGCCCCGCAACCATAAGATCTCCCCTTCAAATAAAACTTCGATTACCACAAAATGGCCTTGAACATCATTTTTAATAAGAACAGGCTGGTATTTCTCATGGACAATCATAAGTACGCCAGAATAGTGCATAGCTTGTGTCCCTGCAAAACCCATGGCAATCCACAACCTTTCCTGCTTCACCATGACTCTTGTGCTCAACCGCACACAAGACATCCCACTGATTCTCATGCAAGACAGTCCACATGGCATGTTGCTTATGGCGAGAACAAATGCCTCGCACATTCCACGTGGCTATCTTCATATATCTTCAAAAAGAAAATCAGAAACGAGGCACCGCTTGCCTCGATTTAACCTTGTCTGCTAGAATGTCAAGGACACCATCTAGAAAATCTGCTAACACTGCAAAAGAATTCTGACGGCCTGCTTTAGAGGTAGATGGAATATCCACTGCCTTGGGAGTGGAATGGGGATAACGACGATCCCAAGGTGTAATCACATTACCTCTCGTATCAAACGCCAACTTAGTAAGTGGGCCCTTTGGACCGTCTGTATATACTTTCCACGTAGACTGATTACGGGGGGCACAAGGAACCATAGCATGTGCAGCATGCTGTGAAGAGAACATTTCTTTCTTGCGCATATACGTGCGCACAGAATCCTGTGAAACATTAGGCCCAGAATCCACCAGGCTAGCATCCAATTTTTTACCTTTTTTGGGATGAGCCTCTGGCCAGTCATTGTTACGGGAATCCAAACCCAGGACCTGTTGTTTGCCTTTATCCAACACATTAGGTGGCTGGGTGGCCTCCTGTGACAGAGCATCGAGCACCATATCATCCATAGGTAGCAGAACATGCGCATCTTCTGAAGACGGTTGCCGCTCTAGGCATTCGGCCATCAAATGCCCCAATTTTCCACATGAAAAGCAGTGTCCTGCAAAGTTGCCCCATTTCAAGCGAAAGTGCAAAGGATGCATGCCAGAGCAATTAAGGCAAAGCCACGCAGGCCTTTTCCTAGCAGTGTCCCATAACATACACAAACGGTTGTGATTCATGGCCCTTAGGCTTGCGGGAACCAGCACCGTTCCCACTACGGCCATGGCATCCTTTAACAATGGCCAATAGACAGCCGGACAATTTTCCACTTCAACCCACACCGGGCATTCACGTTGAAGTAGGCGCTGAAAGTCTGCCATAGGGCGCCATGGCACAACATGGACCAAACGGCGATCAAAGAACAATGGTAGTTTGGACAGGAGCTCAGCCCGATGCTTCTCCGATTTCAGCAGCACCTCATAGAAGCCTCGGGGCCCAAGAAAGATCTCCTCAACATACTCCTCTTGTAGTAAATGGTGCAGCCACTGGCGAATATGGGAAAGCACTGGGATCCTGCCAGAAAAAGAGTATAACCACACGGTCATAAAACACCGAAAAAGAGCGCAAGACAGTGTTCGGGTCCACCGTGGCTTCCAAAGCTTCTTCCGTTCCCGCATCAGAAAAAGCTTCATGATTATGCTGGACATAATTGCCAAGCAGAGTATTGGCAAACTCCAGCAAATGTTCCCAGTCAATCTCCTGCGAATCCCCAGAATCAAAGGCCACCTGCGCATAGGAACGTTCCTGATGACCCATTGTCTCGTCGGAAGTATGCTTGGAGCATTTGCCTGCAGGCAGAAAGTTAGAACTGGGAGGCATCTCCTCTGTGCAAAGAACCATATCCTCCGGCTCCTATGTATCAGAATCCGGACCAGGGGCTGCCACCGTCTGGTCGATGAAAGCCATATCCAGCCCAGCCATGTTTCTGTCCTCCCTCTCTGTTTCTCACTCTCTTGCTCTCTCACTAACGCTCACTCTGTGTGTGTGTGTGTGTGTGTAAAGGTAGGGCTGGTCTGTCTCCGTGCGCAAGTCGCAGAACCCAGGGGCGCAGGCTCAGGCTCAGGCTCGAACGGTGAATGCTGACTCTCGTTGGGAGGAAGCAGAGATCTGTGCGCCCTGTGAAACACTGCCACAGACGAGCTGTTACCTGGGGCGAGCACCACGGTGGCTGACAGGCAAGGGCAGCATCTGACAGGCGAAGGCAACGGCGGCTGACAGGCGAGGGCGGCGTTTGACAGGCGATGGCGGCGTCTGACACGCGATGGCGGACAGGTCGAACAGGCGATGGCGTCTGATAGGCAATGGCGGGTCTGATGGGGGACATGACCAACGAGCAGGCTTGATGGCGGGCAGGTCGGATGGCAGGTCACGCGACGGGTCCGACAGGTCAGACGGGCGGTGCAGAAGCAGGGCAGGTTGACGTGCAGAAGCAGGCGAGGTCAGTCCGCCGCAACAGAAGGGTCACGGCAGGTTGTCGTTTCTCTCTCCGCCATCGCGTCGCACACTCTCTCTCTCTCTCTCTCTCTCTTTTCGTGAAGATAATTGAATTAAGTAGTAAATATTTGCATGAGATCATCAGGTCAACATTCTCATTGTATCTCTTACATGCTATTACATCAGACCATCACGTCAGCATACTCAATCTCTCTCACATTGTCACTGTAGAAATTTACAAGATGTGAACAAGCTTCTCAGAACAACCTATTACATAACCAATTCTAATAAATCCGACAGAAAGAACAGCTAGAGTAGAGCGAACAATCGCCAGCCAAGGAGCAGCAATGTCCGAAAGGACCAGGTCTACTGACATCATAGAAGTGATTTGCCATAAGACCAATCCGTGCACAC
Source organism: Lygodium microphyllum (assembly GCF_053477565.2). Taxonomy (NCBI): domain Eukaryota; kingdom Viridiplantae; phylum Streptophyta; class Polypodiopsida; order Schizaeales; family Lygodiaceae; genus Lygodium; species Lygodium microphyllum. The sequence goes on from NC_141145.1 coordinate 140,384,872, forward strand.
GGGCCACATGCCCATGGATGCCCGATGCCGAATCAAAAATAAAGGCGGTGCTGGGACACTGAGAACCACAAACGGGAAATGAAATTCCAAATCTGTCTCGCAACACGGCAAGAGACAAAGAGGTGAAGCAATGTCTCATCGCATGTAGTACAGAAAACACAGCAGCCTTCAGAGATCTTTCGAGCACGGAGCACTTCTCCCGTTGGAAGACCCCCAATGAGCAACCTCCACATGACACTTTACCTTGATATGAAACCTTAGACTTCCAAAGTTGGATGAATCTGTCCCACCACTTCTTTTTGCTATCCTTGAGATGCCATAACTTATTAACCTTCCCTGTGACCCATCTTTTAGTTTCCACCATCTGATGATATATCTGATTCACTGACCTTTTCTGAAAGTCATCAGGAAGCACAAACTTCCAATCACACCATGGATGCAATGGCTGTAACGTAGGCAAAGGAGAGAACCTCTGAAGACAGTCTTGTATTGACGACCAAATGTCCCTATATCCACGAGGCAACCTAAAGTACTGACGAATACGCCTAAAAGAATAAAGGTGGTGCCTCGGAATAACCCCATCATAGACTGTCTTCAACCCTAACCTAGCCATCCGATTAAACTTATCTTGCTGCAAATCTTTGTGTGGCCAATCCAACACCCTTGAGGAAGCTAGTATTTCCCCTTGCAGCGAATTTTCCTCCTTACGAATGTCTGGAGGACGCCAAACAGCAAAATGAAGCATCTCCTACCATGAAGCAATTAAATGAGAAAGGAGAAAAGACTGGGAGCCCTTTATGGGCCTCGTAGAACTAAGTGCATGCCACCAGGAAGCATGAATAACCGTGCTTCCATGAGAGATGCTAGTCTTTTCTATGAAAAATTTGGCAATATCTGACCAAGGATGACACTGAATACATAGACTCTACAAAATGGACAGCCTCAAAGTGGCCATATGCATATTAACATCCAACAAAGCTGCACCCCCCATCCTTTTCGGAGTGGTCACATGCTGCCAGGAGATCCATACCTGCCCCAAACGATTGCCTTTCTTTTTCCACAGCATAAATCTGATAGGCTGAACCAATTCCAAAAGATACTTCTTAGTCCAAGGCAGCAATGGCAAAAAGAATGAAATCATACTGATCATGATGCATTGAGCCACTTTTAGCCTAACATGAAGAGGCCATCTCTGAGATTTCCAGTACATGAACCTGTCATGGATTCGGGATGCCATCCAATCCAACAAAGCACGGGGAGCAACCTCCACACCAATAGGATATCCCAGGTGTCTAGTTATATTGCCCCTCGGGATCACAATTCCATTCCATCCCAAGGCATGCAGATCATTCTTCGTACAGGAGAGAAGGGTGGATTTCTGAGTATTAATGTGAAGACCCGATGCCAAAGCAAAAAGGTTCCAGGCCACCATTGCCCGATTGACATTAATAGGATCCGCCTTGAGGAACATAAAAGAATCATCTGCCAAAGATTGGCCCACTAGCTGATCACTGCCAGGAAGAGATAAGCCAACTATCCCACCTTTAGCTACCAACTTATCCAATAATGAGAGCATCGGGTGAGTTACCAAAGCAACATCAAGGGGCTGAGTGGACAGCCTTGCCGAAGAGACTCATATAAGGCGATTTCCTCTGTAATCCCTCCATTAAGAGCAATATGGGCCACAACACCTTGACTAATGGTATCAACTAGAGAAATCATAGGGAGGCCAAAATCCATTGTACACATTAATTGCCGCAAAAATGACCGACTGACATGATCAAATGCCTTCTTAATATCCAGCTGAAGCATAACAACTTGTTGGCTAGAAGCTTTGGCATAATCTAGACATTCAAAATGTTGTGCATTATATTCCGACCTTTAATGAAACCGTATTGATGTGGATGAATGAGGTGCGGAAATACTTTCTGCAATCTGTTGGCAATAATCTTGGAGAAGATTTTATATAACCATCCCATAACTGAAATGGGTCTCCATTGTTTCAAAGAGGATGGAGAGGGAACTTTGGGCAACAACCTGATGACTGCAATCTTCCAATTTGAAGGCATCATACCCGAGTTCCACACCTACTGACACAATCGAGTTAATGGGTCCTTAAGCAGCTGCACATTGGCTGAAAACAGCTCATTAGGAAGCCCATCCCAGCTTGGACTTTTCCTTCGAGGCAAGTGAGACAGCACTTCTTCCACTTCCTCTTTAGAAATATCGGCCTCCATTAGATTCACCCATTCTGGTGTGACCTGATTACTAACCAGGCCACAAATATATGTTCGAGCAGAGAGAATAGCATCTGTAAGGATCTCTTGCGGACCCAACAAGGCCCTATTAAAGGCAACAATCATCTAAATAATGGAGGTAGGATCAGTCACCATATCACCTTGCCCATCCTTTAAGTGCACAATATTTTCCCGGGCATATTTCTGATGCAGACGAGCAAAAAATTGATGAGTTTGACTGTTGTTATCATGTAAAGCTTCGGCTCTGGCTAACAGTTTGTATTTTGCATACCCCTCTTCTTGAAAAATTTGGACCCTGCCTTTCAGCCATTCAATGCAAGTGAGCAAGTCATCATCGGAATCCCCAGTTTGACACAAAGCCAAGGAATGGGCTAATATAGCTTGAGCATGTTGCAATTCAGCTCGAAACAAGGAAGCATGCTGAATACCATATTGTCGAGATAAGGCTCGCGCATTATCCCTAAAAACCGCCCATGCTTCCATTCCTGTAGATAGAACCTTCAAGCTAAAAGAAGCTATCAGGCGCTAAACATCTACCAAAAAAATTATTTTGCTGCAAAAAAGATTGATTAAACTGAAGATGCAAATGGGCAAGGAGACCCTTGAATGCATGAACAAGTCTGTGGCTCATTTCCAGGACCAAAGGGTAATGATCTGAAAGAACATGTTGTCTTTCCACCCGCATATCAACGACTGCAGGAAGAAAGAAGTCACTTTGGCAAATGTAGATTCTATCTAGTCTGGATCAAGTATTTGGATGCTCAAAAGAGCGATAAGTATGTCCGGCTTGTGATGGATACATCCAAGACCACATGTCTTGTTTCAAAGATGCGGCTGCAAAACCATCCCAAGCCTGCCTCTCAAGACCATCCATAACTGAATGCGGAGAGATTGTCTGATCTGCAGAAACACAGGTATTAAAGTCACCCATAACAAAGCCTTAAAGAGCCAAGGCAAGGCAGTGCAGGTCACCCCAAAGCTAATGACGATCCCTTGCATTAGAAGGAGCATACACGCCTACAATCCAAAGAACCTCCCCCTCATAACATATTTTGAGGATCATAAATCGGCCGCGGGTATCTTGAGAAACCAATGCTGGTTGCAGGGAGGATTTGACAGCCAACATAACTCCCGATTTGTATGGAGTGCGTCCACTAAAAAGGACTGCATAATCTGAACCATCGCTTTCCCTTTCCCTTTTACATCTATAGTCTTGGCAGCCTGGAATCTCTCAATTTCAATACATATAACATCTACAAGATCTGCTCTCTACAAACCCGCAATCGAAGCTCGAGAAGGCAGTTGTAGTTGCTGGGAGCGGAAAAAGTCCTGAGGAGGCACAAGCCTTCCATGAGCATCGAATCGCAAGGCTGAATCAAAAGTTCTTCGATCTTCCACTGCTGGGGTACACAAAGATTGAGGTTTCATATAAAAACCCCTACCTTTGCATTGAAAGGTTTGAGTGATTGGGGGCAGCGAAGGATGGGCAGGATTCAATCGAGAATCTTGCCTAGCATTATGACGGACCAAAGTGACCCAAGAATCCTCCCGAGGAGACAAATTCCACCCTACCACAATCGAAGGACACTCTCCATCCTCGTGAGGGTCATTTTTCTTGCCTTCCTCACGACCTTGTTAGGGAAGGTGCTTTGGATCAAGTATTGTTTGCTAAAACATGTGCTGAGGGTGGTGGTCTTGCATTTCCATATCTTGATCCATAGGGCCTTGCACTACCTCCGTATTTTTGTCTCATTCTGAAACGAAATGGCCCAACTAACCGCATCTGAAACAGTGTCTTGCAAAAGTTCCCCATTTCAACTCATACACCAACGTTTGTAAGCCTGGAACTTCAAAACGAACTTTTGTCGAGCGAGGTTTGCCTGTATCCCATAGCATACATGCCCGGTTCCTATTATGGGAAGCCAGTCGAGGTTCCACTAGAACCTCACCAAGGGTTTTTAGTACCATAGGGAGAAGTCTCTAAAGATGCGCATGAAAATCCACCACCTCTACCCAAATTGGGTAAGCTTGTCTCAGCATGTCTTGAAATTCAGCCATGGGCCTCCAAGGGACCACATGAACTAGCTGCCCATCCATAAACAAAGAAATGTGTTGCGTAACAAGAGCCCGTACTTCCGCAAAACGAAACAGAACCTCAAAGAACCCCTTCGGGCCATCATAAATCTCTTCAACCAAGGGAACCTCCATATGCCTTGAAGCATCATCTCGGTACTTTTCAGAACTGACAAGCATAGATTGCAACCAAGCACGAATTCTGGTGATCAAAGGACTCCTTCTAGTAAAATAAAATATGGTTGTCCTCTCATGGAAAGCAGCTATCTATTGTAGGACCAGGTCGGTTCCCATGACTGCTACTACTTGGCCCCCTTCCACTAATGTGTTAGCTTTTATCCTCATTACTGTGAACATAATCCGACATAAGATGATTGGTAGTGGCCAGCATGAACTGTAAAGATCCATTAGGTTGTCGACACAAAACATGAACCTCGGGCTGAGGCTAATTCGGGCCAAAGGCTGGTTCTTCAACCAACATCCTATGACATTTGCCCATCTCTTCACTATCCAGCAATGGCTCAGGCTCATCTGCCAACAAATTGCCATTCGAGTCAGCCAAGCCTTTGTCATTCCCTTGCCCGATCTATTGATTGAGAAAGGCCATATCGATCCCATTAGATTCCCGCAGGTTCGCCATAGCAGAAGCAGATTCTGATCCCAAAATTCTTCCTCTGTCTCTCTCTCACTTTGTGCAAAACCCTCAGAATGTGCTGCAGGCTCTCTGCACAGTTCCAAACTGACAGTTCGCTATTAAGTTGGCTGTCGGAAGTGGCCTTCACGCTCTTTCTCTCTCTCTTTAACACTGTTGTAGAGCAAGGCAGGAGAAGGAGGAAGGGCATGTAGCACAGGGCGACGGCTGATCGCAGGCAAGGCAGACACGAGCAGATGCAGACGAGCCGGATGGGCACACAGAAGCAGGGACCCACAGTGCCTTGGTCCAACAACACGCCCTCTCTCTCTCTCTCTCAATCACTCTCTCTGTTAGAGCAAGGCGACCTAGAATAGCAAGTTGCACGCCAATAGGCTGTGATGATGGCTAGGCAGACACAATACCTAGACGATACCCGCTTCCTCTAATGAAGATAGGTTTGCACGATGAGGAGGATTACAACGGGACAATCAGATCCAGTGGGCGAGGATTGGCGCGACGGACGCAGCTCCGTCCGACAAGGCGCGTAGGTCCAGGCAAAGGCAGCGGCATCTCTCTCTCTCTCTCTTTCCGTGAAGATAATTGAATTAAGTAGTAAATATTTACATCAGAACATTAGGTTAACAATCTCATTGTATCTCTTACTTTCTCTTACATCAAACCATCAGGTCATCCGAGAAACTCTGTGTGTGTGTGTGCGTGTGTGCGTGTGTGCGTGCGTGCGTGCATGCGTGAGTGCGTGTGTGTGTGTATGTGTGTGTGTGTTTACATTTTGTTACATCAGACCATCAGGTCCTCACAGAAAGTGACGAAAGACTATAGGACTATGACATAAAGAGGAAATCACACTGCTGGTGTAGAGCGAACAATGGCCAGCCAATGGGTAGCAATGTCAAGAAGAACCAGGACAGCTGATATCATAGAAGAAATCTGACATAGCACTAAACCTTGAATACGGGCCACATGACCATGGATGCCCGAGACCGAATCAAAAAGAAAGGCATTCCGAGTTCACCAAATATGCCATAAGGCAGTCCATCTAAGGAACTGGAAAACAGGCAGGAATAATCAGAATGCAAAGAAGGCATGGAGGGAAACTTTCCTATAATCCATGACCGGGCTGTTATCCGGAGCTGAGTCGCCGAGAGCCAGACGCTAGAAATAAAACACTAGATATGTCGTGCTACTGGACAAGAGGCAAAAAGATGAAGCAATGTTTCATCACATGTAGTGCAAAATACACAACGACCAGCAGAGATCTTTTGAGAATGCAGCACCTCTCCAGTTGGAAGACCACTAATCAGCAGTCTCCACGAGAAGACTTTGCCCTAATAGGGAACCTTAGACTTCCAAAGCTGAAGGAATCTTTCCTGCCACTTCTTTTTGCCGTCCTTAATATGCCATAAGTTATTCACCTTTGTAGTGACCCATCTCTTGGCCTCCATCATCTTATGGTATATCTAGTTAGCAGACCTCTTCTCAAAATCATCTGGAATCACAAACTTCTAGTCACACCATGGATACAATGGTTGTAGCACTAGTAAAGGAGAGAACCTTTGAAGTATGACCTGTATGGATGACCAGATATCACAATATCCACGGGGTACCCGAAAGTGTTGACGAATATGCCAAAAAGAGTAAAGACGGGACTGCCCAAGAATAACACCATCAAAAACTGTCTGCAACCTTAAAGGAGCCATTCGATTAAACTTGAGTCTATGCAAATCTTTGTCCGGCCAATCCAACAACCTGGAGGAGGCTAAGACCTCTCCTTGTAGTGAATTCGCCTCCTTGCGAGTCTCAAGAGGGCGCCAAACTAAAAAACGTAAGATCTCCTGCCAGAATGCAATCAAATGAGAAAGGACAAAAGACTGGGTGGTCTTAATTGCTCTCGAGGAGTTAAGCACATGCCACCAAGAGGCACAAATAACTGTATTACCATGAGAGATACCAGTCTTTTCAATGAAAAATTTTGCAATGTCCAACCAGGGATGACTCTGTACGCATAACGCTTGCAAAAGGGCCAACCTCAAGGCTTTCATATGCAAATTAACATCCAACAGGGCTGCTCCCCCCATTCGTTTAGGCGTAGTCACATGCTGCCATGAAATCCAAACGTGACCCAATCAATTCCCCTTCTTTTTCCACAACATAAACCTGATAGGCTGAACAAGATCCAAAAGGGACTTCTTAGTCCAGAGAAGGAGTGGCAAGAAGTACGATATCATACTGATCATAATACTTCGAGCAACTTTCAGTCTGACATGTAAAGGCAAGCCTTGAGACTTCCAGTACATGAACCTATCATGAATCCGAGAGGCCATCCAATCCAGTAAGGCCCAGGGTGCTACCTCCACCCCAATAGGATATCCCAAGTGTCTGGTTATATTTCCCTTTGGGATCAGAATTCCATGCCAGCCCAAGGCCTGCAGATTAGTCTCCATACAAGAGAGAAGTGTAGATTTTTGCGTATTAATATGAAGACCAGATGCCAAAGCAAAAAGATTCCATGTCACCATTGTCCGATTAACATTAGTACAATCAACCTTAAGGAACATGAAAGAATCATCTGCCAAAGATTGACCCACAAGTTGAGTACCACTGGGAAGAGTCAAGCCAACTATCTCACCTTGATCAGCCAACTTGTCCCACAATGAGAGCATTGGGTGAGTGACGAAAGCAAACAACAAAGGGCTGAGGGGGAAGCCTTGCCTAAGAGATCAAGATAAGGCAATTTCTTCCGTAATCCCTCCATTAAGAGCAATACGAGCTACAGCTCCCTGACCAATATTGTCAACAAGAGAAACCATGCGAGGGCCAAATCCCATTGTGGACAATAACTGCCACAAAAAAGGCCAGCTAACATGATCAAATGCCTTCTCAATATCGAGCTGAACCATTACCACTTGCTGTCCTGAAGCTTTAGCATAGTCAATTCCCAGTTGAACATTCAAGATGTTATGCATGATATTCCCACCTTTAATGAAACCATATTGACGTGGATGAACCAGGTGCGGAAAAACTTTTTGCAATTTGTTCACAATGATTTTGGAGAAGATTTTATATAACGAACCCATAACGAAAATAGGTCTCCATTGTTTCAAAGAGGTAGGGGAGGGAACCTTGGGCAACAACCGAATGACAACAATCTTCCAATCGAATGGCATAGTACTAGAGTTCCACACTTGTTGGCACAAGCAAGACAATGGGTCTTTAAGCTACTGCACATTAGCTGAAAACAGCTCATTAGGAAGCCCATCCCAGCCAGGGCTTTTCCTACGAGGTAGATGGGATAGCACTTCTTCCACTTCATCTTTTGAAATATCCGCCTCCATTAAGTCCACCCATTCTGGTTTGACCTGGCTGCTTACCAACTCACAAATATAGCAACGAGCGGAGAGGAGGACATCAGAAGAATTCTCTTGCGGTCCCAACAAGGACTTATAAAAGTCGACACACATACGAATGATGGCGGTCGGATCCATCACCATAAAACCCTGCTCATCCATTAACTGCACAATATTTTCCCTAGCATATTTCTAGTTCAGGCGAGCAAAGAATTGATGGGATTGGCAATTATTATCGTATAAATCTTCTGCTCTGGCCAACAGTTTGTATTTTGCATATTCCTGTTCTTGAAGAGAATGAACCCTGCCTTTCAACCATTCAATCCATGTGATCAATTCATCATTAGAATCCCCTGATTGACCTAAAGACAAGGAGTGGGCCAATAAAGATTGGGCATTCCGTAATTCAGCTCGTAAAGAGGAAGCCTGCTGAATACCATACTAATGGGATAATTGTCGGGCATTGTCCCCAAAAATGGCCCATGCATCCCTCCCTCCAGATAGAACCTTCAAGCTAAAGGAAGCGATCAGTTGCTGAACATATTCCAAAAATTGATTCTACTGCAGCAAATATTGATTAAAACGAAGTGGCAAGCGAGCAAGAAGAGCCTTAAATACATGAACAGGTCTATGGGTCATTTCCAAGACCAAAGGGTAGTGATCTGATAAGACATGCTGTCGTTCCACCCACATGTCAATAACTGCAAGAAGAAAGGAATCACTATGACAAATATATATCCAAACCAGTCTCGCCCAGGTGTTAGGATGTTGCAAAGATCGATAGGTATAACCAAATTGTGATGGATACATCCAGGACCACATGTCCTGCTTTAAAGATTCAGCTGCAAGGGCGTCCCAAGCCTGTCGCTCAGAACCATCCATAACCGAGTGCAGAGAAGTAGCTTGATCCCCAGATAGACATGCATTAAAGTCGCCCATGACAAAACCTTGGCGAGCCATGGAAAGGCAGCGTAGGTCATCCCAAAGTTGACGACGCTCCCTTACCGTGGAAGGAGCATACACACCCACCAACCAAAAAACCACTCTCTCATACAGTACTTCCAAAATTACAAATCGACCTTGAGGGTCTTGAGAAACCAACGATGGGGCTGCAGGCAGTATTTGACAGCCAACATAACTCCAGATTTATATGTAGCTCGACCACTAAAAAAAACACATAATCCTTATAAACATAGGAGGATCCAGCCAAAGTATGCTGTTTATGTTCCACCACACAAAATACATCCCACTTTCCAGCTAACACAACTTTCCACAACCGATACTGCTTACTACACGAAGAGATACCTTTCACATTCCACAAGGCAATCCTCGTAATAAATCGGAAATGAGAAAACTATTGAGCCACCGCTTTTCCTTTCCCTTTTGCATCTAGAGCTTTGGCTGCCTGAAATCTTTTCATCTCGCTTTGGATTACATCTACAAGGTCCACCCTTTGTAAACCATCAAGCGGAGCACGAGAAGAGAACTGTTGCTGCTGTGAATGAAAAAAATCCCTAGGAGGCACAAGCCTCCCTTGCATATCAAAGCACAAAGCAGAATTGGAATTCCTTTTATTATCCCCAGTCGGAGCACGTGAAGATTGAGGGTTCATATAAAACCCCCTACCTCTGCGTTGAAAGGTCTGAGTGATAGGGTGTGGCGATGAATGGGCAGGAGCCGAATGAGATGCTTGTCTTGCATTACGTCTAACCACCGATACCCAAGAATCTTCCCGAGAAGACACATTCCGGTCGACTGGGAGGGAAGTATGCTCAGGGCCCACTTGAGGAGCCCCCTTTTTACCTTCATCACGACCATGTTGGGGAGGCATCTCCAGATCAGCTTGAAGCTACTGATGTATGTGGGGAGGATGGTGATCTTGCATATCCATGTCTGAATCTATAGATCATTGCAAAACCTCCGGATTTTTGTCACATTCCGAAATCAAATGACCCAATTGGCCGCATTAGAAACAGTGTCTTGCAAAAGTACCCCATTTCAACTCATAAACCAAGGTTTGCAGTCTTGGAACCTGAAAATGAATTTTGGTCGAGCGAGGTTTTTCTGTGTCCCAAAGCATGCATACCTGTTCCGATTGCGGGAAGCCAGGCGAGGCTCTACCAACACGTCGCCTAAGGTTCTCAAGACCAAAGGGAGGAGTCTCCAAAGATGCGCAGGGAAATCAACCACCTCCACCCAAATAGGACCTGCCTGCCTCAACACCTCCTTGAAACTCGGCCATGGGCCTCCAAGGGACCATGTGAACCAGTTGCCCATCCAAAAACAAAGGGATGGGTTGCATGATGAATGACCGCACTTTCGAGGAGCGAAAAAGCACCTCAAAAACCCCCTTGGGACCATCATAAATCTCTTCAACAAGAGGGCCCTACACATGCCCTGGAGCATCTTCTTGGCACTGTTGAACATTTACAAGCATAGAGAGCAGCCAAGTACAAATCCTTGTGATCAAGGGAGTCCTTCCTGTAAAATAAAAGATGGTTGCCCTCTCATGGAAGGAAACAATCTACTGTAGAACCAGTTGCGTTCCCATAGCTGCATTTACATGATCCCCTTCCGGAAAAGAGTTAGCTTTACTCTCATTAGCATGAACATAATCGGGCATAAGATGATTGGTAGTGGCCAACATGAACTAAAGAGACCCATCAGCCTGAACCTCTGGCTGAGGCAAATTTAGGGGGCATAATAGCAGATCTTCAACCGAAATCTTCTAACGTTTACCTGTCTCATCCCCTTCTGCCAACTGATCGGAATCCTCCGCCAATGAATCACTGTCTGAATCCGGTAGAAGTTGGTCATTTCCATTCCCTAAATGCTGATCGAGAAAGGCCACATTGATACCATTTGTCTCCTGCAGATTCTTCATCACTGGGTGTGACATGCCGCTTCTCTTCGTTGGCGAAAACGGTCGAATTAGGGCTTTCTACAGCGCGGCGCCTGAGCTTGTGCAGGACAGATGCAGAGCCACAATCTGCAAGTAAACGACCTTCAAGCTTGTCAACAGTCGTAGGAACACAAGCGAGCTCCCAAGGCAAATGGGCACAAGAAGATTGGCGCAGTGATGGCCAGTGCAGAGCAGAGTGTTGGAGCAAGATAGCACAGCAAGGCGTCAGGGCGGGACTTCACAAGAAGTCGCTAGATCACAGGGGAGGCAGCACCAGACACGGCCAACAGACCAAGCGTCAGGTCAATGCAGTAGGGGAGTCAAGGCAGGTCCGCGACGCCATCTCTCTCTCTCTCTCTCTCTCTCTCTCTCTCTCTCTCTCTCTCTCTCTCTCTCAGCAGGGCGACCCAGGACGGTAAGTCGCATGCCAATAGGCTTAGTAGGTTGGCAGGGTGAGATGTCGAGTGTAAGGTGAGATGTGGACGTCAGGGCAGAACGAACCCCACGCTGGTCTGAGGGGAGATCTCCTGCAGTGCACAGGGCAGGAAGCACATCACCAGGTCAAGGGAGAGCCAGATCCGCCATCACTTCTCTCTCTCTCTCTCGGCAGTCCCCCGCGAAGATTGCTAAATTAAAGAACATTGAAATAGATAAAGGGCCTTTCAACCCACTAAAGCCATTAGTTCTCTTTTTTCCCCTAAATATTGTCGAAATTAAAGAATTTTAGATGCATAAGAGGCTTTTTAACCAGCATGCGAAAGCCATATTCATTATGGAAAAAATAAAATCTATGTTGTCATCCACAAGCAGTGATTGAAGTGGTGTAAATAATCTCTAATTATGGACCAGACACTCATTGGTGACAACCCCTACCTACTTTGCTCAAGAGGCCCCATAGGAGACACACACTATTGTTAGCATAAATTCTGAGGTTAACCCACTTGCATAGGCACTCCCATCTTTGTAGATTGCTTTTAAACAACCCTTAAAGAGAATTAAGGTTTCATGGCTAAGCAAAAAATTTTCAAAGGAGGATTTGAATAACATTCTAGGACTATTTTTGAAATTCAAGGAGTGTGACCACAAGGGTGATTTTACAATGCAATGCATGCCCTCAATCTTCGGCTTTGTCTTGCAATATCTCTCGACAATCTCTTGTTATGGGTTTTGATTATAGGAAATACAAACTTAGATATGGTTCTTGGTTCCTTTAGATTCTAATGTTGATTGTATGTCATTGAAACTTAAGGTGCATGTTATTGGACAAGAAGCAAAGGAGGTTAATGTAACTTCCAACCGGATTCTTAAGGATGTAAGAGACACCTTGGAGTTTCTAGACAATATAACTTCTAGGTATAAGTCATTTTGAGTTTCAAACCATGAATATATAAGCGATTTCTAATTTGTTCTTGCTCACAGACATTGTTGCCAAAAATATTGTCCAATAGAAACTCATAAATAGTTAGTCTTAGTCCTAGTCTCCTCATCCGAATTCAAAGGAGAAATCTTGGAATCAAGGAAATGGAGCTAGAAGGAACCAAGCAAGGACTTGTTGACCTATTCAAACATTTCTAGTCTTCTACTCATGCTCTACATTAGGCCCTGGCTGAGCCATCACCCTTTTTGACCATGTGTTTGCTCTATTTGGAGCTCTCTTTATGAGCACACAATTTTCACAAAAGGTTTTTTGTTCCCTATGAAAAGAGGAATCTATTAATTACACCTTGGGAAATCCCCAAGGTAAAACACAAATTACAAAAGTGTGGTGCTATGTGAAAGAAAGTACCAAAGTCTAATTTCCACATAAAAGCATCACTCCTTATCCACTCAGAGTTGCTCTATAGTCTCCCACATCTGTAGTGTAGAGAAAATTAATAATCTTTGTCCAAATCCTAGACAAAGTCGATATATGTAGTGGAAACATCTTGAAGGTCGATGACATAATTGCACCTTGTAGTCTAGATGAACCAAGCAATGATGCTAGCAACCATCTATCATATGTGACCGTCCACTTGAGTCCCTTGAGTGTGCAAGTAATCTAGATCCCCGATCCCACTCAAATGCTAAGCAACGATGAGGAATAAGTGGCTCCCTAAAAGTCCTTATAACCACATGTTGGGTCTCTATTTGTGGTCCAACTTGTGACAATACACCCTTGGGTTGCTCTCATTGACTCAAAGAAGGATTGCTAAGAATTCTATTCCATTAGCCTATCATCTTGTCTTTTAGTTTCCTCTCAACGAAACAACTATAGTAGAAACAAATTGAGGATATTTCATGTGATGGTCTCAATGGTGAACTAGCTGGGCACTCTACTAGTTGCAAAAACATACTAAGGAGTTCTTATATAGTGGAGTAAATGATGTAAGAGTTGGGCACTTTCCTTCATGGTCAAAGCTCAATGACTGGTTATAGGCCAACCTTTATGTGTGAATGGCCTCATCCACAAGGCTTTTCTACAGAACCTCTAGACCTTCATGATGTTGGGTTGCTAATACAACAACCCACCTAGAAAAGCTTCTTGTTTACAAAGGAACCAGGCCAATTATGTTGATCAAACTACATAGAGGCCTCATGGCTGCCCCCTTTGACATGGTTCATCAAATTTTGATGACCCTACAATTCCCCTTTCTCCAGTTTGAGACCCTAATTCAGACATATTCTCATGGATTGGAAAAGAAAACAAGAAGAGGGGGACTAGTAGAGGTTGAGCTATCACGAGGATGTAATTAAAAATCAATCAAATGTGCAGATGTGAATTGCACATGTGAGGTGCAAGTTAATTATTTCACAATGTGGAACCCAGGACCCAGAGATAACAATTGGTGCCAAAGGTAAAAGTTATAATAAGTTTTGCTTGATAGGCACTAGGTAGAAGTCCATGTCTAAACTTCTCTTAGAACATTTAATTAGCCATTAGTGTCAATGATGACACTTCGGAATTTGCATTAGTTAATTAAGATTTAATTAATGTCAGTTTTAAGCTATTGAATGCTCAAGTTTACTTGGATGATAAATTTTGTCTAGCCAATTCAATTGTTGGTCAGTCAGATTATTTTTCTAAGTCATAAATAATTATTAAATTAATTTTCAAAATTAGTATAGTAGTTTTTTGTTTAATAAAGCTGTTTCTTTTTTTAAAGATTTCCGCTTGGCAAAACTTGCCCGTGCAAGTGGGAAAAACGTTTTTGAGGTTGAGAGAGAGAGAGAGAGAGAGAGAGAGAGAGAGAGAGAGAGAGAGATATTTTTCTAGTTGGATCCTATAGTATTGGCTTTAGAGCTACGATTCATTGCCTTCTTTTTAGTCTACTTCACCTTGGCAAGATTGGACGTTTATGAAACTTGATGATTTTTAGAAAAGATCACCTAATTAGATCTACCATAAGATGGTAGAGGACAAGCGATGGGTCATTGAGAAAGCTAATAAAGTCTAGCGTGCTCAGGATAGTAGACAAAAGTGGAAGGATATATTTCTTCAATTATGGAGGTCCAAGATTCCTTACCAAGGGCAAGTTTTTGTATGGAGGTTGCTTATTGGTGGTCTTCCTAGTGGGGATGTCCTACAAGCCCACAAGATCTCACGGGGACATTGTATCTTCTGTATTGCTAGTGATGAGACACGGATTCATCTCTTCATTTCTTGCCCTTTGGCAAAATAGATTTGGACCTTTGTTTCCAGTGTGTGGACCTTAGTGACTAGCCAATAGACACCCATCCATTCTTGGGTATTGGGCAAGATACCTTCCTCATCCACTTTGCAATTAGATCATCCCTGTCTCTTCCACTTTCTAAGATGGATAACTCTTTGGCACATTTGACAAACCCTTAATGCCTTTATTTTTGATTCAGCCTCAAGTATCCATAGTCATGTGGCCCGTGTTTGACAATAACTCCTATGGCAGATCTCTTCTATGATTTGAATAGACTTGGTCCTCCTTGATGTGGCTACACCTTGGCTGGATATAGTTCACACTACTTTGATTGTGCTGTTTGTATGATTTTTTTGGCTATGTTTTGGTAGCCTTTTGGATTGGCTTGTGATTCATAGAATTTGCATGTAGTAGGTTGTTCTAATAGCCTAATGGCTTCATTATTACAGTTGTTTCTGTTTTAGTTCGATCGGCATAAAGGCATGATGTAAATATTTCCATACATTAATATACACTTGTTCACAAACAAAGAGAAGGTCATTCTAGCCCTGTGCAAGCTGAGAGAGAGAGAGAGAGGGACTGCCATTGCTGCTGCAATAGTTGTAACAAACCATTTCTAGCTAGCATGACCCTCAAGGAGCTGATGGTATGCCACAAGAGACTACAATAGTAGGCAACAATAGTTTGAGGGTTGTTTCAGCTAAGCAACATCATATTTGAGGTGTTCCATCAACGGAGATAGCTTTTGTGGCTGTCTAGATAGGGCAACAGTTGTTTTCTTCCATTTTATTGTGATGAAAGTCTGAATTTTCTCTCTCCTCAACATTCTGTCTGGTCCTCCAGCGTATTCCCATCCTTAGCAATTTTCACTAAAATCATCCATCGAAGGTGAAGATTTTGACTAATTTCTATTGTAGACCCTAATTTGCAGCAAAAATTAGGGTTTGACAACTACCTTGGGAAGCATACTCAAAAATTGAAGGCCTAGAGACTTGAATTTCAATCACTGAAATTGAGACAATTTCAGGAGATTCAAGTGGCCATTCAGCCAGCAAAATTTGGGATTGAATTTATCACCCAAGGAGCACAATTGAAGGCCAATCCCCAAGTAAACCAAGAGGAAAATTGGTTTGAAGGCTTGCTGGTCATTTAGGGTTTATGCACTTTTTGTACCCCTCAAAAGAGGGCAGCAAAGGCAACAAGAGAAAATCATCTTCAAAGAGTTTTGGGACAATAAGATACATGGAAGGAAGAGCCAATACAGCAGCATGATCTTCCAAGTGTGGATAATGAGCATAAGCAAGTGATGCTAGTGGGGCAATTGATGCATGTGCAAGGCCAACTTGGAAGTGCCAATCCAATGCTTTTTGGATAGTAAGGCATGTATGCTAATGTGAGTCACCCGGGGTACTTTGGTGGTGGTTCGGTTTTCCAAGCAATGGCTAGTAATGCTTCAGCGCCATGGGAATGCAAGGACCAACTGTATTTGGTATGCAGCCACCTACGCATTATATGCATGACCCAATGTATTCGAGCATGGCAAGAGAAATGGAAAAACCCATTTTATAGCAATGTTGGCATGATACTAGGGCACAAAGTGGCAAGTTTGGCAATGCATATATGCAGCCCACTGTGTTCGGGACTCATGGTGTTAATGCTAGTCGTGCAAATGCTCCATATAGTGTTGGTCATGAGGCAAAATATAGCTAGGAATGCTTGCATGAGCTAAAATGCAACTAGTAATGCATGCAATGTATAGGAAAATGTATCTTGGTATGGCTGCTAGTATGCGAATTCGCATGTATAGTCACTTTTTTAGGGCATGAAGTGTTACACGTAAAGTATCCATGTGCTTCTTGGTATACTTTTAGTATTGTTTTACCTGTTGATGGATACTAATTGGATGGAAGAGAGTGATTTAGCAAACCACTCTCAATTGCCAAGTCACTCCCAGTTATTGGAGCTTTACCTTGAGACTTTTCAATTAGAGCCAACTTTGGATCGCGGGCTCAGTCAGGTTCAGTAGAGCAAGGGCCCAAAGCATTGCTTGATGCTTAAGGGGGAGGTAGCACTTCCACTCCTCCAGTGATGGATAACTCTAGTGTATAGTGGGTCTCGGATGTGTTTAGCATGTATCCAAGGTACTGTGCTAACAACATGTCTACTGTGAGGTCACTATACAATGTACGAATCACTATAGCTTGGTATGTATATTGGTATGGTTTTCATTGCAACTTTGAGACTATACATTTGCATCAATATGCATTAGTGAATGATCATCATAGATTGATTATTAGTTGCTGGTTTTTAGTGGATGATCATTAGTTCTCAATGCTATTCAACTGGTTTTGTGGACAGCAATGTGTTTTATGAATGCCAATGATAGTTCAACCATGGTTTATGCTTTGCTGTGATTGTTTCCCTAGAACACTTGAGATATGCTATTGAGAGAAGCATTCTATGAATTTCTGACAGAAGTTTTGGATTCTTTACAGGTCATGTTTTATTTATGCTATCTTGAAATTTTCAGCAAGTTTTTGGCTTTAGCATGGTAAAATAGTAGTGGCTAATGTTGTTTTGACTATGATGACTTTTGGGAAATTCCAATACAGTATACTTTTCTTAGACACATTGCAATGTAATTGAGAACAATTGCAAGGATTTCAAGGGGGTGATCTATCACGAGGACGTGAAATTTTGATACTTGGCTTAGCATTTGATTAAAAGTC
The DNA here is from genome assembly GCF_053477565.2 of Lygodium microphyllum. Classification (NCBI taxonomy): domain Eukaryota; kingdom Viridiplantae; phylum Streptophyta; class Polypodiopsida; order Schizaeales; family Lygodiaceae; genus Lygodium; species Lygodium microphyllum. The sequence goes on from NC_141145.1 coordinate 140,402,483, forward strand.
AATCAAATGTGTAAATGTGACTTATACATGTGAGGTGGTGCAACTTAATTATTTCGCAATATGGGACCCAGTTGCCTGAGATATCAATTGGTGTCAAAGACAAGAGTTATAATAAGTTATGCTTGACAAGTACTAGGTGGTATGCAGTATCCAAACTTGGCCTAGAACATTTAACTAGCCATTAGTGTCAATGATGACACTAGCGAATTGGCATTCGCATTTATAAATTAATTGATGCTAGTTCCAAACTAATGAATGCTCAAGATCATTTGCGTGATAAATTGGCCTAGCCAATTTGATTGTGTTGAGAAACACAGATCTTGAGCAGGGTTTAGCTATGGTGGTTGGAATTCATGGACAAGAAGCATGATGGCTTAGAGTATTACTCAAGTGAATTAGGCTCCAAGATAGATTAGCTTGGACTTGAAAACACAATCTTGAGTAAACAGAGATATAAACCTGAAGTACAAAGTACAATAGCATTGCATTCAAATGATTGTCACGTAAACTCTTTTATAGTTGTAGGATGGTACCACTTTTCCCTACTATGCCTATGGGATACAGGACAGTTCTTCTAGGTTGTTGCATGTTCCTTGCCTTACTGCTCCATACAAAGAGGCTATCATAGGAGCATGATTGCATATTTCTCAACACCTCTCCTTAATCACAACTATAAAAACACTGAGTATACAAAGGCTGTCATGAATAGAACCTTGCTAAGTGTAGACATGGAAAGACCAACCATACAAAACTAGAGGCTATCACAAAGCCTCACTAACTGTGCACAGGCTATAGTGCATAGGTTACATGAGGGTTACAAGGTTTATGATTGAAGCATAAATGTAAGTGCATACAAGGCTTCAAAAAGTCGGTTTGAATAGTGGCAATAGAATGACTGATGAGGCTTGTCCTTTTGCTCTTAAGTGTCTTTTTCTTTTTCACGGTTTTCTTCTTCTTTGACACCCCCTCCATGTTGAAATTCTACAAAATCTTGGATACATACTCCTATTGGATAGATAAAGAAGACTAAGTATACCCATGTTGCAAGGTTGGCAGAGGTTATTGGGACTTATGTACAGGTGATGAGGCTGAACCTGAAATGCATGAAAGGAATCCAACAAATGATCAAAAAATGGCTTATAAGCTATGAACTGAGAGAGCATGCAAGATATTACATTGGTTTTCCTTATATATATCACATGCTATTGTTATACAGATTACTGGATGTAGTTCTCCAAAGGATGCATGGGATATACTCATGAAGAATTATGGAAATGTAGCACATGCAAGAAAGATTCAGCTAAAGCAACAGTTCAATAACATATCTAGGAATGGCACAAGCATTCAGGCCTACACTACAGAGATCAAGAACATAGTGGATCAGCTTGCCACCATTGGATCTTCAGTGTCTAAGGATGATATGACTGCAGTAACATTGAATAGACTTGGCAAAGAGTATAAAGCATTTGATACGTCTATTTCTGTGAGAGTTGAATCCCCTGATTGGGATGAGTTGATTGCTTTTCTGCTGCATGAGGAAGTTAAGCTTGGGCTGAATACAGATTCTAGTACGTCTCAAAGAAAAGACACAGTTCTTTACTCTAGCCAGCGTGGTAGAGGTAGCAGAGGCCATGGCTCTTTTCGAGGTCGATGAGACACTCGAAATGCTTATGGACAGCATCAGCATAATGCCTGGCATGGCACAAATACACAGGGCCAGCGTGGATCTGGCAGCTTTAGAGGTAGGGGGAGATCACCCCATGGTAGAGGTGGTGGATCTGGTTCATGGCAGTCAAATGATCATTCCAACATGGACAAGGACTGTCATTATTGCGGTAGATATGGGCATATAGCCAAAGATTGTCATAAGAAGCAGGCTGGCATGAAAGCCAAGGGTAGACAGCATGGAAATTACGCTTCATCTAGCAGAGTTCTTGATGATCAAGGTGACAGGTTGTTTTTCATGTAGCATGTGTCTAAGAATGCATCTAGACAAAACAGAGATGAGAGATGGTACATTGATTCAAGGGCTTCGAATCATATGACACCCCCTGGAGAATGGTTTGATGAGATGGTTGTAGGTTCACATGGACATGTTTGTACTGGGGATGATACCCAGCATACTATTCAGCATAAAGAATTTGTACCTTTTTTTATGCCTGATGTCAAGAAAAAGAGCCTGTATGATGTACTACATGTACCTACAATAAGCAAGAATCTTTTGTCAGTTGGACAGATGGCAGAGTAGAATCTACAGATGAGATTTAATAGAGATGGATGCTTTGTTGAAGAATATGATAATGGCGGCAAATTGATTGCTAGAGATCAAAGAGATGGCAAAATGTTTACTCTTGATGCGTCAATTCCAGAATTGAAAGCAGCCATGTTTGCACATAATGATGATGCTAAACGGGATGTTGAGATATGGCATAAGCGAATTGGCCATGTGAATGTACAAAAGCTGAAATCTATGCAGCAGAAGGAGGTTGTACTTGGACTGCCTAAGTTCAAGTATCATGACTTTGGACATATATGTGATGCATGTCAGTTTGAAAAGCAAGCACGGTTTCCATTTATGAGACATGTACGGAATAGCTCACGACCCTTACAGCTGGTACATTCAGATGTATGGAGTCCGTCTCATAATGCTTCGTTTGGTGGTGCTCATTACTATGTATCCTTCATTGATGGTTTCAGAAGGTATACTTGGCTTTACATACTGAAACATAAAAATGATGTGTTTGATGCATTCAAGGACTTCAAGAAGCATGCTGAAAATGAGTTGAGCTATAAAGTTTCATGTCTTAGATCAGATGGAGGTGGAGAATATGTCTCTAATTACTTTGACAGGTACCTTGCTAAACATGGGATCAGAAGACAGTTAACTTGCAGCTATACACCACAGCAAAATGGTGTAGCAGAAAGGAAAAATAGGGTACTGTTAGAATCAGCAAGAGCTATGCTGAATGAGAAGAGTTTGCCAAATGGTTATTGGGCTGAAGCAATAGTGATTGCTATCTATGTGCTGAATAGAACCCCTACAACAGGGATTCATGATGTAACTCCATATGAGAGGTTGTATGGTCATAAACCTGACATTTCACACTTAAAGGTATTTGGCAGCATTGCATATGTGCATGAACCTGATGAAAAGAGGAAGAAATTGGATCCTAAAGCTATCAAGAGCGTGTTCCTTGGTTATGCACAAGACCGGAAATCTTACAAGTGTTTTGTACCGTCTACACATGAGACATTGATTAGCAGAGATGTTGTTTTTGATGAGCTGGCATCGTGGTATGCTAATCCTGTTGCGGTGGCTACTAATGGATCAGCCAGCACTAGTAATGCTGAAAATACACCTACATCGTGGTAATGCTGAAAGTCCTTGGTCAGGACGCTTGCGGAGTCGTACTTCTACGTCCACTAATACGGATATGTCAGCGAGGGGGAGATTGGATAAGGGAAAAGAAAAGATGCTTGAGGATGTGACGGGTCCACTTACAGCAGGTTATGAGTCATCTAATAGCGACAGTTTGGATAGTGGGTTAGGCATTCCGTCTATTATGACGCCTAGAGCAAGGCAGAGTCGTTATGTTCTGCCTCATGAGAGGAAAGCTCAGAGTGAGTCACAGTTACGAAGATTTGAGAGAGTCAGAAACCAGTTGATAGGTTTATATATACTGGTTATTTAGCCCGCCATTATACATATATGGCTAGTGTGACAGGTTACAAAGAACCTACAAAGTTTGATAATGCAATTACAGATGATAACTGGTGTGCTGCCATCGATGAGGAGTATGCAGCCCTGGCTGAAAATGAGACATGGGAATTGGTTGAGTTGCCCGAAGGCAAAGTCCCCATTGGCTGCAAATGGGTGTATAAGGTTAAGTGCAAGTTAGATGGTTCATTAGAACGCTATAAGGCCAGGCTGGTTGCAAAAGGGTATGCACAACAATATGGCCTTAACTATGAGGAGACTTTCAGTCCGGTGGCTAAAATGGCAACAGTCAGAACTGTCATTGCTTTGGCAGCATGCAAAGGCTGGAAATTATGATAAATGGACGTCAAGAATGCCTTCTTGAACGGTGATTTGGTTGAGGAAGTATATATGGAGCAGCCTGAAGGCTATGTTCACCCGGACTTTCCTACACATGTATGTAAGTTGAAAAAGACTTTATATGGACTGAAACATGCACCTAGAGCATGGAATGCTTGGATCAGTAGTTATTTACAGTAACATGGATTTAGATTCGGTGATGCAAATCACAGTCCGTTCACGAACAAGACAGATCATGGATATGTGTTTCTAATGGTTTATGTGGATGATCTTATCATCACTGGAGATGATGAAGAGGGCATTGCTGAAATTAAATCATGTTTACACGCTGAATTCAGAGTCAAAGACCTTGGTGAACTAAAGTATTTTCTTGGGATTGAGGTAGTCTCTACACCTCAAGGTATATGGCTGCTACAGAAGCAATATGCTCATGATATGTTACAAAAGTATGGTATCGCTGAATGCAAGCCTATGGAGACACCTCTTGATCAGAATGTCAAGCTACAGATTCATGTTGGGAATGACATAGAGAATGTGACTATGTATCGACAAATGGTGGGTAGCTTGATATACTTGACTATTACCCGTCCTGGCTAATATTATGTTGTGGGGATGATTAGTCAGTTCATGCAGAAGCCTCGCAAACCACATTTAGATGCAATCAGGAGAATCATGAGATATGTAAAGGGTACTACAGATTATGGGTTGTTTTATGCTGATTAGGCTGGTTGTGCCTATGACAGGAGGTCAACCAATGGTTACGCATTTGGATTGGGCAGCAGTATGATCAATTTGGCAGAGTTAGAAACAGCCTACTGTTGCATTGTCTAGTATAGAAGCTGAGTAGTACATAGGAGCTACCTTAGCGGCTTACGAAGCAATTTGGTTGATGAAACTGCTGAAAGACTTGGGAATACAGCTGGAAAGCAGAGTGAGATTGCATTGTGATAACCTCAGTAGTGTTATATTGGCTAGCAATCCTGAAAGACTTGGGAATACAGCTGGAAAGTAGAGTGAGATTGCATTGTGATAACCTCAGCAGTGTTATGTTGGCTAGCAATCCTGTCTACCATGCTAGGTCCAAACATATTGAGGTTCACTACCATTTCATCAGAGAAATGGTTCTTACAGGACAGATTGACTTGATTCATGTGAAGACTGACGACCAGGTAGCATATATACTTACCAAGTCTCTTGTTAAAGAAAAGTTCATATATTTCAGACAGCTACTTGGAGTTTATCAGATGGTTTGAGCTTGAGGGGGAGTGTTAGAATATCAAGCTCCCATTACTCTTCAATCCATCTATCTTTATGTGTGTGACCGACATTAGCTGGATACAGTTGTACACGTGTGTGACATTCAATAAGTCAGTGTAGTCAGTGACTTAACCACAGTTAGTCTTGGTTAGTCATACCTATGTGTGTAAGTCTCTTTCAGTTAGTATGATGGAAGAATAATTGAAGAAGAACAACAATGAGCTCAGGTTCATCTTCCGCCTGTCTCTCTCCCTCTCTTCCAACACTCCATCCATTTGCAATTAAAGATAAAGAGACTACGAGGGGCACCAGTTTTTGGGCCAACAAGTTGCCCACTCTCTGAGAAAAAAGGCTAGTTTCATTGGAGTCCCAAGGGGGGGCCTATAGGATGAGGGAAGGCGAGGTGCAGCAGTTATGAGGGGGGAGAGGAAGTAAGCGCAGGATCACAAACTGCATGTGTGGTCTAAGAGCTGATGCTCAAAGAGCTCATTAAACTGCTCAGGATTTGAAGAGGTGCCGATTTGTTTTTCACATTGGGATTCCAAAGTGCCACCACAATGGCTCCACCAAATCGCACAGCTTGAGGCTTTTCTATGCCTTGTACATTGGAGTATCTTTGTAAAATGTGTAGTTCACAGTAACATAATCAGACATTACTAAATTGCAAAATGATGGATGCTATATCTCTATATTCGTTTAGCAACTTGGTGGTTTTAAATAATAGAAATCTGTGAGACTTATTCCATTCTAGGACCAGATTAATCTTAAGATAGGTCATGTTACTGTCTAGAAATTAAAATTTCTTAAATGTGTCTATATTAGGTCTCTGTAGACAACTTATACGGAGTTGGCCATTTGTGATCAGGTTGATATTGTTCACCTAGTCCAATCAAGACTACAGCTATGATCATAGTGGCAGCAACTGTCAATAGTAGTTTCCTGCACAGGAGTAACTACTCAGTCTTTCTCAAATTTCTAAAACAAATGGGAAACAAAATAGTATCTTACTTACAGTTCGTTGAAAATTTTGTAGAACTTAGATTTTTCCCTTTGAAAATTTAACTGCAAAGCTGCTGCTGTGCTGTTTAGCTTGTTGCATGCATCTTGAACAGTATCAGAAAGGCTTTCACTCATCAATGGAGAAGTGGCATCTTCAATTATGCTGATGGCATTGTCAACTTGAGTTACAACCTGGTCCACATGTGACACAATGACATTGGCTGACGCTTTCAGTTCTTTTCCAGTTTGATAGTTACCCCATAGTACTACTCCTGCACTCATACTGCAAGGACCAAAATTTATCATTTTCATTTTTGGAATATGCAAATAATGATAAAGCATTTCTGACAAGGCATTTATGAACTTCTACTGAGTCATAAGAATATTATGGTGTGACTGGTGCAGATTGTGATTGTATTTCATCTTCATCCAGTGGATAAAGCTTGGCATACATCCAATAAAGGATACCTAATTCGATTGGCCACTTATCCCTTTAAAAGATGCCTAAATACAATCTTGATACTTAACCAAAATATTGAGCCAGATCGTTGACTTGAAGGAAAATAGCAAGAGGCTTTATAAGATTTCATGTCAGGTGGGAGTTGATGTTGGGGTTGAGGGCCACGCACAATACCTGAGTATATCTCCAGAGGACACCATTTTCCCCCATACAAAGGACAAGGATATCAATGATACAACATCTTGGTCCTCCTAAGGTATGTCTTTCTCACATTTCATTTAGTTGTCATCATGTTGAACAGTTTTCTGATCCAAACTAAGTCAGACCCTACAGTGCGCTGGGAGGCAATCTGACAGTGTTGGATTGCCATCAAATGCAGCATAGGGTCTGGCCTCCAAAATGCCTCCTTTGGTGTATATCTTCATAAAACCTATTTAGTAGCAACCCGTCCATTATGTCCCCTCCTTACAAACCAATCCAATGAGTCCCTGCATGCTGGCATGCATTCATCAAATTTTTTCTCAATGCGAATGACTCTAGATACCTACTCACTTTATTCCTAAACAAACATTTACTTGCTGAAACCTTTGACATTCCATGAGACTAATCATATACTGCTCAATCACTCAGACCCTCGCAAAGAAGCCGCAGCACTAATGGTGTAAATCAAACGAGACATCCGAGCACCAAAGCCCATAGTAGACATAAGTTCTGCAATGAGAGCCCAATCCAGATAATCAAAAGCCTTTTCCAGGTCCAATTGAATCAGTACAACCTCCTGGTTAGAATGCCTTGCATAATCAATCACCAGTTGCGCATTTAATACATTGTGCAGAATGTTTCGGCCCTTAATGAAACCATATTGGAGAGGATGCGCAATGGCAGGAAGATGCTTATGGAGCCGATTCGCCATTAGTTTGAAAAAGATTTTGTACATAGAACCCATCAAAGAAATTGGGCGCCACTAATTCAACATAGACGGCGAAGGAACTTTTGGAAGCAGTTTAATAAGTCCTCCTTTCCATGAGGAAGGTATGAGGCCCGTTTCCCACACCTGCTGAAACAAAGCCGTCAATGGTTTCACCAGTTGGGTCGCAAAAACCTCAAAGAACTCATTGGTGAGACCATCCCAGCCAGGACTTTTATCCTTGGGCAAGTGTAACAAAACATCCATAACCTCCGCCTCACAAATATCTATCTCCAAAGTAGCTTGCATATCCTGCGGAACCTGATTGCGAACCAGATCATAGAAAACTGAATGGGCATGAGTAATTTGGACTGAAGGTGGAGACGTGGAACCAAGAAGGTCGAGAAAATCATTCCTACACATATTCACAATAGTCTGCGGATCAATGACCATTTGACCTTCTGCATCCTGGAGTCTAGTCATATTCTCTCGAGCAGGAGAGGCATGGAGAGGACGAAAGAACTTATGAGTCTGACAAGCACTATCGTGCAAATTCTCCGTCAGATGTTGCAATTTGGCCTACTGATAAGATTTCAATTGAAACTCTTTAATAAGATCAGCCAAGTGCATTGCCAGTGACATCAGAAATACATCATCTAGAGTGTCAAGGTTTTTAATTGCAGGTATTGAAGACTCCAATGAAAGTACAATCAGCTCTTCATCAACACTCAACTTTGAACTCTTGTCCTTTATCATCATGCAAGCCCACCAAAGAATCGTCACGAACACCAATACATGTGCCAGCCATGAGTGCAACTCCAAAGCCTATTATCAACTACAACCGCCCTATTACCAACCAATTAGGCCAACAACGTGCCTCCAACGACCTTCATCTACACCACCACCAAAACTCCTCCAAGGCAAACCACAACAATCCCTTCCATCCACGTCTTCGGTGCATGCCAAAGCCTACTACCTATGATGGAGAGTGCCATGGGATTGGCACTCGTCTAGGAGGGGGGTAATGTTAACCCTCAAACGAACAAGGTGGTAAATCCGAAAAATCTAAATCAGAAGACAAGGCCAAGGCAAAAGTGAAATGGAAGACGAAGGCGCGCCAAGAAAAATCTGAAAATAGAAGAAGTGCAAAAAAGTCCTAAATCAAGGAGAGAGACGCACAAGAAAAAGCACAAGTCAATACTTTTGTAAAAGAGCGCAAGGCACACCATGATTTATTTTGTAAAAGAGCGCTCTCACCCATGCAAATTGTAAATGGTTGATACGGGTTGAGACCATGCCAATAAGGAAGAGGAGAAGGGTTGGAGGAATGGGCCACAAGCCCGCACCAAAAAGGGAATGACCGCCCAAAGGGAATTAGGATTAGGGTTTTGTATAAAAAAAAAAGCAAAAAGTGAATGAAAAAGCTCATTCTTGTGTGTGGCCAAAAGTAGCTTTCCTCTTCTTCTTCTTCTTCTTGTTGCTTGCTTGAGCTTGTGCTTGAGACAGGGAGTGTGAGAGTGCGAGGGAGTGAGTGTATGAGGATGAGGGACCCTGGCGGAGAAGCTCTCCATCTTCTCCTCTCTTCTTCATTTCTCTTCTCTTCTCTTCTCTTGCTCGCGGCAATGGAGCTTGGAGCGTGGAGCTTGAGGATCAAGCTCACTTGAAACTTGCACTTGGATCGTGGAGCTACCGAAGTGCTTGGGAGAGAAGGCAACTCGATCGGACATGGAGGTAAGCTTTTTTTTTTGCAAATAAGATATGGCTGATTATATTACTCAAAGAAACTGATTATAACGGAGTGCTCGTGCTTGACAGACGCTGGAGCTGAAACACAAATACATCATGATTACAAGCCTCTCAGGGCGGTCTGGGGGGAATGGGGGCAAGAAGCCATGGAGGGGGGTATATCGCCATCTGGAGTTGCCTGCTTGCATCATAAAAAACAGGTCTTGGCCGCCCCAGGTATGCATAAAGTGGCCACGGAGCTCCTAACGAGTCCTGGACTCACCCTGCACCTGATCCCAACGGACGCGGAGGGAGTGGATGATGGAGGTCCATAGCTCAGCTAGGGTCACCTGTGCTGAAAGTCTCTCTCCGCCGAAAGTCTCCTGACACCGCGCCTTCCAGATATGCCATCCAGTAAGACTCCCTATGATCTCCCATACCTCAGAGCAGTTTGCTGTGGGCTCCAGTACCTAGCGGATGGGTAGAGCCTCCAACCCGACCACTATGCACGATCCTACCTCAATGATGAATATCGTGTCCTGCATCCCAACCTCATACAGAAGGTGACGGCCCTGGTTGACTGCCTACCAACAGAAGGCTCCCCATGAGATATATCCAAGGCTGGGTGCTGTACGGCGGAGGATGCGGCATGCTCCTCTCCACACGAGTTGCGCCTCCTCACATGACCAAAGGCAGTGCTTTGGAGTTTCCAAAGGATGCTGTGCATAATGCTTACAACCTCCCTCCTTTTGCATTTGGGCAAGCCAGCTTCCCACCGCCAAGCCTCCATGTACCACCAGCCATAAGAAGTACGATACCATCCTTGGCCTCCAGCTATCCCATAGGTGGCCCCAGAAGGTCCATCGGAATGGCTCCGTGATGCTATGCTCCGCCCAGTGCCTGCTACGTGACGGCGTCCAATCCATATCCTCCTACATCAATACATGTCTGCCAATCCTGGCAGTGTACTCTAGGAACCTGGGTGGCTTCATGGCGGCTGTAGTGGTCGCCCATAGTCACTCTCCTAGATTCCACTCCAGCTCATCAAGTGGTGTGTCCTCCCAGATCCAAAGGTGCCACTCCCTGAGCTCCTTCCAGAAAACATAGGGGTCCAATCGCCATGTCTTTCCGTGAAGGCCCACCACCCGAATCCTCCTCCATGAAAGGGCAGCTATCCCCTCATCCTACTGCCCTCTGTCAAGGGCCAGACGCCCCCCCTCCTGAACGGTGAAGAAAGTCCCTTGCAAGGCGCCTCCCACTCTACCTGCTACGTGTAGGGCGATGCATGCTGGTGAAAACCTGGCAGCCCATACCTCCCCAGGCTCTATCGGCACTCGTATCGGGGGAGCAAGCCACTCCGGAGATATTGCTGTGTCTATCTCCCTTCGCTTCAACTCCACTCCTCTCTAGTAGCTTGAAACTCGCTGCAATGCCTCCTTGTCCGCCATCCTGTACACCTCCCGCCATGTCCTGATGTTACGAGCCGGGCCGGCCTCCCAACCAACCCACTCGATGTGGCGGCGCTCGCCAATATGTGCCCCTTCTTCTCGATCTTTGACTTGGGGGTTCCATATCACCGGTTGACCGTCTATCTCCTCCTGGCAACCTGGGGGGCTCTCGATTAGGGCCTTGCAGAGGCCCTACCACACGCGGAGTAAGCTGCGTAGGAAAGGTGATCTGGGGCGGGTGATTTGGGCTAAAGTGAAGATCCATCTCAGGGACGGCCTCCACTCACCGCCAAGCCTCGATCTACAATCCTGAAGACCCTCCTGCAAAAGGACCTTCCAAGTTTGCCCTCCCGGTGTGAGGCCGCGGACAACTAGCTTGCCTAAGAGGGCCTTGCTCTGAAACTCTAAGTCTATGATCCCAAGCCCTCCCTCTGACCAATGCCGTATGATGGTCACCCACGCCACCTTGGCCCGCGAATCCCTGGAGCCATCTGACCCGGACCAAAGGAAGTTCCGCACTAAGCGGCAAAGCTGCACTATGAAGGATGAGGAAAAGTACCAACACGAGGCGATGTACCAGGCCATCACTAGGAGGACCTGGTTAACCACCAGGGCTCGGCCGGCTAGTGAGAGGCGAGCCATGCTCCAATAAGTCAACTTCCTCCGAATAGAATCGAGGACTCGAAGAAACTGCTGGGTGGGAGTAATGTTGAGTCCCACCTGGAGCCCTAGGTACCGAACGGTCTACCCTTTGCTCACCCATCTAAATCCTAGGTGGACGCCCCACTCCGTGCTAGAGTCTGGGTCTATGAGGAAACCAACCGACTTTCGCCAATTGATTTTCGCTCCCGTTGCGGAACAGAACACCTCAAGAGCCAGCCTCACTCTCTCCAACATTAACTCATCGTCCTCTATGTAGAGTGTTGTATCATCTGCATACTCTGAGTCTAGCAACTCAGTCTTCTCTCTCACGGGAAGTCGGAGGCCACGTAATCCGCTCACACAGGACCTGAGGAAGTAAGACATCGCCTCTACAAAGAGTAGGAACAGGTATGGGGCCAAGGGGCAGCCTTGTCGGACCGATCTCTCCAGCCGAAACTCCTCCCCTCGCCTACCACCTATGAAAATCCTGCTGGTGGCCAATCTGTAAAGTGCGGCGACCCCGCCAATCCAAGCCTAGGGGAAACCCAACCTTACCATTCTGCCCTGTAGGAAATCCTAGTCCACCTTATCATAAGCTTTCTCGAAATCCAAGAGTAGTACGGCCAGTCTCTGCCCACTGTGCTGAGCCCACTCTGTCGCCTCAAAGAAGGTGAGTACATTATCTAGGATACTCCTATCCTAGACAAAGCCTGTCTGTGTATCATGGATGATGTTTGGCAGCACGGGGCGTAGTCACCTACCAATCATCTTTGCAGTGCCTTATAGGCCACTGACAAGAAGGTGATCGGTCTCCACTGGGAAAGCCCCAATCGGTCTCTCCCTTTTGGGAGAAGACTGATGAGGCCTGCCGAAAGGCTCTCTGGCATCTGTCCTGAAGTGAAGATCTCTTGGAAGGCCATCAGTAGGGGGTCCTTCACCACCTCCCAGTAGGTAGTAAAGAAGGCCTTAGAGAGGCCATCCTCTCCTGGGCATTTCTACCTGTCCTGTGTATGGAAAGCCTCCTCTAGTTCCTTCTCTGTGAAGGGGGCTAGGAGGGGGCGTCCCATCTCCTCTGTGACAAGGGACAGGATGTGATCCCAGACTTGTTCCCTACATTACTGTCCTCTAGAGCTGAGGCTGTCTTCTGCTGGAAAAGGCGCCTGTAGTAATCAGTGGCAATCTCCATTACCTCGTCTGGGCTTGAACGAGTCCTCCCATACTGATCTCGAAGGCTGCGTATCTACACTCCTGAGGTGCAAGGATGGTGCACTTGGAAAAACTCCCTGCACATCATGTCCCCCTTCCGTGCCCAAAAAGCTGCTGAGGTGCAGAAAGAGAACTCAGAGCGCTTGTCCTCTAGGCCAGCAATGGCTGCTCGTGCTCTCACCTCCTGTGCGTGGAGGGTGGGGTCCCTTGGTGCCTCTTGTAGTAATCTCTGTGTGGCTGCAAGGTCCCGTCGGAGCGCTCTCTCCTCCTCCCCGCTCTACTTCCTGGCTTGTATGGCTGCCTCTTGGCGGATTATGCTCGACTCGGCTAGGACCTCTGCAACCTCCTGTGTGATCCGGTCCCTCCTGCCCCACTCCCTAGTCCAGAGCTGCTCTATCTATCTCGTCACCTCCTCCCTCCTATAGATCGAGTCAGGGATCTGACGGGATCGAGTGTCTAGGGCAGATGCTGGGGGATCTAGTGTCAGGAGAACCGGGCAGTGATCAGACAACGTGGTGCCCTCAAACTGCCCAATTTGGCCCCCACGAGAGCCTCCCCACTCTCCCACATAAAACCTGTCCAACCGCTCCAGCAGGACTCCACCTAGCCTCTTGTATCCCCAAGAGAAGTCCAACAACCTCTCCCTCCTATGGAAGGCAGGGTCTCTCTAGGCGTCATGTGCACCTACTGCCAATAGAAATACCTCCCATGCCTCCTGCTCCTCCCCGGTCATGCCCTAATAGTTTCTGCCTCTCCTTGCTAGTCCTCCAAAGCCTCCAGGTTGTTGAAGTCTCCTCCAATGATCCAGGAGTCCACCTCTGGGAGTCCATCCGCAATCTCCACCCGAAACCTGATGCATGCCCTAACCTCCGTAGGCGCATAGACGTTGAGGATTCCCAGGCACGAGTCCCCAATATCGAGTCTGATCCATAGAACCCTCCCTAAAACCATTGTCCCATGGTCTCGTACGCAGGCGGTGAGACTCGGGCCAATAGAGGTGCATACGCCTCCACTCCTGCCGTGGGCGCCTATGGCGTGCTCCCAGTAAGTGTGCGAGCTGCCCGGGAGTACCTTCCCTACCCACTGGGCTTGGGAGGGGGCGAGCTTGTGCTCCTGTAAAAGTAAAATGTCGATCCGTCCGGCAAGGGCAGGCTATAGCTTCTACCGATCAATCAACTTCCTGGATCCATGTGCCCCACTGTAGTGGAGGCTATTCACATTCCAGGATGCAAGGTGTAAGCTCATGGGGAAACCTACGACTAACCGAACAAACATTTGTTCGGTGTGGAAGCTGCTGATGAGGATGAGAAACTATGGGGCATGCAGGTACGCTTTGCCGCAGGTCTGCACAGCGAACTCCAGTCCCCTATGGTGGCCCTCGACCGGACCATAGGTGTGATGGATGCTCCAGGTGGTACAATCAGTGCATCTATCAGCCACGCTGAGAGTCGTGACTCCGTACACTGGTAGAAACGGGCCGCCTGTGCCAGGGGCCACTCGATCACATCCCTCAGAGCCCTCCACTGTGGAGGGGCTCGAAAGATAATGCTCAAGTGTGGGACCTCGGCACCAGCCCACTAGTTAATGTCCATCATGCTACCAGGCCATTGCTGTGCAAAAAGTGCTTCTCCTTCTTCCCCCATCCACTGGGAGATGTGGTCGACCACCTGACTCTTCGACTCCTCTATCTGTGTCATCGTCCACTCATGAGTGAGAGGACTGAAAAAAGAAAGAGTAGTTTGGTCCATCCGGTGGTGCTAGTAGATGGACCTTTCCCCTCCTTGACTTGCGAACCATGAAGATCCCCAACTCTAGAGGTAGTGGGAACACTCCGCGCTCCGCAATCCACGCTCCGCAACTCTCAAGTAGGACTACGGGCCACTGTGGAAAAACTCCTGTGGCAACAGCTGTGCCTGTCTTGGGAAGGTGTGACAGGCGACAAGGGCAGATGAGCTAGTGGCTGTGTGGGAGGGGGAAGACTGCTGGTGCGAGGAGGATGTAGGCGTGTGTGGCTCATCCCCTCCTGTGGGATGAGTGGGCGTGGGTCTGGAGGGGATCACCTGCAACACGTGCGGATTAGGAGGGGTGCTCGACAGGGGAGATGGTGGGAAGGAAGAGGGCCAAGGGATGGTGGGATGGTCAGAAGTATGTGGCAAGTGTGGGGGGGGGCTGGTGGTCCTGGAAGGGGGGGGCTGTGGGCCAAGGTCAGTGGGGGGAGCCTGGGAAGTAGTGGAGGGTGAGTGTGGGGGCTGTGGGATCTCAGGTGGGGTCGTCTGTGGCGCGAGTGGTGGCTGTGGGGGATTGCGATCCTGCCGAGTGGGACGGGCAAGGGGGGGTTGTGGAGTGCTCTGCTGAGGGGGCGTCGCTCGCCCTCTTGTGCCCTGCTATCGAGGCTGCGACTGAGGCGTTGGCTGCGGCCCCCCTGCTGTCTCCCTCTCTGTCGTCTCTGGACCCATGTGAAGCCGTCGGCGTCCACCTGTGGGCCCATCGTAGGAGCTGCCTTGGCCCCAAAACGCGTACAGTCTGCTGCGTGATGTCCAAAGTCATGGCAGCGTAGGCACTGCCCTGGTTGCCCAGTCACAATGACCTGCTGCCTAAAGAAGTGACCTCCAGCCTCGATTTCCAGGAACTTTGGTATACTTTTTGTGTCTTTCACGGCCACTCGTACCTTTGGGACTCTTGCAGCTGTCACTGCATCCGCGAAGGAAGCAGGGAGAATTGTGCCAAAAAGCCGTCCAAAGTCCTCCACTAACTGGCGGTATTCTACCGCCAGTCTACGAAACAGTAGGGTGATTGGATGTCTGAGAAAACTCTTGTGGAGCGCAAATGACTCCACTGTGAAGCTGCTATACCAAGGAACCATGTAGATGACCCACTTCGTGGAGGCATAGGGCGAGCTCTCCACCAACTCACGGGCTGCGTCCGTAGAGGTGAGTCGAACCATAAAGATCCCTCGGCCCATTAGCACTACCTCCAAGGTTTGCTCTGTGCCAATGCACAGCATGGAGTGGAGTCAGTCCCGCAGCTGGGCTCTCGATAGGGAGTGTCCAACGACTTGACCAAAGACCACTGTCTCTTTCAGCTCCAACTCTGTGGCCCGGACGGCCAAGAGCTGTTCCTCAGAGAGAGGATGATGCGCAAGGTGTTTGACTGGGGGGCACTCGTAGAATGCATCGGCGTCTGACCAGAGGTTTCCATTGCGCGTCCCAACTGAGGACCTACCACTTACACTGCTGTGCTGTTGGAGAAGGGGGGGATATGTTGCTATAGAGGAAGGGAGCAACTTGAGTGGAGGCGAAACGATGGCAAGGAGAGGGGGAGAAGCTTGTTTACACGATGGGGGAAGTGTTGGACCCTGCTGTAATCGAGCTCGTATCGAGGCCTTGGGGGGGTGGGTGGGCGGAGGGGCGGTGAAATAGATCCCCAGGCGGAAGGGCCGAACAGGGCAGTAAGGCGAGGGAGGTGGAGGCAGTGTGGGGGGGGCAGTTATAGGCATGGGGCAGTGTAGGGGTTTCCTAGTGGCCACCAGGGCGGGGGAAGCAGGGCGGGGGGGAGCATAAGGAGAAGGAGCTGACGGGAAGGGGGGGCACAGCGCGTCAGGAGGGTGAGGGAGAGCTGCACGAGAGGAGAGAGGAGGGAAGGCGTGATGGCGGGCAAGAGGGAGGAGGGAGGCGCGATGGTGGACAGGAGGGGGGGAAGGCATGATGGTGCGACAAGAGGGAGGAGGGAGGCACGATGGTGGGCAGCAACGCAACGGCAGGGCATGGAGGTAAGCTAACTACACTTGTAGAGAGAGATAGCGCGTCGGCTATGTGAGAGATAGCCATTAGTGCTCGGCTTGAAACGCTTGAAAGAATAAACAGTCCGTGGGTCTTGGCGATTGAGCTTGAGCTCGCCTCTACAAGGAGTATCGTACCGAGGCCCAGGGTCTTCATCAAGAAGAACTCAACAAACTGCTGCAACTACCTCTACTTCAGGTGGCCAGTCCACTGGGGCTAGGCCTCTTGCTACTACCCAATATGCTCTTTCCACCCCTCCCAGCAAATGCTAGACATGTGGCACACAAATATCCTCAGTAGCCATCCTTCTCCACTCCTAAGAGTTTGCCTGATTGATTTGTGAGTTCCAATCCCATTGCACTTTACGCATCCACTTCTATCTAGGACTATCTCACCACCTCATCAAGCATTTCATTGGTATAGCCTTGCTGTGGACGTCGTACATAATGGTAGCCACATTTTTGGGGTTAAAGGCACCTATGCCTTGCCGCCCAGGTATTACTACACTGACAATACCTGCACCTACACACTATAGGTAGCGACCGCCCATCATTGTCACTTCATCCTTTATTCTTTCAATGGCATCTGAATAAAGGAAAGTTCGCTCACACATTGTGACTGTTGAAGTTTCCACATCTTGACTCTCACTCTCTCTCTCTTACTCTCTTGCTCCATCTGCCATAGCTCACATCTCTCTTGCTTCCGCTTGCTCATGCTTCCACTTGGGCTTCTTCCTTCAACTGGTATCAGAGCCTTCTTCTCCCTGAGCACAACCTCAATCTGGCATTGCTTCAGCTCAAGTAGCTCTATGTTAGGATCTACATCCTTGGATTTATCCTTTACAACCCCTTTTAGTTGTGGAATCTTTGTCCCAAACCTTGCTCTTTTTGTTGTTGCTTTTATGCTCTAGTAGCAACACCAATCATGGGGTCGGGATTGGGGCTATCTTAGGGCATTCTCGAGCCTACATTGAGCTTATTTCGTGGAGTATTCAGCTCATTATTCCAGGCTGGAAATACAAATACGTTTTTTCAATTGTGGCCATTTTTCAAGCACAAGTGCTTGCTCCGACATTGGACAAAGACTTTGGCATTGTTTACCACTCCTCCCAGGATTGACCATTAACATTGAGCACTGGTTTTGAGTCACTGTCAGTAGCTTCAACTATTAACTGTGCAAACAGGGCAGCATGCTGTCATAAAACAGGGACAGCCATATCTTCAATGTTTGGAGCTCATATATGCTTCCCGGGATGCTCGTATACCTATGTTTTGTTGCCGGATACTTGCGGAATCATATATCCTTGGTTTGAGATACTATTTGAGTGATTTGAGCACTCTTTTAGCTCAGTTTTCTCATAAATATCACTGCTGTCATAACAGGGCTGAATGCTATTTGTTTGGGAAATGTCATGCTCTTGGATTATGTAATGCTCCCAGGATGCTCATTTGATGCTAGACACTTGGGGAATGTTTGGCCAACGTGTTGGAATGCTTTTGGACTGATTGAACCCATTTTTTTCTCAATTTTACTATCATTTTTACTGCTGTAATAAGCAGGGCTGAAGGTTATTTTATCAGTGAAAGCATGTGCTTCTTGCTTGTTGATGCTTCTTGGCTACTTGGGATGATACATTGATGTCTATGCTTGATGCCACATGCTTGGTCATGCTCCCAAAATGCTTTTGGGCTTCGATTGAGCTCACTTTTGCTCAGTCTTGACTATCATTTTGCTGCTGTACATACAGTGGACAGCAAACTTTTAGCAGGGATATTCTATACCTAATGCTCTTTCATGCTATTCGACCATTCTATCAGATGTATTGATGCATGACATTGAAGCTCTCTGCTTGGTTAAGCTATTCAATGAATTTGAGGTTTTTTTTTTTCCCAAATAAAATGTGACTGATTATATTACTCAAAAAAACTTATTACAACGGAGTGCTCATGCTCAACAAACTAGCTGGAGCTGATGCAAAGTTATAAATGCATCATGAATACAAGCCTCTCAAGGCGGTCTAGGGGCGATGGGGGCAAGAAGCCATGTAGGGGGGGTGCATCGCCATCTAGGGCTACCTGTTTGCATCACAAAGAAAAGGTCCCAGCCACCCCAAGTATGCATGAAATGACTACGGAGTTCTTGACAAGCCCTGGACTTGCCCTGCACCTGATCCCAACGGCCAGGGAGGGAGTGGATGATGGAGATCCAAAGCTCTACTAAGGTCGCCTGTGTTGAAAGTCTCTTTCCACCAAAAGTCTCTTGACACCGCGCCTTCTAGATATGCCATCCAGTAAGACTCGCTATAATCTCCCATACCTCGGAGCGGTCTGCTGTGGGCTGGATACCTGACGGATGGGTAGCGCCTCCAAGCCGACCACTGCGCATGACCCTGCCTCAATGAAGAATATCATGTCCTACATCCCAGCCTCGTACAAAAGGTGCCAGCCCTGGCTAACTACCTACCAACAGCAAGCTTCCCAAGAGATATATCCAAGGCTGGTATATGGCGAAGGATGCGGCATGCTCCTCTCCACACGAGCATGACCAAAGGCAGTGCTTGGGGGGTTCCAAAGGCTGCTCTGTGCAACGCTTACAGCCTCCCTCCTTCTGCATCTGGGCAAGCCAACTTCCCACTACCAAGCCTCCATGTGCCACCAACCATAAGAAGTATGATACCCTCCTCGGCCTCCAGCTATCCCATAGGCCGTGCCAAAAGGTCCGTCGGAATGGCTCCGTGATACTGTGCTCCACCCAATGTCTGCTACATGACGGCGTCCAATCCATGTCCTCTCGCATCAGTATGCGTCTGCCAATCTTGGCAATGTATTTCAAGAACCTCAGTGGCTTCTTGGCGACTACCATGGCCGGCCAATCCTCCTCCACAAAAGGGCAACTAATTCCTCATCTTGCTGCCCTCTGTCAAGGGCCAAACGCCCCCCCTCAAGGCCTTGCCACACGCAGAGTAAGCTACGTAGGAAAGGTGATCTCAGGGGGGTGATCTGGGCTGACGTGAAGATCCATCTCAGGGATGGCCTCCACTCACTGCCAAGCCTCAGTCTACAATCCTGAAGACCCTCCTGCAGTAGGACCTTCCAGGTTTGCCCTCCCGGTGTGAGGCCGCATACAACTAGCTTGCCCAAGAGGGCCATAGTTTGAAACTCTCGGTCTATGATCCCGGGCCTCCCTCTGACCGATGCCGTATGATGGTCGCCCACGCCACCTTGGCCCGAGCATCGCGGACCAAAGGAAGTTCCGCACAAGGTGGCGAAGCTACACTACATAAGACGAGGAGAAACACCAACATGAGGGGATGTACCAGGCCGTCGCTAGGAGGACCTGGTTGACCACTAGGGCTCGGCCGGCTAGTGAGAGACGAGCCATGATCCAGTAGGTCATCTTCCTCTTAATAGAATCAAGGAGTGGAAGAAACTACTGGGCGGGAGTGATGTCGAGTCCCACCTGGAATCCTAGGTACTGGACGGTTTGCCCTCTGCTCACCCATCTAAATCCAAGGTGGATGCCCCACTCTGTGCTAGAGTTCAGGTCTATCAGAAAACAAACCGACTTTCGCCAGTTGCTTTTCACTCCCACTACTGAATAGAACACCTCAAGGGCCAGCCTCACTCTCTCCAACATCAACTCATCGTCCTCTATGTAGAGTGTTGTATCATCTGCACAGTCTGTCTAGCAACTCCGTCTCCTCTCTCACTGGAAGTCGGAGGCCGCGTAAACTGCTCACACGAGACCTGAGAAAGTGAGACATCGCCTCTGCAAAGAGTAGGAACAGGTACGGGGCTAGGAGGCAACCTTGCCGGACCAATCTCTCCAGCCAAAACTCGTCCCCACACCTACCATCTATGAGAACCCTGTTGGTGACCGATTTGTAAAGTGCAGAGACCCCATGAATCCAAGCTTGTGGAAAACCCAACCTCGCCATGGTGCCCTCTAGGAAATCCCAATCCACCTTATAATAAGCTTTCTCGAAAATCCAAGAGAAGTATGGCTAGTCTCTGCCCACTGTGTCGAGCCCACTCTGTCGCCTCAAAGAAGGTAAATACAATGTCCAAGATACTCTTATCCTGGACAAAGCCTGTCTCTGTGTCATGGATGATGTCTAGTAGCACGGGGCGTAGTCGCTTACCAATCATCTTCACCAATGCCTTATAGGCCACTAATAATAAGGTGATCGGTCTCCACTTGGGAAAGCTCCAATTGATCTCCCTCTTTGGGGAGAAGACTGATGAGGCTGCCGAAAGGCTCCCTGGCATCAGTCTTGAAGTAAAAATCTCCTGAAAGTCCATCAGGAGGGGGTCCTTCACCACTTCCCAGTAGGTAGTAAAGAAGGCCTTGGACAGGCCATCCTCTCCCCAGCATTTCTTCCCTTCCTGTGTATGGAAAGCCTCTTCTAGTTCCTTCTCTGTGAAGTGGGCTAGGAGGGAGCATCCCATCTCCTCTGTGACGGGGGACAGGATGTGATCCTAGACCTGCTGCCTACATTGCTGCCCTCTAACTAAGGCTGTCTCCTACTAAAAAAGGCGACCATAGTAATCAGTGGCAATCTCCATCACCTCGTATGGGCTAGAGCGAGTCCTCCCATATTGATCTCGGAGGTTACGTATCTGCTCTCCTGAGGTGCGAGGTTGGTGCACCTCGAAGAACTCCCTGCACATCGTATCCCCCTTTCCACGCCCAGAAAGCTACTGAGGTGCGGAAGGAGAACTCTGAGAGCCTGTCCTCTAGGCCCGCAATGGCTGCCTGGCCTGTATGGCTGCCTCTTGGCAGATTCTGCTTGATTCAGCTAGAACCTCTGCAACCTCCTCTGTGATCCGATCCCTCCTGCCCCATTCCCTAGTCCAAAATTGCTCTATCTATCTCGTCATCTCCTCCCTCCTATAGAACGAGTCAGGGGTCTGACAGGATCGTGTGCCTAGGGCAGATACTGGGGGGTCTAGTGTCAAGAGAACTGGGCAGTGATCGAACAATGTGGTGCCCACCAACTGCCCTATCTGGCCTCCACGAGAGCTTCTCCACTCTCCCATATAAAATCTATCCAACCGCTCTAGCAAAACTCCACCTAGCCGCCTGTATCCCTAGGAGAAGTCTAGCGATCTCTCCTTCTTGTGGAAGGCAGGGTCTCTCCAGGCATCATGTGCACCTACTGCCAGTAGAAATACCTCCCATGCCTCCTGCTCCTCCCCGGCCATACCCTGGTAGTTTTGGCCTCTGCCCTGTTGGTCCTCCAACACTTCCACGTTGTTGAAGAGGAGTCCACATTTGGGAGTCCCTTCATGATCTCCACCCAAAACCTACTGTGTGCCCTAACCTCCGTAGGGGCATAGACATTGAGGACTCCTAGGCACGAGCCCCCAATGTCCACTCTGATCCATAAAACCCTCCCTTCCACTATCGTCCCGTGGTCTCGTACACAGCTAGTGAGACTCGGACCGATAGAGGTGCATACGGCTCCACTCGTGCCATGGGTACCTATGGCGTGCTCCCAACTGCGGGAGCTACCCGGGAGTACCTTTCCTACCTACTTGGCCTGGGTGGGCATAAGCTTGTGCTCCTGTAAAAGTAGGATGTCGATCGGTCCAGAAAGGGCAAGCTACAGCTCTTGCCGAACAATCAACTTCCTAGAACCACGTGCCCCACTGTAGTGGAGACTGTTCACATTCCATGATGCAAGGTGTAAGCTCATGGGGAAACCTCTGACTGACCGAATAGGCATCTATTCGGTGTGGAAGCTGCTGATGAGGAAGAGAAACTATGAGGCATGCAAGTGCACTTTGCCACAGGTCTGGATAGAGAACTCCAATCCCCCATGGTGGCCCTTGGCCGGACCATAGGGGTGATAGATGCTCCAGGTGGTACTATCAATGCGTCAATCAGCCATGGTGAGAGTCGTGACTCTGTACACTAGTAAAAACGGGCCGCCTCCTGTGCCAGGGGCCACTCGATCACATCCCGCCGAGCTTTCCACTATGGAGGGGCTCGAAAAATGATGCTCAAGTGCGGAACCTCAGCACCAGCCCACCAGTTATTTAATGTCCATCATGCAGCCAGGCCACTGCTGCACGAACAGTGCTAGTCCTTCATCTCCCATCCACTAGGGGATGTGGTCCTCCACCTGACTCTTTAACTCCTCTATCTGTGTCGTCGTCCAAACCCCTGAGTGGAAGGACTGAAAGAAGAAGGCATAGTTTGGTCCATCCGGTGGTGCTAGTAGATGGACATTGCCCCTCCTTGACTTACGAACCACGAAGATCCCCACCTCTAGAGATAGTGGGAACTCTCCGCGCTCCGCAACTCTCAAGAAGGACCATGGGCCACTGCGGAAGAACTCCTGTGGCAACAGCTGTGCCTATCTCGAGAAAGTGTGACGGGCGGCAGGGGCACATGAGCTAGCTGGTGGTTGTATGGGAGGGGGAGACTTGCTAGTGCGAGGAGGATGTAGGCGTGTGGGGCTCATCACCTCCTATGGGAGGGGGGAGGTTGGTACTGGGGGGGATCACCAGAACCAGGGGCGGATCGGAGGGGCGGGGGGGATGCTCGACAGGGGAGGTGGTGGAGGGGGAGAAGACCAATGGATGGTGGGATGGTCGGAGGTGCATGGCGGGTGGGGGGAGGGGTTGGTGACCCTGGAAGGGGGGGGGGGGGGGTGGGCTTGGGTCAGTGGGGGGGGGCATGGGAGGTGGGGGAGGGTGGGTGTGGGGGGGGGGGGGGGGTGGGCTCTCCGGTGAGGTAGCCTGTGGCGCAGGTGCTAGATGTAGGGGGCTGCAGCCCTCCTGCCGAGTGGGGCGGGCAAGGGGGGGCTGCTGAGTGCTCTACTGAGGGGGCGTCGCTCGCCCTCCTGCTCTCTGCTGACGAGACTGTGTCTACTGAGCTGGTTGCGGCCCCCCTTGCCGTCTCCCTCTCTGTCGTCTTTGGACCCATGTAAAGCCGTCAGTATCCACCTATGGGCCTGTCGACGGAGCCACCTTGGCTCCGAAGTGTGTACAGTCAACTGCCTGATGCCCAAAGTCATGGCAGCGCAAGCACTGCTCTCGTTGCCTAGTCACAATGACCTGCTGCCTAAAAGAGTGACCTCCAGCCTCTATCTCCAGGTACTTGGGTATACTCTTTGTGTCTTTCACAACCACCCATACCCTGGGGACTCCTGCAGCTATCACAGCATCCGCGAAGGAGGCAAGGAGAACTGTGCCGAAGAGCCGACCAAAGTCCTCCACTAACTGGCGGTACTCTACCACCAGTTTGGGAAAAAGTAAAGTGACTGGGTATCAGAGAAAACTGTTGTGGAGCTAGAATGACTCCACTGTGAAGCCGCTGTACTAGGGGACCATGTGAATGACCCCCTTCGTAGAGACATAGGGCGAGCTCTCCACTAACTCCTGAGCTACGTCCGCGGAGGTGAGACGAACCATGAAGATCCCATGACCCATGAGGACCGCCTCCACAATCTACCGTGTGCCAATGCGCAGCGTGGAGTGGAGCTAGTCCCGAAGCTGGGCCCTGGGCTCGAGAGTGTCCTACTACCTGGCCAAAAATCATTGTTTCTTTAAGCTCCAACTCAATGGCGCAAACAGCCAAGAATTGTTCCTCAGAGAGGACAATGCACAAGGTGTTTGACTGGGGGGCACTCGCAGAATGCACTGGCATCTGACCAGAGATTTCCATTGCACTTCCCTACTGAGAACCTACCAAACACACTTTTGTACTGCCGGAGGGGGGGGGGGGGGGGGGGGGGGGGGGGAATTGCTGCAAATGGAGGAAGCAACCAAGGGGAGGGGGCGAGGGCGATGGCGGGGGGGTGGGTTATTTTGGATTCTTTTTTTGATGCCGGTAGAGGCACTGGGCGCCACAGATGACAGCGTGAGAGACTTGTAGGCAGGTGGCCGCAGGGTTGAAGAGACGGGAGAGAACATGTTAAAGGTCAAAGGTACACAGGGCGGGGGGGGGGGGAGAGACGTGCCAAGGCGGGGGAGGGGGCGCAAGCACACCGTGGTGGCGGGGGCGCAAGTACAGTGTGATGGCAGGGGTCATAGGGCAGCGTGATGGGATGGTGAGGCGGGGGAAGCCTCATGGGTTGCGTAGCGTTGACGATAAACAGGGAGGCAGCGCGATAGTGAGGAGGCGGCGCAGTTCACATGGCACGGGGGCGAGGGCAGCAGCAAGTTAGTCGGGAGTGATTTTTTTTTTGGAAGCTAAAAACATGCACTTGAGCTTTGATTTGAGCTTAGGACATTTGACACTGGTTGTCAATTACTTCATTGGATGCTTCAAAGGTCTATGACCTTATGGGCTTGACACTTTTATTGGGTCTTATGCTCCCGGCTATGTACTTGATGTATCTTGGGTGCTTGGATGCCACTCACATGAGGATTTAAGCTTTGTTTGCTCGTCTGGTATCTGACTTTCGTTCCAGTGGGAGCCGCTTACTTGACACTTGGATGTTACATTGAGCTTTGGATTTTATTTACAATTGACCTTAAGCTACTTCACCTTCTGATTGTGTGCTGCAATTTGTTGTATTATTTATGAGAGTAGTCCCCTCTAGTTGATGCTATTTTGGTCATAGTTTATGGACAGGTCATTATTTGGTCCGTACCTCTTGTTTTCAGCTTGTTTTGGCAGTGGTTTTGGGGCTGTTTGCAGTTATTACAGCAGCCTGTTTGGTTTATACTGTCCCTCTTTTTCCTGCAATATGGCCGGTCATTCAAATGGCAGTGCCATCTTCAACATTGAAAAGTTAGATGCCAGCAATTATGGCTATTGGAAGACCAAAATTTGGCAAGTTTTGGTGCGGAAAATCTCAAATTAGGCCGATCAAATGCAAGAGCATTAAGCCTGAAGGTCAAGGTCAGGATGTATGGGATGACTTAGATGAGCTTTGCAGGTCCACGATTATTTTATCCCTCAACAAGCAGGCTTATTATAATGTTGTCACATATGGGCAGTCTGCATGGGATCTTTGGGAGAAAATCCGTAATCTCTATGATAAGTAGAGCCCTGATTTCAGATGTATTGACTAAAGCAGCTTATGGACCTTTGTATGAAGGAAGGTGCCACTGTTTCTCGCCATTTGAGTGAGTTTCATGCTATCACTGGCTAGCTCTCATCATAAGGTATCGACTTTAAGAACAATCTTTCACCTTTATTCTTGTTGGTCACATATTCCGTACTACTATGTGTGCAAATATGCCCGAGAATGGGCTGAAATTGTCTGATATAGAGGGTGCTTCTCGTACTTCTTATGCTTTGACTGTTTGGGGCCGCTATGATGGCAAGAGCAGGAATGACCACCATGGTAGAGACTCGCAGAAGTCTCATTCTAAGCCTCATGGTGGATAGTCTCGCAGTAAGTCCCATGAACGTAAGTCTGGTTTGATACGCCATTACTTTGGGAAAGCAGGACATATTAGGCCACAATGCCATAAAATGTGTGCTGACAAGCGCAAGGAAAAGGGCAAAAGAAAAGCATAGAACAAGTCTGATGATTGCAACGTTGCCCTTGCTAAGTCCAGTGTTAAGACAGGCAATGTTCTACTTCCTCCGATCACAGGTGAGCGGGCTACATGGCCTTCCACTTCCGGTGAGGGAGGAGATGGAGCTACTAGATTTAGAGTATGCAAATGATACCGCCCTCTATATAGAGGATGATAAGCTGATGCTGGAGAGAGTGAGACTAGCTCTAGAGGTGTTTTGCACTGCAGGTGGAGCGAAAATCAACTAGCGAAAGTCAATTGGTTTTCTTACAATAGACCCGGACTCTAGCACAAAGTGGGGCATCCACTTGGGGTTCAAATGGGTGTGCAGGGGACAGACCATCTGATACCTAGGATTCCAAGTGGGGCTCGACATCACCCTTGCCCAGCAATTTCATCCAGTTCTCGACTCTATCAGGCGGAAGCTGACCTACTGGAGTACTGTCCGCCTTTCCTTAGTGAGCCGAGCCCTGGTGGTCAACCAAGTCCTCCTAGCAACGGCTTAGTACATAGCCTCGTGTTGGTGCTTCTCCTCGTCTTGTGTGGTTCATCTTCGCCGCCTAGTGCGGAATTTTCTCCGGGCCGACTCACACGGTTCTAGAGATTCTGGGGCCAAGGTGGCATGGGCAACCATCATCCGGCATCCGTTTGGGAGAGGGCTTGGAATCATAGACCCAGAGTTCTAGATCCTGGCCCTTTTGGGCAAGCTAGTAGTCCATGGGGTCACACCAAGAGGGCAGACCTGGAAGGTCCTTTTACATGAGGGTATCCAAGAGTGCAGATCGAGGCTTGGTGGTGGTTGGAGGCCATCGTTGAGATGGATCTTCATGACTACCCAGATCATGCCATCCAGATCTTCCTTTCTCCGTAGCCTAATTCGTGTGTGGCAAGGCCTCCGCAAGGCCCTAATTCAAAGGCCCCTAAGATACCAAGAGGAGATAGACCACCAGCCGGTGGTCTGGAACCCCCAAGTCAGAGATTGGGATAGAATACACATTGGCGAGCACCCCCATAACCAATGGGCTGGATGGGAGGCTGGCCCTGCTCGTACAATCAAGACATGGTGGGAGGTGTACAGGATGGTGAATCAGGAGGTGTTGCAGCAGGCATTCGGTTGTCAGCGGAGTTGAGATGAGGAGAAGGGAGATTGACTCAGCAATCTCTCAGGAGTGGCGTGACCCCTCGATCTGAGAGCCGGTAAAGCCTGGTGAGGTGTGGGCCACTAGATTCTCACCGGCTGGTATCCCCCTATAGGTGACAGGTAGAGTGGGCAGCACTCCCTAAGGGATTTTCTTCACCATGCAGGATGGGGGGCGTTTGGTCCTTGATAGAGGGCAGCAGGATGAGAAGATTGTTGTCCTTCCTTAGAGAAGGATTCGTGTGGTTGGTCTCCTGGGGAAGACTTGGTGTCTCGACCCTTATGTGCTCTGGGAGAAGTTACAGGAGTGGTGCCTTTGGATATGGGAGAGCAAGCCACTTGATGAGCTAGAGTGGGACCCTGGAGAGTGGCTATGGCTGGCCACTGCAGTCGTCAAGAAGCCACTGAGGTTCTCGGAGTACACATCCACGATTGGTAGACATGTACTGATGCAGGAGGACATGGATTGGGTGCCTTCGCATAGTAGATACTAGGTGGAGCATAGCATCACAGATGCCTTCCGTCAGACTTTCTAGCACCGCCTATGGAACAGCTAGAAGCCAAGGAGGGTGTCATATTTCCTTTGGCTTTTGGCACATGGAGGTCTGGAGATTGGCTAGCCCACATGTAGTAGGATGGAGGATGTAAGCACTGCCCATAGCAGCACTTGGAAACCCCAAAGCACTGCCTTTGGTCTTGCGAGGCGGCGGCATAGCTCATGTGGAGTGGTGCGTGCCGTATTCTCCACCGTGTGGCACCCAACCTTGGATGTATCTCGTGTGGGGCTTTTTGCTAGCAAGCAATCAGCGAGGGCCGTCACCTTTTGTATGAGGCCGGGATGCAAGACACGATCTTCATCATTGAGGCTGGGTCTTGCGCAGTGGTCGGCTTGGAGGCTTTACCCAGCCGCAAAGTACTGGAGCCCATAACAAACCGCTCAGAGGTATGGGAGATCATAGAAAGTCTTATAGGATGGCACATCTGGAAGGCACATTGTCAGGAGGTTTTTGGTGGGGAGTATCTTTCAGTACAGGTGACTTTGGCAGAGCTTTGAACATCCATCATCCATTCACTCCGTGGCCGGTGGGACCAGGTGTAGGGCGAGTCTTGAGCTCGTCAGGAGTTCCGTCTTCACTTTCTGCGCACTTGGGCATCCAGGACCTATTCTTCATGATGGAGGCAGACACCCCCAGATGGCGATACATCCCCCCTCCATGGCTTCTTGCCCCCATCCTCCTCAAACCGCCTTAAGAGGCTTGTATACATGATGTATTTGTGATTTGTATCAGCTCCAACTAGTCTATTAGGCATGAGCACCCCGTTGTAATCAGCCTTCTGAGTAATATATTTAGCCACATTTTACTTGGCAAAGAAGTCCAGTGTTAAGATCGAAGAGATCAATGTAGTGTAGCAACCTGACTCTAAAGATGATTACATACTTACAACTTCTTTTTTGTATGAGTCACAACTGACTAATGCCTCACCTGGTTTTACCCAGTGTTGGTTGATGGATTCACGGGCTTCCTTTCATGTGACCCCTCATAGAGAGTGGTTCCACTCCTATCGCAGTATGACTGGATCTGTCCGTTTGGGGAATGGCTTGGCATTGCAAATAGTTAGTATTGGTGATAGCCGGCTGTAGTTTGGTTCAGGAAGTATGTTTACTTTGCATAATGTTTGACATATACCAGCTCTCACGAAGAGTCTTATCTCTATTGGCACAAAGGATGATAAGGGTTACTTTGTTTCCTTTGGGGATTCTTCTTGGAAGATCACCCGTGGGAACCTTGTTCTGGCACATGGTGCCAAGTTTGGCACTTTATATCCCTTGGTTGTATCTAGATCCGTAGATCATGTTTTGTCTATGGCTACAGTTCCACATATATCTCTTTGGCATTGTCGCCTTGGGCACATGTCCTTAAAGGGAAGGAAAATGCTTACTCGTTTGCAGTATCTTCTGTCCCTTGACAATAAGTGTTTTGAGTCATGTGATCATTGTTTCTATGGCTAGCAGACACGTAGTACACATAAGAAGTCCGACACTGTGCACATGGGTGAGCCTTTGGCTCTTGTTCATTTTAATGTTCATGGACTTATGCCCTGTCACTTATTAGGAGGCGCGAAGTACTTTGTCACATTCATTGATGATTATTCACATAAGGTCTAGGCATATCCCATAAAGCTGAAATCTGATGTTTTCGCTACCTTTCAATGTCGCCTTGCATTGGTTGAGAACCAATCTAGGTATAGGCTAAAATGCCTATGGTCTGATAATAGGGGTGAATATGTCTCTAAATCCTTTGAGCAATTTTGTGATGAGAGGGATATTAAGTGCTAGTTGACCGCCCCATACACCCCACCCCAACATGGTATGGCTAAGCGCATGAATAGGATAATACAAGAAAGGGTCTATAGTATGCTTAGCCATAGCATACTTTGACATTCAGAGCACTGGGCAGAAATCCATTGCGTCAACATCCACAAGGACCATCACAATGCTTTGTTTTAGTTAAACACTCGGATTCCCCTTGTCCGTACCAATTTTGAGATAGCTATTCACCGCCTAGGGAGGGCCATCCCGTGAGGGACGACATTCTGTCCCCGTCACTCGATCGGTACGTGGAGGTCCGCCCTCGCCGCTAGGGCAGCTCGGGCAGACCCTCAACAGCCTCCGAGGTCAAGAAGTTTTGGGCTGAGGCAGTGACTATTGCTGTACACTTGGATCAATGGATATCCTTGCAGTACTATTAACTTTCAGGTTGTAGAGGAGATATGGTCACGAAAACCTCCCTCGTATACTCACTTGTGTGTCTTTGGTTGTGAGGCTTTTTGCCATGTACCCAAGGAGAAGTACACAAAGTTGGATCCCAAGTCCATGAAATGAATCTTTCTTGGTTACGGGAATGCAGGTGAGATGGGCTATCGCGTATGAGATCCACAAGCTCGGAAAATCATTCACAACCATGATGTAGTTTCCATGAGGAAAAGATACATAAGTAGCCTAAGCGGATAGTCAAGATACGTAGGGTTATATCTTAGGAGGAGCCTCCCGCTCCCATACAGCCAGCTAAATAGCCTACAGTAGCAGCTGATGCTCCAGTGGCCCATGACCATGATGTCAAACAGAATGTGCAAGCTCCTCAGCTTGCCTTGAGATGCTCTACTAGAGCCAAACGTCTTCTTGAATAGTTTGAGCCCTTTGTTAATTATGTGATGGTGACAGATATAGGTGAGCCTCTCACTTATGATAAGGCCATATGCCGTGGTGATAGTCACTCTTGGGAGAGAACCATGCACTCAGAGTTTGACTCTTTACAAAAGAATCATACTTGGGAGCTGGTTCCTTTGCCCGGTGGAAAGCGTTCATTGCCATGCAAGTGGGTGTACAAGTTGAACCGTACCCCTAGATGCCTGAAGTCTATCTATAAGGCCAGATTGGTTGCTAAGGGTTTTAAACAAGAGCATGGTATTGACTTCGAGGAAGTCTTTTCTCCTATAGTCAAGATGACTACCCTACGCCTGGTGCTAGCATTGGTTGCTCAATTAGATCTGGACCTTTACCAAATGGAAGTTAAGACAGCTTTCTTACATGGGGACTTGCATGAGGAGATTTATATGCAGTGGCCTAAGGACTTTGAGGAAAAAGGCAAGAAACACCTAGTGTACAGATTGAGAAAGAGCCTTTAGGGCTTTAAGCAGGCACCTAGGGAATGGTACCACAAGTTTTATGCTTTTATGCATTCACAAGGCTATACATGTAGTGATATGGATCCATGTTTATACATGAAGAAAGCTTGTGATGGTAGCCTTTTGATTTTGGCAATCTATGTGGATGACATGTTGATTGCTAGGAGAGCTCCTAATGAGCTAGATGCTCTGAAAAGTCAGCTCAAGAAGAGTTTTGAGATAAAAGACATGGAACAAACCTCACATATTCTTAGAATGCACATTACCCGTGACTGCTCTCAAGGGCTTCTTTACTTGTCATAGAAGGAGTATATTCAGAAGGTCCTTGAGCGGTTTCATATACACGATGTTAAGCCTATTGGTTGTCCTTTGCCTTCTCATGTGAAGGTGAGCCAAGCCGATTTTCCACAATCTGATAAGCAAAAGGACAAGATGACCAAGATCCCTTATGCATCGGCAGTGGGCCGTTTGATGTATGTCATGATAGCCACTCATCTTGACATAGCTTTTGCAATGGGAGTTGTAGCACGCTATATGGCTACAGTTGGCAAGGAAATGTAAAACCCGAATCCAATGGGCAGAGCAAAGACCAAATATCTTGTTTCCAAACAACCATCTCAAAATCATGCCAAGCACGGCTCTCCGGTGTATCCATTATTGAGTACTTGGAGGTAGACTTCAAATGATGAATGCACATGTTGAAATCTCCCAATAGTATTCTCGATCAGACAAACAAGCTGCCAGCCGATCCCATAGATCCCTTTGAGACAAAGAGTTATTGGGAGCATAGAGGTACCGGCTATAGTATCTCCCCTTTGAATAGAAATGTAACCACCAGAAATCGGCCATGCACATCATTCTTGACACGGCTGAAACTTGCCATTCACGACCATAAGCAAACTGAATAGTGTCGAACTAAGCTCCCTGCATAGAACAATCGAAATACATGGCAATCCACAATTTTGCCAACTTTACTATGATTTTTATGCTCAAGAGCACATAATACATTCCATTGATTGTCATGGAGGATGCACCACATATCATATTGTTTGTTGTGTGAATAGATGCCACGCACATTCCAAGTGCTAAGCCTCATATATCATGACCGAAGGATTTCAATGTCGAGGCTTATTTTCTCTCAACTGCAATTTCACAACCAAAATATCAAGGGTACCCTTGTTCAAAAAATCAGCCAATATTGCAAAAGAGCTTGAGTACCTATGCTCCACCTTGGAAATGGAGGGACAAGATCCTTGTTTAGAAATGGCCCTTGGATATCAACAATCACAAAGAGTGATTGTTGTACCACGGGTATCAAAATCAAGTCACACAAGTGGATCCTGCGAATTGCAAAGGCCTTTGGAGCAGAGGATTTTTGAGGTTCCATCAAAGGTGCAACATTAGCAGTAGACGTTGATGATGTGTTATCTTTTTGATGCATATAAGTGCGTAAGGGGTCTTGTGAAGTGCTCAGCATAGCTGCTATCATACACACATCAAGCGTTTTCCCTCTTCTGGCACTGGCATCAATCCAATCATGGTCAAGAGAGTCCAAAGACTGCACAGGTTGTTTCCCTTTATCCAACGCAAGGTACATTGGGGCCTCGTTTGTTTGAGAGCCATCGATCATAGGAATATCATGGACTAGTGCAATCAAACACCCCTCCACAGCAATGGTCTTTTCTAGACAATTGGCCATGAAATGTCCTAGTTGTCCACATGAAAAACAATGCCTTGTGAAAGTTCACCACTTCAAGCTATAGTGCAACGAAGGCATTCCAAGATAGTTCAAGCACAGCCACTTGGTCCTCTTGTAGGCAATATTCCACAACATACATAAGCGATTGCGATTGGTGATAACTACTTATTTTAAGCTATTTTTATACTATTTTTCATGTAGACTGAAGGGTTTTGGCTTTGTATGACGCAATATTTTTCATAAAACCTTAATACAAATAAGATCATAAAGCCGTATTTGATCATGCTAAGGTGGAGTTACAAGTAGAGAGTTGGGATATTTTAGATGGAAAATTTTAGCAAGAGAAAAAGTAGTAAGTGATAAAAAGCGGATGCGAGGAAATATTTTTAGTGAAAAGCAAAGACATTTTAGAAACGGAAAGAAATGTGGGTATAATTTAGCATGAATACATAGAATTCGGGTCGAGAAGTCGTGAGTGGACGGGATCAAAAATAAGTCCAAAGATGTGGAAGGGTGCTAGAAAGATTTGGTTTAAGTGAAAAAATCTTAAAATTTGAAAAGAGGATATTCAAGAAGTTGGAGATGTCATGGGAAATGGGAATTGAGTAAGAAAAGAGAAAAAAACACACAAAACCAGGACACCATATTGCATGAGTGTCTTGATGATTTTACTACAACACTAGGCCTCATTTTCAACATCTTTTGGTTGCAGACAATCACTTTTCTCATCTCCTTCCTTATCATTCCATTCTTTTAGACCATTCTTGGGTATAGGAAAAGAGAATTTTCAGCAAGATTAAGGGACAATTAGGGGATATTAAATTAAAATATGGGAGATTAGAAGACTTGAAGATTGTTGAGCATGAAGGGAGAGGAGTAGCAAGCACGAGCATCATCAAATACAACTGAAGATCTTCCTTTCTCTCATTAATCGAGCATGTTCAGTTCTATTAAAGATTGAACGAAAAATGCATAGTTTGAATGATTTGGTGTCCAATGCTTCAAATTTATGATCTTTGACTTGCAAATGAATAAAAAGGAGTTGAATTCTTGCATTGGATGGATTAGAATGATAAGAAAATGATGCAAAATAGATTAAAAACTAAATTTTTAAGCCATAATTAAGAAATATTGATCCGCACCTAGTTCAGGCGATCCCCCCCAGACCCAACCCCCCTCCTCCCACAAGAGGTGATGAGCCACACATGCCTACATCTTGTTCGCACCAACAGTCCTCCCCCTCCGTACAACCCTTAAACCTTAGGGTTGTAGGGGGGTGTTCACACCTGAACACGGTAAGTGCCCATAAGTGTGTGTCATAAGCACATACAAAATAATACCATAAGTCTGGGGGAAAAAACCCTCTCCTACTAAGAGTAAAAAGTGCCCCAATGTCCTACTGATCACCGACACTTCTATGTGGGCGTAGCCGTAAGTGAGGCATGAGTAAAATACCCAACATTCATCTCCTTGAGAATATCACGGGGGCGCCAAACTGAAAAACGTAAGATCTCCTGCCAGGATGCAGTCAAATGAGAAAGAAGAAAAGACTGGGAGATCTTAATAGGCCTCGAGGAATCAAGCACATGCCACCAGGAAGCATGAATAACCATGTTACCATGAGAAATGCCAGTCTTTTCAATGAAAATTTTAGCAATCTCTTACCAAGGATGACTCTATACACATAAAGCCTACAAAAGGACCAACCTCAAGGCTGTCATATGCAAATTAACATCCAACAAAGCTGCTCCCCCCATCCATTTAGTCGTAGTCACATGCTACCACGAAATTTGGACATATCCCAAATGATTGCCTTTCTTTTTCCACAACATGAATCTGATAGGCTGAACCAATTCCAAAAGGAACTTCTTAGTCTAGGGGAGCAGTGGCAGTAAGAACGATAGAACGATATCATATTGATCATAATACATTGAGAAACTTTCAGTCTGACACGTAAAGGCCAGCCTTGAGATTTCTAGAACATGAACCTGTCATGAATCCAGGAGGCCATCCAATCCAATAAGGCCGGGGTGCTACCTCCATACCAAT
Organism: Lygodium microphyllum; assembly: GCF_053477565.2. NCBI lineage: Eukaryota > Viridiplantae > Streptophyta > Polypodiopsida > Schizaeales > Lygodiaceae > Lygodium > Lygodium microphyllum. Next base: position 140,437,018 of record NC_141145.1, read on the forward strand.
AGGATATCCCAAGTGTGTGGTTATATTTCCCTTTGAGATCACAATTCCATGCCAGTCCAAGGCCTATAGATCACACTCCGTACAGGAGAGTAGTATAGATTTTTGAGTATTAATATGAGGACCTGATGCCAAAGCAAAAAGATTTCATGCCACCATTGCCCAATTAACATTAGTGCGATCAGCCTAAGGAACATAAAAGAATCATTTGCCAAAGATTGACCCGCAAATTGAGTACCACTGGAAAGAGACAAGCCAACTATCTTGCCTTGATCAGCCAACTTATCCAACAATGAGAGCATCGGATGAGTGACCAAAGCAAACAGCAAAGGGCTGAGAGAGTAGCCTTGCCTACGAGACTGAGATAAGGCAATTTCCTCCATGATCCCTCCATTAAGAGCAATATGAGCCACAGCTCCCTGACTAATAGTATCAACAAGAGACACCATGAGAGGACCAAATCCCATTGTAGATAATAATTGCCGCAAAAAAGACCAACTAACATGATCAAATGCCTTCTTAATATCGAGCTGAAGCATAACTATTTGCTGGCCTGAAGCTTTAGCATACTCAATCCCCAATTGAACATTCAAAATGTTATGCATTATATTCTGACCTTTAATGAAACCATATTGACGTGGATAAACCAGGTGTGGAAAAACTTTCCGCAATTTGTTGGCAATGATTTTGGAGAAGATTATATATAACGAACCCATAACAGAAATGGGTCTCCATTGTTTCAAAGAGGTTTGAGAGGGAACCTTGGGTAACAACTGAATGACAGCAATCTTCTAGTCTAATGGCATCATGCCAAAATTCCACACTTGCTGACACAGGTGAGTCAATGGGTCTTTAAGCTGCTGCACATTAACTGAAAACAACTCATTAGGAAGCCCATCCCAACCAGGGCTTTTCCTTCGGGGCAGGTGGGACAGCACTTCTTCCACTTCATCTTCTGAAATATCAGTCTCCATTAAATCCACCCATTCTAGTTTGACCTAGTTGCTAACCAACTCGCAAATATATCTGCGAGCAGAGTGAACAGCATCAGAAAAATTCTCTTGTGGACCTAGCAAGGACTTATAAAAGTCAACACACATATGAATGATGGAGGCAGGATTAATCGCCATAACACCTTGTTTATCCATTAAACGCGCAATATTTTCCCGGGCATATTTCTGGTGCAAACGAGCAAAGAATTGATGGGATTGGCAGTTATTATCATATAAAGCTTCAGCTCTGGCCAACAGTTTGTATTTTGCATAATCCTCTTTCTGAAGAGAATGAACCCTGCCTTTCAATCATTCAATGCATGTGAGTAAGTCCTCATTAGAATCCCCTAATTGACTCAGAGACAAGGAGTGGGCCAATAAAGATTGGGCATTGTGCAATTCAGCTCGTAAAGAGGAAGCATGTTGAATACCATACTGACGGGATAACTCTCGCGCATTATCCCTAAAAACAGCCCACTCATCCCTCCTTCCATATAGGACCTTCAGGCTAAAAGAAGCGATCAGTTGCTGAACACATTCCAAAAACTGATTCTACTGCAAAAAATATTGATTAAAACGAAGAGGTGACCGAGCAAGAAGAGCCTTAAATAGATGAACAGGTCTATGGGTCATTTCCAAGACCAAAGGGTAGTGATCTGGTAAGACATGTTGTCGTTCCACCCACATGTCAATAACTGCAGGAAGAAAGGAATCACTTTGACAAATATATATATCCAATCCAATTTGGCCCAGGTGTTAGGATGCTGTAAAGAACGATAGGTATAACCAGATTGTGATGGATACATCCAAGACCACGTATAAGCATAAGAAGATCCAACCAAAGCATGCTGTTTATGCTCCACCGCACAAAATACATCCCGATTTCCAGCAAACACAACTTTCCACAACCGATACTGCTTGCTGCCCGAAGAGATACCTTTCACATTCCACAAAGCAATTCTCATAATAAATCAGAAATGAGAAAAACTATTGAACCACCGTTTTTCCTTTCCTTTTTACATCTATAGCTTTAGCTGCCTAGAAACTTTCCTACAAACCAGCAATCGAAGCGCGAGAAGAAAACTGTTGTTGCTATGAACAGAAAACATCCCTAGGAGGCACAAAGCCTCCCCTGCACATCAAAGCGCAAAGCAGAATTGGAATTCCTTTTATCATCCCCTGTCGGAGCACGTGAAGATTGAGGGTTCATGTAAAACCCCTTACCTCTGCATTGAAAGGTCTGAGTGATGGGGTGTGGCAGTGGGTGGTGGGTAGGAATCGAGAAGCTTGTCTTGCATTACATCTAACCACTGATACCCAAGAATCTTCCTAAGGAGACACGTTCCGATCAACTGCAAGGGAAGGGAAGTACACTTAAGATCCACTTGAGAAACCTCCTTCTTACCTTCATCACGACCATGTTGAGGAAACATCTTAGGATCAGCTTGTGGGTGCTGAAGTATGTGCTAAGGATGGTGGTTTTGCATATCCATGTCTGAATCTATAGTTCATTGCAAAACCTTGGGATTTTTGTCACATTCTGAAATGAAATGGCCCAATTGGCCACATCTCAAACAGTGTCCAACAAAAGTACCCCATTTCAACTCATAAACCAAGGTTTGCATTCCTGGAACCTCAAAACAAATTTTGGTCAGGCGAGATTTCCCTGTATCCCAAAGCATGCATGCCCTTTTCCTATTGCGAGAAACCACCCGAAGCTCCACCAACACCTCGCCTAGGGTTCTTAAAACAATGGGAGGAGTCTCCAAAGATGTGCAGGGAAATCAACCACCTCCACCCAAATAGGGCATGCCTGTCTCAACACCTCTTGAGACTCAGCCATGGGCCTCCAAGGGACCATGTGAACAAGCTGCCCATCCAAAAACAAAGGAATGAGCTCCATGATGAAAGTCTGCACTTCCGAGGAGCGCAAAAGCACCTCAAAAAACCCCCTCAGACCATCATAAATCTCATCAACAAGAGGGGCCCTGAAGCATCATCTTGGCACTGTCCAACACTTACAAGCATGGACTGCAGCTAGGTACGAATCTTGGTGATCGAGGGAGTCCTTCCTGTAAAGTAAAAGATGGCTGCCCTCTCATGGAAAGCAGCAATCTGCTATAGGACCAGTTCCGTTCCCATGACTGCAACTATATGATCCCCATCCAGTAAAGAGTTAGCTTTGCCCTTGTTAACATGGACATAATCGGACATAAGATGATTGGCAATGGCCAGCATGAACTGAAGAGATCCATCAGGTTGTTGACCAGAAGCCTAAACCTCTAGCTGAGGCAAATTTGGGGGACATAATAGCGGTTCCTCAACCGACATCTTCTAATGTTTACCTGTCTCATCCCCATTGGTCAACAGCCCGGGATCTTCTGCCAACAAATCACTATCCAAATCCGGCAGAACTTGGTCATTCCCATTCCCTAAATGCTGGTCGAGAAAGGCCACATCGATACCATTTGTCTCCTGCAGATTATCCATCACTGAACTAGATGCTCAGCATGAACTGCTTTGTGACCCCTGTTGCAGGCTGGCAGACCACAACTCTCTCTCTCTCTCTCTCTATGCAGGGGCAGGTCAGCTCTCTGATCTGTGCAGGGTGCAGTCGGGCGCTCCCAGATTATATCTCTCTCACTCTCGGCACAGCAACATGCACACTGCAAGCGCCCAGGGGCAGCAGACGCAATGCTGATAGCTGGCGGGGCAGCGAATGAAGTATGCCTGCACATGACCTGTGTGATCAAGTGCTCCCTTTCTCAGACGATGTTAGTTGTGCTGACTAGGGTTTACTGCAGTGCAGCGCCACTCCAGATTTGGACGAGCACGATCACAAGGGCAGCGGGACAGTCGAATCTGGTGGGCTGTGTTTGCAGTGTGGCCAAGTGTTACGGGGCAGGAGGTCGGCGCTTCAAGTCCCAGCTCTGTCTGACAGCCTGCGCAGGTCCACGCGACGGCAGTGAAGGTGACACGCAGATCAGACGGGCGGCGCTAGGGCCTGGCGCACAGGCGACGGCATCTCCTCCATCTCTCTCTCTCTCTCTCTCTCTCTCTCTCCATTGCCTCAACCCTACACACAGAGGTAGGATTGGTTTGCACTTGTAGGCTTGGCAAACAGATCGTCGCTGCAAGACATCAGGTTTAGCAGAATGTACTTCAGGTCTGCCCAAGACTACACCCCCTAATTTTCAAGTGTGAACCCTGCATTTAACTGAGAGGGGATGCACCTGACAAGTGGTTCTTCACACACTGCTCTCTCTATTTTGCCTGCTTCTATCTGTGCCTGCGCCTGAAACCCTACCTGCAGGTGTCATCTGGAGACTGCATATGTGACTGAAACATCTTCTGCAGACTACACTGTGAGTTTAGAGATCAAGATTGCAGGGCTGATGTCTGTCATAGGTTGCTATGGGTCTTTCTGATATGCTATGTTGGCAGCGGCAGGTCCCTCTGGTCTCTATGTGACCTACCGATTGTCTCTATTGTCAGCTGCTAATATGGCACGAGATTGATGCTGCAGATCGGCATCACTACTCTCCACACATACTCTCTCTCTCTCTCTCTCTCTCTCTCTCTCTCTCTCTCCGGTGGTACTATCCACTTCACGCATGAGCTATTCCACATCTACAGCCACCATGTACATGCTGAGCTCTCACAGTTTGAGCATAATACACCTTTGGGGACACTCAACTTTCAGCTGACATCCATTCTGCATTCAGCTGCCCTTCAAAGCTTCGCACACTCCACATGCACTAGTGGCTCTGTGCAACATGGGATTATGCCCCAAAACCAATGGTAGGATGATGTGTGCCATGGAGCTGCACAAAATTCTCTATAGTAGGTATTCTACAATGTTGTTGCTGAAGGGCAGAATGCATGGCAGTTATGAGAGAAGATCCATAATGTCTATGATAAGTAGAGCCCTACCTCGTAGATGTATTGGTTGAAGCAACTCATGAACCTTCATATAAAGGAGGGGACTTCCATGTCCACCCACTCAAATGAGTTTCATTCTATTTCTACCCACTTGTCTTTGTAGGGTTGACTTTAAGGAGAATCTTTCACCATTGTTCTTGCTAGTTACATTGCCTAAATTATGGGGCACATTCCATACTATTATGTGTGCAAATATGCCTACTAATGGATTGAAATTGCAGGATGTAGAGAGTCCCAACAGGTGAGAGACACAGTATTGGGACAGCAATAGCTTGGCACAGATTGAGAGAACCACAATAGTCTACACCTATCAATGACCTAGAGATATGACACTCATATGCAAAGAGGCTATATGATTTACCACATCAGCTCTACTAATTGAGGGAGGCATAGTAGTCCACACCCTATCAGTGACCCAAAGATATGGCACTCATATGCAATAGCTTGGCACAGATTGAGGGAGCCACAGCAGTCTGCACCTATCAGTGACCCAGAGATATGGCACTCATATGCAAAGAGGCTATATGATTTACCACATCAACTCTACTGATTCCTCATCCATTGGAGCCTCACCCTACCACATCCACCTTCTTTACACACGATATGGTTAGGAGAGCAATAAAGCAACCACAACATTGGCGGTAAATGGACTGTGCAGAGAGGCTATATGATTTACCACATCAGTTGTTGATTCCTCATCCACTAGAGCCTCGTCCCACCACATCCACCTTCTTTACATAGGATATGGTCAGGAGAAAGATAGAACGACTACAACATGGGCGGTCAATGGACCATATAGGTATACAGGGAGAGCATTTCCTCTATGCTATAGATACTATGGCTTCTCTCCTTGCCTTTATGTTGAATAGGGCCCTTGTGGAAGGCTCTCTAGATAAGCAGGCCATGCACACCATTGTATTTATCCACAGTTTGAGGACCCCTTAGATCCAGGGAACTACAAGACCATCATGGTAGGTCACACACTGGCCAAAATATATGAAGCAATACTAGAGGCGGAGCTCAGTTCATATGCACAGGAGAGGGCTTGAGAGCAACAGGACAGGATGGCTTTAGATGGGGCTTTTCTACACTTGATCACATTTTCACCCTCAAATTATGGTGAAGTAGGCAAAGATGAGGAAGAAGAAGCTCTATTGTTGCTTTGTGGATTTTTGTAAATCTTTTGATACACTTCCACGGGATACGCTACTACAAAAGCTGTAGATAATGGAGAACCTGTTAGATATGATTTGGGGTATCTACACACTATATGAGAGAGTGAAGAGTCGGGTGAGATGCCCATGAGGACTATCAGACGAGATCTCTAGTACTATAGGAGTGAAGCAAGGATATCCTCTCTCCCCCAACAAATATTACATGATTTGGCTACATGTATCCATGGTCATGTTGGTTGAGTACAAAAATTGTGGTTGTGACAAGTTGGTTCTGTGGTCTGTACTGGTTTTTGTCCTTCCAAAGGTTGCTGCTCTCTGTTTTCTTCCCATTTCGTGTAACACTAATATTGCGGTCTTGAACAAGAAAACTTGGTTCCTGAAGGAACTTCTCTTCTTTCAAATAGCCAAAGTGGTAACTTTCAAGACCTCAAGTTTGAGTAACTTCGAGAATTTTCTTGGTTTTGTATTCATTTAAAGCATGAAAGATAGTGTTTTGTTGTAGAGAGTGAGAGACTACATTGCTAGAATACTGAATTGAAAAGCACAGAAGCAGTACAAGCCTCGTATAGCATCTGCATGAACTGGATGTGCAGATTTTATGCCAATATCATTTTTACAGGACCAGTAGACTGATGCAGTAAGGCCCACAGAGAAGCAAATAAATGCCATGATAAAAGCCCAGGTCCCTGTAAAAATAACAGACTGTTCAAAGGAGAGTGTTAGCAGCTAAGAGACTGTGCTGCCTAAAACTTATATTTCATCCATTCATGCAGAACTTTCGGGACACGAAACTTCTGCAATATTCATTTCTCAACCAGGCAAATGTCCTTTTCTGAGATCTTAAAGGTAAACTTTAATCATAAGTTTGGTCATTGAGGCACACCATCAAGGCAACTTGAAGATTGATTCAGGGTGCAAGTTTAAGGACATACACTCCAGTAATGATGATCTTTCAAGTTGAAGCCACCCTGATAGATTTTGAGTGAGTTTAGAGGATCTCTTCGAGGGATTGTTGTAGTGGCTCTCACAGCACTGCCTTGTAGCGTTTCTGCAGTCACCTGCAAAGCATATCTTTAGCTTAAAGAACACTCAAGTACCAGAATGCAATCTTAATGCATTATGAAGCATTTTCAGAAGTGTTTGTTGTATAAAAGATTGAGATGAGTGATGTAAGTTATTTCCTGTGCAGAAGTGGGCTGCATATCAGCCTAGTCCAGTTGGATGCATATGCAGATGATAGGTTGAATGCAGTCTCATGCTGAATTGCAGGACATAAATTGACAATAAAAGACTTTGGCAGAGTTCGCATGCCTTACATGCATATAAGATCTAACTATATGCTGATTGGGTGAAATATCAGGGTATATGTTCAACCACAACTAAGTCAAAAAATTGGGAGTGTAGTGTTTTTGTAAAATTGGTGACCTGAACAGCCTTGCAAGTCATACCATTCAAACATATGCAACACTCGTGTAGAAGCCCCACAAGTGTATCTGTGGTAATAACTGAAGTAGATGATTTTGAGGTATAGATGTGGAAGGGAAGATCGGGTAGAAAGAATTCTGTGATACAATCAGCCCAAGGGACCTATGTCTCAAAAAATGTCTTTTGTGCACTATTGTGTTTGATATGACACGTAGGAGCCTAAGGTTGCAATGGAAAGGCTCGTATGACCCATGTGAGCCCAAGCTTGCAATGGAAAGGCAAACATATGAGAGGTCCAGCATATTGTGCAGGTCTCCACGGTACAAGCTGAGCAGTGTGACCCCAAGGTTGCAATGGAAACGCAACAGGTACCTATTGTGCAAGTTTGCTTATACAAGCTGAGCAGTATGATACAATAAGTCCATCGGATCTAAGTCTCTAATCAATGTCTCAAATTCAATCAAGTACAAATGTATTTTCCTGCATGCATGCCAGGAATTTGTGCTTGGTATGACCCATATTACCCCAACACTACAGTGGAAAGGCGACAGATGAGAGGTCCAGCCTATTGTGCAGGTGTTTTGGTGCAACCTGCACAGTGATATAATCAGGCGATGAGATCTAAGAGTTTGTTCAATGTCTCAAATCCACACAAAATACAACTGTATTAGCCTGTAAGTATGCCAGTAATTTGCACTTGAAATAGCCCCAGGTTGAAAGGGCAAGAGGTGAGGCATCAACCCTATTATGCAGATAAAGAATGCAATCAAATGTCTCAGATCCAATCAAATGCACAGGCTTTCTTCTGCATATATACCAGTAATTTGCGCTTGGTATAGCCCCAAGGTTGCAATAGTGGAAGGGCAACTGGTGAGGGGTCCAGTCTATTGTGCAGGTCTGCTTGTACAAGCTGCGTCCTGGTAAAAGCTAGGATGGCAGTGGGGAGGAGGAAGAAAAGGGACAGCAGCATGCCAAAAGCTTGTCGATCCATGGCCATAAAGAATGTGCGTATTGGAGTCCACTGCTACGATGGAGCTCTGCTTGTTTGGGTGTGTTTTGGTTTGTGCATGTGCCTCAACTAAGAGAGGCGAGTTCGAGCGAAGAGAGGGAGGAAGAGATGAAAGGTTGGGGATTTCGCAGGCGTTCCTTTGATTGGCTGGGTGGGCCGGCTGTAAAGCCGTGGTAGTTAAGTTGGGAAGGTCAGCTGACCTGCGCTGCAAACCAACCAACTTTCAAATAATAATGATCCAGTCAACTAACTTTCAATCGATAATCGCCCTCCACAATTATTGTTTTTCCCACCGTATTCGTGAATTCTATACAACGTTACAAAAAACCAAGGTTCAAACTCAAACAAGTTATCAAATTTGAAGAACATGACCACCCCCTCTAAAACACATTCTCTGCACCCACATGCCACTAAAAAATATTATTTTACTATTATATTATTTTGGTTATAGGTTGGAAAAGCCCTGCAAACTTTCAAAGAACTTTCCAAACCTCTCCTTTTTAATTAAGACCCACTTTCTCTCACGTTTAATCACTCACTCTCTCTCTCTATTCCCTTTCCCCTTTTTAATTCTCTCTCTCTCTCTCTCTCTCTCTCTCTCTCTCTCTCTCTCTCTCTCTCTCTCTCTCTCTCTCAATTAAATTAAACTTTTCACAAACGTCTCTCTCCTATTAAAAGTTTCTCTCTCTCCTTTCTCCCCTTCTTTTAATTAGATTAAACTTTTTAATTCAAACTTTCCTCTCATTTATTTTTTTCCTCTTTTTAAATTGAATATTTTTAAAAGTCTTTTTAGATTTTTATTTCTCTTTTAATAAAATGTTTCTAAAAGCTATACTTTGAAAAAGAGAGGGCAAAGGGGAGAGAGGGAGGGGGGACAAAGAGCGAGAGAATTGTAGAGAGGAAATAAAAAATTCAAAAGAGAATAAAAAGGGGAAAAAATAGGGGGGGAGAGAGAGAGTAAAGATAAAATTTAAAAGAGAGATACAGAGAAGAAAGAATAAGAGAGAATGAAGAGGGAGAGAGAGAAGAACAAGAAGAAGAAAAGAGAGAGAGAGAGAGAGACAGCGACAAGGGAACATAGAGAGAGGAAAGATAAAACTTAAAATTTCTCTTTTAAATAATTATTTTTAAAAGCCTTTTTAAAAATATATTTTTCTTTTAATTAAACATTTTTAAAAGCCATATTGTATGTGTGTGAATATAAAGAAAGGAAAAAAGAGAAGTAAAATCAAGCATAGAGAGAGAGAGAGAGAGAGAGAGAGAGAGAGAGAAGAGAAGCAAGGAGAGAAGAAAAGGAAAGAGAAAGAAGAGAGAATTATAAAGAGGAAATATAAAATTTAAAAGAGAGAAGAATAAAAAATTTTAAAGAATGAATGAAGAGAGAGAGAGAGAGAGAATAAGAAAAAAAGGAAAAAATAGAAGAGGAAGAGCGAAAAAAGAGAGGAGAGAAAGGGGGAGAAGGGAAGAGAGAGTAAGGAGATGGAAAAAGAAAACTAAAATAAAAGGCAAAGAGAGAGAGGGGAAAGGGAAAGAGAGAAGAAGAAGAAGAAGAGAGAGAGAGAATTATAGAGAGAGGAAAGATCAAATTTAAAAGAGAGTGGGCACGAGAGAGAGAGAGAGAGAGAGAGAGAGAGAGAGAGAGAGAGAGAGAGAGAGAAGAAGAAGAAGAAGAAGAAGAAGAAGAAGAAGTGAAAGGGAATATACAGAGAATTATAGAGAGATGAAATATAAAATTTAAAAGAGAAAAAAAGAAAAAATAGAAGAGAGAGAAGAGGGGGAGAGAGAGGAAGAAAAGTAAGGAGAGAATAAAAAAAGGGGAGAAAGAATGGAGAGAGAGAGAGAGAGAGAATTATAGAGAGAGAAACTACAAAATTTAAAGGGGAATAAAAAGAGGAAAAAATAGGAGAGAAAGAGAGAAGGAAATGAGCAGAGAGAGGGGAGAGAGACAGAGATAGAGAGAAGAAAAGCAAGAAGAGAAGAAGAAGAAAAAGAAGAAAAGAGAGAATATGAACAAAGTGAGAATCATAGAGCAAGGAAAGATAAATTTTAAAAAGAATGAAGAGAGAGAGAAGAAGAAGAAAATGAAAAAAGAGAAGAGAGAAGTGGGGAGAAAAGGAGAGAGAGAGAACAATAAAATGTGGACAGAAAGAGGGGGGAAGAAAGTCTTAGAGAGAAGGAGAGAGAGAGAGAGAGAAAGAGGAAAAAGAGAGAAGAGAGGGGGGAGAAGAAAATGGAAGAGAGAGAAGAAAAGCGGGGAGGGAAGAAAAGAGCAGAGAGAGGAGAGATAAAAAAGAGGAGAGACGAAAATGTTACTATATTATTTTGGTTATAGGTTTAAACCTTCAAAGGGCTTTCCAAACCTATCCCCTTCCCAAACCTTGCTTTTTTAAATTAAAACCCGATTTCTCTCACATTTAATCACTCCCTCTTTATTTCCCCTTCACTTTTTAATTAAACCCCTCTCTCTCTCTCATGTAAGCTCTCTCTCTTTCTCTTCCCTCTCCCTTTTTTAATTAACTAAACTTTTCACAAACGTCTCTTTCTCTCCTTTTTTAAATCAAAAGCTTCTCTTTCTTCTCCTCTTCTTTTAGATAGAGTAAACATTTTAATTCAAACTTTTAATTAAACAATTTTTTTTTCTTTTTTAATCAAATTTTTTTAATTCAATCGTCTTTAACTCCCCTTTTTTAAATCAAAAGTTAATCTCTCTCTTCTCCTCATTTTAATTGAGTATTTTTAAAAACCTTTAAATTTTTTTTCTCTTTTAATTAAACCTTTCTAAAAGCCATACTTTGAATAGAGAGGGGGAGGGGAGAGATAGAAAAATAAAAAGAGAGAGAGGGGAAAGAAATAAAGAGAGAGAGAGAGAGAAAGAAAGAAAGAAAGAAAGTTATATTAACGTCTTCTAAAGACCAAAACTGGCCTATGAGACAAATTGTGATACAACTGATGAGGTCCAGCTATCCAAAATAAAAGTGCTGAATGAAAAGCTAAAAATTGGAAACTGAAAATATGATGTTGTGAGTGTGATAAGTGTCGTGTATGTGTATGTGCGTATGTAGCTCTGGTACTCCAGATAATGGCTACAAAAGGGGAACAAATGTCGGCTGTGATAGGGGAACAACTGTCGGCTATGATAAAGTGGTGCGATGTGTATATGTAACAGATGCAGGGAGATATACTATCCTGGGATGTAGTAGCAGTCGTCGAAGTCACTAATAGCAGGTAATCCCTCCTGGATGCAGGATGTGGTACATCGGCGGTGGAGAAAGAGCAAACTGGAGATCTGAGATCCAATGTGTCGAGTATCGCCGGATCTCAGTTTGCTGTCGATGTAGATCAAGAATCCTTCGGATCTCCTGTCGGTGTGGCTGTGGGGTCCGAAACCCACGGATCCTCGTGCGGCGTCGGGTACGCTGGTCCTCAGCCTGCTGTAGTGTGAGCCCGGAGGTTTGGCTGGAGGCTGGTACAATAGCTCTCACTCTGTCTGTCTGAAAGAACTGTGTAATAGTCGTCTGGGTGGGCCCCTCTCTGACTGGGACCCGCTGTGTGCTCTGCTCTCTGATGTGCCATGCCTCTCCCAGAAAATGGCCAAATGATCTCTGATCCATATCAGTCATACATCCCTTGAAAGGTGAGAAGGATCGAAGCTTACACGCGAGCTATGGCGGGAGAGCAAGAGCAAGAAAGAGAGAGACAAGAAATGGGAACTCCAACAGTCACAATGTGTGACCGGGCCTTCCTTTATTCAAACTGTCACTAAAAGAATAAAGAATAAAGTGACGTGACGGGCGCCCGCCACCTGCAGTGTGCAGTGGCGGGTACTGTCAGTGTAGTAATACACAGGGCAGCACGGCGGAGGCGCCTTTACCCCCAACATCCCTGAAGTGAGTTGCTCAATGTGTATCTAGATCTCAACTCTGAGTATGCCGGGCATTTGAGAACAAAATGCTCCTCACTCTCCACCTCTGATCTGCAAAGGGGGCATATCCTCTCCTCCCGCGGGATGCCACTAGCTCTGCCACTCTCAATCATAAGCCGATGTGATGATACCCTGAGGTGTCCAATAAGAACTCTCAATCGATGTGGCATATAGATCTGCATATATCTCGGAATCTCTATGAATCCCTGCTCTGATATACTCAAGAACTGTGTATAATAATGTGCCATCTTCGATGGCAGTGGCTGTGCAGGGCTGACCCATGTCCTCTGTATATAAATATGCCATATCTCCTGTCTGATGACTCTATTCCTCTCAGAGAGACAGAGGGTGTAAGTGGGAGCCTGAGTATCATATAGAAGAGGTGGGAGTCTATCAATGTCCATCCCATGTCTGTCAAACCAAGCTCTAGTCTGTGCATACCATGATGTGGTATCCCCCGCTCGAGCCATCTCCTGAGATGCCATATATGCTCTATATGCAATGCGATCTCTGTCCATATCCTGAAATCTGTGTAGGAAGCAGACTGTCTGAAATAATGCCTCGACTAGCATGGGCGGTGTGGCAAGCTCTGCTCGCACAATGTCATGTGGGACTGAGGCCTTGCTACGAATCAATCTAGATATCATGATCACCTGAGGTCTCTCCATCAATGTCCATACATAATCGGCAAGGCCTGGCCCCCATATAGTTGCTCCATACATCAGTGCTGGAGTGACTAGAGTATCAAAGAGCCACCCCTTGGTGCGGGGCTCCTGGAAATGTGCCTGATGACATTGTCGCTCCATAAGAGCCAATGCTGAGTATCCTCTAGTGAGGCGGTCACGAGCTGCCTATGTCATCGAGAAAGTCCCTAAAGTTGCTGTAAAGGTGACTCCCAAATATACATATGATCCAGTGACCTCAATACTCCCTCCTGCTGCCATGAAAATACTTTGTCTGCGTATTTGAGCTGATGTATGGAATATAAGAACCTTGGTTTTACCAAGTTTCACTATCATGCCTCTCTGTATGCAAAAATCATCCAATGCTAATAAATGCTGTTGTAATCCCTGAGCTGAGTTTGAGACCAACACAATGTCATCTGCATATAGTAAGATATGAACTGTGGCTCCATTGAGATCTATACCTCCACCGGCTCGCTGTTGAATAAACTCTACTATATCATCAATGTATAGCCCAAATAGAGTTGGTGAGAGTGGGAATCCTTGCTTCACACCAATGGTACTCACAAGGGGATCTGATATACCTCCCGGACATCTGACTCTGCCAGTAACCCGCTCATATAGTGCATAAATACCCCACATCATGTCATCATCCACCCCCAGATCAAGTAGGCGTCTGAAAAGCCTCTCTCTAGAGAGAGAGAGTATATAAAATTTAAAAGAAAATAAAAAGGGAAAAAAAGAGGAGAGAGAAGAAAAGTGGGAAGAGAAGAAAAGGAGAGAGAGAGAGAGAGAGAGAACAAGGGGATTTTAAAAAACTAAAATAAAAAGCAAATAGAGAGAGGGGGAAGAAAGAGAGAAGAACAAGAAGAAGAGAGGGAGGGAGGGAACACATAGAGAATTATAGAGAGAGGAAATATCAAATTTAAGAGAGAGAGAGAGAGAGAGAGAGAGAGAGAGAGAGAGAAGAAGTGGGGAGAGAAGAAAAGAGCAGAGAGAGGGGAGGAGAAGAAAAGGGGAGCGAGAGAGAGAGAGAGAAGAGGGGAGAGAAGAAAATACTACTATATTATTTTGGTTACAGGTTCAGAAAAGCCTCAAACCTTCAAAGGGCTTCGCAAACCTATCCCCTTCCCAATTTAACCTCTTCTTTTTAATTAAAACCCATTTCTCTCATGTTTAATCACTCCCTCTTTATTCCCCCTCTACTTTTTAATTGAAACCCTCTCTCTCTCTCTCTCACATGTAGGCTCTCTCTCTTTCTCTTTCCTCTCCCTTTTTTAATTAAATTAAACTTTTCACAAATGTCTCTTTCTCTCCTTTTTTAAATCAAAAGTTTCTCTCTCTTCTCCCCTTCTTTTAGATAAAGTAAATTTTTCAATTCAAACTTTTAATATAACAAAAGTTTCTTCCCTTTTTTAAATCAAAACTTTTTAATTCAAATGTCTCTAACTCCCCTTTTTTAAATCAAAAGTTTCTCTCTCTGTCTCTCTGTCTCTCTCTGTCTCTCTGTCTCTCTCTCTCTCTCTCTCTCTCTCTCGTTTCTCCTTATTTTAATTAAACATTTTAAAATATCTTTAAAAATTTCTTTCTCTTTTAATTAAACATTTCTAAAAGCCATACTTTGAAAGAGAGAGGGCGAGGGGAGAGATAGAAAAAGAAGAGAGACAAAGAGAGAATTATAGAGAGAGAAAATTTAAAATTTAAAAGAGAATAAAAAGGGAAAAAATGAGAGAGAGAGAGAGAGAGAGAAAGAGAAGAAAAGTGAGGGGAGAGAGAAGAATAAGAAGACAAAGAGAGAGAAAGAATTATTTTTAAAAGCCTTTTTAAAATTTTATTTTTAATTAAATATTTTTAAAAGCCATACTTTGAGAGAGCGGGGAAGGGAGGAGAGAGAGAAGAAGAAGAGAGTGAGAGGGAGGAATACATAGAGGAAATATAAATTTTAAAAGAGAGAGAATAAGAAAAGGAAAAGAGAGAGAGAGAGTTTGAAGCGGGTTGAACGGGAGCAGGTCGTTCTTGCTGAAAGATAACTTTGCGTACCTCAACCACTTTCTCAGGCTGCATATGCATTTTGTCCTCATGAAAGATGACATCATGGCTGTGGATCACTTTCTGCGCCTACAGATCCCATAGACGGTAACCCATCTCTCCTGCATCTCCATAGCCAATGAAAATGCATTTGACACTCTTAGGATCCAGTTTATTGCGTTTGTCCTTGGGCACATGGCAGAATGCCTCACAGCCAAAGACACACAAATGATCATAAGAGGGGGGTTTGCTTGCCCATACCTCCTCTGCAACCTGAAAGTCAATGCCACTGTTAGGCGACCTGTTAATGAGATGCATTGTAGTAGTAACTGTCTCAGCCCAAAAGTGCTGCGGTAAGCCAACCTGGCTAAGCATGCTACGGACCCTTTCCTAAATGGTCCTATTCATGCGTTCAGCCATACCATTCTGGGGTTGGATGTAAGGGGCGGTCAACTAACGCTTAATACCCCGCTCATCACATAATTGCTCAAAAACACGTGATACATACTCACCTCCATTATCTGATCTTAGGCATTTCAGCCTTTTCCCAGATTGGTTTTTTGCCAATGCAAGCCAACATTGAAATGTGTCTAAGACATCGGATTTTCTCTTTATGGGATAAGCCCAAATCTTACGTGAGTAATCATCTATGAAAGTAACAAAGTACTTAGCCCCACCAAGTGACTGACAGGGCATGGGCCCACATACATCTGAGTGCACAAGAGCCAAGGGATCACCCATGTGTTTCTTACCAGACTTTTTATGCATATTTTTGGTCTGTCTGCCATACAAACAATGATCACAAGAATCAAAATGCGAAGAGTCAAAAGGTGGAAGATACTGTAAAGCACGAAGCATTTTCATGCCTTTAAGAGACATATGCCCCAAACGAGCATGCCAAAGGGATACATGGGGAATAGAACCCATAGACAAAACATGATCTAATGTAGTTCCAAATACAAGTAAGGGATAGAGGTTGCTAGACTTGGCACCTCTTGCACGTACAAGCCTATCACGAGTAATCTTCCATGCAGAGTCTCCAAAAGACACAAAATACCCTGCATCATCAAGCTGTCCAGTTGACATAAGGTTGCGAGTCAACACAGGTATATGGCGTACTTCATGCAAAATAAAAGAGCTGCCAGAAGGAAACTGTAGCCTAACATCTTCAATGCCCACAATGTCAAGAGACCTATCATCACCAAGGCGCACAGAACTAGACATAGTACGATAGGTATGAAACCAATCTCTATAGGGTGTCACATGAAATGACACACCCAAATCCAAGAGCCAGCACTGCGCATACATAGAGTGTATCTCAGAAGTCTATGAGGCATCGGATGAAGAAGTTGCAAGTATGTAATCGTTATCTAAATCAGTGGCTTGCGTGACATTAACCTCTTCTATCTTCACACTAGACTTTGCAGGTACTATATTGCACTCAGAAGACTTTTCCTGCACTTTATCTTTCCATTTTTCTTGCGCTTATTATCGCACATTTTATGGCACTGCGGCCTAATATGTCTTGATTTCCCACAATAATGACATGTAAGATCAGACTTCCGTCCATGGGACTTACTACGACCACGTGACTTGGACTTGGACTTCTGAGAGTCCCTGCCCTTATGATCATTATCATGCCTGCCATTTCTGCCACCTCTATGGGTCAATGCATGTGAAGAGCGGAAAGTATCATTGTTTCTCCTGTTGATTTCCTCAGTCAATAAATTACTCTCAACATCTTTGGTTTTCAGTCCATCAAGCTTGTTTGTGCATATGGCAGTATGGAATACATCCCATGATTTAGGAAGGGTGCCAAGCAGAAGTAACGGGTGCAAGTTATCGTTGAACTCAATACCTTGTGACAACAGATTCTTCATGATAGCATGAAACTGACTGAAACGAGATGTTAGGGATGACCCCTCCTTTATGCGAAGGTCCATTAATTGCTTCAGCCAATACATCTGTGACACATGACTCTGTTGTGCATAGAGCTCCTGAATCTTCTCCCATAAATCCCATGCACTTTGATTCTCATCTTCAACTACATTATGATGGACCTCTTCTGAGAGTGACAAAATAATGGTAGACTTGCATAGCTCATTAACTTCCATCCAAACATCATCATCCATATCCTTAGTTTTGACACCTTTGAAATGCAAGGGTTTAATCTGTAACTTCTGCACCAAAACGTGCCATATTTGGGACTTCCAATACCCATAGTTGGTACCATCCAATTTAGTAATGTTAAAGAGAGTTGTGTCTTTCAGATGACCAGCCATACTGTCCCAAATCAATGCAAAAAGGCAAAATTGCAGGTTGTTGTAATTAGCAAAAATTCACTAAAACCACTGCTAAAACTGGCTGAAAGAGTGGATTTTACCAAGAGAAGCACCTGTCCACCAAATATGACCAAGATAACATCAAATAGTAAGCATTACCCTCATAGAAGTGCTCAAAATCTGCAGATTTCAGCTTGCTATAATAAACGACAGATTTCAGTAAATGAGAGCTAACTATGCCAGAAGCGGATCCCAAGTCAATCATATACTGCCAAGACCATAACCAACATCATGCGAGCATAAGATAGGCATATGACAGTCGATAAGCATGAATCCAATACCCGAACATGTCATGAAATATCTGCGAGTGAGTAGACACACCCCCTAGTCAATGGAGCAAAGTGTGCCTGCCACTACCAAGACTTGACACAAGTAGGTGTCAGCTCACAAGGAAAGGGACCCAAGTCAAAGAGTCAGCTTATAAGCATCAGAAGGAACCAAGATATATGAACTATGCATCATCCCAAAGGGTAAGAAATCCCAAATAGTCTCAAAAGCTCAAATAGAATACACCGTCTGCTCAATGTTTGTCAAGCATCCAAAGATGCTCCCACTGGCACAAAGGTTGTAAATATCAAGCAACAAAGCTCGAACAAAGCATGTATAAGCACCATTAACAAGTATCCAAGATCAAGCATCAATGAGACATCCTGGACATGGAGGCAGTGTGACATCCATATGTAGCATCCATAGACATCAAGTATATCCCAAAATAAACTCTGGCAAGCCAATACATCTCCAAAATATGCTCCAGACAATCGAATGTCAAGCCCATGTAAAGCTCCAGTAGCATCTAAGCTCAAACAATGTAACTGACATCAGTAGGTGACATGAGCATAAGTGCATGTCCAAAGCGGTCAAGCATAGACCGATAAGTGCCAAGATACATCCAATATAAATATCCAAATGCTGTGGAAAGTGGAGCTCAAGCTCAACCAATGATTAAGAAGCAATGTCGAACTCTTTTCCAATCCTCGATGGTCAATACATCAATGTACATCTCTAAGACATGACCCGAATAGCATAGGCATAAGTATACATGAGTAGAATAGCTTCAGCTCAACTGTTTACAACAAACATTCACTACTCCAGACTGAGTATTTCAGGCCTCAAATCAGTACCAAAATTATGGCAATCCATTAACATCGTATCTCCATACATGTAGACATCATTCGAGTATCAATATGCATCAAGTGATCAATCTCGGTAACCATAGACTTCAAGAGATAAGTGCTGCCTTGTTTTGGCAAGATCTGGGATTGCTCAAAGCAGTCAATGCCTGAGCTAAATCAACTCCAAATGTGTCTCACATAAGAGACATAACATTCACAAGTGATCTGGTATCAATAGACATCAGTAGAAGCATCACATAAGCCATAGGCATACAAAAACATGCTATCTTAGACATGAAATCTGTTGCAGAATATTCTGTCATCAGAATTTGGCAAATTCGATATCACCATTGTGTCCTTGAGCGTGCAAAAACCTCAACTTAGACTCTTATTTTGCCTGAATCAGGTTCCGAATGCTTGAGATATGACAAAAAGAGTGATTTTTGAACCATTTTTGAAAACATACGCAAATTAAAC
Source organism: Lygodium microphyllum (assembly GCF_053477565.2). Lineage (NCBI taxonomy): Eukaryota > Viridiplantae > Streptophyta > Polypodiopsida > Schizaeales > Lygodiaceae > Lygodium > Lygodium microphyllum. Next base: position 140,456,122 of record NC_141145.1, read on the forward strand.
GTGAGCATGTTGCTATACTTTGAGGGGCTAAATCAGGGTGGGTAGGGAATAAGCAAGAGCCCAATGAAGGCCTACAATAGGCCTACACAAGCCTAGGACAAGCCCAAGCAAGAGGTAAAGAGAACAAGCTTCAATGATGGAAGCTATGGCTGCCTCTTCATGAAACCTTGTTGTTCATGTTAAAGAATGGCTGAGAACTGAGTGAGAAGCAAGCTCTCATACCTCGTGTAGATGCCGGGGAAGGCCGAGAAGCGCTCGCGAAGGATCTGCTCTGATACCAGTTGAAAGGTGAGAAGGATCGAAGCTTGCAAGCGAGAGCTATGGCAGGAGAGCAAGAGCAAGAAAGAGAGAGACAATAAATGGGAACTCCAACAACCACAATGTGTGGTTGGGCCTTTCTTTATTCAAACTGTCACTAAAAGAATAAAGAATAAGTGTCTGTGACGTGCGCTCGCCATCTGCAGTGTGCAGTGGTTGGTACTGTTAGTGTAGTAATCCACGGGCGACTAGGCAGAGGCGCCTTTATCCCCAACACACTAGAGCTTCCTTCTCCACCTAATGGATTGTTTGTGGCACTAGGGTCACTAAGACCTCTCCCTCATAGGGATGTCAGGCTACTACGTTGAGGGGAATACCTCCTAAGGATTTCAGCTTGCCATCTAGCCCTTTCGGCTCTTCTTTGTTTTTGGATCTCGGCTTGATGGTGTTTATCAGAAAATAATGGGTCTATCTTGATGCTCTTAGCATAAGCTAACTAACGAGTCCCTAACTAACCAAGGTTCAAGGACCACCACTTATTGGATCTCTTGGCAAATGCACCACCTATGGGGACAAAAAATAGGCCTCACACTAGCTCTAGGGTTCTAATCAAGCCTCTTATACATACCCAAACAACCCCACGGCCTTGCGGCCAGGAGTGTATAGATACTATGAATTGATTTATTGAAAGAATGTGTTTGTAGATACAATCTCTAGATTGTAATTTAATGTGGTGCCCTTCCTGACTTCAAGCAAATGGAGTACCCAAACATATAGGTGGCTAGCACCTCGTAACACAAACAAAGGAGCACCCCCAACTTATTGTTGTGGCCCCATTATAGCTCTCCTACATTTCAGGGATTGGCTCCAAGATGTGCCGTCTCAACATATAACACATATGCACAAAGTTCACTCTTCATAATATTTATTCTAGGAGATAGCATATTCCTCACTAAATCAGTCCCCAAGGAAATGATTATACTAAACCTACATCGTAGGGAGCCTCACACTCATTGTGGTTCAATAGTTTAAAACCAAGTGCTATGCATCCAAGACATAGTTCTCTTTATACCACGCTGATGTAATGCAATGCAAAGTGGATGACTTTGAGTAAACAAACATTTTACTAAAATGAAATCAGCATTGTGAATATGCTCAAACATTTTTTCCATGATTTTGTTTTATTAACGACTTTGCTATGATGATAAGGTAGTATTGGATTACTTCGTGCCAATGAATCTCTTAATACTTGAAATAAGATTGAAACCTATATAAAAAGTGCAAAAAAAAAAAAGATTTTGAATCATATTCAATACATAAAACCCCCTTCTTATCGTTTAGGGTCTTGCTTACAATGGGTAGGTTAAGAGGTATTTCCATGCATGTTTCTTCAAATGTAAGCAATAAATACGCACTAAAACATATAAATGAGGGTAAGTTGAGGCAAATCCTTATACCCTACCTCCATTATACTTGCACAAACATGGTCCTAATTTTTCATAAATTTTTATGTGCAATATATAATTTTTTCTTGATCAAAATTATTTTTTATTTTTATAATTATTTATAATTAAAATTTTGGTTTTTTTATATTTTGATGTGAAACACTTAAGAATATTGAAATTCATTATTACTTTTCATTTTCCTCCATGGAAACATCATCTGCCATGACAGAACTCATAAAATTGAGGATTTAATATAAAATCACACTTTTACATGTTGTGGTGTTTTGAATAAAGTATATAAACGATTAAGACTTCATTTTGATTCTAATAGAATGAATTATTTTCAAACACTAGTAACCAATTTCAACCATAGGAAACCAATATGCATCATAAAACCATGAGGAAACCCACTTACACATAAAATCACTTATGCATTTCATTGTATTTTCAAAAGGAGAAGCTATTGATACTCATTTACAACCATTGATACTTCCTTGGTGCTTTCTTGATCTATCCCTCATATTTTGTTGCAAATTGGCACCCATTCCTCCTCATTCTCTCAATCCATATGAACCACGTTTATGGCGAAAGGAGAAACATTGAAATTTGATCTTGTTGAATATTATATCATTTCTCACGTACATTAGAGCAATGGAGAGTGAAAAATTGGTAGATCCAATGCCCAGGAGGGAGAAGAGAATGATTGCAGGTTGAAAAGTGCCATTTTTTGGGGGATGGAGAAGGCATAAAAAAGAATGCATCCCCTTACCCTAAATGTTGTTTCATTTTTTGGTTTGTTTCCTTCTTAATCAAGCTTAACTTACTAATAACTTATCTAGATAATTTTGGTCTTTTCACACTTTGATTTGACAAGAGGAGTGACTTTCTAGCGCTGAAATATATCACCCTGGCCTCTGTCACATGGTTTTCAGCTTTCGGGTCTGATAGAGCTGTTTCATAATGCCAAACCTTGCGGCCATTAAATGGAGGATCAAAACAGACTTTGATTGACAAACTAATGCTTGCGTTGGATTCACGGTGTAGAAATGCATTTAGGAAAACTCAAGCTCCTTGATCCGCAACTGTTTCATTTTCCATTGAGTCTATCTGGAGTCGAGAGTTTTTTTGTGAGGATCCAAGCCCAAGTACCTTTGAATGTTATGACAAGAGTACATACTGAGAGTAAGTGTAAGATTACTTGGACCATAAATCATGAAATGATTTCAATTTAGCAAGAAGAGTATTGAAAAGAGAACCAAGAGAGAGGTAGCCAAGATCATGATTAGAGGATTACAATTCTCAATTATAATTGATGAAAAAGTGATATATTAGCACCCAAAATTGATTACCCTAAGAGCACAAAAGTGGGAAAGTGCCTTGATCCCAAGCATCAAATAGAGATTATAAAAAAATTACAAGATTGGATTATTAAGCATGATTTAGTAATTGTTATTGTGAAGATTCAATTGTATGTAGCAAGCAAAGGTAGGCCAAAATGACTTGTTACATATATTTGGGGACTCCGAAAAATTGGAAGGCACAAATAATTTGATGTGGGCATAAATGATGAAGTATGTTTTGGTTGCCAAACAACTTTGGGGTTATGTATCTAGTTCAAAGGTTAGGCTTGTAGGCCCTAGTGCACAAAATGTTGCAGGTTCTCATCTAGTGCCTTCATTGTCACAAGTGGATCTTTTGCTCTAGCCCTACTACATCTCCCATCACTTATCAATTGAGATAGGATAGGAGAGATGCCCATACACATTGCACTCTTGTGCAAGACATAAGTTATTTTGCATATTCAATCATGCACAATGGTCAAAATGCTTGGGATAAACTTGCTTCGTTGTATCAGGTGTGTAATAAGGCTCATGTAGCCTATTTGCACAAATAGCCTGAAATAGAGCATATGATAGAGGGTGATTTGATGGATGCTTGCATTGCACATGCAAGGGATGATATTGATCCTAATGCTTCTATTATTTCTATAGTATTGGCCAACCCACTAAGTCTTATCAGATTTTTCCTACTACACCTTGCTTATTTGTAGAAGAAGATGCTAATGCATATACATTTTATGTGTTGTCATTATTATTGCAAGAAGAACAATCATTGGTGATCGCTTTAACATAAGTATGGAAAATCAAGCATTTGTAAGCACAATTGAAACATTAAGATCAACTAGTGGAGTTAGGCTAACATTCTATGGGAATGTTTAGTACTTTAGCTTTAGTGACCCCAATAGGATTAAGATTTGTCGGGAGACTTTCACTTGCAAGTTTCCTAGCCTAGGATTGTCATGCCCAACCTAACACCTAGTCATGCCCTTGGAGCTTTAGGAGTAGATACATTCTAGGAAGGAGTTAAAAGGCATGTTGTTGTGCCAATGATAGACTTAAAAGATAATGCATTCTAGGAAGGAGTTAAAGGGAATGTTGCTATACCAATGCTAGACTTAAAAGGTAGTACTAGTAAGGGGATCATAGACATAGAAGCAAGCGTTAAATGTTTACATTGTCTACTCAGTAGTACTTTGAGCATTGGAGAGTCCATATATATCTATGCTTCAATTTGACTATAGTTCATGGCTCAAGTGTTATATCAATAGGAGTCTTTAACAACTAGTCAGTTATGATTGGAAGATTACACTTCTCAATTACCTTTGTCATGATGAAAGGAGTAGACTCTAATCTATTTCTTAAAAGGCCTTAGGTGTCAAATGCACAACTCATAGAAGATTGGGGCAATAGTTTATCATTCTTTGATAATAGGATAGAGGCAATATAAATCAAAATGAAAACTTGGGAAACATCTCCCATGGTTCTAGATACTATATCAATGATGCTATTGGGACACAAAAATCAAATACCCACATTAGCCATGTGAACAAGTATGTTCCCCTTTTAGAGGAAGAGTGAGAATTGATGCATACATCAGCCACCTAGATCTATAATTCACAAAAAAAGATGAATATACGTGGGCTAATACTAAGTTCAGCACTAAAAAGTCTATAGCATGGTAAAATCAAGTCCACAACTACTCAAGCTTAGAGTCTAAAAACAAAATCAAAGACATGCCCTTGCTAATGCTAAATACATACAATGTATAATAATCATGCAAGGGTAGTTTAGGTAATAGATATACATCTTGAGGACGAACTCACTATTCTAATCACTTACCTTAGATGTACATTGATAGTAAACTAAGAATGCATATTGGACACTTCCATTCATGAAAATGTAGATCATATAACCTTTGCTTTACCACACATTCAATTTGATCTTGTGGTAACTAATCCTAACATCAATGCATACATCGAAAAATTATATTTACTTTTAGGAAAACATAAGATAATAATGATTGTTGAAATTGAAACGTGTTGATACTTCTCTATATGCTACCTAATTATATAGATGTTGGAAAATAAGTCTCTCTTGGCATGCATTTAAAGATATAGACAAGGTAAATTGTGGATGATGTTGCAAAAAGACTCTAGCTAAACCTACTAGGTGTAAGAATCATAATTTTGAGTGAAGTCAACCATGCTAAGTAAGGAATCATCCATAGTAACCGAAAAAGCTATCTAGCAAGGAAGAAGAAGAACTAGTGGCAACCCTACAAGATGCTCAAAGGAAGAACTTAATAGTAGTTAGCTAGAGTCCACTCCTTGCTAAAAGGAAGAAACACAAATAGAGGAAGGAATTGAGACCATGACCTCCAAATGAGGAACCCTCGAGAGGAATGACCATTGCAATTTGTCTGCACCTTGAATGATCTACCACAAGTAGCATGTCTCCATTTTGTTTGCTTAATTAGGAAATATGAAAAAATAAGACGGGAATACTTTTAATTCCACCATCATCACGATTCTACATTTTTCTAAGAACAAAATTAAGGGAAAAATAAATGCTTTGCCTTTATTTTAAAATCAAGCTTCCGACTCTCTTCCATGGAATTTGTATTTGAAACAAAAATGAGAATCCCTAGAGTAAGCCACGAGGCTATGGCTAAGTGTCAAGCATTGTAAATATTCAAAACAAGGATTAAAATTAAATAAAGAAATTATAACCATAAAAGTATAAAGGGTTCAATGAAATAGGAGACTCATTCTTATCAATGCTAAACTTTTGGCTCCTTCTATTCTCTATTCTCTTCTTCTCTCTTTATTTCTTCCATAGTACTTGAGTTAATGATAGGAAGTGAGAAAGGGAGCTTGAGCGAGTGAGTGTGAAGGGAGCTTGGAGCCATGGCTTGGAGTAATAGAGCCTAGAGAGTAAGTGAAGCTTTGAATCGTGAAGGGCATCTATCATTGGATTTGCAAATCATTAGAGGCTATGCTATCACAAGCCAACTGAATCTACCAATTATTTTGACTAAAATGGAGAGATCAATAGGTTTAATAATTCACAAGACTCTATCTTGATATTTTATCTTGATATGTACCTTGTTTAGGATAATAAGTGCATAACTTATGCATTTCTGCACCCTGGACATCTAAGACATAGCACCTCCAACAAAGGTGAAGACATACCTAGAGATGGACTTCCTACTTGCATGTCATGTATAATCTAAGTTAATATAACCCACGACTCATGTATCTTGGCTACTACACCAAATGGATATATTTGTAGTGCATTCAAGGTATATCATAATGCCCTTTATGGCATCCTAATGTCATTTGTAATATATAGTCATATAACATGCCACAACTTCCACTGCAAATGCTATGTTAGGTTGAGCGGCTATCATGCTATATATCAAACTACCCACTGCGAATGCATGTAGAATCTTGGCTATCTTAGCTCTCTCATCATTTGAATGAGGATAATTTACTTTACTAACCTTCACATGAGAAGGTAATAAACAACCAATAGGCTTACAATAATGTATATGAATTTACTCAAGCACCTTATATATGTACTCCTTCTATGTGACAAGTAAAGGAGTCCCTTAGATCAATCATGTGTAGCGTACATACCAAGTATGTGTGAGGCCTGTCCCATGTTCTTTTTCTCAAAGCTCCTCTTGAGTTGACTCTTCAAAGCATCCAACTCATCATGATCAACTCCCAGCAAGAATAAACAAAGCTTGTCATCAATATAAAGTGCCAAGATAATAAGTCTAGCAACATGGGCCTTCTTTATGTATAGATGGATCTATATCATTATCAGAATATCCATGTGAATGCATGAAAACATCAAACCTAAGTGCCTACTTAAGCCCATCAATACTCTTTTTCAAATTGCATGCTAGATGTTTCCTTGCATTTTTCCACAAAGCTCTTAGTTTGCTACGTATAAATATCCTTGTGCATGTCTCTATGTAAAAAAAGTCATCCTAACATCCATCTAATAAAGATCCAAATCCAATTGAGCAACCAAGACCAATATCAAGTGTAGGGTAGTTATCTTGACAATGGGGGGAGAATACCTCATCAAATCAATTTTATTTTCTTTCTTAAAACCCTTACCAACCAATTTGGTCTTGTATGTTGGCTTACGACAACCAGGTTTACTCTTCAACGTGTATACCCACTTGCATGTCAATGCACCTTTTCCATCAGGCAAGGAGAATGAGTGCCATGTATAATTTTTCTATAGTGAATCAAATTCAGACTACATGGATCTCTCCCAAGAATGAGAATTACCTCTGCGCATAGCCTCTTCATAGGTAAGTGGCTTAGTAGAGTCTGTCAAATGGACATAATCCATAGAGGACTCACAATGGTCAGGAGGACCTAAAGATCTAGTGGAGCATCTCAAGACTGGCTATGGGACTTGTATGGCCTATCCTCTCTATTAAACATTATGTTTCTACACAAAGAGGAATCCTTGACCACTACATCATCAACAACAGCTATAGTAGGCAGTCTCATTAGGACTATTGTGGTTTAACAAGAGGCTCCTCTTGCAAGATCACCCTACGTAACTCAATCACCCGCTCTAGTCTCATATGCATCTTTTTCTTATGGAAGATAACATCATAGATGTGGATAACCTTCTGAGCTTGTGGATCTTAAAGGTGATAGCCCATCTCACTTAGATCACCATATCCAAGAAAGATGTATATGACATACTTTAGATCCAACTTATTACACTTGTCTTTGGGAATATGGTAGAAAGCCTCATATCCAAAGATTTGCAAGTGTGCATATGAGGGAGGGTTATTAAATCATACCTTCTCTATAACTCTACAATAAAGAGCAATGCATGGGGATCTACTAATGAGATTCACGGCAATAGTAACTATCTCAATCCACAAGTGCTATGGTAAGCATACCTAGCTAAGCATACTATGGAATCTTTCCTAAATAGTTCTATTCATGGCCTTTGTGATAGCATTCTGGGTTGGATGTATGGGGCAATCAATTGATAAAACCATAACAAGAAAGCATTGAAACATAGGTAGAATATTTGATTGTTTCTTAAAAGGATAGACCTAAACCTTATGTGAATAATCATCTGTGAATGTAACAAAGTATTTCATATCACCCAATGACTGGGATAGGGCATGGGGTCACAAACATCTAAATGCACAAGAGCCAAAGACTCACTTAAAAATGCATAGAACTAGACTTCTTATATGCGAGTTATGAGTCTGCCTGCCATATAAACAATGGCAGCATGTCTCAAAACAGGAATAATCAAGAGGAGGCGCAAGATAATGCAAATAAGTAAGAACTTTCATTCCTTTCAAAGACATGTGATGCCAAAAAGATACATGTGAAAGATCACTTATAGCCAAAACATGGTCAACAAACCTATAGAGACAAGTAAGAGATAGGGGCTTCCAACCTTGGCATCTCTAGCAAAAACAAGACTGTCATAGGTTATCTTCCATGAAGAATCACCCTGAAATATACATTGTACATGTCATCATCCAATTGTCGAGCTAAAATAAGCCTTTTAATCAAAGCTGAGACATGGCATACATCATGAAGCACAAAAGGAGCACCAATATCAAATTGTAGTCCTAACATCATTTATGGAAATGATATTCAATGCAGTATCACATCCCAATCTACTAGAACCTGTAACATTACGATAGTTATGAAACCAATGACAATATGAGCTAACGTAGAATGAAGCCCTAAATCAAGAAGCCAATACTAAGAGTAAGAAGATAGAGTATTGATCAATTAAGTAGCATCAAGTGATGAAGAAACAAGTATATAATAATCAAAACTATTCTCTAAGGCATTTATCTCCTCTATCTTCATATTAGACTTAGGCACAATCTTAGTGGAATTTATATTTTCCTGCATTTTTTCCTTGCTTTAGGCACAATCTCAATGGAATTTATATTTTCTTGCATTTTTTCCTTGCCTTTGCCATTGCGTCTATAATGTGACATTGTTGCCTATAATAATGACATGTCAAAGAGGGCTTAGGACCATGAGACTTACCATGGGATTACCCATAAGACTAATAGTTACCCTTGTTAGGACTGCACAAGGAAGTAGAGATGGGGATATTAGAGCGACGAGTCTTTTTGAACATAGTGCTAAATGTAACCTAGTTAACATTAGAGAGACCCTTGAGGATGTTAAAAGGAAATTAGAGCTGGGAACAAGGAGAGTGCTTCAACATGTGGTATCCAAACCTAGCATCGGCTTAGGAGTGGAGGAGCAAAGAGCCCATTTGATCACAATCAGATTAACCATGCAAGAACTCAAATTGCTAGGATTTGGGGAGCTGGAGCAACAAGCATAGCCTCTTCCACAAGAGCCAATAGAGCCAATCCATGAAGAAGGGATAGAATTTGAGCATGACTAGGTGGAGGAAAAACAACACCATGAACCAAGCCCCTCTCTGCAACCACAAGCATAACTAGAAGAGCAAGGGAAGGAAGCCATACCACTTGAAAGAATGCTGGAGGAGGTTCTTTGCTCCTTTTCTTGAGAGAGGTGTCATTCTCTTCTTCACAGACCAAATTCCCATGCTAACCAAGTTTCGTTAGTGACTAACATCTCTTCTTCAGACCGATTGGGTTGAGGAGATATTTGCTAGTCCATGTGGTTTCTATAAGGTTGTGCTTCTCTCTATTTTGGCTCAAGATTTTCTTCTCGATCATCATCCTCTTTTCTTTGATAAATCAATGGTGCATATTGTTTCATGATGTCCAATAGTAGATTTCCAATGTCTGCTCAAGCGTGCATGTCTAGTATGGGTGGAAGTGAAGAGTTGTACTAGACTCTTCTCAAGGATGCAATGGTTGTAATGGGTCATGTGTTGGTGCTCCCAAGCCTGAAGGCAATAAAGAGAAATTGACTATGTATGCTATGGAATGCGACCAGAAAGAGACCCAACTAGTTGCACCTCCATTGCAGCAATATGTGGCCTCTTTGGTTTCTGCTCAAGTGGGATACTTTTGCTAGCCATGATTCTTTCGTGTGGCCAACTAGGCCACTTCATGGCCGAATGTCCAGTAAAAAAGAGTACCTTGGTAGTTTATCCCAAAAATATACAAGGTGTTAGATATATAGATGCATACAATCAATGTGTATGAAGCATGTATCCACCACTGACAATGATAGGTACAAGGTATCCAAGTGCGCAAAAGCAAATCAGGCCACAAGAGTTAGTATCTACAAGCAAGAGACTCCCATTGTCTCTAATGAACCAAGCTCTGCAGTAGCAATGTAAATACAAGTATCTCCCACTAGAAGTAGATCCAAAATGTAAAGTGAGTAAGAAAATCTCAAGACATAAGTTTCATAGCAGTTGGGAAGCCCAAGCACATCATAAATACATTTGGAAGCATATACATCCAATATGTTTTCAGCTCATAAGTGAAGAATTGCTGAAGCAAATATCATAAATACATTTGGGAGCATATACATCCAATATGTCTTCAACCCATAAGTGAAGAATTCAAAGCATAAAGCTCCTTTATTGTACACTTGCTATCCAACCTATATTATAGCAATAAACCTACTAAAACTAAGCCAAGCAAGGGCACAATTCTAGTGATCATCAGAGCAATGAGTAGTTGAGGACATGAGTGTAAGCGTGACTACACAAGGCTCCTAAAAATCTACAACTTCTCCTAGGATCACTAGTTAGCTCACAATTCCACTAAGCATGCAAACTTTTTGAGGATCTAACTTTCTCAAATAACCTTAGAATGCATAGTTGAGCATCACGTGAAGAATCCAAGACACTCTAACAAGCACTCTATCCTTAAATTAAAGTTTGGCTTGTTGGCTCTCTAAAAATATGATTTATTCTTAGATATGACTAAGACGAGGTTGTAAAATTATTTCTAAATAAGATTTATTACTAGACATTGATACTAGAATAAGATCCAAATACATAATACAAATAATAGGTGTTTTATGTATGTATATGAATCTATTATTCTATTGTGAGATATGATATGAGTCAAGGAACTTTGGATTAAAGAATCTATATAAACATCTCACCAAGCATTCTTTTAATCACTCAAAGAGAATCATACAAAAGATATAAGTGCTATAACATGAGTAGAAGGCCAATCTTATCGAGGATGAAGAGGGCATAGTCATACATTAGAGTTTTGTACCCTAAAGGGCAAGTAAGAACCAAAGTCAAAAGAACTTTGAGAGACCCTAAACAAATGAGCTAGTAGTATGCAAATCGGATGTGGGATGCGTACATAGCGAGCACCGGAAGGTCCCAAAAAATAAAGAACTCTACTTTAAGCTAAAAAATCAAGAGAATAGACTTGCACAATGTGAGGCAAAAATACCAATTGGGTACAATCTTCCACCATCCCTTGTGTGAGTGCTCCACAAGGCATGCATTTATAAATTTATTCATCTCAAAGCTAAAAAATAGCCCAATTTTACAAATAAGCATGCTTTAGCTTTTGTGTTTGCCTTTGTCCAAATAAAGAATAAAGTGGTTAGGTAGTCCAAGATTCCGGACTGTGCCCAAATACAATGTCCAATAATGAAATATTTAAACCGTGCATCCATACATATAAATAATAATAAATATTTATCAAGTGCTTTAATGAATAAGCACGTCTAAATAAATATTAGTGCCACGTCTTTAATGATAAGACGCACGCTCATAAAAAATAATAATTTTTTCTAGGTAATTTGAACACATGCTATCGCCCAGTGCTTCCCAATGCCATCGTCGCCTGCTCTACACATCAACTGAAGCATTCACAATTGTTAGAAAATAATACAATTAAAACGACAAAAGTGAATACCTAGCAGTCTTCAGCTACAAAATAAATAAATAGGTTGAAGCTCTGTCATAATCTTAATTTAATACAAGTGTACTCTAAATTCATAAATGTCCATTAATTTAAATATGTATTTTGTGGAATCACCCATTGTGGAGTCATCGACATACACATTAAATTAACATGACGCCCGAAAAGGATAGGCGCCTCTGTCAACTTTTCGCACAAGGAATCCACCTTGTATATGAGGCTCGGCAAATAAATATAGTTTTACGGAATCCACCACAAAACCTTGCAAAATCCACCGTGGAATATGCCTCCTGATATCGTACCCTCGGGGTGGGATAGCAATTGTCCTCAATTGCTATTAGCTCAATGTGGAGTGAGCAGTGAGGGATAAGCACTTAGATCATGGGCGTACATCCATTGGGCCTCTTCAATAAGATGATTTTTAAACTTAACCAAATATCTAAAATATCTACGGCTAGTTCTAATGGTTATATAGTCAGTGTCTAGAATAGTTTCGGGTTTAAGGATTTCGGTTTGTTCTTTTAATAAAGAAGAGTTTTCATAGATAGGGTGAACATGTAATTGGCCTCTAAAAGGTCGTAACAAACTAATATGAAAAGTATTGTGGATTTTCCAGTGTTGGGGAAGTCCTAATTCAAATGCATTGTCATTGATTTTGTGAATGATCTTGAAAGGTCCATAAAATCTAGGTGCTAACTTAACAACTGGGTGCTTCTCAACACTTTGTAATCTTTTCTTTTCAATGCATAACCAAACATAATCATCAACTATGAAACTCATAACTTTTCTTTTCTTGTTAGCTTGTTGTGTGTATGATTGTTGGGCTTTTGTAATCATATCTTTGACTTCAGCAAAAATAGTAGCATGCATTTTGGTAATATCATCATCAGTAGCTTTAACTTTGTTTGACAATGAGGTAATAGGTGTAGGCAATCTATATCCATAAATGATTTCAAAATGTGCTTTCTGTATAGCTATATGTAGTGTGTTATTGTATACAAACTAAAGTAAATATAAGTGTGTATTTCATGTTTGTGGTTTTGAAATTGTGTATGTACACAAAAGATCTAAAATTGTACTGTTATTAACTTTTGTTTGTCAATTTGTTTTAGGATGAAATGCAAATGAGAAATCAATCTTTGTATCTAAATTAGCAAACAAAGTAATCCAAAAATTATTGTAGAATCTAGAATCACGGTCAGAAATAATAACTTTTAGCAAACCATGGTTAGTAAAAATAATCTTCAAAAATAATTGTACAGCTTGAAATATAATTAATATTTTTTATAAAATAAAATAAATTTATTTGCTAAATCGATCTACAATAGTCCATATCATATCATAATTAACTTGGGTGTTAGACAAACCAATAATAAAATCCATTGAAATATGTTTTCATGGTCGTTTTAGAATTTATAAATGTATTAATAAACCATATTGCTTACCATGGTATCGCTTAACTCTTTGACAAATTAAACATTTAGATACAAAGTTAAAAACATCAGATTCCATTTGTGGCCAGTAAAAATCTTCAACCAATATATGCAAAGTAGAAATAATACCTCTATGGCCTTGGTATGGGGGACAATGAATTTCGTATAACACAAATGATCGAAATGGAATAGTTACACACAATATTTTCTCATAAAATATAAATCCATTAGAATAAGATAATGAATCAATTGGAATTCAGTTATTTGTAACTAGTTTATTCCAATCAGCTTGAAAACTGGGGTATTGATTATATGTATCTTTCATAGGGATAAGGAAATCAAAAGATATCACAAAGATATTATGAATAGTTGATCTTTTACTCAAGGTATCGGCAACATCATTATCTTTTTCGGGTTGATATTGAATAAGTGGATGAAAACTTTGAATAAAAGCAGTCCATTTAATATGACTGTTAAGAATTTGTGGCTGACTAAGGAGATGTTTGATACTTTGTTTGTCAATTTTGACCATGAATTCAGATCCCATTAAATAGTGTTTCCATTGACGTAAAGCTTATACTACTACTAGCAAATTTTTATCATAGGTAGAATACTTAAGTTTAGATGGTTTTAGTTTGTAGCTAGAGTAGGCTATGGGATGTGAATCTTCCATAAGGATAGCTCTTATTCTATATCCACTAGTATCAGTGACTACTAGGAAAAATGGTCTATTAAAGTCAAGTAGTTGCAATACAAGGACATGTGTTAAGGCATGTTTCAGTAAATTAAAAAACTTTTGCTGATTTTCAGACCAATGATATACACAATACTGATGCTTCAAAAATATACGATTCATCATACGATTGAATGTGGCTGGTGCATTAGTTAGACCAAAAGGCATAACAAAGAATTCATAATATCTAAATCGAGTCCTAAATGCAGTTTTGATAATATCATATATATCTAATTGTACTTGATGGTATCCAGATTTAAGATCTATCTTGCTAAATATTGTGGCTCCTTGTAGCTTATCCATGAGATCGTCTATCGTAGGGATTGGATATCTATTCTTGACATTGATCTTATTTAGGGCACAATAATCAATGCACATCTTATAGGTATTATTTTTCTTATTGAGTAATAGGACATGTACACCAAAAGGAGAACTATTGGGTCTAATGAGTCCTTGGGTTAACAATTCTTCAACTTGGATTTGAATTTTTTCTGTTTAATTTGATTATGTCGATAAGGTGCTTTTCATGGTAGTTGAGAACCTGGAATTAAGTCTATTTTATGATTTTCAAGATGTGTAGGTGGTAAGCCATGTAGTAAGTCAGTAGTAAAATAATCTTTAAATTGTGAAATAAATTGTGCATGCTTAAGATGCATCAAATTTTCATTTGCTTAAATTTCATTCACTCATATTAAATAGAATTTGCTATTTTTTCTTAATACACGTTTAGCCTGTGTGTGACTAAGCAATGGAAAATTATCAAAAGTGTGTGTACCATATAATGTGATTTATTTTCCATTAGAATGAATCGTCATTGAATGCGTGAAATAATCTATATTGGAATTATATTTATGATGCCAAGGCATTTCTAAAATAATGTCACTAGATTGCAAAGACATAACTAATAAATTTTTACATTTAACATAATCGCCAATTTTAATTTCTAAGTCATGCACTTCTTGTGTTCCATTATATCTAGTACGTAAGAATGCAGGCTTGATGAGATAATGAGTCAAAATCATATGTAAATTCAATTCTTTGATCAATTTTGCAAAAATAAAATAGTGTATACTCTTGTCATCATGTAAAAAAATCTTTTCTCTACCATGCATAAGACATTTCATCGTTAATAAAGAATGAGGATTTAGTATATCTGGTAAAGTATCTGAAAAAGTGTAAATATCGTCATCGTCTTCTATGAAGTTAGGCATTTCTGCATGGTCTTCATCTTCAGTCGCTTTCAAATAGTTGATGCAAACAGTTGACTTTTTGGATTTACAATTCACTGCTAGATGTCCAGGTTGATGGCACTTGTAGCAGACTATGGGTTTGGCTTTGAAAACATTATTGGTAATGGTTGGGAGTTTAGGAATGTTGGGATTTGGCTGGAAAGATGGCTTAGGATTTGGATTTGTGTTTGATGGTAAAGTAGGGGGTCGTGTCTAAGATTTACGGAAAGAAGATTGAACAAAATGTTTTTGATTGAATCTTCGAAAGTTAGAATTGAATTGCTTTGTATCGAAGTTACCGTTAGTTGGAAATTATTGTGGTCACTTCTCTCGTCCACCAATTTTGTCTTCAGCATCATGGGTCAAAGAAATCGCATCCTCAAGAGTTGTTCTTAAACATGTTCACCTCCGTATAGAAGTGACCAAGCAAACCAGACATAAACTTGTGCTTATGGATCGCCTCAAATACGTCTTCGAGCATTCGAAGTTGCAATAAGGCACTCCAGAAATGCTCGGTATATTGTGAAATAGGCTCATGGTCTCTTTGTTGCACAAGATCTCACTGTTTTGTTGCTTTTTCGTGGAATTGGGGTGGAAAAAAATTATGCTTTTTTTAATAAAAAAAGCCTCCCAAGTAGTGGGACAATCAATACTTTTGCAGACAACAGTCCACCATAATGTTGCTCTGTCCACTAAATGATTAGTGACACACTTGAGTTTGTCTTTTTCGGCATATTATTCTTCATGGAAATAATAATCAAATTGACTGATAAAAGTGAGAATAGTCTTTCCATCACATAGCCCATTAAAAGTATGGAATTTAAAATTTCTTTTGCTTACCTTGGCTTCTTTCTTGATAGATTGTGTTTGAGTATCGCATCGATCGTACATCGTATAACATCCTCGGGTTGCAATCCATCTTGTTCGACAGTAGATCGTTGAAAAGTGGCTAGTTGAGCTTGCAAAGTTTGATGTGCTCTTTGTTCCTCTTGAAGCTGCATCATAATTAGGTCCAGTTTTTATTCCATCCTTGGTTCCGATAAGTCACATTCGGCCATAAAATCTTCCATATTTTGATCGATCATCCTGTAAAAATTTACAAGGCTTGTTTTTTTTTAAAAATTTGATTGTTGCGATATTTTTTCTTTTTTGGGGTGCGAAAATTGATGAAATTCTTTTTCAACGAATACTTTGCCCGTGTAGACTGTGTATGGCAATCTGTTTACTGGAAATTATCTCTGTCACAACACGGGTGTGAATAGAGGCTTGCAGGAAGTTATAAACCGGTTTAGGATTGGTTGTGTGTGAACTGCTGCTAAGAATGAGATTATTAATGAAATTCCTAAGCTTTAATAAAGCTTAGTCTTAAGCTTTTTAATTAAAGATTATACAAATCGTCAATCTACAAGACGAAAGGATGTTGACGCCGATGTCGTCGCCAATTAGGACGTGCTACCGCCGTTGATGATTAAATTTTGGGGCTTTAAGATTTGAGCTTAGTAATTGATATTAAGCTTGGAAATTTCTATCTTTTGTCTGAGAGAGAGGGAAAAAAAACATGTTTACAAAGGAGCTTCCCGAGTGATCCTCCGTCAACAAAGAGTGGTCATTTGCGATCCAACGGCACAGCAGGGGGTTCTTCACCGCCAGGAACATGCTGGTATTGACAGATTGTTGCGAGACTGACTGTAGAGCCCGTTTATTCCAGGAGCTTTGCCTTCGTGTGAGATGATAAGCAATTGGAAGCCCTTGATCTCAGCTTTGCTCTGATACCACTGGTTCGTAAATCAGATGCTGGATACGTACGTAGTGAGCGCCAAAAGGTCCCCAAGAACAAAGAACTCTACTTTAAGCTAAAAAATCAGGAGAATAGAGTTGTACGACATGCGGCAAAATGATCAATTGGATACAATCTTTTCCCATACCTTGTGTGAGCACTCCACAAAGCATGTATTTATAAATTTATTTATCTCAAAGCTCAAAAATAGCCCAATTTTACAAATAAGCATGCTTTGAATTTTGTGTTTGCTTTTGTCCAAATAAAGAATAAAGCGGTTGGGTGGCCCAAGAGTCCGGACTGTGCCCAAATACAATGTCCAATAATGAAATATTTAAACCGTACGCCCATGCACATACAAAATAATAAATATTTGTCAAGCACTTCAATAAATAAGCGTGCCTAAATAAATATTAGCGCCACGTCTTTAATGACAAGACGCGCAAGAAGAATAGCGATATGCAACTAGACGACAAGTTTCAGATAGGCAGCAACCAGAATTTTGATAATGCTGAGCTCCAGATGGCCTAATGTTAGGGAGTGATGTGACAACAAGTTGCGTAGAGAGTCTAGCAAGAGATGTCTAGAAGAGAGCTAGTTGAGATTTGGCCTGGGGAGAGAGATATGAGTGCTCCAAGTAGACAGGGTCTTGTAGGCTATGGCTACCATGAAGGGTAAAGTGAAGATAGAGATGGAAGATGAGACCTTCAGCTAAGCAATGATGAAGAGGAGCTAGCAAAGCAGAGAAGGGAGGTACATTTATAATGATCATGCACTTGCGGGAGTTATTTTCAATTATTTCAGTCTTTTCGTGTTTGTCATCATAAGAGTGGTCATAGTTCAAAGTGGAGGAGTTTGCTATTGCTAGAGGACATCTGGGCACCTTGTTGAGGGCAAGCACGAGCAGAGCTAAGCCATGCTCACCATAGCTCTGATACTATGTTGAAATGCATGGATCTAGAGCATGGCTATGGCAGACGGAACACAAAGACAATGTTCATGATGACATAGATTGGAGAGACCAACTATTACTCAAGTGAATTAGGTTCCAAGATGGAAGCTTGGACTCATAAACACAATCTTGAGTATGACATTGATTGTGACTGAAAGGACAAAGTACAATAGTATTCCATTGTTGAGTGATAGAAGGTACATCACTTTATAGGCTCATGATGGTTCCCTTTTTCTCCATTGTGCATATGGGATTTAGGACATCTCTTTTTGGAGCATGTATCATTTGTCATTTCTCAACAGCATTGCTTGCAAAATGATGTTGGTTATGCTCAACATCACTAAAAACATCCCAATTGCCTTCAAATGCACTTTGCCACGTCCGAAATTGGTTAATTTGGAAAGAAAGTGCAATCTTCATAATCTTGAATCTACTTGCATCAAGACCTCCAAGCCCTTCCCTTTATCTTAAACTTGTTTCCCTATCTCAAAATTTTCCATCTCATGACAACAATTTGGATCAAATCCACCTTGCTTGCCCCCCCATAGAGCCATCCCAAAATGGATATACATCAGGTTGTGAAAGTATCTCTACTTATCACAAGTCTAACTTGTACATTCTTTATTGTTTCACTCAATGTGTTGCACTAACAATAACCAAAGATCCTTTGACTTTTGGAACAATGCTACATCGCATCAAGACCTCCAAGCCCTTCCCTTTATCTTAAACTTGTTTCCCTATCTCAAAATTTTCCATCGCATGACAACAATTTGGATCAAATCCACCTTGCTTGCCCCCCCCTAGAGCCATCCCAAAATGGATATACATCAGGTTGTGAAAGTATCTCTACTTATCACAAGTCTAACTTGTACATTCTTTATTATTTCACTCAATGTGTTGCACTAACAAGAACCAAAGATCCTTTGACTTTTGGAACAATGCTACATCTTATGTAATGACAATATCCAAGGTACGAGATCCAGCTTTTGTTTTAGGTACAATGGAACAAAGCAACAAAGTTATCCTTAATTCTTTCTATCTTTTACCTTTGAATCCGCTACATATTACTCTCAAGGTTTCACCTAGTGATGAATGTAGAAAACACCAAGAGATAACTCAATGCACTAAACACTCAAGGTGTTTAAATCCAACATCATCACCAATAGCAGCTTTCTCTCCAAATTCAAAGATTTGGCAACAATATCATTTGAGAGACTCCAACAAAAGACAAATATATCAGCTATCCATCCACAATGAGATCGTTAATTTCTTCAATGAAGGCATCCCTTGACTGCAACATATAATGGCCATCTACTTCTTGAGGAGAAGTCACAATTGCTTCATTAATACTGCAAGTCTTCATAAATCTATACAAGTTTTTCAAGAACTATTGTATCAAGAACAAGGCAATGTGTTTTTAATGTCCAAGTTCACTACTTAATCTTCATTATACACCCTTTTGTGCATGGCTTCACTCTTGTGATCTAGGTTTACTATCTCCCTATCCATCTTCAGCTTTCTCATACTTCCATCTATCTTTGTAATACTATATCCCTTGTTGTATGGCAATGTGATTATTCGCACCAACAAGAAAGGGAGAGAGGGAAAGGGGGGGGGGGGGAAGCCAAATGGGAAAATAAAAGATAAAAAGAGAAAACCAAGAAAATAAAAAAAGAGAGCAAAAGACATGAAAAGAAAAAGGAATATGCACTCACATACACAATATCACACCTAGGGGTCCTCAAGTTGGATACATCTAGTAACATTGGTCGACTAACTCTATCTCTAACCCCCTAGGCCTTTTTCATTTTTTTCCTACATCTGCTCACCTTAATTAGACCAGTCTTCTTAAGTCACTTGCACTTTTTTCATTTCCACTTCTTTAATTCCATTGCTAATAAATCAACTTTGAAGCAATAAGAAAAAGGCACTTCATGCAAAAAAGGACCAATTGCCTCAACTACTACATGTGCTTATTCTAGCAAAGAACCATGTACTTCAAGAGCTACTTGGATTGGACTTCACCTTTTATTAATCTCCCCAACAATATCTCTCCAATATCTTTCTTCAACGACTCTATTTTCCCTCAACAATGACAATTCTTCTCATCTTTATTGAGATTCCTAACTTCATTAGGCATCATCAATAGAAGAACCATGGAGTAGTCTTCTAACTAAGTATTAGACTATGTATGTATGCATACTCACAGTATATTTGCACGATAACCTATTCATAAATTTTTGATCCTCAAGTGTGAGACAACACTTTGAGCTTTGCTTGGAGTTTAATCTATCTCCCAAAACACTAATGTTCTATGTCTTATGTATGAATAGTAGACTAGTACTTCCCTTAGGAAGTGCTTGCATGTGAGGTTTTCCTTACATGTATAAAAGTTTGTGGAGAATCTAAAGTCATTCCTTCTACTTCAACACAAAATCTCCCATCTTATATAATCTTTGATTCATTTTCCCTAGCCATTCACACTTATCCAACAAGAAGGATAACTAATTAGGGATCCTTGTATTATTTTTCTACTTCATGGACATATGATTATCATCATGGATGTATTATTTTGTGAGAATTGGGCTCATTCCCATGCGCATTATAGTTGTATTTGTCACACCCACAACTGTGAGCGAAATCGCAACTGTCACGTCATTTGACAAGCTTCTATTGTTTTAGAATCTGTAACTCACTTCAATGATAATCTCTCACCTTGTCTCTTGATACTCCACTCTAACTAACTGTGCATCCTTCTCTCTATTTCAAGAAAGCAAGAATAGAAGACTAGCTTTGAGATGTAATGAACTTACCTATCTAACCTTCTTGCATTGTAGTCTAAAAGTTTGAAGGCTCTAAGATGGTTCCATGATCCAAATAACATGATCCGATGCCTCGCTCCTTCACATCCACCACTGAGCACATCAACAAGTTGCAAAGCTAATAGAGAAGAAGAAGAAAATCAAGAAGATGACATAGAGATTCTCCAATCCTCAATCCCTTGCTCAATATATATCACACACATACACACACACTCTCTCTCTCTCAGTGACTCTCAATAATGGAGGTAAGATGATAGAACAAAAGAGAATAGAAAGCTTCAATAGTTGCACTAATAGAGCTTCTACAACATGGATACACCAAAAGGATAAATACAACTGAGACCTCTTCCCTTATATAGACCAAGATTATAATTAGGGTTAGGTCATTTCTCTCACGTGGCACACCATTTGCATTTTAGGATTTCCATAAGTATAAATTAGGGTTTGCATCCTACCCACTTTGTGAGATCTAGATCAATCATTGAAGTATGCTTTAATCTTCATCACCTATAGTTATATTTTTTTGCACCCGTAATTATGGTCTAGATTACGCTCATGGATTTGTGACTAGAATAGCATAGATTAGGTCTATTTAGGTTAAGGACACAAACATGCTTCAAGAAATGTAGCCTATATCCCACAAATTGGGTAGGACACCCAAGAGAGGGTGTAACATGTTAGTTAGAGTAGAGTGATGAGAGACAAGGCAAGAGATTATTGCCAAAGTGAGTTTTAGCTTATGAAACAGTAGAAGTCCTCCAATGTCCTAACTATTATGCATTCAATCCAATAATGGACACACATAGTGAATTTAAGCAAAGACAATGCATGCATAGTTTGTTTTAAAAAAATAATGGATACTTTTACCTATATGAGTGAATTGGGTGCCTATGACCACTAGATCTTTGGCATATCAATGTCAAACTTCCCTAAGAGAAAGGATTAATACCTTGAAGCGTGGGTCATATCTACATAAATAGGCAATTACAATCAATAAGCTGACATAACCATGAAAGTTTGTTTAGTGTACATATGTACAACCAAACTTTAGACTACTATACATCCACTTGTAGAGGTCTCAAATTAGGATTTTGACATTGTCTTGAAATGTTTTCTAAAATAGCTTTCATTTAATGCCAATATTTTTTTCCTAGAAAAAAGATAATTTTATAATATCTCAGTGAGAAGCCCTAAGATAGATGCGAAGTACAAGGAACTCTATGAAGTGTAACTAAGTACATAAAAAATACAATGGTTGTGTGAATAACCAAATTGGTTGGCTATACTGCTAGATCATTTGAGAGATGGTATAAAAAAAGGTATATGAGTCTCAAATTTGTAGGTCAACCTCTCTTTTCTTTCTCATTTTCTCAGAGGTTCCTTGCATTTTCTCTCGTCTCCCATGGAGAGTGCTAGTTCTAGCTAAGTCCATACCCCAAACAATAGTTAATACTCAAAAGGAAGTTGACACCACATAGGTCGCAGGTCTCTTTAAAACCGCCATTTGGCCAGTCACTCCTCTGAGACTGGGCTCCAAGTTTGGCCATTGTATTACGGTTTTCAAACCAACGTTTTTCAAATTGACTTTGATCCTCCGATTGTCATTTTAGTTGCTCTATCTCTAAGAGATTTGGTTGGCAAAGCACTTTGTTGAATGTCACAATTAAGCATAGTTCATCGGCTTCCTCGTTCAGAGATGAGTTGCATGTGTTCATGTAGGAGCTTGTCATAGTGCCCATTAAGATATCATTGCTCTTCCCAGGATAGGGAATATGATAAATATTCCTCAAGCTGCTCTCAAGGAATGTGCCCATATCCGCAAGGACGTAGGCACATGTAAATAATTTGAGTTTAGCATCCAACTCGGTCAAGCACTCTGTGACACTTTTATGTTTGATAAGGGCTTGCTCGGTTGCTATCTCATGCAAGGTTCTGGGATTTTCCCTCCTAGGCTTTAGCATAGCTAGGGGGCTCAAGCCAAGATGAGTAAGATTGGTCAATGCTAGGATTGATTATGTTCTTGGGGTTTTCATGTTTCTCATGAGGCTTTGCTACTATTGTGTCATGGTTCTACTCTGATGTGACTGGTATAGTTTCGTTAACCTGTTGTGACAGTGTTGTATCCACTCTTGATTGATCAATGTAAGTTTTGTTGTTGGTGGATTGAGCATTGCAAGCAATTGTTGATGGTAACGGTTGCTTTGATTTATCAAAATACACAAATGTATCTGAGGTTTCATTGCCATTAGGAGATATGGCAATGGGTTCGTGGGTGGACTCGATGCTTTATTCCTCAGATCTTCAACACTCTTGGTCTCAATCTTCTTGGCATCTACAACCACTTGCAATTGCTATGGTTTTTGTTATTTTCTTCTCTTTTTCTTGGGAAATCAAGGTGTATCCTTTAAAGACTCAGGACCTTGAACTAGGTCAATCGTTGATGTGCTTTTGGTTGGGCCTCAGCATTCTCTTTTTCTTGTGTGTCCTCACATGAGACATAGTCATGGCCTGTTGAACAGCCTTCCTAGGTTGTGAGGGTACAATTGCCTCTCTTTTTGGTCAGTTAACCACCCTCTATTTAGCCCCTCATCCGATTACATTGTCAGTTGCTCTTGGTTGAGCATTTGCTTTAGACTCTTGTCCTTATCCATTGGAACATGTCTCCATTACTTCTTATCAGAGTGAGTAGTGTGTTTAGAGCTATTTTTCTCTTGCTCTGGAGGTTCAGGTGACTCTAGTGTCGAACCAAGAGATGGTTTAGGGTTCTTGTCATATAGGCTTGGACAAAACCAGTTGAAGAATTTAGCGTTGTATTGATGGGAAGCATAGAGATCTAGGATTGCAGGGTCTTGAGTGAGGCAAAAGACATATACGCTAACATCAAGTACCATGCTCCCTACTCCTAGATTGCTAGCCATGTGTAGATCTTCTTCTAGAAGCAGTTTATCGCACAATGGATGTTTTTGGACAATGAAAAAAAGCTGGACCTCATGGACCATTGCCAACACTCTTAATGAGGTCAGGGCAATGTACGTGGGATCATGTATTGATGTCCAAAGGGCTTTCCTTTGCTCAGTGAGTGCCATTAGTCGATGGCCAATTTTGGCTGCTAAACTTTGGTTGAAGTACCATTTTTGCACAAAGTTACATTGTCCTTTCCCTTTTCGTTTGATTGCTTTGAGATTTTCCTTGTTTGTTTCACATTGAGCAATATAGAGTGAGGGTACCAAGTGCAATTTCCTAGCTGTGACTTTTGGGATATCCTTTATGACTTCTTCAGTGAGACAACTATATAGCGGGAGCAAACATCTTGTTGCTCATCCCAAGTCATGGGTTTAGCTATGAGCTTTTTGTGCTCTGGTGTTGGCCTTTCAATGTCCACATGGACATACGCATGTGTGATGGCTGTCGGCTTATGATCAAGCTTTATCACGTACTTCATCTTTGGTTCATTGGTCAGATGCACTATCTCTTTGGCCAAATCTCCGAGAGGTTTCTCCTCAAGCCTAGGCTTTAGGTGCTTCGGAAGTGTTGGAGGTGTCAAGGATGTTGGTTGCGACATCTCTTCCACAGGTGAATTGCTAAGGACACGTTCCGCAAGGGGTGTCGTCACGGCCAAAGGCTGTGACTGCTATGATTCTTGATTGGAAGTAGTAGCGGCTAGTTCAGTGGACACTTTCGATAGATTGCAATGACAAGTCCTTAGGCAGATCAGAAGTGGTCATGTCTTTTATTTCCCTTTGTGCATTTACTTGTGCAGATTGAGCATCAGTTGAGCTAGTCTCACAGTGGATTGCATAGGCATATCCTCAGGTTGAGAATTAGGCCTGGTGTCATGTCTCACATCTTGGACATTTGGAAGCTCAGATGGAGATGGAGCTTGGGATGATTGAGCAGCTACACTTGACGACTGTTGTCATGCTTCTTGTGTTCGTTTAGGGAAAGAGGGTGTAGGAGATTTGGGACTCTTAGGTGGACTTGGCACTGGCTAGAATATTTACTCGTGGTTGTTAGATGATTCTACCATTTGCTTTGTTGAGCAATCAACCTTATCATGAGCAACGTTGTGCCTGTGGTACTCATTATCCTCTTGGGAAGTCAAAGGCTCATTGGGCACTAGTGGTCTTTGTGCACACTCGACAGTTAAATCTGATATCCGCTTGTTAAGAATGCTAGTAGGCTGAGGATCTACCTTTCGAATCGTCATGTTTGGTTTCTTGATTTCAATCGTGAGGAGCTCAGTCACTCCAATGTTTTTGACTCAAGACTTGGATTTTCATTTAGATTTCCTTCTGTGCTTCTTTGCTTTTGATACGATCTGGCCTTCAGCTGTGACAGAGGTGGTTTAGTCGAGTGTTTTGGTACCCAAATCCATCGGTTACCTGTATAATACCCTTGAGCATGTAGCAACATTTTGGATATCCATCGCGATGTTGTGCTAGCTCTCCATTGATACCTTTGTCTATTAGGATTAGGCTTGTTTTGTGGTCTTCTATGATATTTGTAAGTCCAAAGCCTATCCTTAGTATTGTCTCTTGACCTTCTTGTTTCGAGCCTCGCTCACTGGTCCTCTTTGTTCAACATGTGCTTGTATCAACTCTTTCAACGAGTCCTTGCTCTTGTTAGTGGGCTTGTCTGGTATGTCAGAACATTCCTTGTCTTTCCCTCAAGGTTTGATGATGTTACTCTTGCTAAAGGTTGTGATTATCCTCACACCCGGTAGTGTTAAGTATATCCTTTGTGCTACATAATCGGCCTCACTTTGTTGTTCTTTTGAAGGGTCTTCCTAGGAGGGTTTCCTTTCCACATTTTGCATTATTTAGAGTAATATGGAATAGGATAGGCAAGCTTTCTGTTTCAATAGTTACAAGGATTATGCCCTTCCCTATAAGTGCTTGTGGATGTCCCCATAAGGATTAAGAGTTCTATTAGTCGGTGTGAGCTCTAGTTGGCCTAGTTGAGTCTATGCCTCATAGGTCAAGATATTAAAACCTGCTCCTTCATCGATGAGAGCATTGACATTGTGCTCTCTTTTTGTGGTGAGTTTAACCCTAAGATAAGCAGGCGGTACTATGTACTTATCTTTCGGGTCTTAGCTTATAAGTTCAAGCCTTCTAATACATGTGCTTGAGTCCCCAACTGCACAACTAGATGTGGATTCTCTATTGATGCCTTGGGTCGTATTCTCTACAGTGCCGTTCAAGATGCATCTATCGTCAAGATTGTCATGTCTAGTCATCCTCGCAATTTTAGCTTGATGTTGTAGCATTCTGCTTCGACTAGATGCAATCTGAATGCAACATATACATGTTTTTGTGGTGTGATCCTTTTGCCCTTGTTGGCTAGATTGGCCCATTGAGGTTCTAGGGTCTTATTTGTCTTTGTTAGGGTATGGGCTTTTGGTTGTTGTTTTGCAAGTGAAAATATATGCTTGTGTAGAGCCATTACTACACTAGGATCTAATTTGGAGGACCTATCACGGCGCATGTTTTCTCTCCAGCCTACTTGGGGGAGATGCAAAGGGGACTGAGCCCCCTCTGTAGTCAGTCCCCTCTGCAGTGGTCTGAGGGGGGGACAATCCCCACCAGTCTGCAGGGCCGTTACGCTAAATACCATGCGCAATTTGAAGGACCGTTCATAGCCAAGTTTTAAACTACTTGCTCTAGATTTCAACCCAATGATAGATCTATGATATGCTTTCGGCTCTATACGATCTCTGGGTAGGTTTCACAAGTTAGATGTGTCAAATTTGTATTCTATTCACCTATTTGACCTGATTGTAAGAGGTCCGATTCTCAAGAGTCAGATGTTCGAGTTTGAGTTGGTCCAATCATCCAGTCGAACGATCCAAGTCCGAGTGGTTGGTCAGATTTTGGTGGTTCGATTATGGGTTGGTCCGATTTTTGTGGTCCAATTTTCGTGTTTTTGTGCGTCCTCTAGGAGTTTGATTCTAGGAATTGGATGTCCGATTTGACATGTGTCCAATTTGGAGTGTTTGATTCTAGATAAACCAAGTGTCGACCATCCAATTCTTGGAATCGGATGAGTGTAGGGTATTCGAGTGTCAAATTGTGGAAATCAGACCCCTACAAACCATGTCCGATTCCATCGCCACGCAAAACAGCGGCAATGAAAATCACTTTGGGGCAACCATTTTTTGCCACACCCATAAGCAAGGTTCTCCAGAATCCAAGGGTAGATACACAGAAAGGTTTCTACACACTTGATCCCAACCAAAAACTCCTGTGGCTATTGATCGATTCTCTGGAAGCTCCAAATCTTTCACAAGTTCTCAAGCTCTCTCTCTCTCTCTCCTGCAAAACCTGAAAATGAGGTCTCCCTTTGCTTCCCAGGGTCTTAAACCCTTGTTGGACTCAACCTTACTATTCCGATCACTCCCTGTGCGATTCTACCACCTCTAAGCACTCTTTTTTTCCATTTTTTTGTCATGTTTGTGCCCTGCTTGGTCCTGTTTCAAAGAAAAAACCCTAATGCTTGTTTTCCCATTTTTCTTTGTTTTTTCCTACCCTAATGCATTCAAATCACAAAGAAAATACTTTCCAAATCAAAAAACCAAAAACTTACTTGCTAAGGAGATTGAATACCTCTTCAAACTCCCTTGCTTCCTACCTATCTACCTCAAGCACCAGTTCGGGGAAAACCCTACTTCAATGCTCAATTTGGAGCATGCAAGTTGGTCCTTCAACTGCCAAGACCCATGGACTGCTTATTCTTTCAAGCATTTCAAGCCGAGCACTAATAGCTACCTCTCACATAGTTGATGTGTTATCTCTCTCTATGAGTGTAATAAGCTTATCTCCATGCCCGATCAAGTTGCCTCGCTCTCCCTAGCACTCCGGTAGTAGAAATCCAAGTGCAAGCTTCAAGTGAGCTTAATCCTCAAGCTCTACGCTCCAAGCTCCATTGCCGCGAGCAAGAGAAGAGAAGAGAAGAAGAGAGGAGAAGACGGAGAGCTTCTCCACCACGGTTCCTCACCCTCACACACTTACTCCCTCACACTCTTACACTCCTTCTCTCAAGCACAAGCTCAAGCAAGCAAGAACAAGAAGAAGAGAAGAGCTAATTTTGGCCACACACAAGAATGAGCTTCTTCATTCACTTTTTACATTTTATACAAAACCCTAAACCCTAATTCCCTTTGGGCGGTCATCCTCTTTTTTGTCTGGGGGCTTGGCCCATTCCTCCAACCCTTCTCCTCCTCTTCCCTATTGGCATGGCCTCAACTTGTGGCTCTAACCATTTACAATTTGCACGGGTGAGAGCCAGTGCTCTTTTACAAAATAAATTATGGTGCGCCTTGCACTCTTTTACAAAAGTATTGACTTGCGCTTTTTCTTGTGCACCTCTCTCCTAGATTTAGGAATTTTTTTGCACTTCTTGTGTTTCTAGATTTTTCTTGGCACACCTTTGTCTTATGTTTCACTTTTGCCTTGGCCTTGTCTTCTGTTTTAGATTTTTTGACATTTTCACCTTGTTCGTTAACACTCCTCATTGAGACTTTCTTGTGGACTTGATTGTGTAGCCTTGCATAGTGCAAGAGTTGACACTCAAACTCATAGAAGTTTGGCAATCTAGGTAGTGAGATAATGTGTTGGATAAAATGAAAGTATTTTACGGACAACTTGTTTAAGAAGAATGTGACCTAATCATCATTTGACTTCGGGGAGCTAGAAGTGGCAAACTCAGTGGAGCAATCGTCGATATTCAACTAACTTGATTTAGATCATCCGCTTTCTTAATGGAAAACTCGTGAAGCTTAAAATTGAGATTGATATGTCGAGTGTGATCTCTTGCAGTATATCAGTCAACGAGATGACTCCAATGCTTAGATGCGGGGGAAAATGCTATAATTGAGAGTGGAACTTAGGAAGAAACCCCTACATTAACTCAACATTGGCTGTGTCATTGCGGGTTCTCCATTGATGGATATGATCAACGTGAGCTAATCAAGGGTTGCCATAGGCTCTAGAAAAATGACAAGGTCTCAAAGTTCCTAAGACTCAAGCACTTGTTGCATGAAGTTCGAATAAGTGGTGAATTTTGACCCATTAGAATGAGTCTTATCTATGAAGGCATTCTTGGCTGTTGCAACAAGAGTGGTAGTGCTCCGATAAGATGGATAGGGTGGGTAGGGTAGGGGAATGAAGTACACTTGGGAATGGGTCCTAGAATACCCACCATGCTTGTGAGAAGTGTGCACAGTGGATCTGGAGTGGGCATGGGCTAACTAGGTATAGGCATGGTAACCGCATGAGGAGCCCATGGTGGAGGGATAGGGACATGTGGAGCAGAGGTTGGGAATCCCTGCTTAGGAATGACCCATGGAAAGTGTAATGATGCACCATAAGCAAAGGATGAAAATCCCTATATTTGAGCAATCAAAGGACGTGTGTGACTCTAGGGGTAGTAAGAGGGGTGCTCATCACAACCGTCCCAGTGGGAAATGATGTGCTCACTTATGGAACAGTGAAGGGAGTTGTGTTAAAGGTGAGATTCCATGTAACGAAGCCCCATGGTGCAAAGTGGCTTGAGGGTGAGTGGATGGTACAATGTTAAAGGATGGGCATTCCGTGTAACGATGCATAGTTCTCTTAAGTGGTAGAAAAGTGTGATTATGGAACAAAGAATGAGAATGTTCTAGGAGTTGAAATGGAGGTTCCAACTCCCAGTGTGGAAGATGCAGATGTGGAGTAAAATCGGTGTGGAAGAAGGGAGGAAATCGATGTGTGGGCTAGAAGAGGGTGGGATGGGAGGGATTGGAGAAGAGTGGCTTACATGATCAAATGAAATAGAATATGTAGATATACATGATGAAGTGTATTTGCTTCTAGAGCCCCCTCTATTGAAGTTTACATATAGAAAATCATTCAAATCCTACACACCAAAAGGAGAAATAAGAGAGGTTTTTGATTCATACAACTCAAAGGGGTTGTATGAACTTGACAGTAGAGCTAGTGGAGATGAAGAAGATGGGTCGCCACTCATCCCAAATGTCATATGTCCTCCATGATTGGTGGGACCAGCCTCAACAACTAATTCGGACGGAGTAGCAAAGTTGGTAGGAGGGGTGCAAATTCAACTATACGTGATGCACAAGTACTCTTCAAACTTCTCCTCTATCATGAGACTCAAATCTCAAATAGTAGAAAACAAAGAAGGTGAAGGAAAGGTGAGGTGTTGTCTTTCTCACCAAGTCCATAATGCCTCCTCAAGGCCTCTAGTGATGGAGAAGCTTGATAAGATATCATGCAGTCTTGAGAGAAAGATGATTGAGACATTGTGATTCAGTTACGAGTCATTTGTGCACCTCGCACCAAACCTAGCACTCCACAATAACGGTAGGATACTCTTTACAAAAGTACCTGCTTTGATACCATGTGAAGAAAGTTGTGGAGTAGCTACTTGGGTTTGCACTGAGGAAACACAGAGTGAATGACCATGACAAAAACACAATGATACAGACACAAACGTGCAAAACTCAAACCCTAGCTAGAAGCAAAACTCAAAACTCAAACATAGAAACACACACAAGAACACAACCCTGAAGTGAATGAAAACTATAAATGAATGAAGAGTGTACATAGTACCCAAGGGTTGAAGAGTAGTAGTGTTGGAGTATGACTTCCACGAAAGACGGATCCCAAGTATTGTAACCACTAGTCAAAGAGGAGAGAGAGCTGAATAATGAAGGGTAGCTAGCTAGTCACAAAAACACAACAGTCGGAGGCTAAAATCTAGTAGACAGAGCAATGTACCACCAAAGAAGGCTGAAAATTGATCATTTGAGTCAGAGGACATTTAGGAGACAATAGGAGAGGTGTTTGCCAATATAGATGGCTTGCAAGAAAACAAAAACGTAGGTACTGCAACAATCATCCGGTGGGAGAGACGACAATAGTGTGTCACCTGGAGCCAGATGCTGAAAACGCAAGCTAATCATGTGCTATGATGATATAGCAAATGAAGACCTCCAAACAATAGAGCAATGGCTAGAAACAGGTCTGGATAGTGATGGGATGCGATTGGTGGTTGGATAGCAGATAGTAAGTGATTGACGGATGAAATTTGCACTATAGAGTGAGAAACTTGCACAAAAGGAAGAAGATTGGGGGTAGTCTGTCTATTTATAGATGTGGATGGACCCTACCAGATTATGGTTTCATAAAACTCTCTCAAACCATGCATTGTTTTTGAATTTTCATTAAATAAGCATGTTTTGGGATTGTTTAAGAGGCTAATTAGCATGTAATGCATTTCTTAGCTCAACACTTAGTCCTCAAAGAGGAGACTGAGTTTCATGCTAGGGCAATGATGTTCTGGGTATTGGAGTATATGATGGAGGGCTGGTCCCTGGAGAGCTGTAACTCTTGAAGAAGCTAGAAAATATACAATCATTATAGAATAGCATATTGATTCATAAAAAGCCTATTACTTTGCCTTTGTCAAACAATGAGTCTTGAGCCAAGGGTTAAGTGATAACCTTTGTAGAAATGCCTAGTGTTGATTTGGTTGGCCCAATCTAATTGAAATGGCCTTGTAAAGTATTGCCTTGATGGTACCAAATGCCGAGAGTAGTAGTAACTCTAAGATACTTTAGCACATATATGTCTGCTTGTTAACAAGTTTGATGGCAAGAGAAGTGGTACCTCTAAGATACTTTAGCGCATATATGCCTGCTTATCCCAAGTTTGATGGAGGAGAGGTGGAAAATTGACTCAAAATGTTTACATACAAAGAAACGTTTGGCCTAGTATTGGAATTGGCATAGAAGGGAACCAACTGAGCATTGGTATCTACTGGGATCAACTCTAAACCATCAAGGGTAAGCTTAATGTTCGAATTCATGGGAGTTGAGATAGGGGCATAGTTGGCCATGAAAAGGTAGAAAGAATCACTTGACAATACTTCTGCTAAGAATGGAAGATCCCATGCTCATCTTATGTGATCTCCATGCCAAGGAAGTAGTGAAGTTGACCTAAGCCATCCATCTTATAAGTAATGTGAAATTGATGCATCATATCAGCCACATGGCAACATGTGAACCAGTGATAATCAAATCATCTATGTAAAGCACAAAGAAACACAAAAGAGAATAATCCTAATATAAAAAAATGTTCACATTCAACTAGCTATGGATAAATCCATGTGACATGAAGCACAAATCAATCCTCCAGTATCAAGCTCAAGGGGCTTGCTTCAAGCCATAGAGGGCCTTCCTCAAGTGATAGATGCACTACCATGTCCTAGAATGATGAATCCCTTGGGATACTCCACATGTAACTTCTCTAAGATGTCCCCATTCAAGGAGACACTCGTGATGTCCATCTAGTGATGTGTCCCAAAAATGTGGTTCAAGGGATAGGACAAATTTGATGGTTGGTTATGTAGGCAATAAGAGCAAAGGTCTTTGTGTAGTTGAGGTCCTCTTGCTCAACAAACAAGCCTTTACTTCTAGAACTTCACCTTGAATATTTAATTCATGAAAATTATCTATCGATAAGGGAATCTATCTACCAAGAACCAAGTATGAATTCCTGCAATGGAATCAAGCTCCCTCCATGGCTCATCTCCACTCGACAATGGTAAGGGCCTCCAAAATTAAAGAGAGAGGAGTGGTCATAATATAGGTTTGAAAATAGAGCATAGGTTGATGACTTCCTACAGTGCAATAGGAATAATGAGGACCATATAAAGCCTATTTTGGCAACAACTCATGAATATATCATTCTTGATGGGCTGCTCTTACCAATGAGGAACAACCTTGCCTAAAGGAGGACTACTCCTACAAATGGGAAACAACTCATGGATATATGAACCGAGACATGAACCTCAAAGGGTTGCTCAACAAATGCGGAACAACATTGGCTAAAGAAGGATGATTGGTAGGGGGAGGTGAAGAAGGTGGAACTTGTGGAACATGACAAACGACCAAGGGCATCAATGCCTAAGAGTACAAATGGGAAACAACCTTGTCTAAAGGAGGAGGATTGGTAGGGGGAGGTGGAGAATTGAAGTGGGTGGCACTTATGGAACATGATAAAAAACTAAGGACATTGAGGGAGCTAGAGAAATAGGCAGATGAGGGATAAAAGAGAGTACATCAAAACATAGTAGATTTAGTGTGTTTGCATGTCTTCCATTTTGTTGATGTCTCATTGGAGGGATGAGCTTGCATCCGTTGGATAGACAATATCCTTGGAGGATATGGCAATGATTCTTCTTACCCAATGTCCATCTCCTAAGCACGATGTTTTCTACACCAATCTTTAGACCTCAAGAGCACATCAGACTCTTCTTTGGGAGGAGTTAGCCCTGATTGTCTTGGAGTATGACAAGCGTCTCAAAGAGAGAAGAGCTAGTGAATCCGACTCTACCAAAGATTTTACCACAGCTGCAGGAGGGGACATAAGAAGGGAAACAAGAAGGCAAATAACAACAACAAGAAACATGACAATAAGAAGTCTAAGACCAAGTGCCCACATTGTGGGAAGGGCAGTAATCTTGAGGAGAAGTGTTGGTAGAAATACCCCTATTTGAAGCCAAAGGATAGTTTGAAGGACTTGAAGGCTACCTACAAAAGGCATGTAGTGCATGCAAGTGGTGCTACAAGCCCTCCAATGATTCCGAAATGAGTACAATATTATCAACATCTAATAGTATTTGTATCAACACTCCCTCTAAGCTAGCTCCAAGTCTGCCTCCCCTATCATGTAGTCAGACACCTCATCTATGTATAATCAAAGTAGTGTGGGTGAAAGTAGGCATCCCTCTTTTACTTCTATGGTGCTGTCTGTCCTCTTACAAATCCCTCTAGATGTGCATATATGGCTTGTCACTTTTTGATACAAAGCTTAAATTGATCTTGTTGAAAGGATGTTAATCCATATATCTTTCTTAAAGTGGAGTAATAGTATGGTCTAACCAAACCTCAAGAATCCTTCACATCTACTCTATTGAACATATGTGCCAATAAGTGCCATTATGTCACAAGCATGTAAGAAGTGTTGCATCCTCAGCTTGTACTCTCCCATTTTGTAGTCTATAACTTGCCTCTTTGACCATTCTTATTGGTTAAGAAGGATCGCTTTGTTGGCCTGCAGACCTATGGAGGCTAAATGGGTCTTAGTACATCATACAACTATCTTCCATAATGAAGCCAATAACTTGGTGAGGTAATCCATATGGAGAATGTATCTTGTAGCTTGGTGATGTAATACATATGGAGGATGTATCTTATGAAACATTCTCTATGCTTGTTTGCTATCATGTCCCAAGAATAGCTAGTATATCTTTGTCTAAACTTTTTCCAAGTGGTCTCTTTGCTTCTTCCACACAAAGCATTTGAAGAGCCTCCTTCCTTGGAAATGTGTTTGAATACCCAAAGTAGTCTCTCTCTATAAGTGAGTGTGAGTGTCCTTGCACTTATCATTATGCCAACCATTTTGAGGAGTAAAAGAGAATGTAGGTTAGCATGGTGGGAAGGTGTGTGGGAATCCGTACATAGCTAAAATGTGCAAGGCCTTTGCCAAATCTCTCATGCTTTCCTCTAGTGTTCTACTCAAATCTAGCATCTATAATTTGTCGTGCATAGAGCCACTATATATATACAAGGAAACGGAGAGAGAGAGAGAGAGAGAGAGAGAGAGAGAGAGAGAGAGAGAGAGAGATTAATGTCTACAAAAGGCCAATGTGGCCTATGAGACAAAACCAAAGTATATCTCTGTCCAATGTCATCTCATCACGAAAGTGAAATAAAAATGCATCCTAGTATAAGGCTAACATCTAAAGATCTCTATGTCTAAAAAATTGAATGTATAATATGTCTAGCTACAGTAGCTCCTCTCTAAATGTCAAGATCAACACGTGATCCCAATCATGATCTGATCTAGGGCCAGCCTACTAATGTATCGATGGGTGAGTCTCCTATGTTTCCTAATGATGGCTCTGATCTTACTATAGTATGGGCCCCTCAATCATTAGCCATGTGGTCGAGGTTTCCATGCTCGACAAAGTCTGTGGCCCTACCTAGTGTGACTCTGCGGCGTGGAGCAGGGATAGCCTGGTGAGATGGATCTGTGTTTGTTGAGGTAGTGTCTGTGGGGTCTAACATATGAAAGAAATTGTCATTTCTCTCTACTTGGATCCGTCTAGGTGAGTTGGTCTCTTGTCTCGTAGTAGTGTTGTGTGGTGCCTTTTGAGCTCCGCGAGAAAAAGACCTAGACATCTCTGATCTTCATACTCCATGAGACGATCAAGAGGTCCAAATCCCTCACCAGAAAGGTAGTGATACCTTCCCCATATGTCATATTCTACTATACATTTGCATATGTAGTACTCCTTCTCAGGCTCTTTGTCACAAAGCTAGCATATCCTATTCTCTATTAGAACATCTGTCCATTTTCCTGTCTCTATCCTCAAATGTTGGGAGAAGGCATGCATTTATCCAATAACAGCCTGCATATTATGGGAGAGATGCATGTTCATATACTATGGTCGGCGCATAATAAATCCATCCTTAAGAGAGATGTAGGAAGTGGCTCCAATAAAACTCCACTGATAAAATTCCATCTTTGGTCCTAAAAGGAGTAGCAGCATGATCCAAGTCCTCCCTATTTCAACTCTCAAGACATCGACCCTAATGACTGAATTTAGCTCAGATCGATTGAGAGGGAGTGTAGGACAGTCCAAGCCATAGTCAAAGGGTGCATGTTGGTTGATGTCTAGCCCATGTAAGGTCATCCAACTAGCCACCTATGAGTACCAACAATCCCTCTCACCTACCTCTCTACTAGCTCTCTGGAGGAAGTCAATGTCACTTTAGGATATTTGTGGCACAAGAGCTCCCATATCCTATGTAAGAAAGTCACTGCTCTAAAGAGTTCCTCCACAACCATGGGTGCTGCCCCATCTGATGATAGGAAGTTGGGTGGAGGGCTTACTCTTGATCATGTGTGATATCATCATCATCACCAATGGTCTCTCTAGGCAATCCCAACCATCATAAGGGTCTCTCTCTAGGCCAATCCGGTCAGCAAGTGGCCTCAATCATCTATGATATAGGCTGCAACCCTAGACCTTTGTTCCATACAAAAGAGTAGATGTGACTAGTGTGTCAAAAAACCATAGTTTGGTGCAAGGTTCTTGAAATTGTATATGGGCACATTGGCTCTTAAGGGTCCCTAGGGCTCTATAGCCTTGTGCCATGGGCCTCAGCTGCCCTCCTTAGTGAAAATCTCATGCTAGAGAAAGTGACTCTCAGGTATACATACTTTTCTCACATGTGCCACTACATTTCCCCCAAATGTGAATTCATCCATAGATCAAGTCACCTATGTTGCTGAGGTGTTGAATACCGTGACTTTGATTTTCCTAGGATTAACTGTGAGATCTCTATCTTTGCAAAAGTATATAATGCATCCAAGTGATGCTATAACCCCTCTGGTGAGTTTGAAATGAGTACAATATGATTGGCATATAATAGTAACAATATTAACACTCTAGCTAGGCTAGCTTTTGCTCCAGCTCCTCTATCATTGTAGTCAAACACCTCATCCACGTATAGTCTAAATAGCATGGTGATAGTGGGCATCCCTATTTTACTTCTATGGTGCTACTAATCCTCTCAGATATTCCCCTAGGGTGTGCATATGGCCTATCACTTTCTTGTATGATGTATAAATGCCCCATTGCATACCTTATGACACTCCAATCTCCTACAATCTCTGCATGAAACGTGCTCGAGGTATTGTGTCAAATGCCTTGCAAAAATCCACAAAGCAACAATAAATCCTCTCGTCTTGAGTCGGGACCTCATCAATTATTGCCTTGAGTGTGAGAATATGATCCAATGTGGTGTATCCATGCCTAAACCAACTTGCCCTTGTGCTCTGCTGCCTTGCATCTCAGCCTATGCACTAAGCTCATGCTCTAGTATCGATCCGTATATCTTAGCTAGAGTGTGGCCAATCATGATGGTCCTATAGTTACTGGGAATCAAAGTGTTGCCACTCTTAAAGAGTGGGATTGATTATGGTATGACTATATTTCTAGGAATCCCTCACATACTGCTTTTTTAACATACCTACCAATATGGGTGCCAGTTGTCATATGCATGTGAGAAGTGCTCTGCCACTAGACCATCCTCATCTTGTGCCCTCCCATTCTGTATTTGTAAATTGCCTCTCTAACCATCTTACTAGTGAAGGACCACTATGTTGGTTTGTGGGCCTATGGAGGCTATATGGATGTCTACCTCGGTACATTATATAACTATCTCCCATAATGGAACCAAGCATCAGGTGATACAATCTGCATAGGGGGCTATCTCTCATGAAACATTCTCCATGCTCTTTTGCTATCTTGTCCCAAAAAAAGATGATATATCTCTATCACAATTTTTGCTAAGTAGTCTTGCTTCTTCTTCTGCATTATGTGTTTGAAGAGCATCTTTGCTTGGCTATGTGTCTGAGTGCCCAAAGCAGTCTCTCTCTATAGGCATGTACAAGTGTCCTTGCATTCATCATCATACCATTCATTTTTGGGGGTCGTATAGCGTGGGGGTTTGCATGGGGGAAAGGTGTGGGAATGCATACATAGCTAAAGCATACAAGGCCATCACCAAATCTCTTATGCATTCTTCTAGTGATCTAATCAAATCTAGCATCTGTAATCTATCACGCACAAAACCACTGTATATATGTGAAGTCTCCTCTGCAAAGTGATATCTAGGATACTTGGAGAGATATGGTGTAGTGCCTCTCATGTGTTCGCAGCAAGAGACTGTAAATGTCAAAATGGCATGTTTCATTGCTATTCCTATATCGATCTCCCTGAGATCTCAAAGTTCTTGATGTCTAGTATTAATGATGGTGACCCTATCAATGTGGCTAATCTATGTGCACTTCCCAAAACTAGTTAGTGTGTCCTATAGATACTCAACTTCTTTATCTTGGGTCATCTTGTGTAGACCCACCTCATCTACATCAATCTCTTTGAACATGGCATCCTCATGTATATAAAAGTCACTTTGCCTAGCCCCAATTTGTGCATTAAAATCCCATACCAAAAAGTGCATCTCTAAAACTAGCATATCACATGATATCCTCGTATAATGCATCAAAGGGTGACCCATGTTGTGAGGCATAGCTTGAGTTTACAAGAGGAAAGTAGCATATAGTGATAAAAGTATCACATGATCTCCGTGTGTGTATCTTGATCCACATGTATTGTGCCTCTTCATCTTTATTCATCACTTGCACGATATCTAGGAGACCCTCTCAAAAAAGTATGGCCATGCCCCTAGATCTCCTATTGCCACTAGGATTTCTAGCTTGTGGATGGAATGCACTTTCCCATTTGAACCCTTGAACATCTAGCATTTAGTTCCCTTTGCATTGGTGCATTTCTATACACATGGCTGTGTCTATTTTTCTAAAACTATCCTCCAAATACCCATCATCCAAACATAGCACTCCATTGCAATTCCATATTAACATCCTAATTGTCAAATAGGCCATGCACTATCATTGCGATCGATGTCCTGCAATGATCACCCTACCATCTCTACATATTGTGTATTTTCCCTCCTTACATGCCTCCAATATCTTGGGCATGCTGGCTTTTCTATGTTCTAACTAAGTAGGTGTTAAATCCTCATCAAGATATATTTTTTTTATCCCTTGAGGGTCTCACATTTTGTGAGGAATGCTTATTTCTTGTCCATGTTTTCAAACTTTAGCATAAGGATATGCCCTCTTTTGTCCATTGGATCTCCCACTCTCCATGTACCTAGAATGGATATCACTTTTTCCCCCATTTTCTCACTCAAGGCTGTTGCATATTCTTGTGGGGTGCCCTTTTCACCCCATGATACTACATGAATTTGGAGTGCTTGGATTTTCCATCTTGCTTTTTCCTGTATGGTAGCATTCATCATATCCACTTTGCTTGCATGCCCTCCTTTGTTTTTCTTTGCAACTTCAATCCATTGAGAATTTTCTTTAGTGATTCCATTGTTTCTACCTCCTTTCTTGCCCCTTCAACTATGTTGGCCCATGTATGCATGTCCTTAAGACATTCCATCTCTTTTTCCAATGTGGGTGCCATTGGTGTTGGCTTCTGCGTATCAAGTTTCTCCTTATATGCTGCTATATCTTTCTTACAATCATCTAGTTGAGATTGTAATTCAACAATTTCTTTGTCTTTGGTTGTTATGCACATATCAGTGTGCTTTCTCAACATTTCCATTTTCGTTTTTCCAAGTTGTATCCAATTGCGCCACATTATCTTCCATTTTAGCTTGTAATTTTGCCTTTATGTCACTGTGTTTCCTATTTTCCCATTGACTTATGCTTGCTTTCATGTGTGCATCCATATCTTTCAATGTATTGTTTTGTATTGATGCATACATGTCTTTTATATTGGCTCTTATGAGAGACCTTATGTCATATAAACCCCCCATGCACATTGTCTTCAGTATTTTTGCAACCTTAGAGCATTCTTTGATGCATGTAGGTGTGATTGCATCATGTACGTGTCTTTGGGAGAGCTTTGGTGGAGTTTGGAAGGCTTGTGCAATGCTTACTGTTGTATTAACAACAATCTAATTGTATGGTACCATGACTATGTTATCTAAATCCTCAATAAAAGGACTCTCTAGTGGGTTACATCCTAAAGATCAATGACTTAGCTACATCTCGTAGTCCATATGTACTAAGCTATGATGCTAGAAATGGGTCCACTATGTCCACAAGTAGCCTTGGGTAGGGATTCTACTCAGATGTTGTCCAATGATGATGAGAAAATAATTTCTCTCTTGAATGTCTTGATAGCCACATACTAGACCTTTATTTTTTATCTAGGATATAGTCCCCCATGTCACCACAATTGACTCCACTATGCCATGGAGTACTATCATGAGAGCTTTCCTCTAAACATTTTGGGCTTTAGGCATGCTACTAGATCTCTTCTCTATCCAAGCCAAGTGCTAAACTTTTGTGGTCTACAAGCCATTAAAAAAGAGATATTTTCCTTGGCTACATAGCCTCCTCCAAAAATCATATAGGAACTCATATGAAATTCCCTCTCTATGCGAATGGGGGGTGGATGATGGCTATGCTTTGATCCTACTCATCTATATTCTCCTTTCTTCTCCCAAACCTAGTACTATAGCCAAAAAGGGGTGATTCGCATGGTTTGTCAAAGAGAGGGTCTCTCCACACCCACTCTCCAGGATCCCACACTAGTCTATGTAGAGGCTTCCTTTGGTATGCATGGTATCTCCATTCATCTACAAGACAAGTGGTTGGGTTTGGTTCTATGTGCCATTTCTTTTCCAAGTGTGGTACTACTCTAATCCTCTACCTAGACAAACCCACTGAGCGCTACACGGTTAAGATATTCTTGCTAAAGGTGGCCACCTTCAACCATGAAATCGAAAGTCATTCTTTGCTAGACGCAATGATTGCTGGAAGGATGTCCCCTCTAGAGAACAATCCAAGTCTAGAAGGTAGTTGCATCTCTCTACTAATCTGGTGTAATCCCCTCCATCACAGCCTCAATCATAGCTCTAGCACCCCTAAGACCTTGTAGTCTCTACCTTTAAGTCTCCTATGGCTCCTAAAATACAAAAAAATCCCCCACTAATGTAGGTTTGTGTGGAAAATCTCCATGAGGACAAGTATGGATGTTGTCCAATAGTGTGGTCTCCATTTGCAAATGATGATTGAAAAGGAGAGGTTGCCTCCTCTTCTCTTTGATAGTAGTTAGAGGGAGTTGATGAAGCCCCAAAGATGTAGATCTCCATGCTCTAATAATGGTAGTTGCAAATCTAACCTCAAAGCTCCTCCCTAAATCTCTAGTGCTAATCTCCTAAAAGATCTAATGAATGTTCGAACACCATGGTCCATGTGTGGGTGTCATATCTTGTAGCCTCCCCATTAAGAGTTTCTTCCATGGCTCCTAGCCTAAAATCGTCTCTCTTACAGTGAACTTGGCTAATAAGGCTTTGCAAGTTTGGCTATTGGGGTCTATGATCCCTAACTCTCCTATGGATATAACATGTATGATGACATCCCAAGCCACCTTCGCTTAAGTTGGACTTCTATCTCCTCTCAACCAAACAAATTTTGTGATGAGGCATTTCATGTGGCCAATGCATGACCTAGAGAATGCCAACAAGAAGTGATGTACCACATGGTCGCCAAGAAGAACTTGGTTGGCAACTAGTACTCACCATGCTAATGAGAGTCTTGTTGAGCTCCAATTTAGGAGCTTATGTTTGATCATCAAAAGGAGAGGTTCCAATTAGTGCCATACGAAACCCACGTGAAATCCTTGTGTGGTCACCAATTCGACAGTCTAGTGTCATAACCCAAAAATCCGTAGGATTTGTGCAAAATAATTAAAGGATCTAAAGTTACCCTCATTTGATGCTAAGATTAGGTGTCCCTAAATTTTAGGAGCCTTAGATTTGGCCTAGAAATGCTAGCCATTAAAAAGAGAAATTGTTGACTTAGAATAGTTGGTTTGTTGAGATAATTACTAAATTTGGTTATTTTGTTCATAAAATCTAAGGGAAAAAGCATTTAAAGAAATACAAGTATTAAGGCAGTTGTCATTCAAGCTTTCAAGTGTCTCACTTGTTCCAATTAAAAAATGTGGCTAGGCACTTGTGCTCTACTACTATACGTTCCCTCTTTGCTCTTAGGATGACTATTCCCTATAAAAGTGCTCTTCCCTCTCATTTTGCATCAAGTTCCTTCCATGTGACCTTATATACAACAACTAAAGATAGCCCTAATGTTTGTCGACCTATGTCTGCCATCATTTTCCACCTAATCATAAAATCTCTTAACTATTCTCCTCTCAGTACTCTTTTTGGAAAGAGTAGACCTACAAACTCAATTCAACCCCTCCATCAAAGCATTTTATATCTATTCTTTCACCTTGAGAGCCAAAAAAAAGTCATACTAATAAAGTAGTGTACTACTCAATAACCATGAAGAAGGGTGATTGTCTCTCTATCTCCTATACATTTGAGACCATGCACTGTTGATCTTGGTGACAAGCTTACAATTTTTGAGCGCTTTAGTCCCAAATCTATCCCAAGCACACACGATTGACCAAAATAGCAAGTCTACTTGCAAATCCTAAAAACATAGTCATAAAACAATTAACGCCTCTAACTAAGGGGAAAATGCTCCAATCCCTCTCCAATGTCTTCTCTATGACTTTGCTTTTCAATTGTCTCTAAATCCAATGCATTTTTAGAAAAAGACTATCCACAATTTACTTTGCAATACATTTTCCATAAGAAAACTCTTCATGTCTCATTTTCTTCATGACAGAATTGCCAACATGGCGCTTCATTAGGGGAATTTTGAACAAAAAAGAAAACCTATAAAAGAGAAGGATGATTTTAGTACTCCAAAGCTAATGTGTTAATTTCACAAGCACACAAGATGAGATTGATTATTTCCCCAACCCATACACAAGCTTTTCCTTCAATCTTTCAAATTTTAAATAACTTGTTTGTTGCATAGTTATTATTAGGTGCTCCATGTCTATATTTTCCCTACCAGGTTATTATTAGGTGCTCCATGCCTAGATTTTCCCTATGGGGTTGTTCTAGTGCTTTGCATTTTTATTCAGTTGATGCTTCGGATGGCAGTTTCAAGTATCAATATTTGTAATACTTATGGCACTATACATCCTAACACATGTCTCATTTGTCTTTGCACATATAAAAAACATGTTTAATAGATGTACCAAGATTTTAAACATTTTTTCAATATGATTGTAGGATGTATTTAATACTAAATCAAGAACATTATTCGAATTCATCACATAAATTTAACTTACACATATACATATATACAAATATGTAAACAATATCCCTATACATAGTGATATTACAATATCATAAGTACATTAGTGCATAATCCAAATAATAATATTAGTGTATAAGAATATTTCTACATAATACAAATATATTATGTGTATGTAAATCACATGAAAAGATGAATGAATTTAAAAATAGACATATTTCACCTAAGATAGATTCGTTGCCCCATCTTAATTATTTAAAAAATAGCTTACCCTTCTAAATATAGTTTCACTTTTTTTATAATCTTTCCTTTATAAGTAGCACTTTCTTGACTTCAGCATGTAGAAAGAACTTAATAACATTGTTTACATTCTCACATAAATTTCACTTGCACATATATCCCAACCATAGAAAAGCCCAAAGAGGTAGAAAAAAGTGCGTGTTTTTTGTGTAATAGTAATAGAGATCCATTTAAATCCTATCCTAGATCAATCATTGGAAATATAACTTTTTCTTTCTACTTGAATGATTAAAATTAGACATAGGTTACATAATATGTAAGAGTGATATTGTACCACCTCCCCTCCCAGACTCTATTGCAACATGTGGCTTTGCTTACCATATCTTTTAAAAAAAAGGAAAAAAATAAAAATAATACTTTTAAATTAATGTATTTTATGTAATAAAATCAATAAAATGAAAGTTTTGTAGGTGTTACTTAGTGTGATGATATGTTGACCTCTAGGGCTGGTAGACCAATCAATTGAACTCTAATGAAAGTAATGCAAAGTGACAAAGAACAACAAAACTTGGAACTCCCATTTGCTCCATTCATTTGATATTTGCCTAGTGTGCGAGTGGTATATATTGTAGTCATCTTCAGCTTGTGTAATGTAGTAACAATGGATATACACTTAATACAAAATCACTATATATAAAGGAGAGTTTCCATTGGTGAACCTTAGTTCATAATCTTCCATTACCCTTGCAAGAGATCTATGCATGATATCATTTGTTACTATAATTGACTTAGTGCCTCATACAACTACATTTGGTAAGGAGACGCACAATAATATTAGAATATAGATTTGGCCATCTAACAAAAAAAAAACATCAAAAATTAGTATTTATTACCAAATTTATAACCATATATCAACCTTAAAGATAAGGTACCTTTAAATCTAATAATAAAATAACAACAAATGAGCAAACATAATAGCTTTGATTTTACAAAACTAAAAAATAGTAATTCTTAAGTTTTAAAGATAAGGCACTTTGGGATTTAAGAATAAAATAGAAACATGGGAGTACTATGGCACACAAGAGCATTGCCCTTTTGTTTGTTTGTTTTTTTCACTTAAAAGAGTGTTTGGAGTAACTTGCTTTGCTAGCTTGTAGATGCTTCTTTTGGATCTCAAGTGCTTTTTAAATACCATCGATATTCATGGCCACAAAAGTGGTGGAATAAGCCAAGCATGATGTTGCTCTTTTACTTAGGCATCAAGGAGCTTCAAGCTTGTAAATATCTTAAATGGACAAGGATAGGGATGTGACCATTTCATGATCCTTGTTGATTGGTTTTGAGAGTTAAATTATTGGCCGATGGATGAAAGTCCTTTTAAGGGAGCTACTTAAATAGGGAAGTAAAAAATACATAGGTGAACCCTAAACCTCATCTAAAAAACAAAAGCATTAGATATCAGTTTCATCATTGATATCAATGACCATTAACACCACATAAATGGGTTATCCAAATCTATAGTTACATCCTCTTAGTAATCTATTTTTTCAATGTGTCTAAAACTTCATGTGTGGCAAGGGTAAACATGAGATAAACCAACAACAACATGATAGACTTTTTTTACTAAAACAAAACTAGCCTACCCAAAGCATATAATTGTTATGATCTTCTTCAAATTATTAAATCCCAATTATCATTGATCTTCTTGGCATGTTTTCAAGGACATCCCAATTTGAAATCTTAAATATTTTTAAGGCACGTAATAACCCACCCTATAATAAAACATTATAGGTATTTCATATTATTAATTGATGTTTTGCATGAGAGAACATTGTTT
Organism: Lygodium microphyllum; assembly: GCF_053477565.2. Classification (NCBI taxonomy): domain Eukaryota; kingdom Viridiplantae; phylum Streptophyta; class Polypodiopsida; order Schizaeales; family Lygodiaceae; genus Lygodium; species Lygodium microphyllum. The sequence continues at coordinate 140,500,902 of NC_141145.1, forward strand.
TGTTCCTTGGCTATTACATCTTTGTTGGAAATTTTCCAGTGCAAAAAGCCCATTGAAAGAACTTTTAAGATCCACTCTCTATTGATACAAATAATGTGTTTCATGAATGGAGAGTGATTATCTTCAACAATTTCAAAACCTTTGCATACAATTGTGGTTGTCTCTTTGAGGTGTTGAGTATTCCGAGATCATCCAAAAAATCACTTGCACTTGATCCCCTCATCATATGCAATAAACCAAAAGTGATATCCATCTAGATACAAATTGATACACAAACACTTTATCATCTCTTAGATTCACATCAATGACATCTTGAAGGAAACATACACATAAGAACAATCATTAGAAAAATTGATGCTTGAAAAATCTCTTATACGTCAATGAACTAGAACTACAATTTGCCTTACTTTGGTCAAAGCTGCCACCAATAACATCACAAGCCCTATATGCTCCTTTGTCACTTATTATTTCCTTTACCAACTAGACCACTCTTAGACCACATCTAGTGCAAGAAAGCACAGAAATTCCACTAGATCATGTGTTGAGATGAACATTAGATGAGAATAAGAGAGAGAATCTACCATTATCAACTTTCAAAAGATTTGCTCGACACCATGCCCAAGAATAGTGAGACACTATATCAAGTTATATCTCTATATTCTCAATATAAAATGTTTGATCAATAGTCTGGATATATTCTCATACTCCAAGTCTATTGTGGGAGCTTTCACTCAACTGCCAAGACCCACGGACCGCTTATTGATTCAAGCATTCCAAGCCGAGCACTAATGGCTACCTCTCACATAGCCGACGTGCCATCCATATCTATGGGTGTAGTGAGCTTACCTTGATGCCGTTCGAGTTACCTCCTCTCCCGCGCACTCCGGTAGCTCCACGATCCAAGTGCAAGCTTCAAGCAAGCTCCATCTTTAAGCTCCAAGCTCCAAGCTCCATTGCCGCGAGCAAGACAAGAGAAGAGAAGAGAAGAGAAGAAGAGAGGAGAAGATGGAGAGCTTCTCCTCCTCGGTCCCTCACCCTCACACACTCACTCCCTCACACTCTCACACTCCCTCTCTCAAGCACAAGCTCAAGCAAGCAAGAACAAGGAGAAGAAGAAGAAGAGGAGAACCACTTTTGGCCACACACAAGAATGAGCTTCTCATTCACTTTTCAACTTTATATACAAAACCCTAAATCCCTTTTGGGCGGTCAACCCCTTTTCCCCTTTTTACATGGCCGGCCATAGCCTAGGCCCTTTTTCCCATTGTCCTTCTATCTTCCTAGCTTCCTGTCCACCGCCCGTCTACATTTACAAATTGCACGGGTGAGAGCCCAGCGCTCTTTTACAAGATTTCAGGGTGCGCCTTTTTATTTTAAAATGCGCATTTCCCGTTTTGCCTTTGCCTTGGACTTTTAAGGTTGCCCTTGCACTTTCGGCCTTTTCTCCTTTTCTTTCTTCAGTCGGGCTACCTTTTTTCCGGCTTTGCCCTGCGTCTTTTCCACTTCCTTTTTCTTTCTTCGTGTTGGGGTTAACATTACCCCCCTCCTAGACGAGTGCCAGTCCCATGGCACTCACCGTCGTAGGTAGCAAGCGTCTAGCATGCACCGAAGACATGGGTGACAAGGATGCTTGTGGTTTTCGTGGAGGAGTGTTGGTGGTGGTGTGGCAGAAGGTCCTAGGGGCCTGTTGGTGGCCAAGGTGGCTGGTGAAAGGTTGTTGGAGTTGGTGGTGGGGCTATTCTGTGTTGGGGATTGCATTGATGGCCAGCACAAGTGTTGGTTTGTTGGGGATTCTACGCATGACGATTCCTTACGGGCTTGTCGGATGGTAAGGGACAAGCATTCAAAGTTGAGTGTTGATGAAGAGCGAACAACACCTTATACCTGCAATTGGAAAACCTCACATGTGGTCTCTCCTTAAGGGGTAGTGCTAGTCTTCTCATCGTGCACAAGTCATATTTTGATTAGTTTGGGAGACAGGTCGAACTCTAAGCAAGCCTAGAGTATTGTCCTGCACTTGAGGACCCAAACTGTGGATATACTTCGGTGCAAATATTATGTGAGTGCTCGTGCATACTTAGATATTACATAGTTAGAAGACCATGGGCTAGTTTCTCATAACAATTCGTGGATGAAGCAAAGTTGTCCATGTGGAGAAGGAGTACGCGTGAAGGCATATGAGACATCCTTTGCATTGCAACTACACGATGTAGCATAATGGAATATAAGGACACCGCACTTTCAGTAGCTGGAAACTATTGGACTTGCTTGATGAGTATGGTGTACTTTTCATGGCCAATCGTGCAGTGCTTATCACCACTGATTGCAATGGTATGAAGGCAGAGTGCAAAAGAAAATTGTGCAAGTGGGTCAGGGTGACAGGTCTAACCCTAGGCGAGACAAGCTCCCCAGGTATGTCCTGCCCTTGATGTGCCCTGAACAATTGTGGGTGATTGTAAGGGGCTAGGGGACTAGGGACGAAGCCGATCAACCAAGGTCACCAGACGTACCTAATTTGAGGACCCCTAGGTGCTGTGCTGTGATCGTGGGTGCTTCTTATTTTTCCATTCATTTCTTTTTCTTTCTTTTCTTTTCTTTTCTTTTCTTTTCTTTGCTTTTCTTTTCTTTTCTTCTTCTTCTTCTTTTTTTTTTTTGTTTTTTGCCTGAGTATAACCATTACAATACGTTGAGGCTATCAACCTTTCAATGGGTTGGAAAATATCAAGCTTCGAAGGCTCAGAAAATGAATAGTACAATGATGATGGTGCCCTAGCCTCATTGTTAGAGAAGCAGTTGGCGAAAGGGGGAGATACACTTGAGATATTGCAACCCTCCTTGTGGCACATGCGAGGTGGGTACAATTGAGGTAACGACTGCCGTGAGCCAACTATAGAGCTTGACCCAGAAAGGGGGCATGGCCCATGAATGTTTTGTGGGCCATGCAATGTGGGCGGTTGGCAAGGGTGCTTTCGGCAGCGTGTCTTTGCCGTGGCTCGTTGTGGGGTTGTTGGTGTTGTGGTGATTGGGTATTGAACATTTTCGCACAAGAACCTGTATTGTCCTGCATCCACTTGTCGCTTCATGAGAGCATATGCATTGTGTATGCCGCAACTATAATAAACCAGTGCAATGCAAGGAGACATCACTTATTTGAATTCTATGGTGTTGACTAGACATTTATCACTTGCGCTTGATTAGCTTTTTCTTTTGCTCAAGGCGTTGCATATATTAAACGCAGATATGATAAGTTCATACAAGTCAGGAACATGTCAACACTTAACAAGTCGGGAACACTTAACCATTTAAAAACAAAAAGTCCTGGCCAGTTATCATTTGATAAGCCCTTTGTGCATTATGGGCTACTCGATTTGTACGAGGCGAGGCGAGTCTGGATGGCCGGGTGATTGGGGCTCTGCTGGTGTGGGACTCCCATGGGGGTGAGCAGGGAACATGTCGGCCGGGACATGAATGGTGTAATCCCGGCCTGCTACCGTCTCCAGAATGTCTTTAAATAATTCATTAAATTCTTCTCTTTCCCGAGCTGCCCTTTCTGCCTTTGAGCATCTGGGGCCCGAGTGGGAGCTGGGAGCTCGTACCACTAGTGTTGCGCCTGTTGCGGGTTTCGAGTCTCAATTTTCTTGACTCGAGGGTTCTTCGGCCTTCGCCCTGGGCAATGTCGCTTAGGGCCCCGTTTCTTGGCATACCTCTTGATGGTGGGCACATAGCGCTCCGGTGGAGGGGCGCGTGCCACATGCTCCCGCCTTATGCGCAGAGCGTCTCTGCATGCTAGATCTCCATGATCCTCCATGCATTCCACCACAAAAGGAAACCTACAAGATGCATTCGAGGGTTAAACCTTGATACAGGATACAATTGTTTGCACAGAAGGGATTTTAGTGTGGTTTATGAAGCGCATACGACAAGAAGGGGAGGGGTGAGGCATGCGGTGTTTGTTGTAGGGGAATAGTTCCCATGCTGATGTTCGCATTGCCTCCAGTCATTAGCGGATATTAGTTTATGCTAAGTCGCATGGACTGGTTGTCATGGAGTGGGACAGGGTACATCCTCGGGAGGATAGACCAAAAAGGGAAGAAGGTGTATAGGAAGGGACTACACCTTATCTACACCATCAAAGTTGTTGGTCAAGGCCTCCTATGGTGGCAATATGGATTGCATGCCCTTCACTTGGAGGTGGGCTGGTCACCCAACTTTTAAAAGCGTGATGTGAGGAGGACCTGAGGAGCTTAGCCTGTCAAACCCGACTCTTCTCCCTACGCTTGACTATCATTGCTTGTGTGTGTTGATATTGTTTATACATGGTGACACAAAAATCAATGTTTATTTATATACATATCTATGAATCCATGTCACTTCACGAGGATAAGAACCAAGTGTAGAACTCGGGGTTGTACCGGAGCGTGGCACACGCATCTAGTATTCGTGGCAGCTGACTTAATACTGATAGATATTTTGCCATGTCAAGTAGCATGGAACCTTGACCAAGTCTACTGGCAATATGTAACTCCTCCTCAGTGAGAACCTTATCAATCAAAGGGCCCTGTAGCCTAGTCCTAGCTAAGTCCGTACCCCGAATGTCAGTGAGCACTCGAAGGGAAGTTGGTGCCACGTAGGTTGGGTCTCTTTGAGACCGCCATTTGGCCAATCGCTCTTCTGAGACCGTCATGATCTGAGCCCCTAGTTCGGCCATTACAACGCGGCTTTCGCACCAACGCTGCTCAAATTGACTCTGACCTGCTGACAGTCGCTTTAGTAGCTCTATGTCTACGAGATTCGATCGGCAGAGCTCTTCATTGAACGTGACGGTTAAGCGCAGTTCGTCAGCCTCCTCGTTAGGGATGAGTCGCATATGTTCATGCAGGAGCCTGTCGTAGTTCCCGTTAAGATGTTCTTGCTCTTCCCATGATAGAGGAAAGGTCAAGCAATCTCCAAGCTGCTCCTTGGGGATCGTGCCCATGTCCGCAAGGATATAGACACGCGCGACCACTTTGAGCTTAGCCTCCAACTCAGTTAAGCATTCTGCGACACTTCTATGTTCAACGAGGGCTTGCTCGGTTGCTATCTCATGCAAAGTTCTAAGAGTCTCCTTAGGCTTTAGCATGGCTGGGGGATCAGGCCTAGATGAGCAAGATTGGTCAACGCTAGGGTTTCTTATGCTCTTGGGGTTCTCACGTTTCTCCTGAGGTTTTGCTACTATTTTGTCATGGTTCTTCTCGGATGTGACTGGTATAGATTTGTCACCCTGTTGTGACAGCGTTGTATCCACTCTTGATTGATCAATATGAGTTCTATTGTCAGTGGATAGAGTGTTGCAAGCAACTGTTGATGGCAACTATTGCTTTGGTTTGTCAGAGCACACAGATGTGTCTGAGGTTTCACCACTATTAGGAGAGGCATCAGTGGGTTCATTGGTGGATGGACTCGATGCTTTATTCATCAGCTCTCCAGCGCCCTTCGTCTCAATGTTCTTGGGGTCCACAACCACCTGCATCTGTTGTTGTTTTCTCTGCTTTCTCCTCTTTTTCTTGGTCAATGAAGGTGCCTCTCTCAACGACTCAGGACCCTGGGCTATATCGACCGTTGATGTGCTTGGTCGGGTCTCAGCATTTCCCTTCTCTAGTGTGTCCTTATGGGACATAGCCGCGGTTTGCTGAATAGCCTTGCCCGATTGTGAGGGCACAACTACCGCTCTTTTCGAAGAGTCTAGCTTTTCAACCAACTTCCTTGCATTTAACTCCTCCGTCCTAGGCTTTAGGCACTTTGAAAGTGCTGGAGTTGTCGAGGGATTTGGTTGCGACACCTCCTCCACAGGTAAACTACTAAGGACACGTTCCACATAGGGTATTGTCATGGCCAAGGGCTGTGACTGCTGTGATCCCTGATTGGAAGTAGTACCAGCTAGTTTAGTGGGCTGGCTACCCTTGGTGGATTGCGGTGTCAAGTCCCTAGGGCGATCAGAAGTGGTTGTGTCTTTTGTTGGCCTTTGAGCACTCATCTGTGTAGATCGAGCATGAGCTTATCTAGTCGCATTAGGTGGCTCAGGCATATCCTTGGGTCGAGAGCTACAGATGACATCATGTCCCACCTCCTTGACGATTGGAAGCTCAGATGGAGATAGAGATTGGAATTGAGCAGTCGCCCTTGACAACTGCTGTAGTGCTTCCTGTGTCTGTCTGGGAGAAGAGGGCGTAGGAGATCTAGGACTCCTAGGTGGATGTGGCACTAGCTGAATGATTTTCTCAAGGCTATTAAATGATTGTGCCATTTGCTTTGTTGAGCGAGTAGCCTTGCCATGAGCAATGTTGTGCCTATGATGTTTGTTCTCCCCTTGGGAAATCAAAGGCTCATTGGGCACTAATGGCTTTTGTGCATGCTCAATGGTTACATATGACATCTACTTATTAAGCATACTAGGTTGAGGCTCTTTCTTTCGAACACTCATGTCTGGTTTCTTGCCTTGAGACCTAGAGGTTCTCTTAGATTTCCTCCTGTGCCATGCTTTTGAGGCACTCTGGCCTTCAGCTGATGGAGGTGGTTTAGCAGGGGATTTTGGTACCCAAATCCATTGGTTACCTGCGTAGTATCCTTGAGCACGTAGCAATGCTTTGGATATCCATCGCGCGTTGTGCTAGCTCTCCATCGATGCCTTCGCCTATAAGGCTTGGGCTTCTTTCGTGGTCTTCTACAGTTTTTGTGAGTCCAAACCCTGTCCTTGGCCTTGTCTTTTGACCTTCTTGTTTCCGGCATGGCCTCACTCACTGGTTCTCGTTGTTCGACCTGTGCTTGTATCAACTCTTCCAACAAGTCCTTGCCCTCGTTTGTAGGCTTGACTGTTATGTCAGCACCTTCCTTGCCTTTCCCTTGAGGTTTGATGAGGTCACCCTTGCTAAAGGTTGTGACTATCCTCACACCCGGTAGTGTCAGGTGTATCCTCTGTGCTACATAGTCAGCCTCACACTTAGTCGCCCTTTTGAAGGGTCTTCCTAGGAGGGTTTCTTTCCCGCAGCTAGCACTATTTGGAGGAACATGAAATAGGATAGGCAAGCTTTCTGTTTCAATTGTCGCAAGGATTTTGCACTTCCCTATGAGTGCTTGTGGGTGTCCCCCATAAGGGCTAAGAGTTGCACTAGTCGGTGTGAGCTCTGGTTGGCCTAATAGGGTCCATGATTCATAGGTCAAGATATTAAAATTTGCTCCCTCATCAATTAGAGCATCAATAGTATGCTCTCTTTTCGCGGTGAGTTTGACCCTAAGATAAGCAGGTGGTACTATGTCTTCATCTTCCAAGTCTTGGCTTGTAAATTTAAGCCTTCTGACAGATGCCCTTGAGTTCTCAACTGCATGACCAGATGTGGATTCCCCACTGACGTCTTGGGTTGTCTGTGCAGTGTTGCTCAAGGTACATCTCTCGTCAAGAGTGTCATATCTAGCCATCTTGGCATTTGTAGCTTGCTGATGTTGCATTTTGCTCTGACTAGACATGGTATGAACACAATGTCTTTGTGTTCTCGTGGTGTGGCCTTTTTGCCCTTGATGGCTAGATTGGCCCGTTGAGGTTCTAGGGTCTCTGTTTCTCTCTGTTCGGGTATGGGCTTTTGGCTGCTCTTTTGCAAGTGAGAATCCATGCTCGTATAGAGCCATTACTTCACTAGGGTCCAATTTGGAAGGCCTGTAATGGCGCGCGTTTTCTCTCCAACCTACTCGGGGGAGGTGCGGAGGGGGCAGAGCCCCCTCTACGGGGGTCCGGGGGGGCAGTCCCCCTCGGCCCGCAGGGCCGTTACGGTAGACGCCATATGCAATTTGGAGGATCGTTTATAGCCAAATTTTGAACTATGTGCTCGGAATCCTAGCCTAGTGAGGATCTATGATGTGCCTTTAGCTCTACGCAGCCTTTGAGGTCAATCCCGGGGTTTAGATGTGTCAAAATTTGTGTTCAAGACACCTGTCCAATTTTGACAGTTTTTTTGTCCGATTCTAAGATGTTCGATTTTCAGGAGTCCAATTATCAGAATCGGACGTCCGATTTTGGATTGGTCCGATCGGACCAATGGTCCGATTTTGGACACGTCCGATTCTAGGAGTCGGATCAAAAAGTGGTCCGATTCTAGGGATCGGATCGGACAGGGTGGTCTGATTCTGGCTGGTCTGATTCTGGGACTCGAACGGCCTGATCCGATTGTGAGTGGTCCGATTATGGACTCGTCCGAGTTCCGAGTCGGACGGATTGGTCCGAGCGTCCGATTTCTTAGAATCGGACGGGTTGGTCCGAGTGCCACATGGCACATCCGATCGGGTTGGTCCGATTCTGGGAATCGGACAGTCCGACTCCCGAACTCGGGTGGTCCGATTCTGGGAATCGGACCACAGCGAGTTGGTCCGAGTGCGTCGGCGGCGGACGCGATTCCCGCGTGTTTGTCCCCTCCTCACTGCCTGGTGCACAAAATCACCATAGACTTTCTAGATCTGATCAGGGCACTTGTTGGAAAATACCAGACTCACTTGGAGCGGCACGAATCACCGGCACCTAGAAATCGGGGCAGCGCTTCCTCGCCCTGTGAACCAGAAGTTATCTCTCTCTCTCTCTCTCTCTCTCTCACACAAGGCAACCCAAGGAACTAAGGTCTATCCTGACCTCCCATGCCTCTTAAGGTCCTTTCCCAGCACTGCAGAACCTCACAGCTAGTTCCATGTCCCTGCCTCACCTAGAACTTGAAATGGTCCCTTGTTTCCCTGTTTTAGCCTTTTATACAGCAACAGAAAACCCTACTGTTTGCCTTTTTTTTTCTTCTTCTTCTTCTTTTTCTTTGTTTTTTCCTACCCTAAATGCATCCAAATCACAAAACAAATACCTATACTACTCCATTCCACAACATAAATCTCAGAAAGCAAAAAACCTACTTGCCAAGGAGATCGAATACCATCTTCAACCCCCTCGCTTCCTACCTATCTACCTCAAGCACCAATTCGGGGGAAACCCCTTACTTTGATGCTTGATTCGAAGCGTGCAAGTGCTCAAGGCTTGAATCCGTTGGTCCCAGCAACGGAACCAAAATGTGGGAGCTTTCACTCAACCGCAAAGACCCATGGACCGCTTATTGATTCAAGCATTCCAAGCCGAGCACTAATGGCTACCTCTCACATAGCCGACGCGCCATCCATATCTATGGGTGTAGTGAGCTTACCTTGATGCCGTTCGAGTTACCTCCTCTCCCGCGCACTCCGGTAGCTCCACGATCCAAGTGCAAGCTTCAAGCAAGCTCCATCTTCAAGCTCCAAGCTCCAAGCTCCATTGCCGCGAGCAAGACAAGAGAAGAGAAGAGAAGAGAAGAAGAGAGGAGAAGATGGAGAGCTTCTCCTCCTCGGCCCCTCACCCTCACACACTCACTCACTCACGCTCTCACACTCCCTCTCTCAAGCACAAGCTCAAGCAAGCAAGAACAAGAAGAAGAAGAAGAAGAAGAGGAGAACCACTTTTGGCCACACACAAGAATGAGCTTCTCATTCACTTTTCAACTTTATATACAAAACCCTAAATCCCTTTTGGGCTGTCATCCCCTTTTTCCCTTTTTACATGGCCGGCCATAGCCTAGGCCCTTTTTCCCATTGTCATTCTATCTTCCTAGCTTCCTGTCCACCGCCCGTCTACATTTACAAATTGCACAGGTGAGAGCCCGGCGCTCTTTTACAAGATTTCAGGGTGCGCCTTTTTATTTTAAAATGCGCATTTCCCGTTTTGCCTTTGCCTTGGACTTTTAAGGTTGCCCTTGCGCTTTCGGCCTTTTCTCCTTTTCTTCCTTCAGTCGGGCTACCTTTTTTCCGGCTTTGCCCTGCGTCTTTTCCACTTCCTTTTGCTTTCTTCATGTTGGGGTTAACATCTATTATCTCCTCTTACAACTACAGACTAGTAGCTTTGTTCTCTATGAGAATTGATTAGTGTAAAAGACTCAACACTTCAGCCCTCCCTGCATGTCAAGGGGACTCAAAGGGGAGAGGGGGGATTCTTTTCGATGCCATCAATCTTCATCTTGACTGCTCTACTTGATCAACATTGCTCGTAGGAAGGAGAGATAAGAAGAAAAAAGGGGAAACATGAAGGGACGGATAATAGAGAGAAGAGAGTAGGAGAAGTAGGAAGAGAGAAGAGGAATAGAGAGAGTAGTAAGAAAAGAGAAGAGGAGAGTTACAAAGAATAGTATCGTGGTCATAAATCTAGAACTCTCTTCTTCAATCAAACTCCACTCACAAACATCCCCTTCATCTTCTCCATAAGACCTCTGTCTTGACTCAAAGTTTCCAATCATATCCCTTCAAGACCGACAAAGCTTGGAAGGCTAGTGGACGAGGACTCTATATTTCAATGTCCCCAAAGAGATGATACATTAGAGTGGGGAGCACGAGTGTTACAAATGCAGTCGTGAATGTAGACAATGCACAATCTCATGCAACACAATCCCAAGTTCCTTCCATATGCTTATCGAATGTTCTTCCAAAATTTAAATGGAAATTTTATAATTTGCACCTTAGGCAAGTTAAAAATTTTGACAATAAAATAATGTTAGAATAAAGTAGGAACTATTAATTTAGATTTTAAATGTTGAAAGGTAGGATAAATTGCATGATATCACAATGCATTGAATTAAACTATTACTTTAGCTGCATATAAGCAAAGTGCATCAAATAAATCAATTTTTAATTTAGAAGGGATCATTAAAAAATCCACAATAAAATTTAATAGGAATCAGGAATCAAAGAATTGCATCAAAATATTTTTCTTAGCATTTACAAATCATATCAACATAGGAGAAGTAAACTAAGATAGTTAAAAGTAGGTCTTTAAATTCATTGAGTAAAAGTATCCTCTTTAATAAAGAAAATCTCACTTATTATTAGTTAAGTTAAAATTATTGAATTACATACATAACCATCAGAAACTTAGAATATTTGAATCAACTCGCTTTGCTAATAAAACAATGTGAAGTATGAACCTTATTTCATGAAGTAGCTGAAAAGTTGATATAATTCCCTTTCAAAAAAATAGAAGCCTAAAATTCCTAGGGAAAAATACTTACCTTATTAGCTTACATATCTTCCAAGGTAAAAATCAAGACTCCAAGGTTTCCAACTTAGCTTCCACAAATAAAGATAAATCTTAACCATATCCTAACACATAAATGTTGGGGTTAAAGGCACCTTCGCCTAGCCGCACGTGTATTACTACACTTTACTACACTCACAATACCTGCCACTGCACACTGTAGGTGGCGGGCACTCGTGTCACAGTCACTTATTCTTTATTCTTTTAGTGACTGTTTGAATAAAGGAAGGCCCGGCCACACATTGTGGTTGTTGGAGTTCCCACTTTGAGTTTCTCTCTCTCTCTTACTCTTGCTCTCAATCTGCCATAGCTCTCACAGCCAAGCTTCTTCCTCCTGGATTCTACTTCCCTTTCAACTGGTATCAAAGCAAAGGCATTGGAGCTTGCCCCGCATTCTCTTCATCCTAGATTTGAAGAGCTTCAACTCGAGCTTCAATGGCAGCCATGGCACCTTTATTTGCAGGTATGTTTTAATCTCTCGCCTCCTCTCCGATCTTCGCGGCCTTCATTTGGCACCTTACAGGGCTACATTGGAGCCCCCTGATCATTGCCAAGTGCTCAGTAGCACTGTTGAAGACTCCCCAGCCCCTAAAAGCAACCATCGCAAAATGCGATGTATTTTTAGGGGGCTGGGCTGATCCACTTCTGGCATTTCCAGCTCCTTCCCTGGCTTCACGGCATTGTATGCAAGCTTCCCGATCATCTTCGGACTCCCCAGCATTAGTCCTTGGCTCCCAGCAATCGATACGTGTGGTTCCACCTTCAGCCATTGATGTATACACAGTCCTGGGATTTTCAAAAATAGGGCAGCACTTGACATTTGATGTTTGATGCTTCTTAGCATTGTCTGTTTGATACCTATTGATGCCCGGTGATGCTCGGTTGTTATGGGATGCTATGTCTATGCTTTGGGACTGATTTGGAGCAAATTTGGGCACCGATTGAGCTTCATTTGACAATGAATATGCTGCTGTAATACAATGGGTTGAAGCTCATTTACTTGGTGTATGCATTGATTCTTGGATATGAGGGTGCTCACCGACGATTTGAATGATCATACCGATGTATTTGGAGATTGTCAAATGCTTTTTTTTGGTTCTGGAATGATTTTGAGCTTGGATTAGGCTCTATCTTGGTCATCATTCACTGGCATTTGGATTGAGTTGGCATGCTTTGGACTGGTTTATGCCTATTGTCACTGCTTGACATTTAGGCCTCTTGCATTTATGCTTTGGTCAGATATGGCTGCCACTTGGTTTGCCCATGCATGAGTCTTTGGATATATTTGAGCATTTTGGACCTACTGGGCATTATATTTGGTTGTCAGTTACATGCTATTTGAATGCTTTCGGGCTTATGCTTTACGTGTCTGAGATAGCTTGGGATTTATACTTCGGATGTACCCTACTAGGATTTGGAATGTCTAATGCTATGTACTAGATGTATTTGAGTGTTGCTTGCTCTATTGGCATCTGACTTTACTTCTAGTGGGAGCCTCTTGGCATATTTGGATGTACACAGAGTTTTACTTATACTTGAGCTTGAGCTTGTGGGACAATTACATGCATTTGCTCTCTTGAGAGCTTTATGTCTGCAGTTAGTCTGTTGTGGGCTAATTTGATATGCATATTGGGACACGCACCTATCTCTATCACAAGTTTGTCAGTTTTGTGTGCATCTTGGATGGTTATGCATTGAGCTTCTTGCTCTATCAATTATGCTTGTGCTTGGTCTCTTCTCTTATCCCGAGACCCATTACAGGCATGACTTCTAGACCTATGAGATTATCTTGCCTGACAGATTATTGGTTTAATAGTTCTTAGTACCTTCTTGCCCCTTGACACTCACTGTTGGATGTATCTTGCTAGCTGGCAGTTGTAGTGACATATGTATAAGTAATTACTTCACTTTGGGATAATTTTACATACTATTGTAATTTATTCCAGCAAGCAGAAATCTGTAGATTTCGAGCACTTGTATGAGGGTAATGCTTATTGTTTGATGTTATCTTGGTCATATTTGGTGGACAGATGGTTCTCTTGGTGATATCCACTCTTTCAGCCAATTTTAGTAGTGATTTTAGTGCATTTTATGTTAATTACAGAAACCTGCAATTTTGCATTTTTGCTTTGATTTGGGACAGTATGGCTGGTCATCTGAAAGACACAGTTCTCTTTAACATTTCCAAGTTGGATGGTACCAACTATGGGTATTGAAAGTCCCAGATATGGCAGGTTTTGGTGCAGAAGTTGCAGATTAAACCATTGCATTTCAAGGATGCTAAACCCGAGGATATGGATGATGATGTTTGGATGGAAGTTGATGAGCTATGCAAGTCTACCATTATCTTGTCACTCTTAGAAGAGGTCTATCATAATGTTGTTGAAGATGAGAATCAGAGTGCATCGGACTTATGGGAGAAGATTCAAGAGCTTTATGCGCAATAGAGTCCTACATCATAGATGTATTGGCTGAAGCACTTAATGGACCTTCGCATGAAGGAGGGGATATCCCTATCATCTCATTTTAGCCAATTTCATGCTATCATGAAGAATCTGTTGTCACAAGGTATTGAGTTCAAAGACAACTTGCACACGTTGTTTCTGCTTGGTACCTTGCCTGAATCATGGGATGTCTTCCGTACTGCCATATGCACGAACAAGCTTGATGGGTTGAAAATCAAAGATGTTGAGAGTGCTTTATTGACTGAGGAAATCAATAGGAAAAACAATGATGCTTCCCGCTCTTCACATGCATTGACCATTAGAGGTGGCAGACATGGCAGGCATGATAATGATCATAAGGGCAAGGACTCTCAGAAGTCCAGGTCAAAGTCACGTGGCCGCAGTAAGTCCCGTGGATGGAAGTCTGATCTTACCTGTCATTATTGTGGGAAAGTAAGACATATTAGGCCGTAGTGCCATAAGATGCGTGATGATAAGTGCAAGGAAAAGGAAAAAGAGAAAGTGCAAGAAAAGTCTTCTGGGCGCAATATTGTACCTCCAAAGTCGATAGAAGAGGTCAATGTCATACATGCCATTGATTTAGATAAGGATTACATACTTGTAGCTTCTTCATGCAATGCCTTACAGGCTTCTAAGACACATTCTATATATGCGTAGTGCTGGCTTTTGGATTGGGGTGTGTCATTTCATGTGACACCCTGTAGGGATCGGTTTCATACCTATCGTACCATCTCTAGTTCTGTGCATCTTGGTGATGACATGTCTCTTGACATTGTGGGCATTGAAGATATTAGGCTGCAGTTTCCTTCTAGAAGTTCTTTTGTTTTTCATGATGTACGCATGTACCTGTGTTGACTCGTAGCCTTATGTCAGCTAGACAGCTTGATGATTCAGGGTATTTTGTGTCTTTTGGAGACTCTGCATGGTGGCAGGCTTGTGCTTGCAAGAGATGCCAAGTCTAGTAGCCTCTATCCCTTACTTGTATCTGGAGCTACCTTGAATCGTGTTTTGTCTATGGGTTCTATCCCTCATGTATCCCTTTGGCATGCTTGTTTGGGGCATATGTCCCTTAAAGGAATGAAAATGCTCCATGCTTTGCAGTATCTTCTACCTTTTGACTCTTCGCATTTTGATTCTTGTGATCATTGTTTGTATGGTAGGCAGACTAGGAATATGCATAAAAATTCTGGTAAGAAACACATGGGTGAGCCCTTAGCTCTTGTGTGCTCATATGTATGTGGGCCCATGCCCTATCAGTCACTAGGTGGGGCCAAGTATTTTGTTACTTTCATAAATGATTACTCACGTAAGGTTTGGGCTTATCCCATAAAGAGAAAATCTGATGTCTTAGATACATTTCAGCGTTTGATTGCATTAGCAAAGAACCAGTCTGGGAATAGGTTGAAATGCCTAAGGTCAGATAATGGGGGTGAGTATGTATCACGTGCTTTTGAGCAGTTTTGTGATGAGCGGGTATTAAGCATCAGGTGACCGTCCCTTACACCCCTCCCCAGAATGGTATGGCTGAACGCATGAATAGAACCATTCAAGAAAGGATCCATAGCATACTTAGCTAGGCTGGCTTACCGCAGCACTTTTGGGCTGAGGCAGTTACTACTATAGTGCATCTCATTAACAGGTCACTTAGCAATGGCATTGACTTTCAAGTTACAAAGGAGGTATGGGCAGGCAAGCCCCCCTCTTATGATCATTTGCGTGTCTTTGGATGTGAGGCCTTATGCCATGTGCCCAAGGACAAATGCAATAAGCTAGATCCTAAAAGTGTCAAATGCATTTTCATTGGCTATGGAGATGCAAGAGAGATGGATTACCATCTATGGAATCAGCAAGCGCGGAAAGTGATCCGTAGCCATGATGTCATCTTTTATGAGGAAAAAATGCATATGCAGCCTAAGAAAGTGGTTGAGGTATGCAAAGTTATCTTTCAAGAGGAGCCACCTGCTCCCGTACAGCCCGCTCCACGGCTAGCTAGACAGCGTGCAGCATCACCTGATGCTCATGGCCTAGATATAAGACATGCTGATGTTAGACAGGATGTTGATCAAGTAGCAGAGTCTGGGTTGAGGCGTTCTACTAGAGATAGATGACCTCCTGACCGTTTTGCATCCTCTATGAATTATATACTAGTTATAGATGTAGAAGAGCCTTTCACTTATGATGAGGCTATGCACAGGGGTGATTGTCACTCTTGGGAGAAGGCTATGTAGTTTGAGCTTGACTCATTGCATAAGAATCAGACTTAGGATTTGGTTTCTTTGCCTCAGGGTAAGAAGGCATTGCCATGCAAGTGGGTATACAAGCTGAAAAGTATCCCTAGACACCCCAAGCTGGCAAACAAGGCTCGATTGGTTGCTAAGGTATTTAAGCAGGAGCATGGTGTTGACTTTGATGAAGTCTTTTCTCATGTGGTCAAGATGACCACCCTACACTTAGTCTTGGCTTTGGTTGCACAGCTTGACCTGGACTTGTACCAGATGGATGTCAAGATGGGTTTTTTACATGGGGACTTGCATGATGAGATTTACATGGAGCAGCCTAAGGGCTTTGTAGACTGTGGTAGGGAACACCTAGTGTGCAAGCTAAAGAAGAGTCTATATGGCTTGAAGCAGGCACCTAGGAAATGGTACCATAAGTTTGATGCATTCATGCTGTCACAGGGCTATAGCTACATTGCTATGGATCCGTGCTTGTACACGAAGAAAGCTCGTGACGGTTCTTTACTGATTTTGGTACTCTATATGGATGACATTCTTTTAGCAGGGACAGCTCATGAGGAGCTAGATGCTCTTAAGGCTCAGCTCAAGAAGAGCTTTGAGATGAAAGATCTAGGGCAGACCTCTCATACACTGGGTATGCACATTACATGCGGCATATCTCAAGGACTACTCTATCTATCACAGAGGGAGTACATTCATAAAGTCCTTGAGTATTTTCGTATGCAGAATGTTAAGCCTACTAGCTGTCCATTACTTCTCATGTGAAGGTTTCACAGGCCGATTGTCCGTAGACAGATGAGCAGAGGGCCGAGATGGCCGAGATGGCCTATGCATCAGTCGTGGGCAATCTTATGTATGGCATGATAGTCACCCGTCCAGATATTGCTTTTGCAGTTGGGGTTGTGGCACGTTATATAACTACACCTGGCAAGAAACATTGGGATGCTGTGAAGGGTGTCATGAGGTACCTCAAGGGCATAGCAGATATATGTATTTGCTATGGCAGCTAGGATACAGGAGTCGTGGGGTACACTGACTCTGATTATGCATGACATGCAAATAGTAGGAAGTCCACTTCTAGCTATGTGTTCACTTATGATGGAGGGGCTATCTCTTGGATGTCTAGGGCACAGAAGTGTACGGCTCTTTCTACTATAGAGACTGAGTATATTGCAGCCACAGAGGCTTGCAAGGAGGCTATCTGGTTAGGCTGTTTGATTGTAGACCTTGGTATGATAGATGCTATGCCTACATTGCATTCAAATTCTATGAGTGCCATTCAATTGGCCAAGAATCTGGTCTTCCATGTGAAGACAAAACATATTGAGGTGAGGTATCACTTCATTCGGGAGGTCATTGAGGACAGGTCTGTTGACCTTGTCAAGATTCCAACTGAGCAAAATCTTGCAGACTTGCTCACGAAGAGCCTCACTACATAGCACTTTGCCTTCCTCACAGGAGATTGATGGGCGTTGGATGAGATGACATCTTTTTCCTCATCATGTTGTACATGTGTACATGTTGTATTGTCTTTTCTTTTCTTTTCTCTCTCACTAGGGCAGATTCGCCTTTAAGTGGGAGGTTTTTGGGGGTAAAGGCGCCTTCGCCTAGCCACCCGTGTATTACTACACTTTACTATACTGATAGTACCCACCACTGCACATTGCAGGTGGTGGGCGCCCGTCACAATCACTTATCCTTTATTCTTTTAGTGATAGTTTGAATAAAGGAAGGCCTGGCCACACATTGTGGTTGTTGGAGTTCCCACTTTGAGTTTCTCTCTCTCTCTCTCTCTCTCTCTTGCTCTTGCTCTCCATCTGCCATAGCTCTCACCGTCAAGCTTCTTCCTCCTGAGTTCTACTTCCCTTTCAATAAAAGTCTAGGAAAATAGTCAAGACTCGTAATAAGATCAATCGACCAACCTTCAACAAATGTTTAGGTCAAGAAAGATTGAGAGAAAATATCAAAACAAGTTAGAAAAAGTAATAATAACCAAGGAAATATCCAACAAAGAAGTCTAATTAGAATTAAGGTTTCAAAGGAAACCTAGAAAATTCCAAAGGGGAACTAGGAAAAATCCAAGAAGGGGGTAAGACCAAGTTGGAAAGAATTTCCACTAGGTTAAATAACTTACTATGATTACCTCTCTATTTGTGTAGAAATATTATTTGAAAGTAATTGCTTGCACTTGCAATGGTGCATACAAGTTTACTTGATGCACTCAGGAAGTTTGATTAAACTAGTCAAAAACCTAATGTACCAAATTTACAACAACATAAAAGGAAAAGTGCACTAGACCTCCAAGGCTAGCTATGGATTCCTTCACCAAGGGGGATTGATTTTTACTACTTTGGAGAGTTTGGACCATCCCTGATTTGGCAAGAGGTCACTCCATAGGGGATCCTTAGGCAGGAGGAGTTGAGGGTGCTAGGGGAACTCTGGCTAGTAAACTTTTAGACTCCTAGGAACCATCCAAACCCTTGCATGACTCAAGATGGATCTCTTGAGGGCTTCGTTACTAGTTAGGGATGAAACCTTGGTAAAATAATAGCTTTTGGGTTATTCTTCCATATGGACAGAAGGTGAATACTTGTATAAGATTCTCTTCTGTAAAGAAGTTGATCAAAGACCGATGCTAGTTAATCTAGATAGGTGACCTTAGTTTACTTAAAACTCAAAATTTAAGTCGATTATCTTGGAAGCAATTAAGACCGTATGTTGTGAAGTGGACTCAAGAGAGTCTAGGCAACAAATCTCGTGTTATTCAAAAGAGCATCAAGTAGCGTCACCTAGAAAATCATATCGATGGACCATTAAATCATGTTGTTGAGAGGATGTCTCAAAGTGGATACATCACACATTCTATCAAAGCCAAAATTGGATTAATGCATTTAAAATTTTTTGCAACCTTGTTTAGGAAAAAATTACTGCAAATATGATTTACCCTCTAACAATTGGTGGAATCTCTTTTAGAATAATAAAGATAAGTAAAAATTCTTGTTGTTTTGAGTAATGTTTATCTATGTGATGCATTCCCTTGATTTTGATTGGTAGGATCACTTCATGAGAATCTTGGAGTATATATACAATCCCTTGTCATTGTATCGAGAGCATCGATGGACACAAAGCGGAGTCTACTATTTCATCAATGCCAATTGACTTGTCTATCTTCAAAACAACCTCAAAAAAATCAAGCAGATGGAAGACCTTAAGCTGGTCAAGCTATTTATCTTTGAATAATTGCACCTAGATCCTATCCTCAACATAGGTGGAGAACGGATTTTTTAAAACGATTATCTTTATGATCAAGTGCTTCGCATTCTTCCAGCCAAACATGTTGCCATTTTAGGGTGCTTGCACCACAATAATTATTGTAAAGACAGTTTCCCAAATCTTTTCAAAAAATATGAAGTCCTAAATATATTTGATGGGTCTCCAATCTACAAAAGTATAGATGTATCTAATTTCACAATTAGAACTATTGTAATCCAAAAACCATCTTAGCTTGATCTCAATTATCTTTATTTGATGTAATAAAGAAATCCAACTAGCACCATTGCAATTGTGGATAATAAAAGAGTCTTGAATTCTTTGCAAAATCATGTATTTTAATACTAGACTTATGTTGTAAATTTAAAAATCATGGATTCAATTATCCAAAACCTTAGAGAGAGATGGAAATTGTAGTATGCAAAATGTACATCTAATCTTGCAAATGTTAACAATCTGAGGGTATTACATCTTCCATACCTATGCTTACCCTGACTGAAGTGCAAGAGAAGAAATTCCTTCTCAAGCAAATCAGACCGCTTGAGTTTGATGGCAAAGGAAAGGATGTTGAATCTAAATCAAAAAATTGGATTGAATCTATGGAGGATTACTTCGCTATTGCATGCATTCCTCCTCTTAATCAGGGAATGATAGCTAAGCTAAAGCTAACGAGCAAAACCCAACTTTAGTGGAAGCGATGGTGCAAGGAATAAGGGGTTTTGGAAGCAATCGCCACTTGGAAAAAGCTGAAGGAATTTGTACACATGCGATATCTCCCACTGGTATGTGCATCTTAAAGATAAATGAATCCTTAAGTTTGAAGCAATCTAGATTGAGCTTGGAAGCCTATTATTCTAGATTTGTATCCTTTCTGAAGTATGCCCCATCCATGGACATCAGCCAGCAGCAACAAGTGCCAAAGTTTTGCCATGAACTAAACCCTTCTTTGGATACTTGTCTCGAAGCAATGCACCCATTTGACTTACAAGAAGGCGCATTGATTTGAGCAACAAGTGCCAAAGTTTTGCCATGAACTAAACCCTTGTTTGGATACTTGTCTCGAAGCAATGCACCCATTTGACTTACAAGAAGGCGCATTGATTTGAGCAAGATCCATTATCCAAAAGCTTTAAAAAATATCCAAGAGTGGTAAATTTTGGGGATAGGGTCTCCTATTCTCCATACAAAGGACCTTGTGGAAATGTCAAACGGATCTAAGCACAAAACCAGATTGGTGAAAGGAAGAAGGCCAAGACAAGCGCAATTGAAAACTTTGTACATATGATCGGCAATAAAAAGAGGCACCAAGGTGTTTCCATTCCAAAAAACCTGGTCACTTTCAAAAGGCCTTGTCGAAAGATAGACCAAGCACTCTACCAAGAACAATTTTGTGGCCAAAATCAAGCAATTTCAATAACACAAGAAAAAGTTGCCAGAGTAACCTTTAAGGGAAAGGAAAAAGTTAAAGATCCCACTTTAGAAGCAGACATAGAAAGAGTAACATACATGATGCTCTCAACAAGAAGGGTACTAAATGCCAATTCTCGATGATCTAGACCTCCGCAACCTATCAAGGAATAGCCTATAAGATTTTGATTGACTGTGGAAGTACCTACTCATTTATCTCACCAAAGTGTGA
This sequence comes from Lygodium microphyllum, assembly GCF_053477565.2. Lineage (NCBI taxonomy): Eukaryota > Viridiplantae > Streptophyta > Polypodiopsida > Schizaeales > Lygodiaceae > Lygodium > Lygodium microphyllum. The sequence continues at coordinate 140,521,626 of NC_141145.1, forward strand.
AGAAAGACTAGGAATAGACACTAGACATGTATCTAAGTTGTTAGTAGAATTAGCAAATGGGAAAGAGGCAATTTCTACTCAACTGACTAGAAGAGTGGAATTTAACTTAGGAGGCAATCTTTTCAATATGGAGTTAAAAGTTATGAACCTAGGAGCTTTCGAGTGTTTGCTAGGGATGGATTGGCTAATCTACAATTATGCTCATATTTCATTGTGAGAAGAGCCAAATCATGTTCCAAGATTAAAAAGGAGAGTTAGTAACTACTCAGGGAGAAGCTAGAAACCCTAGAATCCAACTAACAAAAGCTTCTCAAATCGTGAAGGGGCTAAGAAAAGGATTGCCTATCTACCTAATCAAACTTAATAAGATAGAGCAAGAAAAGAAGCTGAAGAAGAACCATCCTAGTTGAGGGAATATGCATATTTGTTTCCAAAAGAGTTGACAGAACTTTTCCCACCAAGAGAAGTTGCTAATACTAGGAGCTTATCCAATAGCAAAGCGATCCTATCATATGTCTATTCTAGAAGCCATTGAGTTGAAATAAAAACTCAAGCAACTCTTGGACCAAGGATACATCAAGCCAAGTAATTCACCATGGAGAGCCCTAGTCTTGTTCCAAAAGAAGAATGATGGAACCCTCGGTCTCTCTGCATCAACTACTGTAGACTAAACACGCAATGATCAAGAATAAGTATCCAATTCCAAGGATAGACAAATTACTTGATCATCTTCAAGGCGCAAGGATCTTCTCAAAAATTAACTTAAGATTAGGTTATTATCAAATAAGGATCAAAGAAGAAAACATTCCAAAAATTACATTTAACACAAGATACGGGCATTATAAATTCATGTGATGTCTTTTGGATTAACCAATGCACCTGCAACCTTCAACAATCTAATGCAAGATATATTTTGTCCCTATCTTAAAATAATGGCTTTGTCCTTGTATTCTTCAAGGACATCCTAACCTACTCAAAGAAAGATGAGGAGCATGAGAACCACAACTTCAAGTTGTCCTTGAATCAATGAGGATGCACAAACTTTATGCCAAGAAGAAGAAATATGCCTTCTCCAAGAAGTAGATTAAGTATCTTAGATTTATAGTCTTTGACAAAGGGATTGTGGTAGACCCTACCAAGGTTAAAGATGTGCAAGAATGGGCACCCTCAACAATGATTAAGAAAGTCCTAAGTTTTTTGGGTTTGATAGGATGGTACAATATTTTTATCAAGGACTATGCCTTGATTGTGCACCCTTAATTGATTTACTCAAGAAGCAAGTTGCTATTGTATGGACTTCCACTGAACAATCTAGCTCTGAGAAGCTTAAACGAAGCTTGACCACGGCTCCTATCTTTAAACTACTTGACTTGAGCCAAGAATTTGAAGTTATCATTGATGCAAGCTCTCTTGCATTAGGTTGTATACTCATGCAAGAAGGCCATCCAATAGCCTATTCTTCCAAGAAGCTAAAGACTCATGAGAAGAATTATGCTACCCATGATCTGGATCTACTTACTATAATTAATACTCTCAAATTATAGGGACACTATGTGCTTGGCAACAAGTTCACTTTAGTCACTGAACATAAGAGTCTCAAATGGATCTTCACTTAGCCAAACCTAAACATGAGGCAACAATTATGGATAGACCTCTTGCAAGAGTATGACTTTGAGATCAAGTACAAGATAGGCAAGAAGAATGCCATTGCAGATGCTCTAAGCCACAAAGCATTTCTCAATGCCCTCATCTCACAGGAACCCTCTAAGTTAAGATCTCTAGTAGCAATGGTGTCAATGCGCAATAACCCAACCATAGAAATAGCCAAAGAAGAAGCAGGTAAGGATCCAAGGTATCAATAGATGATAAAAGAGATCCTATCCAAGGAGATAAACCCTAAGGCCAAGCTCAAGTATTTGAACTTCTCTACAAAGGGAGGACTTGTCTACTTCAAGACAAGATTGTGCATCCCAATGAGTAAAGATCTCAAGAAGAAAATGCTTTGGGAAGCCCAGGAGTCCCCTTTCCCAAGACATTAGAGCTATGCAAAGACTCTCAACACTATAAAAAGAAGCTTTCATTGGGAAAAGCTCAAATGAGCTACCAATAGATAAAGACTGAGCCCGTTAAGATGCCTAGAAAGCTCTAACCACTTGACATTCCACAAATGAAGTGGGAATTTATCAACATGGATTTTGTAGTTGGATTATCTTGTATCCAAGGAGGATACAATTCAATCCTAGTGATTGTGGATATGCTAACTAAGGTTTCTCATCTTATGCCAATTAAAACTAACTACAAGGCTTCAAATATTGTAATGATTTTCGTGAATGAGATCTATAGGCTGCATGGATTGCCGAAAAGGATCATTAGCGATCATGATTCTCTTTTCACTTATCACATCTAGAAAAGCTTATTTGAGGCCATTGGTACTCGACTTTACCACCTACCATCCACAAATTGATGAGCAAACCAATTGGATTAACCAAGTCATCAAAGACATACTTAGAGCTTACTGTTGCAAGTAACCTAAGTGGTGGATACAATATCTACCTTTGGTAGAGTTTTCCTACAATGCATCCTATCATCAAAGCATTCAGATGATACCATTCCAAGCTTTGTATGGACAAGAATGCCTAACCCCATTCAACTTCTTCGATTCTACCCTAAAGATAGAATCTTCCAAGAAGATGTTGGAAGAAATGGATGAACAAGTTAAAGCTATCAAACAAGATATCCAGACTGCCAATGGTTGGCAAAAAGTATATGCAAATCTAGAAAGACAAGAACGGATCTTCAAGGAAGAAGACTTGGTTTTTGTTTGTGTCCCTCCTAAAAAGAGTTATTTATCCTTGGGGCGATTCAAAAAACTAAGACCAAGATATTGTGGACTATACAAGATTCTTAAGGTGAGATCATAGTTGCAAAAGTTGTATCATTACTACATGCAAGAACTTAGCTTGAAGAGCATTTAGATCATTGACATGACCTTATTTACTTATTCCACATCATACAAACACCAACATGTGTAAACCCTCAACTTGTATAATAATTCAGGCACACCATAATTAAAATATTTGCATGACATGCATTATGGCGGCGGTGGGCCATGGCTTGCTTTCCACAAGTACATGTCCATTAAGTTTACATATCAAATGGTCATCAACCATGATGTCCTTGTAGCTTGCCATAATGCGAGGACTTGACTCTAGAAAATACAAGCATTAAAAAAAGGTCAAATTCTGATTATTTTACTTGGAATTCACCTTTGATGTTGGAGAGCCTATTCTAGAGTGGCTAATTGCAACTAGATGATAAAAGCAATGTCATTATTCACACATTTGTGAAGAGTTAGGCACCTTGCTCTCTTTGTGAGTAAGAGAATATTCCATGTATCCACGATCAAGCTTATGATTAGGCTTCACTACTACAATCCCAAGAACTCCTCATGAACCACTAGCCCATCATGTTTGTGGCCTTACTTGAGCTTAGTATGTTTTGCACAAAATTCATTAGAGTTGAAAGAGGTATAACTAATGTAGCTTAGTAGCTATTCATGCTCGAGCATCTTTGAGGGTCATATGATTGATGGGTGTAACCTCCTTAGTGTGGCAAGTTGGAAGAACACCAAGGCAAGAAGAGGGGAAGAATGGCTAGAGATAGAGAAAGCGAGAAGAGACAAAGAAGAGATGTGCACAAGTGGTGGGTAAACAATAAAGGGGTTGAGAAAGATATTATATTTTAAGAGAGGGTGTGATTAATACAAATAGACAATGGTCATTGCATGTGCACCACATTAGCAAAATAGACCATAAGAAAACATGATTAGGATGGGTTTTTGGAGATACTAGGGCACCGTTGGCTTTTTGAGGTAATGAGTGGGTTCTACATCAGCAAAGGTAGGGATGTTTGAGAGCCATGTGATGTGGAGGTGGAAAATATTAGGAAAGGAATATTGGGATCCAATGGTGAAAGGGAAACAAGGGATCTAATTTAATAAAGAATGTGCACTAGAGATCTTCAACATGATACTGATTGAGTTGGTATCCATTGACAAGCCATCTTGCCCTGTAAATTTGTTAGATAGAATAAATTAGTGCTAGAATCATGAAAGACCCAAAAAGGGCAAGTGGTCAACTTTATGCTTTTGTCAGGCTTGGATCTCAAATAAAATATAAGTGCTACAGATATGTTTTTCTTCTAACTGGGCACTGGCTTTCATCCAAAATGGAAGTGATTCTTCCATAATGAGCTGGTCTTTCATCACGATTTGAAAACATTGCTATATGCCCCTACCAATTAAGTCCAATCCCCACTTCTAAAAGGGTTCCAAAGGTAGGATTGGTTGGAGTGACAAGCAATCTCTAGCTCCAAGTTGACCTAGTCGTTAAGTGTTGGACCCAGTTTGCAGACATCGCCATGCATGGTTGGCCACCACAAACTAACTTGTTGAATTCTATGGATTGTAACTTCCGTGGTGAAGTGATCACCAACAACTCCTTGAGGGGATTTCTCAAGGACAGCAAGTTGCTCCATAGGGAGGACCTTTCTTTGCAGCACTCTAGAGAGAGTGCAATACTACAATTATCCCATGATAATTTCAAAACATTGGCTCCGAAGAGCAGTCATTTCCTTTGGTTTTTCCAGAGATGAAATGGACATACATTAGTTTCCAAGAGAGTTATCATTTCTTAATACCACAACCATAGAGGATTTGGTGGCTCTAAGTCTCTGCAATTACTATTATGACAAACAGTTGGGTATCTGATAAGTCATCTTCACATAGTTGATGGTTCTCCGAAATCAAGGTGGGACAAGAAATCTACAATGAAATGCTAGTTGTTGGGATGATGAATGATTGTGTAATCAAATTCTTGCAACATGAGAATCCATGGGGTGAGTTGCCCAATGACATTTTGTTGCTTAACCAAGTAAACTGGCATTGAATGATCTCTACATGAAAAACATAGGAATGTTTGAGAAAATAATGCTTGAACTTCCTGATGGAGTAGATCATGCCAAGACAGTCTCTTTCAGTTTATTGAATAGTTTTTTGGCATTAGACAATCTTTTGCTAGCATAGAATACTAGTCAAAACTAGCCATTGGCATCTTGCTAAATAAGTATGCTTCTAATAGCAATATCAAATGTATCTACAAATACATAAAAGTTCTTTTCCCAATCCAACAAGATCACAATAGGAGCTTTAGAGAGTAATACCCGAAGGCATCTAAATGCCAAGCGAGCTTCTCATTCCATTGGTAAGTAGATTTGGCCACATGTGCCAATTTGTTGAGAGGAACAGCCAAGCAAGCCAAGAGTCACATGTGGTAGCTATGCCATTGAACTTGACCTAAAAATCGAAGTAACATGGATGGAAAATCCGGTACTTTAGCTTGCATGATTGGTGCCATCTTGATGGCATCAACAAAAAAACCATTTTGTGAAATGATGTAGCCTAGTAAAATACCACGAACAACAAATGTACATTTTAGTGGATTTAAACTTACACTTGCCTCTCAGCATCTTGTGAGGCAAAGCTAGATGTGTGTCAACTACAGCATCTTTCCAAAGACACTGAAATCATCCAAAAATACCCTCATAAAATCAGTCTGAAAGGAGGTCAAAGCAATCTTGAGATCGAACACATCACTATATAAAATGAAAGGAGTACATCTCATGGCCAACTACTTCACCTAGGATGGTATCCAGGTAAGGGATAGGGAAGGGATCTGGAATTGTGGTTGCATTAAGCTTTTTATGATCCACACATATTCACAACTTCTTATTCTTCTTTGGAACAATGATAATTAGGGGATCCAATCCACTCGATCTACTGGAGCAATGAAATCTACTCTCAATAGTGGATCCATGACTTGTTTAGCCATGTGAGGGTTCATTCTATAGCATTGCATTCAGACTAGAACAACATCCAATTTCAGAGGAATCCAATGCAATGCTGATAGAAATAAGAATTGAGCCCTTTCATCTCTGAATATACCCAAGAAAATACATCTTTGAATTTGGTCAGTAAACTGATGAGTTATTGATAGAATGGGGACTGCAATTTGACACTAATCTTGACTGGTTTGGTCTTTTTTAGGGACCAAGATAGATTGTGTCTAATTCATCTTCTTTTACTCCTATTACTTTCTACATTTGCACTTCAAACTCACTCTCTTGATTTTGAATCTTGACTAGTTTGGTCTTTTTTGGGGACCAAGACAGATTGTGTCTAATTCATCTTCTTTTACTCTTCTCACTTTCTACATTTGCACTTCAAACTCATGCTCTTGATTTTGGATTTCATTGATGTCAGCATCAATCATCCAATCAATATGGGTGTTACCTTTTGTGCGATGTGGGTTTTGAGTTTCAGAACTATGTGGATTATTGTCATTTTCTTGCTCTTCTAAGACTTGAGGTTGCAGACTTTGGGGTTGCATGTACTATTCACTCATTTGAAGAACATTTATGAGACATTAGGGTTGCAAATCAGTATTAGCCTTCAAGAAATCCTCTTCTTCATCATCACTTAAGCCCTCAATCATATTGATTATTTTAGCTATTTCAATAATAGTTGTGTTGTATTGTGAGGTAGTTGGAGCAACATTGGTCAAAAAGTTCATGACTTATGTTGATTTTAGCATATTATCAGTTGCTTGGCATAGCCAAGGTCTTTCCAATAGTAAGTGGTAATCTTCACTAGTATGCTCCATATTCAGGACTACTAGCGAAACTAAAAACTAAACTATGGAAATTTCAAGAAGTACAGACTTGATAATGCCTGGAGGTCATACCCATTATTATTGATTGGCCATCCTCACTAGGAACGAGGACTAGTTCCCAACCATCAATCCTAATTGTTGGCAAATCACTAGCGTGTGGCCCATGACCATGATGTTAGACAGGATGTATAGGCTCCACATCTTGTTTTATGGAAATTTACTAGAGATAAATGTTAGCCTGATTAGTTTGCACCCTCTATGGATTGTGTTATGGTGATAAATGCTTGTGAGCCTCTTACCTATGATGAGGCCATATGCAGGGGTGATAGTTACTCTTGGGAGACGACCATGTAGTCAAAATATGACTCACTACTAAAAAATTATACGTGGGATTAGGTTTCTTTGCCTAGTGAAAAACATCCTTTGCCATGCAAGTGGGTATACAAGTTGAAGAGTATCCTTAGATGCCCCAAGCTAGCCTATAAGGCCAGATTGATTGCTAAGGGTTTTAAGCAGAACCATGGTATTGACTTTGATGAAATCTTTCCTTCTATTGTCAAGATGACTACCCTATACTTGGCTTGCATGATCAAATTTATATGTAGCAACCTAAGGGCTTTGAGAAAAAAGGTAGAAAACACCTAGTGCACAAGTTGAGAAAGAGTCTTTATGGCCTTAAGTAGGCACCTAGGGAATGGTACCACAAGTTCTATGCTTTGATGCTTAAGCAAGTATCTAGGGAATGGTACTACAAGTTATATGCTTTCATGCATTCCCATGGATATACCCATAGTGATATGGATCTAGTTTTATACAAGAAAAATGTTAACCCCAATGCAAGAAAAGTAAAAATGAAAAGAAGGAAGTAGAAGAAAATTTTTAAATAGAGGGAAAATTGGAAAAAGGCCGACAACAAAAATAAGAGGGAAAAGGGCCAAAAGTGCAGACACCTTAAAAACCCAAGGCAACTACAAAAATGGAAGAGACACATATTAATATGCAAAGGTGTCCCCGAAATCTTTATAAAAGTGTGCCAGGCTCCCTCTTGTGCAATTTGTAAAGAGTAGACGGGCATGAATGAAGCCACAATGTAAATAGAAGAGAATAGGAAAATAGAATCTAGGTAAAATGGCCGGCCATGTAAAAAAGGGGTGGGTGCCCAAAAGGGATGAGGGTATGTATAAAAGTCAAAAAGTGAATAGGGAAGCTCATTCTTGTGTGTGGCTAAAACTAGCTCTCCTCTTCTCTTCTTCTTCTTCTTCTTCTTCTTCTTCTTCTTCTTCTTCTTCTTGGCTTGAGCTTGTGCTTGAGAGAGGGAGTGTGAGGGAGTGAGTGTGTGAGGGTGAGGGACCATTGTGGAGAAGCTCTCTCCATCTTCTCCTATCTTCTTCTTCTTCTCTTATCTTCTCTTGTCTCGCGCCCACAGTAGTGGAGCTTGGAGCTTGAGGATCAAGCTTGCTTAAAGCTTGCACTTGGATCATGGAGCTACCAAAGTGCTTGAGGGACTCGATCGAGCATGGAGGTAAGCTCACTATACTCGTAGGTGTGAAAGCATGTATGGCTAGGTGAGAGATAGCCATTAGTATTGGGCTTGAAAAGCTTGAAACAATAAGCGGTCCGTGGGTCTTGGCGGTCGAGCAAAGGCTCCCGTATTTTGGTTCCATTGTTGTTGCCAAGATAAAGGATTCAAGCCTTGAGTGCTTGTGCACTCCAAATCGAGCATTGAAGTAGGGTTTTCCCCAAACCAATGCTTGAGATAGATAGGAAGGAAGAAAGGGTGTTTGATCTTCATTGCAATTAAGAGTTTTGGATTTTTTATTTAGATAGGTCAATTTGATTAGCATCGGTATTTGCTAGTGATTGGTAGGCATTCATGTAGGAAGAAATAAGGAAAAAGAAGGAAAAACTATAGCAATTGGCCAAATCAGGGTGCAAAGAGAAAAATGGGGTTGGAATCTAGAAGGGAAGAGAAAAGGGCATCAAAGAGGCATGTAGGGATATGACAGTCAAGCAAGAGAACCCATTGATGCTCAAACAATAACAACAATAATTCTCTCCCTTCCTTTATATAATATGTCTCTTGTAGTGGGACCTTCTCTCCGCCTATGTGTTAGGCTAGGTGGTCTTTACTATTTCTGCACCCATCGGCTCCTTAATTTACCATTGGTGGTTTTTGGATTTACAGGCCACTAATTGCCACCACCTTTAACACTAGAGTTCAATATTAGATCTCGGCCATACTCTATTTTAGAAGAATGGATATGGGATGTTCATCGTTGCCTTATGGGCAAATGGATAGAGTTTAGCTCATCCTCATATCTCACTCACTATGAACCAAATGCAGTGATTGACCTACTCTTAGTTTTATAGGATTCAAGTTGATCCTTGTGGATCGAGTCCAAGTGCCTCATAGCAAGGTAGACCTAGGGCCATCCAATCCAATCGATTATTCCTATGGAGTACGAGCGGCAATAGCTCGCTAGATGACTACCAATTTTTGCCTTTCACAATCAAGGCATAGGTACATTACACATGGTGATAGTCATGACAAATCAGTGACACAAATCATTAGAAAAATTTAGTAGAAGATGAAACCAAGTACACTGCTAAAAGTCTATTGGACTATGAATGAATTTGTGTCCCTAAAATCAATCTTGGAAAGCATACATGATGTGCATTATCACAAGAGTGATTCTTTATGCATGGATAGGATTAAGGGATAGCAAACAATAAAAACTATGCAAGGCTAAACGCTTTTTGACTATTATCAACTTGATTGATGGAAGTTGCCACATGCTAACACCTCAAAGATCCCATGACATAAGTAGGATCTCTATTCCCCCCTAACGTTAAGAGGAGAACCAATTTTAAGTAAATGAGAGAGAGAGAGAGAGAGAGAGAGAGAGAGAGAGAGAGAGAGAGAGAGAGAGAAGGCAAATACTAAAATTCTTGACATACCTTCTTGGAGTCAATAATTCTTTTTTTCTCATCCTATTCACTTTCCTTTTCTCCATTCATTATGTCCCCTTGCAAAAAGGTTAACATGTCCAACAAGGCAAGACCTTCCAATGTGGCAAGTTTGTCTTTAATAACACTACACACTAGGAAATTGTGGCCAATGATGCTATTAATTCTAATACCAAAAACTAGGTATTTTATGCTTGAACATTCAGACATTTAAATAATAATAGATTATATGTACCTTTAATAGGAAAAATTCAAAGACATTTAAATAGCCAAAAATATAAGCAATAGATACCTCATGAGTAGCAATGAAAACTATACAATAAGGAGGCGGTTTTATAAGATCAGAGGTGTTCTTGAAATGTTCTTATGTGTGGATGTTGAAATAAGTTTAGATATGATAAGATATCAATCCTACAAGTGCACTATCATGAGGGTGAAGACATTACAATTATATTAAATGTGTTCTTGTATGAATATAAAAAGTATTGCTTGATTAATGGAAGTGTGTTAGCCGAAAATGAATGCTAATGGTGGATTTGCTACTCAATAAATATGTTTTATCTTAGTTAAATTCATTTTTGGTTATGGAATGGGTGTGGTTGATTTTGGATGTATTCGAAGAGATCAAGCAAACAAGATGTGATGATGTAGTGCAGATTCACTACAAAAGGAAGCACTACAATTGGTGTAGATTCACCATAAGAGGCAGCACTACGGCCAATATGTACTCTTGCCAAGGTCTTGCCATCATAGCCTACACCCGATCAGTTTATATCTATTTAGAGTGTAGATCGCCAACTAGATGAGACGTCAAACATGTGAGCAAGGTTCATCCCTTAAGGTGGTTGAGAACTAGTGGGACTCTAGTAGTAATATTCAAAGCGGTCCTATGATTGAAAAAGAAATCTTGGTGGGCACAATGCATGGAGTTGGTGTTTTGGAGAAACCTCGAAATAAAGAGAGGATACAAGGTGGGAAAGTTAAAGAAAAAAGGTTTCCTCCTATGGCAACTCGTAAAAAAAGAGGGCCCTACTCTTAGAGAAGGAGGGTTACATATTTGGGTCCTAAGATGGAGAAGAAATGTGTATGACTATGATGCAATGAGCATTGGGAGCACAAAGATTATGGGCTACTTATCGCTCTAAAGAAGAGAGTGATGCTTAATGTCAGCATGCTTTATTTAGAAAGCTAAAGAAAACTATGTTTAGTTGGGAAGTGGGTGATCATATTTCCTCTATGGAAAATGATCAATTGTTGGGTGGATCCAATAAGTCGGGTGTTTTCCTCATATGAAAACTTTAGAACATAGGGAGGTTGTGTGTTTGTTTCCTCTTTTAGATTGTTTTCTAAAAACATTTGGTTTTTCTTATGAAGTGGCAACTAGCTTGACTATCACATTTTGTTTGATGTAGACTAGGGTACCTTTTGTTGATAGACAAGCACTAGCTTACTCATTGATACTAATTGGTTTGGTTTTGACTCTTGATTTGGCTTGGATCTTAATAGAGATTTACATTTTGCTTTAGCTCTCTTTTCCTTCTCTTTGGAGGATGAAGCTTTGGTCATGGTTGGTGGAGGTGTCTATATGGGTGTTTTAACTAACCATGTCTAATCATTTCTCACACAGTACCCTTGAGCACACAATAGGGCTTGGGAAAACCATCACAACTTTGAGCAAACTATTTGTCAATACCTGCAATGGTAAGCACTCAGTCTCTTAGTTCTTCTTGATGGAGATGTTTTCTTGGCAATCGTAGTAGTGTTGTGACATTTATAGTAGCTTTGGGTTTCTCTTTTGAACTATTGAGATTCCTACTAAGTGACTCTTTTTTCTTCTATTTGGCCTTGATCAACTCTTAAGCACTTCCTTTCTATCCTCAGTAGGACTTGTGTTTTACTCCAAGGTTGGTTTTTTGCCCTCCCCTTGAGAATGGTTGTGATTGCCTTCATTGAAAACCATGATGATGGGGGAAGTTGATTATTAGTGTAGATGGGGCAAGGGATATGCTCCTCCGACCTCAATATGAGAACTCAATAGATAGCTAGCTAGGTGATAGATAGAGCAGAGGACAAGGGGAAGGCGAGAGTAAGAAATTTGCAAAATGTGTGCAGAGCCCAATTTGGAGGAGCTATTGCAGCAACTGGTTTATGGAGTGAGGATTGAGTATTTTGCATTAATATATTAAGGGTGTAGCAACTTGAAATGAGTGTTTTTACATCAACATGAAAAAATTTTAGCTTTGTTTTGGACGTGTCTCAATTGGGACATTATGAGGGCATCGCCGAAAGACATGCTTATTTCCAGGGATTCAACAAAAAGTAACATGAATTATTGCATACTGAGAACAACCATGTATATTCGGTTCATTGATCCCCACTCTCCATTTGATCTATTTGGGCCATTGATCCTCGTGGGAGATAGTGTTATGGCCAACCCTGCCACTAGGAGAAAGGGAGATAGAAATTAGAATCCTAAAAAAGGATGCTCCTGTCATTATGAGTGTTGTTTAAAGAGGGACCATTGAGTGTATATGTGCAAAAATGTTATGATTTAGGGTGTGTCTTACACTCATGCTTTCTTGGCCTCCTTTGATCACGAGTGATCTCTTACACCTAGTGCATCTGCTCTCATCTTGCTCCTGCTTTAGGCTTGCTAGATCACCCTTGCTCCCTCGACATGGTAAGTCAAGAAACCAACCCATCCAACAATGGGCGTAGCAAGTGTGGGCTACTTCTAACTTTGTGCTATTTTTAATCCTTTGCATGCCAAGTGAGAGGTGCCTCCATGAATTTTAGGGATTAGGAGACCCCATGCACTAATGTTGCATGGGTTGCTTATTTTTGACCCAAACGTGCACTGATGAAAACCACACGTGTTGAACCTCAAGTAACTTGAATGTAATATGGGACACCACTAAGCAAGAGAGGCTTCTCCCTAAGCTTGAGAACTTCCACATTGCTTGGTTTTGACCCTCATCTGCACTAAACATAGTATGGGTCACCACCAAGTGATGGGGACACTCCCTAGGCTCAAGGGCCTTTGCATTGCTTAGTGTTGACCCTCATGTACACTTGAACAAAGTGTGGGTCATCACCAAGCAAGGAAGGCTTCTACCTAGGCTAAAGAGCTCCCACATCACTTGGTTTTGACATCTCCCACATTGCTTAGTTTTAACATAATGTTCACTTGAATGTAGTGTTGGACACCATCAAGTGAAGGAGGCTTCTATCACAGCTTAAGAGGACCCACATTGCTTGATTTTGACTATCGTATACATTGAAAGCAGTATGGGATACCACTAAGCAAGGGGGTCCCATCACTAGGTTGGTGGGCAAAGAGTGTTGCTTGGTGTTGACTCTCCATGGCACTGAACAAAGTATGGATCACCACTAGGCAAAGGAGGCTTCTCCCTAGGCCTCAGAGCACCCACATTGCTTGGTGGTGACCCTCACATGCACTAAACGCCATATGGATCACCACTGAGAAAGGGGGCCTTTCACTAGGATGGTGGAAAAAGAGTGTTGCTTCATATTGACCCTCATGTGCACTTGAATGCACTATGAGTCACCACCAAGTAAGGGAGGCTTCTATTGTGGCCAATGAGCTCCCACATCACTTGGTTGTGATGTAGTATTCACTTGAACGAAGCACAAAAACTAGCACTTGAATGCAATGTGGGTCACCATAAGCAAAGGATGCTTCTTGTTAGGCTTAAGAGGATCCAGATAGTTTGATTTTGACTATCGTATGCACTGAAAGCAACATGGGACACCACCAAGCAAGGAGGGCCCCTCACCTAGCCAATGGACAAAGTGCATCGCTTGGTGTTGACTCTCCCTGGCACTAAACACAATATGTTTCACCACCAAGAAAAGGAGGCTTTTCCCTAGGTGTAAGAGCACCCGCATCGCTTGGTGGTGACCCTCACATGCATTGAATGCCTTATGGGTCACCACTGAATGAGGGAGGCCCCTCACTGGGTGGTGGGAAAAATGGGTTGCTTGGTGTTAACCCTCATGTACACTTGAAAGCACTGTGGGTCACCACACTAAGTGAAGGATGCCTAATTTAAAGTGATTTTTCTAGCTTGGAGCTACTTTTGGATTTTTTTTTGCCACACGAAATAGGAAGATGGAGTTGGTGTTTGAGGATGACATGGAGGAGACCCTAAATGAAAATCGATATATGTTCCTCTACAATGCTGGTGCTCACTCCCATGCTCTTGAGTTGGCACACATGTTCAACTTGTTGCTTCCTATTGAGAGAGTATTGGGCTCCTTTGGGAACGTATTGACTGAGCAAATGGAGGAATTCCGAAGAATCACATCATCTAGCACAGTGACCTTTCATGCAAAGGAATATGTTAACTTGAATGGCTTTGCAACCAACAAAGTCGCTAAGAGAAAGTTAGCTAGGGCATTGAACAAATTACCTATAGTACACACGCGGGCATAGAGGACTACCCAATACACTCAAAGAGGTGTCGTCTACTACATTCTTCCTTTGCATTCCTTTGCTACTTGCATCTCCTACCTAATGGAAATGATTTGCAAGGGACTTTACAAGCACTACATGATGGCAATAGGAGACAACCTACTATTACTAATAGAGAGGTTGATGAGGCAAAGGAGATTGTAGCTTTTGATGTAGAGGAGGAGGAGGTGGAGGCTTCTTAGTAAAGGCAAAGTTTTAACAAAGCCCTAGTTACTATCCCTATCAACTTAGAGGATGTGTTACCAATGGATTCATATGCCTAGAAAGGAGGCATGCCTACATTTATGATGTTAAATGACCAAGATTATGTGTTGCTAGTTGACATTATGAGCTTACTACACATCTGCGAGGAGTATGGTCTCACTACCTTGGCCTAGTTGAGTGAGCATGAGAACAATGGATGACGTAGATCCACATCTCTTGGCCACCCAATGCTACAACCAAAGATGCAAAATGGATGTCGGGTGATGTAATGAAGTAAATAAGGCCAATGACAAGCTAAAAGCCTATGTAATAATATTAGAGGATTAGGGCTTAGGGTTTGCTATAAATAGGAAGCCCTAGCCAAAATGAGGGGCCTTTTTGCCATTTGGACATGTTATTCATGTGAGTTTTCTTGGTAGTCACATTAGTTTTCTTGTCCTTCACCTACATGGAGGTGAGTTTCCATGGCACTAGCTTGGGGTATGTTCCAAGAATCCTTTCTTGTATTCATGTTTTCAGCATAGGTTAATGCAGTGATTTCTCCATTTTCCATTGTTCCATAGTTAGATTTTATGGCAGTCTAGGAGCTTCATTCCATTGGTATCAGACCTATTAGGTTAGATCAGTCTCATTAGATCATTTTCAAGCATAGGTTAGGTCTTATCAGAAGTCATTTTCATGGTTACCATCAAGTTACAGGAACTAAGACAGAGAAGTGTAGTTAGAAGCTTTGGTAACAAGACTTGTCACATCAAGAGAGGCTTGTTGTTAAGAAAACCATGACTATCTTGGAGGATCTTGACAGACAACTTGAAGAAGATGGAGGTTTCTTGGCACTTTAGCAGGCTGTGGTCATTCTGAGGCCATTTTGGGAGCCTTTGGACAAAGGAAAGGTTACAAGAGGCTGGAGAAGACTAAATGTCTCACTACTTTTTGCAAAGCAGGGATCCTTTCTTTCTTCTCAAGCTCCATTTGAGCTTCTATGGTGAAAAGCTTCATCTTCCTCTCTTCTCATGCTTCAAAGACTTGAAGAAAAGAAATATTGGCTTCATTTCCAATTGGTAGAATACCCCATTGTTGAGGTTCAAGTCTGGGTTTCCCTTTTACTTTCCAAGTTTCTCTTGAAGCTTCCATGGTGGATAGGGCAGTTTCCATGTTTCTTTGCAGCTATCTAGGAATGGCTGGGACTGGGAATGATCACTCTCAAATGTAGGATTGTAGCTATCAACCTCCACTTCCATTTGCATTTTAGGCGATGCAAACTCCAAAGGTTTCTATGTAAACCGAAAACTGTAGTTCAAGAAGCACTAAAACCAGGGAGGAGTGCACAATACTTATCTCTCAATCTCCAGTTGATCGGTTCACTTTCTTGAAAATGCATTCTGTGGCGCAGTTCTTCAACCTCTTGTTGCATGAGATACAGATGCTCTCTGAGAGCTATGTTCTCCTCTTCCAGATGTGCGATATGGCTATCTTGATCATCCATTCGAGTCTCCAGATTTTTGCCATTACCTTGAGGAGAGTTTGAAGGATATGACAACACAAAGCGGCTCAGGTCATGATCGAGTCTTTGCTCTAATTGCTGAACAGATTGGACACCTTGCTCAATATCACTACCACTTTCATCATCGTAGTCTCCTCTACCGATTTATGAAGACCTAAGGCATATCAATCCATTCATAGATCCATAACCATTTACACGCCACTCCTTGTTAGCCTCCTTTTTGCAAGCTCCCTCTCCAAAGGAAAAGGGGACTGAACAGGTGTAGGCAACACTGTAGGAGTGACAGGATTAGGTGAGACCAAAGAGGAAATGCCTCCCAACTTTTTTGCACACATCAGGTAGGAGGTTGTATTGAGAGGAGTGCCAGATGCATGGGGACCCTTGAATTGTGGCCGAGGGCAATCATGAAACCTCTGTGGAAGTGGCTGAATGCCTTCATTTGGTTCCTAAGCTGCAATTCTTGAAGCCTAGGGGGTTGATACATCTAATTCTGTAGCATTGGGTAGGTCGAAGGCCTCAGCCTGCCGTAAAATTGGGGTTGGAAAGCCTTCTGGGACTGTTTCGAGGCCCAAATAGCATTGTTTCGAGGGTAACACATCTAGAAGATCATCATATGAAGCACCAACATTATGCAGTAAATGCTCCAATAGACGCAAGAATCCAAGATGATGCATCAACAGAATCGTCATTCAAGATGACGTATAAGCAGAATCATCTAATCATTTGAACCGCAGATAGGAGAAGCTCGTCTACGGAGCCAGTGAGTGTAGATCACCTAAAGGGCTATGTGATGAGGTCGAAGCCATCATCAACCTAGCTATATCATCATAGCAGCATCTGTAGGAATTGCAACACCGTCTGTTGATCGATTTGACACACCTGCGGTGGCAAAGACAAGCCAGATTTGGAGAAGAGGTCTTGCTATCCTTGTTGATGATGTTGTAGTGCACGATTTTCATGTCCCTGTGCACTTTCTTATCCTCGAAATTTCTTCCAATCAATCGTTTCACATTGAAGATGTTCCTATCCAGATTCACGAAAGCCTAGTTTTTAGCAATTTCATTGATGAGCATTTTCCCCTGAGAGCAACTTGCTGAAGAGATTATCTCTACACCGAAGCAACATACATCATCAAATAGTCAAACTCTAATCAAAGAATCACAAGATGTTAGCAAGACTTGGCTTACAGGTATAGTGGTGAAATGGAATGTTACCATGCCAGACATTGTCAGTACTCACATGCTTGGGTAGTTTGGTTGTCTTGCCAAGCATGAATAATTTCTCAGATTTTTCAATCCAAAGCAAGGGGGTTTTGAGGATAAACCACTATTCGAGTATCTTCATACTCATGACTTCAATCTTTGGACAAGATTGAACCGAAGTTGAAGAGATTTGGACCTATCTTGACCTATGGAGGTTATGGACAACATAGGTTTTAATTTCCACTGAAGTCATTGAGTTTCTCTCCAATCTTGAACTCTTCAACCATTATTGGATTGCCTACTTCCAATATCCAATGTCTCTTATCAAATGGAAGAGGATTTTTCCTTCCATCAACCATACATGAAGCAATAGAGCATCAATGGAGTTTATGGAAGAAGTGTATGTTGCAAGGAATTCAATTTCAACAAAGAGCAATGCAAAGAACAGTTTGGCAAGTGTGGAAAATGATATTAGGGAAATGAAGATGGGCATTGACAAACTCATTACTCTCTTTGATGTATGGATACCACCTATAGCAGTTTCCAATATCTCAAGTCCTTCCACTTGTGAGAACTATGGTCAGCAATGTCATGATACTTCAGTGAATGAGTATGTATCTCATGGAAACTCAGCATATGAACCATATAGCACTTCTCCCTCATATGAGCAACATTTTGGCAGATGTCTTGAACAAAATGGATGCTATACTTCATGTCATGATGAGAAAAATGGGTATCATTCAAATCATTTTAGTCAGCAACAAGATGATGTTTCTTATGACAGTTTTGATCAAGAATATCACGCATGTATTCCTTACCAAAGCAATGACTATCATGGTTACTTCAAGCAAGGATATAATGCTTGTGAAGATTATTTTGTTTATGAACAGCATGTATATACATTCAGACAACAGCATGATGTATTTGATCAGCCTTCTCATCATGATTACCATGTTTTTCCTGCAAGATTTCATCCACATGACTCTGGACAGCATGCCTATAAAGATGCCTATGGTAATGTCTATGAGAATGCCAGTCATGATGACCAACATGACATGGACAAATGTAGTAGTTATGATCATTTTTATGGACAGCATTATGGGAATGAGAGCTATGACACTTACTATCAGTCCAACCATATGGGTTATGTACCACACGAGCCACCTAAAGCATTACAAGCTGAAGATATCTATGAAGAGCAAGTACATGCCGATGTGGACAACATAGATGGTAATTATGATAATGAAGAAGAGCAAATGGAGAAAAATGCTGAAGAATATGAGGACAATGAGGAGGACTTTCATGAGAACCTTACTAAGGACAGCATGCAACATAAGGAGGATTTTCATGAGACCTCTATCCTTCAAGAGGGATATGATTGTGCAATTTTTTATTTCTATGGTGATTCTATTGATTATGCATATCAGCCCATTGGTGATTGGGATATGTACATGTTGGATAATAAAGCTCCTTTACATCCATTTGACCATGATGACTATGAGGTGGATTATGAGAATGTTCATTACCCTTTTGATCCGGGGGATCATTGGGATGATTCTTCTTTCCCATTTGACCCTGGCATAGTCATTGATAGTCTTGGCAGTTGTTTTCATGATGATGATCACTTTGATGGATTCCCATTTGATCCGGGAGGATTGCTATGGAAGAATGGCTGGACTATTTGATGCCTTTGACCTGCAAATATGATTGAAAACTTGTCTTCATTGATTTTTCTTTGGCTTATGGGAGAGACAATTGAAGAAGCATGAGTTCACTATTTAATACAGCTTGCTATATTAAATTCCTGTCATGAAAATAAATTGTCTGACATCATCAAAGTCAAGATTTTATGCTTGGATCTAATGCTCCTAGGTGTACGCTTCAAAATGACACCTCATTTTTTTTATTCAGAGCTATTTCAGAAGTTATGACTCTTTTACTATGACAGCCCTTTCTTGGACAGCATGAACAGCATGAAGATAGACATGAACTTCTTGGACCATGGATTCTTCTTCAACTTGTGCCTTTGAACTTTTATGTTACATCCATTGTAGTATCTTCCCATTTGCAGCTTTGAGGACAAAGCTAATTGAAGCAAGGAGGGTTTGTAATAAAGTAAATAAGGCCAATGACAGGCTAAAAACCTATGTAATAATATTAGAGGATTAGGGCTTAGGGTTTGCTATAAATAGGAAGCCCTAGCCAAAACGAGGGGCCTTTTTTCCATTTGGACATGTTAGTCATGTGAGTTTTCTTGGTAGTCACATTAGTTTTCTTGTCCTTCACCTACATGGAGGTGAGTTTCCATAGCACCAGCTTGGGGTGTGTTCCAAGAATTCTTTCTTGTATTCATGTTTTCAACATAGGTTAATGCAGCAATTTCTCCATTTTCCATTGTTCCATAGTTAGATTTTATGGCAGTCTAGGACCTTCATTATAGGTGAGGAGATCCTTGAAAGGCTTGAAGTGAAGGCCAAGGCCTATGTGCAATGGTAATGGCCTAGTGAAGAGGAAAGATGGACAATAATGCAAAGGCTCAACATAGCGAACATGGGACATCATGAAATGTCAACACTACAAGAATCCATGTGTGGCACAATCCCTTTGTGGAAGTTGTGGTTGCTTGAAAGTGATGAAAATCAATTGGTATTTAGTCTATGTGCTCTTCTTATTCTTGGTCTACAATGGTTCCTTGCTTCTTTTTTGAGAATGTTTATTTGCAAGTAGGTGCTAGTTGACAGTGCAAGGACTTCCTTACGTAAGCAGGGGGCTCAATGACATTGGCTACCAATAGCTCCAAGATAACAAGCCACAAAAAAGATGCCACTCTCTCATAATACATTAGCAAATTAGACAATATGTGATATAAAGGTACATGTGTGCAAGCACACTGTCGAGTGATGTATTATAGAGAAAGATTGTGTATTAATTTGAATAAATCACTTTGTTGATACAGATTATAATTTTTCATAGAGAATATTCTTCAAATAATTCAAGGATTCCCATTTTTTCTTTCAAGGTGCTGACCAAGATTTGTGGAGAATATGTGCTTCCAGCAAATGCAAAGAAAATAATTCTAGTCGAGAAATGGCATGCATAGTGGATGTTTGGCATTGGATATGGATCCCAATCTTTGGGGGAGCCTTACTACATATCGTACACTGCTCATGCATTGTAGTGGGGGTCTAGGAACTTGGCGACTTGCATCCTTATGCAAAACAAGAAATCTTGAGGTGGACAAAGTGCAGGGTTCCTATAGAGTCTACCCCTCTAGGAGTGCTAACTATAGAGTCACTGCAATAGAGCATCCACCACCACTTATACAGTTGTCAACCTCGTGTGATAAGGGTGATGAGCACAAGGAAATGGCAGCAAAGAAAATGAAACCATCCCCTTCGAACCCACGTAGTGAGGAATAAATGCTTGCTTATCTGCTCCTTGAGCCTCATCTCTGGCCTTGTCTCTCCCTAGAAACCAACCATTGTAAAAAAAATTCATTTGTACATGAGTTATTGTATGCTTCATATCTCTTTTGTTTCAATCTTTTTAATGCAAGAGGAATGTCAGAGTTCTAGGACATCCTATTTGCTTCTTCTAAATTCGTTCTATGTCAAATTAATTTGTAAAATCACTAAAAAATGTCCAATAGATTGTTTGCCTTTTGTGTACCACCATGGTGTCTTGTATGCCTAAAATATCTGGTCTTTGCTTGGTAATGAGACTTCTCCGTTCCTTCAGTGGACCAAATCAACAAACTCCCATACTGCCTCCTCACAAACTAGGGGGCATGGCTATAAATAATATGTTGCACATTAGAAAAGAGATGGAATGAATCAAGTGCTAAGTAGTAAGTTCTAGGGAGGGTCACTACCAAGTGAAAAAAGTACCACCCTTAGAGAGGAAGGGCCCCATATCTCTTGGCAGTGACCCCTTTTGCAAATGTCATTGAAGCCTCATATTTTCTTTCCCTTTCTCTGGGCAGTTCTTTTTTAAGTCGAAGGAAATTCATTACCATGTATTCGTCAAATTGTTTTCACCCCAGACATCCTTCATGGATGTTTTGAACTATTGAGGGCCTTCTTGAAGGCTGGGAGGTCCTCAATGGACCAAGGTATTTTATCACAATACAAGAACACTGTGTCCAATGCCTCCTAGACTTCAAGCATCATGTTCCTTACTCTTCCATCATACCTGTGGTCTTTGACTGCATTGTGAGCACTTTCCATTGGTTGTGATGAATGTGAGAATAACCTTTTCCAAGCTTGCCATGAAAGCCCAAAAACCCTTTGGCCTTAACACCACCTATCAAGGGTTTCCTGGGAACACTATTTTCATTTTGGGATCTCTGAGGATCTATCTTGATCACAACATTCCCCCTGTGGAGACCAATGTCTAACAAAACCCTCTCAATAACCTTGATAGCACCATCCTTGGCCTTCTAGGCTTGCAAGTTCCACGCAAATCCAATGTACAAATGCATAATTTTCTCAACTATTCTGCACAAGGCATGCAACTTGCACATGGGGTTGTTTGTTAAGGGGATATCTAGAATGACCTTAAAGTTTGGATCTTTGGTGTGTCTATCAAGTGCCTTGTTCCAACAAGTAGAATTGCACTCCTTAGTCATGGGCATGCAGTAGATGCAAGGACTCTTGCCCCAGTAGCACCTTTTGACACATTATACATGCACTTTAGTGTATTTAAATTTGTGGCCATGTGTGCAACTCCACTTTATATTGTCCAAATCCTTCCATGCTTAGTTCCTCCCCTAGTTGTTGAGTACTTATTACCTCGAGTATAGAAGTTCATTAAAACACCCAATCCACCACATAAAAAAACTTTCTTGTCAACATGAAATGCTCTCAACCACCAAATGTCTTGCTTCGATTGCACAATGAAGTGCACTGAGCCCTCCAAGCCTTCACGTCCCTTGATACATGGCTGAAGAGCCCTAATCATCAAGGTGATAGAAACTCTCCATTTTCTTGCCCTTCACAATCTTAGTTCATCGACCTTGATTTTAAAAAATGGCAACACCATTTGCTTTTGCATGGTCTAGACTTTCTTGTCAACATGAAATGCTCTCAACCACTAAATGTCTTGCTTCAATTGCACAATGAAGTGCACTGAGCCCTCCAAGCCTTCACCTCCCTTGATACATGGCTGAAGAGCCCTAATCATCAAGTGATAGAAACTCTCCATTTTCTTGCCCTTCGCAATCTTAGTTCATCGAGCTTGATTTAAAAAATGGCAACATCATTCGCTTTTGCATGGTCTAGCATGTAAAACCTGATCATTGCCCTTTGCAACATTCTCAAGTCAAAGAATATATTGTTACAGCTATCATAGTTTAACACTCACTTCTTTCTAGGATAGTTGTTTATGATGTGAAAGGGCTCACCAAGGACTTCCAAGACTCGTTGATTGGTGTTGCATCTTGTTTGTTGAAGAGGAGATGGCTTTGGAAGCAAAGACCCCTTGATCCTTTTCTTCTTCAACGTCTTTTGCATAACTTTGAAGAGCTCATTGTAGCTTTGTCTACTAATCCCCACCTATCCAAGGTGCTTTGGATGTCCTCTTTGTCTAGACAAGACCCTTGTAGGAACTTTTCAATGCACTTCTCCTTGGCCTTCTTAAACCTTTTCTAGATCAATATGCTCCTTATAACTTTGGAAGGAATGATGTTGTTGTAAGCTTCCGATGCTTTCTTCACATTCCTCGTTGCTTTGTATGGATGGATAATGCCCCTATCAATTACAACATCAATGTCAAGATGAGGAATAATACAAGTAGTTCAGGGCAAGTGACCAATTGTTATTGCATTGATATTATTCTTATCCTACAACCTCTACTTTCAAGCTTGAGAGTCTCGATATTCTTCAGACTTCTCTACCTCTCATGCCACTCGAGCTTCATTTCCTTCTGCCTTGTTGCACGTATCTTGGTTTTGAGCCTCCCTACTTTTTATTGGCTCTCCTCTAATTGTTTAAACATTGTAGCTCTTTCCTAGAGTGACCACTAGTTATTCTACAGCTTCAGTATGTTAGAATGTCCTACTAGATACTGTGTATAAGCTATAAGCCCTTGGTTTGTTGTCTCCAACAAACCTTAGCAAATGAGGTACACGATGAGAATGGAGGGGTACTTCTCGTTGTGGGATCCACAAGATACAACCCACCATTAGTCCATAGATTGATATTCTTTCTACCCTCTGATGTCATTGCCTCTAATGCACTTGATGTGTTGATAGACACCTAGTTTCTCTTGTGAATGGGTTCGTACTCATCTTCTAGATCAATATAAAGATGATATAGATATTTACAGCCAACCATGTTTGCAATCACGTTATAGGTAATGATCCACGCTCGCAATATTAATGTGATTTAGAGTCCCTAAAAACAAAGTCTTGAAAAAAACTTGTGAGATCATATCTGCTTATGTCTAGGTGGTGATCCCCGATGTTTGGGTACCCATTTAAATTTAGTCTCATTGGCTTTGATTGTAGTCTCAATCGCATACTAGTTAGATTTGGTAGGTTATGACAAGTCACAACCCCCCTCCTTAGACTTGGTTGTAGGTTTCTCTATCGATGGCTTTGTAGGCTTTGGTGTGGCCTCACCGCCCTTGCTAAAAGCTGTCACTATACATACATTGCCAATGGCAAGGTGAATGTGCTATGATTTGTAATCAAAATTGCAATGTGTTTTCCTCTTAAATGCACGTCCTAATAGTTATTCCTTACTAGCATCCTTTGTGTTCGGTAACACATAGAAGATCGTGGTACGCTCATAGACTTGACAGAGACTACGACTTTGCACTTTCTCGAAAGCACATATGATTGACTTCCAAATGGGCTAAGTTTAGTTTTCGTGGGTTGTAGTTGCAGTTGACCAATTCGAGTCCAATGATAGTGAGTTAGGATATTACAATCGGGTCCCTCATCAGTCAAGGCATCGAAGATATGCGTTTGTGGGGCGGTGGTTGTTATGCATAGGTAAGCAGGTGCTACTGCTTCCTCATCTTTGTCCTCAATTTGTGTGATCGTGGCAACTCATACATTCACAGGGGGCTCTAGCATCGAAGGTTCATGTGATGGATGCGTGGGAGGGTAATACTTCTTTATACGGCTACCATTGAAGAAGCCTATGCCCTCGTCATCTAGGGTTTTCGAGCTCAACATTTCTGGTTTGGCTAATGATGCAGACTCTGAAAGGCCCTAATCCCCTAAACTTCATCTTCTGTTTCTAGCCTTTCACTGAGTATAACAACACTAGGTTGCCCTGGTCCAAGTCTCAATGCTTGGCATGCTTATCAAACCAGCTCTCTTACATCGTGCTTTTTCGCAAATCAGTGCGTGGATTGCTAGAAGTCGAGGTGTTCTAGCTCAACTAGGTATTCTATCCATGCCTCATTTCCATCCCATCTCTCTTGGATGGCCACTCTCAAGATAAGGACAAAGATTTCTACTAGTAAAATGGCTTTAGTTCCATAGATCAACTTAAAGGGAGTATGGCTGTTTGATAAGCCCATAAAGTTGCCATCCGCTTGTTGTCCCAGTCATTGCTGCGAGAAGTAGAGAGACCACGTTGGTCACAACGTTCACTAAGATCTTATTTGTGGATTCAGCATGGTCATTAGCTTGAGGATAGTAAGGTGAATATTTCCTATGGATGATCAGGAAGGCAGACAAGAGATGTGGGCAATCACTTTGTTAATGAATTGCGTACCTTGATCAATGACTAGTTCAATGGGACAATTGAATCATGAGATTACTTGCTCCCAAAGAAACTTCGGTCCGAGCATTGTTTTTCCTCATGGTTCATGCTTCTACCAACTTTTTGAGGTACTCTATGGCGACTATTATATACTTTGCCTACAAGTATTATGATGTAGGACTAATCCGCCCAATGAAGTCAATCCCCCATTTTTCAAATGGTTGTCTTGCGATAATTGGGGTGAGCACCATCTTGTCCTACAAACTGGGACTTTGGTCCATTGGCACTCATCGAAGTGCTTCACAAATTGTGCTACATCACGAAAAGCATGGGCCACCATAGTTGGGACTGCAACACCTTGTGTGATATCATATCTCTGCTGAAGTGTCCTCCTGCAATTTCACCATGTACTTCCAGAAGTACATCATGCATCTTGTGTTCGCACACACATCATCGTAGCAAGCCATCTTGTCCTAACCTATAGAGTTGACAAGCTATCAATTGATAGGGTTGCAACTTGAAGATAAGTTGCCTAAGCCAGGCCTTCTCAATAGGTCTTTCGAGTAGTCCATGCTCTAATACTTGGGCTATTTCATCCACGTCCCCAGTATGGCATTAAGTCGGCTCTAAAAAGGTCTTTTTTGCTAGACAAGTTGAAGAGATACACATCTGATAAGTCGTATATTATGCCCTGTCCAACGGCTTCTCCCATGGGTATGCGGGACATGTGATCGGTCATACAGTGTTGCTTTCCTTTGTGTACCACCATGGAGAAGTCAAATTCTAAATGTAGAAGTAACCATCGAGCAATGCATCTCGTAGCACAAGGTTTATTTATGAGATAAATCAAGGCTTGATGGTCAATAAAGAAGGTGAAAGGCGTTGCCATAAGATAATGTTGAAATTTCTTTACGACAAAGACCATGGCTAAACGTTCTCTCTTAGTTGTAGAATAGTTCATCTCAGTATTCGTGAGCTGTCTGTGCTAGCAAAACTGACAGGATAGTTCAAGTTATAATCTCCAAGCTGACACAAAACAACTCCCACAATAAACTTTGAGGCATCAATGTGCATGGAAGGTAATGGTCAAGGTGATGGTCCAGTCCAGGCTCATAAAAAGGGTGCAATTGTCAAAGCCTTTTTCAACTCTTCATATGTGCATTAGCATTTCTCGGTCCATTCAAATATTATCAGCAGTTTGTAGAGTGGTCTAGTGATTAACACATAGTTTAACACAAAGCACTAATAGTATTCCATATGTCCTAGGAAGCATTGAACAACTCCCTTGTAGTAGCTGGTTGGCAGTGGAAGATCGACAAAAACCTTGACTTTTGAGAGTTCGATGGCTATGCCATTCTTGGACACCATATGCCCTAGGATGCATCCATGTTTCACCCAGAATTGCACTTAAGGGGGTTCAATGAGAGACAATACAATCTGCATCGTTCAAAGACTGCGTAGAGTTTGTCCAGGTGTTCCCTCCAACTTGAGTGAACACACAAATAGTCAACGAACACTTCTAACTCTCTCCTAAGCATGTCCTTGAAGATGACATACATGAGCCATTGGAACGTGGCCGGTGCGTTTGCTAGCCCAAAAGGTATGACTATGTAGGTGTGAAGACGCCCCATTTGGTAGTGAATGCAGTCTTATTCATGTCATTGGGGTGGACTTACACCTAATTATAACTTGAGAAGCCATCCAGGAAATTGTAGGATTCTTTGCTAGCCACTCTCTTGAGCTTTTGCTTAGTGTATGATAGCAGATGGTTGTCTCTTTTCATAGCAGCGTTGACTTTCTTATAATGCACACACAATGGGCAAAACCCAATTTGTGTGCTTGATTTCATAGATGAATCCTTCTCTTAACAGCTTTTCTATCTCCTCCTTAACTGCATGAGCATGCTTGGGATTCATAGGGTATTGTCGTTGCTTGATCATCATTGCATCTAGTGTCATGGGGATGTTATGAGTCACTACACTCAAATCTACTCCTTTCAGCTCACAAGCGAATATGTCTATGTGCTCTCATAGTAGTGTAATGAGATATGCTTATTCCTGCTCGGTCAAGTTGTCAGCTATGAAGATCATGCAGGGCTTCTCCCCTTCCTCTGCCAAGTTAACATCATTGATCTTGGTAGGCCCTTCTATAGGTTTGTTTGCTTGTCCTTGCCTCTTGGCACCCAACAAGATCACTACTCTATCACCTTTCTTAAATTTTGTGAATCACTTTGGTAGATCTTGTGGTTTTTTATTATCCTCAACGTTAGACTCCCTAGGTTGCCTCTTTCTTTCTTCCTTCACCCGTCTACGCCTTAGGTGGATGGGCAAGTCCCCCTTGGTGCATTTGGTCTTAGGTGGTTGCAGGATCTCAGGGTCACTATGTAAGCTCACTTCCGACTCAAAATCAAATTCTCCATCTTTGCTGGTTAGAAAACAGAGTTTCACCTAATGGTCGTAGCTTCGAGGGTGATTTCGTCCTAAGTAACAGTGCAGCACTGGGTTGGGTGAGCCTTGCCCAATCGCTCATGTGTGCTCCAACCATGTGCGATCGCACTCCATCCACATGATTCCTCTCTTGATTCTAAAGGTGCTCTCTTCCTGTGGCTTGGAGTCTACTAGTATTTTCCCGATCTCCTGTCCATCAGTGTCATATTCTATCGTGTCAATATCTTCATCGCTCTCTTTATTGGAGGAACAGCAGTCCTCATACTCGTAATCCAACCCATCCTCACCCGACTACTCATCATCCCCTAGGTTTCTACACTCCTCTTTCTTCTCATTCGTGGCCAAGGCCCAATTGTACATCAGGTTCAAATTGTGTAACTTGGTCCATTTCCAATTGGGTTCGCCCATGAGATCCTCGAGAGCTTTCAGATTAGCTGCTAGGTTGCCACCCAGCTTGTTTGTCAAGTACTCTAAGATATCGTGGAGCTCTTGCTTGTCATTCAGGACATGGAATGTGACAGGGTTGGGTCGGCTACAAAAGCTTCTAGCCATCGTGCATAAAGGTGTTGAGGGCTCATTTGTGGACTTATCGATTACCTTAGCAACGTGCTTGTATTCCTTGTTGTTGTTTGAGAATGGCAGATCGATTGTGGCTAGCATGTGCATCCAATTCCACTCATCCTCAAGGAAAGGGATATACTTTGTCAATGGTTCATAAGATCGCCTAACTTGAGTGTCACCCTTTAGCATGGTGGAGATGGTATCCAGGTCAATTGGCATGGTCTTCCAGGTATCCATGTCTAACCTTACTACCTTCATTCGATTGCCCAAGAATATCAGACCATTGTTCCAATCTTCTATGACTCGCATGTTCCGCATTTGGGGTCAGTCTAGCAAGATGTTGTAGTCTACCCCCTTCATGACAATGAAATCCACTAAAAAATGGATTCATGCAATCTTCAACGACCAATTCTTCAACACCCTAAATGGCTTAACTTTCATCCCATTGGCCAATGGGTTAGCCCAAGCCTAGAGCACTGCATGGCTAAGTACACTCACTCCTGCCCTTGTGTCTATGATTCCTTTTCTTATAGCATCTCCTAGCACCAAAATAGGCAAGACCACATGTATATCAGTGTCTTCTCAGAAGGCGTTAACATGTACTTGGGTATTGAGTGTAGTGTCAAGCTCGATATTTGAGTCACTACATCAAGGTCATGCAAGTCAGCTGCCCCCTGCTCGATTAGTCCTTCTACCCATTGCTTCAACTCCTACCACAATGTTGGGTGTTTCCGAAGTAGGTATCCTAAGCGCAGAGTTACAAGGGTTGACACTAGTTTCATAAGAAGGTTGCTAGCTTCCCACTTCCCTCCTAACTCCATGCTTCTCGGCCAATGGTCTTGGCTCATTTGCTGGTTGTGGCATCTAAGCTTTGTCTATGTGATACTGCTCGTGGTGCAAATGCATCTCTTGACTTCAGTCCAAGTCGACGAGATCGGCGTGCTCACACTAGAGAGCTCATCAATTTCATCTTCCACTATGAGGTCTGTGTCCTTTAAGTGCTCTTGGGCTTCCCTCACCCACCCCTTGACCTTATCTATGGCTTCAAGCTAGCACCTTGGATTAGGGTACTCCCCAACCTTAGCACTCCCTTTTTCTGCAATCTTTGTAGCAGATGTTTCTACCTCTGCATTTGTGACTCTTTTTCCTGTGGGTAGTATTGTGGTACTCTCCGTCTTGAGTGTGACCTTTACTTAGTTCTCTTCTTTTTGCCTTAGTTCTTTTCTTTTTTCCTACTGAGGCTATGTCTAGGTTACTAGGTCCTAGCAGTGATATGCCGACTTGCTTCATCTGTGCTCGGTTCATAACATGTAACAGATGGGCGTAGCCTCTCCATTGAGTGTTTCGCCTTCAAACAGCCCTAATGGCATTGATGGCATGATTGCTCAATCGGAGGATGGTTTCCTTCTAGGGCGATCAACGTGAATAGATGGATGATTTCGCACTCTGGACATCTGAGGTCAGCTTTCTCTCTATTGGCTTGCTCCCTCTCGGGGTAATGCAAAGAAATGTGCCTTGGGTGACCACAAGTCCATGACTGCAAGACTCATGGTTCTACCCTCCCAAGCCTCTACCTCTACCTCTACCTAACGCCATCATGGCGCTAGTCAATAGTCCATGAGAATGGAGTTTCCCTCTTCGTCATATGTGATATAAGGGTTTACATATGCCTCCTCATCATTCGGTTCTTTCACATAATGGACTGGAGCATCGCTCAGTGGATGGGTTACAAAAGGCCAGGCGGCCTAAGGATGCGTATGGGATTAATTTCCATTTTAGGGATGGCCAGTTTCATGTCATTAGGCGTTGAAAGAGCCAATGGGGCTCCCCTTCCAAGGAAGTTTGGTGGCCTATTCCCTAAGTACGGCTAGTTGTATGGTTGTGAGTATGGAAGCCTCCTTGGTAGCCTGCAATGCATGGCATCGTGGGGCTGAACCTACCGTAATTGGCGCAAGGTCAAGACCTAGGGTCCTAACATTATGTCGAGGAGGTGATTTCTGCCACAATGCACACATTGGATATGTGGGTGCGTAGGTCTCCTCACTATCTCTTATAGCCTTGCTAGCTCCATCTTCATTGGCTTTGGTCAACGCTTTTCCCTTTATCTTGGATGCTTGGAGCTAACCATTCACCAAGTGTTGTGGTTCTCTCTGAGAATCTGGAGTTAGTGTCATCTTGGTTCGAGTTCCTAGAGCTTCTCTCTTTGAGCTGGTCGTCCACTTGTATGGCCTCTTCAAAGACCCTAGCTAGCATGTCTCTCGGCAAGCTTGAGTGGCCTGCCAGGGCCTTGTAGAGTTTCTCACTACGAATTATGTTCACAAAGATTGTGGAGACCACTCTCTCAATGGGTCGCTCATTGGTCAAGATTCTCTTAAAGAGACTCTGCACGTAAGTAATGTAATCCTTGATGTCCTCCTTGTCCTTCTGCTTGATTTTCATCAACCTAACTATGAGATTGTCGAAATACCCAACCTCAGAGAACCTCTTGATGAAGAGATTCTTGAGGTTGTTGAAGTTGTTGCGCTCCACCACGTCTAAGTTGGTGTACCATGTCCTACCCTTATCTCCTAGGCAAAGATCAAAATCTTGTGAGTGTTGGGCAAGATCCATGAGGCCGTTAGTCTCACAAACTTGCTCAAACTGCTCTACAAAATTGTATGTTGCCTAGCTACTTCGTGAACTATAGGGATTTTTTACTAGCTCTTGGAGCCCTAGTGACTCCTAACCTTGCGAGCAATGAGGCTACTAAGGCTGTTGCACTTTTCTCTGTAGACATGTTATCTATGAGCCACTTTGTGATAAGCTCACTTAGTGTCAAATCTACCCCTAACGCTCTCTCCCTTTCCGCGTTAGGTCCCACACGATTCCTATTGGCTAGACCTAAAACATGTTGGACTTCCTGCATCTCAATGTCTTGCTGCAATGTCCTAGTTCATTGTTTGTGGTTGTAAGCTGCTATCTTCTATAGTGCTAGCCCCATGCTAATCTCCTCTCCTCCTCAAGGTGTTCTATTATGTCTTTCGATGACCTACCATGGTGGTCCAACCTGGTTTGTAAGTTGTATTTGTTCACCAATTTTTGGATGTCGACTGGGAAATCTCCCAAGTCGAGCTCGTCATTCTTGCTATTGGAGCTACCTGACATGCCCACGGCTTCTTGCTCCACTAGATTATCGATTAGGTTGATTAAGTTGGGCAGTGTTGCACCTCCAATGGTGTCAATCAGTCGATGCCTCTAGCATTCTATGTTGGCTCTCTCTTGGCCCTAATAGCTCGGGTTCTTGATCATTTGTCTAGGTCTGAGGGTCATCTCCTATTAGTGGGTTCATTCCACTTGTTATATCTAAGTGTATTTATTCTTATTATAAATAGCCCTCAACTTACATCCACTCAATGTGTGCATGATGACCCTTTCGTGCACGGTGTGAAATCAAGCTTTCAACTTTCAAGTGTGCTTTTAGTAATAAACAATCTAGGGTGCAAATGCAGAGTAATGAATGCTAAATGCAGTTATCGCTCTCCCCTCATTTCATTTTTTACCAAATATGGCTCTAAGCACGATTGTTGGCCGCTCCTATGGGTTTTCTAGGGCCTCTGCTACGTCTCTTAGCTTAGGGTGTAATCGGGGTCTGTGGGTCAAGTTGAGGCTCTAAATGGGCAGATAGCTAGCGGATTTTCTAGATGTCGCTTTTACGTCACCAAGTTGCACTTTTCGTAGTCATGAGGCTCTATGACTTGTTAGATTCATTTGGAAGGCCATCGAAAGGTTTCCCTACTGCGAGACATGCTCCACCTAGCTCAAGATGTGCTAGATCTAGTAAATTTCCTATCAGCTTCTGGTTCGATTTGCAATGTCCGATTTGTAATGTCCAATTATCAAAATCGGACTGTCCGATTTCGATTGATCCAAGCATGTGATTCCCGATCATCCGATTGTCAATGGTCCAACTATCCATTCATCTGATTGTCTGAATTGAATGAGCCATGTGTCCAATCGGATGGGTTGGGTGGTGTCCGAGTGGTCAGATTTTCCAGAATCAGACTGTCTAATTTTCAAAGTCAAACATCCAAGCCCAATTTTTGGAATCAAACCTTGTCAAGTGTGTCCGATTTCGACGGCCGTGGTTCCCAATGATGAGGTGAAAATCGAATTATCAGCAATGATTCTGTGCATGCCAAGCCACACTAGCTTCCAAAATGCAAGAGTAGACAAGGGGCAAGTTTCTATATAACTGAAGCAGTTAGAAAACACCCATACACAATGATCGATCCATGCCTTGCCCTCGAATTCTCTCTTCTCTCTCAAACTCTCTCTCTCTCTCAGTCACACTACAACAGAGATTGAAACTGGGCCTTCACCCCCTCTTCCTTGAGTTTTAACCCCTCATTCTAGTACATGAGTGTTTCCCCATTCATGCTCTTGCCTTATCAATGGATTTCAACCCCTTTTTTTTTTCCTTGTTTTTACCCTGTATTGGCATGTTTACAATAGCAACCCTAAAGCGATTCGCTTTGATTTGTTGGTCCTATTCTACTTTAAATGCAACAAAAAGCAAAGCTCACATACTAGAATAATTTATCCTACCTACCTAATCATTAAAAACTCAAAATACTTACTTGCTTCGAAAATCAAACTCCCAAATCTCCTACCTACATCAAGCATCAATTTGGGGATGAAACCCTACTTCGACACTCGATTTGAAGCATGCAAGTGCTCAAGCTTGAATCCATTTATCCTGGCAGAACCAAAATGAAGTGGGAGCTCGCACTCGACCACCAAGACCTATATAGCACTTATTATTTCAAGCATTTCAAGTGAGCTCTAATGGCTATCTCTCACATAGCTAATGCACCTCTGATCCTATGGGTGTAGTGAGCTTAGCTTGATGTCGGAATGAGTAGCCTCCTCTCTCAAGAACTCTGGTAGCTCCACAATATGTGATGCAAGCTCAAGCAAGCTCAACCCTCTACGGTCAAGCTCCATCTACCATAGCCACACACGTGAGACAAGAGAAGAGAAGAGAAGAGAAGAAGAGAGGAGAAGATGGGGAGCTTCTCCACCACTTTCCCTCACCCTCACACACTCACTCCCTCACACTCTCACGCTCCCTCTCTCAAGCACAAGCACAAGCAAGGGAAGAAGAAGAGAAGAGAAAGAGAGCTACTTTTACCACACACCAAGAATGAGCTTCTCAATCCCTTTTTGAGTTTATATACAAGCCCTAAATCCCTTGCTTACCCATTCCCTTTTTTACATGATCGAGCATCTTGCCTAGGTCCTCCTTTCCTATTCCCTTTCCTTTACCTTATCCCTTCTCCTGTGCCTATCTAGATTTTACAATTTGCACAAGAGAGAGCCTAGTGCTCTTTTACAAAATTTTAGGGGCATCTTTCATTTAAACTTGTGCCTTCCATCTTTGCATTTTTTTATATTGTTTTGCATGTTTTTCCTTTTGTCCTTCTTTTTGACTTCATTGAGTCCACATTTTGAAATTTTCTTGGGTTTATTTTTGCTTTTCTTTTTTCTTGTCATGCATTGGTTAATAAATAACAAATAAATTTTTAAAAATAAAGATGGATCTTCTATTTTATCAATACAACTTTGTGTAAATCCAAGGTGTAGATTAGCAAACTCAACATTGGTTCCTTTGTAAGCAGTCACATGGCATTGCTGTATTCTAAATTAAAAGGTTTGCTAGTGATGGATTGATCTAATTTGAATCTCCAAGAACAAATTTTGATGTTCATTGTACGAGCGTTGCTATAGTTTCCTGCTCTTCTGAAAGTGAACCTTGCACTACTCGATTTTTACAAGAAGATTTTTCATGTTCAAAGATATAAACACAATTAGTATCTTTAACCTTAATTTTTTGCTTCTCTTTCTCAGATACAAGTTGTAGGTATGCGCCAATCATTACATACCATGATATTCATAGCAACAATTATAGTTGACCCTTCTAGTGTGTTGATCAAGGCATAGGAAATTGTAAACTAGAGAGTTGCAATTTTCTTTGGAAAGTCTACTAACTTCTCATTGTGCCCACAGAGCACATCGTTCTTCATGTCTTTAGATATGTTTTGTGAAACTAGGCCCAAGCTCGAAGAGTAACCCTACCATGACATCTTTCTTATAAGATCTTGTAGCTTCTCATAAATGTATGTTCTTTGTGGGTGCTTTTTTCCCCAACTAAAAAGGATTGAGTGTTTCCTTTGGTATCAATCCACCGACAATATCATGGCTTCTTCCAAGCCACCTTATTTGCAACTTGCCTGACTTCAATCTCTCCTACATCCTCTTACATTTGCACTGCTACATAAATAGTAGCTATGCATATATAGGTTGAAGCAACAATTTTATCTATCTCAAGAATACAATCAAATGCCAGTCACCTAAGCCTCACATTTTTCCACTTTTGACAAGCAACCAATGAATCCATGCAAATCGGAAGATAATCACTAGATGGCCTCATTTCAATAATTGTTAAAGCCTTACTAAACTTCCCTAAATGAGCTGCAAAAGGAAATAGAAGGTGTGAGATTGAGTTTTGCGTCGCATCTTATTGGAATATCTCAATGTCTCCTTCCCCTGCCCATGTTGTGCATACCCTCCAATTAGTGCACTCCAAGACACGACATCATGGGCAAGAAGCTCCTCCAAGTCCTCATCTCATCTCAATTCCCAATCTTCAAAATTAGCTACAACAAGCATTGTTATATGAAAGGATAGTATCAGTGACAACCATGATAAATTGAGATGATAACCCCAGTTTGGTTTTTGTGTTGTGTCCCTACAAGTCAAGTTCCTACTATTAAGGGTTTGAAACCTATTACCTCTCCATGGGAACAAGTAAGCTAGCATATGTAATTTCAAGTCTTGTGACTTATCAGACTCTAAAGGGCAATTTTTTTTAAGTTGTCCTTCCTGGGGCATGGCTAGGAAAAAATTAACATTTCCATGATGAAGGGCTTTGTGGCCAACTTGGCCTACATTGGGAAGAGCTACAATTTGATTGCCATGCATATATATGGCTACAGAAAAAGGAAGGGTAGGCAGGGTTGCAATTTTTAGCACTGGCTAACTCTCTAATCTATAAGTTTTTCTCACCTCCTCAACACAATTCTCACCCTCACCACATACGAGGGTCACAACCATTTGATATGAGGGCCCTCTGCCCATTGAGATGGGGATCTCTTGATTGGTGCTGACCCATTTGAGGTTCACATCACAAAAGGGTCGCCACCAAGCAATGTGGTATTCTCCGCTCTTGGGAGGGGACTTTCTCACTTCATAGTGACCTATTATGGGTTTAAACCACCACATGAGGGTAACAATCGAGCAACAAGCTCTTAGGAATCAAAAAAATGAGATTGAGCAATAATGTTGCTTTGATATCACCATTCACCATATGTGCCAATATGGAAAATTGCATGAAGCCCTAGCTAAATGTGGAAAAACATAGAATAAACAAAGTGATACCATGGAAGCTCACCTCTAGGTTTCATCAAGGATTTGTCTTCATCATTAAACTGAATAGACATTTTCTCAAATTACTCCATGGAGCAATTATCCTTGCTTGCACTAGTGGTTGGTGTTCGCATATCTTCTTATGGCACGGACCATAGTGTCTTGTTGATGCTGTGAGGGGATTTTGTCCCCTCCTTGCACTTTGTCATTGGAGACTTCACTGGGGAGGTTTTAACAGCCCCCTTCCTTGATGATACCTCATGGCAATAGGCAAACAGAAAAACTAGGTGCAAAGCATCAAGAAGAGAGTTTGAGCAATACAGCAAAGGGCCCTAGGGGTTGTGCTGAGAGCTTAATGGCTTGAGGGGACTTGTGTTGTATCTAGGGCAGTGAGCTTTAGCACGTCTCTTGTGCCCCATTGATTGGATGTACTAAGATTCGTTTGTAGAATAGAATGTTTCTCATTAGTTCAAACTCGAGTCTACTTGATTGAACTCCATCTATACATGATCATAATGACACCATACATATATGTCACAACTTGACATCATTTGGGCCAATGACAACCAGGCACAAAAAAAATTGGTTCTTTTATTGTACCATCAAACCATGACCCACAAAGCACCAATTCTCCCGTGGTTTTTGATTTTTTTTCCCCAATGATGTATATTATAAATTTCACAACACTTTGTGTCTCTTCAATTTCTTATAGGGCCAAAAATTGACCTAAAATCTCCCCTAAATAAGAGCTACTCAAGCTCTATTACTATGCCAAATGGATAATCATTTATGATACATGCATATATGTTTCAAAACCTTATGTGTGAGAACTTGGATAAATTAGTAAGAACAATCGGTGTAACATATGGGAGTGAGTGTGTTAGAGCACTCCCATATATCAAGGTTCCCAAACTATGACTTAAATTAGGTCCTATGGGTCAGTGCCTATCCTTTCATTATTATATTCAAGGTTTTGAGTGGGGGAAGATAAAATATGGTCCAAAAAATAGGTTTTCAGTCTAGAAACTTTCAACTCATGGTCAAGAGCATTTTATGCATTATGGTAGTCTAATAGATAGCCGATCAATGCACTAACAAGCCAAACTTGCTACCTAAGGAGCCCTAGACTCTCTAAAAGCATATCCAGCTGCAACAACAAATATTCATATAAAAACTTGCTACCTATAAAAAAATCAGTCAATATTCATATGACATGGCCATTCAAATGTCATTAGACATGGTCCTTGGAGTCAAATCTATGTCGACTATGTTGACCTAAAGGAGCTACTCAAGCTCTATCACTATGCCCAATGAATAACCATTTATGTCGCATGCATATACCCTTCAAAAAACATATGTATCAAGCTTGATATGTTCACAATTAGTAGTTCAATCACAAAAATCCACTCATTACAAGCACTTGTAGTCCAAAAATGGCTAGCTAGTCATGCTTGAGACTAGTTAGTTAAAGATAGTACTTATTCGAATCACATACATGCATAAGGATGATGCAAGAGCAAAAACTTTAGAAAATAATTAGCTTATATTTAGTAATTTCTTATAATTCCCTAAAGCTAATTTCATCAACATAAAATCTCAATTGATGCAAATTATTATAAGCAATTTATGACTACCTAATCAAGCGGCCAGCTAGCTAGTCATATGCTGATGGTATCCCCATGATATTCCAGGATCATGCTTATGAAAAAATAAGGAAAGTCACTAAGAAAATAGAAAATCATTATGGATTTACTAATCACATAACCTCTTGATTATATACATAGAATTTATGCCTCTTATTATAGCTCGTTTAAGTGCATACATGCTAAAAATGTTAGTCGAGAGGGTGTGTCTATTTTTACGTTTCTTTAATTATTTTATCTAAATTTAAAAAATGGTTCCTAGTCTAATGAACAAATCAAAAAATTAACCCTACTCTAATCTAACTAACTATCGCTCATGGATTAGTTGCCTTCTTGCCCATTCTTCTTACTCTATGTCAAAATGGCATTTCATCTACAGATTTTTCATTGCAAAATCTTTCATCTCACTCACATCTATGACCTATTTCTCTCATTGTGATGATGAGAATACACATCTATGACCTATTTCTCTCATTGTGGAATACCTTTGCACAATGAGATCATGAGTCCATTTCCCAATACACAAAAAGATTTTTGAATACTATATTGTAACGAAGGATGATGGAGCATGTTTGCGACAGCTCAATCCTCATTTTCATGCCAAAGTCAATATGTTTAAGGCAACCTCATTGGATGACACCATCTCTTTGGCCTAGAGGCTAAAAGAAATAACAAATAAGGATCAATGACTTCTATCCCAACATTCAATACTTACTTTCCAAGCTTTGCTAGCTTTTTAAATTCTTATCATCTGAATTACAATTTCAAGTTTGACAAAGTAGGGAACAACTAGAGACCTTGGGCCATGCATTCTTGGCAAGAAAATATAGGGTGTTTCTTTCATGGTTTTGACATTCACATCTTGAGATAGTGTAGGTGAGTACATGCAAGTGGTACTCCCTT
This sequence comes from Lygodium microphyllum, assembly GCF_053477565.2. Taxonomy (NCBI): domain Eukaryota; kingdom Viridiplantae; phylum Streptophyta; class Polypodiopsida; order Schizaeales; family Lygodiaceae; genus Lygodium; species Lygodium microphyllum. The sequence continues at coordinate 140,559,459 of NC_141145.1, forward strand.
TAGATCAATGTAATTCCATGCAAACATGTATTGGACTTCTTTAAGGAGGACTATTATGGTACCCTCATCATCCTCTCCCACAAGGTCATCAATAATATATATAGGTTTGGAAGACTCCTTCCCAATGAGATTTACTTCTATGAACTTTGTGGGTCCCTTGATTGGTTCTCTCATCCTTTTTTATTCCCAATAGAGTGACTATGTGGTCCCCCTTCTTGGGACAAGTGAACCTCTTTGGGAGATCTTATGGCTTTTTTTTATTGTCATCATCCCAATCTTGGCTCTTTCAAGCTTCCTTCTTTTTTCTCCATCTTAAAGGTGTGCTATCAATCCTTATCACGCATCCAAGCCAACGCATGTTAAGAATGTAGCATTAAGCCTATGCTTGATTAAGCTCTGCAACTATTTGTCACAAATGCAATCAACTTGAACATACATCATTACCCCACAAATAACAACTTAAAAAACATATTCACTATCAACTAACTTGGGGTGGATGACTTCGAAGAATATCCTACTTATATATACCAAATTTTAATGAGGAATCCTTTTAAGGTAAGCAATCACATAGTAGAGTAGTACACACATTTTATTTTCAAAAATAAAGTTTAGACCAGCGTGTGAATGTAGAGGCAGTATGTTTTTTCATATAATCACCCCTTGGTTTTGGAAATGACTCACTGGCCCCAGTGTATGCCTTCAAGGCTCTACTTGCTCGCTTGTCTCTACATTTTACACAGTGTTTTCTACTGAATAGCCAATTTTCTGGGTGCATATAGCAACTAACTACTACGTTTAGCATGCAAGTTCTACCCAAGGGTATCGATGCATGGCCCATTTTTAGGGATAATGGACATGCTTTGTCCCAAAAATATGGTATTCAGCATTCATCTACTTTTCTTCTAAATTGCAGTATTTGTACTCTATATTGGGACATTCAGTCTATATGAAATAGGCCAAGGATACATTTGATGACTTGATTACATATTCTAAATGGTTGAAATGCAAAGTCTAAGCTCTTCAAGAGGAGCAATGCGATAAATTTAAATTGCTAGCTTGTTTAGATGCTTTGCATGATAATAACTGTCAAATTTATTGTTCCTTTGCTCATCTACACTAGAAATATGCCCACCAAGATAATATTGTGCAATTGATGAATGAGCACGGTGCTATGATTATTGAGCCTATATCTATTATTTAGATGTGCCTCAAAAAGTTATGTCTGATGCTGTTTATTGTGCTTATTTATACATTTGTGACTTGGTTCAAAATCAAGTTAAGCCTAAATGGGTAGATTTGATGGAAGCGGATATTACAATGGCTAAAGTGAAGGAGGCCCTATCCCATTTACCATGTAGGAAAAGCCTAGGTTGGGATGACCTCCCTAATGAGCTATTTTTAGCCAACATGTAATAGCTTAAGGACTCATACACAAGTTAGTCAATCATTATGCATAGCTTCTATATTAAACGAACTTAAACATTAGAAGCACCATGTAAATAAACTTGTCATTTTGTAGGTGCATATCAAATGTTGGATTTTAGAGATACATTTGTCTTGAATAATATGCTCAATGTCAAATAATGAGCATAATCATTCAAATAATACCAAGAAAAATGGCCTTCATTGTGTAATACATGAAGCTTCACAACATGAGGCACGTGCCTTTGGATTAGCTTTTGGAGCTGTAATGGAACAGCTTTGTCTTTGTCACCTTGCCAAATGTGGATAACTCCTTGATATGTACTTGCAACATCTTCCAACTCAAAACCCCAATGTTTATTTAGAAGTTGAAAGTCTTTTGCTAGGCCAAAACCACAATTCCAACCTCCCATTGCTTCGACACGATCACTTTGTTGTATAGACGTTGTAAATATTAAAACTTAATTAGTAATCCTTCAAGTTTTCAAAAAAAAAAAGGTATCGATAACACATTTTACACAAATATACATATTCTACATAACATCACACAAATGTTTGCAACCATTTGTGACATATGTACATAGCATAAGTAAAACTAACAAAGAAATTTTCATGCATATGTACAACATGCACAAGCATTTCACTTATGCATATCTCTACAACATGCACAAGCACTTGGCTTTGCATATGCATGCATAAAGTTCTTAGAAACTTACCGAAGAACAAAGGTCAAAACCTCATATCTTTGTAATGCAAGTTGATCAAGTTGTGATAGATCCTTCAAAAAAAACCCTAAATTTTTTGGATTTTGAATAATCTTCTTGCTAAGGTCTCCCACATGACGTCGAAAAGATGAAAATGCCAAATCTAATGAAAGGAAATATAATGCTCTGAATGCCTTCCAAGAGAAACCAAGGCGTACCTCTTTTAACTCCTCTTCTGAAAAAAACTTGGAAATTATACAACAAAATCTCAAATTATAATGTGTAGCCATAATTTCAATCCACCATTCAATGGTAATCTACCACAAGAGCATTTTCTAACCAATAAATTTGTAAATTGACAATTTTCGTGCCTCGCTAATGGTTTCTTTGCACATGACACTAATATGCCATGATGTTTCATTATCATCACTCTCATATAGATAGCATAAAGGATCATATCAAGTTTTTGTTGTTGATTCAACATAAGTGGTGTCCTTTGCCTAAGGAGCTTCATGACAAAGAAGCATACACTAACCAAATTAACCATAAAGCACATGATTTTTCAAGTATGAGATGGCATATTCAAAATTAATCAATTTGATATGCATGCATGCACAGGCACACATGCATGGACATGCTTATACACACACATGCACGAACACATGTGCATGTGCACACATGTGTGCATGCACACATCAATGTATGAGTGTGCATGCACGTGCAATGCACACACACGTATGCGTGCACACATCAATGTATGAGTGTGCATGCATGTGCAATGTGCACACACGTGCACACACACACCTACCCACCCACACCTCACTTTATGTTCATACATAAGATAAACATTAAGCTCACAAATGTAGCATTTTATGTATAGCACTAGTACATATGTGTAAGATATCATTGTTATTAAAAAGATGAAGCAAGACCTAGGCTATAAGCACATGAGCATACATACAAGGATGTGAAAAGATATGGAGACTCACCTTCCAAGAGAAGCTTGCAATAGGAGACCAAAGTGCAATTCCGGCTAGGCGGTGTGGAATGTGATATGCTCCAGCCCAACAATACATAGAACCTAAAGAGTAGCCTAAAAGCCAAACCTTTTCCCCCATGTTAAGCTCATCAATTACAGCCTCCATGTCTTGAGCAAAGCTTAGGAGCGTTTGTGAGTAATGAGAATCACTTCTTCCATATCCAGGTCTATCAATAGCCACCATCCTCACATTTAGTTTCTTGAGAAGAGCTTCAGACACACCTGGCATAGTTACATCCTTTAAATTTGTTGTGAATAGATGTATATGCACTACTTTAATGTACACATTTTTTAACATCCTCACAAAGATGTGTGATACTTTGAAATCATATTTATTGAAATATGAATACAACATTTGTTGATGATGCTCGCTTACATGTAGAAAGTTTACCTCTTTTATTTCTCTCAAGGCATGATGATGCCTTGAGACTATCATTGTTTATGGACATAACCATGGATTCAAGTTTCATTGCTTTTTATTCATGGAAAAGAGGGACTCCTCATTCAAAGAAAGAGCCCAATGCATGGCATTGATTGCTTGGTCATGAGGACATGGAATGCATGGATTAGAAGAAAATTTGCAAGCATCGGTCTATAGGGAGGCTAGTGGAGAGGACCAAGTAATATTGTGTGTGTGTGTGTGTGTGTGTGTGTGTGTGTGTGTGTGTGTGTGTGTGTGTGTGTGTGTGTGTAAAGATGGTATGTTAAAGGAGCCAATTAAGTGATGGTCACTTATAACAATACAAAGCATACCCTAATTGAGCCACATCTTTGTGACACATATGCTCATATATAACTCATTTGACCTATGATGTTGATATTAATGTAAATAAATATCAATATAATATTAGTAAATATTCATAATATTTATTGCTCAACATTTGTAGGCCACCCAAAGCAAATGGTACCTTAAAGTTATTAAAAATATATAGTTATATGATCTCAACATTGTCAATCAACTTGATTCACGGGCATATGTGCATTAGAAGATGTATGAAAAATGTTTAATTGTCTCCCTTTAATAAAGTACGATGGTATGGTGCCTGTTATGAAAAGTGTTTAATTGTCTCCCTTTAATAAAGTATATTAGCCCCATAATTATCAAGATCAAATTCATGGAAGATCGACTTGGAAAATATATTTTTATTTGAAACATGCATGAATCATCTAAATCTAAGGATATGCTAGCCCCATAGGAGAGGGAGAGAGAAGGAAAAGAGAGGAGAGAGGGGGAAGAAGGAGAGAGAGAGAGAGAGAGAATGGGGAGAGAAAAAAAGAAAAGAGAGAAAGAGAGAACCAAGAGATGAGAAAAAATAAACTAAAATAGAAGACAAAGAGAGAAAAGTTAGACATGGGGAATTAGGGGGAGAGAGAAAAGAAACAAAATAGGAAGAGAGAAGGAAAAGAGGAGAAATGGATTGTTGAGCAATCACACAACTTTGCTTTTGCCGTTGTTGTGAAACAACCTAGCGTTCTGTGTGCTAGTATTTATTTAAGAATCCTCAGCATCTAACGCTAAGGATGAAAATCACAAATTGAAGTCATTACTTACATGCTGAAGGGCAAGTGGGATTCAAGATTTCATCTTTCTACAATCTTGTTACTCAAAACCCGGACCCAAACCACTACGCCACGACCGGGCTGGTCGCTACCGTATATATTTGCAACACACTTTATTTTTCTTTCTTCAAAATTTGATCCGCCGGCTCTAAGACGAAACGAACCCCATATTGAGAGAGAGAGAGAGAGAGAGAGAGAGAGAGAGAGAGAGAGACCTGGCATGGCAAAGAGGCGTGATGAGAAGGCTCCATGAAGGACGAGGAGAGACCTCTGAGCTGTGGACTGGCTGCATCCCAGCTCTCGGAAGGCGATGCGCCTCCCATCTGCCAGCCACACCAACCGCACTTCTTCCTCTCCCCCTCCCCCTGCTCCTGTGGCCGCCTCCTCTGAATCCCCTCTCGCGGCCTCCTCCTCTTTCTTCTTCTTCTTCTTCTTCAGCTCCTCCGTGTCCATCTCTCTCTCTCTCTCTCTCTCTCTCTCTCTCTCTCGATGGGAGTGCATGTCTCTTACTGATATCAGTATTCACGCCATCGTCACGTCTTTATCGTCATCGTCATTGTCATCGTCCCCCATCGTCAATCCATCCGTCATCGTCATCATGCGCTCCCCGTTGCCTCGTGTGAGTCTGTTTTCTCAGTTTCATCATCCAGCTGGCGAGATGACTGTTTTTGGTTTCGGTTCTACTTATTACAATATTATTACAACGCAAGAGCGCTTATTATAATACAGCCCCCGAAGGGAAATTTTCATTTAAAAAGTCTAAACACACCCTTGAAATTCCTCCACATGTAACTCTTCCAAACTTGAAATTTCTTTGGGCTTGAAAAAATAATATATTCCTAGAGATAATAAATAATCACACAAGTTGATAGAAGGTAACTAAGTGAAAGTTTTGGTGAGTTTGGTAACTAGCTAAGAGCCCTTTCGCATGTAAACCATGCATGTTCCATTTTAGGTGGGCAAGTGCACCTAAATTGTGCATGTGTTACATTTGCCGCCCAATGCAAATAGTGCTAGTCTATCGCATTGCTTTTCCACCAATTAGGCATGTCAACCACCTCAAATTAACGAATTTAAAAACAATTGTTATCTTATAAATCTCAAAGCTCACACTACACGTATGCCTTGCACTAAGTTCTTCTTTGCTTCTTCTTAAGTTAGCCAACCTCCTTTTCCACACACACTCATTTGACCTGGCCCTCTTCGTCCCCCTCTCCCCTCCCAACTCCTATCATTTGCTTGCCCAAAAGGCATTATTTCCATTCTCCCTTCCCTAAACTCGACTTTTACTCCAAGCAATTGTCAACACAATGTTCAGAATTATTCTTGTCATTCAGCTCATATGTGATTATCTGTAATTCATGCTATCAATGCTGCAGCGCTCAACCCATGGCAAGCATGCAGTGAGTTCCTTTCATGTGAACTGCATTTTCTTTGCAAAATTCAATAGCAACATTGTGCTTGGCTGCCTAAAGGTGTTGATCCAATTATCTTTGTTTTTGCAATGCCTTTTTCTACAAAAATGCAAACGTCAACAATCCTTGCATTTCTGTTGCACATTGCCATCCTCCAGTTGTGGCTACAAGCTCTCCAATCTCTGGCTTCATTGCAAAACATTATCCTTTCTACTATGTACATGCTACTTCTTCTTACCAATGACGAGGATGCACATTCATCATCCATTGGAAGCCATGACCACCACATTGGTGGCCCACCAACTACAAGACATGGTGCAGTGGAGATGATCAGTGCTTCCAAACTTTCTTTAGGTTGCCACTTGCACTCATCTACTTCACCCATTTTTGGCTCAAGGAAATACTCCTGTTGGGATAAAGGCGCCTCCGCCGTGCCGCCCCGTGCATTACTACACTGACAATACCCGCCACTGCACACTACAGGTGGCGGGCGCCCGTCACGTCACTTTATTCTTTACATTCATTTTTTAGTGACTAGTAAATAAAGGAAGGCCCGGTCACACATTGTGACTGTTGGAGTTCCCATTTCTTGTCTCTCTCTTTCTTGCTCTTGCTCTCCCGCCATAGCTCGTGTGCAAGCTTCGATCCTTCTCACCTTTCAACTAGTATCAGAGCTTGGCTTCCTCTTGCTCGAGCTTGACTCGGTGCTTCTCTACCTTCGCATCGACTCCCTTCATGCATTGGATCTCCATCCCGACAGCCATATCCGATCTCCCCGAGCTCCTGTCACTCCCCGGCTTCCCGAGCACCTTCCCGGCCTATTGAGGCACCTTCAAGGCATTGATACTGAGGTATTTGATCATTCTTTCAGGGTTTTATTTCAGTCTACAGGTTGCAAACAGCAAGGGCAACCATGGCTTCAAACCCTTGAAGCTTATTCTCCTCATATTGTGCCTTACACCTATCAAGGCTCAAAGAGCCTTGTCATAGGCCTTTGATAGGCCCTTCTTGAGCCCCACATTACCCCCTTTTCAGCCCATGTGGAGTAGCAGCAAGTTCAGCACCAACAGGGCCCATTGCACCATTTTTTTCCAGGCTGTTAGTACTCATCTACTTCAGCTCCACACTTGGCCATTGCTTCTTGCTCTCTACCTTGATCAAGAGGGCTATAGACTTCATGTTTGATGTCATTCAAGCTTTGGGCATTGGTCTTGATCATTCGAGGTTGATTTCTTCAGATTTGGGACTATCATAAACTATCATAATAGGCTGAAAACAGGGCAGCACCATTGGCATTAGCATTTGTTGCTTATACTCCATTCCGGTTGTGCTATTTGATGCCCGTATGTGGTCTACATGATGCCTAGTGCCTTGGGAATGTATGCACATGATTATGCCATGATTTTGGCCTGAAATATTGGCTGATTTGGGACTGTTATTTACTATTATACAGTGCTGAAAACAGGGCAGCCACACTTGGGATTGGCATTTGAGGCTTATACTCTACTCGGGTTACCTTGTTTGATGCCCGTATGCGGTCTACATGATGCCTAGTGTCTTGGGAATGTATGCATTCGATTTGCCCATGATTTGGCATTGTTTTTGGGCTGGAAATTGACAGTTTTGGACTATTTAGAGCTGTTGTATATGAGCGGGATGAAGCTCATTTGTCACATGTATTGCTTCTCTATCGATACTGGATGTATGCTATGGGTTATGTCATGATGTATTACACTTTGGGGATCGACTTCAAACTCATGATCATGATTCCGGAATGCTTTTGAGCATCGCATTTGCTCCATTGTTATTGGTTTATCATTGGCAGTTTGGTCGATTTGACTGGCATTTGGGTCGCTTATGCCTATTGTCTGTACTTGACGGATAAGCTCTATGCATTACATGCTTTGGTGCATGGTTGATGCCTCTTAGTTCGTCCATGCTTGACAGATATTTTGGAGCTCCGATTTGGATGTTTTGAGCACTTCCAACTCACAGGGATATTGACTTTGGCTTGCTACTGGATGTATTGACTTGACAGAGATCTTGCCATTGGGATTATGTCTTGCTTAGTGGTTGCTACATCAGTTGCTTCATGTATGTCATGCTCTTGGGAAGCGTATGATGCATTGACTTGGTTACTTGTCACTGGTACTTTGTCTTGGGTTGCTTGAGCCCTTAACTCGATTGTACGCCTTTTGTGCCAGTGGGAGCATCTTGCATGCTTACTTGAGCTTGAGCAGGGATTACATGCTATTGGAGCAGTCTATGTCATTGAGCAGTTATAGATGTATTGAGACTTTTGATTATACTCCGACAATTGGATGTTGCATTGAGTATATGTCTTGGTTCACAGGATGCTTATGAGATGAGTCTCAATTTTGGATCCGCTTTCTTTTGAGCAGACACCTATTTGTGTCAGGTTTTGGCAGTTGGTTCTATATTTTGCCTAGATTGTCTAGGGTGTGCCTCTTACTGGCAGATGCTATTTGACATCTCTCGGTGTTATGCTCATGTATTTTCACTATCATTTGGCTTTGCTTTGTCCTCTTTATGCCGGCTTTGGACCTAGCATTGTTTAGTTGACATTAGATCCAGTTTTGGGACAGTTTGCTCTCATTATTGCAATTCTGAAATTTATTACAGCAAGCATTTATTGGTGGACTGAGCAGTATTTTTTGTGCTGAAATATCCTGATTTGGTGTATCGCACCTAGTACTAAGTGGACAGCATCTTTTGGCACACTTTTCTCGCCATTTGGAGCTCATTTCAGTGGATTTTGGGCATTTTCTGCAGTAAAACAGCCAGTAGTTTTACATTGTCTGTGCATTTCCAGCCTGCATTATGGCATCCTCTTCGACTAATAATGCCATATTTAACATCACAAAGTTGGATGGTACTAACTACTCTTATTGGAAGAGTCAAATTTGGCAGGTCTTGGTGCAGAAATCTCAGATTAAGCCACTTCTGTTGAGTGGGGAGCAGCCTGAAACTATGGACAATGACGACTGGCTTGAACTTGATGAGCTATGCAAGTCCACGATTGTATTGTCTCTCACTGAACTGGTACATTATAATGTATTTGAGGAAGCACAGAGTGCATGGGATCTATGGAATAAGATCAAGAATCTTTATGATAAGAAAAGTCCTGCGAGTCAAATGTACTGGTTGAAGCAGCTTATGGATCTGCGCATGAAGGATAATGCGACTATGTCTGCTCACTTGAGCCACTTCCATGCTATACTGAAGAACCTAACTTCGCAGGATATCACCTTTGGAGAGGAAGTAACTCCTCTTTTCTTGCTTAGGACTCTGAATGAGTCATGGAATGTATTCCGCACTGCCCTATGTGCCTCTAGTGCTACTCTGAAACTAAATGATGTTGAGAGTGCTCTTCTGCAGGAAGAGGTTAATCGCAAAAACTTGGATGCCTCTCGTGTTTCACATGCTTTGACAGTTAGAGGTAGGAATGACAGAAATGATCATGGTAATAATCGTGGCCATGACTCGCAGAAGGGTCGGTCTAAATCTCGTGGAAAGTTGCGTAGTAAGTCGCTTAGGCGCAACGCTAATGTCACTTGTCATCATTGTGGGAAAAAGGGCCATATCAGACCACAGTGTCATGAGTTGCGCAATGAGAAGCGCAAGGATAAGGGCAAAGAGAAAGTGCAGGAGAAGTCCTCTGATCGCAGCATAGTACCTGCGAAGTCCAACGTCAAGATTGAAGAAATTAATGTCATGCAGATCGAGGATTCCGATGGTAGTGATGAGTTCATACTTGTAGCTAGTTCTTCTGATGCTTCACACTTGACTGAGACACCTAGTATATATTCACAGTGCTGGTTATTGGATTCAGGTGTGTCCTTCCATGTGACGCCTTACTATGAGTGGTTTCACTCTTACCGTACTGTATCTGGATCAGTCAGACTTGGAGATGACAGGTCTCTTGATATTGTGGGCTGTGGAGATATTCAGTTGCAGTTTTCCACTGGCAGTTCCTTTTTGCTCAGGGATATACGTCATGTACATGCGCTTACGCGCAATCTTATGTCTGCAGGACAATTGGATGATGCAGGGTTTCATGTCTGTTTTGGGGATTCTGCCTGGAAGATTATCAAAGGCAAACTTGTGCTTGCTAGAGGCGCCAAGGCTAGCAGCCTCTATCCTCTTGTTGTATCTGGGTCTTTTGTAGACCATGTTTTGGTAGTGGGCTCTATCCCACATGTATCACTTTGGCATGCCAGTTTGGGGCATATGTCTTTGAAGGGAATAAAAATGTTATCTGGTTTGCAGTATCTTCCGCCTTTGGACTATGCATGTTTTGACTCGTGTGATCATTGTCTTTATGGTAAGCAAAATAGGTCTACGCATAAGAAATTGGGTAGGCCATGCATGAGTGAGCCCTTGGCTTTGGTGCATTCAGATGTTTGTGGGCCCATGCCGTGTATGTCTATGGGTGGCGCAAAGTACTTTGTTACCTTCATTGATGATTTTTCTAGGAAAGTGTGGGCTTATCCCATAAAGCAAAAGTCCGATGTCTTGGCAGTCTTTCAGCGTTGGCTTGCTCTTGTTGAGAACCAAACTGGGTATAGGCTGAAATGCCTTAGGACTGACAATGGGGGAGAATATGTCTCACGTGCTTTTGAGCAATTTTGTGATGACAGGGGTATTAAGCATCAGTTGACCGCCCCTTACACCCCCGCCCAGAATGGTTTGGCTGAGCGCATGAACAGGACTATTCAGGAGCGTGTCCACTCTATGCTTAGCCATGTAGGCCTACCACAGAGCTTTTGGGCTGAGGCAGTTAGTACGGCAGTGCATGTCATAAACCGATCGCCTTCTAGTGGATTGGATTTCCAGGTTGCAGAGGAAGTTTGGGCTGGTAAGCCACCCTCTTATGCGCATCTCCGTGTCTTTGGATGTGAGGCATTCTGCCATGTGCCCAAGGACAAGAGGAGTAATTTGGATCCAAAGAGCATTAAATGCATCTTTCTTGATTATGGTGATTTAGGAGAGATGGGCTATCACCTATGGGATCCGCAGGCGCGGAAAATAGTACGCAGCCATGATGTAGTCTTCCATGAAGACAAGATGCACAGGCAGCCTGAGAAAGTGGTTGAGATCCGCAGAGTGATATTTCAGGAGGAGCCTAGAGCTCCTACACAGCTAGTTGGATAGCCTACAGCTGCAATAGATGCTCATGGTCAGGGTGTTGGACAGGTAGCTGGGCAGGCAGCAGAACCTGCAGTGAGACGGTCTGCTAGAGACAGACGTCCACCTAATAGATTTCAGCCCTCTATGCATTATATTTTGGTTACAGATGCAGGAGAGCCTTTCACTTATGATGAGGCTATGCGCAGGGGTGACAGTCACTCCTGGGAGAGGGCTATCTAGTCTGAGATCGACTCCTTGCATAAGAATGAGACTTGGGATTTGGTTGCCTTGCCTAAGGGCAAGAAGGCTTTGCCATGCAAGTGGGTGTACAAACTGAAAAGTACCCCTGGACACCCCAAGCCGGCATACAAGGCTAGATTGGTAGCAAAGGGTTTTAAGCAGGAGCATGGTGTAGACTTTGATGAGGTCTTTTCTCCTGTGGTTAAGATAACCACCCTGCGCTTGGTCTTGGCTTTGGTTGCTCAACTTGACTTAGATCTATATCAGATGGATGTCAAGACGGCTTTCTTACATGGGGACTTGCATGATGAGATCTATATGGAGCAGCCTAAGGGCTTTGTAGAACCTGGCAGGGAGCACCTAGTGTGCAAGTTGAAGAAAAGTCTTTATGGCTTGAAGCAGGCACCTAGGGAATGGTATCATAAGTTTGATGCCTTTATGTAGTCACAGGGCTACAGCAGGAGTGCTATGGATCCGTGTCTTTACAAGAAGAAAGCCCGTGATGGTTCATTCCTTATTTTGATACTCTATGTGGATGATATGCTGATAGCAGGGAAAGCTCATGATGAGCTAGATGCTCTTAAATCTCAGCTGAAGAAGAGCTTTGAGATGAAGGATTTGGGATAGGCCTCTCACATACTTGGTATGCGCATTAGACGCGACAGGCATCAGGGACTCCTCTACTTGTCACAAAGGGAGTATATTCATAAAGTCCTTGAGCGCTTCCGCATGCAGGACGTAAAGCCTATTGGCTGTCCATTGCCTTCTTATGTAAAGGTATCACAGGCCGATTGTCTGCAAACAAATGAGCAGAGGGCCGAGATGGCCCAGATCCCTTATGCTTCAGCCGTGGGCAGTTTGATGTATGCCATGATAGCCACTCGTCCAGATATTGCCTTTGCAGTTGTGGCACGCTATATGGCTACACCTGGTAGGAAACATTGGGATGCTGTGAAGGGTATCATGAGGCACCTGAAGGGCACAACAGATATGTGTATTTGCTATGGCAGTCAGGATACAGGGGTCATGGGGTACACTGACTCCGATTATGCAGGACATGCAGATAGTAGGAAGTCCACTTCTGGCTATGTATTCACCTATGTTGGAGGTGCTGTCTCTTGGATGTCCAGGGTTCAGAAGTGTACGGCTTTGTCTACCACTGAGGCCGAGTATGTTGCAGCCACTGAGGCTTGCAAGGAGGCCATATGGCTAGGCCATCTAGTTGCTGACCTTGGGATTGATGCTATACCTACACTGCATTCGGATTCTATGAGTGCCATTCAGTTGGCTAAGAATCCGGTCTTCCATGCGAAGACAAAACACATTGAGGTGAGGTATCACTTCATACATGGTGTCGTGGAGGACAAGTCTGTTGACCTTGTCAAGATCTCCACTGACGAGAATCCTGCAGATCTACTCACGAAAAGCCTCACTACTGAGCGCTTTGCCTTCCTCAGGAGATTGATGGGCGTTGGATGAGATGTTGCCTTTCCTCCTCCCTTGTACCTATGTACAGTTGTACTGTCTTTTTCTTTTCTTTCTTGGGGTAAAGGCACCTCCGCCGTGCCGCCCCGTGTATTACTACACTGACAGTACCCGCCACTGCACACTGCAGGTGGCAGGCACCCGTCACGTCACTTTATTCTTTACATTCATTTTTTAGTGACTAGTAAATAAAGGAAGGCCCGGTCACACATTGTGATTGTTGGAGTTCCCATTTCTTGTCTCTCTCTTTCTTGCTCTTGCTCTCCCGCCATAGCTCGTGTGCAAGCTTCGATCCTTCTCACCTTTCAACTCCAACCTCCCTCCTCCAAGTTCATGGTTGTTGATTCCCAATCAAGTAAAAAGTTGCAATTGCTTTGATGTACCTTGCCACTAGATGCTCCTACAATGTGGTTTTAGAGTAGTTTGCTTGCAGAGTGTCAACAGCCTTAGAAATTGTGGATGTCTTCATTAAAGCCTTGCTTCCCTTCCAAAATTAGTTCATCAAGTGGCCTTCCATGCTCGACAAGAAGGCTGTTCTAAAAGCAAGCATGTAGCAATAGTAAGGATTGCCTAGCTATTGCAGTGCAATTGATTCCACCCACATTCACATCGACAAGCTAACCCATGAGTTGTCAACCACTTGGTTTGATTGCAAAGGGAATTACTCCATGATATTGCAGGGGATTATGGATTTCAACTTGCAACTCATTGATATATACACAAGTACTTTCATCGCTCCTTAAGTAAATTAAGTACATTCTTTAGAGTCTATGAATGTTCAAGTGAGTCTTGTATTCCAATCATATATATATCCTTATGTTTTTAAATGGTGCTATGTTTTGCAAAACCATCGACTTCAATTCTATTAGTAACGTAAAGAACTTGTGTTTTGCATTTGACCGAAGACAACAAATGACTAATGTATATGAAATTGACTTCAAGTTTCAAATGGGAAAGAGACCATTAATTGCAAAGTGGTAACAAAGCATGTCACTCCAAAAGAGATAGAACATCAAAATAACATAGGACAACATGTACGCTCCTACATGAACTATCAAATATGTAACTATAGAACATAAGACAATAGAGATATATGTGAGACATCATTTCCCATTTATTTCCACTAGTTCATCTGTGCTTCAAGGGTGTCGCACAAGAAACTGCTCCATGAAATGTGTCATCTGTTCAAGTTCCCTTTGAACACCTTGCACTTGCTCGCTCATGATCTCCACAAGATGCTCTTGAATGGTGATGAGATCTCTCACCTTCACTCACTGGTCTTGGGATTACTACTATTGGCCTCAATTAATGGTCTCGATAAGATTCTTGCTAATCTCATGAAAGTCCCTCTTTATCAAATTTGTCCTTGTCTCCTAGCAAAACTTCTTCTTTGGGGTGCATTTTATATCCTTCACTACACTACCACTAATAGGGATTCCTGTTATAGCTACCACTAAAGTTGCCTTCTCCTTTCCATTGCCATTGAGTGTGTCTGCAAAATAAAGGGCAATGGTCATGTCCATAGTTCACCTAATCAACTACAAAGTTTGTTTTAAAGGAATCCAAAAGAAAAACACAAATGTAGGAAAACATACCAATCTCTATTGTAGAAGTAGACTGGGGTCAACCAAAACATCCTCTTCAAACCTTTCCTCAATGATTTTAAAAAGGTCCTCATCCAATGTTTTTGGAAGACCTTTCTCCCTCCTCTCCATGATGTCCATTTGAGCCCATTTAGTACATCTACATGGCATGCCCTTGTCCCAATCATGAATCTTCCTATAGTTTAAGAAATGATTTTCCCACTCGTCACAGCATTGCAATGCAGTCTTCTAGACTCCTCCTTCTTTGCACCAATCTAAAATGCACTGCCAATGGTCATTAAGCAAGACAATTTGTTGTGTTCCCTTTGCAGCCACCATCTCATCATCCAGCCTTCTCTTCACATCACAAGTACAGCAAACTACTCTATGGTCCAGCAATCCCTACTCCCACTAGATTATTCTAATCCCATCAACTTCTTTCATCTTACTTTTCCAATCGCCCACCTTTTGAGTTTGCAATTAGTGTCGGGGGACATGGCAACTTCAATGTTTGCAACATGCAAACTAGGAGTATGAGTGGGTTGTGTCACTTGTAGAGGATTAGGGGCAAGAGGTGTGGGATCTACCAAGGGTGGTACTAGCTGTGAATGTTATTGTGGGGTGATAGACCTACATGGGGGCGCTTGCAAAAGTCTTGCAATAGGGACTACAGTCTGCAAGGAGACAACACTACAAACAATGGGCACATAATAATAGGATTTTTCAAAGGCGGGGGCACCATGCCAAAAGATCTAGAAGGTGGCAAAATGATTGACAGTGTAGCACCAAACTGTGCTAGAGCATGCAATAGAATGAAAGGTTTGAAGGAGGAGTGGGGCAACTGTGTTGTGGGAACCTATGAGGTGTTTGAGGAACTTTGGTTATTTGAGACAAACCCTCTTCTTTGTGCTTCTCTAGGTCCTGGTCTATTGAGTTCATGAGTAAATCATAGTATAAAGACATTATGACCTAAAAGCATATCAACTATAAGGTATCAAGTACATGATAATTTGAGATAATCAACCTAAGCCTAGTAAGCAAATAGCCTAGTAAAAAATTCCATTGAGGCAACCAAATGATGCACACATAGTAAATCATTCAATTTAGATGGGAAGGGTCATGTAGATAGAGTATTGATAGCTCATAATCATGTTCAAAATTAGTTACATCATTTTCATAATCAATTAGATCATACACATACTCACTTAGAAATACATTAAATGCAAAGTACGTAGGAGGTACGTTGGTTGATATGACCACATTAGCTACGAGCCAAGGTCCATGCATTTCTACCAAGTGATAATCATAGCCTAATATCATATCTAGAAGCACTCGTAATTTAAGTCTTATTCACAATCAAGTTTGAAACATACATACCCTTTTATAACAAACCATCAACACTCATAATCATCTTCGCAACCCTTCACGTAATATTCGCAACCAATTTTAGCAATGCATAATGACTTTGGAATAAATTAGATGATACCAAGGGACTGCATCAAAAACAAAGAAGCGCAAGAGGAAATCTAAACGAAAATCCAAGTCTTCAGTCAACAAACTTGGAGTGACTGAGCCCCTCGCAATTGAAATCAAGAAACCAAACATGACTGTTCAAAAGGTAGATCCTCAGCCTAGCGTGCTTAATAAGCGGATATCAAATGTAACCATCGAGTGTGTATAAGGACCACTAGTGCCCAAGGAGACTTTGACTTCCCAAGAGGATAATGAGCACCCATAGGTACAACGGTGCTCATGATAAGGCTAATTGCTCAACAAAGCAAATGGCAGAATCGTCTAACACTCACGAGCAAATCTTCTAACCAGTGCCAAGTCCACCTAGGAGTCCCAAATCTCCTACACCTTCTTTCCCTAAACAAACACAGGAAACACAACAACAATTGTCAAGTACAATTGCTCAATCCCAATCTCTATCTCCATCTGAGCTTCCAAATGTCCAAGATGCAGGACATGACCCCACCCTTAGCTCTCAGCCTAAGGATATGCCTATGTAATCCATTGTGACTAGCTCAACTGATGCTCGATTTGCACAAGTGAATGTGCAAAGGGCAACAAAAGATGCGACCACTTTTGATCTTCTTAAGGACTTGATACCGCAGTCTACGAACACTAGCCAGCCCATTGAACTAGTCACTACTACTTCCAATCAGGAATCACAGCAGTCACAGCCTTTGGCCGTGATGATGCCCCTTGCGGAACGTGTCCTTAGTAATTCACTTGCAAAACAGATATCACGACCAATATCCTTGACACCTCCAACACTTCCCAAGTACCTAAAGCCTAAGCTTTAGGAGATATATCCAAAGATTTGGCCAAAGCGATAACGCATTTGACCAATGAACCAAAGGTGAAGTGCATGATGAAGCTTGACCACAAGCTGACAGCCATCACATGTGCGTACGTCCATGTGGACATTGGAAGGCCAACACCAGAGTACACAAAGCTCATAGCCAAACCCCTGACGTGGAATGAGCAACAACATGTTTGCTCCCGCTATGTAGCTATCGCTAAAGAAGTCATAAAGGACATCCCAAAAGCCACAACTAGAGAATTGTGCTTGATATCCTCACTCTGTACTGCTCAATGTGAGACAAACAAGAAAAAGCTTGAAGTAATCAAAAGAAAAGGGAAAGGACAAGGTAACTTTGTGTAGAAATGGTACTTGGCAGCCAAAATTGGCCACCGACTAATGATGCTTGCTGAGCAAAGGAAGGCCCATTTTACATCAATACATGACCCCACGTACATTACCCCAATCTCATTAAGAGTATTGGCAATGGTCCATGAGGTCCAACTTTCTGTCACTGTCCAAAAACATCCCTTGTATGATAAAGTGCTTCTAGAAGAATATCTACACGTGGCTAGTAGGCTAAGAGTAGGGAGCATGGTACTTGATGTTAGTGCATATGTCTTCTACCTCACTCAAGACCCTACAATCCTAGATCTATATGCTTCACTTCAACACAACCCTGACTTCTTCAACTGGTTTCATCTCAGCCTACATGACAAGAACCCTAAACCATCTCTTGGTTCTACACTAGAGTCACTCGAAACCTCCTGAGCAAGAGAAAAATAGCTCTAGACACAACACCCGCTCTGATAAGAAGCAATGGAGGCATGTTCCAATGGGTAAGGACAAGATTCTAGAGCAAACGCCAGACCAGGAGCAACTGCCAATGCAAGTGGATGAGGAGGGAAATTAGCTGAAGAGCTAGACTCTCCAAAAAGAGAGGAAGTTGTACCCTCACAACCTAGTGAGGCTGTTCAGCATGCCACAGCTATATCCCATGTGAGGACACATTAGAGAAAGAGAATGTTGAGGCCCAACCAAGCACATCAATGGCTAACCTAGTTCAGGGTCCTAAATTTTCAAAGGATACACCTCAATTGCCCAAGAAAAAGAGGAGAAAATAATGAAAACAACTGCAGTTGCAAGTGGTTGTAGATGCCAAGAAGATTGAAACCAAGAGTGATGAAGAGCTAAGGAATAAAGCATTGAGTCCACCCACAAATGAACCCATTGCCATCTCTCCTAACGGCGGTGAAACCTCAGACACATCAGTGTGTTCTGATAAAATCAAAGCAACCATTACCATCAACGATTGCTTGCAATGCTCAATCCACCGACATCAAAACTTACATTGACCAATCAAGAGTGGATACAACACTGTCACAACACATTGACGAAACTAAACTAGTCACATCCAAGGAGAACCATGACACAATAGTAGCAAAGCCTCAGGAGAAACATGAAAACCTTGAGGACATGAGAGCTAGCATTGACCAATCTTGCTCATCTAGGCCTAAGCCCCCAGCTATGCTAAAGCCTAGGGAAACTCCCAAAACCTTGCATGAGATAGCAACTGAGTAAGCCTTCATAGAACATAGAAGTGTCACAGAGTGCTTGACTAAGTTAGAAACTAAACTCAAATTATTTGCACATGCTTACATCCTTGCAAACATAGGTACATTCCCTAGGGAGCAACTTGAGGAATATATGTCATATCCGCTATCCTGGGAAGAGCAAGAATATCCTAACGAGCACTATGACAAGCTCCTATATGAACGCATGCAACTCATCTCCAACGCAAGAAGGCCGACGAACTACGCTTAATTGTGACATTCATCGAAGCACATTGTCAACCAAATATCTTAGAGATAGAGGAGCTAAAGCGACAATCATAGGGTCAATGTCAATTTGAAAAATGTTGGTTTGGAAACCGCGCTACAATAGCCGAACTCGGAGCCCAATCTCAGAGGAGCGATTGGCCAAATGGTGGTCTCAAAGAGACCCAACCTATGTAACGCCAACTTCTTTTCGAGTACTAAATGCCATTCGAGGTATGGACTTAGTTGGAGCTAGCCAAGAGAACTCTCTGATTGATAAAATTCTCACTGAGGAGGAGCTACATGTTGCTAGTAGACTCGGACAAGGTACCATGCTACTCAATGTTGCAAAATATTTGTTGTTATTGAGTAGACTCCCATGAGTACTAGATGCGTGTGCCACACTCTAGTACAATCCTGAGTTCTACAATTGGTTTTTATCCTCATGAAGTGACATGGATTCATAAATGTGTACATAAATAAACAACGAGGTTTGTGATTGTGTATAGATAATACCAAAAAAAGCAAAGCTAGCACACACACAAGCAATGATAATCAAGTGCAGGTGATATGCATCGAAGTCAACACCATGGGATTCAGGTAAGTGATATCTCTTTGAGCTGCACATGTTCAATATGGTTGAATTGAAGCATATGACTTGCATGTACTCTCATGAGTTTCCAAGTGAATGCAAGATAACATAGGTCTCTGTACGAAAGCGTTCAATGTCCAAGTCACCAAAGACCACCAACCCCACAAAGGACCATTATGGAGAAAGCGACAGAATTACCAAGAAAAAAGAGCCATGATGGAATCCTCACGAGAAGAGAAAATCACCCTTCTTGCAGAAAGCACACATTACATTTGAGCATGGCCCAAAGCATAGTCATTGGCTACTCTCTTTTTCTTGGCCAAACTCCACATCGGGGTAGGAGCCACACTCTCAACAACAAACATTTCTTCATCAACCAGGATTCAATTCGGCAAATGTTCTATTCCTTATCCATGCATAGCTCACTCCAATTGGTACCTCAATTATAACGACGTCTCACATGTTACAAAGAGTTTTGCAAAATCTCAAGTGTATCTCTCCATCTCAACAATTGTTCCTCTAGCATCGAGGCTAGTAACACAATCATCTTTGTAATATCCATTTTTCACAGCCTTTGGATGTCGACATTTCTCAACCCAAATGAAAGGCTGATAGCCTCAATATATTACATTGTTGTATTCATTTTATCCAAAATAAAAAATAAAAAAAGAGAACCAAAAGAAAAGAAAAGAAAAAAGCACTCACGATCACAACACATCACCTAGGGGTCCTCAAATTAGGTACGTCTAGTGATCTTCATCAATTGACTTCATCCCTAGTCTCCTAGCCCTTTACACATCCCCCACAATCGTTCAAGGCACATCAAGGGTAGGACATACTTAGGAAGCTTGTCTCGTGGTTAGACCTATCACCCTGAGACCCATTTGCACGATTCTTTTTCGCACTCCATCTCAATACCATTGTGTAAAAGAGACATTTCTCACAGCAAACATAAAATGGAAAAATACAAGAAAATACTCTTAATTGCCAAAGACAGCCATAGCCAAGGTGACCGCTGTCATGAATTGTATTACCAATGAAAGAGAAATACATTGGCATGAGAATCAAAGGATGATTACTGCAACAAGATACTCACCTCTTGCTATGGTGGACATAGGTACACACCCCTATGATAGGTGGGAGGAAGGATCCCTCAATCTTGTATTCTTGAAAAATGGCAAAAAGATCCTTCACATGTTACATCTCCACCTTTTATACCCAACCCTCACATATCCTAGACTAAGGTATTTTATGCTTTATTACAAGCCATCCCGGCCTAAAAGAGCTTTGTCCTCAAAGCTAAATTGGGAATAAATTATAAGGATGATTACAAGGATAACTTGAAGCATATGGAATCATGCTGAAGTAGAGCCCTTATATTAATGAAGAATCAAGAAGTTGATGAAGAAATGACCATGTAAATGGAACACACTGCTGTAAGCTGTCCAAAACAGGCAATATACAAAATTGGCCATATCTTGAGCTATAAATGTCCAATTTCCATGTGCTATATATAGAAATGTGGAGGACAACATGTAGTATCCAAGCATAGCTTCAAAATCAAATTTTGATGAAAATAAAGCAATTAACTTTTCGACAGGAAATTATTACAACAAGTTGTTTACTGTTCTGTTCATGAACTGTCCTCTTGTAAAAGCCATGGAAATTGCTCCAAGTATGATGATTGCTACCAAGAAGATTCTTCGATAGGCAAACCTTTCCATTTGATAAGGTATTCCACAAGAATTCGGTTCCTTAGAACCTTCTCTCGCTTATCAATAATCTTTTCGAGTTCATAGATGATCAAACCATCATCATCCAAGAGAGGGAGTTCTTCAAGAACTTGGATTTGAGGACAAACATACTTTTTAAGCTGAGACACATGAAAAACATTATGAATTCTCATGCTTGAAGGTAAATCGAGCTGATAAGTAAGATTCCCAACTCGTTTGACAATGCGGTAAGGACCATAAAATCTATGAGCAAGTTTATTGTGCCCTCCTTTGAGAGAAGCATATCGTGACTTGGGAACCTTCAAGAATAACCAATCATCTTCCTCAAATTTCACATGTATTCTTTTCTCATATGCATAGGCTTTCATGGTCTCTTGAGCTTTCCGAATGATGTCCTTGCATTGCTTCATAAGAGCCTCCATCTTTTCTAACTCCTCACGAGCTTGTGGATTCACATCTTCATGGAATAAGGCGGAGGATACTTGCACTTTGTAACCATATAGAGCTTCAAAAGGAGACATTCCAATACTCATATGATAAGTATTTTTATAGCAAAACTCTGCAAGGTGAAGCCAATGGTACCAAGCATTTTGTGTGTCATGGCAAAAGTGCCGCAAGTATACCTCTAGCCATTTGTTAACTCTTTCTATTTGCCCATCGGTTTGTGGATGGTATGCTGTACTAGGAGTCAATAGAGTTCCCATTGAAGAGAATAAACTCCTCCAAAAGCTGCCCATAAACTTAATGTTGCGATTGAACACAATCTTCATTGGCATTCCATGAAGCTTGAAGATAGATTCCATAAATTGTTCAGCCACTTGCTTTGCTGTAAATTGAGCTTTGGTAGGGATGAAATGTGCTAACTTAGTCAATCAGTCTACCACCACATAAATGCTATTCCACCCACGCTTTGTTGTAGGTAATCCCACAATAAAATCCATGGTAATATCAGTCCACTTACCATGAGGAATAGGAAGGGGCTGAAGTAAACTGCCGAGTAGAAGAGAAGAGTCCTTGTTTTGTTGGCATGGAAGACATTGCATAACAAAATCCTTAACATCCCTCCAAATACCCTTCCAATAGAAGCTCTTATGGATATTATCAAAGGTTTTGAATAGCCCATGGTGTCCCGCTAAAGGCGAAGAGTGTATCTCATGCAAAATACGGTCTTTGAAAGAAGATTGTGGTGTCAAGTAAACTCTACTATGATACCATAGAAGACTGTTATGCCATTTGAAATTTGGATACGCATCTACTTTGCCTTGCTGAAATTCCTTCATCATCTGTGATGCTTGCTCATCAAG
This sequence comes from Lygodium microphyllum, assembly GCF_053477565.2. NCBI lineage: Eukaryota > Viridiplantae > Streptophyta > Polypodiopsida > Schizaeales > Lygodiaceae > Lygodium > Lygodium microphyllum. Next base: position 140,581,812 of record NC_141145.1, read on the forward strand.
CAAATATTCTTCTTGAATATCATTGATCCAATCCTTATGCACAATTGAAATTGTAGAGATGAAGCATGCCCACATTCTTGATAAAGCATCCGCTACAATGTTATCTTTTCCAGTCATATAGGATATTTCAAAATCATAACTTTGAAGAGTAGCTAGCTACCTTCGTTGTTTAGGAGATAAATTTTGTTGGAAAAGGAAATATTTAAGCACACGGTGGTCGCTTTTAACCTTGAAATGGCTGCCTTATATATAATGATGCCACTTTTTAATAGCATGCAAAATTGCCAACATCTCTTGTTCATAAACATGTAGTTGACGCTCCTTATCATCAAGCTTGCGACTCTCATATGCTATAACTCCATGGTCTTGATAGAGAACATCCCCAACTCCTCTTCCACAAGAATCCGCACATATAGTGAATTCCTTAGAGAAATGTGAGCAAACAAGAATAGGTGCTGAAATTAAAAGAGATTTCAACTCATTAAAACTCTTATCGACTATGGAATCCCAAAAGAAAAACTCTTTCTTTTATCGGTTAAAGGAGCCGCCACATGAGCATAATTTTTTATGAATTTTCTATAAAACAATGATAATCTAAGGAATCCCCGCAAAGAAGTAGAAGAAGTCGATGTAGGCCATTCTTTGACACACTTCACTTTGTTAGGATCCACTCTTATCCCTTTTTCTCCCACAATGTGACCTAGGTATTCCACATCTTCTTCCATGAAAAAACACTTTGACATTTTGGCAAAGAGTGTGTGTCTTCTTAATATGTCAAAGACCTCTCATACATGCAAATGCTCCTCCTTGGACTTGCTATAAATGAGAATGTCATAAAAAAATACAATGACTATTTTGTATAAGAGAGGCTACAATATTTTGTTCATGAGAAAAGTGGCGGGGGCATTTGAGAGCCCAAATAGAACCCTCTTTCGGTCCTAAGGGCTATTTTATACTCATCTCCTTCATTCAAATTTGGTGATAACCCGAACAAAGATCAATCTTGGTGAAGACCTTTGCATCCTTAAGTTCATCCAAGAGATCGTCAATACGTGGAATCGAGTATCTATTCTTCATCATGGACTTGTTCAACTCTCTATAATCAATGCACATACAGAAAGATCCATCCTTCTTCTTTACCAAGAGAACAGGAGAGGCAAACGGAGATTGACTTGGCTGAATTAGATCCATTTGTAGCAACTCTTTGACTTGTCGCTCCACCTCTTCCCTTTCAAACTTTGACAAGTGATAGGGAGGTTTGTTGATGGACTTGGTATTAGGCAACAAATCGATAGGATGGTCAATCTCTCGCTTTGGAGACAAAGATGATGGTGGCTGAAATAAATCTTTGTACTCCTCCAATAGTTCTTCCAACCTTGTATCATTTTTCTTTGAAGAAGAAGATGGCTGATTTGGTGGCTGTTCTTCATCTACTTTCGCAAGAAAAAGAGTGAAGATCCATGATCGTGCATTGATTTCTTTTCTTAACTTCTTCATGGATATGAGTTCCAACTGTTTTTGACCAATGCCCTTCAATTCTATATGATTTTAATTTCATTTGAACTCCATTTGTATGTTTTCTAAGTCCAATGAAAATTTTCCAATGGACTTAAACCAATCGTAGCCAATGACAATATCAATAGGTCCCATTTTCAAAGTAATCAAGTCCACTTGTATGGTACATGAAGGAGATAGAGTAATAGGAGTTTGTAGGCATGCTTCATTACTTGCTTCATAAGCTCCATTCGCAACTTGGATCTTCAATGGCACTTGCATTTGTTGAGGTAACAATTTCAGCCCATGTAAAGATTTGGTATTTATGAAGCTATGGGTACTACCCGTGTCTATTAAGAGATGAACCACTTTTCCATTGATCAACCCTTCAAGTCAAAGGGTATTTTCTCCCTTACAACCGGTCGATGTATCATGAGAAATGGCACATAAAGAACCACCCAGATCAAAAGGAAAGCTGTCCACAATGTCATAAAACTCATCATTGGTTCTATCATCCTCATCATGCATGTCTTAAACCATAGGGTTTGCATCCACATGAAATACATTTCCTTCTTGATCCTCTTGTCCTTCATCTTCATCTGGTTCATCAATGATTACAAAATTGAGCTTGCTATTTTTGGATTTACACTTCAGTCTATGGTCTTATGTCCACTTCTCTCCACACTTGAAGCATAAACCTTTGGCCCGCATTTTCCGAATTTGATCATTAGAAAGGACCTTGCTGTAAGTGTTGTTTTGAGATCCCTTTTGTGTATTTTCAGCCCTTGTAAAATTTTGTTTTGCTTTAGCCATATTTCTAAAATTTCACCCCTATTTTTGTGCATAATGTCCACCCTGTTTTGAGGTATAAACATTGGTACTTTATTGTTATAACTATTGGGACTGTTATACCCCCTGTTTTCTTGCCTAAAAGTGTCCTTTGGCTAGTTGAAATAAGCTCCAAACTTAGAGGACTAATTTGATGAAGAATACCCTACATCTTTAGGCTGAAAACCAATTGAATCTTTCTTATATTTTGTCCATACATTTCAGCATATTGAATAGCATCATGAATGCTCTTGGGCTGCATTGCACCTACTTTCGAAGAAAGGGCCAAATCCAAACCAAAGATATATTTGTTTGATTTTGCCATATCATCAATTCCATCAATGTACATAGAGAGATTGAGAAACATATTGGAGTAGTCATGCAGGGACATGCCTCTTTGTTGAAGATCATACCATCTTCATTGCAACTTTTCCTTCTCCATTGGAGAAACAAACACCTCAAACATTGCCTTTTTAAAATCTTCCCATGAAGCAAAAGTATGACCAACTCTTTGCATGTATCTCCACCATGTATGAGCATATCCTTCAAGATGGAGTGCCGCAAAGTAAATCTTAGCTTCATCATGGCAAGGGAAAAGAGTGAAGTACATCTCTAGTTTGTTTACCCATTCTTCTAACTCCGTTGGAGATGCATTATTCCCCTTAAAGTTGGAAATGGTGATTTTCTCTTTGTATTCCCTCTCATTATATGTTGGCTAAAAATTGTTAGAAAAAAGATGGTTGTCTCCAAGATTCTCTATGCATTGAATCCCTTCCAAAGAAATTTGGCCTAGAAGCATTACCACCTTGATTTTGTTGATTCAATCCAAATGAATAATGATGTCCACTAGTGGGCTGACCATAGATTATGTTCTCTTTGTTAGTGATTTCTTGAAATGACCTTCTTTCTTCAAATCTTCCATGAAACTCTTCATTCTCCATTTCTCTTAAGTCTTCATCGCCTACATAAGTTGCCTCATGTCTTGGATTAAAATGTGGATAGGAATGATACTGTGATGGCTAACCATAGGTATTCTTCAATGTAGAAGGCTCTCTCCTTTCTCAAAAGTTGACATGATTGGTTGATCAATCCCTTTCCCTTTTGCATTAGATGGTTGGGCTGAAGTATTTTCACCATGAGTAGTGGGTCTATTTGGAGAAGAAAGTGTATTTTGAACCTTGATGGTGGCTGATAATACCTCATCAAACCCATTTTTCATAGTCTTTGCTACTATATTTTCAAACCCATATTGCATGAACTTGACCAATTGTTGAATACTCTCATTCATTGCATTGGTCGTCTTCTCCATATTTCCCATTGATTTAGAAAGTTATTCAAAACCATCATGCATTCCAATACTCATCATATGTAACTCATTTGAAAGTGTAGGATCCCCAAAAGGTTCATGGAATGCTTGGTTCTCTTCATTTCCAAGTTGCACACTATGGGCATTACCAATGCTTACACCATCATCATGTTGATCTTGATTGAGGGATTCATTTGAGATATTTTGTTCATTTACATACTCTCTGATGTCTTCTTGAATTGTCTCTGTCACACTTGGTCTTTCCTTTTGCCTTTGGCCATTAGAAATGGTTGCAGTAATAATGGATTGTCAGTCACAAAATCCCTTATATCTCTCAAAGTATTGCTTCAATCCCGATGTGTAATCGCTCCAAAGGAAGCTTATGATGTAGGAATATACTAGATTTGAAGAGATTTCAACTAGGGATGAAGGTCTTAGGTGAAATACTGACAAACAGTGAGTCCTTGTTATGTTGTCTAGGTGTTGTCCAATTGTACCCACTATCACTAAAATTGAAATATCTTGAGCTCCCGATGTCAGATCACTGATCTTCTTGATTCAAATCGAATCTTATTATGCGCTCTATCCAACAAGCTATCAAGCTCAAATTATGGATCTATACAGAAATTTTTGTAATAAGATCTTTACTGCTGTCCTGGAAATTCCTGCAACCTATCAACAACCTGTAAGTGCCATGTTTGGACCTGTAGGAGTTCCCTGTGTAAGAATAAACCCTGCAACTCCTGTAGGTACTTGGAGAGGGTAGTGGGGAACCTATAGGGCTCAAGAATGACATGTAAATAGTGGGTACCTACTGTATAAACTTGTGAAAACTGTGACCCTATAGATATCAAGAGAGTATGAAATACCTTGCTTTCTCTGCCAATCACTATCAAATGAATGTACTTGCACCTACACCTAAACTTGAAAAGTACGTGAGCTTTGAGACTATGGGAGGTGTGCAAAGTTCCTCCTGTGCTGGGTTGTGCACCCCGTCAAGGTCATAATCGGGAAGGGAGAGTCACCTATCTTTTGTCTTCCCAACTCGCCTGGCATCCACTTTTCCTCATGAGAATCGACATGGCAAGTACATTCTAGAATAAGAAAACAATGATGCTATGCATAGACGGAAAAAGTCTTTGATTCTTTAATGAAATGCAAGTGGGAAATGGGAAATGGGAAAATTTGCTAAAAATTGAAAGAGCAAAGGATAGGGATTACCCCTTTGCAGTGACTTACTGCTTTTAAAATATCCCAGTTACCATTTTCATTGGCATTTTTCAGTCCTAAGCATCAATGTTAGCTCAACCAAGTCAAGTACAAGTTAGACCCAAAATATGAGCAATGAATCACTCTATGCAATCATTTGGGCACCAATTTATGAATGGACAGAGATGGTAAATCAGTAAACAACATCAATCAGTCCTAGGTTGAGTTCTCATGTTATATAAGAGTAAATTTAGAAGCTCAAATTGCTCAATATCTCTCTTATCAACAATAGGACTTAGCTCAAAAATAGGATGGAAAGAGAGATTTAGCAATGAGAAATAGGAATACCTCTTGATTGTTGATGAAGAATGATAGATGAATCACAATCAGTCAATACTCCATAAAATCCACCATCAAATTGATCCAAGTTGAAGGGTATAGGCTCAGCTTCAAGAGAAGATTAACCCCATAATGCTTGCTCCAACTCCAAGCAATCAAGAAGCTCCAATTGATTATGGGAATGCCATCATTGATTGAATGTCTTCAAGAAAGGGTTGTAAATAATCCAAGAACCTTGAAGAAGCCTCAATTCTTGATTAGAATCAAGAATTTATGAGAATTCAGGACCTTACCTTCATGAAGAGAACATACCTTCAATTCTTGATAAATTACTCCAAAAGTGGCCATCCTTTGATGTAGTAGATTTAATGAGACCTTCTTGAAGCTGAAGAATACAAAAGCCCCATGATTTGAGCCTTGTAAGACCAAAAATTTTGAAGAATTGAGTGGCTTCCCTGTTTTCCCCCAAATTTGAGAAGAAGAGTTGCTCCAATCTTGACAAAAGCCTTCAATGTTGGGTCCTTGAGGTGTAGGGAATCTTCAAGAAGCAAGAAAGATCAAAAGCCCCATGAATTCTTGAAGAAATTTCATGCTGTCCCAAATCTGCCATAGCTAGGGTTTTGAAGCTTCAAGAATTCAAGAGAGAGTGATGAAGTTTGCTTCAATCATGTTGTAGAGTTGGGAAAAAGCTTGTAGGTGAACTTGAGTAAGCTAGAAGCTTAGCTTAACCTCCATTTTTGCTCACATTCATAAGGGAGTGTGTCCATCAAAAAATGACGCAAACAACCCTAAAACACACTCCTCTACCTTGTGAAGAAATGAAAGGTAAACTATGCCATAGGAGTACTCAATAGAGAGCTCATGATCCATAGAAAAATCCTATGTAAACCATTTGTCCATTGGAGTTCATGGGAAGAAGATCTGAAAAGAAATATCCATGGCAGTTTGTAGGAAAGCTTGAGAGAAAGAGAAAAGAGAAGAAGAAACCCTTGCTTAACAAAAGTAATCCTGTTTATTCTTCCCTAATCCCTATTTAACCACAGTTAAGACCAAGAAACCTCCAAAATGACCTATGGATTGGCCAGAACTACTATTTTATAGAACCTCCAAAATAATGACGACTTGATGCAGGTAGCCATGGCTAGTCACGGTTTGAACTGTAACTAGTCCTGTGACCAAATTTTGTCCTCCCAGTTACCCTATACCAAGCCTATGACTAGATCCACCATGAAAATGACCCTTCCCATGGATCAAAGTCCGTGCTCTGATACCAATGTAAAAGAGGCGTTTCTCACAAGAAACATAAAATTGAAAATTACAAGAAAATACTCTTAATTGCCAAAGATAGCCATAGCCAAGGTGACCATGTTGTCATGAATTGTATTACCAATGAAAGAGAAATACATTGGCATGAGAATCAAAGGATGATTGCTGCAACAAAATACTCACCTCTTGCTATGGTGGACATAGGTACACACCCCTATGATAGGTGGGAGGAAGGATCCCTCAATCTTGTATTCTTGAAAAATGGCAAAAATATCCTTCATATGTTACATCTCCACCTTTTATACCCAACCCTCACATATCCTAGACTAAGGTGTTTTATGCTTTATTACACATTGCAATCAATAGTGGTGAGCAAGGCACGAAAGACCATGAAAAGTACACCGTACTCTTCAAACAATACACATAGCCACCAGCTACCAAAATCTCAGGCATCAACAATGAGCTCAATTATGCTACATCATGTTGTCAAAATCACAAATGATGTCTCAAGAAGCTTTTGAGTGTACTTCTCCTCAACATTGATAATTTTTTTCACCCCATTGAACCCTTGCTTCATCCACACATTGCTATGAGGAACCCTTGCTTCATCCACACATTGCTATGAGGAACCAAACCAACAGTCTTCTAATTACATAATATCTAAGTATGCACGTGCACTCACATAATATCTGCACCACAATCTATACATTGTTTGGGTTCTCAAATGCAGGACATTACTCTCGGTCTGACCTACTCCCAAACTAATCAAACTATGTCTTCTGCACAATAAGAAGACTAGCACTGCCCCCAAGGAGAGACCACATATAAGAGGTTTTCAATTGTGCGTGTATTGAAGACTCCAACGAAAGTACCATTAGCTCCTTATCAACACTCAACTCTAAATTCTTATCCTTTATTATCTTACAAGCCCACCAAATAATTGTCACCCGTAGAATCCCCAAAACATCAACACATGTGCCAACCCATGAGTGTAACTCCCAACAAAAACTAGCCCTATCACCAACTTCAACAACCCTATCACCAACCAATTAGGCCAACAAAGTGCCACCAGCCACATTCATCCGCACCACTACCAAAACCCCTCCAAGGCAAACCACAGTGGTCGCTTCCACTCACGTCTTTGGTGCATGCCAAAGCCTGCTACCTAACAACAGTGAGTGCCATGGGACTAGCACTTGTCTAGGAGGGAAGTAATGTTAACCCTTAGATGAACAAGGTGGAAAATCTGAAAAATCTAAAGCAGAAGTCAAGGCCAAGGCAAAAGTGAAATAGAAGACAAAGGCACGCCAAGAAAAATTCGAAAACACAAGAAGCGCAAAAAAATCCTAAATCAAGGAGAGAGACGCACAAGAAAAAGTGCAAGTCAATACTTTTGTAAAAGAGTCCAAGGCGCACCACGATTTATTTTAAGAGCATCGGGCTCTCACTTGTGCAAATTGTAAAGGTAGATGGGCAATAGGAAGGAAGCTAGGAAGATAGGAGGACAATGGGAAAAAGGACCTAGGCCATGTAAAAAAGGGAATAAGGGGATGACCACCCAAAAGGGATTTAGGGTTTTGTATATAAAGTTGAAAAGTGAATGAGAAGCTCATTCTTGTGTGTAGCCAAAAGGAGCTCTCCTCTTCTCCTTCTTCTTCTTTTTCTTCTTCTTCTTCTTCTTCTTCTTCTTCTTCTTGCTTGCTTGAGCTTATGCTTGAGAGAGGGAGTGTGAGAGTGTGAGGGAGTGAGCTTGTGAGGGTGAGGGACCGTGGTGGAGAAGCTCTCCATCTTCTCCTCTCTTCTCTTCTTTTCTTTTCTTTTCTTTTCTTCTCTTCTTTTCTCCTCTTCTCTTGCTCGCGGCAATGGAGCTTGGAGCGCGGAGCTTGAGGATCGAGCTCGCTTGAAGCTTGTACTTGGATCGTGGAGTTATCGGAGTGCTCGAGAGAGGAGGCAACTCAATCAGGCATGGAGGTAAGCTCACTACACTTGTAGATAGAGATAACGCTTCAGCTATGTGAGAGGTAGCCATTAGTGCTTGGCTTGAAACGCTTGAGGGAATAAGTGGTCCGTGGGTCTTGGTGGTTGAGCTTGAGCTCGCCTCTATAGTACTATGCATAACAATGCATACAATGATGTCTCAAGAATAACATGGCCCACCATGATATCCACAAGCTTATAGATACTCGTCCTTAGATGGGGTTCTTCCCATGAAAAACATAAAAAGACCACAAGTAGCAAAATCATAATATCTATCACATAAAGATTATAGAGCCATAGAAATGAAGAGCTTATGGACTCTTGTACCTTAGCAATAAGGGAGTTGCACCTTGCAAAGTGATTTGTTATAACTCTAATGCCATTTCTTAAAAGACTGCACATGCATCGTAGTCTTAGTGTTCTACTTGTTTCACATAGGAAGCAATATCCATATCTACATCATTGCTTACCTTCTATAGTTTACCAATGTCTAGGGAATCTCACAAGCCTGTGTGTGTGTGTGTGTGTGTGTGTGTGTGTGTGTGTGTGTGTGTGAGAGAGAGAGAGAGAGTGTGTGTGTGTGTGTGTGTGTGTGTGCGCGCGTGCGCGTGCGCGCGTGTGCGTGCGCGTGCGCATATGCATGAACACAAGCCTACTTGGACATTAAGAAACCTTATTTTATTTACCTTAAGGAGTGAGCACAATCATTTATGGGACATGTATTCTTGTAGACCTCTTAAATAAAAAGTTATACAACCTGGGCCCTTAAGGTTGTTATTGCATATTATATTCATAAAATGAATTTTAGTCTACAATGTAGCTTATTGAGTGTTCCTCAATATCTGTTGTGATTGGCTTAAATGTTTGAAGAATATCTAAGAAAGTTAAAAAACTTGTAGGTCCATTTTTAATGTGAAACTATGAAAGAACACTAAGGCCTTACAATGTAGGCCAAAAAGTATTCGTACTCTATACATCAAGATCATTTCATGAACCTCTACAACCAAAAGAAAAGCATAGTAGTGCTAGTTTTAGGTTGCTACACGGACACTTTTCTCACCTCATTGGTAGCATGATTTACATTGCCACATAAAATACATGAATTTGATAGCATGACAATAAGAAAAACTCATCTTATAGATCTACATCCATGAGGAATGTTGCTTGCCTTTATGATTGAAAACATATTGTTTATTACTCTTAATTTGAAGAGGATGCAAATCTTAGGTGCTTAAAAGTGCATACAATGTTTGCTTGTCAACCTCAACCTTGGTCTTGTACCCATAAAAGAAACTTCACCGTCCTTTTATACATAGTTCTTTAATTACTTTAAGAGATCCCAATAAAATTGGATGCAAGGAAAAATATCTTTCATGACCAATGTGTTTAAAATTTGTAACAAGATCAACATTAAAGTGGATGGGTAGATAAAAAAGGATACAACTAGCCTTACATATGAAAAGATTATAAGGAAATTAAGGAAGATGTTCTTGACATTTTTGGGCAACCATATTGACATATTTGAATACTCGATACTTAAGGGGTAATCTTTTGGTCATCATAAAAGCTAGAAGTGTTAAGAAGGTCAATACAAAGGTTAGAAGTGTTAGGAACACCATCTTTAGATCTCATGAAGAAGATGTAATGCCAAATGCATCTTGTTGGTGTTCACAAAGAGGGGAGGCTTAAGGTGAAGTGAATTTGAAAATTTGAAAAAAGACCTCCAAAACATTGAATAGAAAGTTTTAGAGTCCATTCTAGTTATATTTTGGTGAAGGTCCATTCAAAGCCTTGGAAACTAATGTGCAAACAAGTAGAAAGCTTTTGTATGGATTGTCAGAAGTGTTATTTGTGAAGTATGCATCTTACTTTGAAGATTTATATGACATATCTTCCCAAAATAAAATTGCAAGATCTCTTCAATAATAAGTCATTTGACATGAAAAACTTTTGAAAAATAAAGTGGTACACAATTAGATTCTATAAAGTTCATTTTCAAGTGTCTAAGTACAAAATGTATATAAAATATAAGAATTATTTTCGATTTTAGAAAATAAAGGAAGTACATGTCAATCAATGGGTTGTTTTCATTAAAAGACTAAATCAACTATGAACATTCCTAAAGCTAGTATCGTACATTGATTTTTTATTTTGGCATCAACACATAACAAAGTCTAATTTGTTGTTTTTCTTAGTTTGACACCTATAAACCTTATGGGAAAATGATGTTGGTATTCATGCCTATCAAAAAAGCAACACCATACATTCCTTTAAAGCTACATGTGTACGAACACTTCCTATGCCTTTCACAAAAATCTAAAGTCTAATCATTTGACAAATATTTTCGTGAACATCAACCTTCCCATAATACTAGGCATTTTGTATCAAGACAACCACTCTGAATGGTTCATCTATCATATAGACTAGAAAATGTTAGCCTAGTCAAAACAATGAGGAATGATGTTTTTGCATGCATATGAATGAAATCCTTGTGGCTTTTTATTGTGCTCAGTGTATGTTCACATGTACAGAACATGGAAATTTAATTTAGCTCTAGTGGACAAGTTTAATATGTGTATATGTGAAACTAACATGAGTGCATTTATAGATGTTTTTAATGCCTCAAAGTGATGCATCCCACATCTATACAAGATGCTCAATCATACAATTGATTCTATCAAAAACATTGATCAATTTGTTCTTCAATGCTAATGTGTAAGATAGTCATCATTTGTGATTGGCCATTTGTGCAGACGTACATATGAACATGTCCATTTCATGACCATAAATAGTAGACTAAAACCTCACTTTGAGAGCAATAAAGGACACCAAACATCTTTCTAGTCTAGCCTCAAAACATGCTAAATCACTTGTGTCTCAATATTAACTTAATCATGTCGTCTCATGATAGCCATTATCTACAAATAGAACTTGTGCAGGCATTGAGCTACTTATAGCTCATGTATGACATGGTAATCCTTCTCAATTGTGATATTTTGGAACTTTTGTGGTAAAAAATCATATTAGACAATAACAGAGTGCCTAAGATTTGTTAATAACCATGAGGCTTCAAAACATGTAGCCTACAAGTATAAAACCAAAAGTGACCATCTTATAGACATCCTCTCTTGCTAAGGATTCACTAGAAATTCATTGTTACAATATGCTCACCATCTTTCTCATTCATTGTTGAGCTAAGATTCATGAAAACTATCGTTTCCTATTACAACTCTAGTGTCTCATCTTTGTTTTTGGCTAAGTATTCTTATTTTATCCTTGAATCTAGTACATTCCCACTTTATTCACTTTTGCCAACTCTCAACATGACAAAAGTCAAGGACACCAAGGAGATGAAAACATGTGGACTTCCTCAATCATTGATCATAATGTGCAACCCCATTCTAGCTCTTTCATTTGCAATTTTTGTGATATTCAAGAGGTTCTCATAAACAATTGCTACCAAAAGAAGTGGCATGCATAGTACATTATGACTTATGTTTCAAGGTGCCCTTGCATTTCTTTGTCTTGAAAGTTCACTATCATATTGCAAACTGATAAGATCCATTTGCAACAAAATGCTAGAGTAATTGAGTATTAGAAGTTGGAGCTAGCCTTTCCATAGAACCAAATTAGGCATTTTCAAATTGAATTGTATAAGTGGAAACCTTACAAGGGATATTTATGATCCTCATGTTTCTAACCTTGATGCTAGATTGCTCAAGTCATGGTATGGCTTGGTAGGAGCTATAGTCCTATTAACTTCAAGAATATAACCCTTTGCGAACATGCTCCCTTATGCACACATATGTTAACAAGCTAACAAGATTTTGCAAAGTCATCCACCTATGACCAATCCATTCAAGGTCTATATAAGGCTAGCAATATTAAATTTTTTCATATTATGGGGTAATTTGTGGTTAGTGTTACTTGGGCTAACAATAATTAGCATTACCTAACATTAAAGGGTAACATGAGGATATGATTATTCTTTAAGCTGGTTAAATTTATTCATGTAAATATTGATCTTTATTGTTTGAATGATTCAATGTTCTAATCCTTGGAGTTCTTTCAACATTGGAGAAAGTGATAACTTGACGTGTCCTTATCAGATGTTTATGATTGTATCCTATGTGTCTCATTGCTTTCTTGTTGAGGATTTTAAAAAATCTATCTTTATGGAAGAAAAGTACACAAAAAGTGATAAAATTATTCAATAGAAGCCTAAAATTAAGAGAGAAAGGAATATATTTGCACATGCACATTCTTTGGTTTTAGTTTGGTTGAGCACAACACATTCACATGCTACATTATACATTCTATGCTCATATGCTATTGCACAGGAGTCATTTGAATTTTGGCCTAGTGTGTGAGGAGTCAAAGTTGTAGGCTACAAATACTCATGTATAATGAGAACAAGGGTGTGAGATCTAAGCATGGAATGTATATGTTTGGCAAAACATTAAAAATTTTATATAGTAGTTGCATTTTTGTTATTAAACATTATATTGATTAGTAGATTTTGCATTTATTGGGCATTGTATTATTTGAGTGCTAGACTATGGTTATTACTTTCTAACGTTGAGTGATAACATGAATAGGGAAAAGTAAACTTTGTTTTCTATCCATCTATTTTGAGATGAAGTAATACATAAATAAAAGTGCATGAAAGTGTGGACCACTCATGCTTGGGGGAGATTGTACCTAATCTAGTATCATATTTTCATTCTTGGTTTCTTTTTCTTTTTGGATTTGGAGAGAACAATCATGCCATTCTCATCCTTCTTGATCTAGTAGAGCAAGTCTTGATTGCACATGCTCAAATAGTTGGCAACTTTATTGCCAATGCGGCACCTGTAATACTTTACAATCTCATGCAATGGTCTATACTACGTTGGCCATCTCTAAAATCACCACTAGCAGGTTCGTCAGACAGTCAATGACTATTATGCCAACCTTTTTTAATAACTAGTTCAAACTAGCCGCCTCTTAGTCTATGCTTGTTGGCATTACCATCTTGAGTGATCATGGCATAAGTAGAATCTAGATAGCCATTCCTGCTCCCATGATGCCTACTAAATACTATCAAGATCTCCTCAAAAAATACATTCAGGCTATTATGTTCCCCATCTTCTATCTCTATCAACACAAACCATGCTCTGATCTACCATTGCTCCATGATGGCCACAAGACATCATCAATGGACCCCATGAAATCAAACGATAGCTTCTCTTGGTATAATGGGCATGCTAAGATCACATAATACACTAAAATTCAAAAACTCAAACCTACCACCCCTTTGTGCTCTTCCCCACAAAGCTCATCCTTGAGGAAAATGTTGGCCAAAACTTGAAGAAAATTGTCTCTATCACACTATTGACACAATCTAAATTGAGAGCATGCCTTTGTTTTCCTTCAACCTAGCTTTACACTAGGTTTAACAATTCACCCCTCGAGTTTGTGCCATCATCGTAAGAAACACACAAGATAATATGCATCGAATGGAAGATCTTCCTATTTATACACTAGAAGACATGTCTAAATCTCATGTTGGTGCCTTCAAATAAACATGGCTTCTAGCTTATGAATTGCCATCTTGCCTCACATGGACTCAATTTCCCTTATGGATAAATGCATGCTGACTATCATCTAAGAACTCACTCATCAGCTCCTAAGATTATAGCATCCTAGCCCTTTTACAAACCAACTGTTGCTCCAAAATTAGAATCTCTATGTAAACTAAAAGACAGTATCATCATGCAAAGTCAGAGAAATCATAGACTAGCTCTTATCAAAAAGAACCTTCAACCCATTCTTCCCACATAAAATATCATTGTCCACTTAGATTGAGGGTGTCATACTTCTCTCCAATAAATTGCCATGGAAAATACTTGGAATGATGCAGCCTGGAACTTAACACCAGTTCCTCAACCTTGGTCAAAAGTACCCCGGACTTAGATTTTGAGAGAAGAAGCTCAATTTATTGCATTACCAGTTAGCCTTGATCATAACAGCCTCTCCTTAACGATGTCACCATCTTCTTCATCATAATTTACTTTAACCCAGTCTTAACTTCCTTGTCATCATTTGTCTCAGCTTTGGATATCCAATGGACAAAAAATCCCCATCACACAAGGTAAGAAATGCTAAAATATAAATATTTCACAAGTTCTAAAGTTGTATTGGTACACTTCTCCCTAGGAATTCTTTACTCAAGACCTCTATGTGACAACAATATGCTCACAATGGACCCATCTAGCTTCAACCAACTCCTAAAACTTCTCAAGAAATCATGTTTCCCTATTTTGGTTGCTCTATAAGATAGTGTGTCCTGCAAACCTGACTTCAAAAGCATGTTGCATGTCCCTAGAATCCAACCAAATAATTCATTTTTCAACTTGGTGACTCTCCTGTATACCTACATTTCCCAAATATGCTGCAATTTCATATAACTTATTTCCAAAGCACATAAATAACCATGGCTTTCACAAAACTTCATTGGCCTCCTTATACTCACCAACCCCATGTGAATCATTCTCATATGTCTTCAAAAAGAAATGATATTTCTAGTGTACCTGCTATCATATCATGCAATGTGTTCTAGCTGAAATATGCTTTGAAAATATACTATGTGCTCAATCACACATGGTTTTAAAGAAATGCAAAGCCAAAATCCATGCCATGCAATCATACAAAGCATTGCTACATGCAAAAATATGGATGCACTGAAAAATAGTGCCTAGCCTAACTACAAGTGCTCATGCATCATGCATTTTGCAAACATAGTTCTTTGGTTAAATTATGATCCTTAACCTCACCTCTCATCACTCAACAACAAAGAAATGTTGTAATCCACTCCACCCACCCAAAATCTCATAGTCACTCAATCAAAAAATATTGTCCTCATGATGTTAACCAAGTAAACAACCCATCTCACAACTATAGGAGTCCTTCATGACCCTCAAACTCACCCATCCACCTTCTCATTCATCCAAAAATTCCTATTTTGGTGATGAATATCCCAACTCTCATGTGTGCAAAGAATTTTGCATGTACAATGGTGCTCTCTCCAATGCACGTGCATCTAAGGTTTATTGCATATAGTTATAGCGGGCATCATGGCATGCAAATGCTCAACGATGGTGCAAAAGTGCATTAATCCAACCCGTGGCATGGAAGTAGTTTAAAAAGTCAAGAGACAACTTCTGAGTGCAACGACATGTGCAATGTGAAGTGCTTGTGAACCCAAAAATCCCTATAATGTGCAAAGATATCAATAAGAAAATATGCATGTTTCAAGATGTCGAGTGGCTACCATGAAAGTCCCAATCCTATCTATCCAAGAAACACCAATCTCAACCAAGGCTATCAAGCTTTCAAGGTCAAAAAATCTAAATAAAATGGCAAAAACAATTTCTGATCTAGACAAATACAAAAATTCAATTTACAAAACAATAAAACAAACTGTTACACCAACAACTAAACTATAAGAATTCTACTTATATAATATTTCTCTAGGGGTTTTCAATTTCTTTTCAGAATCGATATTTAAGGAATTATGGACACGAAAGCACTTAACATATTTAGCCATTCGCTAGTCTGCAAGCATTTATGTGCAATAGTGGCTTTTATAAAATGATGAAACATTTACAAGCCAATCAAAAATAGAGTCCAATGATCTATTCCCAAGCTCCTCATCAAGCTCAATATCCAAGAAAATCAACATCTTATCTCTCTCAAGCAACTCCTTGATGAGCAAGCAAAGACTATACATAAAATTATCTTCAAAATCCGCAAAAATTCTCAATCCAAAACCCTCAAAAAAACCCACATTGTCAATTAAAAAACACACAATCTACGATAATCCACATATCTCTCCCATCCATACTAAAAGAAAGCAATTCTAGGGTTTTTTCAATTATTTTCATAGCTTTACTCAAGTTTCCTCTCATGTTTTCATCAATGTTACTCTCAGGATCCTCAAATCCCTAATTAGAACCATCACAATCATTATCAAAAACACTAGAATTACTTGAAGAAACTGCAAGATTATTAGATGAAATTTTCTCTTCTTCATTGTTGCCCAAATCAACCATACACTCATTCACACAAATAGCAAGAAGTCTGAGGTTAGGTCTAGTCAAAGCAACATTAGCTTCACAAATAGAAGCCCCTCTAGGGCTACTCAAATCACCTTTAACTCACAAGACTCACCAAAGTCGTAGACAATAGCATCATCACCAAAAAAAAGAAATCAGAATCCATAACCTCAATACTCTCTTAATCATCCTCCACATCTAGAAGCTCACATCCACACTCAACTACATCTGTCTATTTCAGCAACAAATCTAAATCCTCAACTTCAACATTAAATGTTTTCAACAAGCCCTCCCCCTCATGGTCTTCTCAAAAACTCAAAAAATCATCCTCAATGCTCTCTTCATTACTCAAACAATCGTATCTATCTTCAAGAAATTATCAACTCTCTTGTCTCTCCCCATCTCTCTCAAGATTTACTAACTCTACTGCAATGGATGGCACTCCTCAATCAGAATCACTTCCAAAACTCTCATCCCCACTATCATCTTCCTCAGAACTATCACTCTCCTCCTCCTCCTCTTCTTCACTGTCATCCTCATTCACAAGTTCTTTTCTTGAAGTTATATCAAAATTATTTTCTATTCCTCTATGACCATAAATCGTTATGGTTCCTCTCCCCCAATCTTGTATTGCACCTGCCTTCTTAAGCCACGGTCTACCAAGGATAAGAGGAAAAGCCCCTAACCCTATTGGCATAACATGACAATCGACCTTCATGTATACATCATAAACCTTGACCTCCAAATTTTGAATTATACCTAGGTACCCCACTTTAGCATGATTAGCAAGCCTGATTTGAAACTTTGATCCCTCAATATAATTTGAAGTCCAAACTGCTCTACACAAGCCTAAGCAATTACACAAACTTGTGCTCCTCCATCAATATATGCCTCTCCTATGTTTTGATTCTTATACCATTTATAAAAAATAGGACATATATTAGGTAACTCCTCTACATTCAAAACTCTCATTGTTCCTCTCTTTCTTTCCTTGGATTTTGGATTCATTAATTTTTTCCATTCTCCTCTCATCCTAGGACACAATTCCATTATAAATGAGCAAAAGATATATCGGCCTTCTTATCCATCATATCTCTTCTCAAGTCATAATCACTTTCCCCTTCCCCCAATGGAATGTCAGAAGCATGACAATGTTTCTTAGGTGCTCTCGATTTTTTTCCTTCTTTCTTCTCTCCTTTCTTTTTCTTTCTTCGTTTTTCTTCACTAGCCTTACTAGTCTCGGGTCCATCTCTCTCGACGTTTCTCCTCCTTTTGGTAGTAGGCATCACATTAATTGTTTTTTTTTTCCTCACTCTAATTTTTTAGAAGAATACAATTAATTGTACTTTTTCCTTTTTCTTCTTCCATTGGTCTTAGTAGTTGGGATGTGGTACAGTCCTTTATTTCTATCCCCAAATCATTTTGTCTATTCGAAATGTTTTGAGGTAAATGATATATATCCGCTCCTACTCTAGGTGGATAAGGACAATTTGTACTTGTATGACCTATCTCTCCACAAGAAAAACAAGTCAACATAGGTCATCTATAATATCCTATCCCATTTCCTTCTCTTTCACCTCCTAAATTTTCTTGACTAGTCTAAACTAAAGGTCCCCCACTCCCTCTTCTCCAAGGTCTCCCTCTTAGTGCTCCTAACCTCATGTTTTGCTTTTTCCCAGATAATTGATCATTGACCTTTAGAGCTAATTGAGCATTCTGTCTTGCTAAAATTTGAAAATTTTGCCAATCCCCTTGCCAGTTTTTGGTCTCTATTTTCGATATGTGGTGTTTTCAATGGTTGTCTTTTTATTTTCTCAATTTTTCTCTTTTTTTCACTTGCTATCATCATTGCTTCCTCAAAATTACTCATTTCTTTATTTTCTAATTTAGTTCTCAACTCTCCCTATAATCTCTCCACAAAATGTTTTACTTTTAGCATTTCACGTGTTCTATCTCCTAGGCCTAGTGATTTGTTCCAATGATCCCAAAGTCAGGTGTACTCCAAGGTGAAAAAATCTAAGGTCCGATCTTCTTTTTTTGGCAAGTTTCTATTTTTCACCAAAGGTCTCGAGAAGTCGCGAATTCTTTGAAATGGTCTAGAAATGCCTATTTGGTAGCTTCATATTCCATAGGAACAAGTGGATTTCTTAGAAATTTTTCATAATCCTCAAACCAATTTCTACCTTCATCCAATAACTGAATTTTTAGATTTTGAAGTTTCAAAGTGTAGTTATTAATTCACTGGATTATACATCTAAGCTCGGGCTTTTTGAGGAATTGCTAAGAATCCTCTTCTTTCGTTCCATGAAATTCTAGAAAAGAACTGGCAATTGAAAAATGGTCTCAAGCAAAACAATTCACAAATCACAAACAAAGTCAATTTTTGGCACTCCTCAATGGGGGCACCAAAAAAGATGTCTCACTAGCGGTGTGCGAAGATAATCCTCTCACACAGCCTAAAAACGAGATGACAAGGAGTGCCAATAATGTGAACTTAACTTTGTTTATGTATTGTATTCAATACAAAAAAAAACACACACACAAACAAACATACCAAAACTTGAGCCACATAAAGTCATAGAATACATAGAAGTGGCAAATTGATACTAGAGCAATAAGATTCATACCTTGTTTGTCTCAACACTAGTGCAAAAAAATCCACTTATTTGAGACTTCCACAAAGTTCGAACCTTGCATTGGACCAAAGACCAAAGCTCTATTTAAACTTTTAGCTTTTTTTTCCTAACTTGGTGTAACCTTCCTCTCTCTTCACATTAGCAATCTTCAAAAAAGAAGGGCCCCTACTACTTATTCCCTCATGCTTATATAGCTTCCAACTCCCTTAAACATGACATGTGTTTTAAAAAGCTTTATTGCTTTTCCTATACATTTTGCTTTTAAAAAACTCTTGAGGCTTTTCCTTTTTGTGTTAATGTTTTTTTCATTTTGCAAATAAACCCTCATCTTTTGTTTGTTATAGTCATTGTTTAAAACGGTTCCTTCATCATTTTGTTGATCTTATCTTGGCTCAATTTCCCTTTCCAACCAATTCAGGGCATCCTTGAGGGCTGACTTGATAAACTCTTTCTCATCCTTCTTGATCTAGTAGAGTAGGTATCCATTGCACATGCTCAAATACTTGGCGACTTTATTGCCAATGCGGCACCTATAATACTTTATGGCCTCATGCAATGGCCTATACTACGTTGACCATCTCTAAAATCACTGACCCAAAACAAGTTCGTCAGGCTATCAATGACTCTTATGCCAACCTTTTTGACTAACTAGTTCAAAGTAGCCGCCTTCGAGTCTATGCTTGTTGGCATTACCATCTTGAGTGATCATGGCATAAGTAGAATCTAGATAGCCATTCTTGCTCCCATGATGCCTACTAAATACTTTCAAGATCTCCTTAGAAAATACATTTAGGCTACTATGTTCCCCATCTTCAATCTCCATCAACACAAAGCATTCTTTGATCTACCAGTGCTCCATGATGGCCACAAGACATCATCAATGAACTCCATGAAATCAAATGAGCTTCTCTTGGTATAATGGGTCTACTAAGATCACATAATACACTAAACTCCAAAAACTCAAACCTACCACCCCTTCATGATCTTCCCCACAAAGCTCATTCTTAAGGAACACGTCATCCCCAAAACTTGAAGAAAATTATTTCTATCACACTATTGACACGATCTAAATTGAGAGCATGCCTCTATTTTCCTTCAACCTAGCTTTACACTAGATTTAACAATTCACCCCTTGAGTTTGCATCGTCATCCTGAGAAACACACAAGCTAATATGCATCGAATGGAAGATCTTCCTGTTTGCACAATACATGTCAATTCTGAATCTCATATTGCTGCTTTCAAATAAACATGTCTACTAGCTTATGAACTACATCTAGCCTCATGTGGACTAAATTTCCCTTATGGATAAATGCATAGAACTCACGCATCTACTCCCATGATTGTAGCATCCTAGCCGTTTTACTACATACCAATTGATGCTCCAAAATCAAAATCTCTCTGTAATTTAAAAGAGAGCATCGTCATGCAAAGCTATGGAATTCACAAACTAGCTCTTATCAACAAGAACTTTTAGTCCATTAGAGCCAAATATCTCTTTTGCTAATAGGATTTTGGAATTATCTAATTTTCAAAAAATATTATTTGTTGTTGTAACTAATTTCCAAAACCTCCAAGAGATTTTATTACAAGGTTCATGTCCAAACTCCAAAGTCATGGAATCCAATGGCAATTATGATTATTCTCCCCTACCCAAAATTATTATTCCAATAGCAGACAGATTGCTTCAATATAATTTTCTTGAAGTCACGTGTGTTCTTTAAGATTGCAAACAAAAAAAATCCCAAACCTTGCAAGACAAAGATGACTACGTCACACACATCCTTCACGGTGTCTTTGCAAAGCAAGCACTAAAGGAGAAGAGAATCAATTGTAAGTTGTTTCAATTCACCAAGTCTAGTGGAAGAAAAGATGGGAAGACCAGTTTATCATGGCTAAGCCATTTGATGACTACTTTTCTGAAGAATCTTTTTGTGAGAAGGATAAGATTAAGTGCTACTAATTACCTTTCCGACAAAGCTTCCATATGGTGGAACATACTCGGGCATAACTCTAATCGGCTTACTACTTGAGACCATTAAAAAATCATTCATTCCACTACATTTCCATTTCTAGGCTAAGTGCAATTGGGCTAACTTTACATGGCAAGATGAGGATATTGTAACCACATACGCTAAAAGATTTTAACAATGCTTACTTCTTTTTCACATGTTAGAAGAAGTCTTTGAGGACACACTCTACAGAAAATATGAAGATGGTTTGTAGCCAAGAATTCAAGAAAAACCTAACACTCTTCACTCTTCTTCACTCCATGAATCTATTTCCTAAGTCCATATTGCAAAGAAATAATTCCAAACCATAGCCCAACTTATTTGTACCAAACAAGGAAAGAATCATGAGTTTAAAAGTAATAATCAAAACTTCAAAAGACCTTTCAATTCCTTTCATAGTGACACATCCACAACTCCATGTGCACCTAATGTACCACTTAAAAATGAAGTTGAAACTAAGTGCCACCTAAAGTTAAGAATAGGCCACAAAGTGCAAATATCAATGTTCAATGAAAGCAAGCACATATCACTTGCTACCATTGTTGAAGGCCAAGGCATGTGCAAGTTACTTGTAATGTTAAAATCCCTACAAGAAGACTACCATGGAGCTTTAGAAGATAGATGGATTACTAGACTATAATATTGGCTATTGGACGATATGTTCTCATACCAAGAGGTAGCCAATGAAGATAAACCATGATCACATAACTCTATCTCTTTACATGCTTTGCATCATAGGAAAGGTTTAATCAATGATTTTGATATTAGCGTTTTGCATGATGATGGTAGCTCACATGATTTTGTTTTTGAAAAGCTAGGTAAAAGATTGCATTTAAAAACAAATTCTTATTTGTACAATGTGAAATTTTCTTTTTGATGAATATGATACAATGATACCCACGAGATGAAAGGCTTGGAAATAACTGTGGGGCTATATAAAGAAAACTGTGATTTCTTGATAGCTCCTTTACAGTCTTCCCATATTATTTTGGGCATGCCTTTCCATCATCAATACAACAATGTATTAACTATCATGCCCATACAATTACTTTTGAATTTTAGAGTCTATCACTTTGTAAAGTAATTTGGAACTTGAAATGCTTCCTTTGATCACTCATACACATGCTAAACATGCACTTAGAAAACAAAGTAAGTTAAAACGAGCCAAGATTGCTAATAAAATTAATCTAAAGTTGAGAGATATCATCAAATTATTAGACAAATTGAAAGGAGCCAAGATTTTCTATTAACTTGATCTAAAGTCATGATATCATCAAATAAGAGCCAATCCAAAGAAAACTTGCACAATTAATGAATGACCTACCCAAGAATGTCCATGAAGTTCCTTTTTTAGTTTACTTGGTCTACATTCAAAGTTTGGGCAATTTTTTTTATTGAAAACTCTTCCATTAATTCTTTTATTGCATAAGAGTATTGTTTTTCACTAGGGGACTAGTCAACAAAACCCATTTAATACATTGAAATCCTTTTTCACTCATGCTCATGTACTCCAATTACTTAACTTCAATCAACCATCTTTCTAGTTGTGACAAACACTAGTGGATCAAGAAGAGGTGTAGTGCTTATACAAAATGACTACCCTATTGCTTATGAGAATTGAAAATCGAAACCCTCAAAACAAAATTATAGTATGTATGATAAAGAGTTGCTAAGCATCAAATATACCTTAGATCTATTGGCCTGACTTGAAGCATAATGTTGCTAGGTATGTGTTTAAGTGCATTGTTTATCAGCACACTAAATGTCATCATGGCAAACCTTATGGTTTGCTTATGCTTTTGCATATACCTAATGGACCCTAGGAGCAAATCTCCGTGAATTTTATAACTACCTTAACTACTACATCTGTACATAATGACATGATTTGGAACATTCTTGATAGATTTAGTGAACAAGCATATTTCATACCATCTTAAAAGACATTATCTGCACTTTCATAAATACCACTTTTCCTTGTTACAATTTTCCCAAGATTATCCTTTCCGATTGAAATGGCCATTTTTGCAATTACTTTTGGGTTTCTCTCGTTAAGAATCTAGGTACAAAAATAGACTTTACATTTGTTTTCCACCTTGAGAGCAATGGAAAGACCAAGGCAAGCAGTAGTACCATACTTGATTTACTTAGATCTTACAAGGATCTTGCACTATTGACTATAAAAACTAGAACCAGCATCTACCCTACCCTACAATTTGTTTACAAAAATATACCTTATTCTACTATTGGTTGCACACCTTTTGAGATCATTTATAGTAAACAATTACCTACTTCTAGGTCAACCATATCAACTGAAATACCCGCAACTATTCTTTAGCCAATGATCACTTGGAAATTTTACATGAAGTCCCTAATAAGATTAGCTAATCTCAATTAAGGTATAGTATCCAAGCAAACAAAAAAAAAAAGGAAAATGATTTTGTTTGGCTTTGAATTGAAAAACAAAGATTAAAGTCTATTTGAATGGCATCCAAAGATTAAACTAGCTCCAAGATAATATTGACCCTTCAAAGTTTTCCATAAGACTAATGGCATGATTTGTATTTACGTACTTTGCCCCATTGTCAAATATGCAATTCCTTTCATGTTAGCCTATTGAAGCCCTTTAAAGGCAATTCGCCTATTGTTTTAGTAGTTAAGGATCCTTCATTGCTTGAGGAAGACACACACACACACACACACACACACACACACACACACACACACACACACACACACACACACACACACACACACACACACACACACACACACACACACACACACACACACACACACACACACACACACACACACACACACACACACACACACACACACACAGATGTTGCAAGCAATGGCTTTGCATTGGAACCTTGCAAATGTGTATATATCATAGTGTGTATAATTGTATAGTATCTTACATGCATTACAACCAATCCTGAGGCAATATTTTGACACTTTAAATTTTATATTGGTAATTGAAGTATGAGAGCTAATTGGAAGTCATCTATGTGTATACCATATTACAATTGAAAGATCTCCCAAGCCTCACACCAAACCTACTTGGCAAGTATGCAACGTCCCCAAGCCTCATCTATTTTCTTTATAATTTGTAAAAAACAAAAGGTAAAAGTTTTACTCTGATTGAAGGTTTCACCAAGCCTCACACAAATCCTACATGGCATGCATACAACCTCCCCAAACATTGCCATATAGAGTCAATGTGAGGCTTGGTGGAGCTTTCAATTAAAGTTAAAATTTTAATTTTTTACATATTATAAAGAAAATAGATGAATTTTTGTATAATCTAGATCATTAGATGAAGTTTTGTATAATCTTAATTTTAATGATCTAGTATGATCTATGTGAGACTTGATTGTAATATGGTATACACATAGATGACTTCTAGTTAGCTCTCAAACTTGAATTGCCAAGAGGAAATTGAAAGTTTCAAAATATTACCTTAGAATTAGTTGTAATACATGTAAGATACTATACAATTATACACATTATGATACACACCATTATATCAAGTAGGCCAAGAACACATTTGCAAGTCGTTGCTTGTAATACCTCTCTCTCTCTCTCTCTCTCTCTCTCTCTCTCTCTCTCTCTCTCTCTCTCTCTCTCTCTCTCTCTCTCTCTCTCTCTCTCTCTCTCTCTCTCTCTCTCTCTCTCTCTCTCTCTCTCTCTCTCTCTCTCCCTCTCTCCCTCTCTCCCTCTCTCCCTCTCTCCCTCTCTCCCTCTCTCTCTCTCTCTCTCTCACATGTTTGAGGCATGTGCATTGGTGCATGCATCCCCCCCTCTCCCCCCACACACACATGTTTATATTAATTTCATTTTCTTAAGCCCTCTCTCTTTTCCACATGCTTGCATTTATTTCTGGTTCATGCCTTGGACAACATGCCTCAATAGAGCAATAGTGGTGGCCACCTCAGTAGTAGTATGCGCAAACCATGGAGGATGATACCTTAGCAATAGTAGTGGGGGGCATTCACATTCTACAATGAAGGAGCCATCCTCACTAGCAAGATGGCATGCACTAATGGCCTATCACTCACACACACACACACACACACACAGAACAATGGCACTGCAAGTAACAACTTTGCTTTGGAAACTTGCAAAATTGTTCCTAACCTACTTAACATAATGATGTGAATCATAATGCATATGTTTGTACAATATCTTATGGAATGTCTAGAGACTTCATTTTTCCTCTCAAAATTCAAGTATAAGGGCTACTTGGAAGTTATATATACATATACTAAAATATAATTGAAACATGTCTCAAGCCTCACACCAACCCTACATGGTAGGCATGCAGTGACCCCAATGTTCATCTATTTTCTCTAGAATTATTAAAAAGCCAAAATTAAAATTATGCTTTTGTAAATATGAGGGTAGTTGCATCATCATTACCATTGTAGATAGATCTCATAGGGAGGTGCAAATTTGTTATAGATAGATAGCAATTGCTTTATTAAGGGCTTAACTTTCCTTTGGCTTTTTTCTCTCTCATTTTTTACATTTTGATATGGATTAGTTTCACCTCATATTGATATTCCCTTTTCTAGATCCTTTTACACATGCTCACAAGCACTTACCAATATATTGGAGCCAATTATATGTGTATTGTAGAGAGTGCAATAATGCATGTGCACATAGGTAACTATCAACCTTTCCTACGCTCAATCTGCAATTTGCTAAGTGAATGCCACAAGGAGAAATTGTACTTGTACCTCTGGTAGCGCTACTCTTATGTGGCACACATCCCATAGAAACTAATGCTTAACTATAGTAGGGATGTTTCATAGTCTCTACTAGCGTTCCACATGACTTTGTGTGCACGAAACACAAGGCCGCTTTGCGACATCTTCGCTACCCCAAAGCGATAAGCAAACTTCACTCAACAATCCATTTCTCATCTTTCTCTCTCCTATTTTCCCTCTCTATTTATAATCTCTCTCTCTCTCTCTCTCTCTCTCTCTCTCTCTCTCTCTCTCTCTCTCTCTCTCTCTCTCTCTCTCTCTCTCTCTCTCTCTCTCTCTCTCATTTTATTCTCCTCCCTCTCTCCTCTCTTTTCCTTCTCTTCCTCTCCTCTTTTTTCCTTTTTTTTCTTCTTCTCTCTCTTTCTTCATTCTCTTTTTAAATTTTTTCTTCTCTCTATGCTTTTCTTCTCTCTCTCTCTCTCTCTCTCTCTCTCTCTCTCTCTCTCTCTCTCAAAGTATGTAAATTTTATATTTTTCCTATATATAATTCTCTCTCTTTGTGTTCATATTCTTTTTCTTCTTCTCCTCTCTCGCTATCCTTTTATTCTCTCTCTCTCTCCGCCCTTTTTCTCCTAATTTTCCTTTTTTTCTTCTCGCCCTCTCTCTCTCTTAAATTTTATCTTCTCTCTCTCTCTCTCTCTCTCTCCTTCTTCTCTCTTCCTTCCTCTCTCTTAAAAAATATTTAAATTTAAAAAATACTTTTATGTTTTCTATTTTTCTCCATCTCTCTTCCTCTTTTCCTCTTTCTTCTTCTTCTTCTTCTCTCTCTCTCTCCCCGCTTTTCTTCTCTCTTTTGCCTCTCCTCTCTTTTGCTCCTCTCTCCTCTTTTTTTCTTTTTTTCTCTTTCTTTTAAATTTATCTTTCCTCTCTCTATAATTCTCTCTCTGTGTTCAAATTCTATCTTATTCTTCTTTTCTCTCTCTCATTTTCTTCTCTGCATCTCTCTCCCCCCTCTCTCCTCTCTTTCCCTTCTCTCTCTCTCTCTCTCTCTCTCTCTCTCTCTCTCTCTCTCTCTCTCTCTCTCTCTCTCTCTCTCTCTCTCTCTCTCTCTCTCTCTCTCTCTCTCTCTCAAATTTATGTTTTCTCTATAATTCTCTTTCTCTATCTTCCTCATCTCTCTCCCCCCTCTCCTCTTTTTTTTTGCTCTTTGTGTGTGTGTGTGTATATATATATATATATATATATCTCTCTCTCTCTATTTTTCTTTTCCTGTCTCTTTCTCTTTCAAGTTTTTTTCTCTCACTCTCTTTTCTCTCTATATATTTTTTGTTCTCTCTCTATTTTTCTCTTTTATCTCTTTCCCTTTCTCTCCCCTTATTTTTTCTCTCTTTCAAATTATATATTTCTTCTCTGTCTCTCTCTTTAAGTCAAAAGCTATATAAAAAAAGGTTTAATTTAAAAAAGACTATTCTCTTTTCTCTTTCTCCCCTCTCTCCGTCTTTTTCTAATTCTTCTTTTTCTTTTTTTAATCCTTCTTCTTCTTCTTCTTCTCTCCCTCTCAAAGTGTGTGAAAAACTATGTCCAAAAAACTTTAAATTAAAAAAGTTTTTAAAATATTTACTTTAAAAAAATTAAATTAAAAGTTTAATCTAACTGAGAGAGAGAGAGAAAAAAAAAACCTAGGCCTTACACATGAAAGAGAGGGGGGAGGGGGAGAAGAAAAATACTTAATTACAAAATATTATCTTTTCTCTTTCCCCCCTCCTCTCTGCATCTTCTTCTTCTTCCTCGAAGAAAAGAAAGAGAGAGATTATAAATGAGAGAGAGGGGAAGAGGTTTTAATTTAAAAAAGAGAGGGGGAGGAGGAGGGCTTTTAATGAGAAAAGAGAGGGGGAAGAGAAAAGGAGAGATTACACGTGAGAAAGAGGGGAAGGGAGGGGGATTTGATTTAAAAAGGGAGGTTTGGAAAATGTGGTAAGTTCGGGAAACCCTCTGGAGATTCGGGGTTTTACGAACCTACAATAAAAATAATATAGTGGTAAGATATTTGGTGGTTCAATAGTACTTTATGAGTTGTAATCTACTCCATAGCTATCTTTAGTGAGATGAATTGTTAGATCTTAATGGTTTGGCAGTACTTTGGGGGCTTTAAACTAATGAGCAGTCCTCTCTAATCATGATTTTAGGACCATTATGGATGCATTAAACTATAAGCATTGGAGAATCTCAAAAAACCACCTAACTATTGTCACGCCTTTATGGGCTCTCTCTCTTTTGGCTCCCGCCAAATCCCACATACAATAATACTTGTTTGGAAGCACTCTAACATTATTATTTTGCCTAACGAATGACCTACCTTGGCTCGAATTCTACTGCGTGCTAGTAGTTTGATTGCAATCTCAAATGGCGTTACTTACAGTGGCTGTGAGGTGTGCCATGGCTAGTCAAAACCAGAGAACAACACTTCCTCTTGGGATATTGTATGACCTTCACCCTCCATGGTGGCGAACTATGTTGATCGATTGCACCATTCTCAATACCAGAAGTCTATGCTACTTCCTGAAGTGTTGTTGGGTAATCTAGGGTCCGTCGTACTATTTATTGGGTAGCTTGTTGCTTCAGCAACAAGAATTGATGTGTGCTTACCTCTAGAGGTGTTCCTTGACTAGCAGAACATTGCTTTACATTCTCATCTACTAGTTATTCCTCTTGGGCTACCGAAATACCACTTCACTTTCTGATCTGTCGTCTGGCAATGTGGTGCACACAATAATACCTCATGGGCTATCCTCAAACTGCATCGCATTCTTTTAATCAAGGCATATTGCAACTGCATGAAGATATGTTGGTTGTCTTGATACATGTCTTCGTTCCCCAACCACCGGCTGGTCTTTGTGCACGAAGTGCTACACTACAACTCCGAGTCTTGGCTTTGTTTACTAGACATCACCTACTACTTGTATCTCTGCTCATTGTGATACATAGTGACTCTATGTCATGGCCTAATGCACTAGCCATTTGGTAGTATCTGCATACCTAGAGTTACCTATGCAATGACTATACAAGGTGGCCACATGCTATTACTATAGTGGCACCTTCTCACACGAGAAGGCGCATCCTCCACTTGTCTCACTGGCATTGTCTCGGTACTTTGGTTTTGCTCAAGTCTTGTGTGGCACTCAAATGGCCATGGCCCATAATAATAGTACAATTTGGGCTAGTGCACTCTACACATGCAAGAGGAGGTATAAGTCTCAATAGAAATCATTTTCATCTATGTAGTAGTGGGTAAAACATAGACCTACTTGGTACTTTAGTCCCCTAGGAGATGGACTAGCAAGCAATCATTGCATAATCTCACATACTATGGAAAAGGTCCAATGGTTGGAGCCATTTAATGTAGCATCTACCTGACTTGAACAAGGTATATTGATTTGATATGGTGACAAGGATGGCAACCAGGTGGCTCCTTTGTCACCTGCAACACATGATAGTTTCTAGTAGTCCTCAGTAATCATCTTCCTGGCTAATTTTGCAATTACCAAGATCGACCTCTCCATATCCTTTTATGAACTTGGTTCTCTGAATTTCAATGTCAAAAATACTTTCATATTTCTATATCTTAAAGACCCCTCTCATGGGGTTTATTTGTATACCCCTTGTAATGTGCAAAAGTGATCTACACAATTATACCTATTAAGCTACACCTCTTCTTAATTGTCTCCAAAATTGATTGTCATGTTGAGAATGTAGTTTTGTACTCTTATTGCTTCCCTATAACACACATGCATGCATGCACACATGCACGTACATACATAAGAGGGGGAAGAGCAATGCCTTGGGGGGAGTGAGGGAGGAAGGCAAACTTTGTGTCTGTGTGTAGGTCTAAGTGAGATTGAGAATGTGCTTTTAAATCTATTCCTCCATAGTTACAAACTTTTTATAGTCTCATTATGTGTGCATATGACACATATAATACCTATCTACATATCACCATGGCCAAACCATTCAAACCAATACCCGTGTGCGCACTCTAGGTTCCAACACAACACACTTTTGAGATGACCAAAAAGTAATTGTATACCTACATGCACACATGCATATATGTTGATTGATATATACAAAATCATTTTATGGGTCATTTCTCTAGCCTTCTAATACCACCTCCACAAGATAATTGCATGTATATATGTGAACATGCATCTGTGTAGATTGACATGCAAAAAATTGATGGTGTGGTCCATTTTCCTTTCCCCCTTCCCCTAACACTCTTCTCACCCTCCTAAAGCTTAATGCATGTTTTATGTTCAAGTCTTCCATCTAAAATGAGTTGTGAAACTATGAATACTTATGATTTAATATCTGTAGCCATTTGTGTGTAACATACCAATGTAGATTGTCACTTTTCATTTTTTGTGAGAAAGGGAGGCACGTAATTGCTAGGTTCACAAAAGATGCAAAGCAAGTGAAGCACAATGTCATGAGCTTCGCAAGCCCACAAACTACACAAAGTAGCTATAATAGGCTTGGCTCGCAACATTGGCCAAGCTAGCTAGTACATAATGACAAGAACGATGGAGTGTGCGTTGCTCACACTTGGGAGGGAGATTGTACCCAATCTAGTGTCATGCTCTTTTTCTTGCTTTCTTTTATCTGTTCTTTGGTTTTGGAGAGAGAACAAGAGGAAGAGAGAAAAAAAGACTATGGTCCTTTGATTTTTGATTTCTATGCTTTCCATGCTACCCCAATCTGCACAAAGGATAACTTATAAGTATATCTTTAGTGTAATGGTAACACCCACACACTATTCATTGAAATAAATGTGTCTTATATTCATGTCCTTTTAACTACATGAAGGAGCACTTTGAGAAAAAATTAATTACCCTCAAAGCATGCATCTTCATGTATCATAGGCTCAAATGAAGTGCAACTAACTTGTGGATTAAGAACATGGGTGCAAAACATTTGAATTTGTGGTTGAATTTCCCTCTTGACTAGTGGAAGGATGTTTAAATAATGATATTTTAAGCACACGAGCAATGTTAAAAGCACCATTGCTAAATTAGTGATTTTGACTAGTGGAAGGATGTTTAAATACAGATTTTGTAAGCACATTGCTAAATCAATGATTTAGCAATGCGTATTTGCAGTGAATCAAGGGTGGAGTGCAGTAAGAAATCTCATGTGCAACACATAAAATAAGGATGGTAGGTTGGTGCAAAATTGGTCTTGATACTATCTCCTTTTACAAGTTAGATCCATCTTGCACTAGCTTGGTGCAAGATCCAGCATGACTCCACCTCCTAATACAATTTTAATTATGATTAATCTAAACTTCTCTTTTGAAAGGCCTTGGAAATCGTGATAAACTTCTTATGCCCCTTTTAATATTCCACTCCTTTTTAATGGCTCTCTTATGCCCAACCTACATTGAATATGGAACAATAAGCTACATATGAACATTTTGAGATGCGTAGGAAAATAACAATTTCCAATGGGTTGCTTGAATGTGTAGAGACTTTTGATACCATGTGTTCAACCTTAAGGTATCTGATGATTGATCCTATATCTGTGGTTGCAATGGTTGTTCTTCCCCTTTAATAAAAAAAGTGCAAAATTTTGCCATTGTGTTTATATTAGAAGCAAAAAAGTCCATAGCATATAATATGGAGGGCACAATACAAGTACCTATTTGAACTCCTTTGATCGCAAAAGATATGGTTCCATGGAATGTGTGCTTGTTTCTAGAGAAGATGAGAGAACTCTAATGATGGTTTATGTAGGATACATAATTAATATGCATCTTATATTGCATGAAATAAAGGTTATGTAGGTGGGGCTTCAAGCTAATGACAAGCATAGCTAGTAGAGTCTTTCTCATAAATTGGGAAGACTAACTTGCATGCACTACACTTAGGTAACACCACATAGGAGAAGGAAAGGAAACACTATGTGTATTATGTCGCAAAGTGGAGCATCAAGTCTTGTGGAACACACACATGGAGAAGATAGTGACACATGGTAAAGGGGTTGATAGAATATGATATAATAGTCCTCCATTATATCTTCTTTTTTTTCCAAGTGAGTTACATATAATTTTTTAAATAGTTTAACTATATAAATCATATGGCACTCAAATAGAAAATTTTGGGTATTTCGATATTTTTCTCGAGTAGACTTAAATATAAATGAGGGGTTCACAAAAGAACAACAATGAGGGTCCAATAGAGTGACACTCAAGGATGCAAGGTTTTGCAAAATCCAAAATATATGAAGCTTTATATGGTTTAATTGTTTGACTTGCATTAAGTTATGTGTATACAATACACAATAATTTGTATCATAGCTTTAAGTAGCTAAAAAAGATTCATATTTTATGCTGAATTACCACTTTTTTTTTGGGGAGGGGGGGTGTCACCTTATGAGTACCTCTACTCTAACATTGTTGTTGCTTGAACTATTGAAATGCTATAGAATATGTAGGTACTACTAACACACATAGAATCTAGGGTTTGGGATATATATTTTGTCAAACCATACGTTTGGGAATATTTTGTTGAACAAGATACACAGATTCTTTTCATCTCAAACTAAGCAGGAATTTCGAAAATTGAATCGGTCTAATCTTCATGTTCATCTTACTACTATATTACTTTTGCTGTAGGTTCAAAAAGCCTCGAACCTACCCCTTTTCCAACCTCCCTTTTTCAATCAAAACCCCCTCCTCTCCCCTCTTTCTCACGTGTAATCTCTCCTTCTCTTTCCCCCCTCTCTTTTTTCATTAAAAGCGTCCCCCCCTGTAAGGGCTTTGTAGCTATACCATGGTGTTATCACCAGAAACACCTATATAGGGAGTAGTAGTGACTCAAAGCCCTGCCTTGTTTCCACTCTATGTGTGATTCCCTATACCCAGTGGTGACTCAAAGCCCTGCCTTGTTTCCACTCTATGTGTGATTCCCTATACCCAGTGGTGAACCCTCTTATGTTGGGTGTCACAAGGGTGTAATCCTGGGATGTGCCTATGTTGTACTGTTTCTTTGGTTGAATAATACAAGAGTATACCTTGATCTCACATATCGTCTTGCCTTTCTGTGCCGTGTTGAGTGCATAATGAAATGAGTGCAGGTACATCACACTTGGTATCAGAGCAACCCTTGCTTGGAGTGAAGGAGTGCTCATGGAAGTAGGAGAGAAGATCCAGTGCTCTGAAGAGAATGAGTCGTAACGACCCATGTCATGACGCCCCATGTTGCAACGCCCTACGTTGCGTCAACCCCCATCGCGACGCCCCCTTTTGCGTCGGCCTCAGCGTGACGTCTCAACCCCCGACAACCCCAACATCACCCTCCATCTGAAGATGTGACACAGCTTCCTCGCGGCACGAATACCACCATCGAAGGCGAGATGCAGCTTCCCTGCACCAACAACACTACCAACCACATGGAGAATGATAAGGAGGATGCACCCCTCCCAACAATGGAAGAGAGGAAGAAGAGTAGAGGGCGAGAATGGAGGGTAGGCCAAGAGAAGAAGGGCATTTGGAGGGCATATCAGGCATGCTGGAGTCAATTTGGAGGAACATCCAGATGAAGGAAGAGCAAGAGGAAAGAAGAAGAAAACTAGAGGTGGAGCACGGCTATAGAGATTGGGTGTTACAACAACAAGAAGAGGAGAAAATACACAAATTGCAAGAGGAGATGGATAGAATAGGTAGAGAGGAGACTTGTAGGAGGGCGCAAGATACAAGGAAAGACAAGGAGAAGGTAGTAAAAGCAAGAAACAAGAAGGAGGTTAAGAAGCACGACCATAGGGAAGAGGAAGATAGTGATAGTTCAAAAGACGACTATGGAAAATTCAAGATGCCTCAACCCGTCAAGTACAAAGGAGAGAGAGATGGGCTGGTCTTGAAGAAGTGGATTATAGAGGTGGATAGATACTTGAAGTATGCCCAAACAACCAAAGATAGAAAGGCAGAAGTGGCAGCCATTTACTTGGAGGAAGACACTGCTAGTTGGTATCTGTTGGAGCAAGAGTAGGGCCACACCATCTTTTCATGGGAAGAACTCTAGGAAGAACTCAAAGACTACTTCATTCTAAAGATGGAGAAATTCAAAGTGAGAGACAGAAGGAGAAACCTCAAGCAAACACAAGGGAAGATGAAGGAATACGTCAACAAATATAGACAAATTATGCTGCAACTACCAAATATGGATGCTAGCACCAAATTACATGGATTTTTGTTTGGGATGCAAGAATGGGCTAGAAGAGATGTGGAGAGACAGGAACCAACCAGCTTAGCAAAAGCCATGAGAATGGCCAAAAGACTAGTGGACCTGGAAGGCAAGAGAATGGCCTAGGGGAACCAAAACAGATTCAACACCAACCTCAACAACAATTCCTGGACCCCAAGACCCAATGCCCCTAGAGGTTCATTCACGGACACGTGAAGCCAAACCCCCAATACCGCATCGGCCGCATCGCAGTCTGCCTTGGTACCAAGAGGAGCATCAAAAAGATGGGGGAACAACCATTACAGGCCAACTCCCAATGCATCATATGGACCCACAGGATCAAACACAACATGGTGGAGACCCCCAGGCCCATCCATTGGGATCACATGCTTCAGATGCGGGGGTCCATACTATCAAAACATGTGCCCGTGGACGATACAACCTCATCAAGTGGGTCAAGGGTGAATGCCACAGGTGCATATGGAGGAGAAGAACCACAACCACTGCGCATCCAAGAAATCCCAAGTGGAAGTGATGAAAGCATGGACCAGCCAAGGGTGGGAACAATCAGTGCACGACCCCAATGCTTGGCGGCCCAAGTAGCAGCAGTCCACCACCTATACATCAAAGGCAGAGTGAGAGAAGGGAATCAAGCTATCATGGTGGATACAGGGGCCACTCACAACTTCACTACCCCAGAGTGCGTAGTCAAACATGGATTGAAACTATCTAAGGCCCTAGAAGGATTAATAGTAATATTCGCACAAGGAGAGGCCAAAGAAGTGAAACAAGTCTTTGCAGTACAAGTAGAGGCTGGAAAATGGAAAGCAAAACTCAACTTCTTAGTAATTTTGAAGTGATCCTAGGCTTGGAATTCTATGACAAATATGTCATTGCAATGTTTGGAAAAGGAGTTAATGAGATGATGCTAGATATGCAAGGAGAAGGCGTCAGAGTACCCTGCGAAAGAATGCAATTACTTGGCAAGACACCAATCAAAGTGCAAATGAAGGAGAATAAGCCAGGAGTCTCATGCCAAACAGTGAAGTCAAGTGCAAATCAACCAAGAGTACCAACCCAAGCAACACCAGTCCAAGGAACCATTATCCAGCCACACATCATGACGTGCAGTGCCAAGCAAGTAGAGAAATTAGTCAAGAAAGGAGATATGGTCTACTTGTGTATGATCCGACCCATTGGACAAGAAAACAGCAAGAAGCCCAAACATCAGAGCAGCAACACAGAAGTGGCAGAGATACTTGAGGAATTCAAAGATGTGATGCTAGCAGAGCTACCCAAGGGTCTACCACCCATATGGGATGTGGATCATAAGATTGAATTGATTCAAGGATCCGCCCCATTGGCCCAAGCACCCTACCGCATGAATCACACCGAACTCATGGAATTGAAGAAGCAACTACATGAATTCGTGGAATAAGGTTTTATTCGCCCCAATAAATCCTCCTTTAGTGCCCTAGTGTTATTTGTCAAGAAGAAGGATAGGGGACTTAGACTCTGTATAGATTATAGGGCACTTAACAAAATCACCATAAAAAACAAATACCCTAAGCCCTTAGTGGAGGATCTCTTAGATAGATTACACAGAGCCAAGTACTTTAGCCGCATAGACCTTAGGTCAGGTTACCATCAGATCCGCATAGCAGAAGAAGTGTGAGGTGCCTACCCATTCGCTGTCCATGCATGCTTTTAGTGGTCTATCAAGAAATGAATCTAAGCGTCGCTGCCCGACACTTCCATGGAATATTCCGAGTTTTGTCGCCTAGGGTTTCTTGAATCCGCCTCACAACGGAATGTTCACAGCTGAACCCACTAGGATTGACCTGAAATTTGGGCTCTTAGGGGCCAAGGTCTCCTAACATCATTCTAGCATCGGATCTTGGACATCCTACTTTACGCAAAGATACCCAAGCCGAAGCAGACCCATGCCGCACTTGGTTCAAAGAGAATGGGAAACAAGAGGGATGCACTACTCAACCTCTTTGCCTATAGGGCATAGTCCTATTCCGGTCCCCTAAAATGGCATGAATCAAGGTTCTAATCTAACAATTCCTAAGGGTCATCGGACGTCGGTAAAACCTTGTGAGAAGCCTCCCAGCTCTTTGGGACCAACCTGCCATAGGACAAACCTGTCGGGGGTTCCGCCCACCCGCTTTCCTTAATAGCTTTAGTTTTCTAATTAGGTCCTACCACATTTATATGTGACACTTAAAGTCAGCTTCATTAATTAAGCCTTTTAGGGAACATGGTTCGTTTGCATAACTTATAGCACAAACATAAAAAAAAAAGCAAGCAATCTATTGACAAACAAGTTCAAACAAGTTCAAACAAGTTCCTTAACTTATCTTCAAGTTAATCT
The DNA here is from genome assembly GCF_053477565.2 of Lygodium microphyllum. NCBI lineage: Eukaryota > Viridiplantae > Streptophyta > Polypodiopsida > Schizaeales > Lygodiaceae > Lygodium > Lygodium microphyllum. Next base: position 140,618,293 of record NC_141145.1, read on the forward strand.
TTGTAAACCGCCCATACAGGAGAAATTATGTATCCCTTCTATCCAACAAAAGTATCCCTTCTGCCCTGCAGAAGTAACTAGTCCAAATCTCATGGCACCACAAATTCAATCCTTTATTTAGAATAGGATCTCCCAACATGCCCAGATGTTGGGGGCCACGGAGGTCTTCAGCTCCATTCTAGACCTAGCAAGGGGTGTCTAGAGCTCCAACTGACCCGCAAGCTATCTAGGAGCGAAACATCATTCCCGTGGTTGGCCTTTTCACTACTTGACCTTCGGCCCATGAATCGAGCAGTGCCCTCTTTGGGTTAAATCCGCGGTGCGATCATGGAGGTGATCCACCCGTGTAATATATCATTCCTTAATTAAATCATTTAAGAATCCAACACAACAAGGCATTCAGCCCTAATATCATTTTCTAGGAAAGCATTCCTTTATTTCCATGGCGACTTGTCATCACAGATCCTTGCCATGTATTTACCATAAATCACAAGCACTTGGAATAATCATCCAAACAACAACTAACAACCAGTTAAATGTAAAAGCATTTAGGATGTTGTTCGATCAACCAACAAAACCAATTGCATTCTTTTCAAACAATGCAATAATAGACGATATAACATTTCCATCATATATTTGCTCTCCCCCTTGGGATCTAAGAGCAATACTATGCAAAAATGTTTCTTAACACTTCCTTCTTTCGGCTAAGGCATATGTTAAGGATTCAAACACTATTCATGATGTAAGTTCTATAGGTCACTTATCTTGATTAATAACCCAACCATGAATTTGGATTGGCAAAATTCATTGTTATCCAACGGATCTCAAGACATATAGTTTTAACCATTATTAATTTCTTGTACTAGCTCTTAGTCAAGTTATGAGGCAAATAGGAAATTATCCTCATATATCAAAATATGTTATAGGCATAACATGTAAATACTTGATAAGATAAGTGCAAGATTATCTGAAGTAATTAGACTCCAACAGGCCTTGCCTTGAGCTAGAATCTAGTTCTTCTTAATATTTGGGCTCTTAGACTAAGTACTTTTGAAGTATCTAAACTAGTATTTTCTATTCATGACTCTTAATGTCATATTCTTTTAGCGATTATACTATTTATAACCTTTGACTATGCTTTAACCTAGCACTTGTATGCACAATCTTTTAATGTCATTCTTTTAATGACTATATCTTTTATAACCCTTGACCAATTCTTCCTTGTAATTGCTCTATCAACGAATAAGCCATATGTAACTAGGTGCAATTAACTTTCCTTGAAATATGCACTTCGCAAGCTCCATCTTACAAATATGTGAGATGAAATGATCTATACTCGCGCATCATAGTATGGGCCTAACATATCTCATATGAGAATCAAAGCAAGCATCTATCAATTTGAAAATATATTACTTACGCCGATATTACAGTTGGATTGACAATGATGCCTTTGCCCGAAGCTTCGTTGCTGGTTGTGGGATTGCCATCCACACGTGACATTCTTCCCTTGGGGGCCATCATCCACAAGTAGACTCAAGAGATTAAGAAGGTGGAATAGATTCGAGATGGGAGAGTGTAAGAGAAGATGGGTGAGTCGAGGATCGAAATAGAGGGAATTGAGCTAACCCTCTTCCTTGTAGTCTCTCGGGGTGACTCTTCTCTCTCTCTCTCTCTCTCTCTCTCTCTCTCTCTCTCTCTCTCTCTCTCTCTCTTTAAAGCTCTCTCTCACAATCTCTTGGAGGGATATCATTATCTCTACCTCTCTCTCGCCACCTCTCAAGGTCTCCTTCCGCTCCCTTGTGCCTCCCCATGCCTCATATTTATAGTGAGAGAGGGCCTGTGGTGGCTGAGAAGTGGAGCTCTTTGTGGAGGGGGATCTTGGAAAGATTAGTGATCTGATGCTCAAATCACAAATTTGATGGTTCCATTGGCTCCAAAAGGCGGGTAAAACCCTAACACACTTGGTTAAAAGCTCTTAGTTCACTCCTTCTTTTCTATGTTCGAAGTGTTGTTTTCTGTCTATAGACTGCGATCGCGGTGCGCGTGGTTTCGCAAATCCCTCTCTTTATTTTTTTCTTTTTATAAAATCCCAAAAACTAACTAAAAGATCACTTGTCTTTTCTTTTAAATGACATCTAGTTTTAAAAATCTCCATATCTTTTTTTGGATAATATTTTAAATATCTAAAATATACTAGTTTTGCCCAAAATCTAATATTTTTGGACCATCCAAACTATACACATTGATATTAGTGATTAATATAGCTCATAAGTCTCGTTCATGTTGTAACTTCCATGAAGGGTGGCTACGGTCCTTGTCAATCCAAGAAAAATATCGGATTTACGACTCTCGATTTTTTAAACATATATTTTTTAATTAAATAAAAATCATTAATTATTAATGTTGGTTAGTTTTTACCTTAGTTAGTCTTTAGTTAGTAATCTTACTAACTTATTAATTGACTAACTAACTTTCAAACTAACCAACTAACTTTTATTGCGTGGAAATATTACAAGAAGATATCCCTAAAACAACTTTTCGCACTCGATATGGTAGTTTTGAATGGTTAGTCTTAGGATTCAGCCTAAGTTATGGACCAGGTACATTTTGCGGCCTCATGGATGGAGTCTTTAGACCCGAGATAGATGCCTTTATCATTATCTACATTGATGATCTACTAGTCTATAGCAAAACCTTAAAAGAACACAAGCAACATTTACGCTTGGTCTTTGAGAAGCTGCAGCAACATTAGCTATATGCCAAACCTAAAAAATACGAGTTTGCAGTAAAGGAGTTGGAGTTTTTAGGTTTCATTGTAGGAGCAGCTGGTATCAAAGTGGACCCTAAGAAAGTGGAAGCTGTCTAAAAATGGCATGTACTGAAAACTGTAAGAGAAGTACGAGAGTTTCTCGGCTTCACAGTATTTTGCCGAAGGTTTATCAAGGATTACAACCTCATCACCGCCCCCCTCTCCCACCTCACCAAAGAAGATAACACTTTTACATGGGAAAGTGCGCAACAAGAAGCTTTTGAGCAGATGAAGAAATGCATGAGTCAAACTCTTGTCTTCAAGGTACCAAATTTCACCAAACCCTTCGAGATCTCCATAGATGCATCCAATTATGGCATGGCCTTCTCATAGCTTGCTAGTCCAAGAAGTTCACAGATGCTAAAACAAGGTGGAGTACACATGAGAAGGAAATGCTTGCAATCATCCACTGCCTCAAAAAATGGAAGCATTATGTTCAAGACAAGCACAAAGTAGTCTTCATCGACAATATCTCCCTCAAATACTTCTAATCATAACCCAAGCTATCGGCAAAGTAAGCTCGCTGGCTAGACTTCCTAGCAGAATTTGACCTGGAGATAAAACACAAGCCTAGCTCCACCAACAAGATAGCAGATGCTTTGAGCCATAAAGTTGACTTGAAAGCCATCAGTGTGGTCAGTAGCAACTTCATGGAGTTAGTCAAGGAGACCTTGGAACAGGACCACGACATGCACAAAATTATCCAAGACGTGGAAACTGACAAAACCCCACGTGGAATGTACACCCTCAAGGAGGGTATCCTATTTGTAGGGAAGAGATTGTATATCCCCAACAATGTGGAGCTAAAGAAACTTATCCTCCATGAAATACATGATGGCAAACATGGAGGACACAAAGGACAAAGCAAAACCCTGGAGGCCCTTAAGTAGTTCTTTTGGCCCAATATGAAGGAAGAAGTCATTGACTACATCAAAACATGTCCCACTTGCCAACTTGTAAAAGCATCATGCTCGAAGCCAGCAGGATAACTTCAACCATTGGCCGTACCAAGCTACCCATGGGATGTAATCAGTATGGATTTCATTGTGGGGCTCCCCGAATCCCATGGGTACACAATCATCTTTGTAGTGGTGGATTATTTTTCCAAGCAAGCTCACTTCATCCCTGCCAAACCGCCATTGAACGCTAAGGAGGTGGCCCATCTCTTCTTCACACATGTGTTCAAACTACATGATCTACCCTTGGCTATAATATCAGATAGAGATGAAAGATTCATGAGCAACATGTGGAAGTAACCCTTCAAGACTCTGGAAACACAGTTGAGATTCTCCTCATTCTTCCACCCTGAAACAGATGGACAAACAGAACGAGTCAACCAAGGCATTGAAGATTACCTCAGAAGTTATGCCCGAGTGGATAAAAAAGATTGAGCCTTGTACCTTGATGTGTTGGAGTTCCACGACAACAGCTCCATCCACTCGACCACGGGTTACATGCCCTTTGAATTGGCCACAGGAAAAGAAGTCATCACCCCACTTGCCTTAGCATCAGGAGCGGCCAAAGCTGAAGATCAAGATGCAGAGGAATTCTTGAAGAAATGGAGAGATCAGAATGCGATGGCCAAGCAGAGCCTAGAACAAAGCAAAATCCCCATGATTAAGCAAGCCAACAAAAAGAGGAAGGTTGTACTATTCAACAAAGGTGACATGGTCCTAGTCAGCTCTAAGAATATGTCACTCCCCAAGAACATGACTCCCAAGTTCAACCACCGCTACTATGGACCCTACCAAATCACCCAAGTGCTGAATGAAGTCACCTATAAACTCGACTTGCCAGGCAGTGTATGTGCCCATAATGCTTTTCATGCTCGTCTTCTGTGTAGATTCTATCCCGACAACCAATGGGGATGACGTGTACCAATGCTCCATTCCAACGGTCCCTTTGAAGTAGAAGGATTCCTTAGACGCTAGGAACAACGAGGATACCCCAAGTATCTCACCAAGTGGCGTGGGCATCCCCTCAAGGAAGCCACTTGGATTTCAAAAGTGGAGGCACATGAACGTGCTAAAGATGCCTTTGCCCTTTGGCTCAAGGAGAACCCCACTACTCCTTCCAATGCCCCCCTTGAGCCTCTCCAAACAAGCGATTCTCAATCATAGGCCCATAACGCCTCCACTCCTCAAACGTAATTGAGTCGAGTGTGGATTCGCATGGTAATCCCAACACCAATAAACACAACAGAGCCTTACTAAGCCTAGATGGGCAGACACTAGCCAACTTGCTAGAAAAGGCTGTGTTAAGACCCCCAAGTCCTAGTGCGGCAGACATTGACCAATCTGATAGTATAGACTGTGTTAAGACCTTGCGGTCATCCTACCAACCATATCATAGACCGACAGACATTGGCAAACTTGTTAGAAAAAGCTATGTTAAGACCCCGGATGAGTCAAATAAATGCTACCCTTAGATTGCTGAGGACAGCAATCTAGTAAGCGGGGGTGAGTGTAAGGGCTTTGTAGCTATACCATGGCATTATCACTGGAAATACCAATATAGGGAGTAGTAGTGACTCAAAGCCCTGGCTTGTTTCCACTCTACGTGTGATTCCCTATACCCAGTGGTGAACCCTCTTATGTGCAGGGTCACGAGGGTGTAGTCCTGCGATGTGCAGGGTCACGAGGGTGTAGTCCTGGGATGTGCAGGGTCACAAGGGTGTAGTCCTGGGATGTGCTTATGTTGTACTGTTTCTTTGATTGAATAATACAAGAGTATACCTTGCTCTCACATATCGTGTTACCTTTCTATGCCGTGTTGAGTGCGTAACGAGTGTAGGTGTATCACACCTCTCCCTCCCCTCCCCCCCTCCCCCCCTCCCCCCCTTCCCTTTCTTTTAAAATTAAAACCACCTCCTCTCTCACTTATAATCTCTCTCTTTCTTTTCCCCCTCCCCTTTTTAATTAAATTCCTCCCCCCTTCCCCCTCTCTCTCATATATATGGCCTAGGTTTTCTCTCTTTCTCTCTCCTTTAATTAAATCGAACTTTTTTAAAATCAAAAGTTTCTCTCTCTCTCTCTCTCTCAAAGTGTGTGAAAAACTATGTAAAAAACTTTTTAAAATATTTAATTAAAAAAAGTTTAATCTAACAAAGAGAGAGAGAGAAGAAGAAGAAGAAGAAGAATAAGAGAGGAGAGGGGAAAGAGGAGAGAAAATAGTCATTTTTAAATTAAACATTTTTTTTCTCCCCCTCCCCCCTCTCTCTCATGTGTAGGACCTAGGTTTTCTTTCTCTCTCTCTCACTCTCACTCTCACAGTTAGATTAAACTTGTTAATTTATTTTTTTAAATTAAATATTTTTAAAAGGCTTTTTAATTTGAGAGAGAGAGAGAGAGAGAGAGAGAGAGAGAGAGAGAGAGAGAGAGAGAGAGAAGAAGAAGAAGAAGAAGAAGAAGAGAGGAGGGAGGAAAGAGGAAAGAGAATAGTCTTTTTTAAGTTAAACATTTTTCTTCTCCCCCTCTTCCCCCCATAAGAGAGAGAGAGAGAGAGAGAGAGAGAGAGAGAGAGAGAGAATTTAAAAGAGAGAGAGGGAGAAAAGAAAAAAAAGAAAATTAGGAGAAGGGAGTAAAAGAAAAGGAGAGAGAGAGAGAGAGTGAGAGGAGAAGAAGAGAGAGAATATAGAGAGAACTATATATAGGGAAAAGATAAAATTTACATACTTTAAGAGAGACCGAGAGGGGAGAAAGAAAGTGAAAGAAGAAGAGAGAGAGAGAGAGAGAGAGGAGAGGAGAGGGAACATGTAGAGAGAATTATAGAGAGAGGAAATATAAAATTTCAAAAGAGAGAAAGAGAATAAAAATAGAGAGAGAGAGAGAGGAAAAGCGCAGAGAGAAGAAAAGGAAAGAGAGAAAAGAAAAAAATTAAAAAGAGAATGAAGAAGAAAAAAGGAAAAAAGAGGAAAGAGAGAGAGAAGGAAATGAGAGGAGAGAGGGGGGAGAATAAAAGGAGAGAGAGAGAGAGTAAATAAACAAGTTAAAAACAGAGGGAAAAAAGGAGAGAGAAAGATGAGAAATGGATTGTTGAGCGAACTTCGCTTGCGCTTCGAGGTAGTGAAGGTACCGCGAAGCAGCCTAGTTGGAAAATTATAATGAGAACTATAATTTAAAAAAAAAACAAGAAGGCATTTTTCCTTCTCAAGAGTCAAGACAAGACTCAAGACCAATACAAGATCGAGAAGGCAATGACAAAAGTTAGGCGGGCTCAAGGTTTTAAGTGAAACTGTCTTTCCTAAACACTCATCAGAAGTGGGGACTTGGTAGCGAGGGTATGGGAGACCACGCACTAGCTAAGGAGGTGGTTTGTAGGTAGGGGGGAAGAGGGAAGTTGGAACTTTGGAAAGGTGGGCTCGAGTGTCAATTTTCAAACCTTGGCAGTTGAACCTTTGATGGCGTATTTATATATAGATTTCTTAAAAAAAGGAGGACAAAAGATGGATCATGGAGAAATGTGTCGGGGGGGGGGGGGGGTGGTTTGCGGGCCGCTTGATTAATACAGAAAACTGTGTACGTATGATGTTTCATTGCGACCTTATTTATAACGCGTGGCTCCAATTTTACCGGATATGTCCTCCTCCTCGTCTCTGAGAGTCGTCTCTCCCGCCCCCGGTTCAAAGCTCCTGCTGTCACAAAAACCACCGGTACGAAGTTTCTGCTATCACAATGAACCCCAATCATTCCTTTGTGGCTGATATCTCCACCCTGTTGCCATAGCCCATCGCTCCCAATCTCATCGCCAGCCGTCGTACGGGTTCGATCATCCTGACATCCCCGCCTCCGTCAGCCGCCTCCGATCAACCTCCAACAGACGCACTGCAAAGCTGCTTCTCCTCTCTCCCCCTGAGTCAGTAAGAAACAAGAAAAAAAGAGCAAACCACGGGTTCCACCATAGCTTTCAAGTGTAGCCAAAGATCTCCTTCTTTCAGGAGGAGGTTGCGAGCCAGGCATGCTCCTTTAAGGAGGATGCTCGAAGATGACCTCTTGATGCCAGTCCCTGAAGAGATTCTCGGTGCTTCACCTGAAAGTCGCATGGCAGTGCAGAGGCTCTACAACGTCTGTAAGCAAACCTTTGCAAAAGCAGCAGCTCCTTTCTCAGCCCAAGCTCTACAGCGAGTTCGTTCGCTTTTAGGTATGTTATGTTTGTTGGCTTTGCCTTCCTGATGTCGTCTGTTTACTAGATGAGAAGATAGCTCTCCAGAGTGCCGTGGATCCATGCATCAAAATTAGTGACTCTGCAGGACTAAAGCTTCCAAGAGGGAAAAGTTTAGTTGGCCTAGGGTCTTGGGGGATGATTTGTGATCGTTGTTTAGTGCTAAGAAACGGGATGCTAGGGAGTTTAGGGGTTGTTTGTGTGAGCATCAAGCCTATGCTGTGATATGCAAAAATCAGCAATGCTCAATTTCACAAGCGTTAGCTGCGATGGTTGTAGGTTGGAGAGTGCATTTTACACCTAGAGGTTGAGAACTTGGGCGCTTGGGGTACCTGATAGGAGCGGACGTTGCTTCGAATTTTTGATAGGAGTGGATGTAGCTTCGAATTTTCGAAAACCTTTCTAGAATGGAGGAAAGGGGAACGCCATATAAGTTTTGAGGGTTGGCCCCTCCATGAAGTTGGAATTGTGATCATTCCAACCAAGCTGCACCAACCATTTACTTAAGATGCAAAACACAATCAGGGTCGAGACAATTGCACCTGGATTTTTTGAGAGAGAGAGAGAGAGAGAGAGAGAGAGAGAGAGAGAGAGAGAGAGAGAGAGAGAGAGAGAGAGAGAGAGAGAGAGAGAGAGAGAGAGAGAGAGAGAGAGAGAGATGGTTGTTGAATGGACAGATAATATCAAGCCATCTGATGTTGGGCTGGATGAAAACAATCCTCCGCAGCACATGAATGGCTTTTTTGGCATGATCAATGGTCATAAGAGCAGAGAATCTCCACCTATATCTTACTTACACATCTATCAATGTGATGACTTCTCTGTAAGTTTTCTGATCTGTTAGATTGTTTGAGTAGATTGTGTTTTCTGTTTGATGGTCAATCTTACATGGTGGCTCTATGCTGATTGCAATAGATGGGGATTTTCTGTCTTCCTGCAACTGCTGTCATACCTTTGCACAATCATCCTGGAATGACAGTACTGAGCAAGCTTCTTTATGGTTCAATGCATGTCAAGGCGTATGATTGGGTTGATCAGACACAGTCATCCCATCGTAAGTACACTTCCAGAAGGGTAGATTGGTTCTGACTAATTTTTTTTGAGAGGCCTAAAACTAAAGCAATTTGTGCAATTTGTTGGTGCTTGCTCAAGTGGGGATTTGTTTTTTTGCAGCTAGGCTAGCAAGGCTGGTTGTAGATCGAGTAATGTCAGCTTCTTGTGAACCTGCTGTGCTGTATCCAACATCGGGAGGAAACATCCATTCATTTAGAGCAGTCACATCTTGTGCTGTACTTGATATATTAGCTCCTCCTTACTCTTCTGAAGATGGAAGACATTGTACATACTACCGGGAACTCCCTTATTCAGATTCTGGAGGTAATGTTTGAATACTTTTGCTTGTTGCCGGTTGCTTTTGAGTGACTTAAGGACTGTTTAACATCATGGCATTACTGGAGTTGTGAGAGCTTTTCCTCATACCGATGGTGAAGACTGTTCTGGGCTTTGAACAGGCTCTTTATTTGAAATGGAAAATGGCAATAACGGAAGGGAAAATCTACCACCATCAGTTTGGTTGGAGGAGTTCCAACCTCCAAGTGATTTTTCCGTGGAGGGAGCACCTTATAGAGGTCCAAAAATTGCACCTTGAAATGTCTTGATCTGGCTCCTTTCAACAGTTGTTGGAGGCAATGACTGCAAATCAGAAAGATGACCAGTGCCAAGAGCACAGGCAAACACAAGCTGTAACATGTTACATCTGGAATGATAATGCAGTGTCAGCTTTTAGGTCTGAAGGTGTGCTGGACAGCAGGACAGTTGTACCTATGACACACAAGATAGAAGCTGTATGAATGTTGATTTGAGCAGCTGGATTGTCCATAGGTTAGAGTAGTTTGCAAGGAAGCTCTTATCCAGCTGCATTTTCTTTTCACTATAGAGTTATTTGTGGGCTTTCTGATTGATTTGTGTATGGCCTCAGACGCGGCTGCACTGCATTATATTCCATAGGACATTGTATTTTTCCTAGGTGGCTTGCTACAAGTTTGCAGTTTACTATCAAGGTTTTACCGTGTGGCTATTGTTCTGCCATAAATCTGTTGCTCAAGGTAGCAGTAATTTTTACTTCAGAAATGGCCAATGGTTCAGTGCCATTTTATGCAACAGTTGAATTGTCGCGATGCTACAGCTGATGTTGATCAAGTGGATTTTAAGGCTTCATGGACACTCGAAGTTTTTCTTGTTCTTATTCTTGAGTTTTTTGGTTTTGTTTTGTGTGTGTGTTTTTGGGGGGTTGGGCAGGTGTGTGTTTTACAAACCTTCTTAAGAACTCGTGAAATTGGGACCCTCTTAAGAACTTGTGAAATTGGGAATTTTAAGCTCTTTTCAAGACAGTTTAAAATAATGTGAGGTAGCTATATTAAGAAAAAGGAATAGAATATTTACATCAGACCTTCTCCAAGAGGAGGGGGATGTTCCATCGGTAAATTTGTGGCTTCAGAGCCCTGTAAACGGCCCTTAACATGCCATCTTTCCTACTTAGACACATCAAAACCCCCAAGCCCCCAAGATCTCTTCTTTACATCTATCACTGTCCAGTAGATAACGCTTATACCCTTAAAATATTCTACCATTTCTGAAGTTTCAGATGAACCAGTTTCACACTGCACACAAAACATGCCATGGACATGCCCAGTGATGCATTGTTAAACCTACCTTGGGCACCAAAAGGGACCAGTTGGGGGGACAACATCACACCATGAAAGCCTGCAGATTTGACCTACTTGATGTTTTCTTCCACAGTTGTTTGACCTCACTGTAGTCCTGCCACAGATGGTCTCTTCCTTGTTGCACATTATGGGAATATTGCTCTAGCTTTTGCAAGCCTCTCAAAGGTGGGCATCAAAGCTTTCCATGGAAAAAATTTAAGTCTTCTTGAGTTGATGCACCTCCACACCTTTCAAATGCGCTTCTTCCATGTTCTCAATTTGACTTTGGGGAAGTATCTCTTCTAATGAGCTGAGGGAGCACAACATCCAAGGGATTGGTGGAGCTCTCTTACCAATTTGATTGTATGATAGTGTGCACCAATATACCAATGTTGCTCGTTCCATTTGCAGCAATATTTCCCTCGGTATCGTAGTAGCTAGCGCGGTAGGCTCTCAGTAGTGATGCGCAATGGAAACCTTTGGTTAGGACATCGGTGCATTTTGTGAGTGTCCTCTAGTCAAACACCTTGTGCATTTTTTTTGAGGAACAACTCTTAGCTATCCGTGCCATAGAGTTGCAATTGAAAGAAACAACAATCTTTGGACAGGTCATAGGACATTCTCCATCTAGGGCTCACTCACCTTTTGGATTGGCTTCACATCACGCTATGCATTGGCACGACACAAATTGCGGAGGTAGTTCTCATGGGTTAGCTCGTGAGCTAGTGGATAGCTCACCTTATGCTTGCACAAAGGGGGTCATCTATATGGTTCCTTCATTAGTGCTTGCAATGCCATGATTTTGGGCATCGAGCAATAGATTGTATGCATTTCGGAGCCAAGGTGGCTCAATCAGCAGACTTGCAGGTGGACGGTGATGGTTTTGCGACAATAGAGGGAGATGATGGGGGGGCCTTAGCCAACCCCTTATACACAGCCACGGTAGTAGAGAGTAGGAGGGCGAGCGACGGCGGTACCATGCAACAGCTCCCTGTTTGTCTCACTTAGCAAGATCACATGCCTCTACCCCCACCACCCATCGAGGCGTCACAACCCACCCCATCGGAGATCCCCCTGTCCATTCCCACCTCATGGATTGCCTCTCAACCCCTATTCCATAGCCCTCCCCTTTCGAGGCCACTTGCCCTTGCTCATACTCGCCACATACTATCGATCACCCCACCATCCCTTACTCTTCTTTCCCACCATCTCCCTTGTTAACCAACCCCTCTGATCCTCACCTAGTACACACACACACACAACCACTAGCTCATTTGGCCTAGTCGGCGCGTCACACTTTTCCTCCATAGGTGCAGTTGCTTCCATAGGAGTTTCCACTCCCTTCGTAGGTGGGGATCTTTGTGGTTTGCAAGTCAAGGAGCAACAAGGTTCATTTATTAGCACCATTGGATGGACCAAACTATGCTTTCTTCTTTCAAACCTCTCATTCACGAGATTGGACGATAACACAGATAGAGGAGGGAGGGTCCAAGTTGAAACCCACATCTCCCAGTGGATGGGTGGAGGGCTAGTACTTTTTTCCCCAGCAAGGGGCAAGGTGCATGATGGACACTAATTGGTGGGTTGGAGTTGAGGTCCCATATCTAAGCATTGTTTTTCGAGTCCCTACACAATGGAGCTCACTGATGGATATGATCGAGTGGCCCCTTGCATAGGCTGCTCACTTCTACCGATGCACAGAGTCATGCCTCTTAGCCTGGTTGATAGACGCCTTGGTTGTATCGCTTAGAGCATCTATCATCCCCATGGTCTGTTCGAGAGTCACCATGGGGAAATGGAATTCACCCTTTAGGCCTGTGGCCAAGTGCATTCACATGCCCCATAACTCTTCTTCTTCATTAGCAGCTTCCATATTGAACAGTCACAGGTTTCCCCATGAGCTTACACCTAGCATCTTAGAATGTGAATAGCCTACACTACATTGGGGCATGTGGTTCCAAGAAATTGATTGTTTTCCTGGATTGTTTAGCATGAGTTGCAGCTTGCCCTTGTGGACCGATTGATATCTTCTTTAGGAGCATAAGCTCACCCCCTCCCAAGCCCCTCGGGTGGGGAAGGTACTTCTAGGCAGCTCACACACCTATTGGGAGTACTCCGGTGCCCATGGCAAGAGTGGAGGCATATGCACCTCTTGGCCCAAGCCTTATTGCCTGTGTGCGAGACCACATGACGATTGTTGCAAGGAGAATCCTATGGATTAGACTGGATTTAGGGGACTCATGCCTTGGTGTCCTCAATGTTTATGCTCCTCTTGAGGTTAGGGCATGTAGTAGGTTCTGGATGGAGATTGTAGCAGGACTTCTATATCCAACTTGAAGGCCTTAGAGGACTAGTAGGGCATAGATAGAGATTACTAGGGTATGGTAGGGGAGGAGCAAGAGGCATGGGAGGTCTTCCTCGCAGTAAGAGCACGTGATGCTTGGCAGGACCCAGCTTTTTATAGGAGGGAGAGGTCATTGGACTTCTCTTGGGGGTACAAGCGACTGGGCGCAGCTCTTTTGGAGCAGCTGGACCGGTTCTATGTGGGAGAGTAGGGGTGCTCTTGAGGAGGCTAGGTAGGGTAGTTGACTGGTACCACTTTGTTTGATCACTACTCGGTTCTCACACTTGATGGTCTTGCTTCAGCCCTTGACATGCGATCCTGTCGAATCCTTGACTCGATCTACATGAGGGATTGGATTGAGCAACTCAGGACTAGGGAGTGGGCCAAGGTAGACTAGATCGCAGAGGAGGTTGCAAAGGTCTTAGCTGTGAGCCGAGCAGGATCTACCAGGAGGTAGCCCTACAGGCCAAGCAAGAGTGTTGGGAGGACAGAGTACTCCGGCGAGACCTAGTAGCCACTTAGAGACTACTCCAAGAGGTACTAGGGGATCCCACTCTTCACACGCAGGTGCGCACAAGGGCAGCCTTCGTGCACTGGTCTTGAGGACAAGCGCTCTGAGTTCTCCTTCCATGCCTCAACAGCCTTTTGAGACAGATGCTAGGGAGTTTATTGGCAGGTCTTGTCAGTCTCCTCCCCAAAGGGGAAGACCGGTTGGAGTTGTCCCAGTGGAGATCGATCACCTTGTTGTCAATGGCCTATAAGGCATTGGCCAAGATGATCGACAGTCAACTTTTCCCTGTGCTTTTAGACATCATTTATGACATCCAGACAGGTTTTGTCCATGACAAGAGCATCCTAAACAATGTCTTCACTTTCTTCAAGGCGACCAAGTGGGCTCAACACAGAGGGATTGGCAGTACTTCTAGATTTTGAGAAGGCCTATGATAGGGTTGATTGGGACTTTTTAGAGGGCACCATGGCGAGGTTGGGCATCCCCAGGCATGGATCAGTGGGGTTTCTACACTTTATAGATCGGCCGCTACCAGGGTTCTCATTGGTGGTAGGAGGGGGGAGGAGTTTTGGCTAGAGAGATTTGTCCGGCAAGGTTGCCCTCTTGCCCCGTATCTTTTCTTACTCTTTGCGGGGGTGATGTCCTACTTCTTCCACTCGTGTGAGAGTGGGCTATGTGACCTTCCGACTTTCGGTGAGAAAGGAGACAGTTGCTGACTCAGAGTATGCAGATGATACTGCTCTTTATGTAGAGGATGATGAGTTGATGTAGGAGAGAGTGAGACTAGATATGGAGGTTTTTTGCACTACAACTAGAGCAAAAATCAATTGGCGAAATTCGGTTGGTTTTCTTACAGATCCAGACTCTAGCATGGAGTGAGGTGTCCACTTGGGGTTCAAATGGGTGAGTAGGAGACGGACGTTTGATATCTAGGGTTCCAAGTGGGACTCGACATCACTTTTGCCCAGCAGTTTCTTTCAGTTTTTGACTCTATTAGGTGGAAGCTGACCTATTGAAGCACAATCTGCCTTTCCTTAGTGGGCCGGGGCCTAGTGGTCAACCAGGTCCTCCTAGCGACGGCTCTGGGTTGTCTCAGACGATTCCAGGGATTCTTGGGCCAAGGTGGCGTGGGTGATCATCATTCGGCATTGGTCTGAGGGAGGGCTTGGGATCATCAACATAGAGTTCTAGAGCCTGGTCCTTTTGGGCAAGCTAGTGGTCCGCGGTCTCACACCAGATGGGCAGACCTAGAAATTCATGTTGGAGGATATCCACGAGTGCAGATCGAGGCTTGGCGATGGATGGAGGCCATCCTTGAGATGGATCTTCACGATTGCTTAGATCACACCACCCAAATCTTCCTTCTTCCTTGGCAACTTACTTCGAGTGTGGCAAGGCCTTTGCAAGGCCCCAGTTCAGAGGCCCCTAGGGTGTCAGGAGGAGATAGATTGCCAGTCGGTGGTCTAGAATCCCCAGGTTAGAGATTGGGATGGGGTACAGATTAGTGAGCGCCCCCACATCGAGTGGGCTGGTTGGGAGGCTGGCCCCGCTCATACTGTTAAGATGTGGCGCGAGGTGTATAGGATGACAGATCAAGAGAGGTGTTGCAGCAGGCATAAGATTGTCCGCGACAAGAAGCTAAGGTGAGGAGGGAGACTGACTCAACGATCCCTCAAGAGTGGCTAGGTTCCCCCATTTTGAGAGAGTTGGTGGAGCTTGGTGAGGTGTGGATTGCTAGATTCTCACCTGTAGGTATCCCCTTACAAGTGACAACAAGAGTGGGTGGTGTTCCCTACGAGACTTTCTTCACTGTGCAGGATGGGGAGCAGTTGGTCCTTGGAGGGGGATTCCTGTGGTTGGACTCCAGGGGAAGACCTAGCGATTGGACCCTTGTGTGCCTTGGGAGGAAGTTTCAGGAGTGCCACCTTTGGATATGGGAGAGCATGCCACTTGATGAGCTGGACTGGGACCTTGGAGAGTGGCTATGGCCGGCCATTGTGGTCGCCAAGAAGCCACTGAGGTTCTTAGAATATAGAACCAGGATTGGTAGACATGTACTGATGCAAGAGGACATGGATTGGGCGCCTTCGCGTAGCAAATACCAGGCGGAGCACAACATTATGGATGCCTTCCGTCGGACTTTCTGGCATCGCCTATGGGACAGCTGGAGGCCGAGGAGGGTGTTGTATTTCCTTTGGCTTTTGGCTTTTGGCACATGGGTGTCTGGATGTTGGGAGTTGGTTGGCTCAAATGCAGCAGGATGGAGGTTGCAAGTGTTGCCCACAACAGCACTTGGAAACTCCAAAGTACTGCCTTGGTCTTGCGAGGCGACCTAGCTTGTGTGGAGAGGAGCCTGTCGTATTCTTTGCCATGTGGCACCCAGCCTTGGATGTATCTCGTGGGGGCTTTTTGTTGGCAGGTAGTCAGCCAAGGCCGTCACCTTTTGTATGAGGTCGGAATGCATGACACGATTTTTCTCATCGAGGCTGGGTCTTGTGTAGTGGTTGGTTTGTAGGCTTTACCCAACCACCAAGTATTGGATCCCACAGTAGAGTGCTCAGAGGTATGGGAGATTATAGGGAGTCTTATAGGATGGCACATTTGGAAGGCACACTATCAGGTGGGTTTTGGGTGGGGAGTGCCTTTTAGTATATGCGACTTTGGGAGAGCTTTGGACCTCCATCGTCCACTCTCTCTGTGGTTGTTGGAACTTGGTACAGGGCGATTCTTGAGCTTGTTAGGAGTTTTGTCTTCACTTTTTGCTCACTTGGGGTGGCCATGACCTGTTCTTCACGATGTAGGCGGGTAGCCCCAAATGGCAATACACCCCTCCATGGCTTCTTGCCCCCATCCCCCCAACCTTGCCTTGAGAGGCTTGTATACATGATAGATTTGTGAGTCGCATCAGCTCCAGCTAGTCTGTTGAGCATGTGCACTTCGTTGTAATCAGCCTTTTGAGTAATATAATTAGCCACATTTTATTTGCAAAAAAAAAAGTATCTCTTCCAATGCTCTGCCATGTAGAAAGTGTGTCTTGCCTTGTAGCATCTAAAATCCTTTCTCTTTGAAGCATCCCATAGTGTCTTAACCTTCTCTATGACAACAAATTTGAAGGGATGACATTCCCAATTGATGCAGGCTGTTGGTCACTTAGTTTCTTTTCTCTACATTATCTCCTTTAGCCAATCATGTTCCTTATTGAACAATCTCCACTTGTTATCCATCTCCTCGAGTGGGAGAAATCTAAGTTGGGAGGAGTTCCATAAGTCCCTTGGTCTTCTTATCCCCTTATTGCAAAGATTTTGAGAGATTTTGGGCCATCTTGAGGATGGGAGAAAAATTGTCTTCAAAGGGACCATCATACATCCATACAACTTGTCACAGTGAGCTCTTTCCCTTACCCTACCAGATTTGCTTGAGGACCACTTAGCATTCTTCATACATTTCCTCCAAACATCTATCAGCTTTTGGATTGGCTTAGAATCAAGAATTCTAATATTCAATTTGTATATCATAAGTAGGCCAGCTCAATGGATCCCATCCACCTTCCCCTTAGCAAGTTAGTACTTTGCAGCCATTGTTTCACCAAAACAGGCTAGGGCTAGTCTTTTGGAGTCTTTTGCCCAAGCCTAAGAGCAATTGGTTAGCATTCCCTTATTGTAGGGAGGGGATATCTAGTTCTCTTTCACTCTTGTATGCTGTGACCAACTTCCATGGTATTCCATGCCACGTGTGCTTGTCACTTGATTGCCATTGCCAAAGGAAGGATTGTAAGATCTTCTCAACTTCCTTACATGTAGAAGAGTTCAAAGCAACAATACTTGCAACAAATAGTAGACACATACATAGTGTCTAGAATGACTAATTTGTCGGCCAGAGATGCAACTCGTTGGTCTCATCACTTAACTTTGTCAAAAACCAATCAAACTTTTGCTTGACGTTAACTCCCAAGCCCAAGGGGCAACATAAGTGCATAAAGACCCCTTGGTTATGACTTTGAAGCTGTAACTATTAACCTCTTTGGGGGGTGTCCCCATGACTCAAGTGAAGTAACTTTGTCTTGGCTAAGCTCACTTGAGAGCTTGAGGTAGTAGAGAAAGCTTAGAAGACTCCCAAAAGCACCTCAATATTTTCCTTTCCCATAGTTAGAAGGTTCGTGTTGTCTTTAGCTTAGTAAAGAACTAGGAACCAAAACTAGTGCCATTCGGAAGCTATAGAGTATAAATGCCCCCCCTTTGAATGAGCCAATCAATTCTTCTCAATATTGGATCCCATAACAAGGCAAAAAGCAATTCACAATCAGGGTGGCAGCTACTTGTGTAAAGCAGGCAATGAATCCCATAAGATGCAACACCATCAAAGATAAAATTCCAACTTATTTTCTCATAAGCTTTGTTTGATCCATGTTGGCCGCTAGACAACTTTTCCCATTGCATATGGCCTAGTCAATAGCACAAGTTGGATTTAAAATTGAATATTGTATTTTGCTCTTGAAGACAAAGCGACATTGTTTGCGGTGTATCCATTTGGCTAGGACAACCTTGATCCTTAAAGGAAGTAGCTTGATAAGGACTTTGTAGGAAATCGAGAGCATAGTCAATGGTCACCACTGACTAACCCGCAACTGCATTAGAGCCTTGGGCATGCGTTCGATCATGCATTGATTGACCTTGGGCGCAATTATATTAGTCTTGAAGCAAGAGTTGACAAAGTTGGTAAATCCCATTTATAGACATCCCAAATTGACTATACAACTCAACCAGGATCCCATTGACTCTTAGTGGTTTTCTATCTTTCATGCCATATATAGCAAATGACATCTTGTCAATAGAAAAGGGACAGCTCATCTAATTATCCAAAGCCTCTAGGATGATAGGAAGATACCCTTCAAATAGTTTTAATATTGTCTCCATATTCAATAGGAGGCATAAACTTGGCACCTATTATAGAAGATAAATGCTTTTGGAATACCATAATTTCTTCACTATGGCTCACTAGGCTCCCTTGATTGTCTTCAATGCAAGTTATTGGTTCTCCCTACGCTTTCTTCTTCAAAGCTTTGAAGTAGAAACTAGCTAGAGAGTTGCCCTTAAGATCCCACCTACTCTTTAATTGAACTTATGAAACTTTGATTTTGTAATTCTCTTGCTCCTTGAGGAAGGCTTTTGAATCTTGCATCAATTGAAAATATAGGATCATTTGGGTAAGGAAATAATGTAGAAAGAAGAGATTGCCATGGATCTGTGCGGCTACATCTTGATACTCTCTTCTTTTGTGGGCTTAATCTCTACCATGCCTTTTAGCTAACTATAGCTTGATTGCATTTCAACCATATTGTCTGTTGGGGGTAAAGACGCCTTTGCCTAGCCGCCCGTGTATTACTACACTGATAGTACTTGCCACTGCATAGTGCGGGTGGCGGGCGCTCGTCATCATCACTTTATTTTTTATTCTTTTAGTGACATTTTGAATAAAGGAAGGCCCGGTCACACATTGTGTCTATTGGAGTTTCCATTCTCTCTCTCTCTCTCTCTCTCTCTCTCTCTCTCTCTCTCTCTCTCTCGCTCTTGCTCTCCCGCCATAGCTCTTTCAAGCAAGCTTTGATCATTCTCACCTTTCAATTGGTATCAAGGCATAGTTGCTCTAGCATTCCGACTTAGTTCGTGACTCCTTCAGCTTCTTATCGATTACCTACGCTCATTGGGTCTCTTTCCTAGCAGCCATAGCCGACTCTCCTGAGCTCCTGTCACTCCTCGACTTCTTGAGCACCTACCTGGCCCATTTGGGCACCCTTAGGGCATTAATTTGGAGGTATTGGAGCTCTCTTTTGTTAATTTACTTCAGTCCACAAGTTTTGTGAAGCAAGGCAATCATGTCCTCTTGCTTCTTGTGATGCCTATTCTCTTTTTTACCGGTGACTTTGCCCTTCAAGAGGGAGCTCCTGGGGGTCCTTGACTACTTTCCCAACCTTGCCTTGACCTTGCCCAGCCCTTCCACATGGCCCATATTAGTTTGGGCTAGCTTAAAGACCTGCAAAAAATTTGTTTTTTACTTCAGCCCTCCCTTGGCACTCAGTTACAGCTTAAAAACACTTCATTTGACACTTGGAAACACCCCCTTGATGCTTGACATTAGTGGTTATCATTGGCATTGATTTGTGGACTGATTTATCTCAGTCTAGGACTATTTTTCATAGTCCACAAGCAGTCACAAATAGTGCTGCATCAATACTTTATGTTTATGCTTGGTTGGCATTGACATTAGTTGCTCGGTTGATCTCGAATGCTCCCTGAATGCTAGGGGAATGTATGCCTATGATATGAGATGCTTTTGGGGTTGAATTTGCTCAGTCATTGACTGTTTTACATAGTCCACATGCAACCCCTTGTCATTACACTTTATGCTCATGCTACATAGTCATTTGATGTTCGATTATGCCCGGTTCGTGACTATACATATATGGGAAAGTATACCTACGGTTTGTCTATAGTTTTGAGCTTGGATTGAGCCACTGTTTGCTAAGTTTTGGACGTTTATTTGTTGTTGAAATATTCAGGGCTTAAGCTTATTTGCTTATGTTTGATATCCCTATTGGATTCGGGCTATGTCTTGGATGCATACATTGATGTAGTGACTCTTGGGGATCAACATATAGATTGGATTTGCTCTCGAATAATTGGTTGAGCTTGCGCTCACTTCGCAGAGCATTGGGATCTTCATCTTTGATGTACTTATGGCATGTACTTTGCTTATGTCTGATTAGTCTTGACATGCTTGGCTTATGCTACTATTACATGTCCGTTACATTGTTTAGAGTTGGATGCTACTGAGCCTTGCTTTGGCTTGATATTTGATTGCTCGAAGCTTACTTTGGCTATTTCTCGGCTTGCCAAAGTTACTGTTTGGATGTACTTGATGTCTATGGATGATATGTACGGATACTACATGGCTTGCTCATGAGATCTTATTAATGCTTAATCTGATCTTCTGGTACTGGTGCTATCATATGCTCTTGTTGATCTTCTTTGCTTAATATTTGCGACTTTTGTGTTAGTGGGAGCATCTTGATACGCTTCATAGACATTGAGCAGGCGGTTTATGCTACTTGAGCATTCAGATACTTGAGATTGGGATCTTCACTTGGATATTGCATGGTTGATATGCGGTGATCCTCACAAATGTACTTGGGCTGATTTGGGCTTTCTTGAGCATACACTTCTTTGTGTTAGGTATTGCTAGTGTTGTGTATACTTTGTCCTATTACACAGAGGTGTATTGACTTATTGATGGATTCATTTGATATGCTTGGGTGTTTGTTCAATGTCCGTATAACTGTCACTTACTAATTTATGTTCACTTGATGTTGGTTATGCTTTGATAATTAGTGGTTGACTTCGTGCATTCATTTTGCCTACAATTTACTCTCTTTTGTACATGACTGTAATTTATTATAGCAAGCAGTTATGCATGGATTAATGTAAAATTTTCATGTTGAATAATCTTGATTTAATGTACTTTTGATGGTACTTGGTGGGTAGAATAATTAGCTATCAGTTCGTGGTCATTTTGCCTTGGTTTTGGTGGTGTTTTGGCTGTTTACACCAGAAAACAACAAGCAATTTTAAACTGTCTGCACGGTTTTGGACTGTAGTTATGGTATCTTATAGTGCTATCTTCAACATCATTAAGCTTGATGGTACGAATTATGCCTATTGGAAGAGCCAAGTTTGGCAGGTATTGGTGTAGAAATCGCAGATAAAGACACTAAGGATGCATGGCGAGCAGCCTAAAACTATGATTGTTGACGAATGGGATGAGCTTGATGAGTTATGCTAGTCCACCCTCGTATTGTCTCTCACTAAATAGGTGCATTACAATGTGGTTGAGGAAGGACAGAGTGCTTGGCAGCTTTGGGATAAAATTAAGAACCTCTTTGACAAGAAAAGTCCAGCAAGTTAGATGTATTGGCTGAAGCAGCTTATGGACCTGCGCATGAAGGAGAATATGACGACTCATTTGAGCTAGTTCCAAGCTATTATTAAGAACTTGACTTCGCAGGGCATTACCTTCATTGATGAGGTTACTCCATTGTTTTTGCTTGGGACTCTGAGCGAGTCATGGATTGTATTCCATACTACCTTATGTGCTCTTGCTACTATTCTGAACTTGCCTGATATAAGGAGTGCTCTTCTGCAAGAAGAGATCAACCGTAAGAACTTGTATGTCTCTCGTGTATCGCATGCTTTGACTGTTAGAGGCAGAGATGGTAATGAAAGGAATGATCGTGGGAATGGCAGTGGCAGAGACTCGCATAGTCTAGGTCTGAGTGGTGCAGCAAGTCTCGTGGGAGAAATGCTAATGTGACATGCTATCATTGTGGTAAGAAGGGTCATATACATCCATAATGTCATGAGTTGCGCAATGGTAAGTGCAAAGAGAAGGGAAAAGACAGTGAGGAAAAGTCCTCTGATCGTAGCATTATGCTTGCGAAATCCAGTGTGAAAATCGAGGAGATAAATGTCATGTAGACTGATGACTCCGATGGGGAGTGCATGGTTGCAACTAGTTCTTGTGATGTGACACCGTTGATTGAGATTCACTTTATGTATGCGCTGTGTTAGATTTTGGATTCTGATGCTTTTTTTCATGTTACACCATACCATGAGTGATTCTGTTCCTACGGTACTATCTCTGGTTCAATTCGCTTGGGTGATGATAGGTCACTTGCTATTGTTGGCATTGGGGATGTATGACTACAGTTCTCTACTAGTAGTACTTTTCTGTTATAGGATGTACGTCATGTACATGTGCTTATACATAGTCTTATGTCTATAGGACGACTTAATGATGCTGGGTTTCATGTTTCATTTGGAAATTTTGCTTGGAAGATCACACGTGGTAGACTTGTGCTTGCTAGAGGTGCGAAGGTTGGCAACCTCTATCCTCTTGTAGTTGATGGGTTCTCTGTTGACCATGGTTTGTTAGTCATATCCATCCCACATGTATCTCTTTGACATGCCCGTTTGGGCCATATATCCTTGAAGGGAATGAAAATGCTTTTTGGTTTGTAGTACTTACCGTCCCTTGACTATACATATTTTGATTCATGTGAACATTGACAGACAGATTGGAAATACGCATAAAAAGTCTCGTAGGACACGGATGAGTGAGCCTTTGGCATTGGTACATTCGGATGTCTGTGGATCCATGCCTTGTCAGTCTATGGGTGGTGCAAAGTATTTTGTGATGTTCCTTGATGATTTTTTGCGTAAAGTCTGGGCTTACTCCATTAAGCTTAAGTCAAATGCCTTGGCTGTGTTTCAGAGATGGCTTGCATTGGTTGAGAACTAGATTGGGCATAAACTGAAATGCCTTAGGACTGACAATGGAAGAGAATATGTATCACGTGTCTTTGAGCAGCTATGTAGGGTTATTTTTCAGGAGAAGCCGTATGCTCCTGCATAGCGAGTCGGACAGTCTGCAACAATAGTTGGTATACATGGTTAGGGTATTGGGCATGATGCTAAACATGCAGCGGAGCTTGCAGTGAGACGGTCTACTAGAGCTAGACGTCCACTTGGTTGATTTGAGTCCTCGATGCATCATGTCTTGGTTACAGATACATGAGAGTCTCTCACCTATGATGAGGCTAGCGCAGGGGTGACAGTTACTCCTAGGAGAGGGCTACGAAGTTTGAGATGGACTCCTTGCATAAGAATATGACTTGGGATTTGGTTGCAGGGGTGACAGTCACTCCTAGAAGAGGGCTATGCAGTTTGAGATGGACTCCTTACATAAGAATATGACTTGGGATTTGGTTGCATTGCTTAACAACAAGAAGGATTTGCTATGCAAATGGGTGTACAAGCTGAAAAGTACCCCTGGAAAACCCCAAATGGCTTATAAGACAAGACTTGTTGCTAAGGGTTTTAAACAGGAGCATGGAGTTGACTTTGATGAAGTCTTTTCTCTTGTGGTCAAGATGACCACCCTATGCTTGGTTTTGGCCTTAGTTGCGCAGCTTGACTTGGATATGTATCAGATGGATGTCAAGACTGCATTCTTACATGGGGATTTGCATGATGAGATTTACAGGAGCAACTTAAGGGCTTTGCAGAATCTGGCAGGGAGCACCAAGTGTGCAAGCTGAAGAAAAGTCTTTATGGCTTGAAGTAGGCACCTAGGGAGTGGTATTATAAGTTTGATGCCTTTATGCAATCACAAGACTACAGCAACAGAAGCACTATGGATCTATGTCTTTACACTAAGACAACATGTGATCCATAGTAGGGAAAGCTTATTTTGGTACTTTATGTGATAGTGCTTCTGTTGTTGTAGTCTTGTGATCACATGTGGTATCATGAGCTTTCCCTACTATCACATGTGGTATCATGAGCTTATTTTGGTACTTTATGTGATAGTAGGGAAAGCTCATGATGAGTTGAATGCTCTTAAATCTTAGCTAAAGCAGAGCTTTGAGATGAAGAATTTGGGACATGTCTCTGACATTCTTGATATGGGCATTAAGCGCGATAGGTATTAGGGACTACTCTACCTCTCACAAAAGGAGTACATTCATAAAGTCCTTGAGCTTTTTTGCATGCAGGACGTGAAGCCTATTGGCTGTCCATTACCTTCTTATGTGAAGGTTTGATAGGCCGATTGTCCGCAGACAGATGAGCAGAGGGCCGAGATGGCCAAGATCCCTTATGCATCAGTTGTGGGCAGTTCAATGTATGCCATGATAGCCACTTGACCAGATATTTCCTTTGCAGTTGGTGTTGTGGCATGCTATATGGCTATACTTGGCATAAAACATTGGGATGCCGTGAAGGGTATCATGAGATACCTGAAAGGCACATTAGATATGTGTATTTGCTATGGCAGCCAAGATACAAGAGTTGTGGAGTACACAGACTTCGATTATGCAGAACATGCAGATAGTAGGAAGTCCACTTCTGGCTATGTATTCACCTATATTGGAGGTGCTGTCTCTTGGATGTCCAGGGTTCAAAAGTGTACGGCTTTCTCTACCACTGAGGCCGAGTAGGTTGCAGCCACCACTGAGGCTTGCAAGGAGGCCAGATGTTGGGCCATTTGGTTCATGACCTTGGGATTGATTCTATATCTATACTGCATTTGGATTCTATGAGTGCTATTCAGCTAGCCAAGAATCCGGTTTTCCATACGAAGATGAAACATATTGAGGTGAGGTATTACTTTATACGTGGGGTCATGGAGGACAAGTCTGTTGACCTTGTCAAGATCTCCACTAATGAAAATGCTGCATATCTGCTCACAAAAAGCCTCACTACTGAGCGCTTTGCCTTCCTCAAGAGATTGATGGGCATTGGATGAGTTGACGTTTTTCCTCATCCTGTTATACATATGTATATTGTAATGTCTTTTCTTTTTCTTTTCACTCCTCATTGGGGAAGATTTGCCTTTAAGTGGGAGGTTGTTGCGAGTAAAGGCACCTCTGCCTAGCTGCCCGTATATTATTACAATGACAGTACCCGCCACCACACACTCCAAGTGACGGGCGTCCATCGCCGTCACTTTATTCTTTATTCTTTTGGTAATAGTTTGAATAAAGGAAGGCCCGGTCACACATTGTGACTGTTGGAGTTTCCATTTGGTCTCTCTCTCTTTCTTGCTCTTGCTCTCCCGCCATAGCTCTTTCAAGCAAGCTTCGATCCTTCTCACCTTTCATTGTCACATGATTTGGAGGTGTATTTTTGGCACTTAACAATACTCGCTTGGTCTTAGTTGTGAATGTAGGGTCATCCAAAAATGTAGTAGGGTCTCCACCTTTGGGTGATTTTTTCACTTGACCAATATTGGACATAAATAGCATGATGAGATCGTTTAGTCCTAAGGCTAAGAACTAATTTGGGTTTTAGTGGAACATAAGGAGCAGTATCCTCAAGCTGTGTGACTTCCTCAATCAAAATAATCAATTCACCTTGTTCTAATCGTTCTTTCAAATGACTCATGTGGATCACAGGGGTGAACTCGGATTTTCGAAGGTAAATCTAGCTCATAGGACACTGTTTATCTTCTTGCTGATCTGGAAAGGACCACAATAGCTTGAAGACAATTTATAATACTTGTTGATAGTCCTTGATTCGTCTTTTGGGACTTTAAGGTAAATATACATGCCTTTCAACCTATATGCCGTTCCCTAGCAATCATTAACATCTCTTGCATATTGTGTAGAAAGGTGACTATGGATTGCATTTTTACTCCTCGAGCTCTATGGCAATGATTGGTGGTTTTGATAAATAGGCTACAACTAATAGTTGAATGCTTAGTACTATTATAAGCAAACTCAATCTGAGGAAGATAAACACTACCAATTAGATTGCTTATGGGAGACATATGCACATAGCATATCCTCTGTGGTTTGATTTTCTCTTTCGGTTCGTCCATCAGTTTTAGGATGTTCCAAGGATAACACAAAGAATCGAGTTTCCAGTTTATGGAAATCTTTTACTAGAAATCGCTGGTGAACTTAGGATCGTGACCATTGACTATTTCATCGAGCAAATCATAAAGTCTATAAAGATGTTTGACAAAGTGACCAATTAACTTGTGGCTTTTCACTGTTGTCTTTATACGAATAAATCATGTGATTGTTATCAAGCAGTTAACCACAACTCAAATCATGTCATGACATCGAATCCTATGGAAAAATCCTACTACAAAATCCATAGAAATGCTATCCTACTTTCTATTGGAAATTTGTAAAGAATGCAGTATTGTTGTGTGTCTATGCCATTCAGCTTTATTAAACTGACATTGCGGGTACTTATGCACATAAGACTCAGACATAGTCTTAATATATAGCCAATAAAAGTAGTGAGTGACCAAGGCCAAAGTCTAGTGTATGCCAGGGTGTCCAATGCTCAACGCATGGTGACACTCAGATGCAATTTTCTTGTAGATATCTTGATTATTAGACACACACACTTTGCCTTGTTTAAAAGGTAGTCCATTACAAAAGGAATGCATTTCCACCATCTTTCTCTTAGTAGCTAGCTTTCGAGCACTTGGACTGCCAAAGCTTTCCAAGCTACTAGGTTTCTGTTGAACTAGTTACCACATCTTACACAAGGAAAGTTTGTTTTGGCAATGTTATTTGAGAAAAAGATAGAAACTAATTGAGATTTTAGAGAAGAATAAAGCATTATTTCATGAATTAGACTAAATCAGTAATAACCATATTAGTTGTGCCCTTTCTGTAATGAATTTTGATGTCAAAAT
This sequence comes from Lygodium microphyllum, assembly GCF_053477565.2. NCBI lineage: Eukaryota > Viridiplantae > Streptophyta > Polypodiopsida > Schizaeales > Lygodiaceae > Lygodium > Lygodium microphyllum. The sequence goes on from NC_141145.1 coordinate 140,645,088, forward strand.
CTTGCATAAGCTTGGCTCATCTTGCCTTGCGATCATGTAGATTGGATTGACCGTCAAGGTATTTTAGATGAATGGCAGTCTGCCCAAATAATAAAGTAACCGCCATAGAGAAAATGATGCCATACTTTAAGTGCAAGGATGACAACCAATAATTCATTCTCCTGTGTGATATAATATGTTTGGACATCGATGAGCTTAAGGCTCTCGTATACGATAGGTCGGTCGTTCTAAAGCATAGTCTCTTACATCCATATAAACCTCAAAATGATTATTTGGATAGATAATCAGCAACATCCATATAGTGGTAATTAGTCGTTTCAATGTTTGAAAACATTGATCGAGCTTACTAGTCCAAACAACTGGAGGGCTAAAGTACTTCTTCTTAGTTCAAATACCCTTAAGCAAATGTGTAAAGGGTTTAACAATATGAGTATAATCCTTTAAAAGCCTCCAAAAAAACCTAGTAAAATCCAAAAAAGATTTTACTTGTCTGATTGTCCTTAAGGCCAATCAAGCAATGCTTGAACCTTTTCAGGATCGATACGAATGTTGTTAATCAATATGACATGATTGAGATATAATAGCTATGTGTGAAAAAATTTACACTCAGATAGTTTAGCTAATAATTGCTTTCTTCTTAAGAGATGTAAGACAATATGTAAATATTTTCCAACAATCTACTATAAACAAGGATATCATCAAGGAAAATGACTATCAAATTTTTAAGATATGGATGAAATAAGTCATTTATTATTTGTTGGAAAGCTGCAAGAGCATTGGTCAATCCACAAGGTAGGACAAAAGATTAATAATGTGCATAGTGTTCAAAATGTAGTTTTCAGATGTACTCCTGACGCTCACACATTCACTGTTTTGGTGCACTGGCTTCTAAAGGAGGGGAAACCGGAGGAAGCCCCAAGTCTCTTGGAAACCATGGCTGCTGTGGGCTGCCAGCCAACAAGCACTATGACCTACACCAGCCTTATCTCTTGCCTTTTCAAGGGAGGAGAAGGTACCTTGTGTTGACCTAAAACATGCTTTACAGCTGATTAGCATCTTTAAGAAAGCCCCAAAACATGCTTAATTAGTAAAAACCCTAAAGACACTCCAAAGCGATCTATATCTAATGGTAATTGGACCTTAGATCAATTTTAGTGAAATATTGCGTCCACAAAGCCAATCTATAAGGTCATCCATCCTAGGTAATATATATTTATTCTTGATGGTCACCTTATTGAGACCTTTGTAATTGACACAAAAAATACATTGTATCATTCTTCTTTTTAGTGAAAAGAACATGTGTGTCTTATGGGAACTTACTTGGCTCAATAAATCCCTTAGCTAAATAGTCTTGAAGTTTCCTAGCTATGTTATCTTTTTCTTTCGAGCTAAACCTATAAGGTTATCAGAAGATGGGATGGTTGCTAGCTAATGTCTTAATCTTATGGCCCAAGATTGTGCACGATGATGGAAGTTTGTTAGGTAGCTCTCGAATAGAAATACATTGGTATAGTCATATAATATGAGATTCAAATACTCACATTTGAATTCATATTGAGGTTAATATTAAAAGAGATTGAATTATATTGAGATTCAAATGATTGAATCTTTTCAATAAAAAATTTTTTATTGAAAAAAAAAATATATTGACTTGAAGATAGAGGCAACTCGATGGAAAACCTGTCGACTGATTACTCCTACTCGCAACCAAAGTATTATCAAAATTCTTTACATAGCTGTAAATATCATCGAGTGATTGAAATGGGTTGCGTAGCACGTCGTTTTGGTAGTTCAATGGCAATATGAAAGGGTGTCCTCTTTTGCACCCTCCAAGTCTCTAGGGCCGGCCTATTAAGGGAAGCATGGTGGAGTAGGATCGTCGCTAATGTGAATGACTCTTTGCTGAGTGCATGCATGCAGAGGAAGCAAGGGCCACGAGACACTAACTCCTTTAATCTTTCTTTCTTATTTTGGCTGGAGGTTCGGTTATCTCCCGAACCTCCATTTTTCTCCCAAGCCTATTTTATTTCCCAGACCTCCATTTGAATTCAAATTGCATGCATGCATGGTTGAGGGGTTGAGGTGGCTTTAATGCCCCACGTTCTCATGTCCTCTCTCTCTCATGATGATTAAATTCTTAATATATTTGATTGAGACGATCCATATGATTGAGATGCAGGTGGAGAAAGAGCTTCATGCATCCCTTGGAGGAGGTTGAGGCTTCGTGCATTTTGCTTGGAGGAGGTTCAGGAGGTTTTGGCATGCTACAGCTTGAGAAGGTGCATCTCCCTCCCTCCCTCTCTCTCTCTCTCTCTCTCTCTCTCTCTCTCTCTCTCTCTCTCTCTCTCTCTCTCTCTCTCTCTCTCTCTCTCTCTCTCTCTCTCTCTCTCTCTCTCTCTCTCTCTCTCTCTCTCTCTCCTGGCACCTCTGCAACGATGTGGCGTGGAGTGGCGCGGGCCGTGGCATGTCGAAGAGGGGCGAGACTCGCTCGCTCTCTCTCTCTCTCTCTCTCCCGGTACCACTATAGGCCGTGGCGTGTCGAGGGGGGCACCTCTCTCTCTCTCTCTCTCTCTCGACACCTCTGCGGCATGGTGTGGCATCTCTCTCTCCCGGCACCTCTGCGGCAATGTGGCGTGGCGTCTCTCTCTCTCCCGGCACCTGTGCGGGCTGTGGCATGTCGAGGAGGGGGGCACCTCTCTCTCTCTCTCTCTCTCTCTCACTGATGCAGAGCGGGCGTCTCTCTCTCTCTCTCTCTCTGTGTGTATTAGGATTAATGTTAGTATTCATGTTAGTGTTAGTGTTAGTGTTAGTGTTAGTATTAGCATTAGTATTAATGTTAGTGTTCGTATTAATGTTAGTGTTGATATTTGAAGTTAAAGTTAGTATTAATATTAGTGTCGATATTAATGCTAATATTAATGTTAGTTTTAATATTAATGTTAGTATTAACATTAATGTTGATGTTAATTAATAGTAATAGTTTAATTGATGGTGGTTTATTTATTATTATTATTATTATTATTATTAATGTATCATTACTAATACTAATTACTAATATTAGTACTAATACTAATACTAATGATATTGATATTAGTATTGACATTGTTATTTTATTTTATTATTGTTATATTTATATTATATTATAATAATATATTGGTTTATTATTATTATTATTATTATTAATGTTATGGTATTAGTGTTAATTTTAGTCTTAATCTTAATCTTAATGTTATGGTATTAATCTTAATCTTTAGAGGTTTATATATTATTATTATTATTATTAATGTATCATTACTAATTACTAATTACTAATACTAATACTAATACTAATGATATTGATATTGGTATTGACATCATTATTTTATTTTATTATTGTTATATTTATATTGTATTATAATAATATATTGGTTTATTATTATTTTATTATTAATATTATGGTATCAATCTTAATCTTAATGTTATGGTATTAATTAATGTTAATGTTAATTAATTAATAATTAATAATTAATGGTTGTTTATTATTATATATTATTATTATTATTATTATTATTGTTATATTGTATGTATTATTTTATATCGATTTTTAGATTTTAAATGTTATTATTATATTATATTATATTTTTTGTTGTTATAGTTATTTTATTATTGTTAATAATAACAATATATATAGAAAATAATATAGATAGACAGATATAATAATAATAATAATAATAATAATAATAATATATAATAATAAAATTAATGGTTGCTTATTATTATATATTGGTTTTTTATTGTTATTATTATTTTTTATTATTGTTATTGTTATTATATTATTATTATTGTTATGATAATAATGTTAATGTTATAGTATTAATGTTAATTTTAGTCTTAATCTTAATCTTAATGTTATGGTATTAATCTTAATCTTAATGTTGTGGTATTAATTAATGTTAATGTTAATTAATTAATAATTAATATTATTTTAGATTATATTATTGTTATTGTTATTATTATATTATATGTATTATATTATATTGGTTTTTAAATTTTAAATATGATTATTATTATCATTGTTATTACTATTATATTATATTATTATATTTATTTTATTATTGTTGTTAATAATAATATATATAGAATAGAATATAGATAGATAGATAGATAGATATAATAATAATAATAATAATAATATATTATACTAGGATATTACTGTTAGTATTGATTGATGTTAATGTTATGATTATTATTAATGGTAATGTTAATGTTAATTAATAGTTTAGTTGATGGTGGTTTATATATTATTTTATTTATATTAATATTAATGATAATTACTAATTACTAATACTAATACTAATGATATTGATATTAATATTGATAATGTTATTTAATTTTGTTATTGTTATATTGTATTATAATAAAATATATTATTATTACTAATACTAATGATATTGATATTAGTATTGATATTGTTATTTTATTTTATTATTGTTATACTATATTATAATAATATATTGGTTTATGCTGATTATTATTATTATATATTGTATTTTCTATTGTTGTTATTTTATAATAATAGTGTAAATACTAATCTTAATCTTAATGTTATGGTATTAATGGTAAAGTTAATTAACTAATAATTAATAATTAAATTAATAGTTTTTATATTATTATTATTATATTATATTTGTTATTATTGTAGTTATTTTATTAATATTATTAATAACAGTTATAAATATAAATGTAAATATAATATAACAATATTATATTATAATATGATATGATATTAATGTTAATGTTAGTATTAGTGTTGATGTTATTGTTGTTATAAATATATATTATACAATATAGATTATATTATAGATTGATCTATACTTTATATTATAATAAGAAAGAGCCAAAATATGAAAGAGTATAAATATGATATAACTATTATTATTAGTTAAGTTATTAGTTTTTTTAATATAGTTATTATATTGTATGTATTTCTTTGCTATAGTTATGATCATGTTGTTATATTATATTACATTATCTAGTTTTTTATTTTATTAATATTAATATTATAATCATAATTATAATACTATATATAATTATAAGTATAATAATTATATTGTTAATATTAATGTTAGTTGTTACTATTATTGCTAATTATTGATTTTGATTTTGATTAGTTGTTTTGTTAATTTTTTTGTTAAAATTAATTAATTAAAATCTTATCTTATATTGTATTAATTAATTGATTTTATTAATTGAGTAGTTTTTTAATTGTTATTGAATCTATTTAATAAATTTAATAATAATAATAATTTTATTATTGCTAGTTATTCATTGTTTTTATGTAGTTATATTGTATTTGTTACTTAGTTGTTAGCTAGAGGATAGTTAATTTAAGTGATAGATATTAGTTGATGGTTATTAGTTAAGTTATTAGTTGTTTTTGTATAGTTTTATTATATTGTATGTATTTGTTAGTTAGTTATAGTTATTATTATTTTATTCTTATTATATTATTTTTGTTATTGATATTGCTAATTATTAATTTTGATTAGTTATTTTGTTAAGTATAGTTATAGATATGTAATAATAATAATAAATAAATAAATTATTTTATTAATAATTGTTAGTTATTAGTTATCATTGTGATGAGCTATTATTATTTTATTCTTATTATATTGTGTTTGTTATTGTTATTGTAAGTTATTAAGTTGATATTGATTATTATTATTATTATTGTTGTTGTTATTATCAATAATTATTGTTGATTAATTGTAATTGTTAATGTTAATGTTAATAATGTCTATGTTAATTGTTATTATTATTGCTAAATTTTTTATTTTGATTAATTATTTTGTTATTATAGTTGTATGTTTGTTGTTATTATTGTTGTTGTTACTTAGTTAGTTGGTATAGTTAATTTAAGCGATATATATTAGTTGATAGTTATTAGTTAATTTAAGTGATAATTATTAGTTGATGGTTATTAGTTGTTTTTTAATAGTTTTATTATATTATATGTATTTGTTATTTAGTTATAGTTAATATTATTATTTTATTCTTATTATATTATTGTTATTGTTATTGCTAATTATTGATTTTGATTAGTTATTTTGTTAAGTATAGTAATAGATATATAATAATAATTATTAGTTGATTATTTGGTTTATTAATAATTATTAGTTATTAGTTATCATTGTGATGAGCTCTTATTATTTTATATTTGTAATTGTTATTGTTATAAATATCTGTTTATATTTATAACAATTGTATATATTAATTAACTTTTTAGGTGTTTTTAGTTGAGAGAGAGAGAGAGAGAGAGAGAGAGAGAGAGAGAGAGAGAGAGAGAGAGAGAGAGAGAGAGAGAGAGAGAGAGAGAGAGAGAGAGAGAGAGAGAGAGAGAGAGAGAGAGAGAGAGAGAGAGAGAGAGTACTATTGATTAGAATAAACATTTTAACTTATGCATTTTAAGACATCTTAAGATATCAACAATATGGATTTAAATTTATGTTTATTTTATTATCTTCTACATTGATTTTAGTACATGGAGTGGAAGATTTAGTTCTCTCTCTCTCTCTCTCTCTCTCTCTCTCTCTCTCTCCCTGAGTCTCATGTAGGATGCAAAGTTTTCATATTTTCATTTGAGTTTATGCAATAATTTGGTTTTATAGGTAAAAATTTGTTTGTATGTGTGTGTGTGTGTTTCTCTGTCTCGGCTTTTGAAATAATGGAGTTTTCAATGTTGGAGTTTTATAGAGAACACCTGCCCACACACTTTAAAATATGAGGATCTATATTAGTTGGAATAATCATTTTAAGACATGTAGTGCAAGATGTCAACAATATGGGGATTTAAATCTATGTTTATTTTATTATCTTTAGTGATTTTAGTACATGGAGTGGAAGATTCAATACTCTCTCTCTCTCTCTCAGGGTCTCATGTAGGATGCAATTGTTTTCGCATTTTGATTTGAGTTTGTGTAATAATTTGGTTTTATAGGCAAACTTTGTACCCACACACTTTAAGATACGAGGATCTATATTATGTTGGAATAATCATTTTAAGACATGGAGTGCAAGATGTCAACAATATGGGGATTTAAATCTATGTTTATTTCATTGTCTTCACTGATTTTAGTACATGGAGTGGAAGATTCAATACTCTCTGTCTCTGTCTCTGTCTCTGTCTCTCTCTCTTAGGGTCTCATGTAGTATGCAATTGTTTTTGTATTTTGATTTGAGTTTGTGTAATAATTTGGTTCTATAGGGAAACATTGTGTTTGTATGTGTGTCTCTCTCTCAGCTTTTGAAATAGTGGAGTTTTCAATGTTGGATTTATATAGAGAACACCTGTCTACACACTTCAAAATATGAGGATGTACATTATGTTAGAATAATCATTTTAAGATTGAGATATGCATTTTAAGACATGGAGTGTAAGATATCAACAGTATGGAGATTTAAATTTATGTTTATTTTATTATCTTCTATATTAATTTTAAGATATGTGTTATATTATCAACCCCTGTAGGTATCAGGATGGAGTCATATCTCTTGAACTCTAATGTAGGGACTACAAATTTCTATACTTATATTCTTCATGGATTATTAAGTAGTGCTTTTCTAGGGACTAGGGAAGTATATTGTGTAGTGCACACCCTTGGACTATAGGGGTCCATCTTATAGCATTCAATGCACCAGGGGCTAAGTGATAATACTATTTATTTATGACTTTCATTATTGAGAGATAGATCAATCATTTACTTTGCCATGTGAATTTGCTTGAAATACCTGTATGTGAGTTAGTGAAGGATCCACTTGAGTCTTGCATGTGGGATAAACAGATTGGAACCTCACTGCAAGTGATGCTTGCTGTAGTAAATCTTATTGTGATCGACCCTCTTTGTTTGGGGAAAAAACCTCATTCCAATTAAAAGCCCAACTCATTGGTTGTTGTAACATTATGTACATTAAAAGATCCATCCTCGACTTTGCTCACTACAATTTATGAGGTGAGTATAATTATAGAGAACTTTGAATTTGTCCATGGGTTGTGAACAAAGACAAGAGACTAAGAGAGGGGTTTCACATAATGAGGGATGTATTCATAGGGATATTCAAATGAATACATCCATTGTGACAATAACTCTAATCTCTGGCCTACTAGGAAGCCATGTGAATTTGCTTGGATTAGCTGTATGTGAGTTAGCGAAGGATCCACTTGAGTCCTGTGTGTGGGATAAATAGATTGGAACCTCACTCCAAGTGATGCTTGCTGTAGTAAATCTTATCGTGATCGATCACATGGTGTAAATCACATATGTTTCAAATTTAATGTATTGAAAGGCTAATCTAATGATGTTTATGATTTTTCACTGTTTCTAAATTTTAAGGATTGTTGATAGGCACCTTAGTGTTAATGCATGTGTTTTGCGCAACATGGAGGCTTTTGTAGCAAAAAAGGATGTGTCTACATCAAATGTTGTACAATGCATTCCTAGCGAACAAATGGGTATGCACAAGGTGAAAGACATTACAAGGAGGAAGGCAATTCGTCGTGCACTCGTGCATGTTGGAGGATATGATAGCTCTATTGGGTTCTTGAGAATCATTCATCGTTTGGACGGGATTGAGAAGCAAGTGAAGACATTATTTCGACATCAAAGAGCTTCGATTTCTCTTAGTGAGAACATTGGTAGTCGTCTGGAGAGGATTGAGAGAATGCTGGGGGAGAAATATGAAGGGAACCTTGGTGATGGAGTGAGGATACAGGATGAGTTGGAAGAAATCAAGGGCTATATAGGGGAGATATATGACCATATTCGAAAATATTGGCCACATGTTGGACCCTTGGATGATCGTGATGAGAAGATGAAAGATCTTATTGACAGTGCATGTCGTATAGAGGATGGAGTATGTGAGTTAATTACTTGTAAGAATGAGAGCTTGGTCACACATGGGAACATTGTCCTTGATGTGCAACTTACTTCTTTGAAAGTGAGTCTTAATACGTTCTCGGTGATGTTGACCCAGATGAATCGCCATATAGGCTCATCCCCTTACACTGGAGAACATTGCCCTTGATGCATAACTTGCTTCATTCAAAGATTATCTTGATAGGTTTTTGGCAATGTTAACTTAAAAGAATCACCACATAAGCACATCCTCGAATCTATAGTTTGCTTGGTGTATGTATAACCTCAACGAGACTTCTTATTTGCCTTATTAGATTGATGGAAGTCTACATTTTGAAATATGTTGTTTCTCTCTTTTAGATTACAAAACTTTTATGGAGCCATTTTAATGGTTTCTTTTTCCGTCTTTCACTTTGGTATTCTTTCAATTGGAGCCTCAAACACCTTTGGATCTACAACACCTTTGAACCTCTGGCAAGCCCTATGTGTGGATGTAGATGAACAAACATCCATTGGCAAGGCTTGGAGAGAGAGAGAGAGAGAGAGAGAGAGAGAGAGAGAGAGAGAGAGAGAGAGAGAGAGAGAGAGAGAGAGAGAGAGAGAGAGAGAGAGAGAGAGAGAGAGAGAGAGAGAGAGAGAGAGAGAGAGAGAGAGAGAGAGAGAGAGAGAGAGAGAGAGAGAGAGAGAGGAGGGGGGGGGGAAATTAGACAATGCTTGGCTGGCCTTTATTGAGCACTATGTATGCATGTGCTCACCATGGGCATATACACATTTGCTTATGCATGTTGGGTCTAATGCATGTTTATTCTTTTGCTTTCAAGTTTGAGTGGTGCTTGCTAGGCCTTCAGTGATATGAGAGTCATGTGCAAATATGGATGCATGGACATCCGTTAGAGGGAGGGGTTATTAGTTGGCCTTTGGCGATTACCATGAATGCATGTGCTCATGTATGGCCCCACTTATGCATGTGCTCATGTATGTGCCTATTCTTTTATCTTTGAGTCTGGGTCACCTTAAATTTAGGGTTTTTGATTGCAAATGTGTTTATCAATTGTATCTTGAGTAGATTTGAGATTTCTCTATTGGAACTCTTATAATCTCTTGAAAGTTTCGTGTAGCCATCATGGAACAAAGCAATACCATGGACGATGTTCCAAACATAGTACATTCGATGCCATTGAATGCATTTGATTCAATGGAATTAAAGAAAATGGCCACGACATCGTCTCTTCGACGCTTGCCTGCTTGGAGCCGTTCACTTGGGTATGGAAGATAGCTCTAATTGTATTTACGACTAGGTGTTGTATCCTTTTTTTGGAGATAATCATTTGTATATTTATATATGTTGTTGCAGCCAAAATGTGGAGTCTAATAGAGTTAGTAAAGTTAGTGTGTGAAAAATGAAAGAAGTGGCAAGGCAACAAGGAATGTGTGTTGCTAAATCTGTAAGAACAGCAAGGGTTCGAAGGAACACAAAGGCTGCTTCAAGTTCTTTAGACTTTAAACGTCTCGAGGCAAAGATGAATGAATTGATGGAATTGTAGATGAGTTTATGCACACGTGTTGATCATGCACTTGCTATTTACTCCGCAGAGCTACATGAACAGGCTAAGGGTTTATATAGTGTTGTGTGTGAGACAAAGCACACCCAGAGTGTTCTTCAACAAGTCTTGAGTGATTTGGGTGCTGAAGTAAGGGAACTTTCGACAATTGTTTCTGAGACAAGCAGGTTGATGAATTTATTGGTGAATGATATGTGGGCATCATTTTAGGGGCTTGGAGATAACCACGAGCCTGTGATTTGCCAAAGAGGTTGTCAACTACCATTCTTACAGTTTCAAATGAATGTTAATAGGTTTAATGCCTTACTGTAACAATTGAGTCATCAAATGAATGGTCACAACTAAGGGGGAGGACTTGCTCAAGATCAAGCTTATCATTGGCTCCATATTGTTTTATAGTGCTTGGGCCACCCCTTTTTTGTAGTGATGTGTGGTTCCTTTTTGTGGGGCCTACATTGGTTTTGATGTAGCAAAGCTAAACTAAGTAAAATGTATTGGGTGCTTGCAATGTGATGTGATACTTCTTTCTTGAGGTTTCGTATGTAGGAAGAGGCATTGTCTCTTGCAATGTAGATAGAACTTTGTTGATTTTTGCAATGTGTTGCGTATGAGAGTAATATTTTTGCAATGTGAATGTTCATGTCTCCCCCTCCCTCCCTCCCTCTCTCTCTCTCCTTCTCTCTCTCTCTCTCAAGGTTTAAAGGGAAAACTTATTGTCTTGCAATCTAGAGAAAAAACTTAATTGATTTTTACATTTAAATGTTCATGTCTCCCTCCCTCCCTTCCTCTCTCTTATGGTGATATATGCTTCATTTTTGTGAAACCTCTTGCAATTTGTGAAGAGATAACTCTGCTGCTATTTTTGTCATGGCAAATGTAGTTCTTGAATCTTCATGAAGTCTTTGCTAAGTAATAGCATTGCAATGTAGATAGAACTTTGTTGATTTTTGCAATGTGATGCGTATGAGAGTAATATTTGATCTTGGTGTTTGGTCTAATCATAATATTTGATTAGATTTGAATGTTCATGTCTCTCCATCCCTCCCTCCCTCCTTCCCTCTCTCTCCTTCTCTCTCTCTCTCTTAAGGTTTTTAGGAAAAAACTTATTGTCTTGCAATCTAGAGAGGAAACTTGGGGGATCACTTGCTGGTTAGATGGAAATTTTCTTTGTCTCTCTTTGGATAAGATATCTAATGATATATGGAATATAAATGTATATAAAATTTATTTTGAGTACTAGCATTCCTTGCACGTAACATTTTGTTGATTTAAATAAATTACTACAGTGTTTTGAATTATGTGATTCTAGATTGGTTCTACTCTTAAGTCTTTTTGAAAAACTAACCCCAATCAAGTCTTTGTCTCTCTTGGCGTGCAGGCTTTGTGAGAATCCAGTCAATATGGGATTTTCACATCGGTCAACTAGCAGAGATTATGTGTTACGTATTCATAGGCATAGACTTGACTCTACGCGCCATAGACGACGACAAGTTGCTAGGCTTAGGACTCAAATGATTCAACTACGAACAAAACATGGTCGAAGGGGGCACAAAGAGATGTATTTTGCTATGGTTGGGTGCCAAAACATTTCACAGAGAGAAGCTCTAGATCATGATAGTGTGATCCATGAGGGAGTTCAGAGTACCTTGCATAGTATGCAAAATATACCTTCTCGCATGGGGGTTCTAGATGGGAATGGTGAATTAATTGAGCAACAATTTGCTTTTGCTATGAATTATAATTGCAAAATTGGAAATAGTCAGAATCTAGGAAATCCTATGATTAATGAGTCACGTGTCAATAATGGTCCAACCTTTAGCCCTCAAAATGGAGGTTTTTGCTCCATTTTGCATGCTTTGCCTACAATGGATATTCATCCTGCAACTACAATATTGCTATTTCAAGACCCAATTGTGTATTCCATGGGAAGTCTTTCTGAGATGTGTGAGGGACGGTCGGCTAAATTGTGGAGATGTGAGACTCAAGTGCAAGGATCGGTTTTGTTTGGCAAACATTGTTGTCGGAGTGGAAAAGTAATGTTGCCACCATTGCAACGTCCACCGCAGCCATTGCATGATTTGTTGCATGGTATACATCCTCAAAGTAGAGTATTTAAGAATATACGGGTATATAATAGTGCTCTTGCATTTGTGTCACTTGGTGCCAATGTTGATGAGTTTTTATCTATTGCAGGGAATTCTTATACCTTTAGAGTGTATGGCTCCATTTATCATTGTATAGGCCCTCTGCTTCCTAATGTGCAACGAGAGGAACGACCAAGATTTGCACAACTTTATGTTTATGATACTGAGCATGAGTTATCTAATTGATTGGGTGTAATGCCTAATTTATTGCTAAATTTACTTGGAGAGCTTCAATTTATGATGCATCAATACAATGTATATGTGCAAGCTTTTAGATCCATAGGTATGCAATTGCAAAACAATCCCTTGCATGATTTAAGAATGACTATTTTTGGCATTCAGCAGGCTAATAGGCAATATTCAGCTCCAATGGCACAACTGAAGTTGTTGCTATCATGCGAGGACAAGGCGATGAGAATAGTCTCGATCATCGAGATATACATATTTATAGTTGAGATGGATGATGTATTGCTATTTCGAACTTGCACAGGGCATATATGCCAATGCTATATGTTATTCTTTTTCCTATGGGTGATGATGGTTGGCATGTAAAGGTGCCTTATAGTAATGTTAATATTCCAGTTAATGTATGTGGATTGTCTAATAAGGATTGTGTTACTCAGATGCAATTTTATGCATTTCGACTACAAGTGCGTGAGGACATTGAGGTTTGCATGTTGCGTGGTGGTCGATTGTTGCAACAATTTATTGTTGATGCTTATTGTAGTGTAGAGCAATGTAGGTTGGCTTGGTGTTGTTAGAATCAATTAGTTTTATGCTCAGAAGTTTATAAAGGCTTGGCAGATATGATGGGATTGATGGATAATGGGCAGTATAGGTTATTGGTGCCTTTGTTAGTAAAAGGGTGGTTTTGCCATCTTCTTTTACCAGTAGGCCAAGGCACATGTATCAGTTTTATCAAGATGCTATGGCTATAGTGTGGAGTAAGGGAAAACCAGATCTCTTTATAACAATGACATGTAATCCAAAGTGGTCAGAGATAACTAATGCTTTGTTCTTTGGACAGACTGCTTATGATCGTCCTGATTTGATTGCTCGGGTCTTTCATAAAAAACATGCTGATATGATGCATACATCGTTGAAAAGGAATTTGTTTGGAAATGTTGTAGGCTATGTTAGTGTAATTGAGTTTCAAAAGTGAGGGTTGCCACATTCTCATACTTTGTTGATTTTGGAGCACCTTTATAAACTCTCTGAAGCATGCCATTATGATAGGTTTGTTTGTGCTGAGTTTCCTAATAAAGCAAGGTTTTCAACTCTATTTTAAATTGTCTCAAAGTGCAATGTCCATGGTCCTTGTGGTGCGTTGAATCCCAAGAGCCCTTGCATGCGTGATGGTCAAAGCACTAAAAAAATTCCTCAGAGGTTTGTGAATGTGACAACTATTCTTTGGCTATCCTATTTATGGAAGACGGGATGATGGAAACACAGTCACAATAAAGGGTAATACTATTGATAATCAATGGATTGTTCCATACAATCCTTACTTGAGTAAGAAATACAATGCACATATAAATGTTGAGGTATACTCAATAGTGGCAGTTGTTAAGTATTTGTATAAGTATATATATATATAAGGGACATGATCGTGCAACCATTAAGTTTTCTGTTGGAAGCTCAGGGTTGAATGGTACGAGCATCCGTGAAGTGGATGAGATCGAGAGTTATTTAGATACACGGTATGTTTGTGCTTCAAAAGCGTGTTGGCAAATATATAACTATGCATTGCACAATGAGAAGCCTGATATACAATGGTTGCAAGTACACTTGCCTGGTGAGAATTGTGTGGTGTTTTGAGATATAGACAATATATTAGATGTTATGAAAAATGAAGATGTTAAGAAAACCACTCTTACAAAGTGGTTTGCATGCAATCGTGTTCATCCAGAGGCTCGAGCTGTTCGCTATCAAGACTTCTCGGTGTACTAGGTGTGGAATGGACATTGAAAGGTGTGGACAAAGAGAAAGCGTGGAAATACATGTGGTCGAATATACTTTGTGCCGCATACATGTGGTGAGCGTTATTACCTGTGAATGCTCTTAACAGTGTCTTGCGGATGTACGTTTTTTGAGGATTTGCATACTGTTGGCAATGTGATGTACAATACTTTTAAGGAAGCTTGCATTGCAAAGGGCGTGTTAGAGGGTGATGATGAGTGTGCAATGTGCTTGGGAGAAGCTACCTGTGTGTGCAGATTGGTGCCCAATTATGTGCTTTGTTTGCTACAATTTTGGTCTTTTGTGAGCCTGCTCAGCCTGGTCAGCTTTGGGATAGGTTTATGGCACCAATGGTGGAGGATATTTTGTATAAATTGCAGCTGGAGCATACACATGTATCTTTTGCAAATCTACACCAAGAGGCATCAAACAAGGCTTTATTGCATCTTCAGGACATTTTGCGATAGGATGGGCGAAGATTGTCTGATTTTGATGGGTTGCCAGAGCCTCGTCGAACGGATTCTCAGTTGTGTGCTAACCCTCTTTTAGAAGATGAATATGCATATGATATACGAGAGCAACGTAGAGTTTATATTTCTATGGAGGCAATGTTGAATGATGGACAAAGAGTTGCAATACTGCAGTAATGGATGCTATTGGTGCAAACTCTGGGGATTTTTTTTTTGGATGGTCTTGGTGGGTCTGGGAAGACATTTCTTTATAAGTGTTTGCTTGCTAGGCTATGCAGTGATCATCATATAGCATTGGCAATGGCATCATCTGGCATTGCTGCTTTGCTTCTACAGGGTGGTTGTACTGCTCACTCGAGGTTTAAAATTCCATTAGATCTAAGTAATCGATCCACTTGTAATATTCTTGTTCACAGTGATCTTGCTCAACTATTGAGACGATCGAGTCTTATTTTGTGGGATGAGGCTCCAATGATGCATAGGTATGCATTTGAGGCACTTGATAGAACTTTAAGGGATATTATGAGTTGTGATAAACCATTTGGTGGAAAGGTCACTTTACTTGGAGGTGATTTTAGACAAATCCTTCCTGTCGTGATGAAGGGCTCCCGTGAAGATATTGTTAATGCAACACTATGTTACTCTCATTTATGACAGCGTGTTAAGGTGCTAAGGTTGTCTAGGAATATGCGAATGTCAACCGTTGGTGATATAATCGATAATGGGTTTATTGGTTGGATTCAAGGGATAGGGGATGGAGTGGGTATTACAGAGAATTGTGATAAGTTACATATTCCATCTAGCATGGTATTAAAAGGGCACTCTATTGAAACCTTGGTTGATAGTGTGTACAATGAAGTATCCATTGTGATAAACTTTGGAGCATATTTCAGTGAGCGTGCTATACTTGCAGTGCGGAATACGGAGGTGGCCTCTTTGAATCATCATGCATTGCAATTGATGCATGGAGAGGTTATACAGTACTATAGTGTGGATTTGATTGTAGAGATAGATGGTAGCTCATTTTTGTACTCTGTAAAGTATTTAAATACACTAGATCTTGGAGGTGGGTTTCCTTCCCATCTATTGTTGCTAAAGATGAATGCACCTATTATTCTGCTTAAGAACTTAAATCTGGAAAAAGGTTTATGTAATGGTGCACGATTGATATGTAAGGCATTGAATAGAAAGGTGATAGATGCTGAGATAATAACAGGAACAAATGTAGGGGAATGCGTTTTCATTCCTAGGATCACTTTTATTCCTAGCACTTTGCAATTTCCATTTATTATGAGACGGAGGTAGTTTCCTATTCGATTGGCGTTTGCTATGACTATCAATAAGTCGTAGGGCCAGACTTTGTCTGTTGTTGGTCTTTACTTGAAGACACCGATATTTACACATGGACAATTTTATGTTGCATTTTCAAGGGTGAAATCCTCATGTGGTATGAGAGTCTTGCTAGATGAAAATGGGAGCATTATGAATGTCACAATGAACATTGTATACAAGGATGTGCTTCAGAAGATGCAATAAGGTGTATTGCTTTCTTGCAAGGATGCATGCAAATATGTGTTTTTTTGGAGGGTGCAATGGTATGCTTGCTTTTTTGCAGGGATGCATCCATTGAAATTTGATAGCTTCATAGTCATTGCTTGGCTCATATGTGAAATGGCCTTTATGCCACGTTCGGTTGGTATGTACTGTGTAGTAACTAATTATTTCTTGCACTATATTTAAGTGTTTACTCCACTTTTGTAGATGCCTATTCCATGTTGGGGCTATTATCCAGCTTCTGAGTATTAGAAGGAACTACAATGTATCTTGTGCACAGTAACAATGCATGATATTATAAGAAGAACGCTTGCAAGGGTCATTGAGCATTTATATGATGATGTCAATATAGAGATTTTACTTCCAGTTTTTATTGAGGTGGTACATTGTGGATATACTCAGTGTTTTTGAGTGCATATGGGTGAATTGAACAAGATAAGAGGTTTCGACGATCTCACACTGATAGAATACCAAAGGGGTGGCTGATGTATGAATTTAAAGACCTCGGTTGCTTTGTGACGCTACATCAAGCTATAACAATGCCTGCTGAGTGGTTTGTAGGTGTTAGGCTAGGTATTGTTATTCTAAAGTTAAGTAATCTTTGTCAATTATTAGATGTGTTTACGTTTACATTGTGGCTTTCTAAAATTTTAGATGCAAGAAAGAGAGAAAAGACTGTCGTGCCCCCTATAGCATTGCAAGGCGAGGAGTGGCAACGGGACTTGCTTCACCTAACCATGTTGTAATGGAGCGTGGAAAATTTCCCCATGTTTCCTCGATGAAAAAAAAACTCTATTTTGGTTAGGCTCCCTATGAATTTTTTGGTTTTTTTATTCGCATTGGTGCAATCTCTAGAACAAACTTTGGTTTTAGGCTCTACTTCATCTATGTATATTATTAATATTAAGGGTTTTTTTGTAATGCTTGGATGCACTTAGACTTTGTAATTGTGATATCCAAGGATAATATAGAGATACTTCTAACTATTGCGCAAAGCAAGTATGGATACAAGTTTACAAGTTTGGTGCATGGTCATTGCACATATATATGAGTGTTTATACACCTATGTACAAATGTATTTTTAGCCTTTTACACATGCATATGCGAGAGAGGGAGAGAGAGAGAGAGAGAGTGTGTGTGTGTGAAAGGGGGGGAAAGAGATGTAAAAAGGGTGAGAGATGGAGGGGTTGGGGGTAAAGGAGAGGAGTAAGAAAGGGGAGGGAGGGGGAGAGAGAATGTGTGTGTGAAAGGGAGGGAAAGAGATATAAAAAGGGTGAGAGATGGAGGGGTTGGGGGTAAAGGAGAGGAGTAAGAAAGGGGAGGGAAGGGCGAAAGGTGAAAAAGGGGGCGGAAGAAAGACATATAGGTTGTAGAGGGAGAAGAGAGATGAAAAGGAAGGAGGGAGAGAATGAGGAGATATACATACATACACACACACACACACACACACACACACACACACACACACACACACACACACACACACACACACACACACACACACACACACACACACACACACACACACACACACACACACACACACACACACACACACACACACACACACACACACACACACACACACACACACACACACACACACACACACACACACACACACACACACACACACACACACATATATATATATATATATATATATATATATATATATATATATATGAGAGGAGTCACAGAGAGATAATGGGGGGTGAAAAGGGGTAGAGAGAGAGAGCTAAAAAAATAGTAAGAGAGATTCAAGATAGAGAGAATATAACATATGCATTTTGTATGTCTTTTATTTGTGGTCAGGTGCAACATTATTTCTAATTGTAACATGCAAAGCAAGTATGGGTAAAGTTTACAGGTCTGGTGCATAATGAGAGGTATTGTATACATATATGAGTCTCTATACACCTAAATGCAAGTACATGTCTATCATTTTGTAAATGCATATGTGAGAGAGAGAGAGAGAGAGAGAGAGAGAGAGAGAGAGAGAGAGAGAGAGAGAGAGAGAGAGAGAGAGAGAGAGAGAGAGAGAGAGAGTAAAAACAGAGGGGAGAGATGCAAAAGTGGTGTGAGGGTTGCAAATAGAGGAGAGGGATAAACAAGGGGAGGAAGGGAGAGGTGGAAAGGAGGGGAGAGAGGAAGTGATGGGTGTTGTAGAGAGAGGAGAGAAATAAAAAAGGAAGAGGGAGAGAGAGGGGAGAAGGTGAGAGAGAGAGGTAACAGATATGTGAGAAAATTCACAAAGAGGAGAGGTGTGAAAAGGGTGGGAGAGAGAGAGATTGGCAATAAATAGTGAGATAGATTAAAAAAAGAGAGAAAATAGTGAGCACACATGTGTCCTCTTATGCTCGAGGACGCAAAAGAAGAATATGTGTTCATGCTATGGTTGTGCAATAATTGTACAGATGTTACAACTATATAGATGTTATAGTTGTCCAATGGAAGTGAATTATATGGTGTTTTTACACTCAAGGATGGCAAAGTTACTATGTGATAGCAAAGCGGCAGCTTCGTTTCCTTGTTGCTACGCTTTGCGGCAGCGAAGGCGCGCAGGGAATGCTAGTGAGAGTTAATGAGTCATAAATGGGCCATCTTAAACAGGAATTAGGTGTCGCTCTTGAGCCCTCATTCATCCCCCCGCGGGCCCCCGCTACGCAGCCCGCCACAACCAGAGTTGAAATTTGTAAGGGTTTTGCTTTTTAGAGACTCCACATTATCTGCTGAAAAGTGTCTAGAATTTAGGCTTCACATAGCAAAGACGCGCGGGTATTATCTTGGGAGTGCCTCTAGAGTCTAGAATGCGCAGCAGCTGCTTCATACTTTGTGGAGGGTATGTACTAGCCGGTCGCAATGGAATAATTTTGCAGTGTACAGAGCACCATTCTGTAACTAAGTGTGCTGGTTGCTATGTATTTTCTGCAATGCATGCTGCTCACTTGCCCAGAGCTCAGTCATGTTCTGTTAGCTATCTATCGTCTCGTCCCAGTCATATGTTTGTTTTTAAGTGATATTGCTCAACGTGGGCCTCTCATGTTTGGAATTGGAAAGCGGAAAAGTGTGAAGTTGGGCGTTAGTAACGCTTTACAAAAGAGGAAATTGGAAAATGCAAATTCGGCCTCCCTTTTGAGTGACAATACGTACTTGGCGAGATATCCAGTGCCGTTGTCGTAGTCTCGTCACTCGCGCCAAAACATTTAACATGCGTGCAAATCCAGTGTATCGATCAGCCCTCAAATTTGAAGGGTACCATGACTTTTCTTTTTGAAGGGCAAAAATGAGTCTGCACTTCAAAAATGATGGCTAAAAATAAGGGTTAACTTTCATTAGATAAGTACATTTTTTATGAGCATTTCTAAGTTGAAGGATGTTTTTTAAAAGTTTACTTCAACTCTCATATATTGTAGTATAAGAGTAGAATAGTCGAATCCACATATAACACAAGTAAAGTTGGATTAGATTATATATGCACTTACAAATTGACTTAAATAGACTTTTTAAAGCACTTACAAATAGACTTAAATACATGAAAAAGAGAGAACATGTATATTTGATATCATATAAATTTAGGTAAGCTACCCAAAAAAATGTTAAAGATCATTACAAAAAATTTCTATTGTTGTAGTACTCATAAGAGGGCATGTACATTGCATATCATATAAATTTAGGCAAGTTGCCAACAAAATGTTAAAGTGATTACAAAAAGTTCTTGTACAATGCCCATGACATAGTATAATATCCAAAAGTCATTGTTGTTACTTCTTATGATGCCCCTAAAGCTTGAGTGCATCTCACCTTCATATTTTTCCATACCTCAACTTCCAAGTTTTCTGGAGAAGAAAGAGACATGAACATGAGCATATCTAAAGTGGTGAGAGATAAACATGATCTCTCATCACTTTTAACACGATTCTATTTTGAAAACCCTGTTTCACAAGCAGCTGAACTTGCAGGTAGGACTACCACAATCTGCCATAACTTGTACAAAGCAGGAAACATTTGCATCCATTCTATTTCCCCACCACATTGTTTCCAAGCTTCAAGAAGTCCCTTTGAGGGATAGGATTCAAAGAGATATAGAACAAATCTTTGCAACTCACCTTCACATTGCTCGGGCTGAATCAAAGACTTTTCTCCTTTACCAAATTTCTCGCAAAGCTGAGAGAGATATTTTGGAACTGATTGGCCTCGAATTTGTGGATCTTTGGAATAGTTTTTAGGAGAAAATAGCTTTGCTGCATTGAACAAGTGATGATCTTGAAACCTTTCATCAAAGTTGATTATCAACCTCTGAATAAAAGCCTTTGCTAACCATGTACATTCATCAAAAGTGATCTCTTGTGCTTTGCCCACTAATGAAGTGAACTGCAACACATGTAGATGTATAACACCTTCTTTGTCTTTCACTGAGAACAATCCATTGTTTGTTGCCTTAATGAAGCTAGTTAAGTACTTAGATCCATTTGCAAATGTATCAGTCAAATACCAACCCTTCAAGAGATTGATAAGCACATCTATCTCTCTTTCAATCATTGTAATGTCACAATCATTTTCTTGAAATTTTTGGCTCAATACATTAGTTTCTTTAAGTACATCTGCCATGAAATGAATAATAAATAGCAATTGAAATTTTTTTGCTTTTTTATACATTGCTGGATACTTTGTCTTCCAACATTCCAACAATATAGGCAGCACTTTTACCAACCTACAATGACAAAACAATTAAGTTAAAAAAAAAACAAGAATAAAATTAGAATTAATCTAATCTAAAGCTAATAACTAAACAAATGTATACCTTTTCATGACATTTCCACGCGACAACCATCTCACACCATGAATTCTCATTATCTCGTAATTTCTTGGTAAAAAGGCAAGCATGAGCTTGCTCACTTTGGCTCTTCGAAGAGACGAATTTCCTATCCATTCTCAAACTTTGCTAGCAAAGCTATCCACATAGCTAATCTCTGCAAAGCATTCACATGTATCTTTAACTACAAGTGCTTCCTTATGGGCAATACAATGTACCCCAAGCAAATGTGGTACATCCTTGCAAAGCTTTGCAAATAATCCAGATCTTCTTCCAACCATAGATGCAGCACCATCCGAGCCCATAGCAACCATCTTAGAAAGTGGAATATCTAATTGATGTAGCACTTTCATAATGCCTTCATACATGGATTGAGCCTTTCCATCATCAATACCAATGAGTTTCACAAAGAAGGTTTTAGGAGAGCCTACACCACCATCCTTTAAGTATGTGATATAAAGGATGAGATGCTTCTCAAACCTTCTATCCGTGCTTTCATCTACAATGATAGAAAAAAATGGACTGCGCCCAATCTCCTCCTTAAGTTGTTCCCAATATACCATATACATGGCTGAGAGAAAATCTTTTCTAGAGGATGGATTGATATAAGCTGAATACTCGCAAGAAAGAGGCATGCTAGGAGTTTTCATATACATAAGAAATTTACATTCATCTTCAAATGCTTCTAAAGACATGTCCTTTATGGCAACCCTATACATGATTTGTATAACACTAATAATTCTACACTTCTCATTGTCTACCATAAGTTCCACATGCTTTTCAATATGCTTTACGTTTTCACCAGCCATAAAGCTTTTGCGCTGAACTGCTAACTTATGCGACTCGGAGGCATTATGGATAGCCAACGCTTGCTTTTGAATGGTAGTGCTACCTTTTCCTCCAAAAGGATTTGGCATGTTCAATGAAGTGCAAATTGAGCACTTCACTCTCTCCTTCCCCTCTTCATCCAAGATTGAATAAGACCAAGGATAGAGAAGCTTCCACGAGGATACATAGCTACGAACATATACTCTCTTTTTCCCATTAAGAATACCATTTGCACTTTCATTCTCTAAACATTTTGCATTTGGAAAAGTAATCCCGACCTGCTCAAGCAATCTTTGACGCTTATCCTTTTTAGGCCTTTCCATCCTAAAATAACATATCAACAAGACTTTAAAACTAACATGCATGCAGCACTTGATATGCATACATCCACTCCCTTCTTTACATTTTGATCAATTTAATAGTGTGGATGAAGTTGTAGAATAGAGAGCTATCATTAATAAATCATATTCACTTAATATCACATAAAATAGAGCAAGCTTACCTATTTGCTTACTTATATACACAAAAAATAGCACAAACACCCAATAATCACACCAAAACCTAAAAAGTGACATGAAACTAATTAACATATGCATCTAAACATGCATTCAAATTATCAAAAAAAAAAAAAGCACAGCCACCCCATAATCGCATTCAAATAATGTATTTAACTGAAACTGAAGCAAGTTAATTCCATATTACATGTATCTAAACACAACTCAGAAGATCAATGACTTGAGTAGAATAAAAAATCACAAGTCATAAAGCTTGAAACTAAAATAAGCTGATTGTAGACATGCTTGAATATGGAATAAATTGAGGTGTTAAGCACACATTTTTTTTTCAATGTCTTATACAATTGCCACAAAGAATAGCTAGCAAATGTAAAAAGATAGTTACCATATTCAATAAATGCTACATAGTCTACATTGTTCAATCTATGCCTAATCTTATCCATGGCAATACCTACCAATTGGCAATCGTATTTTGTAATGCATGGACTTGGATTGAGAAGGAGCTTATTTCTATGTCTCTCCACACAACTCTTCAAGGAGCAATTAGCATCTCTATTTACTAGCATAGATATAATAAAACCATTGCATTTGTGATGAAAGCTCTTCAAGTGGCAACTGTGCTTTCTAGTGAGTCTTCAGTGCTACCACCTTGCATTTACCACCATGTTTAAATGTGACTCAACTAGAATTTGTGGTTAGGAAATCATTATTATGTTCTCTTTCATGGGATTTGCATAGCAAGATAAATTAATTCAAATTTCACCATCTTTATTTTCATCATAGCAAGATAAACATAGCACAATGACTACAGATTGATGACACAAAATGGACCGCCTTTACTTTGCTATTTCCCTCTATTTCTGCATTATAATCTATTGTTCTTGCTCATCCAAATTTGCAGGTTTCATTTCTATGATTATGATATTACAAGACAGATTATAACCAAGAGATTCACCAATGCTTGATACATGGCACTCCCAATAAGGACAAACACACACAAATTTGCAAAACAAAGTTTCAAAATCCTAACCCAATTTACCTCATCAAAATCGACAATACTGGACTTGGAAGTTTGATGACTAGAGAGGTAGAGCTGAGTCTCCAAGGTTAGGTGGCAAGTCGAGTTGTGAGAGAGAGACTTGGGGACTCGGGAGCCCAAGCCACAGCCTCCAGGGTTTAGGGCACGGCCGTCTTCAGCCGTTGGAGGGCCTGAGCAAGGGGAGAGATCATCTTCAGGAATCAGGGGCCAGGCCGCCACGAGCGAGGGGACTCGGGAGAGATTGTCTTCAGGCCTTCAAGCGCCGCACGATCTTCAGGGCCCAGGGGCCACAGCGCCAAGGCTTCAAGCTATTGGAGGGCCCGAGCGAGGGGAGTCTAGGGAGATGGACTTCACTGTTCAGGCCCTCAAGGGTCAGGCCGCCACGGCAGGGGCCATTGGGCCAATCCGCCATGGTAGGGGCCATTGGGCCAGTCCACCACGGGGCCACTAGGCCAGTCCACTACGGCAGGGGCCATTGGGCCAGTCCACCACGGGGCCACTAGGCCAATCCGCCATGGCAGGGGCCAGGCCCGAGGGGTCACGGCGCACGCCCTGCGGCCCTAGGGCTTCAGCAGCTCAGTCTCAAAGGCTGAGGCTTAAAGGAATCAGGCCCCAAGGGCCAGGGCCCAGGCTTCAAGCGAGAGGGTCTAGACTCCACGGCGCATGCCCTAGGGCTTCAATGGCTCAGCTCAAGGCTCAAGCCTTCAAAGTTCAGGAATCAGGGGCCAGGGCCCAGGCTTCAAGCGAGAGGGTCTAGGACTCCAGGGACTTGGGAGATAGTGAGAGCGAGGCCTCGGCCCTCAAGGCTCAAGGACATTCCAGCCTCCAGGCTCCAGCGAATCAGCGATGAAAGAGCGAGAGGGAGACTCGAGAGGACTCAAGTCTCAGGAGGAGAGACTTGAGAAATTAGGAGGAGAGGACTTGAGGAGGAGAGTCTGAGACTTGAGAAATTAGAAAGTGTCGGTTGGCGAATGGCCCTTGGGCCTTGGCCCTTTAAAGTTTAGGTATCGACTCCACATGGCACAGGAATTTAAGGATTTTGGAAGGTGGGCACTGGGTGCATAGTTAAATTTCAATTTTCAATAACCAAATTTATTATTTTGGAAGGTGGGTGACAGGTGTACCGTGTACCCCATAGTAGAAGTCTAGAACTTAGATTCTAGAGACTAGAAGTTAGGATTCCAAATCTAATTTTTAAATTTTTAAATTTTCAAAATTAAAATTAAAATTTAAACTTATTATTAGATTTTAAAATTTTATTTGAAGGGTGTCTTCGAAATGCACCCTTCTTTTGAAAAGTGTAATTGTTTTTTACATTTCTCTCTGAAGGTTGATTTTATTTTTCAACTTTCCTTTGAAAATTCATAAAAGGTTTAACACTTCAATTGTTGAAGGCCATTCTCATGAAAAGCGTTTTTTTTGAATGTCACATAAGTTGTTAGGCTTCTAGAGAAGGGTCAAAACCCCTTTGAAGGGCGTTGCAACCTTCAAATTTGAGGGCTAGTATCGATCGATCGGTGTTAGTTTTACAGGCTATGTATGCGTACTTCAAAAGGGTTGCCTTGCGTTCCAAATGTACAGACATAGAAATTAGAATGTGTGGATTTAAATCAAATTTGCCCCACTGGCAGGCCATTTCTTTCTCATGACCTTTTGAAAGTCCTTTGCCTTCCTTTTGGTACAAGAGAATGAATCGTAACCAGCATTCTTAAATGGATAAAAATATCTCAAGCTCACTTAACATAAAATAAAATAAAATCAATACTAATCTTAAAACATTTGCTGAAAAAAAAAGGACTTGTAACTTTAATTCTTTAATTCCTCGCAAATCTGGAAATCCCCCCCCTTTCAATGCACTTTAGTAATTGGTTCACTTACCCTAGCCTCGTACCAAAACATATGATAATTCAACATGTGTGAAATCCATTATTAAGTGATTAGCTCAAATTGTGTGCAATCTTGTTACTAAGTGATTAGCTCAAATATTACAAATAGGGTGTATGATGGGATAAACTTGGCAAAATAATCAATGTTCATGTAACCTATGTACATCGATCAATGAGACTCATGGGGTAGTTCTAGGTTGGTCATTATAAGCTTGTGATGGGGTTATAAATAGATTCCCATAAAAGCTATGTTAAAAATGACGTCACTCCATTATTTATGTATTCTACTACTAATGCATTATATTTTCTTAGATAAGAACATAAAAGAAGACCATGCTAGTAGAGATTTTGGCATTTGCATAAGAAGTTGTATATGCTTGTGTATCATGATGCTCACGAAAGGCAAGTGCTTATGTTCACTTTGGAAGTGCTTATATGTGATGTACCCACGTCACATTAGTATACCCAATGCTTATGCATGCCCAAATTAAATGAGCAATGCAATGAAAATATTATACCTAATGCTTATGCATATTCAAATTAAATTCCCATTGCTCTAGTAACTCCATAAACCTTTGGACCAAGGTTGATTTTAGTAATTCCTCGTTAGAAGCTCTACCAATTTAAGATGTATGAGTGACCTTTAAATGTAGTAAATGGACTAGATACCTAGTTGTGCCCTACTCCTTGGCATTGTATTTGGCTTGGCTATGGTTCGTTGTAAGTTTTGTATAACTTATTTGTCCAACTAACTTACATATTTATGTTGTCAAAAGACGATTGGTCGAGTGGGTCCTTGATAACAAAGAGATTAGGGGTTTCTTGATTGCGTACGAGCCCTTTTCTTTTTCAGTGTTTAATTTGATACAAAAGAATATGTTGGTGTGCTAAATATTTACATCATCTTACTACTATATTATTTTAGCTATAGGTTCGGGAAGCCCCGAACCTCCAGAGGACTTCCAGAACCTACCTCCTTTTCCAAATCTCCCTTTTTTTAATCAAAACCCTTTCCCCTCCTTTTTTTCTCACGTGCAATATCTCATTTTCTCTTCCCCTTCTCTTTTTTCATTAAAGCCTTCTCTTTCCTTCACCTCTCTTTTTTAAATTAATCTTACTACTATATTATTTTAGCTATAGGTTCGGAAAGCCCCGAACCTCCAAAGGGCTTCTGAAACCTACCTCCTTTTCCAAACCTCTCTTTTTTAATCAAAACCCTTTCCCCTCCTTTTTTTCTCACGTGCAATATCTCATTTTCTCTTTCACTTCCCTTTTTTCATTAAAGCCTTCTCTCTCCCCACACCTCTCTTTTTTAAATTAAAACCCCTTCCCCTCTCTCTCACTTATAATCTCTCTCTTTCTTTTTCCCATCCCTTTTTTTATTAAATTCTTCCCCTCTCCCCCTCTCTCTCTCTCATGTGTAGGGCTAGGTTCTCTCTCTCTCTCTCTCTCTCTCTCTCTCTCCCCTTAAATTAAATCAAACTTCTTTTTAAATCAAAAGTTTCTTTCTCTCTCTCTCTCTCACACAATTAGATTAAACTTTTTAATTTAAACTTTTATTTAATTAAACATTTTAATTTTTTTTAAATTTAAAATTTTTCGAACATAGTTTTTCATACATTTTGAGAAGGAGATATAAGAGAGAGAGAGAGAGAGAGAGAGAGAGAGAGAGAGAGAGAGAGAGAGAGAGAGAGAGAGAGAGAGAGAGAGAGAGAGAGAGAGAGAGAGAGAGAGGAAGAAGAAGAAGAAGAAGAAGAAGAAGAAGAAGAAGAAGAAGGGGGAGAAAGAGGAAACATAATAGTTTATTTTAATTAAACATTTTTCTTCTACCTCTCCCCCCTCTCTCTCATGCGTAGGGCCTAGGTTCTCTCTCTCTCTCTCTCTCTCTCTCTCTCTCTCTCTCTTTGTTAGATTAAAATTTTTAATGAGAACGTTTTGTTTAATTAAAATAAGGAGAGAGAGAGAGAGAGAGAGAGAGAGAGAGAGAGAGAGAGCAAAAAAAAGAAGAGGAAAGGGAGGGAGGGAGAGAGATAGAGAACAGGGAAAAAGAGAATTATAGAGAGATGAAATATAAAATTTAAGAGAGAGAGGAAAAAAAGGAAAAAAGAGGAGAGGGGAAGAGAGATAGAGAAAAAAATGAGAGAGAGAAAAGAATAAGAAGAAGATAAAGAATTTAAACACAGTGAGAGAATTATAGAAAGAGGAAATATAAAATTTAAGAGAGAGTGAGTGAAGAAAAGAAAAAAGGAAAAGAGAGGAGAGAGGGGGGAGAGAGACAAAGAAAAGAAAATGAGAGAGAGAAAATAAGAAGAATTATAGAGAAAGAATTTGAACATAGAGAGAAAATTATAGAGAAAGGAAAGATAAACTTTAAAAGAAAGAGAAAAGAAAAATAAAATAAAAAAAGAGGAACTTTCTTTTTAATTAAAACAAGGAGAGAGAGAGAGAGAGAGAGAGAGAGAGAGAGATAGAAATCTTACTACTATATTATTTTGGCTATAGGTTCGGAAAGCCCCGAACCTCCAGAGGGCTTCCCGAACCTATCTCCTTTTTCAAACCTCCCTTTTTTAATCAAAACCCTTTCCCCTCCTTTTTTTCTCACGTGCAATATGTCATTTTCTCTTCCCCTTCCCTTTTTTCATTAAAACCTTTTATCTCCCCTCACCTCTGTTTTTTAAATTAATCTTACTACTATATTATTTTAGCTATAGGTTTGGAAAGCCCCAAACCTCCAGAGGGCTTCCCGAACCTACCTCCTTTTTCGCACCTCCCTTTTTTAATCAAAACCCTTTCCCCTTCTTTTTTTTCTCATGTGCAATATCTTATTTTCTTTTCCACTTCCCTTTTTTCATTAAAGCCTTCTTTCTCCCCTCACCTCTCTTTTTTAAATTAAAACCCCTTCCCCTCTCTCTCACTTATAATCTCTCTCTTTCTTTTCCCCATCCCTTTTTTAATTAAATTCTTTCCCTCTCCCTCCTCTCTCTCTCATGTGTAGGGCTAGGTTCACACACACACACACACACACACACACACACACACACACACACACACACACACACACACACACACACACACACACACAATT
The DNA here is from genome assembly GCF_053477565.2 of Lygodium microphyllum. Lineage (NCBI taxonomy): Eukaryota > Viridiplantae > Streptophyta > Polypodiopsida > Schizaeales > Lygodiaceae > Lygodium > Lygodium microphyllum. The sequence continues at coordinate 140,673,837 of NC_141145.1, forward strand.
AGATTAAAATTTTTAATTTAAACTTTTCTTTAATTAAATATTTTAAAAGATTTTTTTAATTTAAAATTTTTCGAACATAGTTTTTTATACATTTTGAGAAGGAGATATAATAAGAGAGAGAGAGAGAGAGAGAGAGAGAGAGAGAGAGAGAGAGAGAGAGAATAAGAAGAAGAAGAAGAAGGATAAAAAGAAGGGGGAGAAAGAGGAAAGAGAATCGTTTTTTTAAATTAAACATTTTTATTCTATCTCTCCACCCTCTCTCTCATGCGTAGGGCCTAGGTTTTCTCTCTCTCTCTCTCTCTATTAACTTAAAATTTTTAATGTAAACATTTTGTTTAATTAAAATAAGAAGAGAGAGAGAGAGAGAGTAAAAAAAAGAAGAGGAAAGGGAGGGAGGGAGAGAGATGGGGAATAAAGAGAAAGAGAATTATAGAGAGATGAAATATAAAATTTAAGAGAGAGAGAGAAAAAAAGGAAAAAAGAGGAGAGAGAGGGAGAGAGACAAAGAGAAAAAAATAAGAGAGAGAAAATAAGAAGAAGAAGAGAAAGAATTTAAATACAGTGAGAGAATTATAGAGAGACAAAATATAATATTTAAGAGAGAGAGTGAGTGAAGAAAAGAAAAAAGCAAAAGAGAGGAGAGAGGGGGAGAGAGACAAAGAAAAGAAAATGAGAGAGAAAAAATAAGAAAAAAAATTATAGAGAGAGAATTATAGAGAAAGAATTTGAACATAGAGAGAAAATTATAGAGAAAGGAAAGATAAAATTTAAAAGAAAGAGAAAAGAAAAATAAAATTAAAAAAAGAAACTTTTTTTTAAATTAAAACAGAGAGAGAGAGAGAGAGAGAGAGAGAGAGAGAGAGAGAGAGAGAGAGAGAGAGAGAGAGAGAGAGAGAGAGAGAAATCTTACTACTACATTATTTTAGCTATAGGTTCAGAAAGCCCCGAACCTCTAGAGGGCTTCCCAAACCTACCTCCTTTTCCAAACCTCCCTTTTTTAATCAAAACCCTTTCCCCTCCTTTTTTTCTCACGTGCAATATCTCATTTTCTCTTCCCCTTCCCTTTTTTCATTAAAGCATTCTCTCTCCTCTCACCTCTCTTTTTTAAATTAATCTTACTACTATATTATTTTAGCTATAGGTTTGGAAATCCCCGAACCTCCAGAGGGCTTCCCAAACCTACCTCCTTTTTCAAAACTCCATTTTTTAATCAAAACCCTTTCCCCTCCTTTTTTTCTCATGTGCAATATCTCATTTTCTCTTCCGCTTCCCTTTTTTCATTAAAGCCTTCTCTCTCCCCTCACCTCTCTTTTTAAAATTAAAACCCCTTCCCCTCTCTCTTACTTATAATCTCTCTCTTTCTTTTTTCCATCCCTTTTTTTATTAAATTCTTCCCCTCTCCTCCCTCTCTCTCTCTCAGGTGTAGGGCTAGGTTCTCTCTCTCTCTCCTTAAATTAAATCAAACTTCTTTTTAAATCAAAAATTTCTCACTCTCTCTCACTCTCTCTCTTTGTGTCTCTCACAATTAGATTAAACTTTTTAATTTAATCTTTTCTTTAATTAAATATTTTAAAAGGTTTTTCTAATTTAAAGTTTTTTAAACATAGTTTTTCATACATTTTGAGAAGGAGATATAATAAGAGAGAGAGAGAGAGAGAGAGAGAGAGAAGAAGAAGAAGGGGGAGAAAGAGGAAAGAGAATAGTTTTTTTAAATTAAACATTTTTCTTGTACCTCTCCCCCTCTCTCTCATGCGTAGGGCCTAGGTTTTCTCTCTCTCTCTCTTTGACAAAATATTTAAATTAAAAAGTTTAATCTAACAAAGAGAGAGAGAGAGAGAGAGAGAGAGAGAGAGAGAGAGAGAGAGAGCAAAAAAAGAAGAGGAAAGGGAGAGAGGGAGAGAGATGGGGAACAGAGAGAAAGAGAATTATAGAGAGATGAAATATAAAATTTAAGAGAGAGAGAGGAAAAAAAGGAAAAAAGAGGAGAGAGAGAAAGAGAGATAGAGAGAAAAAATGAGAGAGAGAAAATAAGAAGAAGATGTAAGAAGCTGGGAATAATAAATAAGTGTTAATAATGTTGATATTATGCCATGTCACACTGACATTGGTATAAAAGGAGAGAAGATGTAAATTTTCACATCTTTTTGACACATTAATACAATTACAGACTTTCTCTCCCTTCTTGCTCACATCTTCTATGGCTTCCACTTCTTTCTTGTCTTTCTCTCTCTAAATCTAGTCTTTCTCTCTCCTCGTCACTCTTATTCTCTCTCTTCCTACAATCTTCTCTCTCCTCTTTCTCTCTCCCTAGTTCTCTCTCTGACAAGTGGTATCAGAGCTTGAGTCTTTGATCCATTATTTTCTTCCATTTTCAGTCCCATTTTCCTATTTCAAAATCAATTTCAGACAAAAATGGTACAAGACAGTGACTAGTGGAGTGCTGCATGACACCTACAGTTAGCAAGAGACTACATTTGGAGATATCCAAGGTTAGATATGGCGGGTAAAGGCTTAAATGGCTGGACATCATCAAATTTCATGCAAAAATGGAGGTAACTAGGGTAAAGGATGGTTAACCGGGCTTAGTTAGAGACTAAACTACAGTTACTTTTTAAAAGAGGTCTTCCTTTCCTCTTTCTTCAAGCTCTGCCCAAGCTTCCATGGAGTTTGTTGGCTGAGATCTCTTCTTTTCTCACTGATCCTTGCTCTCCATCAACAATGGCCTGCATAATGGCACTCTAGACATCAAATGCAACAAGTAGAGCACCATTTCATGCCCTGTAGAAGCTGCCACGTGGCTTGGACAACAGCCCGAAAATTGCGCTGATTTTTTTTCAGCCTGTTTTTCATCTTCCCTCAGTTAATCCTCAGCTATGGAGCTTCTAATTCATCCTTGGCAGTGATTCCTTCAAGTTCCTGGTGTGTTTACTCCAAAATAGAGCTATATTCCTCAGCTTTTCACTCTCTTGAAACCCTACATGAACAGTCCATGGGCAGCCATGAAAGCCTCAGGCCAAGCTTTTATTTCTTAATAATTTCTTAAAGATTCTTCATCCTTTTGGCCCGTGGAATCATCTCAGCAAGGATTCTTCAACAAATTGCAAGGATTAAGCACGAAATGGTTAAAGATTGAAGATCAAGAGCTTCTATGGAGCAAAAATTTGGGGGAAACGGGTTTAATGCTTCAATTTCAAGCATTTGAGGCTTCAAGATTGTTCTCAAGCACCAGATAAGCAAGCCTTATGGATTATTTTACCAACATTGGACAACCGGGGGCTCTATCAAGCATTTGAGATTGATTAAGTCATCTTCATCCATGTCAAAGGTACTTCTCTTCAATTCTTAATCTCTCTCATTAATCCAATTGTTGAGCTTAATCCATTTGATTGAGAGATTAAAGAATTGAACATTATTCATCAAATTCTCAGCCAACCTTTGCTTGAATCCATCTATTCATGAATGCAATGCTTTCTTAATGCATATTAGTTTCAATCAGTGAATTAGAGGCTTCAATCTGAAATTTCAGCATAACGCTTGAATCGTATTGACTGAATCCATTGATTGATGCCTTTGTTTACTCTAATCAAATTGATTGGCTGAATTTCTTTTGCCCAAATTGAAATATTATAAAAGGATAAGTACTAGCAATCAGTGAGTCACTGAATTGCATCGATAAGACCCTTCTCCTATCCCAATTTTTCTAATCTCAATCAATTGCATCTCATGAAAGGCTGAATGAATATTTCTGAATTGCATATCATGTTGATTGCTTACACACTAGTCTCTTCCATGTTGATATTCTCACCGAGGAAAAAGGTGGATGCCGGGGGAGATAGTGGGACAAAAGAGAGGTGACCCTCCCTCACTATCGAAGATCCTGAAGGGGTGCAACCAACCGACCCGGGGGGAACTTTGCCCACCTCTCGGTGATTCGGAGCCCGTGTAGGGAGCGTGTCATACCGTTTTATCCCTCACACAGGTACAACGAGTGGAGGATTGAAGATTGAAGACTTTCCAAGGACTCAAGTACCTACAGGACCAAAACAGGGTAAAATAGGGAATTTACAGGTCACTTACAGGGTATTTATAGGTGGTTATAGGTACACCATTCATTGCTGAAGCTCAGGTGCAGGTACTACAAGGTACCCACAGGTCCTATATACCCTTTTGCAGGGTTTGGTAGCCATTTGGGGTTATTATCTTGCATTATAGGGTCAAAACAGGGCACTTACAGGTCTAGACAGGTTGCAGGACTGAACAGTTCAGACTCTGAAATCCAGCTACAGAATTTTCTGTCCTAAAATTGTGCTATCACTCATCTCGAAGAGGGCATTCTTAGCTTCGATTCGCACAAAAAAGTTTTGAAATCGGAGTTTCCTAGCCAAAGTTATAGCCATTTTACTGACAGGGGGTACTGCAGGACTGCACTAGTATGGCAGGACATAAAGGCAAAAATAAGGTCCAAGAGGATTATGCTCAGTAAATCAGGGATTCCATGATGGATAGCACACTTCAAGAGAACCCTGAAGAGCTTCAACAACAAGGAGAAGTCAGTTTACTCAATGATACTTTATGTGCCCATGAACAAAGACATAGGGAACGACATGATGCCATTTTGTCAAGAATGGAGCGGATGGTTTTATCTACTGATCAAACAAAGTCTTCCATTGATAAGTTGGTGGATTCAACTACTCAAACCAAGGCTTACATTGATAAGTTAGTAGAATCTAATGCTCAACTTATGGCACAATTTTCTCAATTAATCCAGTTGCAAATGGGATCAAGAGAAGCCAATGAGAGGGCTTGTTCAAACAGTGGCCTTTCAGTCCCACTTCAGCCATCCAACCAAAATGGTCATGGAAATGGGATCATTGGAAGAAGAGGCATTCCAAATAGTCAGTATGAAGTAGGAGAAGCTTCACAAAGGCATGATGACTATTTGGGCAGTTTGAATGGGGCCAATACTCAAGCTTTTGGACGGCATACTCAAAATTCCAGGGGTACTTTACCAACAGGAAGATTACATAGTAATTCTCAGCCACATATTGGAAGATTTCAGTTTCAATTTGGAGGTTCTGTACTTGGAAATCCTGATCAGCCAATTTTGGAACAGTAACCCTTTCATGAAAGAGAATTCAAGGACAAAATTGTTTTAGCCAAATTTAATGACCAGTCATCTTCACCATCAGAATTAGAGGAATGGACCTCTAAGATGGAGTCCTACTTTGATATATACCCTAAAACTGATGATATGAAGATTCACTTTGCTTCCTTGCATCTAGAAGGATTTGCCCATACTTGATGGAGGTATATCAAGAAAGAGAATGTACTTATTGAGAATTGGGAAGCTTTCAAGGCACTTATGGGTGAAGTCTTTGTTTCGCCTATTGAAAAAGAGAAGCTAGCACGGAGATGGTATGGCTTGGAACAAAGGGGCCTAAGTGTAAGAGAGTATACAGACCAATTCCTCAACTTGACCATGTATGTGGAAAGCATCAGTGATGAGGCCAAGCTTCACAAGTTTATGTATGGTTTGGAGCCATCTTTGTCAGCTGATGTTATGGCACAAAATCCTATTTCACTTTTCAAGGTTATTGAGCTTGCGGAGCGCTATGGAAGAAAGTATAGGAAAGAGTCTTCATTTCAGCCAAGTTATGGACAGCCAAGGACTGTTTTAAAGCAGGGACAAGTTGGTTACATTTATGGCAGCAATCATGTGCCTAGTGGGAGCTTACGGGTACCAACTTATCCTCCATTCAATGCTTCTAGGTCTCAAAGTAATTTCAGGACAGCAAACAGTCCAAAGGTTGAATTTAAACAGGGTGACAACAAGCCTAAGTCCACATCAGCTAATACAAATCCCAAATCTATTCCCATGGATCTTTACAAGGAAAGGAAGGACAAGGGCTTATGCTTCAAGTGTGGAGAAAAGTATACACCTGATCATGCTTCAAAGTGTGTATACAAAAATGTCAAGCCAAAGCTTCAGAGTATGCTAGTTTTTGAGGACTTTGAAGATGACATAGATGAAGTTAATGCAGTGGCAATCAATGCTGAAAATGAAGATTTTGAGGAGGATGTTGGACAGGAGTACTTTTATGGTCCAGCCGACTCTTTTCCTTTTGATCCAGGTGGAGATGTTCCGTTTGACCCTGGTGGATCTTGTGATGAGTCGCTTGCTGCTACTAATTTTTCAATCTCTATGGATGCTTGGACGGGATCTAAGAGCCCTAATACACTTCGTATGAAGGGAAGCATATGTGGAAAGCCAGTGTTCATCCTGATAGATAGTGGCAGTACTCACAGTTTTGTCAATAAGTCCATCATGGACAAGTTAAATTGTGTTCCCATAGACTTATAGCAGTCTATTAGAGTACAAGTGGCTAATGGTGAAGAGGAAATCAGTACACAGATTTGCCCACAGGTTTCTTTGTAGCTGGCTGAAAATTTTGAAGTGAAAGTAAACCTGATCACTTTGGAAATGGAGCCCATAGATATTGTACTCGGTTGTGATTGGTTGATGACATTAGGAAGGATCACCATGGATTTCTCACAGTTATATATGGAGTTTATCTCTAATGGACAGCTCATCCATTTACAGGGAATTCCTAGTAGATCTGATTTTCAGCTTATCACCATTCAACAACTCAAGAGAGAGTACAAGAAGCGCTCACAAATATTTGTTTTGCATTTGAACAAGGAAACACAGGATCAGCCCAAAAATTCAGCAAACCATCCAGCCTTGACAGCTCTTCTTGAGGAGTATAGAGATTTGTTTGAAGTATCTACTTCATTGCCTCCTAAGAGAGCGGTGGATCACCCCATTGATTTGGAGCTCAACTCAAAGACAATCAATAAGCCGCCTTACAGATTATCAAAATGTGAACGAGAGGAAGTAGCCAAGCAAATCAAAGAGCTTCTTGAAATGGGATTCATTGAACCAAGTTCTTCACCTTATGCATCTCCAGTCCTATTAGTAAAAAAGAAAGATGGATCTTTCAGAATGTGCATTGACTACAGGGATCTCAATAAAATAACAGTGAAGAACAGGTATCCTATACCCAGGATTGATAATTTGCTTGATGAGCTTAAGGGGGCTCGATTCTTCACGAAGATTGATTTGAGATCAGGGTATCATCAGATTCGCATGCGAGAGGGTGATGAAGTCAAGACTGCTTTTAGGACTTATCGTGGGCTCTATCATTTCTTGGTGATGCCATTTGGGCTTACAAACGCTCCAGCTACCTTTCAAAGCCTGATGAATAAGATCTTGCAACCTTTCCTCTTTCAATTTGTCTTGGTGTTCTTTGAGTACATTTTGATCTATAGCAAGACTTTACAGGATCACTTGGCACATATGAGGAAGGTTTTTGATGTGTTGAGACATCATAGGCTTTTTGCTAAGGAGAAGAAGTGCTATTTCATGCAGACTGAAGTGGAATACTTGGGACATATAGTCAGTGAAAAAGGAATACAGGCTGATCCCAAGAAGGTGCAATGCATAAGAGGTTGGCCAACGCCTACTACTACTACCTCTCTTAGAGGATTTCTTGGTCTATCTTCATTCTATCGCCGATTTATAAAGCATTATGCAGCAATTGCAGCTCTTTTGACTGACAGGTTGAAGAAAGAGGCTTTCTTTTGGGATGCTCTTGCAGATAGCAGCTTCAACAAGTTAAAGTAACTTCTTACTTCTGCTCCTATCTTAGTATGCTCGGATTTCTCCAAAGAGTTTACTATACAGTGTGATGCTAGTGGCCGTGGCATTGGGGCTGTTTTGCTTCAGGAGCATGGAGTAACTGCATTTGAGAGCCGTAAGCTTACAGATAAGGAGATGGCCATGAATGTTTATGACCAGGAAATGTTGGCTATCATGCATGCAATCAAGAAATGGCACCATTACTTATATGGTAGCAGATTCAGAGTACATAGTGATCACCGGGTACTCAAGTATTTCCTTACTCAGTCAAATCTCACTCCAAAGCAACGTCGATGGGTAGCTACATTACAGAATTATGACTTTGACATCACTCATACAAGGGGCAAAGATAACATAGTGGCTGATTCTCTTTCTCGTATGTGGGCCTGCAAAGTGTCAGCCATGACATAATTACATAATGATTGGATTGAAGAACTATAGGAGGCCTATCTTTTAGATAAGGAATTCAGCCAAATCTTTCAGAAATTACAGCAAGGTCTTATGGAAGAAAACTCGCATAACTAGCTTAAAAATGGTCTTATTTGGTGGAAATGCAAGATTGTTATTCCCTCTACTTCTTCTTTTAAGCGAAAAATTATGGAGGAGTTACATTCTTCGCCTTTAGCTGGACATTTGGGAGTTTTCAAGACTTATGACAGGATCAGCAAAAGCTTTTATTGGAAAGGACTGTGGAAAGATGTCAAGGACTTCGTTATGAAGTGTATGCCTTGTCAACAGAATAAGGATAGCACCCATAAGCCAGGAGGTTTGTTACAGCCATTGCCTATTCCTATGGGTAAATGGACTCATATTACTATGGACTTTATTACTGGCTTACCTACTACTAAGAAGGGGTGGAATAGTATTTATGTGGTGGTTGACAGACTCACCAAAGCAGCTCATTTTATCCCAACAAAAATTCAGTTTACTGCTTCTCAAGTGGCCAACCAGTTTATGGAGCATATTTTTAGACTACATGGATTACCGCAGGTAATTGTCCATGATAGGGACTCAAAGTTTATGAGTAACTTCTGGCAAGCGGTATTTACATCTATGGGTACTAAGTTGGCTCCATCTACGGCTTATCATCCCCAAACTGATGGACAGACAGAGAGAGTTAATAAATGGTTGGAGACTTATCTTCGCCATTTTTGCTATGATGTCCAAACCTCATGGGATTCTTGGTTACACGTGGCTGAGTTTGCTTACAATAATTCCACTCATGCGAGCATAGGAGTTTCACCCTTTGAGGCTTTGTATGGTTACAAGGTGCCCTTACCCACAGTCATCTTTAATGAAAAGATCAATCCTCATGGGAAGGAGGAGTTGGAAAGAATGCAGATCCTTCTTCAGCAATGCAAGGTGAATCTAATCAAGGCCCAAGATCAAATGAAGATGTATGCTGATGAGAAGAGGAGGCCTTTAGAGTTCCAAGAAGGAGAGCTGGTTTTGTTGAAGGTGCCCAAATCCAAGTATTCTACGTTAAAAGGTGGATCCAGTAATAAGCTTGTCCACAGGTTTTATGGCCCTTACAGGATCCTTAAGCGGATTGGAGATTTGGCATACAAACTAGAGCTTCCCTCTTCTACAAAGATTCATAATGTTTTCCATGTTAGTCAGCTCAAGCCTTATTATGGTGATCTAGTGGATATAGTTGATGAGCTGCCACCTATTGATGAAGATGGTCTTGTTCAGTACATCCCAGAGGTTGTTATAGGTCAGCGCGAAAAGAAGCTTCGATCACGTTCTACTGTGGAATATTTGATCAAATGGAGAGGTTTACCATGTGAAGAGGCTTCTTAGAGACCTGATTCTATATTGGATGAGTATCCATACTTGAGGGAGACATTGGTGGCTGAAGCCTATTGCTTATGGAGCTAGTATTGATGCAGATTGGTTCAGGACAGCACACTGTTTTAGAATAGTTTTTATCGTACCTAATTTTCAGAATTAAGCTATCTATATGGGCTTAAAGTACTCTTCAAGAGCTTCATTTTGATATATGGTACATCTCATTTGGACACTTCTATCAAAAGTTATGGCAGATTTGGTCCAGCAGGGACTGTTTATTCAGCAAGCTATCTACTTTGTTCTGGGACTATTTGTTGAAGACTTTATGGCTCCATTTGCTTCTGAAGTATTTCAAATCATGTATATAGTTGGGCCTTACTTCCGTTCTTCAAATTTAGCTCTTGTAATGGTCATTCTTCATTCATTTCCCATTTGTAAAGCTGTAAAACAGAGTAGTACTCTGTTCTATCCATCTCCTTTCTAGTTGTTTCTAGGTTTGTTTTTGAGGACAAAAACTTTTAGGAAGGGATGGATTGTAAGAAGTGGGGAATAACAAATAAGTGTTAATAATGTTGATATTATGCCATGTCACACTGACATTGGTATAAAAGGAGAGAAGATGTAAATTTTCACATCTTTTTGACACATTAATACAATTACAGACTTTCTCTCCCTTCTTGCTTACATCTTCTATGGCTTCCCCTTCTTTCTTGTCTTTCTCTCTCTAAATCTAGTCTTTCTCTCTCCTCGTCACTCTTATTCTCTCTCTTCTTGCAGTATTTCTCTCTCCTCTGCAGTCTTCTCTCTCCTCTTTCTCTCTCCCTGGTTCTCTCTCTGACATAAGAGAAAGAATTTAAACACAGTGATAGAATTATAGAAAGAGGAAATATAAAATTTAAGAGAGAGAGAGTGAGTGAAGAAAAAAAAAGAAAAAGAGAGGAGAGAGGGGGGAGAGACAAAGAAAAGAAAATGAGAGAGAGAAAATAAAAAAAGAATTATAGAGAGAGAATTATAGAGAAAGAATTTGAACATAGAGAGAAAATTATAGAGAAAGGAATGATAAAATTTAAAAGAAAGAGAAAAGAAAAATAAAATAAAACAAGAGAAACTTTTTTTAAATTAAAACAAGGAGAGAGAGAGAGAGAGAGAGAGAGAGAGAGAGAGAGAGAGAGAGAGAGAGAGAGAGAGAGAGAGAGAGAGATAAGTTACTACTATATTATTTTAGCTATAGGTTCGGAAAGCCCCGAACCTCTAGAGGGCTTCCTAAATCTACCTCCTTTTCCAAACCTCCCTTTTTTAATCAAAACCATTTCCCCTCCTTTTTTTCTCACGTGCAATATCTCATTTTCTCTTCCCCTTCCCTTTTTTCATTAAAGCCTTCTCTCTCCCCTCACCTCTCTTTTTTAAATTAAAACCCCTAATTCCCCTCTCTCTTACTTATAATATCTCTCTTTCTTTTCCCCATCCCTTTTTTAATCAAATTCTTCCCCTCTCCCCTCTCTCTCTCATGTGTAGGGCTAGGTTTTCTCTCTCTCTCTCTCTCTCTCCTTAAATTAAATCAAACTTCTTTTTAAATCAAAAGTTTCTCTTTCTCTCTCTCTCTCACTCTCACAATTAGATTAAAATTTTTAATTTAAACTTTTCTTTAATTAAACATTTTAAAATATTTTTTTAATTTAAAGTTTTTCGAACATATTTTTTCATACATTTTGAGAAGGAGATATAATAAGAGAGAGAGAGAGAGAGAGAGAGAGAGAGAGAGAGAGAGAGAGAGAGAGAGAGAGAGAGAGAGAGAGAGAGAGAGAGAGAGAAGAAGAAGAAGAAGAAGAAGAAGAAGAAGAAGAATGATAAAAACAAGGGGGAGAAAGAGGAAAGAGAATAGTTTTTTTAAAATTAAAAATTTTTCTTCTACCTCTCCTCTTCTCTTAGGTTTCCTCTCTCTCTCTCTCTCTCACAGAGTGAGAGAGAGAGAGAGAGAGAGAGAGAGAGAGAGAGCCAAAAAAAGAAGAGGAAAGGGAGAGAGGGAGAGAGATGGGGAACAGAGAGAAAGAGAATTATAGAGAGATAAAATATAAAATTTAAGAGAGAGAGAGAGAAAGAGAGGAAAAAAAGAAAAAAAGAGGAGAGAAGGGGAGAGAGACAAAGAGAAAAAAATGAGAGAGAGAAAATAAGAAGAAGAAGAGATAGAATTTAAACAGAGTGTGAGAATTATAGAGAGAGGAAATATAAAATTTAAAAAAGAGAGTGAGTGAAGAAAAGAACAAAGGAAAAGAGATAAGAGAGGGGGGAGAGAGACAAAGAAAAGAAAACGAGAGAGAGAAAATAAGAAGAAGAATTATAGAGAGAGAATTATAGAGAAAGAATTTGAACATAGAGAGAAAATTATAGAGAAAGGAAAGATAAAATTTAAAAGAAAGAAAGAAAAAAAAGAAACTTCTGTTTAATTAAAATAAGGAGAGAGAGAGAGAGAGAGAAATCTTACTACTATATTATTTTAACTATAGGTTCGGAAAGCCCCGAACCTCCAAAGGGTTTCCCGAACCCACCTCCTTTTCTAAACCTCTCTTTTTTAATCAAAACCCTTTCCTCTCCTTTTTTTCTCACGTGTAATCTCATTTTCTCTTCCCCTTCCCTTTTTTTATTAAAGCCTTCTCTCTCCCCTCACCTCTCTTTTAAAAATTAAAACCCCTTCCTCTCTCTCTCACTTATAATCTCTCTCTTTCTTTTCCCCATCCCTTTTTTTATTAACTTCTTCCCCTCTCCCCCCTCTCTCTCATATGTGTAGAGCTAGGCTCTCTCTCTCTCACACACACACACACACACACACACAATTAGATTGAACTTTTCTTTAATTAAACATTTTAAAAGATTTTTTTAATTTAAAGTTTTTCAAACATAGTTTTTCATACATTTTGAGAAGGAGATATAATAAAAGGGAAAGAGACACAAAGAGAGAGAGAGAGAGAGAGAGAGAGAGAGAGAGAGAGAGAGAGAGAAGAAGAAGAAGAAGAAGAAGGGGGAGAAAGAGGAAAGAGAATAGTTTTTTTAATTAAACATTTTTCTTCTACCTCTCCCCCCTCTCTCTCTCTCTTTGTTAGATTAAACATTTTAATGTAAATATTTTTTTAATTAAAATAAGGAGAGAGAGAGAAAGAGCAAAAAAAAGAAGAGGAAAGGGAGGGAGGGAGAGAGATGGGGAACAGAGAGAAAGAGAATTATAGAGAGATGAAATATAAAATTTAAAAGAGAGAGAGAGAGAGAGGAAAAAAAAGGAAAAAAGAGGAGAGAGAGGGAGAGAGACAGAGAGAAAAAAATATGATAGAGAGAATAAGAAGAAGAAGAGAAAGAATTTAAACACTGTGAGAGATTTACAGAGAGAGGAAATATAAAATTTAAGAGAGAGAGTGAGTGAAGAAAAGAAAAAAGGAAAAGAGAGGAGAAAGGGGGAGAGAGACAAAGAAAAGAAAATGAGAGAGAGAAAATAAGAAGAATTATAGAGAAAGGAAAGATAAAATTTAAAAGAAAGAGAAAAGAAAAATAAAATAAAAAAACTTTTTTTAAAATTAAAACAAGGAGAGAGAGAGAGATATATATATATATATATATATATATATATATATATAATGGCAAAAAAAAGAGGGGAGGGAAGGAGGGAGAGATAGAGGGGGAACATAGAGAAAGAGAATTATAGAGAGAGAAAAATATAAAATTCAAGAGAGAGAGAAAAAGAGAAAAGGAAAAGAGATGAGAGAGGGGGACAGAGACAAAGAGAAGAAAATGAGAGAGAAAATAAAAAGAAGAGAGAATTTGAACATAGAGAGAATTATAGAGGAAAGATAAAATTAAAAGAAAGAGAAAAGAAAAAAATTTAAAGAGATTCAAAAAAAGAAAAAAAGAGGAGAGAGAAGGAAAGGAGATCAGGAAAGAGGAGAGAGAGAGAAGAATAAGAAAGAGGAAAAGAGAAAGAGAGATGAAAAAAAATTCTTTTTAAAATTTAAATATTTTTTGAGTGAGAGAGAGAGAGAGAGAGAGAGAGAGAGAGAGAGAGAGAGAGAGAGAGAGAGAGAGAGAGAGAGAGAGAGAGAGAGAGAAGAAAAAGAGAGAGAATATAAACATAAAGAGAAAATTATATAGAGGGAAGAGATAAAATTTACATACTTTAAGAGAGACTGGGGAGAGGGGAAAGAAAGTGAAAGAAGAAGAAGAAGAAGAAGAGAGAATATGTAGAGAGAGAAAATATAAAATTTAAAAAGAGAATAAAAAATAGAAGAGAAAGAGAGAAGGAAAAGAGAGGAGAGAGAGAGAGAGAAGAAAAGCACAAAGAGAAGAAAAGGACAGAGAGAGAGAGAGAGAGAGAGAGAAGAAAAAATTTAAAAACTGTAGGTTCGAAAAGCCCCAAACCTCGAGAGGGCTTCCCGAACCTACCTCCTTTTCCAAACCTCCCTTTTTTAATCAAAACCCTTTCCCCTCCTTTTTTTCTCACGTGCAATATCTCATTTTCTCTTTTCCTTCCCTTTTTTCATTAAAGCCTTCTCTCTCCCCTCACCTCTCTTTTTAAAATTAATTTTACTACTATATTATTTTACCTATAGGTTCGGAAAGCCCTGAACCTCCAGAGGGCTTCCCGAACCTACATCCTTTTTCAAACCTCCCTTTTTTAATCAAAACCCTTTTCCCTTCTTTTTTTCTCACGTGCAATATCTCATTTTCTCTTCCCCTTCCCTTTTTTCACTAAAGCCTTCTCTCTCCCCTCACCTCTCTTTTTTAAATTAAAAACCCTTCCCCTCTCTCTTACTTATAATCTCTCTCTTTCTTTTTCCCATCCATTTTTTTATAAAATTCTTCCTCTCTCTCCCCCTCTCTCTCTCATGTGTAGGGCTAGGTTCTCTCTCTCTCTCTCTCCTTAAATTAAATCAAACTGTTTTTTCAATCAAAAGTTTCTCTCTCTCTCTCTCTCTCTCTATGTCTCTCACAATTAGATTAAACTTTTTAATTTAAACTTTTCTTTAATTAAAAATTTTAAAAGATTTTTTTAATTTAAAGTTTTTTGAACAAAGTTTTTCATACATTTTGAGAAGGAGATATAATATGAGAGAGAGAGAGAGAGAGAGAGAGAGAGAGAGAGAACAAGAAGAAGAAGAATGATAAAAAGAAGAGGGAGAAAGAGGAAGGAGAATAGTTTTTTTTAATTAAATATTTTTCTTCTACCTCTCCCCCTCTCTCTAATGCGTAGGGCCTAGGTTCTCTCTCTCTCTTTGTTAGATTAAACTTTTTAATGTAAATATTTTGTTTAATTAAAATAGAGAGAGAGAGAGAGAGAGAGAGAGAGAGAGAGAGAGAGAGAGAGAGAGAGAGAGCAAAAAAAAGAAGAGGAAAGGGAGGAAGGGAGAGAGATGGGGAACAGAGAGAAAGAGAATTATAGAGAGATTAAATATAAAATTTAAGAGAGAGAGAGGAAGAAAAAGAAAAAAAGAGGAGAGAGGGGGAGAGAGACAGAGAAAAAAATGAGAGAGAGAAAATAAGAAGAAGAAGAGAAAGAATTTAAATTGTGAGAATTATAGAGAGAGGAAATATAAAATTTAAGAGAGAGAATGAGTGAAGAAAAGAAAAAAGGAAAAGAGAGAAGAGAGGGGGGAGAGACAAAGAAAAGAAAATGAGAGAGATAAAATAAGAATAAGAATTGTAGAGAAATAATTTGAACATAGAGAGAAAATTATAGAGAAATGAAAGATAAAATTTAAAAGAAAGAGAAAAGAAAAATAAAATAAAAAAGAGAAACATTCTGTTATTTAAAACAAGGAGAGAGAGAGAGAGAGAAATCTTACTACTATATTATTTTAGCTATAGGTCCGGAAAACCCTGAACCTCTAGAGGGCTTCTCGAACCTACCTCCTTTTCCAAACCACCTTTTTTTAAATCAAAACCCTTTCCCCTCCTTTTTTTCTCACGTGCAATATCTCATTTTCTCTTCCCCTTTCCTTTTTTAATTAAAGCCTTCTCTCTCCCCTCACCTCTATTTTTAAAATTAAAACCCCTTCCCCTCTCTCTCACTTATAATCTCTCTCTTTCTTTTCCCCATCCCTTTTTTAATTAAATTCTTCCCTTCTCCCCCCCTCTCTCTCTCTCTCATGTGTAGGGCTAGGTTCTCTCACACACACACACACACACAAAATTAGATTAAACTTTTTAATTTAAACTTTTCTTTAATTAAACATTTTAAAAGTTTTTTTAATTTAAAGTTTTTCGAACATAGTTTTTCATACATTTTGAGAAGGAGATATAATGAGAGAGAGAGAGAGAGAGAGAGAGAGAGAGAGAGAGAGAGAGAAGAAGAAGAAGAAGAAGAAGAAGAAGGGGGAGAAAGAGGAAAGAGAATAGTTTCTTTTAATTAAACATTTTTCTTCTACCTCCCCCCCCTCTCTCTCATGCGTAGGGCTTAGGTTTTCTCTCTCTCTCTCTCTCTCTTTGTTAGATTAAACTTTTTAGTTTAATCTAACAAAGAGAGAGAGAGAGAGAGAGAGAGAGAGAGAGAGAGAGAGAGAGAGCAAAAAAACAAGAGGAAAGAGAGGGAGGGAGAGAGATGGGGAATAGAGAGAAAGAGAATTATAGAGAGATGAAATATAAAATTTAAGAGAGAGAGAGAGAGGAAAAAAAAGAAAAAGAGGAGAGAGAGGGAGAGAGAGAGAGAAAATAAGAAGAAGAAGAGAAATGATTTAAACACAATGAGAGAATTATAGAGAGAGAAAATATAAAATTTAAGAGAAAGATTGAGTGAAGAAAAGAAAAAAGGAAAAGAGAGGAGAGAGGGGGGAGAGAGACAAAGAAAAGAAAATGAGAGAGAGAAAATAATAAGAATTATAGAGAGAGAATTATAGAGAAAGGAAAGATAAAATTTAAAAGAAAGAAAAGAAAAATAAAATAAAAAAATAGAAACTTTCTTTTTAATTAAAACGAGAGAGAGAGAGAGAGAGAGATACAAGGAGCAAAAAAAAGAGGGAAGGGAGGGAGAGAGAGAGAGGAGGAATAGAGAGAGAGAATTATAGAGAGAGAAAATATAAAATTTGAGAGAGAGAAAAAGAAAAAAGAAAAAGAGATGAGAGAGGGGGGACAGAGACAAAGAGAAAAAATGAGAGAGAGAAAATAAGAAGAAGAAGAGAGAGAATTTGAATATAGAGAGATTTATAGAGAGAGGAAATATAAAATTAAAAGAAAGAGAATAATTTTTTTTATAGAGATTTAAAAAAAGGAAAAAAGAGGAGAAAGAAGGAAAGGAGATCAGGAGAGGGGAGAGAGAGAGAGAAGAAGAAGAAAGAGGAAGAGAGATGAAATAAATGAAATATTCTTTTTAAAATTTAAATATTTTATGAGTGAGAGAGGAAGAGAGAGAGAGAGAGAGAGAGAAGAAGAAAAAAAGAGAGAATATAAACATAAAGAGAGAATTATAAATAGGGAAAAGATAAAATTTACATACTTTAAGAGAGACTAGGAAGAGGGGAAAGAAAGTGAAAGAAGAAGAAGAGAGAGAATATGTAGAGAGAGAAAATATAAAATTTAAAAGGAGAGAGAATAAAAAATAGAGGAGAGAGAGAGAGAGAGAGAGAGAGAGAGAGAAAGAAAAAATTTAAAAAGAGAATGAAGAGAGAGAGAGAGAGGAGAAGAAGAAAAAAAGAAAAAAAGAGAAGAGGGAGAGAGAAGGAAAAGAGAGGAGAGAGGGGGGAGAATAAAAGGAGAGAGAGAGAGAAAAGAAAAGTGGGGAGAGAAAAAAGAGAGAGAGAAAACGAGGAGAAAGGAAAAAATAAACTAAAATAGAAGGCAAAGAAAGAGAGAGAGAAAGAGAAAAAGAAAATTTAAACATAGGGAATTTGGAGGAGAGAGAGAGAGAAGAAAAAGAGGAGAGAGAAAGATGAGAAATGGATTGTTGAGTGAAGTTGCCGTGCAATAGTACGGCAACTTCGCTTATCGATGCGCGCAAAGCGTGCGCAGAATGCTAGTTATAGTAGATGGAACATGACTTAATCACTAAGCAAATTTTCTACTAGCATCGTGATTGTTTTGGAGTTTGAGTTGGGTAGCCCAAGTGTGGCTATAAGTGTTCTAGGAAGGGTCTAGGGCTTGATACTTGATAGTAGATAGCGGGTATGCAAAGTTTGGTTGTGTAACCCGCTCTTGTAAGTAATTTTTTGTTGTGCAACCAAGTCGTGGTTTTGATTCTTGAAGAGTGCAAAAATTGCCTCGAGAGATTTGCCCTCCAATGAAAGGTGTAAAAGCTTCAACATTCAAAGAAGAGTTACATTCACACAAATTTCAAGAATAGTATAGAGGTCTCTTGCAATGACTACATTAGAGCTTAGAAGGTCAAGTTTTTTGGGGATCTGTCATGTGTGCTCAGCAAGTTGGATTGTAGGGACTTAGAGCCCTTTCGCATGAGCATAATTAAGCACACTCTTGGCATTCATTTGCATGTTGACATGAGACTTGGATGGATGGCGTTGTCAAGCCAATCTCAAAATGTTGGCCTTGGAAACGGGAATCATTCGCAAGACGCTGCCCCTTGGCCATAGGCACCCGAAATGTCACCATTGGTCTCAATATTGGTGTATTATCCATGTATGATATGAAATTCACATCTATCATGTGTTCACGCGTTTACATCAACAATGGAATCTTCAACAAAAAACATTTCTAATGCTCTTATTTCACTATTTATAAAACTAGCTATGGTAGTAACATCCACAAAATCACTTTGAAAAACTCTACTCAACATGCCTAATCTATCAAAGACATCAGATAAAAAATGTAAATTATACATGAACTCTAAGTTTGCTAATTTATAAAAAAGAGTCATATTTTCTGATTGAGTATATACTAATATTGCCTCATAAGAATCACACGCTTTTTTCACAACAATTTGTTTACTAAGCCATCTCACCTTGTGAATACGACTTGAATGTAAAATTGTAAATCTTTGTGTAAATTCTCTAATCCTTTAGTTCTATAAGCACTTTTTGAGAAAATAGAAGCAATTGAATTCATGTATGAATCAATGCTTTGTGCAATTCTAAAAATTTTAAACATAAGGTTGTCCCATGGGCAATGCAATGAATATTTGTCATGAATGGATTATCCCTTTTCAACCTAGTAGATAATTCGGTTTGACAACCTATCATTGCAGAGGCACCATCAGAGCCAAAAAAAACCATTTTTGAAATATCTAACCCGCATTTCGATATGAAATTAATGCATGTATCATACAAACAAGATGCAATGCCATTATCTAGCTCTATTAACCCTAAAAACATGGTGACATGTTCATAATTATCCAAAAAAGAAACATAGATAATCATATTTTACCTATTTCCTATATCTATTGACTCATTTGACATTAAAATAAAAAAAGGAGACAATTTAATATTACCAATTTAAGCCTTAAATATAGAGTCACTAATATACTATATAAACGTGGCACATGCCTTATCATTTCTATACATCTCAGTAGGAATGCATTCACAATCAAAGACCTCAAGTAATTCCAAACTATGTTCGTAAGTACAAAAAGATAAGTCTTGCTTTGCTACTTGATATGCAACAACAAATAGAACTTTACATGCACGATCAATTTTATATTTTTCTCTCTAATGTATCAATTATTAATATTTTTTTGGCATCACAGTGATATGTGGCTAGCTTATGAGAATTAGTTTTTATGTGATTAATTAATGCACTAATTTGGATATTTATTGGGCCACATTTACCAAATTCACTCTTGCACTTTTGATATTGTTTACAAAATGTGCAAAATATTCTAGCTAATTCACAATCAAAGTATACCCAATTGAAAGTTCTAGTCCATGCTTTATTCCAATCTGCCCTAGCCTTTTGACGTCGTAGCATTTTCACATCTCCTACCACCTGATCTTTTTCTTTAAATTCATCATTTATTAAATCAACTGCTTCATTATTACAAATAGTAGATACATGGTTCTTGGTTACCTTTCTATGCTTAGATCCTAATATCTCATTTTCATTTGGTTGCACTTTAATAAAACCACATGTACCAAGCGATGAAGATTGCAAAAGGTTTGACATAGTGAATTGGTTTTCCAATAACGCAAAAAATAAAATTTTAGAAGCGTAATGTAAATTTACGAAATGTGTAGTACAATGACTTATAAAAAAATAGATTTTAAAGAGTCATTGCTTGGAAACAATCAATCAATATACAAGACATCACAAATACTATCTTATTTTTAAATTTTCAGACTTCAATATGTATTTTACATATGTTTAAATCTCTCTCTATTCTTTTTTACCCTCCCCTCCTCTTCTCTCTTTTCTTTTTTAGATTCCAAACGTGAGTGCCATTGTAATTTTGGTACCTTCTCCTCTAGAACTGTCACGTGGATTGAAATTGGATTGTGAGGCTGAAAGGAATGTACTATGCAGTCCTAACTCTTCCAAAGTTCAAATCCCAATACGAGACACATTATATATTATTGCTAAACGTCTTTCCTTTTTTTTTGGATGAGAGGTTGAAAAGTATTATATTAAGGTTTATATTGCTAAGTATATGATGCAGTCTACATGGTGTTTTCATAGTGTCTTGTAGTAACCTAAAATTCCTATTTAATAACATTGCAAACTTAGTCTATATTGAAGAAGAATCATAAATTTTAGGGTTGAGTAAATCAACAAGATTTGTGCTCAATGTCCATCACATCGCACATAAGGAAGAAGAAGAAAATGTCAAAATTATAAGACAGACATATGTATAAGGATGAGACTAGGCACAAGCACTTAACAAACGTGAACATAGAACCATGCGAGCATGATGCAGATATTCTCCAAGAATTCATAATTATGGGGGAATCTACCCTTCCCTTGTGAAGTGATAGTATTATTATATATTGCACTCTTAGTTATATTTTACATTGTGGTAGGAAACAAGACAAATAATAAGAAGCTTACCTAGACATGTAGTACTTAATTATCCATATACTAGTCTCCTTTATATATTGGACTTCATTCAGAATTAAAGATTGCTAATTTGCACCAACAATAAACTAACATCAAGACAATATTACAAAAACATGGCTTAAGAATTTAAATTTATTATGGTGACTTGTTTTATAAGTTAGGTTGGAATATGAGATTACTCCAAGTCTCAATTATCAACCACAAAAATTTTAAAAATACTTATTCTATGTGTATATTTAGATATGTAAAGTCTTTTGTATACCATCTTTAGATACGATATAGACGCATCTACAATTTCAAGGATTGGTAATTATGTTGCATTTACATAGACTTTGTGCATTAAGTTTATACCTTCATTAAAATATCTATGAATGCCTATGTAAAGTCAACTGTTGCTAGAGGAGCACACCATTTTAGCAAAGAGTTATCAATGTTAACATGCAACTTAACTATGCTGGTCAATAGCTTAAGAAGACCTCAAGAACCCTAAATAAGTCCATCTCAATAGATAATAGTCACATTAGCATACAACAATATCGATATCAAATGGAATTGAAGAAAGACCAATTCACACCTTCGAGACACCATACCTAGGTAGTTCACCTTTCCTCTTGCATGCAAGCATCACAAATACTATCTTATTTATAAAATTTTACTATTCAATATGTATTTTATATATGTTTAAATCTCTATCTATTCTTTTCTACCCTCCCCTCCCCTAACCTCCGCTCTCCTTTCCCCTCCTCTCTCTCTCTCTCTCTCTCTCTTCCTACCTATCCCCTTCTCTCTCTTTCCCCTCTTCTCTCTCTCTCTCTCTACACCTATCATATCTCTCTCTCTCTCTCTGTGCTACCTGGATTTTGTCTCTGCGTGCCTGGGCTCTGAGCCCGTTATATCTCTCTCTATCTTCTGCGCTCGCTATCTAGGCTTGGGCCGTAACCCATTATATATATATATATATATATCTCGCTCTTTGTGTGCTTGAATTCGGTCTGCGCCTGGGCCTTAGGGCTATTCTCTCACTTTCTGTGCCTGTTATCTTGATTCTCTCTCTCTCTCTCTCTCTCTCTCTCTCTCTCTCTCTTTGTGCATTGGGCGCCCATGGGCCATGACCCTCATCTCTGTGCGCCGCTCATTCTCTCTCTCTCTCTCTCTCTCTCTCTGTGCGTTGATGATTTGAACGCTGCTCCAAGACTCCAAGCCTCTTTCTTTCTCTATGCAATGCTAAATTGCTGATTCTCTCTTTGCCATAGCTCTGGAGTCTCTAGCATCTACCATACTCTAGAAACGAAGCTTCTCGCTTTGCGATCAATCACGTTGAGGCTCTTTCTCTCTCTCCAGGACCTGCACCCGTCATCTAAGGCTCAGATTCTAAGCTATGCTGTGAGATGAAGATCTCTCTCTCTTTCTATCTTTGTGCGTTGCTTGGCAGGTTAGGGTGCATATGAGTAGTGAGATGAAGAAATATATATATATATATATATATATATATATATATAGGGTGCATATGAGTAGTGAGATGAAGAAATATATATATATATATATATATATATATATATATCTCTCTCTCTCTCTCAGCAACGATACAATTACATAGCATAGCATATGCAATAGCACAAAGCATTTGAGTAGTTGTAACTAGGAATAATGGGTAGAATGGTTGACATTTTTGGAGGTTTCTAGTTGAGTCAAGCTTTAGATTCAATCTCTCAGCTTGCTCTTATGAGCCCCAAAAGTTTGATACAATCTTTGAGAGTCATTGTGTGAGTCTTATGAGCCCCAAAAGTTTGATACAATCTTTGAGAGTCATTGTGTGAGTCTAAAAATCTTGAAGGTTGCTGAGTGAATATGGTGCAAAGTACTTGAGTTGGATTTGGGAAGCTTGAAAGTTTGTATTTTTGAAAATAATGATTTAGAAGTTTAAACTTTAAACTTTAGAACTTGAGGAGCTAACTTCTAGAAGAGTTGGAGCTTTGAACATTACATATTAAATTTTCTTCCATGTCACAGGTGTATTAATTGTAGGTATATTAAATCATATTTATGAATCTTAACTCTTGAGTTTTGACAAATTTTAAAGGACCCTTTCTTATATGCATGCCTTGAAAATCAATGTTTAATGATGAGTGAATATTTTAAAAAAGGATAAATTTTGATACAACCCTTCAAATAAAGATAAGTTGGGTTGTATCAAAATTTATCTTTTAGATAAAATGATCGATAAAAATCCACTTCCTTATTTTCTCATTTTAACCTAGGTTGACAAAATATACTATGGACGGTTTTTGGTGAGCATCCGTGACCCATTGGTCATCTGGGTCAATGTTAATGTTTTTGCACAGAACACATTAACTTTTGACTTCCAATAAATTCTTCTTCTAACTACGCTGGTTTTTGAATTCTCCGAGTCCGATCAACAACTGCTTAATCTTCCTCTTCGATCGTAAGCTTAACAAAACCATGGGACGTAGCCCTCACGGGCATTGGCAGTCCACTTTGCACACCCACACCATTCATGATTTGCTAGTATGTGAAATTGTCATGTCGGTTTTGTCAGACCCTTCTAATGATCAACACAAGAAACGGCATGTGTTGCATCTATATCTGTGCCAATCACATGCAGTGCTCAAACAAAGCACCCGTGTGCACAATCTGCGTTGATATTCTGAGTTACAACGTCCTACATCATTTCACATGAGCAGTTGGGATTCTCACTATTTCTTATTCCAACACCACTTGATCTCTTCGTGTTGTTCATAGTTGCTGCTCCACCAGAGTTGGAAAGAGGTACGATTGATAGATAGAAGGGGAGGACATGACAAGTGTTGTCTCAGCCACAATCGCTTCAAGGTATGTTACAGTCATTGCTCTACCACAACGTAGTTTATAGAACGGAAATTAAAGTGGAATTGCCAAAATGTGGGCTGATAAAAACTTGAATTTCATTGTGCATGCTTTGAGGCTTGCATGAGCATTATTGACCATAAGAAATAGTTTGCTACAAATACGAATTATATTTCCAAGTTGTTATGGAGACGCTCTACATGGTCAGTGCATGTAGATATTGTGTTGTGTCATCATGAATCCCAAAATGCTTTTTCGTCTTTCTTGCAGCTTATGACCACATCACCTAATGTGAACTTTGTTTGGTTGTCATGGTGGAAGCTTTTAGTGAACAATCCCTTCAATTTGTTTTCATTAAATGGGGTTCTTTGGTTCCTTGAGTAGAGGAAGACATTCACCACCAGTTGACCCGAAATGAGCCCGAAATCATGCTCTTGTCAATAGTCCCTTTGCATTAGCCCTATCGTGTAACATAGACGATCATGATCTACATGATGAATGGTTATGGATATGATGTTAGGCCATGATGGGCATGGGATAATTGTTTGTCATTGCATGCATTGTTTTTCCCATGCGAGAATCATTTGGTTGTCAAGCTGCAAGCTTTTGATGGCTCTTGCCACTTGTGGATTTTAACTCTCATGGTTTGTATGTTCGTTGTCATATAAATTACATGGTTTACTATGCATGCATTGCTTGGTAGAAATGCACGAACCTTTTTCGTCAACAGTCCTACTTGGTGCCCTACAGTTATTATGCTTGGTCCATCAATGAATGTGGCTCATATGTATTGTGCTTTTAGTACATTTCATAGGGATTATGCACATGATCCAATTGATTGATGTAAATGATGTTTTAACACGATTATGAGTATTGATGGGTTGCTTTAAAATGTATGCATATTTCGAAGGGATTGTGAATAAGGCCTAAATGATAAAAGCTTTTGGATGGTATGTTTGGGTCCATGTATTTCGAAGGGATTGTGAATAAGGCCTAAATCATAAAAGCTTTTGGATGTTATGTTCGGCCATGATGGACCTGAGATGTTTCTTCTTCATTGTATTCCTCATTTTGCTTATGTGACCATCATTGGGGTCAAGTTGCAAGCTTTTAGTGAGGTTTTCCAATTGTGGGTCCTAATTGATGAGGTTTTCAATGCTCCCTTTGCATGTTCCTTGTCATATGATTGTGGTAGAAATGCACCAAACTTTTTAGTCAACACCCCTACTTGGTGGCTCATAGTTAATATGCTTGGATTATCAACCAATGTAGCTCATATGTACTATGATTTTGATATATTTCAAAGTGATTATGCAAATGATCCAATTGATTATGAATATGATGTAAATGATTATTTACATGATTATGAGTATTGATGGTTTGTTGTAACAATGTATATGTATTTCAAAGGGATTGTGAATAAGACCTTAATGATTATACAGGGTGCCCATTAGGAATATTGGTCTCCAATGCACAAGTTTCAAAGAGGAGGAAACTTTGGGAATCAACTTAATGACCCCTTCTTTCCATGATGAATGCCTGTTGCTTGAATCCCAAACTTGCTACCACATTGCCGTGAGCAATTTCGCCAAAAGGAATGTGTGACTTTCAAAAAATTCATTGGTGATACCATCCCAACCAAGGCTTTTATCAGGAGGCAATTGTAGCAAGACATCCATAACTTCATCCTCATAACAATTGATAAAGAGTGCATTGCTCTCATAAAGAAAGACACTTGGCAACTAGAAGATCTCACCAAGGAGAAGAAAGCAATAGGATGCAAATGGGTTTATAAAGTGAATTTGAAGGTTTCAAATGGCTAATATATGACCTATAATGGAACCTCAAACATATGAAGATGCATGTACAATGTAAGAATGGATCTTAACAATGGATGAAGAGCCCCACAAAGAGCATATTGCTCTCATAAAGAATGACAATTAAAAATTAGAAGATATTCCCAAGGGGAAGAAAGCCATATGATACAAATGGGTTTATAAAGTGGATTTGAAGGTAGATAAATCTGTTGACAAGTATAAGGTTAGATTATGGGCTAAAGGCCTTTTCCAAAAATATATTGAATTATGATAAAATTTTCTCTCTAATTACAAATATTACCACTATCAAATCAGTCCATTACCATACCAACCCATTATGGATAGCCCTTTTGTCAAATGGATGTTAATGGAGATCTATATGAAAAGATACATATGTAGCATCCCCCTAGTTAAATTGGTTAGAATCATCTAAGAAAAGCATGCAAACTGAAGAAGTCTTTCTATGTCTTGAAACGACCTCCAAGAGCTTGGTATCACAAGATAAATATATTCCTTACCTACCATGGATTCGATAACCATATTGTAGATCCATCTCTCTACATCAAGCATGAAGGCTAAGTATGATATGGAGGATCTTGGAGAACTTCATTACTTCTTTGGGCATTGAAGTTATCATATATGAAAATAAGATGGCCCTCTCTCAACAAAAACATGCTCAAGTTCTATGATATGGAGGATCTTGGAGAACTTATCTCTTCATATATCCTATTATTGTTGCAAGAATCAAGATGAGAATCCTAGATTGTACGTGTCGATGGCTCAACCCTATCCGAGCCATTGACTTCACCAATTTACCTTGCTAGATTCCATAGAAAGTTGTTAGACTCAATTGAGAGTTTTCAAGAACTGTAATACTCACGTAGCTTGAATAGATGCACAATAGCTTTGGATAATCATGCAATGAAGTTTGAGTAGGTCTAGAAGTCATAATGGCTATAGATTATATATCTAACATAACTACTATAAGGCTACATTCTTGAAGACACCCAATGGTTAGACATAAGTAAGAACCTATCCTAGCATGAGTAGGTATAAATAAATTATGTGACATAGTAAGACAGGGGGCTCCAAATACAACAATTGTATGAAAGTAATATTGTTAGAGTGCATGTAGAGCAAAAGTAATATTGTTAGAGTGCATATAGGTAGTTGTTGCCTTAGCAAATATTGATAGCATTGGAAATTCCAAAATACCAACATGTTTAGTAGTTTAACCTACTATTGTCAAAGTTATGTGTAGCATGTTGAGAAATATGCATTTGCACTCCTATGATAGCCTCTTTATGTGAAGTAGTAAGGCAAGAAACATGCAATAGTCAAGAAGAGCTACCTTGTATCCCATAGGCATAGTGAGGGAAAAGTGGTACCATCTTGCAATTATAAAAGAGTGTACTTGAAAATCATTTGAATGCAATGCTATTGTACTTTTTACTTGTACTCTATATCTTTGTCTATTCAAGATTGTGTTTATGAGTCCAAGTTAATTAATCTTGGAACCTAATTCACTCGAGTAAGAGTCTCATCTAGTCTTAGTTATCATGCTTCTTGTCTATGATTTTCAACCTCCATAGTTAACATTGCTCAAGATTTTTGTTTCTTAACATGGTATTAGAGCCATGGTGAGCTTGGTTTAGCTATGTACACTACTTCTCTAGCTCTCCTCAATCTTGGCTTAGCTCAGTTCCAGAAGAAGACTTCATCTCTTTACTCCATCTTCACTCTACTCTTCTTGACCTCCATAGTCACTAGTACCCTGCTCACTTGGAGTAGCTAGATCTCTTCATATAAGCATATCTCATTACAATTTCTTTTGGGGAGTTTTTCCCTACATCAAGCTGCCACCTCAAGCCAGGACAACAAACATTGACACTGTTGCTCCACAAACCCGGCATTATAGAAATCGATACTCATCACTGTTCAAACCTATGCCTTTTCGATTGTGCATATCTTGCTCTTGACACGCAGAGTAATGCAGCCCAAGAGGTTAAGGCTTTTGAAGCTTATTCCCTAGTCTATCTCTTGATAAAATCTTAGCTCAAATGGTCACTTATTCGAGCTGCAATCAGAGAAAAACCAATTACATGTCTGCTAAACCCTAACCACAACCATTTTCACTTAAAGCTCAAATATCTCTTCTTTCTCTTATAGTGCTACATTGAGATTCCAACAAGATTGTCACATCAAATTAGCAAGAAGGGGAGGATTCAACATCAATCATCATACTGTCTTTTGACACTACTTCCACTTGTGTCTCTTAACACAGTTGGTTTCAACTCTTGTGTCGAATTATTTTCAGAGATTTGCTACTACTCAAACCTCTAGAATGGGCAATAATTCACCCTCTTGCCACTTCAAAGAAGCTGGATTCCACACATGGCAAACAAGGATTAAATTGATCCTTATGAAGAAAGGTCTGTGGTCAATAACTGGTGGCCAGGAAAAGAAGCCCAAAGATGCTGCTCTTGCAACATTATGGCAAAAGAGTGATGATAAAGCCCAAGAAATCATCAAGCTTGAGCTTGATGATAGTTATATCCATCATGTAGATGCGTGTGATACATCTCATGCTACTTGGGATTGGTTGGACACATTGTGTGGTGCCCAATATAAATCTTCAAAATATGGATTGTTGATTAAGTTTTTTAGGTTGGATATGAAGGCTAATACATCATTTGCAACTCACCTTCATCATATAGAAAGTCTGCTAACTCAACTTGTAGGGATTAACTTAAAAATGGAAGAAGACATATACATTGGAGTCTTGCTCAAGAGTCTTCCTCCGGAATTTCGGCAATGTCTCCACCACACTGATTCATATGCCTGGTAGACATCAAAGTATCACTCCTTGAAGAAGAGAAGAAGCCTAAATAGAAAAAGGAAGCAAGCACTTGAAAAGAAGAACATGTGCTTTATGTTAACAACAAGTAAAAAAGGGAGAAATATATTGTTTGTGACTTTTGTAAAAGAACTGGGCACAATAAAAAACTTTATCATGCCGGGAAAAGAGATCACAGAAGGCCTACATTGCGATTGTCAAAGGAGAACAAGACCATGAAAAAGAAGAAGACACTCAAGAGCAGAAGGACAAGCCTCATTAGTCTTATTTTTCCACTATTTAGACCAACTTTCTTAAGCCTTGTGTATACTTGCATTAATGCTCAAATTTTAAGACTTGTACTTCTCATGTAACCTTTTGCAGTAAAGCCTCTACACACTTAGTGAGGTCTTGTGACAACATCTATACTTAGCATTAATGCTCCAATTATAAGACTTGTACTTCTCATGTAACCTTTTGCACTAAAGCCTCTACACACTTAGTGAGGCCTTGTGACAATCTCTAGCTTTATATAGTTCGTTTTTTCATGTCTACACTTAGCAAGGTTCTACTCATGACATCCTCTATATACTCAGTGCTTTCTCAGTTGTGATTGAGGAGGGTATTGAGAAATATGCAATCACACTCCTATGATAGCCTCTTTGTATGGAGTAGTAAGGTAAGGAACATGCAATGGATAGAAGAGTTGCCTCGTATCCCATAGACACAACGAGGAAAAAGTGGTACCATCCTGCAACTATAAAAGAGTGCACTTGACAATCATTTGAATGTAATGCTATTGTACTTTGTACCTTCAGTCTATATCTCTGTCTACTCAAGATTGTGTTTATGAGTCCAAGTTAATTAATCTTGGAATCTAATTCACTTGAGTAAGAGTCTTGTCTAGTGTTAGTTATCATGCTTCTTGTCTACGATTTCTGACCTCCATAGCTAACCTTGCTGAAGATCTGTGTTTCTTAACATAGCATGCCCTTAGCATTTCAAAGATGGTGACAATATGTATTGTTGTGGACGTCTCTATATTGACAATGCACCTATATCATATGAAAGGACAACTAGGGGTAGCCACCTTAGTAGTTAACTGTGGAAACAGTGATATTATTCGTCATAAAAGATTGTATCATATAACCGTTGTCCACTAATGTAGGCCTATAAAGGTGCTTAATGGCTCGACAAACAAGAAGCATTTACATAGGTAGGCATATGTAGCATGAAAACATGTTAATAAAGCATTATACAAAATTATCCCATAACGTTGGCTTCTAGAGGGGTTTTGCATTCCAACTTGAAGGAGAAGGAAATTGTCGGAATGCATTGAATTAGAATGAAATAATCATAATCAATAGTGAAACACATTGTATGGATGTTGAAGGAGGTGATAAGATGCAAGATGAATCCTAAATAATACATCAATGAAATGGTAAAGCAAATAAATCCTAAAAAGAGCTAACAAGCATGGCAAGATGGAAGACGCAAGAAGACAAAGAGGCCTCAACTATCCACAAGGACTTACAAGGCATTGGTAATGTTGAGACCCTAATTCCTTCATGCAAGACCTCTGTCTCAAAATATCTCTACTTCCTCAAAAGGATGTGTGAATTTCTCCCCCAAAAATTCCAATCCTCATTATGGTAATTCATCTCAGGACAATTTCTCCAGTGTTAAGGCTCATACTTCAATTTTCTTAGCCAAATCTAACAAGCCTGTAGTGTTGTCCCATGCTTGAGGATCAAAACTACGTTTTAGTTATGGTTCAATTACTATGTAAGTGCATGTGCTTACATAGGCTATTACATAGTTAGAAAATAGCTCCATGGGGTCGTTCTTGGTAATGATGGTTGGTGAAGCAAGGAACCTTGAGTTGATGAAGTGAGAAACATTATTGTTGCTAAAAAAAAGAAAATTTTGAAGAATATCATAGGGAGACATGAAAGGCAGAATGGATATCCAAGTAGATATTAAAGACACAATTCTCCATTAGATGAACGACTATTAGTTGAAGTAATTGGTCTCTTTCTATTGAAGTGTCTTCTACACCTTGCATTTACAATGGACATCTTGCTAACTAAATGAAGGAATGAAGAAGTACAGGAAAGTGTAAGTCACTTAGGGAGCCAGGTATAACCATACATGAGTCAAGTCTCCTTAGGTGTGTCCTACCCTTCATAAACTGTAAGTGAATGTGGGGAAATTTAGACAGAGGGGCTAGGAGATTATACAACAAAGTCAGCTAACCAAGGCCACCAGAGGCACCTAACTTAAGGACCCTAGGTTCTATGCAATACCCATTGGTGCATATTTCTCTTCTTTTCTTTTATTATCTCTCTATTTTAAAATAAATATAATGCCATAAAAATACAATTAAAATCTCATGAAGATTGAATTGGAAGTATCAAAGATTATGAGGTTGACTAGATGAAAAACTTAATTTTAGAATTGTTTATGCACTCAAGTACATGTAATGAATAGTGAGACAAGACAATTGAAGTAGGATGCCTTATTGGATGTAAACATTATTGAAGAAGAACCATCATTGTTGGTGAAGACTTGTGTTCTTGTTGAAGCATGTTGCAACTTCTTTTGAGGAAGACAATATTTATTTGAGGTAGAAGTTAATGTATGTCATGCTTGAAGAAGTTAGGGCCCCATAGCTAGATGGTTCTTATATAACTTGGTCTTTTTTGAGGCTACTGATTGGTCTTGTGTCTTGATGGTTCCATGCCTTAGGATTTTCAAGGAGAGCTTCTTCTATCCTTCATTCCCTTGGTAAAGCTTTGAGAGTATCGTGAGAATTATTCTAGCTCAAAAGATTAGAAAAATTGATGATAACTTGAGCTTCTTACCATCATATCCTGTACCTTAGCTCTAAGCTTGTATGATTGCTTTTTAGTTGATTTTCACTTTTGGAGTACCCCTAGCACTTTGGACTACGTATCCCCCTTTCTTTCTTGTTTCTTGAGTTATTTTTAGTGTGGCTTGCTATTTTTAGCATGCCTTATCTTTTTGTGTTTTTAATGTGCAATTAAAAATTTGAGGGTATAGTTGCTTAGCCCTTGTGATGTCATGGTCCATGTAATATTGGCCTTAACATGTCCATTACTTTTTTCTTTTTTTATGTTGGCCCTAGCATACCCATTACTTACTACCTTTTGTTGTAGCTAACCTTAAAAAGGGTTAATATTCATGGGCTATGATGGGCAAGCATATAGTCTATGAGCTAAGTGTCCAATTGTTGAATTGGGTGTAGTCATGGGCTATTTTTAATGGGTGGTGGGTTGAGCCTAGGGTCATGGGTAGTGAGTCATACATAGCTTGGAGTTGTGGGCAACAAGAATACAAGACTGTGTGTGTGTGTGTGTGTGTCTCATGGGGTGCTATAACTTAGTCATGGGCAACGCAGAATGAGTTATGGACTATAGGCGTAGATTGCCACAAGCAGTGGTTAGGTTGATGATCCTTTACAAGGGTCCTGCCCATGATAGGGATGGTCATGGGTACTTGGAAGTTAGTTGTGATGATTATGGTAACCTTTTAGCTTGGTTTTAGCATGGGGCAACTTAGGATGCGTATATGCAAGCTTCTGGGTAAATAAAAGAAAAATCATGCTATTTTTGATAGATGACTACTCAAAAAGAAGGTCATGGGCTATTATTGGGGATCATGGTTTGAAGCATGTTGATTGTGGGGACTCTAACGAAAATCATGGGTTTGTTTTACATCATAAGCTTTCTTTTAGAAATAAAGAGCAAAAAAATATCACTATCTTTGGTGTGTGGCTATCTTAAATAAGTCACGGATCAAAAAGCAAAAACACCTATCTCCCTCAGGAGCATAGGATCCCCACCCGCAAGTGAGTTATTCCACACTCTGCAAAGTGTTAAAGGAGCATTGGGTTGGGGACCCCAACGTCCCAAACCACCATAATCCTCAACTTGTCTGTCTGTGCAAGCACGGAATCATAAGAACCATAAATCATCATTCACAAATCCAAAAGCAATCATAACCCTAAGCCATTTTAACACAGTTGTCAATGCGATGCATGGAATCTATCCCCTCCATCAATTTTTGTGTTCCTTCCTAAAAAGCAATTTATAATACTAACATGTTTTTGTAAATTTAAGTACATTTTAACTTATCGTAATCTATGTAACGGACTAGCATATCCCTCATTCGAATTAATAGCTTAAAAGTAATCATTCTTTTATATACTAAATCTGATTATCTTTGTTTGGCCATTCATCGTGATTATGGTTTATGGCCACATCCTTGATTTGTTGTAGGATGGCTGGTTCTTCAGTTTGAATGGGTTTGGGATTAATCTCCACTTGCACTTCAATATCATGTTGAGTTCCCTCAACAACAGCCACTTCTTCGCATTGGGAAGCTCTTTGAACGTGACCTCGCTCAGCATGTCGACATCTCTTAGAAGCCATGGAAGAAGATGATGGATTCGAGTAGCACTCCTGCATAGGTGTGGAGAGAGAGAGAGAGAGGCTCAATTGGTTGCAGTAGAGCTTCATCGCATCAACCAACAGAGAGACTTCTTCACGGGTCATTGTCTCGCGCACGCGCGCGCATGTGTGTATTTCTGACATGATGCTCTATCCCTGTTTATATAGTAATCAGAGGGGGGGATAAAAAGAGGATGATTTTTAGCATTTTTGATGACATCATCGTCGATGATGAAAGGAAAACACTTTCTTTTAGCGTTTTTGACGACATTAGGGAGGGGCTCCATTTTCATAGCGCGAGGATACCAATGTAATGAATATATGATGAGCGCCGCACGTCTCGTCGTCAGGCGACATCACTCCAAGACTCACGACCAAGGTGGCGACCAAGGCATAGACCTTGCAAGACATCTTGACCTTGGCATACTTGGTAATGGGCTACAAAGGGTTCGTTGGCACCATTGGCTGCGCATGAGAAGCTTCCACTAGCCTTGTAGAAAAATCTTCCCGGGAGATCACCCATCCCGGTAGTGTCATCACCCAAGTGCACTTAATTGCCAAGTGACTATCCACTAGGCTAGTTCTTTTTGTTGTTCTATATTACAAACATAGTCTTAATAAGCTAGTCTTGGGAGGGTCTCCCAAGTCTTCTTTCCATGAACTAGCATATAATACCTAATTATATAATAACAATTATCTTCATAATGAGAGTCAGTTTCATAATTAGAGTTAGTGTTAAAAATGCGCAACATAAATCAATTTTCTTTGGAATGTATACACACATTAAAATAAACTAAGTAATGGGAACATTACACTAAAAGAAGCTGTAAGAGGAAGATATTTACCTCCAACGTATCGCACTTAGAAGATGAATGAGTTCTTTAATTTGAAGCAAATGGGATTGACCCTGGAAGTGTATTACTCCAAGTTTGTTTTACTCCTTAGATATGCACCCTCCATGAGTATTGCTCAACAAGTGTCCAAATTCTACAATGGGCACAATTCTCCTCTGAACACTCGTTTGGAATCAATGTGCCCAATAGACCTCCAAGATGCTTTGATTCGAGAGCTGCTCCTATTGTGTGGGAAGTACAATCAAAGCCTAAAAATAATAATTTCTAGAGCTACAATAAGGGGAGCAAAGGAGGATTCAAAGATCAAGCAAAAAGAACCCAAGGCCAATTTTACCAAGGTCAAAAGAAAAATGCAAAATCCAATGCAGTTGGAAATTTTGTTCCTACCCAGGGAAACAAGGATGGTCTTAGGTGCTTTCACTATAATGAACCAAGACATTTTAGGAGAGATTGTCCAAAGCTTGGTGGAAACTGTCGCCACAAGGCCAATTTCAAGGTCAAGGTGACAAAGCTGCCTAAGGCCATGGTCAAGTAGCTATGGCAAGAGGAAGAATGTCAAATATGCCCCTACTATGAAAGAAGATAT
The DNA here is from genome assembly GCF_053477565.2 of Lygodium microphyllum. Taxonomy (NCBI): domain Eukaryota; kingdom Viridiplantae; phylum Streptophyta; class Polypodiopsida; order Schizaeales; family Lygodiaceae; genus Lygodium; species Lygodium microphyllum. The sequence continues at coordinate 140,707,710 of NC_141145.1, forward strand.
TGAAAAAGCTACTATTCATGATGCATTCCACAGGAAGGGTCCAAATCTTCAATATTTGGTAATACAAACACTAGCTAGTCATCGAGGTAAATCATTTAAAGTTTTGATTGACTGTGGAAGTATACACTCATTTATTTCATACCAAGTGTGCTAAGAATTTAGGAATAGATACAATAAATGCATCAAAACTACTTGTGGAATTAGCAAATGGAAAGGAAGTACTTTCTACACAACAAACTGCCAAGGTAGAGTTTAACCTAGGAGGAAACTTTTCAAGTATGAGGTTCAGAGTAATGAACTTAGGAGCTTATGAATGTTTACTAGGAATGGATTGATTGATTCCCAATGATGCTCATATCCATTGTGAAAAAGATCAAGTCACATTTCAGGATTTGAATGGTGAAATAACAACTACACAAGGTGAAACAGGGAAACCTAAAATTCAATCAGCAAAAGCTCCTTGAATTGTGAAAGGCTTGAAGAAAGGATTACCTGTTTACTTGATCAAGCTTAACAAGGTAATTCAAGATGGTCAAATAGAAGAAGAACCATCTTGGTTAAAAGAGTACACCGACATATTTCTTGAAGAGCTAACTGAGTTACCTCCAGAAAGAGAAGTCGATCATGAGATCAAACTTGCTCTAGGAGATGTTCCAGTGGAAAAAAGACCTTATAAAATGTCTATTCCTGAAGCCATCAAACTAAAATAGCAACTCAAACAACTACTAGAATAAGGGTATATTCGGCCAAGTAGTTTACCATGGGGAGCCCCAGTATTATTCCAAAAGAAGAAAGATGGAACTCTCCATCTTTGTATCGACTCCCGAGGGCTAAACTAGGTAACAGTGAAGAATAAGTACTCGATCCTGAGGATAGATGAACCTCTTGATCATCTACGGAGCAAGGATATTTTCTAATATCAATCTTTGGTCAGGATATTATTATATCAGAATAAAGGATGAAGATATTCCTAAAACTGCCTTCAACACAAGATACAATCATTTCGAATTCATCATGATGTCATTTGGGTCGACAAATGCACCAACTACCTTCAACAAGTTAATGCAGGACATTTTTAGGCCTCATCTCGATGACTTTGTTCTTGTATTCTTTGATGATGTCCTAACTTATTCTAAGGAGGAAGAAGATCATAAACCATATCTTCGCATTGTCCTAGAGACGATGAGAATACACAAATCGTATGCCAAGAAGTGTCTTCTTCAAAAGGAAGATTGAGTACTTGGGATTCATAGTGTCTGCTAAAGGTATATCAGTAGAACTTGCCAAGGTCAAAGATGTTCAAGATTAGATGTTCAAGATTGGCCACCCCCAACCACTATCAAGGAAGTGAGAAGTTTTCTAGGTTTAATAGGATGGCATAGGATATTCATCATAAACTATACCCATATTGTAGCACCTCTTACATACCTACTCAAAAAGCAAGCTGCCATTATCTGGATGCCAATTAAACAATCTAGCTTTGAGTAACTAAAGCATAGTTTGATAACTACTCCTATCTTAAGGCTACCTCACTTAAGCAAGGAATTTGAAGTTGTCACAGATGCTAGCTCTCTGGGCTCTCAAATTATGGAGACCTTACTTGCTTGGAAATAAGTTTCCTTAGTCACAGATCATAAAACTCTTAAGTGGATTTCTACTCATCCTGATCTTAATATGAGACAACGATGGTGGATCGAAATTCTACAGGAGTATGACTTTGAAATTAAGTTCATGCTTGATAAAGAAATGTAGTAGCAAATGCCCTTAGTCATAAAGCCTTCCTTAATGCTCTTATAGTTGAAGACCCATCTAGGGCAGAAACTCTAGCTACAATGGTATCAATGCCAACTAATCCTATCATTGAGTTGACTAAGGATGAAACAAATAAGGACCCGGACTATCAACAATTGTTTTGGGAAGTTCAAAATAAAGAACAATATCCCAAATTCAAGACTAAGTATCAAGAATTCTCCACAGATGAAGACGAAGGACTTGTTTATTTCAGAATGAGACTATGCATTCCTTCAGAGTGGGACTCTCAAGAGAAGGATACTTTGGAAAGCACATGACTCTCCTTTTTCAAGACATCGGAGGTATGCAAAAACTCTTAATGCTATCAGGAAAAGCTATTACTAGTAGCAAATACTCAAGGGTGATGTACTTATGTATGTCAATGAATGTCTAAATTGCCAAAAGGTAAAATTTGAATGTGTCAAGTTACCACGAAAACTCTGGTCACTTGACATTCCCTAGATGAAATAGTAGACATGCTAATAAAGGTCGCTCATCTTATTCCAACAAAAACCAATAACAAAGCTCTAAATATTGCAATAATTTTTGTAAAAGAGAATTTTAGGTTACATGGGTTACCTAAAAGGATCATTAGTGATCGTGATTCTCTTTTCACATCACATTTTTGGAAGAATTCATTTGAAGCCATTGGAACCCAACTTTGTTTCAACACTGCTTATCATCCACAAACTAATGGGCAAACAGAATGAATTAATCAAGTAATTGAAGATATTCTGCACGCACATTGCAACAAGGAACCTAAAAGGTGGATTCCGTATCTACCCTTAGTAGAATTTGCTTATAATGCCTCCTATGGTCAAGATTTTTGTATGCCACTTAATTTTTCTAATCCTACTCTAAGGATAGAAGCTTCGAGAAAAATGTTAGCAGAAATGGATGATCAAATCAAGATTATCAGATAGGATATTCAAGCTGCCATGAAGGAATCCAATAGCTAAGTGAGGCATTTCATGACATTCAAAAAATCATTACGAGTGTGTTTTGAGTGTAGTTCTTCTTCAATAAGGAGGGAGGTATAGAGAGATAAAGGGAATAATTTAATATGAAAAGTTGTGTGTATATGCATATGCATGAAGCACTAGCACTATCATAGGCCATGAACATCTTTTTTTGCATCCATCTTTCCTTCATGTACATTGTATGAGTTGAAGTGCATGGCATGATTCTATGAATGGCATTTTATTTTGCAACATGAGTGCTTAGGTACAACGGTACATCAATGGCATTATCATGCTTTCTATATAGGTGCAAAGGTCATGAAGGAGCCCATCTTGTGGGCAATAGTGCAAGGCAATGGGTTTGATTTCCACCAAATGAGTCATGAGGATGGTGGGTTGTCTCATATGACTTCTTTCTTCATTACAATGGGTGAGGTTGGGAAGAGTGAATTTTTTATGTTTTTTGGGTATATCTATATAATTATAGCAATGTCTATTCATATGAATATTTAGAATATTTTTTCTTGTGTTTTTTTGGGCCTATTATATGAATCTAGATTGTATGATATGTGTTCCACACACACACACACACACACACACACACACACACACACACACACACACACACACACACACACACACACACACACACACACACACACACACACACACACACACACACACACACACACACACACACACACACACACACACACACACACACACACACACACACACACACACACACACACACACACACACACACACACACACACACACACACACACACACACACACACACATGGTGATTATGCAATTATGTGATGATGCATACCATTGGATTCAACATAGTATATATATGTACATATTTGTTGTGTGTTTGTCCTTATTGGGATGAGGATGGATTGACCAATGGAAGAAGAGCATATGCGGCTAAATAAAAGGAGGATGATCATATCATAAAGGGACCAAATGAGAAATTGTTTAAGAGGAGGATATGGACTATAGGGATGGATTTTTTTTACAATAAAACTATAGACAACTATCAAACTAGAACATGGATGCAAGTACAACCACTCCCTCCTATTTTTTCTTCTCTAATGGTACTCAAGAAGTAGTTCAAGGGACAATCTCTAAATTCCTTGTATCTCTCAACCTTCACAACACCTATCTTCTTCAACCATGGTTGCTTTCTTCCTGGTACAATCACCAAAGCAATGGAGGTGCATGATTTTTTCTCAATTGAAGGAGTCTTTGAGATCTATTATGATGACTATTTTCAACGTAGAGATCACAAGCTATATGGCAAGAGCTAGTGAATGAGGTTGCAAAAGCACAAGAGCAACAAAGCTAGCAACTAATTGAAAAGAACAAGGGAGGTAGAAAGAAGATGGAATCAAGTTATGTAGTAGTTCTAGCTTGATCTAAGCAAAGGGCATTGGAACAAAAGGGAGAGTCATGCTTTGTATGTGATTGTTGGGAGGAAGGTGGCCAAATTTAGATGGTTTCATAATTAAGAAACAATTACTATTATGCATGGGAAGAATGCTAATTTAAGACATCAAAGTGGCCACAAAAAAAAAAGGAAAAGTAGATATGTTAGATATCTACATAGTCTTTTGTATGACCCTACTAGAGAAGGCATCCTAATTTGGAGGCAAGAGCATGCTATGCAAACTTTGCATGTCAAATATGGATTGATTAGAGCATCCCAAACCATTATGGATTCAATAGACTAAACATGTCCACCATTAGCTAAAAAAGTAACAAGAACTTTTTCCCCATTGCTTAGCAATCCATTTTCATGTCGTGAATCCTATAATAGATGTGCTTAAAGTGCTCTTAGACTACAATTTTGACAAATGCTATTAGGTAAGGGTAGAGTGTTTCCAATATATTATGTTTAACAAATTTATATCAAGAAAATCTTGTGTAGATTCATCTTATTTCATTGCAGGTGATATGGTATAAGAAAGAAAAAGGTACATCTTTTTCAACATCAGTTGTCTTCTTTTCAATGTAATTGTTGAAGAGTGGGTTTATGAAGTTATTTCATTAGGCTTAGTGGGTTTATGAAGTTATTTCATTAGTCTTGGGGGGTTTAAGATGAGGTTGATAAATTCTAGAAGAGAAACAAACTAAAGTAAGAATAGATTCCCCAAGGATATTGTCATGAAGTTATACTTGTGAGATGGGACACTAAAAATTCTTCTAATCCCAAGAGTCTAGTATGAGGTCATGTTGTTCAAGGCCAACACAATATGAGGGGGGCCCTCCTTATGTTATCTTAGGCTCAAGGCTAGCACAATGCAAGGAGGGCCCTAACTTCCCCCCCCACAACCCCCCCCACAACCCCCCCCCACCCCCCCCCCCCCCCCCCCCCCGGCCCCCAACTCACATTGTGCTAGCCCAGGTTCAACACACTACAAGGGGACCCCTCCTCGAATTGTGCTAGTCTAAGGTCAACACAATGTGAGGAGGGTCCCTCGACACATTCTCTCCCCTTCCCCTTATGTTGCAATGGCTTATGACTAGCACAATGCAAGGGGGCCTCTTTTGAGATCATCCAAGCACTCCTCCTTGCATTGTATTGGCCTTGACAATGTGAGGGGAACCCTTGAACCCCTCCTTTCTCCACTCTACATTGTGTTGGCCTAGAATGAGCATAGTGCCAAGGACCTCCCATAAGGCCTTCATCCCCCCATCCCCTTCCCATTATGCTAGCCCGAGTTTGCAAGGGGCAGGAGGGGTAAGCCATTGTAGATCTTGATACTGTTATGTGTGTTTGCATATGGTTTTTACTAGTTAGAGGGAATAGATGAGGCTCAATAGTCCAGGATTAGTGAAGGCACTCCTAATCACATGCTTCTAGATTCCTTTCCTGAGCAAGACAAGAGCATCTACATCCACATATGTCCCATGAGTTTTCTATCATTGCCTCTATGAAGAAGTAGGTTAAGACTTCATGAAGCTTCCTTGACGAGAAAAAAGCCACATTCTTGGAGTGCATATTTACTATTTGAGAAGTTCATTGAAAGTGTGCCCAATACATGCACATCAATGGTATCTTTGTCGAAAAGGCCCTAATGAGGAAGTTCAATTGGAAAATGTTTAAGGTTCTAGAAGGCATGAAGAATGGAATTTTACATTGTCTTGAACACAATTAGAAATGTTGTCTCATAGAGTATTTTCATGGGATTGTTTGCAATTTGTTGTTGGGAGATGAAGCGAAAGAGCTAATCCAAGCAAAAGATACACAATGGCCTATTGAAGTAGACACTGATGATGTGTAAGTGCTCTTTCATCCCCATGAGATGTGGCTAGTGAGGGGGGCCAAAGTGCTCAATTGGATGTTGATGCTTTGAGAAGGGAGGGCACAGAGGTAGGGCTAAAGTGCTCAATTGGATGTTGATGCTTTGAGAAGGGAGGACATAGAGGTGGGTTTGATTGATAAGGAAGAAGTAGAGGAGGATGGTTGGTGATGTTCCAATAGCTTTCCTCCCCACCTTCCCTATCAGCAAAAGGAAATATGTTCTCGATTGATATTCAAACCCTTTATAACATCAAGAGGGTTCCCATCAAGGAGGACTATTTCCTAGCAATTATAGCATAAAATCTTTAAGATGATTCTAATTTTGTTGTTCCAAACTAGGATAAGTATCTACTAGTGGATTCAAATATCAAGAATAGAAAATATTACTTTGAAACAAAGACATTGAGCATGATTTACAAGGATGCACTCCAATACGATTCAACCTTCCTTCAAAGGAATAGTTTAAGAAACACAAAGAAACTAAATGTATCTCACTAGGGAAAAACAAACAAGTACTTAACTCTTAACGCCAATCGAATATTCGAATATAGAGTGAGGATTTTCTTGTTTCAATAAAAAATCAAAAGGTTTGTTATGAGTCATGCAATTAGCAAATAGAAGGGATATTTGGGTAAGTTCTTTGCCTTGTGCATTATATAAAAAATCTCACCTATCCAAAGTTTGTTATTTTTCATCACAAGTTTGCAAGGAACAATGGAGAATTTCATTTTTTTGCACTAAAGACCCTAACAAGGTACCTTAGAGGTGTTGAGAAATGTGCAATCACACCCACTATAGCCTCTTTGTAATGAACAAAAAGGCAAAGTATCACATTGCAAATAAAGCCTTAGACTAGGTCATGTATGCATGGTTTATTAAAACCACAGTTGGTGAATACCATAGTCCCTTTCCACCTTTTTCCACCTATCAATACCACCTACTATAAAGCTATAAAAGGCACCCATCCCCACACTCATTTGATCCATTATTCTCATTCAATTGTACTTGCATTATGCTTGAGTAATATCACTTGTTCTTCTTTGTCACTACTTATGTCTCATTATGATTGTCTACTTGCTCATCAGTGATCCACTATAGCATGCATCCTCAATATTTTAACATTGTATCAGAGCGGGTTTCAAGCTAATGAGACACTACACCACTAATTAGGTCATTTCAATTTGAATTTTTGGCTCCCTCCACTTTCTCATGAAGCTCTCACCTACCTCCATAGCCACCCACCTTCATTGGAGGGCTTGAATCTCTCCTCCTAGGCATTATTAGTCCCCCATGCTCTCTTTTAGAGAACTCTTCCTTTGCTCTAGGCGCTCCTACCTATCACTTCATAGTGTGACATTGTGCACTTAGTGCTCTAGCATTACGTCTGCATCAGATCGTTGTCCAGATTTTTGTCATCTTTGTTCGTACCACCCGTTCAACTTGCACGTGCAACGATATTGACACTTTTATAGGTAAGACCCTCTTCCCATCCAATCTTTCAAAATTTTCATCCAATTGCGTTTCATGAAAAGGGTTGAATGAATATTTTAGAAATACATTTCATGTTGATTGATTAGAGTAGCATGGATGCCAAGGGAGATAGTGGGACAAAAGAGAGGTGACCCTCCCTCACTATCGAAGATCCCGAAGGGGTGCAACCAACCAATTTTTCCCCTCCCAGTGATTTGGAGCTTGTGTAGGGAGCATGTCATGCCATTTTATCCCTCACATGGGTACAACAAGTGGAGAATTGAAGATTGAAATGTTTTCAAAGACCCATGTACCTTCAACAACAAAACAAGGACTTTATAAGACATTGCAGGATATTTTCAGGTCCTTACAGGTAGCAAATTCATTACTGAAGTACAGGTGTGGGTACTATAGGATGCCCACATGTCCTACTCAATCTCCTACAACAATAAGGCTAGGATGATTATGCATAGAAAATCAGAGATTCTATGCCGGAGAATATGCCTCAAGAGAGCCCTAAAGAGCCTCAAGTGCATGGAGAAATTAGTGCACTTAATAATACCATGTGTGAATATGAAAATAGGCATACCCAATGTCATAAGGACCTATTATTAAGAGTGGAGCAAATGGTCTTGTCTACTATAGTCAAACGAAGTCTTCCATTGAGAAGTTAGTGGATTCAACTACCCAAACAAAGGCTTCCATTGACAAGTTAGTAGAATCTAACGTTCAAAAAATGGCTCAATTCTCCCAATGGATGCAAATGCAAATGGGATCCAAAGAAAAAAGAAAACTTGTTCAAACAGTGAACCCTCAGTCCCACTTCAGCCATCTAACCAAAATGGTCAAAGCCATGGAATTATTGGACAAAGGGGTATCCCAAATAGCTAATATGAAGTAGGTGAGACTTCACACATGATGGCTATTTGGGCAGTTTGAATGGTGCCAACTCCCAAGCTTTTGGGATGAATACCCAACTTCCTAGAGGTCCTCTACCAACGGGAAGGTTTCATATTGGTTCTCAGCCAACCACCAATTGGGAGAGTTCCATCTCATTTTGGGGGCTCAATGCCTAGTACTCATGACCATTCTATTTTGGGATATCAACCCTTCCATGAAAGAGAGCTGAAAGATAAGATCATCTTGGCCAAGTTCAATGGTCAATCATCTTCACCATCTGATCTAGAGGAATGGATCTCCAAATTGGAATCTTACTTTGACATATTCCCTAGAACTGATGATATGAAGATTCACTTTGCTTCCTTGCATTTGGAGGGATTTGTGCATACTTGGTGGAGGTATATTAAAAATAAAAACATAATTGTAGAGAATTGAGAAGCTTTCAAGATACTTATGGCTGAAGTCTTTGTCTCTCCACTTGAAAAAGAGAAATTAGCACAAGGACGGTATGGTTTAGAGTAAAGAAGCCTACGTGTAAGAGAGTATACCAACCAATTTCTCAATCTTACCATGTATGTAGAGAGCATTAGTGAGATGAGGCTAAAATCCACAAGTACATGTATGGCTTAAAGCCATCCTTATCAACTATGTCATGGCACAAAACCCTACTACTCTTTTTAAAGCTATTGAGCTTGCGGAGCACTATGGAAGGAAATATAGAAGGAAGTACTCATTTTAGCTTGGTTATGGACAGCCAAGAACTATTCTCAAACAAGGACAAGTTGGTAATGTTTATGGCAACAATCATGTGCCAAGTAGAGGCTTAAGGGTGCCAACTTATCCACTGTTCAATGCTTCAAAATAGTAGAGTAACTTTGGGATAGCAAGCATGCCTAGATTTGACTTCAAACAAGGGGACATCAAGCCTAAATCTATTTTAGCCAATATGGATCCCAAGTCTATTCCTATGGACCTCTACAAAGAAAGAAAGGAAAAAGGATTATGCTTCAAGTGTGGGGAAAAGTATACACTTGATCATGCCACAAAGTGTATATACAAAAATGCAAAAGCCAAGGTTCATAGTATGTTAGTCTTTGAGAATTTTGAAGATGATATTGATGAGGCTAATCCAATTACACCTAATGTTGAATATGATGATCTTGAGGAAGAAGTTGGGTAAGAGTACTTATATGATCCGGCCGCCTCTTTTCCTTTGATCCAAGTGAGAGTGTTCCTTTTGACCCAGGTGGGACTTATGATGAGCCACTTTCTGCCACTAGTTTTTCCATTTCCATGGATGCTTAGATAAAATCTAAGAGCCCTAATACACTATGTATGAAGGGTAACATTCATGGGAAGGTTGTGTTCATTTTGATAGATAGTGACGCACACACAGTTTTGTGAATAAGTCCATTATGGACAAGCTGAATTGTCTTCCCACTAACTTACATTAGCCCATAAGAGTCTAAGTAGCCAATGGTGAACAAGAAATCCCTATTGATATTGTACTCAATTGTGATTGGTTGGTGGCATTAGGAAAAATCCCTATGGATTTCTCACAGCTATATATGGAGTTTATCTTTGATGGATAGCTCATCTATTTATAGGGAATTCCTAGTAGATTAGATTTTTAGCTTATCAGCATTCAACAACTCAAAAGGGAGTACAAGAGGCATTCATAGATATTTGTTTTACATTTGAATATAGATTAAAGAACAGTTCATAAATTTAGCAAGTCACCCAGTCTTGAAAGCTCTTCTTGAGGAATATAGGGATTTTTTTGTGTTGCCTACTTCGTTGCCTTCCAAGGGAGCACTAGATCACCCTATTGATTTGGAACCCAACTCAAAGCCAATCAATAAGACACCCTATAGATTGTCCAAGTGTGAGCAAGAGGAAGAAGCCAAGATAATCAAGAAACTTCTTGAGATGGGATTCATTGAACCTAGTTCTTCACCCTATGCATCTTTAGTCTTGTTAGTAAAAAAGAATGATTGATCTTTCAGAACGTGCATTGACTACACCAATCTTAACAAGATCATAGTGAAGAACATGCATCCAATACCCATGATTGATGATTTGCTTGATGAGCTTAAGGGGGACTATATTCTTTACGAAGATTGATTTGAGGTCACCGTATCATCAAATCCGCATGCGAGAGGGTGATGAGATCAAGACTACTTTTAAGACTGATCGAGAGGGGGATAGGATCAAGACTGCTTTTAGGATTGATTGAGGGCTGTATCATTTCCTTGTGATGCCATTAGGGCTTACAAATGCTCTAGCTACCTTCTAGAGTCTAATGAACAAGATTTTTCTACATTTCCTCTTTCAATTTGTCTTGGTCTTCTTTGATGACATTCTAATTTACAGTAAGATATTTCAAGATCACCTATCACACATGAGGAAGATTTTTTATGTATTGAGACATCAGAGACTCTTTCTCACTCAACCCCCAAGACCTATGGACCGCTTATTGGTCAAGGATTTCAAGCCGAGCAGCCATGGCTACCTCTCACATAGCTAATGTGCTCTCCCTACCTATGGGGTGTAGTGAGCTTACCTTGATGCTCGATCGACTACCCTCCTCTTTCTTGCACTCCCGTAGCTCCATGATCCTTAGGGCAAGCTCAAGCAACCTCAATCCCTCTCTGTCAAGCTCCATCCTCCATAGCCATGTGAGAGAAGAGAAGAGAAGAGAAGAGAAGAGAAGAGAAGAAGATGAAGATGAAGATGAAGAGAGGAGATGGGGAGCTTCTTCTCCTCAATTCCCCACTCTCACACACTCACTCCCTCACTCTCTCACACTCTCTCGCTCCCTCACTCAAGCACACACAAGAATGCAAGAAGAAGACAAGAAGAAGAAGAAGATTTTTTCCACACACCAAGAATGAGAGTTTCCATTAACTTTTTGGCTTATATACATGCCCTCTTTCCCTTGGGCGGTCAGCCCCTCCTTACATGGCTGACCGTGGCCTAGGCCCTTTTTTCCTTTGCCCTAACTTCCTAGCTTAGTTCTACCTCCCTTCAACCTTTACAATTTCCACAAGAGGGAGCCTGACGCTCTTTTACAATAGTTTTAGGGGAGCCTTGTATTTTAAAATGTGATTTTGTCTTTGACTAGATTTTTGAGGCTACCCTTGCACTTTTAGTCATTCACCTTTTTGCCTCTTTTGTTGTGTCCGATTTCCTCCTGAGCCACCTCTTTTAAGTCTGAACTTGCACTTTTTCACTTTTTTCTACTTTCTTTTTGTGCTGAGGTTAACATTACCCCCCACCTAGTTTAGTGCCAGTCCCATGGCACTGATATATAGTAGTTGGAAGGTGGGATGGTGTTGGATAGACCGTGGCCCTTGAAATTGAAGATGTAGTTGAGGCGAGTCCTTTTTTGCTGCTATGTTGAGGGGATTTGTCCTTTGAAATTGAAGATAAAGTTGGACGAATCCCTACGTGGAGAGAGGCGGATGGGGGGATCCATATTTGAAATTTAAGATGGTGTTGGATAGATTCCTGCTTGGAGGATGGCGGGTGAATGGATCCATCTTTGAAATTTAAAATGGTGTTAGATGGATCCATCTTTTGGCCCTCTGTGGGCTACCTTCTCCTGCGCTATTCCAAATGAGCTTCTTCATTCGCTTTTTGACTGGGGCGGCCTATCTCTACCTTGGTTTGGCTGCATGTATGGGAACATTGTTGCATAAGATGGCCCCTTTCTTAGGTGGGTGCTAGTTTCGAGATGTTGCAATTTTGAGATAATGAAGATTTGATGAGAAAGGGCAGACATGTGAGTTGATAATGATGGGTTTTTAGAGGAATTAGGCTTGGAAAGAAATGGATCACCCGGTTAAGGTAGTGGGGGCCAGGGGCGTATGCATGGATGATGGGGCCTTTGAAGCCAGTGGTTGGGATCTTTGTTTGTACCTGGAAAGAAAAGAAGGTACACTACTTGGGGGTGTCTGCTTTGTCGTGTGGTGCGTGGTGCACGTGCTTGTGAAATTGGGAGATGGGTCTAGGGCAAGCCCCCAGTGGTGTCCCACACTTGAGGACCCAGTTCGTGCGTCATTGTATGTGCAGTGCATCACTTAGGAAGACAGGTCTGGAAGAATGTCTTGCCCTTGATGTGCCCTAAGCATGTGTAGTGGGGGACGGGCTAGGTATAGAAACTCTAGGTGTAGTGATTATGGCACTCAAGCTGCTTTTGGGGCATTCAACTTCTACTTGTTTTTTCTTTCTAAATTTTCTTTATTTTTTGAGTAGATGATTATAGCCGAAATTTTGATGCAAGGTGTGCTCTTAGGCTCTACCCTGATCTTCCTCAGACGTTCGTGAGGTGGTCGTAGGGACTATAGTCAAAAAGACGTAGCTCTACATGTATTCCTTGATACTAGCCTTTGCATTAAGAGGTGTAGTTGACAAGAAAGGATGATTGCACCTCATAAAGTGGCTATCGCTCATATCCTCAAGGAGCTTCATACAAAAAGAGGGAAGCAGGGTTGCTCTCATCATGAGCCTAGCCATAGCACAGTTATATATTCCTAGGTTAATGTCAAAAAGAGTGGGGGAATGGTGGGCTTCCTTAGCTGCTAGCTTTTGTTTAAGAAAAAAGCTAATGGTCCTATGGTAATTACAAGTAGTTATGAAGGCTGTTGGGTCCAGGTAGGAAGAGAAATCCCCGACTTTAAAGGTCATGCATTCCTTGGAGGTTGCTGCATTGATGTTGTAAATCTTTGGGAAGTCGTATCTGCCATGCACCCCCTATCATAATCCAGTCCATGTTTGTGAGTGTAGGGCATGTAGATAGGATCATTCCTTTCTTTGAGTAGCGTACATCAAAAGGCCATCCATGCATCAAAATTGGTGTCCCAAATCCTCCTCGGCCACTTTGGCTTCACGTCATAACCTCGGATGGTTTTGGAAACTTGATATACCTTATCTTGCCAATAGTCTGCGAGTTCTCGCCTCCATTGTGTGATTACGATGCTCTGCTCTTGGACCCATCGATTTGCCATAGTATTGCCCAAATGAATTATCCTTTCCATTACCTCCAAGGGTAAGACTCGGTCCAAGGCTTGTGGGAAGGAGAGCTTGAAGGGTCGGGATTGGAGCTCCTGTTGTTGCCAGATAGTCAACTCTTGTGGTGGCTAGTTGATGGGATGGTGATCCTCGCATAGTGGCATGGGCTCGTCATGAAGTTGTTGTAGCCGTGCTCGCGCTCTTTGCTAGGCTTGATCCATGAGTTTTGGTCTTCTTCTTCTTGCAACAATGCCGTGCTTGGTAACTTGGGCACCCTCTAGCTCTTCAGGGGGTGGATTGGGCTCTTTGATTTGCAATTCTTTTTCGAATTCTTGCTCAAAGTTCAGCCCTCCCTCAATGTCTTGTTCCATTGTGGGTTGACTGGGGGTGGATGGGGCTGCTCTTGTTCCTCGAATCCAAGTTCCCTAAGCTCATCAGTGGAGAGGCCGGCTTGTCGCAAGTAGCTAAGTTGCTACTCCTTGGTTATGTATGTGTCGGTTGGGAGTGTGCACTCTTGTAGGCCATACCTTAAAGCTCTGGTTATCAATTCTAGTTTCCTTTTCATTCTCTCCACCGAATCCTTGCCTTCAACTTGTGCGTGAAACACTATGCTAAAAAAGGCTTGCCTCTGCATGGAGCATGCTTCAACAGCCTCAGCTTTGGATTCTGCGAGCACCCTATCGCACTCTGCCACTACCAGGTGCTTTGTCAATCCTCGCACTCTTTCAAAGTTGCACCTTTCCTACTGCTGTGCTTTCTCTTCCAGATCTTCCTTACCCCTTTCCACCTCTCGAGACAGCATCATTACCACATGATGTTGCTCATTCCACACTTCTAACATTTGGGTCTTCTCTTTATCCCGACGGTTTGGCTATTATTCTACCCTAATTAGCCACAGAGAACTACTAGTGGGCCTCTGCGAGGCTTTTTGATAGATCTTCAGTAATTTGTGCGTGGCTTTCTAGCTCCACCACATGCAGTTTTCTTTCAGCCATGGCCATGGCCATTAGTCCCTCCACTTCATGCCTCCTTCATGCTGGGCATTTCGTAGCTTGTCCTACAGGCTCCTGGTGGCTTCTTCTATGGCCTCTTCCTTCTCCTTCGACATGACTTCTATCTCTCTCTCTAGCCTTCCTTACTCCTCCATTGCCAACCACATACCAGGGCATCCTCTTGTTCTTGGCGTTTTTCTTCTAATGCATGGTCCCCTTCCCATTGGCTCTCCCATATTTCCGCATTCATCTCTTCCTCTCGTTGTTCTTTTGATGCCCGATCCCCTTCCCACTAGCTCTCTCATAGTTCTGCATTCATCTCTTCCACCCATGCCATTTGTTGCTGGAGCTCAGCGTATTGTTGGATGAGCAACTTGTGGCCCCGTTGCTCCACCACTAGGTCTTGGAATTCATCCTCTAGCCTTTTCCTTAGGCAATCTTCATTCTCTTGTGCCTCCTTTTCTTTGGCACTGAGCTGTTCTTTTAGGTTTGTGAATTTCTTTGTGATGTTCTGTGACTTGTCATGTTATCTCTAGCCTTAGTGCCACATAAACTTCTCTTTCGGCCTCTAGTTTTGCAATCGTGGCCTTCTTCTCTTCCTTAGCCTTCTCTAGCTAGGCTAGAAGTTCAACTATATAGGCATCGTGGTCCACAGCCGAGGGCATTGTTGGCGGTGCTATGGTGGTGAATGCTTCCAACCTTTTCCGCTTTGGGTCTTACCTTGACTCTCGGTGGTTGTTGCAACTGGCCTTTTGGATCCTGCCCATGGCACTATCTCTTGTACTTTTGTGACCACAAATTGCATCATGGACACGAGCTAAGTGGTGTCCATGGTAGGCACTGGCTCTTGTGTTCTGGAGGTGGTGGTGGCGGTCTGAGGTGTGAGAGTCGAAGGGAGGGGATGTAGTGGGCCTTACCCTTTCCAGCAACAATAGGGGCCGCTTTTGCATTGCCGCTGGGCTTGCCTTCCTGTTGTGGGCTCAAGGGGTTCATCTCTTTAGCACCATGGGTCTCCTCGATAGACATGTGCATGGCCTTCGCCATGTCTTCATCGTCCTTTCTCCTTGGCTCCTTAGCCTCTTCTTCTTCTCTCCTCCTCGACTCTCTAAGATTCTTCTCTCACTTTCTTCATTTCTTCCTCCTCTTTCCTCCGTTCTTCTTCCATCCTTTTGGGTTCTTTTTGGGCTCTTTTCAGCTCCACATTCATCATCTCCTCTCTCCTTTGTTGGTGGGACTTTGCGGCCTTCTTCTTTTTGGGCTCTTTTCAGCTCCACATTCATCATCGCCTCTCTCCTCTCTCCTTTGTTGGTGGGACTTTGCGGCCTTCTTCTTCTCTTGTGCCCTAGCCTCTTTTTGGGTAGCCTGCACTTCTTTCTCTCCCTGGTCCTCGTTGATGGTTCTCTTGCTAGATTGCTCTACATCAGGGCATGGTGACTACTGGGGTGTCTCTCGTACCTCCTCTTCAACTCAATTTGCCTTCTTTATGGCCTCTTTGATGATAGCCATTAATACTCCGTCGAATTTTATAGTGGATGCCTTGGAGGCAGGCTTCTTACACGTTGATCTGGTCATTGAGGCTAGGGACTCCCCTCCTGCTGCTGCTGCGCTTGTGGCTAGGATGACAGCCGAGGTCTTAATGGTTTTAAGAAAAACCCATTCCAAAACCCATTCCTATCCACTTCTTCAGGGGGCCCTGTGACTATGCTCTCTAGCAGTGGCACGCCAATCCTGTTCATCAATGCGTTGTATCTTTGTCTCGAGAAGAGGGAATGGGCCATCTTCACTTGCATCCTCACTTGTGGTTTTGGGATGTTTGACAGACTTATCCCATCCATTGTGTGCACATCATGCTTGTTCACTCCTAGCATGGCATATACATCTCTCCGAGGACGTTTTTCCTTCTTGGGGGCCAAACCTAGGGCCTTCTCCACCGTTGCAACACTTAGGAGCACCTCCACTTGGCATTCTTCTTCTCCTACCCTGACTGTTACTATGCCGCAGTTTCTTGCATCATCAAAGCTTCTCAAGAACTTTGCGCACATGCTGTAGTCAACTGCTTGCCCTACTTTCTCCAAGTACTTCCAAAGGGCACATTTGTCCACCATCTCCTTTATAGGTGGCTCCTCCAGGATGGCTTCGTCCAAGTTCAGTGTGTGTTTGAAGGTGAAATGGCTAAAGCCCCTTGTCTCGACACTCAAGCCGTACCTAGTCTGCTCTTCTTTCGTAAAAGGGAGCTTGCCACATTTATCTTGCCCTGCCGTTATGGGTACTTGCCATTTACCATAGTCCAACAGTAGTATTCCTGAGATGGCTTTTCAGTAAGCACCAAATTGATTTTGCTTCCATGAAGAGGATGAACAAGCTGAATTAAAGACATGAATTTTTTAGAGTAGTAGTCTATTCATTCCAAAACATCTTTGACATTTTCTTTCCAACCCTTTTTTACTCTTTCATGTTTCTTTGATTAAGTCTTTTTGTTTCCTTCTTGCCTATGTTTTCTTAATCATCTAATCACCTTACCTTCTCCCCCCTTGGGAAATGGCTCAAATCCTTCCTAGGATTGGACATGGGAGAGGCAAGGGAAATTGAGCACAGTATGGTGCTATCTACTTTGGCATAAGCCAATTGTAGAAATCAGGGTTGTATTCCAAGTGGGCATGACATAATGCATACTTGGGTAATGTAAGTTAGGACATTGGTTAGAAAATCACCTCAGTTAATGTGGCTAGCCACATGTAGGTCCTCTTTGGTAAGGATGCGATCAATGTAAGGGTGGGCCAATACCTGGTCATCTAGGTGTTTGTTTTGAGTGATGGCCAAGACCCTAACAGAGGTTGGTGCTACGTAAGTTGGGTCATACTCAGTTGTTTTAATCGCATGTCACTGCTCAACATTAGTCATTACTTGGCAACTGTGTTCCCATTAGAGACGTAGGTTACACTATTTTCGTAAGAACAATGAGTCTGGGTCAGCAAGGCGAGTGAGTCCCTCAAGCTCAATAGGTGATGTAGGCCTTTGGGGCTTGTTGTATGATGTTATTAGCCGTCTAATGAGCACATGCTCTTTTGAGATTTCACCATTATTGATCAAATTCTTTGCGACCTTAGGGAGTTTTACAATCATGAACTCATATTCTTCCCAAGTGCAGGATAAGGAATGAATATCAGAGGCAAGGGGTTTATCAAGCAAGCAGAGGTTAAGCCTTTTATAGCTCCTAGCAAACGTGGTGAAAGTGTTGTCCAAAAGGTTGATGTAAGTCATCAAGTCATCTTCTGTATTCTCAGCAAGGTCCTTGGCAACTGATAGAAATGAACGTTGCTCGAAGGAAGGCCTAAGACCTTCTGGTGGTTGGGGTAGAATTGAGCTAGACATTGATGGTTCAAGGGGTAGTGGACTAGACAGTGGTGTATCTAAGGGTAACTTTGTAGTCTAATCCATGTATCCAGTGCTGCTTTAGGGTACCGAGGGTGGTTCCAGTGGCATAGATGGTGCGCTGCTTTCCTCTTGCGTAGCCATTGGGGTGCCAAGATCTCTAGACTTAGATGATTACGGGGTATCAAGCTACTATTTCGATCAATAGATTGGTTGGGTTTTTTTGACCGTAACTGTTGCAGGTTATGTGGGCTTTGCAGCTTGGGTTTCCTAGGTGTTCCTTGCCTTAGCGTGGGAGTGTGGCTGTGTGGGGGTGGGGTGGCAAGCGATGGTCATGGTTGGGCTATGCTTCTAGGATTTTCCTTCTTGGGCACCCATATCCAGGTGTTTCCTTTGTAGTATCCCTGGGCTCACAACAAATCTTTGGGGATCCATTGAGGCTTGACTGTGCGCCTACATCGATAGTGTCGGGTCAGTCTCTTAGGTTTTGAATGATAGTTGTTAGCCTTGCAGGGCTATGTTTGTTGGCTATGAGTAGGTTGGTTTTGGTGCTTTGGCACCCATTTAAGTGTGGGCTCTATGGCTTGGGGGATGGCCTTAGTTGGCAGTGGTTTTGTAGTCTGGGTGGGTTGTGATGACTCACAACTCCCCTCCTTAGGCTTGGTCCTAGGTAGCTCTATTGATGGCATGGTAGGCTTGGGTGAAGCCTCACTACGCTTGCTAAAAGCTATCACGATTCGAACATTGCCAATAGCAAGGTGGATACATTGCAGATCATAATCTACATTGCAATGTGCTTTCTTCTTGAAAATGCGTCCTAACAATGATTCTTGACAGGCATCCTTCGTATTTGGCAACACATAGAAGATGACTGGTTGGCTCTCAAACTTGATAGAGACTGTGATCTTGCACTTCCCTACAAGTGCATATGACTTGCCCCTGAATGGACTGAGTTTAGCGTTAGCAGGTTGCAACTCTGGTTGACCAATGAGGGTCCAATGAGCATGAGTCAAGATATTGAAGTCAGCTCCTCGTCAACCAAGGCATCAAAATTGTGTATGTGCAGGGCAGTGGCCGTGATGCACAGGTATGCTACTACTACTACCTCCTTATCATCGTCCTCTAATCCAATGATGGTGGCTACGTGGACATTGATAGGGGCTTCTAGGATTGGGTGTGTGGGATGGTGGTACTTCTTCATGTGACTGCCATTAAAGAAGCCTATGCCCTCACCTTCAAGGGTTTCAAGTTCTATGTTGCCCATCCTACTAATGATGTGCACTCGAAAAGGTCCTAATCCTTTGAATTTCATTTTTTACTTGTGGCCGGCCCTTTACCAAGTAGAGCAAAACAAGGTCTCCCTGCACAAAGTCTTGTTGTTTGACGTGCTTGTCAAACCACATATTCTGTCATGCTTTCTCACAAATTAGGGCATGTGTAGCTATGAGCCGAGTCTGAGAGAGTTGTTCCAATTCCATGAGAGGGTCGGTCCAAGCTTCCTTTCCTTCCCATCTCTCCTATATTTCTATCCTCAAGCTAGGGACAAAGAATTATAATGGCAAGATGGCCGTCCCATAGGGCAACCTAAAGGGCGTCTGTCCCCACAGTGGTTTTATAGGCTGTCTGATAGGACCATAATGCTGCCATAAGTTTGTTGTCCCAGTCACTTCGTGAGGTGGAAAGTACCTTTGTAAGGACATTGACTAAGATCTTGTTCGTGGATTCTACTTGGCCATTAGCTTGCGGGTAGTAGGGTGAGGATTTCCTATGGATGACTAAGAAGGTTGAGAGCAGGTGGGAAATCACCTCATTGATGAAGTGAGTGCCTTGGTCACTTATTAATTTGATATGGAAACCAAATCATGAAATGACTTACTCCCACAATAACTTCACTATGGTCCTAGCGTCGTTCTTCCTGGTGGCTCCTGCCTTGGGCCCATTTCATAAGATAGTTAGTTGCTACAATGATGTATCTAGCTTGTGAGTATTGTGCTACATGACTGATGGGGGTCCAATGAAGTTGATTCCCCATTTCTCAAAGGGTTGTCATGCAATGATAGGAGTCAACTCCATCCTATCCTTTCATGCAAGAACTTTAGTCCTTTTGCACTCATCGCAATGCTTTACGAACTTAGCAATATCTTAGGTTAGGGTGGGCCACCACAATTGATATTGTAGCACCTTGCAGGCTGTTGTATCCTTGTTGAAGTGCCCTCCAACAATCCCACCATGCGCTTTGCTCAACATGTCATGCATCTCGTGCTCACACATGCATCATCGTAGCAACCCATCTTGCCCTAACCTATAAAGTTGGCCAACTATCAATGGTAAGGTTGGATTTTTAGAATAAGTCTCCTAAGCATGGCCTTCTTGATAGGTCTCTTGGGTAGACTGTGCTCTAGCACTTGGACTATATCATCCACCCAGTACGGTGTTAGATCGGCTCTAACCAGGTCTTTCTCACTAGACAACCAGAAAAGATGAGCGTCCTCGACAAAGTGTCATCTATGCCTTGTCCAACACCTTCTCCAGCATCTTTGTCATGTGAAAAGGGTTGTCTTGCCTGCTTACCAAACTGACATGCTTCGCATACCTTATGAAATTCTGTCATGTAGTGCTACTTGCCCTTGCGTACCACCATAGAGAAATCAAATTCTAGAAGAAGAAGCAACCATCTAGCGATGGATCCAATAGCACAAGGTTTATTTACAAGATATAACAAGGCTTGATTGGTCTATAAAAAAGGTGAAAGGCGTGGCCAAGAGGTAGGGTTGAAACTTCTTTACAACAAATACCATGGCCAACCCCTCCCTTTTTGTGGTGGAGTAATTCATCTCTATGTCAGTGAGTTTCCTATTAGCAAAACTCATGGGGTAGTCTAGATTATGCTCACTAGGCTGCCACAAGATAGCTCCAATAGCAAATTTAGATGCGTCTATATGCATGTGAAAGGTGTTGTTCCAATCTGGGGCTCGTAAGATTGGTGTACTTGTAAGGGCCTTCTTTAGCTCCTCATATGCTTGTTGGCACTCATCAGTCCACTCGAACACGATCAACAACTTATACAATGGTCTTGCAATCAATGCATAATTCAACACGAAGCACTGATAGTATTCGATGTGACCTAAGAAACACTGAACTCCCTTATAATCCTTGGGTGGCGGCAAGTCAACAATGACCTTGAATTTTGAAAAATCAGTGGCTATGTCATTCTTGAATACCACGTGCCCTATGATGCATCTATGCTTGACCCAGAACTATGGAACTTCAAGGGGTTCAATGACAAGTTGTAAAGCTGGCATCATTCAAAGACCCCTCGCAACTTCTCCAAGTGTTCTACCTAGCTAAAGTGCACACATAGGTCGTCTACAAACACTTTAAGCTCTTATCTAAGCATATCTTTGAAGATGGTGCACATTAGACACTGAAAGATTGCAGGTGTGTTCATTGAGCCAAAGGGCATTATGATATAAGCAAAGACACCCCACTTAGTGGCAAATGCGGTCTTGTGCCTATCATCCGGGTGCACTTGCACTTGGTTGTATCCTGAGAAGCCATCTAAAAAGTTGTAGGCTTCTTTATCTGCTACCCTTTTGATCATGTGCTCCATGTATGGTAATGTATAATTATCCCTTTTTTGTCGCAGCATTAACCTTCTTATAGTTCATGCACACTCAGATCTTCCCATTCTTCTTCATGACTATCATGATTGGTGATACCCAGTCCATGTGCTCTATTTCATAGATGAATCCTACCCTCATTAGCTTATCGATTTCCTCCTTCATGGCTTGGTCATGTTTTGGATTCACAGGGTACGATCGTTGTTTTACAGGAACCGCATCAGGGGCCATTGGTATGTTATGTGTCACCACTCTAGGATCCACTCCTTTGAGCTCATCTAAGGACAAGGCAAACACGTCCACGTACTCTTGCAAGGGCACAATGAGATTGGTCTCTTCCCCCTCGGTCAAGTCGTTAGCTATAAACACAGGTCAAGGCTTCTCGCCTTCCCCTACCAAGTTGATTTCTTTGACCTTGGCGGGTCCCTCGATTGGCTCACTTGTCTATCCTTATCTTTTTTCCCCCAGCAAAATCACTATCTTGTCACATTTCTTAAGCTTTTTGGTAGGTCCTACGGTTTCTTATGCTATTCTACCTTCGACTTCTTCGTCTTTCCTCTCCTTTATCCCTTCACTCGTTTGTGCCTCAGGTGGACTAGCAGGTCCCCCTTGGTATGTTTGGTTCTAGGAGGTCGGAGTATCTTCGGGTCACTCTTCATAAGTACTGACCTCTGATTCGGAATTAAACTCGCAATCCTCGCTCGAGGAAGGAGTTTCCCCTGGTAGTCATATCTTGGTAGGTGCGTCCGGCCCCTAAGCAAGGGTGTCATGGGTGGTTGGGCTATCCCTGCTTGTTCGTAATCTATTGCTCCCACGTACTCCAACTAGGAGCGATCACACTCCATCTGCATGACTCCTCTCTTGATCTTGTAAGCACTCCCTTTTTTAGGCTTGGAGTCTGCCCTTATCTGCTCTATCACTCTTTCCTCAATGTCATACTCTACGGTGTCTATCTCTTCTTCGCTTTCCTCACTAACAGCGAGGTAGCCTTTGTACTCATTATCAGAATCTACTCCTTCTGTGACTCCTTGTCATCCCCTAGGCTCTTGTCTCTGGCCTATCCTTCATCGGTGACTAAGGCCCCATTGTATAGCAAGTTCATATCGTGCACTTTAGTCCATTTTCACGTAGGTTCCCAGGAGGTCTTTGAGAGACTTGAGATTAACAATGGTGTTGTCGGTCAATTTGCTTGTTAAATACTCAAGGATCTTGTGAAGTTCTTGCATGTTGCTAGGAACATGGAAAGAGATAGGCCTTGGTTGGCTGCTTGAGCTCCTGGCCATCCTGCAAAGTGGCACTGTGGGCTCCTTCTTCAACACACTCGTAGTTTTTGTAGCCTGTTTGTACGTCTCCTCTTCGTTTGAGAATGGAAGATTGATGGTCACTACAATGTGCATCCAATCTCGCTCATCCTCAAGGAAAGGGATGTACTTGGTTAATGGCCTGTATGACTTCCTTACTGGCACATCACCTTTGAGCATGGCAGAGATGGCATCTAGGTCGATAGCGGTTGTCTTCCAAGTGTCCATCTCGACCTTTACTGCTTTTGTTTGGTTTCCTAGCAAGATTAGACTATTGCCCCAATCTTCGACAACTTGAGCATTCCTTATTCAAGGTCGGCCTAACAGAATATCATAGTCCACTCCCTTCGTGACAATGAAGTTCACAGATAACTAGACACCCGCGATCTTCACAGGTCAATTCTTTAAGACTCTAAATGGCCTTACTTTTGTTCTCTTAGCTAGAGTGATGTTGAACCTAGCGGTTTTTGATAGGTGGGTTTCCCCAAGCCTAGAGCATAGCATGGCTCAGCACACTCACTCCTACCCCAGTATCTACGATTCCCTTCTGTGTTATGTCTCCTAGGGCTAGGATAGGCAAGACTGGGTGCATCTTAGTGCCTTCCCAAAAGGCATTGATGTGTAGTGACTTTGGCACTGACTGCAACGTTAAGCTAGGTATCTGTGTGACTGCATCATGATCTTGCAAGTTAGTGGTAGTATGCTCC
The DNA here is from genome assembly GCF_053477565.2 of Lygodium microphyllum. Classification (NCBI taxonomy): domain Eukaryota; kingdom Viridiplantae; phylum Streptophyta; class Polypodiopsida; order Schizaeales; family Lygodiaceae; genus Lygodium; species Lygodium microphyllum. The sequence continues at coordinate 140,731,148 of NC_141145.1, forward strand.
ATCAATTCTTCCACCCATAGGGTTTGCTTCCATGTGAAATACATTCCCCTCTTCACTTTCATCTTCATCTAGCTCATCGGTGATGACAAAGTTAAGCTTGCTATTTTTGGATTTGCATTTTAGCCTATGGTCTTATGTCCACTTTTCTCCGCACTTGAAGCATAACCCTTTGGCCCTCATGTCCCTTATTTGATCATTTGAGAGAACCTTGTTATAAGTGCTGTTTTGAGATCCCTTTTATGCATTTTCAGCCCTTGCAAAGCTGTCATGAATTGTCTTGGGCTGCAATGCACCTAGTTCTGAAGAGAGGGTTGAATCTAGGCCAAAGATGTATTTGCTTAACTTGGCCAAATCATCAATCCCTTCAATGTACATAGAAAGATTAAGGAACATATTAGAGTAATCACGAATAGACATGCCCCTTTGTTGAAGACCATACCATCTTCTTTGCAATCTTTCTTTCTCTATTGGAGAGACAACACCTTCAACATTGCCTTTTTAAAATCCTCCTAAGAAGCAAAATTGTGACTAACTCTTTGCATATATCTCCACCATGTATGCACGCAGCCTTCAAGATGGAGTGCCACAAAATAGACCCACATGACCAGCCTCTTTTGGCAAGTTCTCTTCGAGAACCTTGAGACAAAGTTAAAGTTTTCATCCTCTTATCATCCTCCAACTGATGGGCAGAGTGAAAGTACTAATTCTATTGTTTTGGACCTTTTTAAATCCTATCTCTGATAATCAAAGAGAATGGGAAAAGTATTTGCCTTTAGTAGAGTTTGCATACAATAATACGGTGCACTCTAGTACTGGTAAGACACCCTTTGAGATCATCTATGGCAAGCCTCATTTACCACCCATTCTTCTTACGAAGGATAAGATCTTTGCATGAGTTTGTTAGAGACATTGATACAACTTTCACTCAAGTAAAAGCTGCTATCCAAATGACACAAGAGAAGCATAAACGCGAAGCAGATAAGCATTAGATCTCAAGTTAGGACAATATGTTCTTCTTAAGTTTGAGAAGGCTTGCTTGAAGAAGTAGAAATGTCAAAATGGTAAAGTGGTTAAGCTTTCTAATTGCTATTATGGCCCTTTCAAGATCACAGATAAGATAAATGATGTGACTTTTTGTTTGGATGTCATTGGAACATTCATAACGCTTTCCATATAAGTTTGCTACATCCCTATATTCGAGAACCTCCAATTGAACCAATCAAGGAAGATTTACATGACATAGAAGAAACAAAAGAGTTCCTTGTGCCTGAAAGAATTTTACACCATCATCAGGACAATACTCTAAGGTCAGGTAAGGTATTACGGAAGTATCTGGTTAAGTTTAAGAATTATCCCCCATTGCATGCTCAGTTTATGACTAAGAGAGAACTACAAGACTTTCCAGATCTTCTTAAGGACTATGTATCCCCTCTACAGTTGAGGTCAATTGTTTAGAAGCCAAAGGGATGTCACTAAATTGATTGCTTATTACACATTCTCTATTAATAAATTCAGGTCAATAAATTAATGACTCACTTTTCTTTAAGTGTTGATGATGAAATTGATTGCTTATTACTCATTCTCTATTTAATAAATTCATGTTAATAAATTAACGACTCACTTTTCTTTAAGTGTTGATGATGATCTAGCATGGCCATGAGACCATTTAGAGACTAGTATTCCTAGTGTATCACTTAATGGGGTGATCAGAGCACTGTGATGGGGATATTTGGTATAGGCAGTACAAGTTATGAAGGGGAAAAGAAGTGTCTACCAAGTGTAAGAGTGTACGCAAGAACCAAGGAGTTACACATAAATGAAGATGGTTTGATTTCTAAGAAGAGGAAGTACATTAGCATTGTGTATATGTATTTATGTGTGCATCTAGGGACGCCTAGGAATGTTTTCTAGTGTGTATTGAGCATTGCATTCATTTGGGGTCATCCTCTCCCCTACAATTCAAGGTTTAAGGTCTTTTCTTTCATTAAGAAAGACAAGAGAAGGGAAATCTCTCACTAAGAAAGACGAGAGACGTGATCCTTAGGAAGTGAGGAGAGAAGTGATTTTCTCTTTCTAAGGTCTAAAATGATACAAGCTTTTGTGTGGAATTCAATCTTAAGGTTGAGGCCCAAGGCAATCTAATGAACTCTCCTTATCTATCACTCAAGATGGTTGCAAGGACCACAAGTTAAGAGTACAGTTTAAAAAGCTATTTTTTGGAAAATCCATTTTTAAAATATCTCGCAATAGAAAAATGATCTCTAAAAACAAGCCACGTGGGTTATCGGAAACAGGAGATCTACAACTTTCGTGTTGGACATTTTTTCATCCAAACAACGCACAAAGAGATATCTCGAAATTAATGCTACAAAGTGGAACAACCACATCTTGCATGAAGATCAATTCAACTCTCTCTCCAAGAAGAGAAGCTCTTGAAAGCCTATAAAAGAGGAGGCTCTCCTTGGGTATAAGAGAGAGGTAAAAGAAGCATCACTTTGCATGTATCCAAGAGGAGAAGAGAAGGTGAAAGTGCTATGGAAGCCTTGCTGAAATCAAGTGCTGCGGAAGCTCTGCTGAAATCAAGTTCCAAGAGGAGAAGAGAATGTGCAAGTGCTACGCAAGCTCTACTGAAATCAAGTTCCAAGAGGAGAAAAGAAGGTGCAAGTGCTGCAGAAGCTCTGCTGAAATCAAGTGCCAAGAGGAGAGCCCTACACATATTGTGTAGGAGAGAAGGAGACTCAAGAAGGATCAAAAGGTGCCACCTTCCAAGTTGTGCAAGTGTTAGTCGATTGTATACCATGCAAGGAACTGTAATCTTGTTTCCAAGATCTACAAGTATGAACTACCTTATGTGTAACAGAGGAGCTTGCTCCTTGTCAATAATATAACTCCACAAGGGGGGGGAGGGAGGCTAGCCCATCTTCCAGTCCCTAGTGTGTTGCCAATTTCTCTACCTCTCTCTAAGTATTCATGTTGCAGCATTCATCTATGATTCGCAACCTTCCATGGCAATATAATTTCATGCCTAGCTACCTTGGCTATGGCTTCCTTGCAAACATGGTGTATCTCTTGTATTTCTTTGCAAATATGGTGTATTTCATGAATTTCCAATTATTTTGTTTGTTGTAGAACTAGCTATTTTACATTGGTATCAAAGCATGGACTTTGATCCATGGAAAGAGTCATTTTCATGTAGAATTTAGTCACAAGGACAAGTAGCAGGTAACCAGAGTACCAAGATTTGGTCACAGGGTTTGGTACAGTTCAAACCATGACTAGTCAGAATTCTTCTTAGCAACAAGATTCTTCTCCATAGCATCCCTCTACTCCAACAATCAATATTTTCTTTCTTTTCAAACCCTAAAGTAGTCCTTGCACATTGAATTTCTTGCCGCATACCATCAACCTCAGCTTTCAATGTTGAAATTTGTTTTATATCTGTGTGAACCCTCAATATTTCTTGATTTAACTGTTGTAATTGAGCTGCAAGTTCTTGGCGACTATCGAAGAGCTTTTGAATCTCAGATTGTGCCTTTGCAAGTCAACTTGGAGGGGTTCAAGAGCACAAAGTTCAGCTTCCATATTTGCAAATTTCTTAGTAGCTTTGTCTGAGAGCAACATAAGTGGCAGCCAACCTTTGATTCTCGGTCAGAAGCTTCTAGATCCCTGCCTACTGTGGCCGTGTTGGTGTCTCTAGACTTTGGTAACCTGACAATGATTCTCCAACAACTGCAATGGGTATTGACTTGCTGGCTGGGGATCGCAATAAGAAGACCAAGCGTACCGCTTCTAAAAGGACAATGTGTACATGAAGCTTGTTGTTAAACTTTATAGGGCAAGGAAGACAAGATTGGTGTCCTGGTTGGTATTGTTACTGATGATGTGAGACTATATGAGATTCTTGCCTGTTGTGGACGTGGTGGTGGTTTTGACATTTACGCCTCTGCAGTTTCTCTTAACAAACCTCATGAATGAATCAAATTTTGCAAATGGGATTTGACTATGTCAATCTTTTCTTAAGCCAATGAAGGCAAAGGTATTCTGATAGTTACAACAGCCAATGGAAGAGATCTTTGTGCTGTGTCTATGGTCCTAAACTCCATATTTGCTAACTCAAGCCAAAGGAGTTGTACTTTTGTGTTGTTGTACCATCTGCCCTCTCTGATTTAGAAATACAGAATCTAAAAGCTATCTTCTCAAAAATTTCAATCCAAATCAGGGGGTTATGAGAATAAACCATTATTGGAGTATCTTTATACTCATGACTTCAATCTTTGGGCAAGATTGAACCGACATTGAAGAGATTTGGACCTATCTTGACCTATGGAGGTTATAGTCAGCATAGGTTTCAATTTCCACTGAATTCATTGAGTTTCTCTTCAATCTTGAATGCTTCAACCATCATTGGATTGCCTATTTCCAATATCCAAGGTTTCTTATCAAATGGAAGAGGATTTCGCCTTCTATCAACCATACATGAAGAAATAGAGCAATAATGGAGTTCATAGGAGAAGAGTATGAAGCTAGGATCTTATTCTATATTGAAGCATGCTTAAATTGAGACTTCTTTGGATCATTTGAAGCTAAAGACAAGTCATATTTGTGAGGGATATCTACATCAAACACACTCTTCACATACAAGCATAAGAGGTACTTCCAATCATCTTTAATCTCTCCCTTTGAATCCAATTGCTAAGCTGATCCAATTGATGGAAAAGGGATTAAAATGAGACAAGAATTCCAAACATTTTCTCATAATGCATTTTATGAAAAATCCATAGAGCTACTTTAGTGATTAATCATTGCTTGATCACTTTCATTCATTGAAATAATCATTCTCAATGCCTCTAATTCTCATCCATTCTGTCCTAACCCTGGCATTGAATTGTTTACCTCTTGTTTCATTTACATGAATGAAAATTTTTCCCAATGGTAAGTGGGATAAAAATTATAAAGCAATGAGTCACTACTGTAGGTACTCCTTACCTATCCCCATTTCATTTTCAGCCCAATTCCATTCCAAAGTGAGCTTGCTTACTGAATCTATCAATGATAGTCCAAATTGCATCATTGCCTGCTTGTGTGCGAGGAAGCTCCATGATAAAGTCCATGGCTATACTTTCCCAAGGCTCATTGGGAATAGGTAATGGCTTCAATAGACCAGGTGGTTTATGCCTGTCATACTTTACTTTTTGGCATATCTTGCACTCGCGGATATATCTTTCAATGTCAACTCTAAGAGTGGGCCAAAAGAAATATCTTTCCAATGCTTGAGTAGTGGGTAGAATACCCCTATGTCCAGCATATGGAGATGCATGTGCTTCATCCATTACCTTATGTTGCAATGGTAATGCTACACAAATTGCTTGATGATGATACAAATAACCATCTCGAATCGAGTAAGGTGTAATCGACTGACTTGAGTTAAGCTAATCCCATATGGTTAAGAAGTTGAAATTAGTTGCATACATTTTGGATAAATCCATGAACTCGTTATGGTAAACAGTTGTGATTGCATTCACTCGAGGTCATCGTGATAGAGCATCTGCTAAATAGTTGTGATTGCATTCACTCGAGGTCACCGTGATAGAGCATCTACTACCACATTCTTAGTCCCAGATGTGTGAAGGATTTGAAAATGAAACATAGATAAGAAATTTTCCCAACGCATCTGTTTCTTTGAGAGCTTCTTCTGAGTGAGAAAGTATCTTAGACTTTGGCGATCTGTTTTAATAACAAAATCTGCACCAAGTAAATAGTGTTTCCATACTTGCAGAGCATGTACCACTGCCATAAGCTCTTTCTCATATACTAGAGCATGTAGCTCATGGTCCTTGAGACGTCGGCTCTCAAATTCTACTGCATGATGCTCTTGGTTAAGCACAACTCCAATGCAATCCCTAGAAGCATCGCAGTGAACTTCAAAAGGTTTTTGAATATCCAAAACTATGAGAACTGGTCCTTGAGTCACAAGAAACTTAATTCTTTCAAAGGCTTGTAGCCTTGATTCCCAACAAAGGCATTTTCTTCTTAGTAAGGTCATGTAGAGGAGATGCAACATATGCAAAACCTCGTATGAACCTCCTATATTATGAACATAGGCCCAAGAAACTTCTAACTTCATGTACAAAAGTAGGTGTAGGCCATTCAACAATGGCTTGAATCTTCTCAAGATCCATTCTCACCGAATTGTGAGAAACAATATGGCCTAAGTAATGAATTTCCGAAAGGAAAAATTCGTTCTTCTTAGCATTGACATGCAGTCTATGCTTGCGAAGCTCTTGAAAAACAATAGATATATGTTTTCTATGCTCTTCTTCAGACCGTGAAAATATTAGAATGTCATTAAAGAAGACACATGTGAACTTTGAGTGAGGTCTGAAAATTCTCTCCATCATTCGATTGAATATGGCGGGTGCATTAGTCAAACCAAATGGCATGACTAAGAACTCGTATAGTCCAAATGTCGTACGGATAGCTGTCTTATGAACATCTTCAGGTGCTATCTGTATCTAGTGATAGCCGCTCTTGAGATCAATGCAACTAAAGATACTAGCCCCTTGCAACTTATCCAAGATATCATCTATCCTTGGGATAGGAAAACGATTCTTGGTTGTGATCTTGTTCAAAGATCTGTAGTCTATGCACATATGGAAAGAACCGTCTTTCTTTTGAACAAGTAAGACTGGAGAGAAGTATGGAGAAGAGCTAGGTTGAACTAACCCTCTTTCCAACAATTCATTTACTTGTGTTAGGATCTCCTCTTGCTAACTTACACTTACTCGGTAAGGCGGTTGGTCAGGTGGTGAACTGCCTGGGATAAGATCAATTGTGTGATCTTCCGGGCGCTTCTCCTAGGAGGTAACTCTCCTAGGAGTGAGTCACTAAAACAATCTTCATATTGTTTAACAAAATCATGTCTAGCTTGATCAATTAAAGAGAGGGGTTCTTTTAAAGTCTGAGATTTAGAAGCATTAGTTGGTATTGTGTGTTTACTAGAGGCACCAAGTGCCCTTGAATCATTAGTTTCTTTTCACTCTCTCACAAAAATCATGTACGCAGAAATAGCTTTCTTCATTTCTTTAGAAATGCTAACATGACTAACCAATAACACATGCCAATCTCCAACATCAACAATGCATACTATGTTCCGGCCCTTGAATTGAAATGCAAGGGTCTTCTTAACAAAATTGGGAAGAGGTCTAATCTTGTAATGCCAATGCATGCCTAAGATAACATCATAGTTACCTATGGGTGCAAGTAAAAAAGATTCTTGGTCGCAACAATCCCCAATTCTAAGATTCAACTTCCCTTGAATAGGAGTAGATTTGGTTGTAAGTCCTTCAAATGCCAAACCTAATTCAATTGGTGTTCCCAAACGATTCGGTGGAATTTGTAGCCTTTCAACAGTATCTACTGACATAAAATTATCTATGGACCCTGGATTAAAGAGTATCAAAATTCATTGATTGTTGAGTGTCCCCCAACCCTTTAAGAGTTGTCTTTTCTTCTCATTTGAATGAGTGTTAGCTTGCACATCTGGAATAGAATTTGAGGATGGTGGAGGAGGACCTTTAACCACGTTTGCTTCCTTCCTTTTGTGAGGGGAATCAGGCTTCATATGCCCTAACTCACCACAAAGAAAGAATCTTCCTTTCTCTTTGTACTTTTGTATCTTAAAGGGTGAGAGATACTTGCGCTTCTTCTTGTTACCCTCTGGCTTTGAATATTGGTCATGAGTAAAGGTAGGTCTTCTTCGATTAGTCCTGTCTCTTGGTTGATCATAGAGCTGCTCTTGTCTAGCTCTATAAGAGCTCATCTCCAACTTTCGAGATGTACCAAGTGTATGCAAAATTTCAGCTATGATGGCAGATTCCATCATGCGAGATAAGGTTTCATGTGGATACACCTTCATGGTTCCGTGTAAATGAGGGAGTAGGCCAGCTTCAAACTTCCTTTTCTTCTCTTCATCACTGATATCCATGAAAGGAGTAACCTTGAGAAGAGTAGACCAAAACTTGTCCACATAACTAGTGACCTTTTCATGCTCTTTCTGGCCTAGCCAATCCCACTCCTTCTTGACATCATTCTCAAAATCACAAGGCAAGAACTGAGCATAAAATTTCTTCTTGAACTTTTTCATTCCTCCAAAATGAGAGTCAACCACCAATTGCTAGCGGTGTCTTTCAAGTGCATGCCTGCATGCCTTAGCTTGGACTTTTCTGAGAGATTACCATCAGAAAAAGCAACTTCAAATTGCCTGACAAAGGCTAACACCTTAGCAGGATCTCTCTTACTCAAAATTTATGTCCTTATCCCCAGACTTGAAAGTCTTAGTCTTCTTAAGCTTGCTCCTCTTATGGCCCCTCTTTGTCTGTTTGCAGATTGCACAAGACTTAGAACCAAGAGAGTAGAAACTAGAAGATGATGAGGAGAAGGAGGAACTTGAGTAATCAGAGGAGTAGCTGGTTTCTGAGGGAGATGACTCCCTCCTTATCCGCCTCACTCGAGGTGAGGACTTTTTACTCTTCTTGACCCAAGAATCCTTCTTTCTTCTAGGAAGCTTCTCAGCAATTGGATGCTTTGCATCTTCACTATCAATTGGTGCAATGGTGTTTCCTCCAGTACCACCATCTTTTGGAGGATTCCGTCCTTCATAAGTAGCTTCTTCCCTTGCCCTTAAGCTGTCAATCAATTGAGTACTTTGGGAATCTCCAACAAGCTACGATACTTTGTCAATTGAGCCTGTAATTTCTCACTTGTAGGTTCTTCATCAGTTGCCATCTTTACCTTCTTCTTGCAAGGATCGCCTTTACTTTGAGAAAAGTAAAGAGACCTCCTCCGATATCACTGTCATAGAATCCAAGATACATGCTCGACTTTCTTATATACTTAAAATATATATGGCGAATATTATGTTGGCATAGAGGGAGAATAGATGAGAGAAAAGAAAGATGTAGAGAGAGAGGTAGAGAAATTGGCAACACACTAGGGACTAGAAGATGCGTCAGTCCCCCCCCTTGTGGAGTTATATTATTGACAAGGAGCAAGCTCCTCCATTACACATAAGCCAGTTCTTACTTGTAGATCTTGGAAACAAGATCATGGTTCCTTGTATGGTATACAATCGGCTAGCACTTGCACAACTTGGAAGTTGGCCCCTTTTGATCCTTATTGAGTCTCCTTCTCTCCTACACAATATGGGCAGGGCTCTTCTCTTGGCACTTGATTTCAATAGAGCTTCCGTAGCACTTGCACCTTCTCTTCTCCTCTTGGAACTTGATTTCAGCAGAGCTTGCATAGCACTTGCACCTTCTCTTCTCCTCTTGGAACTTGATTTCAGCAGAGCTCCCGCAGCACTTGATTTCAGCAGGGCTTCCGCAGCACTTGCACCTTCTCTTCTCCTCTTGGATACATGCAAAGTGATGCTTCCTTTACCTCTCTCTTACACCCAAGGAGAGGCTCCTCTTTTATAGGCTTTCAAGAGCTTCTCTTCTTGGAGAGAAAGTTGAGTTGATCTTCATGCAAGATGTGGTTGTTCCACTTTGTAGCACTAATTTTGAGATATCTCTTTGTGCGTTGTTTGGATGAAAAAATGTCCAACACGAAAGTTGTAGATCTCCTGTTTCCGATAACCCACGTGGCTTGTTTTTAGACATCGTTTTTCTATTGCGAGTTATTTTAAAAATGGATTTCTCAAAAAATAGCTTTTTAAATTGTACTCTTAACTTGTGGTCCATGCAACCACCTTGAGTGATAGATAAGGAGAGTTCATTAGATTGCCTTGGGCCTCAACCTTAAGATTGAATTCCACACAAAATCTTGTGTCATTTTAGACCTTAGAAAGAGAAAATCACTTCTCTCCTCACTTCCAGAGAATCACTCTCTCGTCTTTCTTAGTGAGAGAATTCCCTTCTCTCGTCTTTCATAATGAAAGAAAATACCTTAAACCTTGACTTGTAGGGGAGAGGATGACCCCAAATGAATGCAATGCTCATTACACACAAGTAAGCATTCCCAGGCGTCCCTGGATGCACACATAAATACATATACACAATGCTAATGCACTTCCTCTTCTTAGAACTCAATCGATCTTCATTTATGTGTAACTCCTTGGTTCTTGTGTACACTCTTACACTTGGTAGACACTTCTTTCCCCCTTCATAACTTGTACTGCTTGTACCAAATATCCCCGTCATAGTGCTCTGATCACCCCATTAAGTGATACACTAGGAATACTGGTCTCTAAATGGCCTCATGGCCATGCTAGATCATCATCAACACTTAAAGAAAAGTGAGCCATTAATTTATTGACATGAATTTATTAAATAGAGAATGCGCAATAAGCAATCGATTTAGTGACACTAGCAACACAAATAGTCCTTTCAAATGTATATCAAATGATGCAATGATAATCACACCATCGTGCAACTCATAGCTTCACATAGCCAAGGTAGGCCTTAGCCTAAGGTAACCTCACAATCTAATGAGGATTCTTCTCCCCAATGAGAAGTGTTAAGTACATTTTTACGTAGCCAAGGTAGGCCTTAGCCTAAGGTAACCTCACAATCTAATGAGGATTCTTCTCCCCAATGAGAAGTGTTAAGTACATTTTTTTTTCAACTTATTAAGCAAGGCATGAATTTTCCATTTAGGCTATCTTACCCAACATAAGTGAAATTCCTTAAAGAAATATATTGCACCAATAACTTAACGAGATGACTTACAAGACCTTTAAATAGAGTTTCACTTTTTAAGCATTATTCAACACTTAATCTTGTTGCATTTGACAATAATTATATCGAGTTATTTTACTAATCTTGAGTGCACATAAAGTCATATGTGCAATAACCTCTTGCAACTATTTCCATCATGACTCTATGATTTATAATCTCAATTAACCTAACTACAAATCATAGCGATTAATCATTTATGCATGTATTAGTATGCTTTCTAGATGACACTGTCAATTCGTGTAAGTGTAAAATATGGAACCCAATATTTTATATAATTAATTCTTATATGGATGATGTCCGTGCAATCTAACAAGTAGCTCTTGTACCAATTGATGCAAAGGCTAACATTTTTTGTAAAATTTGGCATAAACCTTATTATTTTATGTGGCGACAGCCCATTTTTGAAACATGAATAATTTGGTTTGGCACGATGTCATTGGGAATTTCATCTTTGCTCACACTCATGTTCACCACACCCAATGTTCCATTTGGTAGTGGCAACTCCGACAACCTCATGCACTCTCGTATATCTGGCAATACCTGACCGGTTGCAGTGGTTCCCATGGTCTTTCCACCTCGTCGCTTTGGAGCCATTGTCTACGAGCATGTTCGAGAGATAGGGAAGGTGTAATGAGTTTGAGATGGGAGAGTATGAGCTAACTCTCTCCCTCTCTAATTCTCTTACTCTCTCTCTCTCTCTCTCTCTCTCTCTCTCTCTCTCTCTATCTATCTATCTATCTATCTCTCTCTCTCTCTCTCTCTCTCAGCCTCTTGAGGTGACTCCCTCCCTGTCTCTCTCTCTCTCCTCTCACTCTAACTTTCTTTCGCAGCCTCTCGGGGTCTCTTGTGCCTCTAGACTGAGTAGAGGGCATGGCTTTTTATAGGCTGAAGGGAGCGCAGGGCTACCTCTCCCTTCCCCTCTCTTTTTACTCTTCTTTGAGCAAAAGACAGCTCCTCCGCTTAGAATGGGGAGCTTTTGTCTCCTTTATTATTTTATTATCTTAATTTTTTGAATTACAAGAAAAGGAAGGTATTTGTCAGGCTTGAGGTTGTCGATTCCTGTAAATAGAGGTTAAAGAAGATATTTTAGAGGATTTTGATGACGATGAAGGGGATGAAGATTATTATGGGGTTGATGATAAGGATGAGGATGACAAAGAAGACAATGATGAACGATGGGGAGGAGAATGATGATGATGATGACGATGGGGATGAGATCATCAGTCTACGGTGGCCTAGTCATCATTTTTTCTTCTTCTTTCAAAAGAGTATGCCATGGGATTGGCACTTGGCTAGAAACAAGGTTAGATGTTAACCCTCACAAGAAATAAAGATCATTCAAGGCAAGCTAAGCAAAGCATGAAGGATTGGAAAAGGCCAAAGGTGGGCTAAAGTGAAAACAAGAAGAACTAGAAAAGAGGGGAGGGTACCATGGCCACAATTTTTTGGGCATAATCAGAGTAAGGTGACTTAATGTATTAATATAGACACCACATATCCATAAGATGTTCATGTAATACTTCTATCAATAATTCCATATTTAAGTTATGGATAAAGACATATTCTTTTATCATAAATATTTAATTGAGAGTCGGGATCACTCCTATGAAAATTATATTATCACCTGAAGTTACATTTAGAAGACCCACAATGGATGAGAAGATTATAGGCGATCTCTATTCATTTTTTCTTGAAGCATGTCTACAATATCGAACCTCTATGAAAAGGAAAAGAACCAATCATAGCTTAGTGAAACGAGGGTGAGGGTTCCTAACTTTAGGGGGAAGTCCTAAACTAGATCCTAATATATATAATATGTATGAATAGAGAGCTCAATCTTGTGAATGCAACTTTGGAGCTTCCATTATTTTTCCTTCTTGTCTATCTTCTTATTCATCGGTACTTGGAAATGAGGGTGAAAGAGAGTGAGAGTGAGAGCTTGCATGAGGGACTTGGAGAGTGAAACTCATATTCTTCTCTTTTCCCCCTTGTCTTATTTCCCATTAGCTTCCATAGCTAAAAGGATGAGAAGTACATTGAGAGGGTGAGACTTCTTCATCTTCATCTTCATCTTCATTCATCATCTTCTATCAATCGTTGGAGCTACATAGTTTGGATTGAATTTGAAGAAGTAGAGGAAATGGATTGAGGAGTAGCACGTGGATCATGAGGCCATCATCAAACCTTTGAAGGTATTCAAAATACAAGGTGGTGAAGGTATGTAGGTGAGTCTACTATACCTCTTAAGTTGTTTTATTTTCTTGCTTGAGTTAATGGGAGTGTAAGAAAAGAACTAGATGGCTTAGCTTGGATACAAGCCGATTAGGTGAGAGATAGTTGAGACAGGCATGTGTCAAGTTATTGAAAGGCTAAGAGTATCAATCTAATGTCATGCTATTGACTCTCATAAGCCCCACACTTCTCAACTAGCTTGTGTGTTGCACTCAATCTTAAATGTCTACACCTCTAATAGTAGGCAAAATTAAAAGAAGAGATTGCAAAAAAATTAAGCTTGTTGATTGAGAGGAGACACTAAGTAGAAGGTCAATTATCCATTGATTAAAATCAATGTCCCAAAATATCCAAGTAGCTACCATTATCAAACGGGCTTGTGGATCCAATTCCTGCATGTGTGCCAAGTGTGAGGCCACTAGTATGATTGTTAGCCTATCATAAACATTGAATGTCTTCAATATAAAGCATGCAGCAAGTAACCATACCATTTGGAAATTAGACACCACTAAGGAGTAAATATAGAAAACTACTTGGAAGAATTGCTATGCTATACTGAGGCATTTGTAAAGGGAGAGAATATTGTAGTAGTCAAGCTATAGCCTACTACATTTCCCATGTATCTTCACAACTTCAATGCAAGGTTGTCGAAATTTAGAAAGTAGTTACTCTTATCATTGTAAATAATTTGGCTCATGTTTTCTTATAGGAAATAATTGATTGCTTCCTTAACTTGCAATTTCAAGTTCTTGTTCAAGTATCTTCTATTCACATTTGCATCTACAAACTTGGCCAACTTTCTAAGCCAATAGTTAACCTTAGACACACTATATTAGACCTAGGTCTTTCATTTCAAGATTTCAAGCCATAGGGGCATCCATGCCACTTTTTGAAATATCCAATGTAGCAACAAGTAATGATACTTGCAAGAAATAGTAGACACGTACATAGAGTCTATGATGACTAATTTGCTAGCTAGAGATGCAACTTGTTGGTCCCATATATTAACTTTGTCAAAAAACAATCAAACATTTGCTTGGCATTATCTCTAAGGCCTAAGGGGCAGCCTAAGTACCTAAAGACCACCCCCGTGGTTATGAATTTGAAGAAATAACTATTGACCTCTTCAAGGGTGTCCTCATGACTCAAGTAAAGCAAATTTTCTTGGTTAAAAGGCATAAGGAATTTGAAAGTATTGATTTTTTCTAAAAGATAGATGCATTGTAGGGTTGTGTTGTCTAGGAATTTTAATGTTCTTAAGATACATTGGTTATTACAATTGCTTCCTTCTAAACTATGGAATCATTTCTAGAACTTTGATACAAGCCACTTTTATTGTTTGTATGGACAAAATATGTAATGCCCTCACAAGTTCAAATACACCTATAACTATAGGATTGGTCTAAGTAGTCACTTTCCATATGCATATAGATTTTGAGTGCCTTTATGTTAGCCTAGGGAGCACCACATAGACTTCCCTTGGGTTTTACTAATTGGCAAGTTGATTGATGCATAGGCAAATTACGCAACTACAAAAAGGGTGGGTGGCCTAGAAATGGTATATGTAATCAAAATGTCTCATCAATACTTGTTGGCTACATCATTGCTTATCTTCCATGATTATTAACTCGTCACATAGGTAGGACCTACTTGTTGTGGAACACTTGGGAGTCATGTTTGCAATATATACTAGAATGAGTAACATAAATTCCCATTTTCTAGAGTATTTTAATGATAGAGGTTGTATGGATCATATTATCTATGAGCTTTTTAAGTGGCTTAGAATGATAATCTTCATATTGCATATCATAAGCAAGTGAACATAATGGACCCCATCCACCATCCCCTTGGAAACCAAGTACTTTGCAGCCATTGTTTCACTAGAACAGGGTCTTCGTGGAATCCTTTGCCCAGGCCTAAGAGTAGTTGGCTAGCCTTCTTGTGTAGTGAGGTGATTCCTAGCCCTCTTTCACTCTTGTATGGTGTGATAAACTCCCATGGTATTGCATGCCATGCATGTTTGTCACCTGATTGCCAAAGGAAGGATTAGAATGCCTTCTCAACTTCCTTCCATGTATAAGTTTTGAAAGAACCTACTCTAGCACTAGTGGCAACATAGATGATCTATGACAGATCTAAGAAAACTCACTAGTAGCTTGTAAATTCGATGCCTACTCAAATTAGCTCCATTATTGTTAACAAAACTCACTGTAGCTTGTAAATTAAATGCCTACTCAAATCAGCTCCATTATTGTTAACACCATGGCAACCTCATTGACTAACATGTCAACTCAACTAGTAAGCTTCAAGCTCGCTCGACAACCTCAAAATGGTGGATATTATCACACTGCATGCTCCTCTATCAGTGTGCAATGTTTAGGTTAGCTCACAACAACAATCATGTAGAAGAAACATGACTAAAAATGTCATCAAAATGGTGCTCTGTTTCTTTAAAAGTTTTTTTGAGCTTAAAGTTTATTGAGATATTATAATCTTAATACTAGCTAGTATTTTGGGCCCATCCATCCAACCACTACCCATTAAAGCCATTTATTTTATGGCAATCTCTCCTTTAACCTTATCCTCACTAGTATTGAAAGAACCTACTCTAGCACTAGTGGCAACATAGATGATCTATGACAGATCTAACAAAACTCACTAGTAGCTTGTAAATTCGATGCCTACTCAAATTAGCTCCATTATTGTTAACAAAACTCACTGTAGCTTGTAAATTAAATGCCTACTCAAATCAGCTCCATTATTGTTAACACCATTGCAACCTCATTGACTAACATGTCAACTCAACTAGTAAGCTTCAAGCTCGCTCGACAACCTCAAAATGGTGGATATTATCACACTGCATGCTCCTCTATCAGTGTGCAATGTTTAGGTTAGCTCACAACAACAATCATGTAGAAGAAACATGACTAAAAATGTCATCAAAATGGTGCTCTGTTTCTTTAAAAGTTTTTTTGAGCTTAAAGTTTATTGAGATATTAGAATCTTAATACTAGCTAGTATTTTGGGCCCATCCATCCAACCACTACCCATTAAAGCCATTTATTTTATGGCAATCTCTCCTTTAACCTTATCCTCAAGGTTCCTATTTCCTAGCCACATAGATTTTATCCTTTCTCACCTACCTCTAAGGCTATTCATTAACCTCATTTATGCCCACCTCTTTGTTGAACCTTATCAATATCTACCCACAAATTACTCCTTGCCAAGTCACATCTATTTCTCATAGCTCTCATCACCACATGTTTACTCTCTCCTCTTTCATTAAACTCTAAATATTCTCCCTCATCCAAAGTCTTTCTCTCGTTTCATCCTTGCAAAACATCACAAGAAAATTCCATTACATCATACAACACACATGTTCCACCCTTGTATCCTCATTAAGTCCACTATTCACTCTCTCTTGTCAACTAATTGACTACATAGAAAATTATTGGGTGGATGGAGCCCAAAAAGAACACCAAGAAAACATGAAATCTACTACAAGAAAATATATATTGTATCATAAAAAAGTATGTTCTTCATATTTTATGTGACCATAACAAGGAAAAGAACATTAGGAATAAGAAATATTCACGCAACTTCATAGAAACAATTCACCCATGGCTTTTGCTTGGAAAAAATTGATTATGCTCTTTATATTATTCATAGAATTCATCAAGAGACCACAAAGAAATAAGAGAATATACCACTTTGAATGGAAATCATCACATAGCATTCTTCTTCAAAGGCTCCATAGCTTTCTCTCACAATTTCTTGCTCATAGATACATTGTTTTGCATAGATTTGGCTCTCTCTCTCTCTCTCTCTCTCTCTCTCTCTCTCTCTCTCTCTCTCTCTCTCTCTCTCTCTCTCTCTCTCTCTCTCTCTCTCTCTCTCTCTCATACATGATCTCTCTCTAGTGTACAATGGGATAATCAAGAATAATCATTGATAACCCTCTTTGGTCATGGTGGATACCCCTCCCAAAAGGTATGCCGGGTATGAAAGGACACTAGGGACTACTACAGTGTCCCTTCATAGCTTAACAATGTCACTGTTACTTCAGAGTCTTCAGTAGCTACTTCTTCCACTTCTTTGAGCTATTTTGAACTTGTATTCATCTCTTCCCAAGGTTAGAAAACTTTCCCAAGCTACACATTCATCCCACAAGCTACTTGCAAAGGCATACAGAACAGAACAAAATAGAAAGAGATTCTCTATAGAGGTCAACAAAGGGTCTATAGTACCATACAGAAGGTTATTAGAAAGCCTTTAGCTCAACTTGAATCATTCAAAATCATCAAGAATCAACCAATAAGCTTCCAAACACTCTCAAAATCCATCAATCACTACTTCAACCTCTCATACAGAAGGAAAACATAGCAAAACAGAATCAAAATTAATCACACATTATCAGAACATCAATAGAACATGTTAGAACATCATATCTCCACTAAAAAACATCATGAGCTTCTTAGACCTAATCAACCTCATCCAAAACACTCCCAAACACTTCCAAGTCAACTAATCATCATACAAAATCCATCAAAAATCAACCATTCAATCCACAAAAATAACAAAAATCTACCAAAAAATCAAATCATTTCAACCCTCAACATATCCCCACACTTAATCAGGGAGTGTCCTCGCGACCTAGAAAAAAGAGGATGGAAATTCAAAATATAGCTTAACTTGATCTTCTTCAGCATCTTTAGGAAACACCATCCAAGTAGGAATTCAACTCATAACATGTATCTAATAAATACTTGCAATGAAAGAAAAATACCTTTATCCATTATCACAACTTAGAAATATAAAAGCATAACGAAATTTTAAAGGATATAAGAGGTTTGTTTTCTTTCGCCATAAGCATCCATCCCGTATATAAAAGCACAAACCATCATCAGTCAATTTCTCAATGATATTTATCTTTATCTTTAACTCCATGAAAGAGGGATAAAACACTGCATATACACCATAGAACATGTACACAACTCACATAGACATAAGACAATATGGTCTAAATGGCACATGCTTTAAAGAGCAAGAAGAAAGATTTTCATTAAAAAGGATCAGTACATACAAGAGAGTGTCCACAGGCTATGTAGGGTGAATATAATTTTTCTTGAACTTCATAGTCAACTTAAGACGTTCTAGACTCTTATTCTCATCCACAAAATGTAGAGGCACATTTTAGAGAAACTATAAACAACACATCCTTTCCAACATGATAGTAAACCTAGTAGGAAAAGCTTGTGCAAAATAATATAGGACATCCATTTGAGCAACAATCACATCCTTGTTTGGATTAATCATCAAGTTTAGAATACTATTTTGAGTATTCAAGTGAGATTGAGGATGCATAAAAGCAAGATACCAACAAAAATGAGACGCCAAGCATACCGAAGTATCCTCAAAAGAAGCATCTGCTCTAGCAAATTGAAGATAAGAAGTAGAACATTGTGCAAAAGTGTCCTAGGAACCAGGAATGTTAGGCCAATTAAACATTGGTTTTGTCAAAGAATCATTCAATGTTCACTGTCATCGATGAAGGATATCACTATTATACCCACCAAGAGTATTCAATACGATTGTGGAGGAAGGTTAATATAATCAAATGGAGATGGAAAAGGGACAATAGGTGAATAGTGAAGAGGTGGGTAAGATAAATCATAGAATGAAGATATTTGAAGGGATAATGAGGGTGGGAAAGAAGGGAAAGAAAGTAGAAATTTTTTAAGGGATTTTGTTGGAAAAAGAGAAGGAATAGGTGGAACAACATAAGGAGATTCAATAGGAGTAGGTGGGGATATAAGATCGGTAATAAATGGGCATGTAGTAAATACTAGAATTTGAGGAGAAATGGCAAGGGTGAAAGATAAAAGAGGGATACCATCTAGATTAGATTGAAGAATGGCAATATACAAGGCTAATCAATAAGAAATTAAGGAATAAGATAGGATATCATGAGGATCTATGGATAGATGGAACACTGGAAATCAAAAGTTGAAAAGAGATCCTTAGTGAATAAAGGATTATTGGCAATATGGTTCAACAATTGGGATCTCAATGATTAAATATCGGACTTGTAAAAGACACTCCGTTGATGGCGAGGATCCAAAACATCATTCTCCAAAGGAGGATGCCAAGCATAATCTTTACACCACAATATTTGTTGATGATAATTATTCAGGCCATCAACCAAAGTCATTTCAATTGAATGGATATACATAACTGCCTGAAAAATCACATCTCCTACATAAAGGTTCATGTCCTCCTCATCAGGGATGTGTAGATATCCTTAGAGATACGCATCAATTCATCAACAAATCTATCAGATATTGCTTCGAGTAAATCTGCTGACCACATATTCTGCCACCCATCCTCTAGAGGTTTTAAGTCCACATTACTCAAGGAGATGTACAATGCAAAGTGCTACTGTTGATACTGAATCCAGAAGGATGATGGAGGTGACACCAATTTAGTATAGTGGACAAAATCTTCCTGGACATGATTCATACATTGCTGAAGGCACCCTACCATGGAAAAAAATCCATCATATAGTTTAGCATTCTATTGCAAATGATCTAGCATTTCCTTAGGCAACAAAGAAGACATCATGGGGGTTGGAGGAGGAACATAAAGAGTAGCAACTTTTAGATTAAGTTCATCAATAAACTATTTTGCGACTCTATAGTTTCTTGAGAATGCTACAACTGGTCCTCACAAATACCAGGTTTACAAGCTGATTCTATCATTTCCTCAAGAACAGCATCCTTCTCTTTGGTTAAGGATACATTTTCTTCCTTTAAAGTGGCAACCTTAGGTTCTAATTCCTTAATCATGGCCTTCTATGTATCCATTAAAGCTGTAGCTGCAGTCCTTTGTGTAAGGATATCACTCAAAACAGTCTTTTCATCAGAAGCTAAATCTACCAAAGCTTTACTAGGATGAGTAATCAAAGAATCCACCTTGTCTTGCAATGAAGTATAAACTCCCATATAGATTTTCTAAAGACATGAAGTCATGGAAATCTCCAAAGTGGACTAAACATTTGAAACTAGTTGTGACATCATAGATTTAGAAAGTATTGTTTACAAGGAAGGAGCAATTTGCAGATCTAGTTGTCATTCCTGTTGCACTACAAAAAGATTGGTACAAGACAAGAATGAGGGAAGGGAGCTACTAGACACCTTAGGAATCAGAATTTGTACCATAAGAGTTTAAACATGTAGAGGATCAGAAGGACCCTATGTGCAGTGCTTCTTTCTAATGGTTCTAGTAGGGGGTACATCCACTAGATCTGAATTAACTTCCATAGGAAGAGAAAGAACAGGTGGAGGAGACTACTGTGGAAGTGGAATAGGATCGTGCATAGGAATGCCACCTAGGGGAGGTGCCAGCTGAATGATTTTTTATAGAAAAACCCTAGAGGACATAGTACTGAGTTGACCTTTCTTGACTCACTGAAAATATTGATCCATTTTTTCCAACAAAAAGGTTGTCCAATTAAGCTTAACCGCTTCTAGAATTCTGATAGAGGTTGTGAAGAGTTCTCAATACAAACACTTTGAAGCAAGCTTTGCCTGACATAAAGTGGCCTTGGAGGAATCAGCATAATTGCTTCCATAAAAAAGAGAAAATATGTGCCACAGATACTCCTAAATAACTACTGATAACCTTATTTGCTACCAAAGGAGTAGAGATTTCCTTCTGTAACAAGGCAAGGATCTCTATAGTGGATAATAAATGAGTACCACTAGGCACAGGGGAAGCTACAAAAGGTAGAAACAAGGCCTCATTGACAGTAGCATGGGATAAACAAAACTGATAGCCATAAACCAAGTCCAAAAGCTTCTTCTAAGTCTCTAGAAAAGAGTAGTAGAGCTTTGCATCCACTAGAGGGAACTTCAAGGTCACAAAGAGATGAAGGCCAGCCTTTCGAATATAGTCAGCATCCAAGAGAAAAGAATAATCATGAATTGGTAATGGTACATGCTGGATCACAAATAGAAGAGTGGAAGAAGATGCCATTTAGACCACATTAGAGTATCCACACCTACAAAACCAGAAAATGAGAAAGGATTCCTACAAAACCCACACATAATACCACTGAGATAAATAATAAGGGAAACAAAAATAGCAACAACAACACACTGACCGGACTAGACCAAACCTCCCCAAGCATTCCATATTCTAGGAAAATTTTGACATGACCTATGCACATATGCGACTGAAAGCTTCATGTGATGCATACGTACAAACACCCAAAAATCGTGTAATCAAACACTCAAAATAAAATAAAATTCCACGCATACTGTATCCCAAACATAATATAGAAATCAAGAATAAACCATAGACTCCGAACATCACAATAAATATAGACAGACAAGACCTTTGTCTCATACCAAGAAAAATCCCAATCCCCATAATCGTAAGGCGTATACCTATGATGCGGTGAAGTGGGTGAGTGAAAACTATATGTCTCATTGCTATTAGATGATCAATTAATCATGGTTCATTATTAAATTATTCCATTAATGCATGGTGAGTTGTATTCATATCCCAACCCCTACTTATACTGACTCGACTCGACTTGACTAGGGGATCTCTAAAAATGCAATTCATTTTTAAAAACTTGATGTGTAAACAACACATATCTTACTGGTCTCTAAGGTTGTTTTCATGGAATAAACCCTATCAAAAGAGTACTCTCCTTCTTGAGGATGTTGCCAATAAAGTCTCAAAACATTCCAATGTTGTTGAAAAGTAGAGATTTATTGAGGCAAAATCCATGGAAACTTAAAATCTAAGATTTAAGTAGTGATTGACCATATGAAAATGGTAATCAACTGCTAAGAAGATGTGATTGATCACCAAAATAATGAATGACTACTTGCAACTACTACAAAACCACTTGTAAGTGAAAAGCAATGACTTATGAGTGATTGCTATCCCTTGGAGGTGATGAGTAAAGGTGACTAATCACCAAAATAATGTTACTTACTTGAATCAACACCACCTTGTGAAGATAAGACATGATGTTCTCAAGGAGCGACATGCCATTGAACTGATCACACCATGGAGCTCTTCTTCAATGAGTTGTTTGTCTATTCGTGGATGATGAAGCAACTGTTTAGGGGATGTCAACATGCAGGCCTCGATGATTAGTGCATTTTTTTAGTGAGCTTGTGTAAGCGAGATTTTGATCTACAAAATAAAAAAGGTGAGCCTTTATATCCATTGTGAACCATCTTAGGCTTGTAAACATAAGATACCTAGATCCACTACAGCAAGATAATATCCTTGCTCACAAATTCTACATGTTATATGCTTTCATGTAAAATTGTCAGATTTTTCTTTTATTGTAATAAAGCATAAATCACCTTAGTCTAGAGTAGGCTAGGGTTAAGTATAAAAGGGGGAGATGTAACTTGTGAGGGATCTTTTTTTGCCATTTTCAACATTATATGTTTTGAGGCTCCTTCCTCCCACCAACTAAGAGGGTGCATGCTCTTAGTCACCAAGATATGGGGTGCATACCATGTCCCACCTTGACATGCTCTTAGTCACCAAGATATGGGGTGCATACCATGTCCCACCTTGACATGAGGTGAATATTCATGTTGCAGCTTACATATTTGATTCTCAACCTTCCATGGAAATATTACTTCAAGCTTAGCTACCTTGGCTATGGCTATTTTACAAACATGGTGTATTTCTTGTATTTCTTTGAAGAATGGTATATTTCATGAATTTTCGATTAATTGATTTGCTGTGAGAACTGGTTTATTACATTGGTATCAGAGCATGGACTTTGATCCATGGGAAGAGCCGTTTTTTTGGAGAATTTAGTCACAGGGACAGGAACCAGTTAATTGGAGTACCAAGATTTGGTCACAGGGTGTGGTACAGTTTAAACTGTTTCTAGTTAGAGATCTCTGCAACAAGTCAAGACTAATTTTGGAAATTTAAAAAAGATGATATTGAGGAAGATGGAGGTTCTTGGCCGAAATAGCAGGACGTGGTCAAATGGAGGTCCATTTTGAAGGGTTTTGACCCTAAATGGAGTCTAAGTGGGGTTACAGAGGTTAAACTAAGAACACTTTTTGGGGACTAGATTATCTCTCTTCTTCCTCTCAAGCGTTTCTCCAAGAATCCATGGATTCAACTACTGCAATCTTCCTCCAATGGCCATTTCCCACTGACGAGACATCAAAGCTTGATTCCTGGTGCCATGAGCTTCAACTAGAGTAGCCTATCACTTAGCCTTGGTGAATTGGAGCTTCCAGGATAGGAGGATCAGCTAGCACAATTTGCACTGAATTCCCAGCCCTTCTTCTTCATGATTTTAGCCATGTCAGCAGGCTGAAGCCAAGGCACACCAAGCTTAAGCAATCTTTACTGGAGGTCTTCAGCAAGCATACATGGTTTCTTTACATTCCTTGATCATTCTTAAGCTTTCAAAACCCTGGCTATGGCAGATTCAAGATAGCAATGATTTTTTCTAAAATTTCTTCAAAGATCAAAGGGCTTTTGTTATAACAAGTATCCTGGAGCTTCTTTAACACTCAAGGGACAACATTGATGCATTCTTGGACTTGAAGCTTCAAAGAAGGGACATAAGGCCATAGGCTGAAATGCAAATCTAAAAACAACAAGCTCAATTTTGTCATCATTGATGAGACGGATGAGGATGAAAGTGAAGAGGGGAATGTATTTCAAGTAGAAGAAAACCCTATGGTTGAAGAAATGCATGAAGAGGAAGGAAATAATGATGAATTTTATGATATTGTGGACAGTTTTCCTTTTGATATGGGTGGTTCTTTATGTGTAATTTCTCATGATGCTTGGACCGGTTGTAAAGGAGAAAATACCCTTAGACTTGAAGGGATGATCAATAGCAGAAAAGTTCATCTTTTGATTAATATGGGTAGCACCCATAGCTTCGTTAATACCAAATCTTTGCATGGGTTGAGACTGCTTCCTCAACAAATGCAAGCGTCGTTGAAGATTCAAGTTGCTAATGAAGCTTATGAATCAAGTAATGAAGTATGCCTACACACTCCTATAACCGTATCTCCTTCATGTGTTATGGAAGTAGACTTGATCACCTTGGAAATGGGTCCCATAGATATTGTCATTGGCTACAATTAGTTGAAAACCGTTGGAAATTTTTCTTTGGATTTACAAAACATGCTGATGGAATTCCGATAGAATGGACACCCTATGATATTGAAGGGCATTGGTCTAAAGCAAATGGAACTCATCTCTAAGAAGAAGATGCATAAAGAAATCAATGCATGGTCATGCATATTCACTCTTTTGCTTGCGAAAGTGGATGAAGAGCAGTCACCAAATAAGCTATCATCTTCTTCAAAGCAAAAGGATCCAAGAATGAAAAAGCTATTGGAAGAATACAAAGATTTATTTCAGCAACCATCATCTTTGCCTCCAAAGAGAGGTAGACCACCCTATTGACTTGCTACCCAACACAAAACCCATCAACAAACCTCCCTATCACCTGTCAAAGTTTGAAAGGGAAGAAGTGGAAAGAAAAGTTAAAGAATTGCTGCAAATGGGTTTAATTCAGCCAAGCCAATCTCCGTTTGCCTCTCTTGTGCTCTTGGTAAAGAAGAAAGATGGATCTTTTCACATGTGCATTGATTATAGGGAGCTTAACAAGTCTAGGGTGAAGAATAGATACCCGATTCCTCACATTGATGACCTTTTAGATGAGCTCAAAGATGCAAAGATCTTCAGTAAGATTGATCTTTGCTCGGGTTAGCATCAAATGCGAATGAAGGAAGGGGATGAAAAAAAAACATCCTTTAGGACTGAAAGAGGGTTATATCACTTCTTGGTTATTCCATTTGGGCTTTCAAATGTGCCCGCTACTTTTCAAGCACTCATGAATAAGATATTGTAGCCTTTCTTATTCAAAATAGTCATTGTATTCTTTGATGATATCCTCATTTATAGTAAATCCAAGGTTGAGCATTTGATGTATGTTCGAGAGGTCTTTGACACATTAAGCAGACATACACTCTTTGCTAAAATGTCAAAGTGTTCTTTCATGGAAGATGAAGTGGAATAATTGGGTCACATTGTGGGAGAGCAAGGCATTCGTGTGGATCCTAACAAGGTGAAATGTGTCAAAGAGTGGCCTACTCCTATGAATTCTACTTCCTTAAGGGTTTTCCTTGGATTGTCTTCCTTTTATAGAAGGTTTATAAAAAATTATGCTCATGTGGCAACTCCTTTGACCAATAGGCTGAAGAAAGAAGCTTTCTTTTGGGACTCCATAGCCGACAAGTGTTTCAATGAGTTGAAATATCTATTAGTTTCAGCACCTATTCTTGTATGCCTAGATTTCTCTAAGTAATTCATTATATGTGTGGATGCTAGTGGATGAGGAATTGGGGCTGTTTTGTATCAAGACCATGGAGTTATAGCCTATGAAAGTCACAAGCTTGATGACAAGGAACATCAACTACATGTCTATGAACAAGAAATGATGGCAATTTTACATGCTATCCAAAAGTGGCATCACTATATATATGGTAGCCATTTCAAGGTGAAAAGCGATCATCGTGTGCTAAAATACTTCCTTTCCCAACCAAATTTATCCCCTAAACAAAGGAGGTGGTTAGCTACTCTTCAAAGCTATGATTTTGAAATATCTTACATGGCTGGAAAAGATAATGTTGTGGTGGATGCTTTATCACGTATGTGGGCATGTTCTTTATCCTCAATTTCAATCATACATAAGGATTGGATTCATGACATCCAAGAAGAATATTTGCTCGATGAGCAAGCATCAAAGATGATGAAGGAATTTCAGCAAGGAAAAGGAGAAGAGTATCCCAATTTTAATTGGCACAATGGTCTTTTATGGTGTCGTGGTAGAGTCTACTTGACACCACGATGCTCTTTCAAAGACCGTATTTTGCATAAGATGCATTCTTCACCTTTAGCAAGTCATCATGGGCTGTTCAAAATGTTTGACAACATCCATAAGAGCTTCTATTGGAAGGGAATTTGGTGGGATGTAAAGGATTATGTAATGCAATGTCTTCTGTGTTGACAAAATAAAGACTCATCTCTTCTACCTGGTGGCTTACTTCAGCCACTTCCTATTCCTCAAGGCAAGCGGACTGATATCTCATGGATTTCATTGTGGGATTGCCTACAACTAAGCATGGGTGGAATAGCATTTTTGTAGTAGTTGATCGGTTGACTAAATTAGCCCATTTCATCCCTACAAAGGCCAAATTTATAGCAAAGCAAGTGGCTCAACAATTTATGGATTATATTTTCAAGCTTCATGGTTTGCCAATGAAGATTGTGTCCGATCGTGACAATAAGTTTATGGGCAGCTTTTGGAAAATTTTGTTCTCTTTAATGGGGACTCTTTTGACTCCTAGTACCGCATATCACCTGCAAATGGATGGGTAAATTGAAAGAGTTAACAAATGGCTAGAGGTTTATTTGAGGCACTTTTGCCATGAGACACAAAATGCATGGGACGAATGGCTCCATCTTGCGGTGTTTTGTTACAATAATACTTACCATATGAGCATTGGAATGTCTCCTTTTGAAGCTTTATATGGCTACAAAGTACAAGTACCTTCCCTATTGTTTCATGAATATGTAAATCCATAAGTTCGTGAGGAGTTGGAAAAGATGGAGGCCCTTATGAAGCAATGCAAGGACAACATTCAAAAAGTTCAAGAGACAATGAAGGTCTATGTGGATGAGAAAAGAATAGATGTGGAGTTTGAGAAAGATGAATGGGTATTTTTTAAGGTTCCCAAGTCACGTTATGCTTCTCTTAAAGGAGGACACAACAAACTTGCTCATAGGTTTTATGGCCCTTATCGTATTATCAAGCAAGTTGGGGATCTTGCTTATCAACTAGACTTACCTTCCAACACAAGAATCCATAATGTCTTTCATGTGTCCCAACTTAAAAAGCATGTGGGACCTCAAATTCAAATTCTTGAAGAATTACCTCCCTTAGATAATGATGGTTTAATCATCTATGAGCCTGAGAATATTATTAGCAAGTAGGAGAAGGTTCTAAGGAACCATATTCTTGTTGAATACCTTATCAAATGGAAGGGTTTGCCTATGGAAGAGTTTTCATGGCAACAAACATCATATTTGGAACAATTTTCATGGATTCAACAAGAAGACAGTTCATAAACAGAGCAGTAAACAACTTGTTGTATTAAATTTCTGTGACAAAGTAAATTGTCTTATTGGCTTCAAACTTTGATTTTGAAGGCATGATTGGATACTACATGTCATCCTCTACATTTCTATATCTCAAACATGGAAATCAACCACTCCTAGCTCAAGATGTGGCCCATTTTTGTACTACAGCCTGTTTTGGACAGTTTACAGTAGCCTGTTCCATTTATGTGGTCCATCTTCATCAAATTCTATGATCTTCATCAACATGGAGCTTTATTTCAGCATACCTATTTCAAGTGTGATTTGGGGATTAGTTATCTCTTGACTCAAGGATTTGTCTTCCGAGGATGCATCTAATAACGTCACATAATAGGAACCTTTGGAGTTTTGGTGGGCTACAGGGTTGGTGGTTTGGGTTGTTGGCAAGGTGCATCGTGATCATCCTCTCTTGAGAAGGGTGGATTAGGGTGATAAGAGCCACTGCTGAAGGAAGGCTTATTTTGCTTAATCCATTTCCTATGGATGTTTTGTATATGATGTGACTCATTAGCCAGTCCAAAGGATACCAAAGTCATTCTATCTAATAGCATGGGAGCTTTTGCTTTTGTAACCACTGGAATTTCTTCCTCATCTGTACCTTCGGCAAGTATGATAGATTCTTCTAACTCGCTTTTATAGTCTTCTTCTACACTGTCATCTTCATCCTATGTCATCTTCAGGTTTTGTTTCTCCCTCTATTTTGGGGCTCTGGAAGAAAAGAACAGACTCTCTACTATGTCCTCTACCTCTGCTTTTGTGTCTAGCTCTGTGTTTGTCTTTGTCTCTATCTCTATCTTTGTCTCTGCTGCTACAGCCATGTAGCAAGGAGAATAGTACATCCATGCTTCTATCTCACTATCAGTAGCGACTTTAGAAATCATTTTGAGTTCAGTTAGGAGGTGTTTTCCCAATGATGAAGACTTTGCTTCTTTCGGGAGTTGTCTTACAATGCTCACTATCAAAGACTGTGCCTTTGTTTTCTTGGGAAATATCTGTTTGACAACTTCTTTGTCTCTTGATATGCCATCTTTTACTTTGTTGGAAGAGTTTTTTAAGACTTCAATGAGTGGATCCATTAGCTTTTTGTAATCCATACAACTTTAGTACCACCTTGTTGGGTGCTCTGCCCAGGGTTAGGATTCCTTTGAGTCATAATCCGTCTATACCCTTGCTTCAAAAATCCATGGTCTTTCCAACAGTAGAGGGTATGAGGTTCGGTAGGAATTTGGTTTGACCACCAAATAGGTCAACTAATAATCTCTTCCTGTGAGGGTTGTCTTCACCTATGGGAGATTTCCCAAAGGCTTAATCCGACTTTGGCCTGCCAGTCAATCTGATAAGCCATTGCATAGGCTGTATTTCTTGCAAGCTTAGATCCTTCATTGTCACATCCGTCATTAATGTTCGCTGATGAATCTCCATCAATCAATGCATTTTCTATAAAGCATCCTTTAATCCAAATGCCAATATCTAGGGTTCTAAGATCAAAGAAAGCGTTAGCCACATCCACTTCTTTCACAGGCTCTAGGGCTTTGTTAGACTTGGTTGCCATTGAGGGAGCAATCCTTAGGCCTCTTCTTCTTGTCAATATGCTTTTGAATTTCTTGCGATAGTTGGGAGATAACATAAGTAATTGTCAAAATGTTAGGTTTGTTTTGAAGATATCTAGGTCTTTGACCAAGTCATATTCTTTAATAGGATCCACGGGCTTCTCCAATCAGCTAGGAAATGGGGCAACACCCACTTTTATCTTCCTTTTTTCTTCTAGGAGTGGCAACATCTGCACTCCTTCTACTTTTGGAGGTACTTTAGCATCCTCTGTCTCTTGGAGCTCTGGTCCTATCTTTGCTACTGTCTATATAGCTCTTTGTGGCACTGTAGTGCTCTTACTACATCATTCTGCTCTGCACTATTCTGTTTCTCCTTGGAAAGGTTAAATTTCATTGTTTTGGTAGAGTGAATGTTCTCTTTTGGAATTGTGGGTTCTCTTTTCTTGGCATGCATTATTGTGGCAACTTCCAATTCCACCAAATTGAAAGCAGGTTCTTGGGTATTATGTTGGGTATTAGAGGTAGCTTTTACAAGAGCAGGACTGGGACAGTCTTTTACAATGTGGCCTTCTCCTTTGCATTGGTTATCTAAGGGTTTGTAGTCCATAGACCTTCTAGGGCTTGGAAAATTTGGTGAGATATGCCTCTTTTCTCCACATCTCTTAATACTCCACCTTTGATCTCTCTGGCCACCGCCACACTGTCATCCTCTATAACTCTGAGAGGGAAACCTCCTTGGGTTGAAATTAGGACCGAACTCTCTAGGCTTTGGTCTAATATCCTGAGTTATCATCTTTTATTCCAAAAATTTGAATCTTGCTTCTTCATTCTTCTTTCTTCTCTCATGCATCTCTTTAGAGAGTAGATATTCTTTTTATGGTTCATTCTTAAACAATATGAGCAAAAGGCTCCACGGATGGTTGTTTTCAGGTACATTTAGTGGCTAAATATCCCTCTTGATGGCACTTTTTGCACCATGTATTAGATCGCAACACATCTCTTCCTCCTCCTGCAGGAGTGGATATGTTGGTTGTAATCACCTTCAGCATTTGTAGTTGTTTTCTAATTTCATCCAACAACTCCTTCTTGATACTTGCAACTAAATTGGATAGATAGTCCTTCAGATTTTCACCTCTTGGAGTACTTGTAGTAGGGTTTTGGGAAGCTTTTGTAATCATCGCATAGACTACTTGGGTTGATCTAAAGGGTCCTCTATTATGATTTTGATTGAGAGCTCTTGTTGAGACTAGGGATTATTGGTTCTAGTTGGTAGGGTTCCACTGTTGCTGTTGAGTTGCCATTGGGGGAACTGTTTGAGGTCACTATTGTGTGGTTGAACCATCATTTGAGGTACTCTCATTTGCAGTCATTGTGGATTCGGTGCACTATACTATGACACTATTTGCATCTGAGGGTAGGGGTAAGTAATTGTCCCTGGGACTGCATTTGGTGGGTATGCCACTCTGGCATGGGGGGAGGTAAGACTCCTCTTCCTAAGGTCATTGATAGCATTGCTTCAACTTCATCATATAGTCTTGTACCTTCCACTATAGCTTGTAGATTGATTGGTCTTCTCAATTCTACAAACTTACAAACTTCTGGTTGTAGACCTCTAAGAAAACCTCCCTTCTTGATACCTTCATCCAAGTGATGGTTCGTTCATCTCTTTAGTATGGATTCTATTCTAGAGACATATTCTTTAACTTGTTCACCTGACTTAGGTTCATGAACTCCTCTCGCATCCACTCTTCAAAACCTTCACGCCTGATTTTAGTGAGAAAGGCTCATCCCATGTGCCAAAAGTTCATGTTGCTTGTCTCTCATACCACTAAAATGCTGTGCCTTTGAAAATGGTGGGGAATATCGCCAACCAATGCTCGGGGTTTCTGGCATTGTTAGCCACATACACTACCATGAACTCTACTACATAAAGATTAGAGTCTTCATTGTACTCTCCCTTAAAGATGGGCAATGGAACTACATTCGCTAGCCTGCCACCATCAATATTTCAAGGATGGATCTAACTAAGAAGGGGACCTTGAGTTGCCATGGGGACTTCTATAAAGAGTGCCGCTATGGCGTCAAAGGGAGGCTTCTACTGCTAGCTCATTCTCGGTTTTGATTTTTGCCTTCTCTCTTCTCACATACCTTTGGACTCGTTCTAGTGCTTGCCTCTTAATTGCATCATTTATCAGGGAGTTAGCTCCATCCAATTTGTCTGTGCTCAATAGAACAGAATCGAAGGGGCTTCAATCTCTAGGGACTCTCTTTCCAATATTTCTTCTACTTCCTTCCTTTTAACATCTCTGAATTTAGCTTTCATTCCACTACAGAGGGGAAGATATTCAATTTTGAAGGTATCAAAACTCATTATTTTGAGAATTATTGTGGTGCCATTATCATAGTAATGCTACCTTCTGATAGCTTCAATAGTGTATGTTGTGAAGAACACTTTGTCCACCAACTTCTAGTGGGTTGCTAATTGTACAAATAGAAGGTTTTCAGTGCACTATGCGTCCCATGTATCCTGCTGTTGAGCATCCATGAACATATTCTAACTCTTTTCCTTTTTGTTCTTGTGAACTTCCATTGACTACGACTCCTGAAGCTTCTTCACAATTTCCCACTTTATGATGTCTAGAAACTTCAATGAATGCTAAATCTTTCATGGGTGGTCATTCTCTCTATTTATGCGCTTCAATTTACTCCTAGACAATTTGCCACCAAGATGCACGTCTTTATTACTTCAACAAAGACAGGAAATAGTCTACCATATAGAGCCTACATCATGATTGTAATATGTTTCCGCCATTGTGGGATGAACTTCTTGTAGAAAGTGGCTTTGAAAATGAGAATTTTCAATTCTTTACGAGTAGAAGGAACTTTGCAAGCATCCATTGAGTTCTTCTCCTCTTGGCAATGCCATTTTCTTCATTTTCAGCCCCTTTTGATGCTTGTTGATGGCAGTTTTCCTTGGTTGCGCACAAAAAACTTAGAGCTCCAAAAGGAATACCAAGAAAAAAAGAAATCTATTTCAAGAAAATCTATCTTTTATCATCAACAAGCATGTTCTTCATATTTTATGTGACCACAAGAAGGAAAAGAACATCAGGATCAAGAAATCTTCACGCTGCTTCATAGAAACAATTCTCCCACGACTTTTACTTGAACAAGATTGATTATGCTCTTCATATTCTTCATAGAATTCATCAAGAGACCAAAAGACATAAGAGAATATACCACTTTTAATGGAAATCATTACATAGCATTCTTTTTCAAAGGTTCCATAACTTTCTCTCACAATTTCTCACTCATAGATACATTGCTTTGCATAGATTTGGCTATCTCTCTCACTCACTCATACACTCTCTCTCATATATGCTCTCTCTCTAGTGTAAAATGGGATAATCAAGAATAATAATTCATAACCCCTCTTTGGTCGTGGATACCCCTCCCAAGAGGTATGTTTGGTATGAAAGGTTACCAAGGAGCAATATAGTGTCCATTCTGTAATATTCCCGCCACAATGCTTCATATCAAGAAATGAATTCGAGCTTGAGGCATTTTAAAAATTACTCATCGAGCTGTCACATAAGTAACTGCATGTAATTTATTGATATCGAGTCTCGCACTAAATCAATTCCGCAATCTGATACAAGAAGACCTCTCAATATTCCCAACCAACAAAAAGCAAAGACACATCGTAAATAATATTACGATGGCCTAATCATATAAATTTTCCTACATTATATTTGATTTGGCATTCCCGATTTCATTTAATGTATCGAGGATTGCATTGATTTCATAATTGCAAGATAATTCATGAAAGCCTCAATCAATAGACAAAGAACACGCAAGAAGAACGAGCATGATATTGAGTAAGTTAAGTATCAAAGAGTATGACATGGCTTTATATACTAGATAATTCATGAAATAACTAGGCCAAAAACCACCAAAATAAGTCATTTTGAAAAGAAAAATACGTTTTAGAAAAAATAGGCCAAAATACATGATGTTTTTGACACCTGGAGAGAGAGAAAGTATTAAATAATCATCCCCATGCCACCATCCAACAAGTAAGTAATCAAAATGAGTATTTAATAAAGCTCAATTGGCTCTTGACAAGTAGCCAAATGAATCAATTGATTGCATACTCCCCATCATGCTTATAAATACACCCTCTCTCCTTCACAAAAAAGCAAAAATAAATACCTCCTGATGCTGGCAAAATTTCTCTACTTCCCTTATCCATTGAAGCTTTGAGGATTGAAAGAGAAAAATTACCCCCCCTTCATATCGAGCAGAGAGAGAGAGAGAGAGAGAGAGAGAGAGAGAGAGAGAGAGAGAGAGAGAGAGAGAGAGAGAGAGAGAGAGAGAGAGAGAGAGAGAGAGAGATTCATAGGCCATCACATTGTGGAAATTGAAGAGTGAGAGAGTGTGGGAGAGAGATAGGCCTCCTCAAACATCAGGGACAGATGCCATTTTGATCCCCTCTTGCTAAACTTCTACCTCATTTTCATTTTCTCTACCCCCTACTATGCCTTCATCCCATACGACCATATTGCTAGGTGAAGCACTAACAATTTTTTTTTGAACGACTACCAACTCTCCTTGAACTAGCATGTCAATTTTGCTTGACATTTGATAGCTTCGTGAGGTCGTAGAAATTCAAAAAGCACATTTGAAGCAAGGGGAGTAAGGAACATAGCCGATGGAGAAAATAACGCAGTAGAAATTGGTGAGACCCCCGTCACAACAAACTTAAGAGAGGTAACATCTCATCAGTTTGAAATATATATATATATTATAAGCTTATTGCTTTATTTGGCTTTAAACTATTATAAATGCATTCTAATGAAAATGCATATGAACTGTCACTTAGAAAAATAACCTAAGTAATATAATAATTAAATATTCAGTAAAAATACTCTTTTACTTGGAAAAGAATTATATACTTGTCATTTTAATTTTTTTTAATTATGATTTATTTTATGATATTTATTGTTATTTAATTAAAGACACATGTGATCATAATAATAGAAAAATGATAGATGTTATTAGGAAAGAAAATATTTTATAATTTTTTCTTGAAAGCAAATATCTTTATTTCATTTTTCTAATGATAAATAGACACAAAAGATGAAAGAAAAATTACACTTATGATTTTTGCATTGCCTAGAACAAAATATTCAAAAAAACAATCAGCATTGCACGTAGGATATAGCTAAATGAAAATAGATCTTTGTAGATAACATTGAAAGTTTGGCAAATGGTCATACATCATCAATTAAACCATAAAATATGAGTAGAATAAAATAAAAATTATTTTCTAGCTAAAAACGCACGCAATGTTAATATTAATGATTATATTAGCGAGAGCGTCAATATCATGAGTTGACCCACATATGAATCAGTGAGAAAACCTAACCTAAAATATCAAGAATGTCGAAGCGAAAACAACTATGAAATACTTGACAACCCTCAAACTATCAGTATCAGGAAATTAAACAAATATCGAAAGTCTGTAGGACTTGTTGGGCATTGATAAGAATTTGTTGATACAAATTCTAAAGTATAAACAGACTTAGAAAAGCATTTGAAATCCTATTAAAAGCGCGGGTCAGGGTAGGGCAACGCACGAATTGCCTGCCATAGGCATAAATGCCCATATTATCTTTTAGGACGAAAATACCAAATTTTTCAAAATGATAAAATAGACTTCTCATAATTAATCAATTTCACGAAATAACTTGCGGATCCCGAAAAAGAGTTGTGCATAGGAAGTGAAACCCTAAGAATAAGGTGGGACCTTAAAAGAGAAACCCTAGATTTGGGTGAGGTTGCTTTCTATGCTAAAAACACTTGCTACTGTTTCTTTTTTATTTATGTATGCATTGATGGTTGCACAGGAAAGATTGATTGTTCTTACAGCAGTTATATCTGATTGTAAATATATAATCAGGATTATAAAAGGAAGATTGTGCTATGCCTCCCCCATGGCTAGATGTAGAACCCTGCTCTAAGGGGGATTGTTTTGTACCACCGCAAGGAGCTTTGGACCGGCCCCGATGGCGAGAGATCGCTTGGTGTCCAATCCGTTAGGCAAGGGGCTCTGGCCATAAATCTCTTGATCGCTCCTAGGAATTGCCTGACAATCACACGAATCGAGAAGGGATCCTAGAGTCCCTAGTACTAGTGAAGGGACGGAAATCTTGGAGTGTTTCTTTTCTTCTACGTAGATAGAAGGGATTTTTTGGTGAATGAAGGTTTGCCTTCTACATAGGTAGCAACACGAAAAAATCATTATAAATAACTTTGTGAAATAATAAATAAATATGTTTTGCCAAAAGATTTTTTTCTCTGTCTTTGTGTTATATAATGAGAAAGAGGGCCTTGGCAATGGCTGGCCATGTAAAAAAGGGGATAAGTCCAAAAGGGATTTAGGGTTTTGTATATAAAATCAAAAAGTGAATGAGGAGCTCATTCTTTGGTGTGTGGCAAAAAGGACTCATCTTCTTCTCTTCTTCTCTTATTTTCTTGCTTGCTTGTGTGTGCTTGAGAGAGGGAGTGTGAGAGTGTGAGGGAGTGTGTGTGTGAGGGTGAGGGTGAGGGATCGTGGAGGTGAAGCTCTCCATCATCTTCTCTCTTCTTCTCTTCTCTTCTCTTCTGTTGTCTCTCATGTGGCTATGGAAGATGGAGTTTGGAGGTGGAGGCTTAAGGATGCTTGAGCTCGTATCTCGAATCGAGAGCTACCAATGTGCTTGAGGGAGGAAGCAACTCATTTGGGCATCGAGGTAAACTCACTACACCCCAGTAGGATTGAAGTTGCATCGACTAGGTGAGAGATAGCCATAGGTATTTACTTGAAATGCTTGAACAATTAGCGGTCTGTGGGTCTTGGCGATTGAGCATGAGCCCGTGCCTCTACATTTTAGTTCCATTGTTGGGACCAACAGATTCAAGCTTAAGCACTTGTGCACCTCAAATTAAGCGACGAAGTAAGGATTTCATCCCTAAACTGAAGCTTGAGATAGGTATGAGGTTTTTGGTTTTTAATCTTTGCAACAAGTAAGTATTTTGGTTTTTTGATGATTAGGTAAGTAGGAGGAATCATTTTAGCATTTTTATTTTTATTTTTGTTGCATTTAGAGTAGGATAGAACCAAGAAATCAAAGAAAAAAACTTTAGGGTTTCTATTGTGAAACCTATACGCCCAAACAAGGCACAAAAATGGAGAAAAATGGGGAAAAAGTTAGCTTAGAGGTGCTAGAATCACACGGGGAGTGACCCGATAGATTAAGGTTGAGTCCAACAAGGGTTTAACACCCTCGAAAGCAAAGGAAGACCTCATTTTTAGTTTCTACAGTAGAGAGAGAGAGAGAGAGAGAGAGAGAGAGAGAGAGAGAGAGAGAGAGGAGAGAGAGAGAGAGAGAGAGAGAGAGAGAGAGAACTTGTGAGAGACTTGGTGCTTCTGGCAAATCGATTAGTGGCCATAAGAGTTTTTTGCTTGGATCAGGTGTGTAGAAACCTTTCTATGTATCTACCCTTGGATTTTAGAAATCTTGCTTGTGGGCGTGGCAAAAAATTGTTGACATGAAGTGATTTTCCTTGCCAATGTTTGCATGCTGGCCGAATCAGACACAATCTACAAGCATCTAATTCCTAGAATTGGATGCTTGGACACACTACACCTGTCCGATTTTGAGAATCGAACAATCAACACTGAGACCAATCATATCAATCCGATCCGACTCTGTAAAACCAGACTCGGACACACCAAACTCAGATACCCCAACAATTGGACCAGTACCATGCATTCAATCCTAAGGATCAAATGCTCGAATGTGTGACCTCTTTCGATTTTGAAAATCGAACTCTCAAACCACCCTGTCCAATTTTGGCAATCACACACACTCAAATTGAACTAGCCCATCCCTGCCAATTGGACATACCTTGTCCAATTTCAAGAGTCAAACACTCCATAATCTTACTATTTAGAATCAAACACCTGTCAAATCATGCATTTAATTCTTGGAATCGGACACTATAGAATTGGACCAAATTTTAACACATCAAAATTGACAAATTTACCACATTCGGGACGACAAAGAGTACAACCCCCAACAAGAAAATTCGCTAAAAAGTCTTACAGGCAATCTAACCCTAGAAATTGCAGTCGAATGGCCAAGCACAATGCTGATACTCATATTAGCATATTTGGCACACTTAGAGTCATAGGCTAACCAACAGACCCCATTTGACCCTAAGCAAGTTGAACGACATTACACAGACCCTAGAGACCAAAGGAAATGGCCAAGAATCAAGCCTAGAGCCCCATTAGGCCAAATACGTAGACAAGAGTGCAAGAGCTGCAATTGTCACTTTGTATTCACACCCACATTTTTTTCCAACACTTGAAGTGCACTTAAGAAAGCTAAAAACTTGATTTCGCACAGTGCACAAAAGAGAGTGCGCACACATACACACACTCCGAGTGAGTGTAAGTTAAGAACTCTCTGTAAATAATAAGGAACTCACTTAGACCTAACAATCTAAACGAACCCACTAGTAGGAGAAGACCCTGAAACATAGTCTGGTGATCGAGAACCCCAAGTATAGGACCAAGTGCACATGTGACACAGGAGTCAAACGCTGCAAGGATCGACACCATTGGAGGAGTGGATCTAACTGACTTGATCAATCTTATTAACAACCTAGTGGAGTAGGAGACTGTAAATATGGCAGATTCAAGCACTAACCATGGATGTGGCGAAGAGCTTGACCTAGGCGGTTTCCTAATGAAAATCCAGCAGCAGCTAGTCGCCAATTACGATCTACAGACCCGGACAGACCACCACGATAGGACATCTGAGGATATCATAGTGGAGCCCCAAGAGGAACACCAAGGAAAAGGGAATTATCTTGCAAGAAAATCTATCTTGTAACACCAACAAGCTTTTATTTCATTCTTTTGATCATTAAAACAAAGAAAACAACAATTCTTCATGCAGCATCATAGTAGATATCTCCCACGAATTTGATAGAATCAACCATAATCTTCAACATCTTCATATAATCCATCAATATAACAATGAACATAAAGTAATACACCATATTTGAATGGAAATCAATCACATATTATTCATCTTCAATGTCTTCATAGTTCTCTCTCTCAATCTCTCATATACAGTTACACTGTTTTGATAGAATTGACTATCTCTGGCTCTCTCTCTCTCTCTCTCTCTCTCTCTCTCTCTCTATCAATAATGCATCATCTCCTCACTACAATACTCTCATAATAACTCTTAATAATCCTTCTTAGGTCGTGGATGCACCTCCCAAGAGGTATGTCTGATATGAAGAGTCACCAGAGCCACTACAGTGTCTTTTCATAGCTGACTACTGTCACTGTCACTTAGTCTTCTCTTCAGTCTTCAGCAGCTACTTCTTCTACTTGTTTTGGCTCTTTTGAACTTAGATTCATCCTTTCCAAAAGTTAGAAAACTTTTCCAAAGTCACACATACTTTCTACATAACACTTACAGAAGGTCTACAAAACAGTTACAGTACAGCACCAGAGCAGCTACAGTACAGTTACATAGCAGAGACAGAGTAGAGACAAAGGCTCTTTAGAAGGTCTTCAGAGGGTTACATAAGGTTATCATAACCTCATAAATCATACTCAAACCATTCCATACTATCAAAAACTATTCAATAAGCTTTCAAAAGATCTCAATCTTCATCAATCATCAATCCATGCTTCATACAGAAGATAATCAGAACAAAACAGAAGCTATACAGAAGGTCTATAGAACCAATCAGAACCTCAACAAAACATCATAGAGCTTCATATCTCCACTGAGAATCATCATGAACTTCCAAAACATAATCAATATCATCCAAAACACTCTCAAATACTTCCATTAACAACCATACATCACTCTAAATCCATCAAAAATCAGTCATTCAGTCCTCAAAAACAACAAAAATCAGTCAAAAATTCAGTCTTGTTCCACTCTCAGCATATCCCCACACTTAGAAAGGAAGCGCCCTCGCGACCTAAGGAAAACAAGAATATAAGTTCATTAAAGAGCTCAATTTTATCTTACGTCGGATCTTCAATAATCTCGTTAAACTACGAGCCCAACTTATTACCTGTATCTGATAGAAAATACTACTAAAGGAAAACTTCGTTATTCATTAACTTATCTGATTAATCATTTAAAAAGTCATAACAAATTTGTAAAGGATATGAGAGGTTCTTCTTCAGCTTTCCACCATAGGCGTCCATCCACCATCAATAGTTTGAAAAGAGCTCTTGAACAAGTTATGCTCAATCAGTACGAACTCATCACATACAATTATTACAACACACACACAAACACTAACACAACCATCTAAATGACACCTCCAAAAAGAGAGATATATATCATTAAGAATCATCCAAAATACATTGCAAAGGCATTAATGAAGATGATCCCTTTTGAAGGCTTGGTGGTTTCTAAAACGATCCATAGAGAAGAATTCATCTACAAATGTCTTTGGAGGATTTTGAAAGAATTACAGGCAGCACATCCTTTCTAGCAAAACAAGGTATCTACTAGGTAGACATAGGGCACGAAAATATAGGACATCCAACTAGTGGGAGTTAATGTTCACATTGACATTGATACAAAGCTTTGGAATGGTCTTTTGATCATTATGGGAATGCCTATACATGTATGCTAGATTCCAAGCAAAATGAGCTGTTAATCTCATTGAAGGATCTAGAGATTGTGAATATTGGTGAGCAAAATGAAGGTAGTTCTGGAATGCTTAACTGGCTGTTAACCCTCAAACAAACGAAGGTGAAAAATCCGGAAAAGCTAAAGAAGAAGACAAAGACAAAGGCCAAGGCAAAGAGAAACGGAAGACAAAGACGCACAAGGAGAAGAGTCCTAAATAAGGGAGAAAGGTGCACAAGGAAAAGCGCAAGTCAAAACTTTTGTAAAAGAGCGCAAGTGCATCATGGTTTAATTCACGGAGTGTCGGGCTCTCACCCGTGCAATTTGTAAATGTAGATGGGCGGTGGAAAGGAAGCTAGGAAGATAGAAGGACAATGGGAAAAAGGGCCTAGGCTATGGCCAGCCATGTAAAAAAGGGGAAAAGGAGATGACCGCCCAAAAGGGATTTAGGGTTTTGTATATAAAGTTGAAAAGTGAATGAGAAGCTCATTCTTGTGTGTGGCAAAAATTAGCTCTCCTCCTCTTCTTCTTCTTCTTCTTCTTCTTGCTTGCTTGAGCTTGTGCTTGAGAGAGGGAGTGTGAGAGTGTGAGGGAGTGAGTGTGTGAGGGTGAGGGACCGAGGAGGAGAAGCTCTCCATCTTCTCCTCTCTTCTTCTCTTCTCTTCTCTTCTCTTGTATTGCTCGCGGCAATGGAGCTTGGAGCATGGAGCTTGAGGATGGAGCTTGCTTGAAGCTTGCACTTGGATCGTGGAGCTACCGGAGTGCGCGGGAGAGGAGGTAACTCGAACGGCATGGAGGTAAGCTCACTACACCCGTAGATATGGATGGCGCGTCAGTTATGTGAGAGGTAGCCATTAGTGCTCGGCTTGGAACGCTTGAAGCAATAAGCGGTCCGTGGGTCTTTCCGATTGAGTGAAAGCTCCCACATTTTGGTTCCGTTGCCGGGACCAACAGATTCAAGCCTTGAGCACTTGCGCGCTTCAAATCGAGCATTGGAGTGGGGTTTTCCCCAAACCGGTGCTTGAGGTAGATAGGTAGGAAGCGAGGGAGTTTGAAGAGGTATTCGATCTCCTTAGCAAGTAGGTTTTGGGTTTTTGGATTTGGAAAAGCATGTTGGAGTAGTGGAGGCGATTGCTTTGTGATTTGTATGCATTTAGGATAGAAAAAAAAACAAAGAAAAAAGAAGCAAACAGTAGGGTTTTCTGTTGCTGTATAATAGGCTAAAACAGGGAAATAGGGGACCAGATTCAAGTTTCTGGGTGAGACAGGGACAGGGAACTGGCTATAAGGTTCTGCAGTGCTCGGAAAGGACCTTAAGAGGCTTGGGAAGCTAGGACAGACCTCATTTCTTTAGTTGGCTTTGTGTGTGTGTGTGAGAGAGAGAGAGAGAGAGCTTCTGGTTCACAGGACGAGGAAGCGCTACCCCGATTCTAGGCGCCAGTGATTCGTGCTGCTCCAGGTGAGTTTGGTGTTCTCCAATAGTGCTCTAATCAGATATGGGAAGTCTGTGGTG
The DNA here is from genome assembly GCF_053477565.2 of Lygodium microphyllum. Lineage (NCBI taxonomy): Eukaryota > Viridiplantae > Streptophyta > Polypodiopsida > Schizaeales > Lygodiaceae > Lygodium > Lygodium microphyllum. The sequence goes on from NC_141145.1 coordinate 140,772,141, forward strand.
ATTGTGTACAGCAGATAGTAAGGAGGGTTCAAATGCACTGGAATCGCGCCTGCCGCCGACGCAGTCAGACCAACCTACAGTGGTCCAATTCCCAGAATCGGACCACTCATGCTCTAGAGTCGGACCATCTGACTGAGAGTGAGTCAGACCAGTCTGGTCCGATTACCAGAATCGGACCAGCCCGATCGGACGTGCCACGTGGCACTCGAACCAACCCGTCCAACTCGGACACTCGGACCACCTAGAATCGGACCAGTCCGAAATCGGACCACGGACCACCCTATCTGATCCGATTCCCAGAATCGGACCACTTTGAAAATCGGACCACTCTTTCGATCCGACTCCTAGAATCAGACGTGACCAAAATCGGACCACTAGGTCAATCGGACCAACCCAAAATCGGACGTCCGATTCTGATAATCGAACTCCTGAAAATCGGACATCTGAGAATCGGACAGAAAACTGTCAAAATCGGACAGGTATCTAGAACACAAATTTTGACGCATCTAAACCCCGAAATGGACCCCAAAGGCTAGGTAGAGCTAAAGGCACATCACAGATCCATCATTGGGCTAAAATTTAGAGCACGTGGTTCAAATTTTGGCTATAAACGGTCCTCCAAATTGTGCATGGATTTTACCGTAACGGCCCTGCGGGCCGGGGGGCACTGCCCCCCCGAACCTCCGCAGAGGGGGCTTTGCCCCCTTCGCACCTCCCCCAAGTAGGTTGGAGGGAAAACACGCGTCGTAACATGTCCTCCAAATTAGACCCTAGTGTAGTAATGGCTCTACATGAGCATGGATCCTCACTTGTAAAAGAGCAACCAAAAGCCCATACCCGAACAGAGAGAAACAGAGACCCTAGAATCTCAACGGGCCAATCTAGCCATCTAGGGCAAAGAGGCCACACCACAAGAACACATGTACATTGTGTTCAAACTGTGTCTAGTCGAAGCAGAATGCAACATCATCAAGATATCAATGCGAGGATGACTAGACATGACAGTCCTGACAATAGATGTACCTTGAGCAGTGCTGCACAAACGACCCAATACCTCAGTAGCAAATCCACGTCTGAGTGTGCAGTTAGGGACTCAAAGGCATCCGTCAGAAGGCTTAAATTTACAAGCCAAGACCCGGAAGATGAACACATAGTACCACCTGCTTATCTTAGGGTCAAACTCACCGCTAAAAGAGAGCATACTATCGATGCTCTAATTGATGAAGGAGCAGATTTCAATATCTTGACCTATGAATCATGGACCCTACTAGGCCAACCAGAGCTCACACCGACTAGTGAAACTCTTAGCCCTTATGGGGGACACCCACAAGCACTCATAATAGGGAAGTGCAAAATCCTTGCGACAATTGAAACAGAAAGCTTGCCTATCCTATTTCATGTTCCTCCAAATAGTGCTAGCTGCGGGAAAGAAACCCTCCTAGGAAGACCCTTCAAAAGGGCAACCAAGTGTGAGGCCGACTATGTAGCATAGAGGATACACCTAACACTACCGGGTGTGAGGATAGTCACAACCTTTAGCAAGGGTGACCTCATCAAACCTCAAGGGAAAGGCAAGGAAGGTACTGACGAAATAGTCAAGCCTACTAACGAGAGCAAGGACTTGTTGGAAAAACTAATACAAGCACAGGTCGAACAACGAGAACCAGTGAGTGAGGCCAGGCCTGAAAAAAGAAGGTCAAGAGACAATGCCAAGGACGGGCTCTGGACTTACAAATATTGTAGAAGACGCCAAAAAAAACCCAAGCCTTATAGACGCACGCATCGATGGAGAGTCAATGCAACGCTGCGATGGATATCCAAAGCGTTGCTACGTGCTCAAGTGTATTATGCAGGAAACCGATGGATTTGGGTACCAAAACCCCCTGTTAAACCTCCTTTGTCGACTGAAGGCCAGGACGTATCAAGAGCAAAGAAGCGTAGGAGGAGATCTAAACGAAAAACCAAGACCCAAGTCAAAAACAGTGGAGTGACCGAGCCCCTCATGGTCAAAATCAAGAAACCCAACGGGACCAATTGGAGAGTAGATCCTCAACCTAGTGTGCTTGACAAGCAGACATCAGATGTAATCGTTGAGGATACGCAAAAGCCACTAGTGCCCAAGGAGCCTTTGATTCCCCAAGAGGATAGCAGGCATCATAGACACAACATTGCTCATGGCAAGGTTAAATTCTCAACAAAGCAAATAGCAAAATCATCTAACAACCATGAGCAAATCTCCAAGCCAGTGTCAAAGCCACTTAGGAGTCCCAAGTCTCCTACACCCTCTTCCCCTAAACGGACACAGGAAGCACAACACTCGTCAAGTGCGGCTACTCAATCCCAATCTCGACCTACATCAAAGCTTCCAAATATCCAAGAGGTAGGACAGGACACCACCCTTAGCTCTCAACCTAAGGATGTGCCTGTGCAATCCATCGTGGCTAGATCAATGGATACTCGATCTACGCAAGTGAATGCTCTAAGGGCAACAAAAGGCACGACCACTTTTGATCTGCCTAAGGACTTGACACCGCAGTCTACCAATGGTAGCCAGTCCACTAAACTAGCCACCACTACTTCCAATCAGGGACCACAGCAGTCACAATCTTTAGCCATGACAACACCCCTTGCGAAACATGTCCTTAGTGGTTTACCTGTGGAGGAGGTGTCACAACCAACTTCATTGACAACTCCAGCACTTCCAAAGTGCCTAAAGCCTAGGCTGGAGGAGTTGCACACAAGGGAGTTGGCTGAAGAGCTAGACTCTCCAAAAAGGGAGGTAGTTGTACCCTCACAACCTAGCAGGGCTATTCAGCAGGCCACATCTATGACCCATAAGGACACACTAGAAAATGAGAATTCTGAGGCCCAACCAAGCACATCAACGGTTGACCTAGTCCAGAGTCTAGAGTCGATGAGAGATGCACCTTCACGGACCAAGAAAAAGAGGAGAAAACAACGAAAACAACAACAGTTGCTGGTGGTTGTGGACCACAAGAACACTGGGACGAAGAGCGCCGGAGAGCTAATGAATAATGCATCGAGTCCATCCACCAACAAACCCATTAATGCCTCTCCTAATCACGGTGAACCCTCAGACACATCTGTGTGCTCTTAAAAATCAAAGCAGTCGTTGCCATCAACAACACTCAATCCACCGACAATAGAACTCACATCGACCAATCAAGAGTGGATACAACATCGTCACAACAGGGTGACAAATCTATACCAGTCACATCTGAGAAGAACCATGACAAAATAGCAGCAAAACCTCAGGAAAAACGCACACTCCCTGAGAGCATAAGCAATCCTAGCATTGACCAATCTTGCTCATACAGGCCTGAACCCCCAGCTATGCTAAAGCCTAGGCAAACTCCTAGAACCTTGCATGAGATAGCAGCTGAGCAAGCCTTTGTTGAACATAGAAGTGTCACAGAATGCTTAACTGAGTTGGATGCTAAGCTCAAAGCATTCGCACGTGTCTACGTCCTTGTGGACATGGGCACATTCCCTAAGGAGCGGCTCGAAGAATACTTACCATTCCCCTTATCCTGGGAAGAGCAAGAATATCTTGATGAGCACTATAACAAGCTCTTACATGAACGCATGCGACTCATCTCTGACGAGAAGGCTGACAAACTGCGCTTAACCATCACGTTCAATGAAGTGCTCTGCCGACGAATCTCGTAGACATAGAGCAATTAAAGCGGTTGTCAACAGGTCGGAGTCAATTTGAGCAGCATTGGTGCGAATGCCACATGGTAATGGCCAAACTAGGGGTTCAGATCATGACAGTCTCTGAGGAGCGATTGGCCAAATGGCGATCCCAAAGGGACCCAACCTATGTGGCACCAACTTCCCTTCGAGTGCTGATTGCCATTCGGGGTACAGACTTGGCTGGAACCTAGCCAAGAAAACTCTTTGTTTGATAAGGTTCTCACTAAGGAGGAGTTACATGTTGCCAGTAGACTCGAACAAGGGTCCATGCTGCTTGATGTGGCAAAATATCTATCGGTACTAAGTAAGCTGCCGCGAGTGCTGGATGTGTGTGCCATGCTCCAGTACAGCCCCGAGTTCTACAATTGGTTCTTATCCTAGTGAAGTGACATGGATTCATAAATATGTATATAAATAAACACTGATTTTTGTGTCACCGTGTATAAACAATATCAACACACACAAGCAATGATAGTCAAGCGCAGGGAGAAGAGTTGGGTCTGATAGGCTAAGCTTCTCAAGTTCTCCTCTCATCACGCATTTAAAGCCGTGTGACCATCCGCACCTCCAAGTGAAGGGCATGCAACCCACGTTACTGCCATAGGAAGCCTTGAGCAACAACTCTGATGGTGTAGACAGGGCGTAGTCCCTTTCTGTACACCTTCTTCCCTTTTCGATCTATCCTTTCGAGGAGGAGACCTGCCTAAATCCATGACCGCTAGCCGATGTAACTCGGCGTGAACCAAGATCCGCTAATGGCAGGAGGCTAAATATACATCACGGGGGCCATCCCTCTACAACAGCACTGCATGTCCCACCTCACCCCTTCTCATCCTATGCGCTTGATAACCCGCACTATAATCCCTTACATATGAATGGTCTTATCATGTAACAAATCCTAATCCTTGATTCGCATCTTACAGGTCTCCCTATGAGGAAAGCATGGAGAACCAAGGGCAGCTAGCTTGCAAGGACGCTCTTCGCAGCCGACGGGAACATGCAGCACATGCCCCTCCGCCAGTGCGCTACGTGTCCACTCTTAAAAGGTACGCCAAGAAATGTGGCCCCAAGCGACACCTCCTCGAACGAAGGCCGAAGAATCCATGGGCCAAGGGAGCGGATGCTCAGGGAGGCACACAAAATGTGGCAACGCCAGTTGCACAGACCCCCAATGTATGCTCGGGCACCAGATGCTCAAGGGCAGAAAGGGCAGCTCGGGACAGGGAAGAATTCAATGAACTATTTAGAGGCATTTTGGAAATGGTAGCGGCCCAGGACTACACCATTCATGTCCCGGCCGACATGTTCCCTGCCCAGCCTCATGGGAGCCCCGCACTAGCACCACCCCGGTCGCCTAGCCAACCGGACTCACCCCACCTCGTACCTATCGACTAAACCCCTATGATGTACAAGTAGCTCGACAAGTCAGCATGCCAGAATATTTTGTTTTTTGATGAGTAAAGGGGCAATATCCCCACGTGTACACATTCCCATTACCTCTCGTTAATATATGCGACCTTAACAAGCAATGAAATAGGCATCCCAATAGACATCATAGAATTCTGAAAAATTATGTCTTAACATGATTGCATTTGTTTGATGTACTTAACACAAGCGAGCATATACTCTCACAAAGTGACAAGTGGATGCAAGATAATACAGGTTCTTGTGTGAAAGTGTTCAATGCCCGATCATCGCAAGACCATTGACCCCACAAAGAGCCGCGACAAAGCCACGCTGCCGAAAGCAAAAATCACCCTTGCCGACCACCCACATTGCATGGACCAACGCACATTCATGGGCCACGCTCTCTTTCTGGGTCAAGCTCTATAGTTGGCTCACGGCAATCGTTACCTCAATTGTACCAACATCACGTGTGTCGCAAGGAGGTTTGCAATATCTCAAGTGTATCTCCCCATCTCAACAACTGCTTCTCTAACAACGAGGCTAGGGCACAATCCTCACTGTAATATCCATTTCTTGAGCCTTCGAAGCTTGACATTTTCCAACCCACTGAAAGGATGATAGCCTCAACATATTGCAATGGTTGTACTCAGGCAAGTCAAAAAAAAAAAAGAGAGAAGAGAAAGAAAGAAAGAAAGCAAGAAAAAAGCACAAGAAAAAGAAGCAAAAAAGAAAAGAAAAAAATGAAAAAAAAAGAAAAGAAAAGAAAAAAAGAGAAAAAAGAGAGAGAGAAAAAAAAACAAGGAAAAGAAATGAATGAAAAGAAGCACCCACAATCACAACACAGCACCTAGGGGTCCTCAAATTAGGTACATCCAGTGACCTTGATCGACTGGCTCCATCCCTAGTCCCCTAGCCCTTTCACATCACCCACAATTATTCACGGCACATCAAGGGCAGGACATACCTAGGGAGCTTGTCTCGCCTATGGTTAGACCTGTCACCCTAAACCACTTGCACAATTCTTTTGCACTCATCTCAATGCCATTACAATCAATAGTGGTAAGCAAGGCATGAAAGACAATGGAAAAGTACACCATACTTTTCAAGCACTACAAGTAGTCACTAGCTACCAAGAGCTAGACATCAAGGAGCTCAATTATGCTACATGGCCTTGACAAGACCATAATGATGTCTCAAGCAATCTTCAAGTGTACTTCCTATCTTCATCGATAAAATTTTTCATCAACTTAGCCCCTTGCTTCACTGACCCATTGCTATACAAGGAACCAGGCCGACAGTCTTCTAACTAAGTAATAACTAAGTATGCACAAGCACTCACATAATACCTGCACCAAAGTATATGCACAGTTTAGGTCCTCAAGTGCAGGACAATACTCTTAGCTTGCTTAGAGTACGACCTGTCTCCCAAACTAATTGCACTATGTCTTGTGCACAATAGAGAAGACTAGCACTACCCTTAGGAAGAGACCACAGGAGAGATTTTCAATTGCAGGTGTTGAAGACTCCAACGAAAGTGTCGTTCGCTCTTCATCAACACCCAACTCTGAATGCTTATCCCTTACCATCCGACAAGCCCGCAAAGAATCCCCATGTGCAGAATCCCCAGCAAACCAATACTTGTGCTAGCCCTCAATGCCATCCCCCACATAGAATACCCTACCACCAACTCCAACACCCTTCCACCAGCCACCTTGGCCACCAACAGGCCCCCAGGACCTTCTTCCACACCACCACCAACACTCCTCCACAAAACCCACCGACGCCCTTGTCACCCACGTCTTCGGTGCATGCTACAGCTTGCTACCTATGACGGTGAGTGCCATGGGACTGGCACTCATCTAGGAGGGGGTAATGTTAACCCTCAAACGAACGAAGGTGGAAAATCCGGAAAAGCTAAAGCAGAAGACAAAGACAAAGGCCAAGGCAAAGAGAAACGGAAGACAAAGACACACAAGGAGAAGAGTCCTAAATAAGGGAGAAAGGTGCACAAGGAAAAGTGCAAGTCAAAACTTTTGTAAAAGAGCACAAGTGCATCATGGTTTAATTCAAGGAGCGCCGGGCTCTCACCCGTGCAATTTGTAAATGTAGATGGGCGGTGGAAAGGAAGCTAGGAAGATAGAAGGACAATGGGAAAAAGGGCCTAGGCTATGGCCAGCCATGTAAAAAAGGGGAAAAGGAGATGACCGCCCAAAAGGGATTTAGGGTTTTGTATATAAAGTTGAAAAGTGAATGAGAAGCTCATTCTTGTGTGTGGCAAAAAGTAGCTCTCCTCTTCTTCTCCTTCTTCTTCTTCTTGCTTGCTTGAGCTTGTGCTTGAGAGAGGGAGTGTGAGAGTATGAGGGAGTGAGTGTGTGAGGGTGAGGGACCGAGGAGGAGAAGCTCTCCATCTTCTCCTCTCTTCTTCTCTTCTCTTCTCTTCTCTTGTATGGCTCGCGGCAATGGAGCTTGGAGCGTGGAGCTTGAGGATGGAGCTTGCTTGAAGCTTGCACTTGGATCGTGGAGCTACCGGAGTGCGCGGGAGAGGAGGTAACTCGAACGGCACGGAGGTAAGCTCACTACACCCGTAGATATGGATGGCACATCGGTTATGTGAGAGGTAGCCATTAGTGCTCGGCTTGGAACGCTTGAAGCAATAAGCAGTCCGTGGGTCTTGGCGGTTGAGTGAAAGCTCCCACACTGGTACTTGTCCAATCTCCTGGAATTAGTGGCCAGTTTATCTGAGGTCCTGTAAGAGAATCAGTCAAGCTCCATCCTCTTCTTCTGGGAATCTGCTAATCAAACCCTTCATATTCAGTAACCAACTGAGGGGGTTGAGAAATAGAAGTGGCAGGAGAGGGAAGTGGAATAAGTAAAAGTGGATGAAGAGATGGATAGGCAAAATCATAAAAGGAGGAATAAGTTAAAGAAGGAGTGGCTGAAAATTTTAGGAAATCAGTTAGGAAGGGTGTTAATTGATAAACAGGAAAAGTAGAAGGTATATGGATAGATGGAGAAAGACATGGTGGAGAAGGGGAAAATACTCTATCTTCAATAAAAGAACAATATGTAAATATAGGAATTTGAGGAAAAGATTGAGGTTGGAAAAGAAGGGGTAATATTGCTATTGAATTGGTTTGATAAAGGGAAATATAGGTATCATAACGATGAGCCATTTGTTAGTAGTACAATAGGCTAGGAACATAGGGACCTAAGACAGATCTTCTCTGATAGGCATCAAAAAAGGTTGAATCAAATGGATGGTTTTTGGAAAGGTGAGCTAAGAGATCCACCCTTAGTAGTGCTCTGACATAGGTAGAAGCTGTGTTCTGACGTTGATTCAGGACCACAGAATCAATCATTGAGTGCTAGGAATTATCAGGGCAAGTAGCCACTTTTGAGGAGTAACACTGAAACATGTCATCTATCCACAACTCCAAATAGTTGACATACAAAACAGCTTGCAAAACCACGTCTTCCACATACCAGGCCATATCTACTTCATCTGGAATCAACAGATCACCTCGTAGATACATGTATGATAGCAACATGGTATCCGTCGTCACAAAATCTTCAAATACCATACTGACCACTTTTGTCAGTAACTCGGGAGACCAAGCCCCACTCCAACCATACTCTGGAAGAGGAAGATCCATTGTTGAAAGCTTCATGTAAAAGGCCAACTTCTGCAATTGATAGTGGACAAAGAAAGAATGGTCTGGAGGAACATATTCCTGGAAATGCTCAAATGTTGACCATAACAAATCCATCCTAGACTGCAATCTTTTCACTTTATCTTAGAACAAAGGACACAATGTGGCCTGTCTTTGGAGAACTGCCAAGTCCTGCTTTGAGAGAGAAGGAATCATAGGAACATTGGGGCTTAGAGGAACAAACCATGACTGCGTTAGTTGGTCTTGCAACTGCTTGATTTGGGAAGCTTGTGATTCCACTGTGTCATGAGCAGTCTGTAAGACTGAGAGTTTTGCATCTAAAAGAGTTTGAAACTCTTGCGCTTCTTTGGACATCCTCTCCTTCTACTCTAAGATTTTAGTAACCTCTAATTGAGCCTTTGCTACTGAATCTTCAAAGAAGATATCTCTTCTCTCTGAGTCTCAATCATTTGGGTTTGTTGCTCCATCTGCTTAAACAGATCTTCAAGTGTGTCTTTAGCAGAGGCTAACTCTGAGGTTGCCTTATGCAACTGGTCTTTGGACTGCATCAGTTCTTCGTAAAAGGAAGCATACAGCTGTTGAACACAGGCTGTCCTCATTGAAAGTTCAATCGAACTCTAGATGTCTTTACAGAGGAATGAAATGGCATCTCCCGATACTAGACTGTTCAGTGAAGGGACTGATATATCCAACGAACCCTCTCTATGTGCTCTGAACAAATTGGTACATGTGAGGTAAGCAGGGAGGTCACTGCCAGATGTAGCAGGAATTGTGACTGAAGGAAGAACTGAAGGAGCTTTATCTGCCACACGCTTCAAGCGCTTCCGCTGAATGACCAGTGGAGGAGGAGAATCAAGATCCTCTATATCAATAGGTTCTGACTCTTGTGAAGGTGGTGGAGGAGGTACTGGATTAGATGGAGGAGGTGGAAGCACACCCTTCTTTAGGACTGAGTATGTCAAGAAATCATATAGGTAGGATCCATATGTGACGTTTGTGACATTTCCCCTGGTTACTTTGACGAAATGTTGATTCATCTTTGTAAGTAGGTAAGTGCTTCAATCAATAGCCACTCCTTTAACACCATCCTAGAAGCTGTGAAGAGCTCTTTGGACAAGTAATGGGATGGTGTTTTGGCAGGCATAAACCTGTCTTGGAGAAACTGTCATACCAACTTTCATAGAGGATCAATGATAATGGAAAAAGAGACTCCTGAAGTGTTGATCACTTTCTTGACATCCAGAACTTCCTTGTTTTGCTTCTGTAACAGCTTGAAAATCTCATCATTGGAGAATAATTGTCTAGCTGTAACAAAGGGCTCTCCTTTGTAGGGAAGAGACAGAGCCTTCCCTAACCCTCGGGGTGTCAATGTCATGGAAGCACCATGAACCAGTCTCGACTTCTTGCTGTATGAGGCAAGGAACTCATCACACAAGGATGGATCATCTGGAATCAAAGGGAATGAAGCAGCCACGAAAGTCACAAGTCCTGCTTTCGCTATAGGCTCAAAAGCTACTAGGGAAGAATAATCTCTACTAACCAGCGGGACATACTGGATAGGAGGAGGAGCGTGAGGAGCCATTCAGATGGAAAACACACACACACCACAACACAAACAATCACAAAGAATTCCTGCAAAACAACCAAAGGGCTATAAAAAAGGAAACAATCAACAGAATGACACACATACATAGACATAACTAACCCATTTACCACCCCAAACAACCCACATCCTAGAAAAAATTCGGCATGACCTCTACACATATGCGGCCAAAAACTTCATGCGATGCAACAAAGAGGCACCCAAATCCCCGTATCAGGCAAGAAAGAAAGAAACTACAAACCATTCTCATAATCATAACACATAGACAAACCATAATACCATAAAAATATACCTCAAGAACGGACCATAACCTTGACCATCAGTTTCAACTAAGAAAACATTATGCGCCCATCTGACGAAGCGTGTTTATTAAAAGGGGAAAAAAAGTGCAGTGAGGGGAAATTATCTTAATGAAGGGTTTATTTTAAGAAATTATTAATAATGGGTGACATTTTATTAGGTTATAAACCTTAATAAGAAAACGACAGTTCTTTCTTAAAATTTTAATTACAAATTATTAGGGTGAAACGGTGCTTTATCGAAACCCAGACTACGATTCTTAGACTGGGTCTCTGAATGCAAATTCATTGATTAAAAATTAATGGTGATGTGGAGCGTTTTTTTGCCAACGCGTGCTTTTTGTAACGGCTGGTTTATTTTTATTAAAAAATTAAGGTGCCTCTTAAGCGCACGTAGCACGTGCAAAGTGAACGGCTGGTTGATTTTAAAATTATTAAATTGTGTGTTTAGCGCAAATGCATGTGAAAAATGTGGGTAAATATAGTTTATTTTAGCAATTAATTGTGGTTAAGGGATAATGAATATGAATAAAGCTCACAAAATAAATACCTGGTAGGGGTGTGTATGCAATGGACTGAAGGCACACGGAGTAAACCCCCAAAAGCAATGAATCCAATAAAACAAAAACAAAGACCACTCTGAAAAAAATAAAGCACCTTAGTGTTTCTGTTTAATTTTTTTATTTTTTATTTTTTTGTTTTGTATTTTAGGTGTTTTTTTTGTATATTGTTTGGTTTGGTTTATTTGTTATTATTATTCTTATTTTTATTTTTATTATTTTTTTAATTTTTTAAATAATTAAATCAGAATATATAACACATGGATATGTTATGAAATGTAAGAATGAATTTTCAGCCATCTTGCAAGTATCAACAATGTATGTTAATTCATTCATGATTTTCAACCTGTTTTTAGGATTTAAAATGAATTTTTATGAAGTGTAGTATTAAAATTAGGGTTTTTTGGTTTCAAAGAATATTATTGACATTTATGAAAATATTTTTATTGAAAAATTAGTGGAAAAAATGTCAAAAGGATTTGTGGAAATTTTTTGAATTTATTTCTGAATTTTTACTAATTTTTAATGAAATTTACCCATTTTTCATGTTAATTTGAATGAATTTTCAGATTTTAAATTTTTTGCAATTTAGTTGTTTTAATTTCCACTTTACAAATATTTCAAATAATTTCAGCAATATTGGTAAGTTTTCAAAAAAATCTATAATTTTTTCTGATTTTAAATGAATTTTTGGAAAATTTTATGTTTTTTTTTGTTTTTTTAAATGTATTTTTATATATTTTGCGGTTTGGAAAATACAAGGCGGTACTCGGGCTGCGTGTGAATAGCGAAGAATGCGTATGAACGACGGGTCTACAATACTCCACCACACGAACAAGTCAGAAGCGCATCCTCACGCGTGAACGCCTGCTAGTACACCCGTACTCATCAGCAGGAAAAAGAATGGAAGAGCAAGGGCAGGAATGGGGGCTAACTGAGTAGATTAGGTGAATTAGGCTAGCTTAGTCTAATAAAGTCAATTAAGTTAATTTAGTTGAATAAATCAATTAAGTGAGTTAAATTAGGTTAGTTGGTTAAGTTAGGTAAAGTCAGGTCAATTAAGTCTAGTTAGTCTAGGTAGGTCAGTTAAGTCAGGGTAAGTCTGGTTTGGTTAGGTTAGTCAAGTCTGGTTAGGTTAGTCGGGGTAGTCAGGGTCTTGGTTAGTTAGTGCTAGTTGGTTAGGTCCATTCTAACTAGGTTAACTAGGTTATGGGGTTAAACTAACTAGGGTTAGTTGGGGTTAACTAACTAAGGTTAGTTTGGGGGGGTCAACTAATTGGGGTTAGTTTAGGGGGGTCAACTAACTATAGTTAAGTTAGTGGGGTTAACTAATTGTAGTTAGGTTAGTGGGTTAATTAACTATAGTTAGGTTAGTGGGGGTTAACTAACTGTAGTTAGGTTAGTGGGTTAACTAACTGTAGTTAGGTTAGTGGGGATTAACTAATTGTACTTAGGTTAGTGGGGGTTAACTAAGTGTAGTTAGGTTAGTGGGTTAACTAACTGTAGTTAGGTTAGTGGAGGTTAACTAACTATAGTTAGGTTAGTCATGAACTAGGGTTAGTGAATTACTAACTAGGGTTAATAAATTACTAACTAGCGTTAAGGTAAGAACTAGAGGTGGAGGAGCAGGAGGAGGAGGGGGAAGAAGTGGTGATGGGGGAGTAGGAGGAGGAGGAGGTGGAAGAAGTGGAGGTGGAGGAGGAGGAGGGGGAGGAAGTGGAGATGGTGGCGACCGAAGGAGATAGTGGGCAACAGGCAGTAGGCGACGAAGCCTCAACAGGGCGACGGAGATGCGGGCGTCTGGCGGTCGAGGTGTTGGCGGCGTCGACGAGGCAGCAGGCGGCGACAACGAGGCTGACGTGGGTTGCATCATGCGCAGAGGGCAGCCGAGGGGGAGAGAGGAGCAGGAGGAAGAAGGGGGGAAGAAGAAGAGAAGGAGAAGGGGAAGAAGAAAGGGAGGAGGAGAAAGAAGAGCAGGAGGGGAGAAGAAGGGGAGGACGAGGAGGCGTGCACAAATGGTCACAAGTAGGTTTTTCTTTTTTTCCTTTCTTTGTTTTCTTTTCTCTCTTTTTTTAATTAAAAAATTCTTTTCTTTATTGATGGCTTCTTTCTTTTCTTCCTCCTTTGTTGTTTGTTCTTGTTTTTGTTTTGTTTTTTTTCTTTCTTGCTGTCTTCTGCTTTTTTTTTCTTTCTTTTTGTTTTTTGTTTCTTTGTGCTTGGTTTTTTTTAAATAAATTATTTTGTTTGTTTATTTGATTTATTTGTGTATGTATTTATTTATTTATTTTTGTTTGTTTGGTTTTGTTTTGTGGATTTATGTATTATAATGATTATGTATGAGGTTGTGTTTGTTTGTTTCTTTTTTTTTCTTTGTGGACTTGTGGGTTGTGTTGGTTTTTTTAAAAGAGAAAAATAAAAATAAAATAAATAATGAAATGGAAAATGGAGGGGCAAGAAACACACCATCGGCTCGTGCGCATCCGCGGGTAGGGATATAAAAATTTGCAGTGACGGGGCCAAATGGGTAGGGACGGTGACGTGCAAGCCACAGACGCCATGGGGCGTCCCAAGGCGCGTAAAACCAAAAACAGGCACGTTCACGCACGAGGCGAGAAACACGGTCACACGGGAAAAAGAAAGAAAAATTAATCAAATCCAAACCGTTTGTCGGATCACAAATCCGTAAAAAGGAAAAATGTGCCAGGAGACGATGAGAAAATGTTGGAAATATACAACACGGGTTCTAGGGCAAAATCACGGTGTCCTCATGGGAAAAATGCAAAAACAAACCCAAAAACACATACGGGTATTAATATCGAAAAATCCACGCATCTGAATGAAGTGCATAAAGAAGGAAAATTATGCAAAATAAGGACGCCAACAAGCCTATCATGACAAAACACAGTTCCGATTGAGATAGGACACGTTCACATGGAAAAAACCCCAAAAATGGGCCTAAAAATGGACTCGAAAATTAATACGGGAAGAACCGTGCGCCAGAATAGAGGACAGTAAAAATGAAAAATGTCCGAAAGAAAGGGATTCACAAGACTGGTGCATCAAAACTCATTTTGAAATAAATTAGGAGGGGTTCACATGGAAAAAACACAAAAAACCCATCCGAAAACACTCGAAAAATTAGTAACTTAAGATCCGGCAGTCAAAAGAGGGGAGAGGAAAAAGGAAAAAGTGGGGGAAAGGCTAGCAGGACACGATTGTTAAACAAACTGGAATTCTGGTGAAAATAGAGTAGGTTCACATGGAAATATGTGAAAAATAGGCACGAAAAATGTCCAAAATCCATAAAAATGAATAACGGATGAACCGTGCATCGAAATGATAGGGAGTAAGAAGGAAAAATGTCAAGGGGAATGGGTAGGATAGGGCTGACATATTTGATCAAGATTTCGAAGCAATAAAGACGCGTTCACATGGAAAACTGTCCAATTTACGAGAATTGCTTCAAAAATTAATAACTTGAGAGCCATCTGTCGAAATACGGGTTGGTAAAAACACAAAATAGGCAATTCAAAGGGACGAACATGACTGTAAGGTTGGATGTGAGTTTCAGTGAACGTAGGGTGCGTTCACATGGAAAAATCACAAAACAAAGGATAAAGAAAAACGACCAAAGAACAGCTCCGGGGACAGGGGAAATAGAACGGAGGAGTGGGGAAGGGACCCCATCAAGGTAAAATGAAGTCACGGCATAGATGCATAATCATAGCAGGGTATATGCATGGGGGTATACAACATAGACGCACAGGGAAGCGTCCCCACACTTAAAACCTTAGTAGGAAACCAAACATCCGAGACTGAGTACCACACATCAGACCAACCACGAACGTCCCCACACTTAAGACATAACCATCACTGAGAAACAGAAGGTGTAGGGTTAGAAAAACTTGGCCCATATTGCCGAGGAGGAATGTCAACTATCGAGGTTGTGTCTGGTGTTGTTGTGTCGGCTAGAGGAGGTAACAAGGTGTCTTCACAGCACTCGGCCAACGTTCGTTGTGGCACGCACCATGAGGCAGCACCTAGGGAGGTAGCTGGTTGAAGAAATTGCAGAAAATTTGTCAATGCGAGGGATATTACACTCAACTCACAATCACTCAAATGGAATGAAAGAACAGTCATTCGCCCCATTACTAACATCACTCGAGGAAATAAGGATGAAAACCCAGAGCTCACACCTGGTTTAGGTATCAACAAGGGAACGGTGTAGAAAGTATGCCAGGGTGCACAATTGATGGTGCATTAGTGCGTCCAACCCGCCTGGCATAGGTGCAAGGAGAAAGGCCAGGGAGCCTTGTAGTGCAATGTACATAACAGAATGACGTGTCCTATGTTGATGGCAGAGATTCAGCCCGTGGGTGAATAGGGAAACGGGAGCGTACCTGACTACAAGGGTCGCAACGTCCCTCAATCCTCACCTCTCAATAATTGATTGAAGAAACACCAGTCACACTCAGCCCACCCTCTGTCTCGCGCTCTGTTGAAAGATACAGAGGGCAGCTCTTTCCTGAAACCCATTGATGTAATCCTCACGGTCACTTGTGTAGAGATTGTATGCCTTGTGCGCATTTGATGGTGCAACTGTGCATCCCACCCTGTGCCAGCATACAGTGCAAGAAGGAAGGTCAAGGAGCCTTATGGTGCAGTGCACAGGAACAGATCGTGCTTTGTGCATTGAGAGGCCCATCCCATGCGTGCAACACTCTGTTCACACATCTTCGCCTCTCATTTGATTTGAAGGAAAAGACTGGTCACTCCCCCCCACCATCTGTCTCACGCTCTGTTGAAAGATACAGAGGGCAGTCCATACTCACGTCCCCATCCTGTTAGGATGAAAGCTTGCATCACTTTGGTGATGAAGATCATGTCTGCTGTTGTTATCATTAGGATCTTGAAGATGGAGGCATACCCAGGGAGGCAACCTACCAATCTCATACTTCAATGCTTTATAAGACGAGTCGTATGTGAAGAAGAACATATAGACTGATATTGCAAATATAGTGCACCAAGGGAGGTGGCTTTAAATTACTTGCTGAAGAGGTTTTGCTGGTGAGTCAGCTATCCTGAAGTGCGGGGTGTTACCACCTTTTCCACAGTCAGCTTCCCGCCCAAGGGTGTTTCCACCTTTTCTTGGAACGAGGCCTGTTATAACACGGAATTTCTTCCTTTTCTCCCATAACAGTTTGTTTGTTTTGTTTTGTTTTGTTTTTCTTTTCTTTTTCTTTTTTTTCTTTCTTTTCTTTCTTTTTTTTCTTTTTTTTCATTAAGAAAGAGAATGGTAGAAATACCATATGTCAAGACCAACCTCGCCACTGTTGTTGGATCAGATGAGAAGAGAACAATGTCGGGTTGAGATATTTCTGTGAGGGGGTAGCAGAACGAGTCCGCCTCATGAGGAGAATCATAAGGGCTATCAAAAACACGACGAGAAGGACAGTGCGACGCCCAAAAGGGTAAGGGTAGGTTGACTATGATTGTCAAGATCCCTAGGGAGGGAAGTACTTCTTCATGCGATAGCCATTGATGAGGAAAGGATCATCAGAGGCATCAACGGTTTGTACCTAAACAGAGCCGTTAGGATTGACAGCAAGTACCTTATACGGTCCCATCCACCATTGTTGAAGCGTGCCATGAAACTTGCCAAATCTCGAATCATAGGCTAGAACAAGATCACCTTCTTTGAACTCCTTGTGCTTAATGAAACTGTTGAACAAGCTACGATACTCTATCAATTGAGACTATAATTGCTCACTTGCAGGAGCTTCATCAATTGCCATCTTTACCTTCTTCTTGTAAGGATCGCCTTTACTTTGAGAAAAGCAAAGAGACCTGCTATGATACCAGTGTTATAAGATCTGAGATACACGCTTGACTTTCTTATATACTTAAAATATATACGTTGAATATTATGCTAGCGCAGAGAGAGAACAAATGAGAGAATATATAAATATATAAATATATAAATATATAAATAAATAAATAAATATATATATATATATATAGAGATATTGGCAACACACTAGGGACTGGAAGATGGGTCAGTCCCCCCCTTGTGGAGTTATATAATTGAAAAGGAGCAAGCTCCTCCATTACACATAAACCAGTTCTTACTTGTAGATCTTGGGAACAAGATCACGGTTCCTTGCACGGTATACAACCGGCTAACACTTGCACAACTTGGAAGTTGGCACCTTTTGATCCTTCTTGAGTCTCTTATTCTCTCCTACACAATATGTGTAGGGATCTCCTCTTGGAGCTTGATTTCAGCAGAGCTTCTGCAGCACTTACACCTTCTCTCCTACACAATATTTGTAGGGATCTCCTCTTGTAACTTGATTTCATCAGAGCTTTTGCAGTACTTGCACCTTCTCTCCTTGTCTTGAAACTTGATTTTGGTAGGGCTTCCACAGCATTTTCACTTTCCCTCCTCCTCTTGGAACTTGATTTCAGTAGGGCTTCCATAGCACTTGCTTCTTCTCTTCTTCTCTTGGATGCATGAAAAGTAATGCTTCCTTTACCTCCCCCACACCCAAGGAGAGCCTCCTCTTTTATAGGCTTTTAAGAGCTTCTCTTCTTGGAGAGAGACTTGAGTGCCAAGATTGGAAAGGTTGATCTTCATGCAAGATGTGGCTGTTCCAAGACCTACTCTGCAGCACGAATTTCAAGATATCTCTCTGTGCGTTGCTCGAATGAGAAAAAATGTCCAACACAAAAGTTATAGATCTTGTTGTTTTCAATAACCCACACAGGCTGCTTTTAGAGATCATCTTTCTATCGTGAGATATTTTAAAAATGGATTCACCATGTCTATTTTAAGAAAAACAACTTTTTAAAATGTACTCTTAACTTGTGGTCATGCAACAACCTTGAGCCATAGATAAGAAGAGTTCATTAGATTGCCTTGGGCCTCAACCTTAAGATTGAATTCCACACAAAATCTTGTGTCATTTTAGACCTTAGAAAGAGAAAATCACTTCTTTCCTCACTTCCGAAGGATCACGTCTCTCGTCTTTCTTAGTGAGAGAATTACCTCTCTCGTCTTTCTTACTGAAAGACCTTAAAACCTTGAGTTGTAAGGGAGAAGATGACCCCAAATGAATGCAATGCTCATTACACACAAGTAAACGTTATTGGGCATCCGCGAATGCACACATAAATACATATACAAAATGCTAATGCACTTCCTCTTCTTAGAACTCAATCCATCTTTATTTATGTGTAACTCCTTGGTTCTTGTCTACCCTCTTACACTTGGTAGTCACTTTTTCCCCCCTTTATAACTTGTACTTCCTGTACTAGATATCCCCATCACAGTGCTTTGATCACCCCATTAAGTGATGCACTAGGAATACTGGTATCTAAATGGTCTCATGGCCATGCTAGATGATCATCAACACTTAAAGAAAAGTGAGTCATTAATTTATTGACATAAATTTATTAAATAGAGAATGCATAATAAGCAATCAATTTAGTGACAATTATCAAAATGAAGCATGCTACAAGTCAAAACATAACTCTTGAAGAGTAATTTGACCCTATGCAAGTGGCATAATTCTAAAAATTTGGTAGAATAAAAATTGTTCTAAAACAAACTATTGTCAAGACCTTGTTTGCATTATAATTGGCTCCACAATAATTATGCTTCAACCCTACCAATGTGTTCTGTGTAGTAGGTAAGGAAACTCATCTAATATAGATGTGGGCCTCCAACAAGCTTCTTTAGGTGATAAACCTCTCCATCTAATCAAATATTCATTGATAGAGTGAGAGCAAAGCTTCTTTTCATGTTGACATATGACAACATCAGGGATGTACTGAATAAGACCTTCTTCATCTATAGGTGGTAGCTCATCAACTGTATCCATAGAAGCACTATAGAAAGGCTTGAGTTGACTAACATGGAATACATTATGAATCTTTGCAGAAGAAGAGGGTAGTTCCAATCTATATGCTAAGTCTCCAATGTGCTTTGGGATCCTCTAGCGTCCATAAAACCTATGTGAGTAAGCTTGTTACTGGATCCATCCTTCAAGGTAGAGTGATGAGCCTTGGGTACTTTCAGCAAAACTAACTCTCCTTCTTAGAACTCTAAGGGTTGCCTCTTCCCATCTACATACATCTTCATATGATCTAGGGCTTTCCTAAGATTAATCTTACATTGTTGAAGAATTATCTGCATTCTTTCCAATTCTTCTTTCCCATGAGGTCTGATTTTCTCATTAAAAATTATTATGGGTAAGGGCAACAACCACCTGGCTTATGGGTGCTATCCTTATTTTATTGACAAGGTGTACATTGCATAACAAATTCTTTAACATCTTTCCACTGTCCTTTCCAATAAAAGCTTTTGTTGATCTTATCATAGATTTTAAAAACTCCAAGATGTCCAGCTAAAGGTAGCTAAAGGTGAAGAATGCAACTCCTCCATAATTTTCTGTGTAAAAGAAAAAGTAGAGGGAATAACAATCTTGCCATTTAACCAAATTAGGCCATTTTTGAGCAGATAATATGAGTTTTTCTCCATGAGACCTTGCTGTAATTTTTGAAAAACATGGTTGAGCTCTTCATCCAAAAGATTGCCTTTGCCCAAGCATGTCCAATCCATACTGCCTCTGCAAGAGCTGTATCCCACTTGGTGATCTAATCACCTCAATGCCCAAGAAATAACATAGCTCTCCCAAATCCTTCATCTCAAACTTCTGCTTCAATAGCATTTTCACATGAAGGATATCTTCATCACTGTCACCTGTCATAATCAAATCATCAACATAAATGACAAGTAGCATAATACCTTTCTTTGTTTTTCTCACATAAAGTGAGAAATCTGCCTTGGAAATTTGAAAGCCAATAGTGACAAGATATTGTCCTATCTTGTCAGACCATGCTCTAGGTGCTTGCTTCAAGCCATACAAGGCTTTCTTCAACCTGCAAACAAACTCAGGAAGAACAACATGCACATAACCTGGTGGCTGCTCCATATAGACCTCTTCTTGCAAATCACCATGCAAGAAGGCATTCTTTACATCCATCTTATGTAAAGACCATCCCTTTGATGCAGCCATAGCAATGACTGCTCTTACGGTTTCCATCCTTGCAACTGGACTGAATGTTTCTTCATAATCAATGCCATATGTTTGTGCATACCCCTTGACTACTAATCTTGCCTTGTATCTATTCACAGAACCATCTGCATTGTGTTTCACCTTATAAACCCACTTACAACCAATTGCATTCTTATCTTTAGGCAAAGGTACCAATTCCCATGTAGCATTTGCTTCCAAGGCATCCATTTCTTCATCCATGGCTTTCTCCCATTTTTCTTTTCCCATGGCTTGCTCAAAAGAAGTGGGTTCTGGTTCCTGTATCACTTTGACCATATATGCATAGTGAATGGCTATAAATCCATCATATTTCAACCTATCCACAAGATACCTAGCTCTGGTAGACTTGCACAAAGTAGGTTCACTCCTAGGGGCTCTCAAAACATCCCTGGTCTTCCTTACTCCATGTGTAACAATAGAAGGAATAGCCAACTCATCATCAATGCTCTGTTCTGAGCCACTGGATTCACCATCCACATAAGAGTGATCTGCATTCACATCAAACATGGGATGATCTACCTTCTCTTTTCCTTTTCGTGATACCTGCATACCACTATCTGCATTGCTTTGAGAAGATTCTCCTGATCTCAATCTGCCTGTCCATGGTGAAGAATGTGAACCACTGCTAGAGGACGCTCCAGGTCCACTAATATCTTGTGACTGCTGCTATGAATTCTATGCAGCATTACCATTTTTTGCATCTACATTATCAATCACATTTACTAGTTTATACCAGCTACTCATCTCATCAAAAACAACATCTCTACTCACTGTAAACTTACGAGTAGAAGGGTTATAGCATCTATACCCTTTTTGCTGCAGAGAGTAACCAATAAAGATGCACTTCTCAGCTTTTGGATCCAACTTGGATCTCAACTCATGTGGCACATGAACATAGGCAATGCAACCAAAAATTTTCAAATGGGAAATATCTAGTTTCCTACCAGTATACCTCTCCTCTGGAGTCATGCCATGTATTGCTGCAGTGGGAGTCATGTTCATTATGTAGACTGCTGTAGCAACTGCCTTAGCCCAGTAAAAATCTGGCAGGTCTTTTTCATTGAGCATGGCACGAGATACCTCTCTAATATGCCTGCTTTTTCTTTCTGCAATTCCATTTTGCTGTGGGGTATGACTACATGAATATTGTTGCTTTATGCCATGCTCCTGCAAGAACCTTGCAAACTCATTTGAGAGGTACTCTCCCCCTCCATCTGACCTTAGGCATTTTATTTGCAGGCTTGTTTTTTTTTCAACCATAGCTTTAAGAGTTTTGAAATGCCCAAAAACTTCACTTTTTTTTTCATAAAATACACCCAAACTTTTCTGCTATAGTCATCAATACAAGTGACAAAATAATGACAGCCTCCAATAGATGCATCTTTAGTAGTCCACACATCAGAGTGGATTAATTCCAATGGCTTCTTACTCTCTTGAACATGTCTAGAAAATGGTTTCCTTGCCTGTTTTCCAAATTGACAGGCTTCACATATCTTATGCATTTCTGCAACCTTAAATTTAGGCAATCCTGCAATAATATTTTGGGCTTGCATTGATTTAAGTCGTTGTACATTAACATGACCAATGTGTTTATGCCAGATATTAATATCTGCAACTACATCGGTCCCATGTGCAAACATTGCTGCACTCAATTCAGGCATGTCTACTTCCAACGTAAACATTCTGCCTTTCTTTTTTCCTTTTGCTATCAAGCGACCTTTATTTTTCATATCCTCAACAAAGCATCCATGAGGATTAAATCTGACCTGCAAGCCCTACTCAACCATTTGACCAACAAGAACCAGGTTCTTGGTGATATTCGGGATATGAAATACGTCCGACAGGTATTTCTTTTTCCCATCCTGCATAGATAAATAAAATTTTCCAATCTGCACAATAGGATGTGCAGTATCATCATCAGTCTCCACAAATCCTGGTTTTTCCATTTTCCTTGCATCCTGCATCCATTCTGCATGACCTGTCATGTGGTTTGATGCACCTGAGTCAACATACCACACATCGTTGCTTTCTTCTGCACTTGTCACAGAATTGGTCATATGCTGCACCATAAACAAATGCTCATTTTTTTCATCACCCTATCTACTAGAAGATACATAATTCCCTTGTTGCAATTTTCCATTCATGATGTCATTCTGCTTTTTATAGCAGTCTTTAGCCATATGACCTATTTTACCACAGTAGTAGCATTCAACATTGCTGTTTGCATTTTGGCCTTTTTGCCATCCACCACGACCTCTTTGGCTCCCCCTATCTCTAGAGTTACCACGTCCTCCTCCATAGGACTGGTTTTCTTGAGTTTGCTGCATATTTTGATTTCTACTACGGCCTCCAGATCAGCCTCCTCTACCTCTGCCTCTACCTCTTCCAGCATTTGAGTAGAAGACAGCTTCTTTTGAAGTTCCTCCTGAAGAAGATGCACCACCATTTCTCTACTCCTCAGAAATTAGAAGAGCAATCAACTCCTCAAAATCAGGAAATCTTTCACAGACAAAAATCGATGTTCGGAGCTATGCATAATCCTTTCCTAGACTATTCAAGGTCACAGAAACTAAATCATCATCTTTCACTGGCGACCCAATGGAAGCAAGTGCATCTGCAATCTTCTTCACCTTCATGTGGTAGTCATTGATGCTCATACTTTCTCTTTGCACATTGTGCAACTCTTGCTTGAGCTGCATTTTCCTGGCTTGTGTATTTGTGCTATACATTTTTGACAAAGTATCCCATGCCTCCTTTGGCGTACTTGCATCCTGAATATGCACAATCATAGAGTCTGAAATGCTGATAGACAGCCAGTACATAACTTTCCTGGCTCTCTCATGCCATCCTTTAAATGCCTGCATTTGCTGTTGATTGGGAACGTCAGGAAGAACTGGTTCTTCTTCATTTCCTGCAACGAATTCCTAATATCCTTTTCCCATAAGGAAATTCGTCATTCTAAACTTCCATGCTTGGAAGTTGTTCTTGTCAAGCTTTTCAGTGACAATCTATGGAAGAGAATCAGATGCCATTACAGAACACTGCAAAAAATTCTGTCACTGCAAAAAACACAACTTCAGCCTCACAAGGGCAAATCTGCAAAACTGACGAAAGTGGTATTTGACCACACAGTCACTTCCTAGTGACGATTTTGCATCAACAGGCAACAAGGATGATTCTGTAACTCCCAATGTCTCTACGCACAGGGATATGATGCAATTTCTACAGTAACTTTTCACCGACCTGTAGAACAGTGGTCGCACAGCAAAAAAAAGGGCCTTTTCTTGAGTGCGTGCAGAAAACTTCCGCCTCTAAAACAATAACCGAAATGGCCTCGAATCAAATAACAGGGAAACCAAGGGCTAAAGCCCTTGCCCGTAGCATATACTGCCCTCTCGCTACACCGCGAAGGGTCTCTCAATCTGAGACAATGCACTCTTGCACTTTCCGACTGTGCTACCTGCAAAGACTTGCTCCCAACCTCAAAAAATGAAAGCAACATTGGTCCTCTTACCAGAACACCGCGAACTTGGTTTGCTTTCTTAAGCTCCTTACCATGAACCAAGCTCTGATACCATGTCAAGATTGTGGGAGAGAAGGAAGGAGTCTCACTTGTAGCTTTCTTGCTTGCACAATGGGGGAATACATACACAGGTGGAGGCTGAAAATAGTTTTCCTCTTCTTAGTTGTGTAAGCCAAAAGAACTCAAGTACAAAAGAAATAGAAGAACCCTATATGTGGGTCTCAAACCAAACTCAACTAACTAAGGTGGCATACTAACTTTGCCACGAACTAGAGTAGATAAGGATAGCTGTCATCTAGCTATTATTCATGGGCGGTGTACCAACCGCATCTGCAGCTAACAAGTCGGTGACATAAATGCACAACGGTCACCCTGGCATATCACGAGCGAAGTTCGATATCTCAACAGATGTTGACTAATCTTTATCACACTGCATCTTCTTAGGGTTAGCATGGATGCTTTTTTCACTAACAATATGGCCCAAGTACTCCACCTCAGTCAGGATGAAATAACATTTCTTCTCCTTAGCAAAGAGTCTGTGATGCCTCAATACATCAAAAATCTTCCTTTTATGTGATAAATGGTCCTATAGATTCTTGCTATAAATCAAATGTCATCAAAGAAGACTATGACAAATTGAAAGAGTAAAGGCTATAGAATCTTGTTCATCAGACTTTGGAAGGTAGTTGGAGCATTAGTAAGCCCAAATAGCATCACTAGAAAATGATATAGCCCTCGATCAATCCTAAAGGAAGTCTTGATTACATCACCCTCTTGCATATAGATCTGATGATACCATGACCTTAAGTCAATCTTTGTAATGAATCTAGCCCCCTTAAGCTCATCAAGCAAATCATCAATTCTGGGCATTGGGTACGTATTCTCGACTGTGATCTTGTTCAAATCCATGTAGTCAATACATATCCTGAAGGATCCATATTTCTTCTTCACTAACAAGATTGAAGATGCATGAGGTGAAGAACTAGGCTCAATGAATCCCATTTCAAGAAGCTCCTTAATTTACTTGGCTACTTTTTCACACTCACACTTAAATCATTTGTAAGGTGGCTTATCAATTGCTTTGAGTTAGGCTCCAAATTGATAGGGTGATCTACTGCTCTCTTAGGAGGCAATGAAGTAGTACTTCAAACAAATCCCTATACTCCTTAAGAAGAGCTTTCAAAGCTAAATGATTTGCTGAATTTTTGGACTGATCTTCAACCTCTTTATTTAGGTGCAAAACAAAAATCTGTGAGTGCCTCTTGTACTCCTTGAGTTGTTGAATGGTGATAAGCTGAAAATTTGATTTATTAGAGATTCCCTGTAAATGGATGAGCTGTCCACATCAAAGATAAACTTCATTTATAGTTGTGAGAAATCCATAGTAATTTTTCCTAATGTCATCAGCCAATCACATCCTAGTACATCTATGGGCCCCATTTCCAAAGTAATCAGGTTTACTTTTGCTTCATAATTTTCAGCTAATTGTAAAGAAACCTATATGTGTATTTGAGTGCCGATTCTTCACCATTGGCTATTTGAACTCTTATGAGCTACTATAAATCAGTGGTCACTCAGTGGTGGGAAGACATTCAATTTGTCCACAACGAACTTGTTCATAAAATTGTGTGGACTACCACTATCTATAGGATAAACGCATCCTTCCTATGAATATTACCTTTCATATGAAGTGCATTAGGGCTCTTAGAACCTATCCAAGCATCCATGGAAATGGAACAATTAGTGACAACAAGTGGATCATTACGAGTTCCTCCCAGATCAAAAGGAACACTACCACCCATATCCAAAGGAAAAGTGTTGGCATGATCATAAAAGTGTTCTTGCCCAACTTCCTCCTCAATATCCTCATTTCCAGTGGTAGTTACAAATGCATTGACCTCATCATTATCATCCTCTAATCTTCAAAGACTAACATACTATGGACCTTGACTTTTGCATTTTTGAATACACACTTTGTTATATGATCAGTTGTATACTTTTTTTCACATTTGAAACCTAAACCTTTTTCTTTCCTTTCTTTATAGGGGTCCATAGGAATAGACTTTGGATTCACATTGGCTGAAGTAGATCTAAATTTGTTGTTCTCTTGTTTAAAATCCACTCTTGGACTATTTGATGTCTTGAATTTACCTTGAGGCCTTGAAACATTGAACGATGGATAAGTTGGTACTCTTAAGCTCCCACTTGGTGCATGATTGCTGGTATAAATATTGCCAACTTGTACCTAGTTTAAAATAGTCCTTGGCTATCCATAACTAGGCTAAAATGAAGACTCTATTCTATACTTCATTCCATAATGTTCCGCAAGCTCAATAGCTTTGAAAAGGTTGGTAGGGTTTTATGCCATAAAATTAGCTAATAAAGAAGGTTCTAAACCATACATATACTTGTGGAGTTTAGCTTCATCACTAATGCTCTCTGCATACATGGCAAGGTTGAGGAATTGGTTTGTATAATCCTATACATTTAGGCCTCTTTGCTTTAATCCATACCATCTTGGTGCCGATTTTTATTTTTCAAGAGGAGAGACAAAGACTTCAGCCATAAGTGCCTTGACTGCATCCCAATTCTCTACAAGTATATTCTCTTTCTTAATGTATATTCACCAAGTATATGCACAAATCCTTCCAAATATAATGATGCAAAATGAACCTTCATATCATCAGTTCTAGGGTTTATATCAAAATGGGATTCTAATTTTGAAATCCATTCCTCTAGATCGAATGGTGAAGATGATTGTTCATTGTACTTTGCCAAAATGATTTTATCCTTCAACTCCCTTTCATGAAAGGATTGCTATCCCGAAATAGACTGCTCATGGTTAGTAGGCATTGAAACTCCAAAATAAGATGGTACTCTTCCAATAGGTGGCCGAGAACTAGTGTGAAACCTTCCCGATGGTAGAGGACCTCTAAGGGGTTGGGGATTCATCCCATAAGCTTGGAAATTAGTACCATTCATACTATCCAAATAGTCATCATGACTTTCTGAAGTCTCACCTACGTCCTTTCCACATCCAACTTCCCGTCCGAGGGTGTGTGTCATCGTTTCTTGGAATGAGGCCTGTTATGATAGATAATTTCTTTCTTTTCTCCCATGATAGTTTTGTTTATATATATTTTTTCTTTTTTTTTTGTTTCTTTTCTTTTCTTTGTCCTACTCCCGAGGGTGTTTCCACCTTTTCTCGAGGAATAGGTCGGGCATGATAGGGACCGAAGTCCTTTTTTTCCATGACTAGTATATTTTTATTTTTATTTATTTTATTTATTTTTGTATTTTTGAAGAGTAGAATGGTAGGAACACCATGTATCAAAACCATCCTCGCCACCTCTGATGCATTAGACAGAGAGGAAGCCGAGGAGGAGGAGGAGGTGACAGTGAGAGACTAACAGAGTGAAACCACATCATCAGGATTAGCAATAGGCTTATTAAGAGCATTAGGTAAAGCCGTATCAACCATCCTGCAAGGAATGAGGAAGCTATCGAGGTGATTGTTAGGATCCCCAAGGAGGGTAATACTTCTTAAGGCAATAGCCATTAATCAAGAAGGGATTATCCGAAGCATCCACTGTTGACTTGGATCCGAGCCATTAGGATTGACCAAGTGCAAGAGATGGTGTTGCAATGAGTCACCATCTCCCAAGAATTCTTTGATAACCATGCACATAGAGGGTAGCTTGAGTTCAATAGGGAAGATGGCTTCTATTCCATACACTAGTTGGAAAGGGGTCTGTCCAATAGCAGCCTTATGGAAGGTTCTGTACACCCAAAGGGCCTCTGTAAGTCGATCGTCCCAATCACAATGATGTGCAGCAATCATCCTTGTCAAAATCGAGCAGAGGATGTGGTTGGTAACTTCAACTTGTTGGCTGTTTGCTCTGGGGTAATAAGATGTGGACTTACGATGACAGATCTTATACAATTTTATCAATTCTTCCACAATCTTGTTGAGGAAGTGAGTACCTCAATCACTGATGAGCTCTAGAGGATTGTCAAAATGGGTAATAATATTCTTGTACATGAATAGTACTATGATGTTCCGATCATCTCCTTCAGAGCTTTAGCTTCGCACCACTTAGTTATTTAGTTTGTATAGACTAAGATGTATCTATTGTGTTTCCTTCTGATTGGCAAATCAATCAGCCCTACAAAGTCAATTCCTTGCTTCTCAAACAGTTTTAGGAGAAGGATAGGTTGCAAGGGCATTGCATTGGATTTGGTAGGCTTTCCCATTCTCTGCCATGCATCACAACATTTGCAATAGTCTTAGGTATACTTATGGAGGATCCGCCACCAATATCCTACGAGCAAGGCCTTTCTAGATGCTGCTTCTCCTGCGAAGTGTCCACGCCACAGGGCTTGTCATGGCATGCTTTCAGTACAATTCCAATCTCCTCTCCTGCAACACATCTTCTCAAGACCTCATCTTTTCCTTTCTTGTATAGAGCACCACCTAACAAGGTGTAGGGGGATGATTCCAACAAAATCTTCTTCTTCTCATGACTTGAGATGCTAGGGGGATATTGTTGGGTTTCCAGGAGATTGGCTATATCTATGTACCATGGGGTAGTAGTCTCAACTAGAAAAAGGGAAGCATTAGGAAGGTCTTGATCATCTTTCTCTTCTTCATCTTCTCTTTGAGGGATTCACGACAGATGATTAGGCAAAACATGGGAGTGATTGGGTTTGGTAACCACTTCAAGGTCAAACTCTTGAAATATAAGGAGTCATCTGATCATTCTTCCCTTCACATTGGCCCTATTCATCAAGAAGGATAGGGATTCATAGTCCATGTAGAATTTGAAGTGTGTCGACAACAGATAGTGTCGAAAATTCTCCAAGGCAGATGCCATTGCTAGGCACTCAAGCTTCGTCACTGTGTAGTTTTGTTCTCTGTTGGTTACTTTCCAGCTTGCATAATATATAGGTTGATCTAACTTTGAGGGGCCTTTTTGGCATAAGATTTCTCCTAGGCCTTCAACTAATGCATCAATGTGCAAATGGAACTCTTTCGTCCAATCGGGAGGTTGCAAGATGGGTGCTTCAATCAAACATTGATTCGGGATATTGAATGCCTAATCATTCGTCCATATAAAATCTACTTCTTTTCTTAGGAATTTATGCAAAGGGACTGCCTTCGTTGCAAAGTGTGCAATGAATCTTCTATAATAGCCCAAATGGCCAAGAAATCCCCTCAATTGTTTAAGGTTGGTTGGCACTGTTAAGGTGGCAATCTTCTCAATCTTGACATGATCTATTGCTATCCCTTGTGCAGAGACAATGTGGCCAAGAATAACTCTTGACGAGACACCAAAGACACATTTGTCAGGGTTGAGAGAAATCCTATACTCTCAACATCTGTCACAAAGCACTACTCTAGGTGTCCCCAATGCTCACGAATTAGGCTATAGACATAGAAGTCATTGAGGTGCACCTCAATAAAGTCATTGAGATGGTTTTGGAATGCAACCATCATCACTCGTTGGAAGGTAGCAGAGGCATTACAGAGCCCAAACGACATCACTCTATAAGTATAGGTCTCCATTCGATTGTGAAGGTTGTTTTAGATCGATCTTCTTTTGTGATTTGGACTTGATTGTATCCGCTGAATCCATCCAAGAGGGAATAGAGCTCATGGCCTACCACTGTGTCCAACAGTTGGTCTATGAAAGGGATAGGGAAATGATCCTTCTTTGTCTTGGAATTTAGCTTTTCGAAGTCCACATATATTTGCACCACTAGATAGATAAACTCAGCTTCAAGAAGCTTTAGTAATTCGGCCTTCACAGTTTGGCATAAGGCTCTAGATCAATATGATGTTGGCATACTATGGGATCAATCCCCTTCAGATCTTTCTATGACCATGAAAACATGTCTAAGTTCTCCTTTAGTAGGTCACGTAGGCCAATAGTTCTTCTTCTAGAAGATTGAGACCCACTTTCAGGTGATGTTCAGTCCCTTCAACATCCACGAACGTCAATTGCTTTTCACCTTCCACTTCGCGGATGAATCTTCCACAGATTGTTTCTGGGTAGAGATCTGCTAACTCATTCAAGGGGGTGGTCTCTTCTTCTGATGATTCACTGGAACCAACGTCCTCTTTTAGTGGATATTTAGCTTGCTCCTTGAGAAGCTGAAAGGGTATTAGGGTGGTTCCGAGTTTGGTTTGAGGATGAGTTACTTCTTGGCTTGAGGACTTGTGCTAACACGAACCTTTTGTATTCCGTTTAAGCTACAGGGCTAGGGGTTGTTGGTAAGGTGCATCATCATTGTCTTCTCTTAGGAAGAGCAAATTTGGGCGATAAGAGCCAAAATTGAAGGGAGGCCTATTCTTCTTAATCCATTTCTTATAGAGGCTTTGCTTATGGTGTGACTCATTAATCAATCCAAAGGGTACCATAGTCATTCTATCGAGAAACAAGGGATCTTCTACTTTTGAGGCTTCAAGAACTTCAAGAACTTCTTTCTCATCTTTGCCTTCTACGAGTAGGATAGACTCTTCTAGCTCGCTTTCATAATCTTCTATTGCATTATCACCTTTGCCTTCTTTAGATTTTATTTCTGCCTCTGGAGGATTTGTAAGAGAAAAACAAGCTCTCTGTTATGTCTTTTACTTCTCCTTCTGCCTCTATCTTTGTCTTTGTTATTGCCATGTAATAGGGAAAATATTACATCCATGCTTTTATCTTGCTGTCATAGGTAATTTTAGAAGTCAATTTGGGTTCAGCCAGGACGTATTCACCCATTGACAAAGTGTTGAAAGTGGAAAAAGACTGAATTTTTTACTGATTTTTGTTGTTTTTAAGGTCTGAATGGTTGATTTTTGATGGATTTTGAGTGATGATTGGTCGTTTTGGAAGTATTTGAGAGTGTTTTGGATGATATTGATTATGTTTTGAAAGCTCATGATGATTTTTAGTGGAAATATGAAGCTCTGCGATATTCTTATAGGTTTTGTTGAGGTTATGATACCTTTTGTTTAGCTTCTGTTTTGTTTTGATTTTCTTCTGTATGAAGCATGGATTAATGATTGATGAAGATTGAGGTCTTTTGAAATCTTATTGAATAGTTTTTGATAGTTTGGAATGATTTTAGTATGAATTATGAGGATATGCTGTTCTTTGATGACCTTATGTAACCCTAGGTAGATCCTCTGTAGAGCCTCTGTCTCTGCTCTGTCTCTGCTCTATTCCTGTTCTATTCTGTTCTGTTCTATAGATCTTCTGTAAGTGTTCTGTAGAATGTATGTGTGACTTTTGGAAAGTTTTCTAACTTTTGGAAAGGATGAATCTAAGTTCAAAAGAGTTAAATTTTTTTGGAAGAAGCAGCTACTGAAGACTGAAGAGAAGATTGAAGTGATAGTGGCAGTAGTGAGCTATGAAGAGACACTGTACTGGCTCTGGTGCCCTTTCATACCTCCCATACCTCTTAGGAGGTGCATCCACGACCTAATAAGTATTATTAAGTGCTATTCTTGAGTATTGTAATGAGGAGATGATGTACTATTGATAGAGAGAGAGAGAGAGAGTTAGAGATAGCCAATTCTATCAAAATAATGTATCTTTTTATGAGAGATTGAGAGAAGAAAACTATGAAGACATTGAATATGAATACTAGGTCATTGATTTTCACTAAAAAGTTGTGTATTCTTTTATGTTCCTTGTTCTATTGATGGATTCTATGAAGATGTTGAAGATTATGGTTGATTCTATCAAATCTGTGGGAGATATCTACAATGATGCTATGTGAAGATTTGCTGTTTTCCTTGTTTTGGTCATCAAAAGAATGAAACAAAAGCTTGTTGATGTTACAAGTTATATTTTCTTGCAGTAGAATCCCCTTTTCCTTGGTGTTCCTCTTGGGGCGTCATGTTTTTGGTGCGCAGCCGGGGAAACTTGCCATCAACAAGCATCATAAGAGGTTGAAAATGAAGGAAATTGCATTACCAAGAAGAGGAGAATTCAATGGATGCTTGCAAAGTTCCTTCTTCCACTGAAGAGTTGGAGATTCTTATTGCCAAAGCCACTTTCCACAAGAAGTTCATCCCACAATGGCGGAAACACATTACCATCATGATACAAGCTCTATGTGGTGGACTATTTCCTCTTTCTGTTGAGGCAACAAAGACGTGCATCTTGGTGGCAAATTGGAATTCCTCTTGCTTTCCAAAGCCAAGGTCTACCCAATATGAGCGAAAAAGCTCCCAACCCTATTGGCATAACATAACAATCAATTTTCATAGAGACTCCATAAACATTCACTTCCAAATTTTGAATCATACCTAAGCATCTCACTTTAGCATAATTAGCAAGCCTAATTCAAAATTTAGACCCTTCAATGATTCAAAGTTTAAACTGCTCAACACAAGCCTAAGTAATCACACTAATTTGCGCTCCTCCATCAATATATGCTTCTCCTATGTTTTGATTCTTATGCCAAGCATCAACAATAGGACAAATATCAGGCAATTCTTCAACACTCAAAACTCTTACTGTTCCTTTCTTTTTATCATTATACTTCGGATTCACTAATTTCTTCCATTGTTCTCTCATCTTAGGGCACAACTCCATCAACTGGGCAAAAGATATATTAGCTTTCTGAAAACAAACTGAAGAGCAGAAACAGAGAGAATGACCATCCATGGAAGATTTGGCATTCATTGAGAAGTTTCTAGACATCATCAAGTGGGAGATCGTGAAGAAGCTTCAGGAGTCATGGTTAGTGGAGGTTCACAAAAACAAGAAGGAAAAGAGTTGGAATTTGTTTGTGGATGCTTAACAGCAAGATACGTGGGATGCTTGGTGCACTGACAATCTTCTATTTGTCCAATTAGCAACCCAGCTAGAAGTTGATAGACAGAATGTACTTTACAACGCACACTATTGAAACCCTCAAAAGATGGCATTATTATAATGATGGCACAACAACAATCCTAAGAAGAATGAGTTTTTGATACTTTCAAAACGAAATATCTCCCCCTCTATAGTGGTTTGAAAGTTGAATTCAGAGATGTTGAAAGAAGGAAGTAGAAGAGATGTTGGCCAGAGAATCCTCGAGATTGAAGCCCCTCTCTGATTCTATTCTGTTGAGTACAGACCAACTGGTTGGAGCCAACCACCTGATGAATGATGCAATCAAGAGGCAAGCATTAGAATGAGTCTAGAGGTATGTGAGAAGAAAGAAGGCAAGAATCAAGGCTGAGAATGAGCTTGCATCAGAAGCCTCTTTTGATGCCCTAAAAGCACTCTTTACAGAAGTCCCCATGAAGACTCAGGGTCCCCTTCCTAGTTAGATTTGTCCTGGAAATATTGATGACAGGCTAGCAAATGTAGTCCCATTGCCAAATTTTAAGGAGGAGTACAATGAAGACCACGATCTTCATGTAGCAAAATTTATAGTAAAATGTGTGGCTAACAATGCCAAAACCCTTGAGCATTGGTTAGTGATATTCCCTACCACTTTCAAGGGTGTGGCGTTTCAATGGTATGAGAGACAAGCAGCAGGAACTTTTGGCACATGGGACGACCTAAAGTTGGCCTTCCTCACTAAATTCAAGCGTGAAGGTTTTGAAGAGCGGATGCGAGAGTAGTTCATGAACCTAAGTCAGACCTTTGGAGAAAGAGTAGAAGCTTATGTCTCGCGAATGGAATCCATCCTGAAGAGATGGACTAACGAGATTCTTAGAGGTTGGGTACTCCAATAATCTCATAATACGGCTTATAAATGTCAAGCAAAGGGACAATGAGAACATCAAGGACTATGTTACTCATGTGCGGAGTCTCTATAAGAGAATCCCATCTAGCGAACAACCCACTGAGAGAGTAGTGTCCACCGTGTTTATCAACAAAATATGTAGTGAGGAACTCTACAAGGCCTTGGCAGGCAACTCAAGCTTGCAGAGAGACACACTAGCTAGGATCTTTGAAGAGTCCATACATGTGGATGAACAGCTCAAGGAGAGAAGCTCTAGGAGCTCAAATTGAGACTTGTTTGGACTTGAATGCTATTGAAGCTTTGTTTGGATGAAGGCATTTAGAAAGGAGTGTTTCTTAGAGGCCTACAACCAAAAGTTTGCAAGTTCGTGGAATTGAGAAGACCAGCTAATCTGTAAGCTATAGTGGAAGGTGCAATATTGTATGACGAAGTTGAAGCAAGGCTGTCAATGACTCGAGGAAGAGGAGTCTTACCTCCTCCCGTGCCAAGAATGGTATACCCATCAAATGCAGTCCCAGGGATAGTTCCCTATCCCTATCCCCAGATGCAAACAGTGCTGTAGTACAATGCACCTAATCCACAGTGGTCACTGCAGACGATAGTGCCTCAAATGATGATTCAACCACAACAACAATGGCCTCAAACAATTCCTCCAATGGAGACTCAACAACAAGGGAACCCTACCAATTGGAATTAACAACCCCAAGTATCAATAGGAGCTCTGAATCAGAACTAGAATAGAGGACCCTCTGGATCAACCCAACCAGTGTATGCAGTAATTACAGAAGCTTCCCAAAACCCTACTACAAGTACTTCAGGAGGTGAAAATCTGAAGGACTACTTGTCCAACTTAGTCGCAAGTATCAAGAAAGAGCTTATGGATGTGATTACAAAGCAATCACAAACGATGAAGGTGAATACCGCTAATCTATCTACTCCTACAGGAGCTGGGAGAAATGTGATGCGTTCTAATACATGGTGCAAAAAGTGCCATCAAGCGAGACATTTAGCCACTGAATGTACCCAAAAACTAACCATTCATGGAGTCTTCTATTCCTATTGTTTGCGGAAGAACCATACAGAGGATATCTGCTCTCTGAAAGAGATGCACGAATGAAGACAGAAATATGAAAACACAAGATTCAACTTACTAGAATCTAAAATGACAACGCAGGACATTGGACCAAAGCCTAAGGAGTTTGGTCCTAATTTTGGTCCAAGGAGGTTTCCCTCTCAAAGTTACAGAGGACGATAGTCTGGTGGTAGTCAGAGATTAGAGGTGGAATGTTACAAATGTGGAGAAAAGAGTCATATCTCCCCGAATTGTCAAAATCCTAAAAGATCTGTGGATTATAAGCCCTTATGTAGCCTATGCAAAGGAGAAGGCCACGCTGCAAAGGACTGTCCAAGCCCAGTCCCTGTCAAGGCCAATGCCACTAATAGCCAGCAGAAGGCACAAGAGCATGCCTCCAATTTGGTAGAGTTAGAAGTTGCCACTATCACACGCACCAAGAAGAAGGAACCAGTTGTCCAAAAAGAGAACAACTTCCCTACCAAGACTATGAAGTTAAACCTGCCAGCAGAGGGACAAAGCAGTATAGGACAAAACAGTGCAGTACAGAGCACTGCAGTGCCATAGAGAGTCACAGAGATAGTCCCAGAAACAGGTCCAAAGGTCTAGGAAATAGAGGATGCAGAAGTCTCTCCTCATGAAGACGAAGCACATATGTTGCCGCTCCTAGAAGAAAAAGGAAAGTTGAAAGTGGAATTTCCCATCGATTGGAAAAGCCTGTGGATCCTATCAAAGAGTGTGATTTGGTCAAAGACCTAGACACTTTTAAACCAAACCTAACATTTTGATAGTTGCTAATGCTGTCTCCTAGTTGCCGAAAGAGTTTCAAAAGTATATTGACAAGAAGACTTGGCCTAAGGATTGCTTCCCTAATAACAACAAAGTTCAACAGAGCCTCAGAACCTGTGATGGAAGTGGATGTGGCTAACGCCTTCCTAGATCATGGAACCCTAGAGATTAGTGTATGGATAGAAGGATATTTTATTTCAGATGCATTGATTGATGGAGGCTCATCAGTAAACATAATGATGGAGATGTGACAATGAAGGATCTAGGTTTGTGAGGAATTAACCTACACAGTGGCTTATCAGATTGGTAGACCAAAGTAGAATTAAACTGTTGGGCATCCTCCCATACGTTAAAAAAACCCTTACAGGAAGAGACTATTGGTTGACATATTTGGTGGTCAAACCAAATTCTTATGTGACCTCATACCTCTACTGTTGAGAAGACCTTGGCTTTTTGAAGTAAGAGCCAACACGGACTGGTTCAAGGGAACCCTAACCCTAGGTAGAGGACCCAATAAAGTGGTGTTGAAATTGTATGGATCACAAAAAGACAATGGATCCACATCCATCAAAGTCATAATAGAATCCTCCAATGAAGTAACAGATGGTACATCAGGAGATGAAGAGGTTGTTAAACAGATCTTTCCCAAGAAAACAAAGGCACAGTCCCTAACAATGGGCATTGTAAGCCAACTATGGAAGGACGCAAAGTATTTTTCCATGGGAGAATACCTCTTGCCTCAACTCGAATTGACTTCTGAAATCACCTCTAACAGCGAGATAGAAGCATGGATGTACTAGCTCTCCCTGTTACATGGCATTCGTAGAGACAGAACCAAAGACAGAGACAGAAGCAGATGCAGAAGCAGACACAGAGGTAGAGGATCTATTCTTCTCCTACAGAGCCTCTACAGAAGTAGAGACAGAGCCTCCAGAGGAAGAGGATGAAAATGATGAGGAAGAAAACAAAGCATGTTATGAAAGTGCAATTGAAGAAGATCCTCTGATAGTGGACGATCTTATTGATGTCCCTACAGAGACCTTAGAGGTCGAGGATCTTGGGGTGTTGGATGGAATGACCATGGTTCCATTTGGGTTGACCAATGGACCACAAAGTATGCAGAATCTACATAAGCAATGGACCAAAGGGATAAAAATTAAGTTCACCAATGGCTCCTTTCGCCCTGACCATTTAGTCTGGAGAAAAGATGATGATGATGCCCCTTGTCAACATAAGCAAG
This sequence comes from Lygodium microphyllum, assembly GCF_053477565.2. Classification (NCBI taxonomy): domain Eukaryota; kingdom Viridiplantae; phylum Streptophyta; class Polypodiopsida; order Schizaeales; family Lygodiaceae; genus Lygodium; species Lygodium microphyllum. The sequence continues at coordinate 140,808,876 of NC_141145.1, forward strand.
AGCCATTAGATCCATGGCTTAGAGAAGGTCCGTGCTATGTGACATTCCTAGATGCATCCTTTGAAGATGAATCCCTAAGTCTAGAAGAAATCTCCACTCACACAGAAGCAAACAAAGCTATGACACCCTTCCAGCAATCTCAACAGACAAATGAGTCATCTGTTCAGAAGGAGGACATTGGTTCTAGTGGAACATCAGACGATGACACTACTCCCTTGAAGGAGTCAGACCTCTATCCAGAAGAAATCCGTGGGACATTCATCTGCGAAGTGAAAGGTGAAAGTCAAGTGATATTCATGGATACTTACGGTACTGAACGTCACCTGAAAGTGGGTCTAAATCTTCTAGAAGAAGAACTAGTGACTAAAGGAGAACTTAGACGTGTTTTCTTGGTCATACAAAGACCTAATGGGAATTGACCCTACAGTATGCCAACATCACATTGACCTAGAGCCTAATGCCAAACCTGTGAGGCAGAGACAAAGGCATATGAATCCTAATTATTCACCTCTGGTAAAGACTGAATTATTGAAGCTTCTTGAAGCAGAGTTCATTTATCCCATGGCTAACAGTGAATGGGTTTCGCCCATTGTGGTAGTACCCAAGAAGAACAGGAAACTTCGAATATGTGTGGACTTTCGAAAGCTCAACTTGAAGATGAAGAAGGATCATTTCCCTATCCCTTTCATAGACCAATTGCTAGACACAGTGGTAAGCCATGAGCTCTATTCCCTCTTGGATGGATTCAACGGATATAATCAAGTCCAAATCGCAGAAGAGGACCAACCCAAAACAACCTTCACCACAGAATAGGGGACCTATGTCTATAGAGTGATGCCGTTTGGGCTCTGTAATGCTCATGCGACCACCTTCCAACAAGTAATGATGGCTACCTTCCAGAATCATCTACATGATTTCATTGAGGTGTATCTCGATGACTTCTGTGTCTATAGCCTAATCCGTGAGCATTGGGGACACCTAGAGCAATGTTTTGATAGATGCCAAGAGTATGGGATTTCTCTCAACCCGGACAAATGTGTCATCTCATCAGAAGTTCTTCTGGGCCCTATTGTCTCTGCACAAGGGATTGCAACAGACTCGACGAAGAATAAGAAGATTGCCACCTTGACCACACCAACAAACCTCAAGCAACTGAGAGGATTTCTTGGCCACGTGAGCGACTACAGAAGATTTATTACACATTTTGCAACCAAGGCAGCCCCTCTGCACAAGCTCCTAAGGAAAGATGCGGTTTTTCTTTGGATTCATGATTGCAAAGAAGCCTTTAATACCCTAAAATAGTGCCTTATCCAAGCACCTATCTTGCAGTCTCCTGACTGGATGAAGGAGTTTCATGTGCACACACATGCATTAGTTGAGGGCTAGGTGTTGTCCTATGTCAAAAGGGCCCCTCTAAATTAGATCAACCAATGTATTATGCAAGTCGAAAGGTCACTAATAGAGAGTGGAACTACATAGTGACAGAGCTTGAGTGCTTGGAAATGGTGTTTGCATCGGAGAAGTTTCGACACTATCTATTGTCAACACATTTCAAGTTCTATGTGGATCATGAAGCCCTATCCTTCGCGACGAACAAATCAGATGTCAAAGGACGACTGATGAGATGGTTGCTCTTGTTCTAGGAGTTTGATTTTGAAGTGGTCACTAAGCCTAGGCATTCCCATGTTCTAGCTGATCATCTGTCCGGATTCCTCAAACTGTAGAAGAGAAACAGGATGATCTAAACCTTCTTGATGCTTCCTTGTTTTTAGTCGAAACAGTTACTCCATGGTATGTAGACATAGCCAACCTCCTAGAAATTCAACAGTATCCTCCTGGTATCCCAAGCTGTGAGAAGAAGAAGCTTCTATTAGAATCAGCTCCCTACACCTTGCTAGACGGTGCATTGTACAAGAGAGGCAAAGATGAAGTATTGCGAAGATGTGTTGCAGGAGATGAAATCAGCATAGTATTGAAAGCATGCCATGGCGAACCATGTGGTGGACACTTCGCAAGAGAAGAAACAGCCAGGAAAGCTCTATTAGTGGGATACTAGTGGTCGACCCTCCATAAGGATGCATATGACTACTGCAAGAGATGCGATGCTTGTCACGAATAGGGAAACCCACTAAAACAAGTGTCATGCCACTGCAACCTATTCTTCCCCTAAAGCCGTTCGAGAAGTGGGGGATTGATTTCGTGGGTCCCATTGATCCGCCCACCAGACGGAAGCACAATAGATACATCTTAGTTTGTACAGATTATGTCACAAACTGGTGTGAAGCTAAAGCTCAGAAGTGGGACAATGGTAGCAGCATAGCCCTGTTCATGTACAAGAATATTATTACCCGTTTTGGCAGTCCCCTCAAGCTGGTAAATGACAAAGGTACTCATTTCCTTAAGAAGATCATGGAAGAGTTGACGAAATTGTATAAGATCCGCCATCACAAGTCCACTCCTACTACCCTAGAGCCAACGGCCAAGTTGAAGTCACCAGCCGCATCCTTTGCTCGATCTTGACAAGAACGATTGCCGCGCATCGTCGTGATTGGGACGATCGACTTACAAAGGCCCTCTGGGCATACAAAATCTTCCATAAGGCAGCTATAGGACAAACCCCTTTCCAGCTAGTGTATGGTATTGAAGTTGTCTTCCCTATTGAATTGGAATTGCCTCTTTATGAGTGGCAGTTAAAGAACGCTTGGGAGATGATGAGTCACTTCAACACCGCCTCCTGCACTTGGAATGTTTGGATGAGATTCGACAGATGGCCCTACAGTGCATGGAAACCGCGCAAGCGTGATGCAAGGCCTATCATGACAGCTTCATCAAGCACAAGGAGTTCAAAGAAGGTGATCTTGTCCTAGTTTATGATTCCCGATTTGGCAAGTTTTCATGCAAGCTTCAACAATGTTGGATGGGTCCCTACAAGATACTTGTTGTCAACCCAAATGGCTTTGTCCAAGTGCAAGCTATTGACGCTTCTGAGGATCTCTTTTTCTGATAAATGGCTATCGTCTGAAGAAGTACTTCCCTCCTTGGGGATCCTAACAATCATAGTCGACACATCCTTTTCCTTGTGGGCATCACACTGTCCTTCTCCTTGTGCTTCTGATAGCCCTTATGATCTTCCTCATGAGGCAGTCTTGTTCTGCTAACCCCTCCCAGACACCTTCCATCCTTACTATGTTCTCCTCTCGTCTAATCCAGTAGTGGTAATGTGGATGGTTTTGCTACATGGTATTTCTACCATCTAAATTCAAATTAGTAAAAATCTTGGCACATATTTTTTTCCCTCCTTTCTTTTGTCCCTCTCGTGGTAGCCTAGTCTTCTCTCTTCTCTCTCTCTCTCTCTCTCTCTCTCTCTCTCTCTCTCTCTCTCTCTCTCTCTCTCTCTCTGTGCTATGGATACAGAAATTCCACCTTCAGCAAGGCGTCCAAGCTCCCAAATCACATCCATATCAATATTTAACTCATTCCAAAAAGATGGAAGATGGATTTCTACAATCATTAGCAAAGGCAGCTGGATCACCATGCAATAGGAAAAATATGGGAAAAAGTGAAGATATGAGAGCTCGTTCATCTCTGCTTTGAAGGGTAGAATCCGAGATTTCAAGCTTGGAGTAAATAAGAATAGCATAAAAGAGGTTTTGATGCAACATGTGTTTATGCATAGACAGCTATATTTCGAACCTAGAAGTTCAAATCTTCCAATGCATAAACCAAATTGTAAGGATTTAATTCTTAAAGTCTTTCTTTTCTTGAACTTGGTTTAAGGTTTTTCATTATAACATTTTTTCATTTCTCTTGTAGATGTTTATCCCTCTAATCTTGAGGAATGGCAACCGGTTGAGTCTATTGTTGATGTGATTGATGTGATGCATGGCTTGATTGGAGAAGAGATGTACAAAGGTAGAAAGAAGAAAGAGCTTGCAGAGAATGGAATATTCTTCTATGACCATTCTTATATTGTCCCCATGCAGCGTAGCCAATGGGGATCAATATCCCCCCTTCCTTTGCCAGATTTTTCAAGCTTTGAGTGGCCTTTGCCAAGTCCAGCTACTAGTGAGGACCATAGATGTAAAATATTTTCTGAGATAGAGAGAGCATTAAAACCTAGTATCTCAAGTAGACTAAGAAAAGTTACTTTGTTCATGCCTATTAATATATTTGTTGACTTCTTTTCTAATGTTGAGATAAGAAAATCAAAGGCTATGCTTTAAGTGAAGAGACTAACACATGATTATGTTATACAATTTGTTGATGAGGGATGGGACAGTAGGACAGAAGGGAAATTTATATGTAAGATAGATCAAGACTCTATAGCATGTAAATATATGATTACTACTCAAAATTTCATCCTTAGCTTTTATTACAGTAGATGGCATTATGTTGGTGGTAGTCTAGTTGCTTTAGACCAAAATCTTGATAATTTTAGTAAAGATCCTATAGTGGATCTTGATGTTTGCTACAATAAGGACATTATTGCAATCCTAAAGGTTAGATCATCATGTACGCTACATCAAGTGAGGATGGATTTACAGAATGAAGATATTGAACTACCATACTCATTTGTGTTCCAACTTAATAACAAACGAGTAAGTTTTTATTTCATATTATATTTATTTAGGTGTATTTTTTATTTTATTTTTCTTGATTAATAAATATTTGTAACATATTTTTTAATACAAATATCAACGAGGAGAGAGAAGAATATACAATGCAAGGTTATTGAAGAAAAGATCTCTTTACTATTAATACAAAATACATGTACAAATTTTTGTTAGCCATCTCCATGACTTATACACAAGGGCTTACAATCTGAGGAAAAACTATTTTTTTGAGAAGGAACATCCTTTTTAGGAGTCGTTTTGCCTATCTTTGATGCTTTGGTTGTTGAAGGCATAGCTTCACCTGATGTAGCTACATGCAGCTCCTCTCCTTCAATGTCCAAGCCCCCACTTCTTATCGATTGCATACAATTGGCCATTATGTACTTCAAGAGCTTTGCTCTTATATACCAAACGTGCTCACTTGTATAGCAATCCCTTGTAAATTGACATACATTTGTAAAAAAATATTTTTAGTTCATTGTTATTTTTTACAATGGACTATTTTGCAATAAAACTCTATCTTAAAGTTTAGTATGTTTCACATTACCTTTACAAGTTTATCATCATTGAGATAAATAAACTGAACCAATCTTCTGGCATTTACAATTACTCTCCAGCCCCACAAGAGTAACTATCATCCTGATGAGGACACTACAATCAACAAGAGTAACTTGTTTATGGTAGTTTTTAGAATAAATTTTCTTAGTATGTTCCAACCATATTAATCAAGAACTTACCGCAACTTGTCTATATTGCCTTGTTGCAAGTAAGTCAGAAGGCATGGGAGGCCTTTTCTCTAGCACTTCAATCAATCTTTTGCAAACTCTTTACAAAAAATGCAATAAATTTTAGAGTTATTACAAAAGAAAGATCAAAATATTTAGATTACTTGCAACAAAAAGATCAAAATATCAAGGAGACCCTAGATTATATAACTTACAACTTGGCATTTCCATGGCTTTCTTTTATAGAATTGATGAGGAAACATTGCCTCTCCACACAAACTATTCCAATTAGGCTCCAATGAGAAGTGAAAACAAAAATATTTCAATGATCTAGCAAAACAAGATCTCATAAAATCTTAAAAATTATCAAATTACTTACTTTTCATTGTATGGAATCAGAAGAAGCTCCAAAGATTCAAAGTCAATTGAATTGAACTAATGGTCAAAAGCACTTGCATCAAGCTCACTCCTCATATAGTATGAGATGGATGGATCAAGAACCTCAATCTTTTGTTGTATATCGAAGGGGAGCTCATGCATTACACACCTAGCAAAGGAATGGAGATAGTAAGCATCAACATGAAAGTCTATTGCTATAAAAATATGGTGAGTTTAAACAAAATTTGGTAAACTATACCTCATCCCAAAAAGAAGAATCGAGTCATTTACTTCTCTCACTTCATTTTGGAGAATTCGAACACAATCAGAGTCCAAAAATATCATATCAAATATTTTGTTAATATCAATGGGTAAAAAGTAAGAAACATTGAAGCCCTTAGGGTCAGCCCTTTCAAGAAGGGTAGATACCTCCTCTTCAAAAGATGGGAGTTTTTCTGGTTCCTTTTCTTCTTCCTTCTTTCTTTTAAACTCCCTCCATTTATCTCCCTGCTCTACTGTAGCCTTTTCCTCTTTCTCATGCTGTCTTGTGTCCTTTTCATGCGTAACATCTTCAACCTTCAGACCAGTATCATTTTTCTTCTTTCTATATGGAGGCACATTTAAAATATTGAAAGCCTTAACATCAAAAAGAGGGATTGGCTCAAGGACCTTTGAAAACCTCTTGAGAATAATCATGTCTTTATCCATAAGTGTAAGCCTATGTGCATGAGCCGTATAGATATAAGAATCTTGAAAAAACTCAATCAAAAAATCCTATGTAGCCTCTTGAATACAGTTGAGACCTATCCTAGTCCATCTAAAACTTTGTAGACTATGCTTGTCACATATTTCTTTGACAAGCCTCTGAAAAGACAACTTTGGAATTGCATTATTCAGAGCCTTCATTGCACTTCTAATCTCCTTAAGGCACCTCACATGCTGTGAGAACCTTCTTCTTAACTTTGATTTCCTTGAAAGTTTGGAAGGCTTGGAGGACTGATGTATCTTTGAAGCAAGACCTCTAGGATCAACTTTCTGCTTCCTTGTAATGGACTTAGTTCTAGCCATCTAGAACATCCAAGAAAACAAATAATACTAACAAATTAGGAAAGATCTCCTAATCTCTCATATAAATATATATTCAATCACAAAGCAATATGCAAACAATAATCACAAAGTCTAAATACAATCTCAATAAAACAGTACGAAGATGTATGAAACGCGAGTAGGCCTTGAAGACAAAGACAACTCAACATCATATCACATTTCACATGGCACAAGGGGAACAATGCAGGCTCAAAACAAATGAAACGTGATATAGCCTTACTCGGAAAAAAGAACATAACACCATTTGCGTTTCATATGTCACATGACAAACATGGCAATCCTAGTCATGTTCAACTCATCTACCATTGCACATCATATTTACTACATAGTCAAAATTTATCCTTAACTAAAGCTAACATGAAATATTGTTTGGCTATGCACTCTTACCCATTAGTATACAATGAAACAAACTTGATTCATGAAGGTGAGTTGGATCTTTTGCTTGGTATGGAATTTACAATTTTTTTGATTGAGAAGCAATGGTATAGTGTTAAGGAGGTGGAGTAGTTCATGCAGTCACTCCCCACTTTTCGAGAAAGGTATCCATGCCCTAGGGTTGTCCATTAAGACATGCTAATGATCCTACCTATCATGTATATGGCTATTTAAGAGGCATGACATCAATGAAGAATGAAGAATTCTATTGTCATTGCATTCAGAGCCATTGGAACATCCTTGCCTCTGATTGTCCTCAATCTCTCCTCCATTGCAACTCAAACCCTAGCTTGCATAGCCGTAGCCAATTATGAGATCTACCTCCCTATTCTCATTCACAGCTCTTAATAGGCATATCCATAGCCATTTAGGGGATCTACCTCCCTTTTCTCATTCATAGCTTTCAATAGGCACATTCTATGCATTCAATTTACTACATAGTCGAAATTTATCCTTCAAAGTTCTATAACCTACATCAAGTTAAACGCATGAAACATGAGTATGGGTTTAATGGACAAAAGAAACCTAGCACCCACGTTACAACAGAAACTTGTAGGCCTTTGTCGTATGAAGTGCGAGGAGGCATCATGTGGACAAGAGAAACCTAGCATCCATCGCATTTCATACATTTGGCATTTTTGGTGATGATTTAGTAGGAGTGTTCAAGTGATTCAGAACTTACTCATATTTTAGAAAAAAACTTACATTCTTGAGTGCTGAGTGCAGATGCTATCGATGAAACCTTCTTTGGTAGCATTGCGCAGAAGAATAATTTTGTATTGCGATCAAATTAGCATTATGCTGGTATGGTTGAGCATAGAGAGGGTTTTGTCTTTGAAAAAACTCTTTTGCAGTTCAGAAATTGGGTTTATAATGATGTTGATTTACATGTGTGGCTATTGTAATGCGTAGTTAATTTCACACGTGCGACTGAAGACTGTTTTGCCTGGGAAGTTGTGCCACATGTCACTTACTTTTTCGGCATGATAGCACTTTTATAGCTCCGATTTTTAAAATTTTTCTATTTTATTTTTCATTTAAAGTGGACACCCTCTGAATTAGTGCATCATACTTTTTTATCAAACGTGCGCTGACCGTTGGCATATATATATAAACACTTAGGTTCGGATCTTGGTTACTATTTCTCTCATGTATCTTGTCTTGTCTTTGACCAGCTTTTTATCTCGTAAGCATCACAAGCCAAACCAAGCATATGCTTACAAGAAGCCATTTATTCTCAAGAGCAAGGCCTACAAATATCAGGTATCACACTTTTCTTAATATTTTTCTCTACAATCTTGAATTTTGAGGCATTGAAGATGTTAGTTGGTTTAAAAGGAGAAAGATACATCAGGGACTTAGAAATTCTGTATTGGTTTTACTTTGTTTTGGCAATATTGGTCTAGTAAACATGTAAAATGGTGGGGTTTTGATGATCTTGAGGTAATGTTTTATTTAAATTTTCCGAATATATAAAACATGAATTCGTCAAATTTTTTATAAGTTACGTGTGAAACCCGATTTTGTGAACTATGAGGCGATCTGAATCATTATTTTCACGTTTCATGAGTCGAAAATGTTAAACAAAGTTTGATCGATGAGACTCGAAATTCATGCTTTCTCTACTGCATCATCCTGGTTTGGTAAACATGTAAAACGATGGGATTTTGATGTTCTTGAGATATTGTTTTGTTCAAGTTTTTCAGATGTATAAAATGCGAATTCGTCAAGTTTTTTTATAAGTGACGTGTGAAACGTGATTTTGTGAACTGTGAGACAGTCTGAATCATTGTTTTCGCGTTTCATGAGTCGAAAATGTTAAACAAAGTTTGATTGATGAGACTTGGAATTGCATTCTTTCTCTACTGCATAAAGTTTTCATTCATTTCTTTTATCTTGTATTTTCTTAATTTTCTTAGCAATCTTTCTTTAGTCTACTGCATATGAGCAAATGTGGATTTGTATATTATGACCCTTATTTTTGTTTTTTGGATTTACTTTTGTGAGTAATTAGGATGACTAAAAGGAAGTTTTCATTAGAGGGAATGGAGGAGAAGGATCTGGAGGTCACCTATGATGAAAGGCTATTTGATTTTCTTCATGCAACTGGAAACTCATCTAGATTTATTTACATTAGAGATATGCTCAATGTTCCCTTTGATTTGCAAGAGCTTTTGAAGGATCTTGAAGATAAACTAAAAGATTTTAAGGTGTTTTATGGTTGACATGTGGAAGGCCTAGAGATTGAGGGATTTGTCCATTATAGCGATGGTAATGGAAGCTTCTAATGTTGCTAGAACAACTTTGCAAACAAGGTTTAGCCTTATTGATGAAGAATTCAAGAAGTGGAAAATGGATTGCCCTTTCCATTAGAATCAGCAACAATGTCTTCTTGTATAGAAGGATGTTGGATTTCTTATATATCTTCAATATATGGATAGTCGTTTTTCAGATACAATACAAGAGAAGACGATGGAGGATATTGCATGCAAAGACAAAGAAGTTGAAGAGAAGTGTGAAATGTTTCAGGAGGATACTGAGAACCAGTTAGTGTAGGGATTTGATGTTGCTTTGTTTAAAAGTGAGAACATTACAAAAGTGGAAGAAAAGGAGATAAAGTTGAGTGCAGAGATTGAAATAGGTCCTCTTGAATGTGTCCCAACATTTCCCAGTTATCTCATCAACAAAAAGAGATATGTATTGCTAAATGATATTCAACACCTTTTTGATCTTAGAGAAGATTACTACTTGGCAATCCTTGTTGCATAGGGTCAAAATGATAAGAATTTTATAGGTTATGAAGATAAATTGCTAGCAACTCTTGATGTTGAGGTAGAGAATTTTCAAGATAGTTCTGTAGCCTTGCATTCTTGTATTAATCAGATCATGGAATATGAAAAGGAGGGGATACCTTCAGAGGAAGAGTGCTTACAAATTCAATAGAGACTTGGTATTGATAACATGGGGTATGAAGAGAAATTGAAGTCTCCATTAGAGGAGAAACCTAAAAGTTCAATAAATCTATATGATGATAGTCTTCTTAAAGAAGATGAAAACCCTAAGGTATGAAAGATAATTCTAAGATATCTATTGTGATTTATATTAGAGTATGCTATGCATTATACAAAAATATTTTTGGATATTTATCTACTGACATCTTATACTATTGTGGTTTATTGTGCAGATAGAAATCGAAGATGCAGACAACTTTCTTGGAAAAGGCAAGGGTTCAAGGCCATTGAAGCTTGGAAAAAGTCAAGGCCTTGGTCATTATATTGGAAGCTTAAATAATCAAACAGTTGCAATTTATCATAGCAGGTTGTCAAGCTCTCCAAGCTTACCAATAATGGCTTTGAAAGCTATCTCCAAGGTGATTGGATCCCAAGCTTTCAATAGAGGTTCAAATAATATAATTTTGGTGGAGAAGGAAGAAGCTATAAGAGTGTTTGGCTTCATGCTTGGATACAGTGGATCTAGGGCAGGATACTTTGGAGTTCTTGCCTCTTATTTGCTCTCTCATGTAGGAGATGCCAAGAATTTGAAGCTCCTTCCAAGCTATAGGAAAAAATAGTTCATGAAATGTAGAGGTCTCATCGAGTGGGATGATTCAAATTGAATATTAGTTTTCACTTTAATGAGGATAAGTAAGATCTTGATTATGACAATCTTTGTCACCTTTATGGCGGCCTAGATTTCTAGGTTTGATGTGACCACGAGAATATCATGACAATGACTTATTAATAATTTTTTATATATTTACTTACCAAAATGTAAAAGTTTTTAAAAATTAAAAAATGATTTTATTTCTTAAAATATTTCCTCTCTCTAGGATTGCTTACAAGGCATTTTCAAGACCTCAAAACTCCCCTAATGAGCATGGATATATTGTTCTCCCTATTACATGGCTATAGTAGAGACAACGACAGAAGCACAAACAAAGACAGACATAGAGAGACAGAGACAGAGATAGAAGCGGAGACAGAAACCAGAGATAGAGGTAGACATAAAAGAAGAAGCAGAGGGCATAACAGAGAGCCTATTCTTCTCCTATAGAGCCCTCACAAAGGTAGAAATAGAATCTGAAGAGGATAATGCACTGAGGAGACCATGAAAGTGAGCTAGAAGAATCTATCCTACTCGTAGAAGGAAAAGATGAGGACAAAGTTCCAGAAGCCTCAGAAGTCAAAAATACCTTGCTACTCGTCGACAAAATGACTATGGTACCCTTTGGACTGATTAATGAGTCATGTCATATGCAGAATCTCTATAAGAAATGAATTAAGAAAAATAAGCCTTCTTTTAGTAGTGGCTCTTGCCGCCCTAATCCACCCCCTCTCACGAGAAGATGATGACGATGCACCGTGCCAATAACCCCCAACCTTGCGGCTTAAACAGAACACAAAAGGTTATTGTTATGTGACATTCTTGGGATGCATCCTCAAAAGACGAGTCCTTGAGCCAATAAATAATTGATTCCCAAAACAAATCCGAAACTGCTCTAATACCCTTTTATCTTCCCAATGATCAAGCTAAGTTTCCACTGAAAGGGGAATTTGGTTCGAGTGAATCATCAGAAGAGGAGATTACTTCCTTAAAGGAATTAGTATCTAGAAGTAGTCCGTGGAACATTCATCCACGAAGTGGAAGGAGAAAAGCAATTAACTTTCATGGATGCAAAAGGTACTGAACGTCACCTGAAGGTGGGTATAAATATTCCTGAAGAAGAACTATTGGTCCTATGAGACCTACTGAAGGAGAACTTGGACATGTTTGCATGGTCGTACAAAGATCTGAAGGGGATTGATCCCATAGTATGTCAACATCATATCGACCTAGAGCCTAATGCCAAAACCTATGAGGTAAAGACAGAGGCATATGAATCCAAATTACTTTGCCTTAGTGAAGGTCGAATTACTGAAGCTCCTTGAAGCTGAGTTTATCTATCCAGTGGCTAATAGTGAATGGGTATTGCCCATTGTGATAGTACCCAAGAAGAATGGAAAGTTGCAAATATGTGTGGACTTTCGAAAGCTGAACTCCAAGACCAGGAAGGATTATTTCCCTATCCCTTTCGTAGACCAACTGTTGGACATAGTGGCAAGACATGAGCTCTATTCCCTCTTGGATAGATTTAGTGGATATAATCAAGTCCAAATCGCAGAAGAATATCAATCTAAAATAACCTTCACAACCGAATGGGGAACCTATGCTTACAAAGTGATGCCATTTGGGCTCTGTAACACCCCTACTACCTTCCCACAAGTGATGATAGCCACATTTCAAAACCATCTACATGACTTCGTTGAGGTGTACCTAGATGACTTCTGTGTCTATAGCCAAATCCATGAGCATTGGGGACACCTAGAGCAACGCTTTGATAGATATTGAGAGTAGGGGATTTCTCTCAACCTCGACAAATGCATCTTTGGCTTCTCATCGAGAGTTCTTCTATTCCACATTGTTTCTGCACAAGGGATAGCAATAGATCTTGCCAAGATTGAGAAGATTGCCACCTTAACAGCACCAACCAACCTTAAACAATTGAGGGGATTCCTTGGCCATGTAGGCTATTACAAAAGATTCATTGCTTACTTTGCAACAAAGGCAATCCCTCTACATAAACTCCTTAGAAAAGATGCAAATTTTACATGGACCATTGATTGTGATGAGGCATTCAACACCCTGAAGCAGTGTTTGATTGAAGCGCCCATCATGCAACCTTTTGATTGGACAAAAGAGTTCCATGTGCACATTGATGCATGCCTCCCTTGGCGGGCTGGATCTGGCAACCTCGTAAGTGCTTTTGATTTCTCCAATAGATGATATTTCCAATATGCAATCAAAGTATTGAACTTGTTGGCTACCTCCCTGGGTATGCCTCTTCATCAACTGATTCATGTTGACATCATTAACTTGACAAAGCTAATCTTCATTGACAAACTTTGAGCGATGTGAGATTTCATCCTAACCGGACGGGAACGTGAGTATGGGCTACCCTCTTTATTCATTAATAGAGCGAGAGACGGAGGATGGGGTATATGACCAGTCCTTGTCCTTTATATCTAACAAAGAGATGCGATGTGTGAATGGAGCATTGTACACATGGGATGGGCCTCTCAATGCACAAAGCACAAACTTGTTCTTGTGCATGGCATTATAAGGCTCCATGGCCTTTCTTTCTCACACCATATGCCAGCATAGGGCGGGATGCACTGTTGCAGCATTAATTGCACACAAGACATACAACCTTCTCACAAGTGGTTGTGAGGATTCAATTAATGTTACGTGAGGAACTCAGGTGTCCTCTTATTATTATCAATAGAGCGTGAGACAGAGGGGGGATTGAGCGTGATTAATTTCCCTTTCATCAACTGAGAGGTGAGGATTAAGGGACGTTCAGACACTTGAAGACATGTACGTTCTTGTTTCCCTATGCATACACAAGACAAGCCTCCTCCACCATCACCCTACACCTCATTCTCTTTGGTGTAGTGCACAATAAGGCTCCCTAGCCTTCCTTCTTGCACCTATGCCAAATGGGTTAGGACACACAGATGCACCATCAATTGTGCACATTGGCATACTCCCTCTGAACTATTCCCTTTGTCGATTTCTAAACTGGACGTGAGCTATGGGTCTCAATCCTTATTCTTCGAGTGATGGTGCTATGGGGTGAGCGACTAATCTATCATTTCCACATGAGTGACTGTTGAGATCAAGTGTTGTATACCTTGTCATCAACAATCTCACAAATGTTTTAACAACAAAGCTACCTCCCTGGGTGCTCCTGCATGGTCCTTGCCATGCTGGATGAGTGTGTTGTGGCAAGCCCTAGTACCCTCCTTCCGACGACCACAATCCTTCAGACAGAGACGGATCACTTCAATCACCTACAAATCGAGCCAAGTTTTTCTAACCCTACCCCTTTTGATTTCAAGAGTCAGTCATGTTTTAAGTGTGGGGACGTACAGTTGTTCCTTGTTTGTTTGCCTTGTTCGTTAATTGTTTTGCCACTTTTCCATGTGAACACACCCTATGTTCACTAAAATTTCAATCTGACCTTACAACCCTTCTTGTCCCTTTGAACTGGCTACTTTTTCCATTTATAGCCCCTATTTTGAGCACGACGAATCATGCATTATTAATTTTTGAAGCATTTTTTGCTTGTTTAATTACGTGTTTCCATGCGAATATACCTTTTTCGCTTCCAAACATAGATCTACTATGATAGCCCCAACCTACACCTTCCTCTAAACATTTTCACTTTTTATTGCCACCATTTTGATGTACAGTTTGTTTGTTCTTAATTTTTCTATATTTTCGGGTATTTTTGTGTGCGTTTTTTCTCGTTTTTTCATGTGAACCTATCTTAACCACCTCAGAATTCAGATTTGATTTGATAGCCTTGTTCGGTTTGCTCCCTTGCACAATTTTCATTTTTCCCCCATTCTATTATGAGCCATCAATTTTATTGTATTAACTTTTCCGTGAAGATTTGTGCTTGTTTTTTCTATTTTTCCAATGTGAATGCCCATCAGAACTACGTTTTGACCTAACAAATCTGTCCCACAAGCTTCCCCTGACATTTTTGATTTTTGTTGCCCTCCATTCCGATGTATGAATTTTTTCGTATTAATTTTCGACTCTATTTTTGTTGGTATTTTTACCATTTTTTCCATGCGAATGCGCTCTATATTCTGGGGAACCACATTTGACCTCCCCTATCCTGTTTGACATCTTTCTACATACATTTTTCGTATTCACTTCACCAGGTTTTGACTACCATATCTTTTCATATTAATTTTTCTTTCCACTTTTGGGTGTGTTTTTACAGTTTTTTCCATGTGAACTTGTCCTATCCTTGTCGGAATTGTGTTCTCATTTGATAGACCTTTTCGACACATTATTCTACACATATTCATTCTTTTTGCATTTCATTTTGATAGTCGAATTTTATGAAATTAAAATTTATATGATTTCACATTCTGAAATTACGCGTGATTGTGCATGCACATTCCCGCTTTCGGCTTCTCAGGTGCGTCAACACGTCTCTCTTGCCGTCCTCAACCTGCTCGTGTTCTGAGCATGCCTTTTCATTTCTAGCACCGCAAATAATTTTTGCCCTCATCTCGCACGAGACGAAGGCGTTGATAGCCGTTCTTTTTCCAAAAAAAAAAAAACAAACAAACAAACAAGCAAGCCACCTTAGTGACCACCCCCTAGCCCCCTACCACCCCTAGCCCTTACCCCCCTTCATGGCCCTCCCTTAGTGGCCCCCCTTTGGTAACCCCCCTTCGTGACCGGTCCCCCTATGTCCTTTTACTTCTCCCCCCTCCTCTCTCCTTCCCCTAACCGCCCCCCCTCCCACCTTCTCGTGTATTCCCCCTTCCTCCTCCTCCTCCTCCTCCCCCTTCTTTCTCTGCCTTCTCCACGGCTCCTCTCACCAAGCCGTTGAGACAAGGCTGCTTATCTGCAACGCCTAGTGTCTCTACACTGCTCGACGCCCAACGCTTCCACCAGCCCGCCACACAGTCAAGCTGCTCGGATCGCTATTTGGACTACCGACCTTTGTCACTGCCCACCTATGTCTAGACCGTCGCCTTGTTGCCACTCGACGAGCCTGTGCTGAGCTAGTTTGGATCACCGCCCTGGCCACACTCCATGCGCCACCACGTTGAACTGTGCCCACCTCCTCCTCCCTAACCTCTCCCGCCCACTTCCTCCTCTCCCCTGCCTGCCCACCTCCAACCTACCCACCGTCCTAGGTGCCCACCCCCAGCACACAGACCCCACCAACCTAAAGTCCCTCCCCTTCCCCCCCAACATACCCCTCTGAATTTGCCATTTAAAAATTTTTAAAAATAAAAATAAACCATTAAAGTAAAAAATAAAAAATAAACCAAACACAAAAAGGCCCCCCCTCTCAATTTCATTTTTAAAACAAAAATCATACATACATACATACATACATACATACATACATACATACATATATATATATATATATAAACTCACAAAAAAACTAACAATTAAAAAAACACAAAAAAACCACCACCCATTAAAAACAAACCAAAACCACAAAACCCACCAACCTGGTCCCCCCCCGCCCCCCTCCAACACACACACACATACATCTTCTTTCATTTTTTAAAAAACAAAAAAAAACGGAAAAAACACGACAAAAAACAAACAAAAAAAATCACTATCATCCCTTTTTCTTCCCCTTTCCCCCTAACTTGCTAGCCCCACAATTATTACTCTATTTTCCCACGTGTGACCCCTCTTTTCCTTCGTGTCATACATGTGTGTGCCTTCTTAGGCTTCGTTCACATGCGGGCTTTTCATTTACTGACGCGTGTTCGTGATTGCACTTGTTCACGCGCAAAGATGTGCATGCTATTTTTCCGTGGGGTCACGCACTAGTTGATGTTCACACGTAGCTGTCACACAACTTGGGTATATTTTTTTGAATTTTAAATATTTTAAAATCGAAAAACAATTTCAAGACACATGAAAACTTACAAAAAAACCATTAAAAATAATACAAATCCCATAAAATTCCCCAAAAAAAACTGTTAAAAAAAACTGGCTAAAAAAATCTGACACTTTTTGAAATCTTTCAGATTTTTTCTTAGTTGATAATGTTCACATAAAATTAAAACATAATTAGAAACCTTTAATTTCAAGAAAAAGAACTTAAAAATACTTGAAAAATGGTTTTAAAAAGTAGAAACAATTCCAAGAAAATTTAAAAAAAACATAATCACTTTTCTTAATATTATTGGATCACTTACATGTGTTGAAATGATCACCATTAATTGGAAACAATTAATTGAATTAAAAATCCTTATTTTCCATGTAAATTCTTTGAAATGTTCTTTTTTCACTCCGAAAATGGCTTTTAAAAATCTAGAAAATTTTGAAAAAACTATTCGAACTTTGTGCTTAGTTTTCAACCCACAATTGTTGATTTAAAAAAGAAAAAATATTAATCAACATTCATATACAAATTCATTAATTTTGGCAAACTTTTTCAGCTCGTTGGATTTTCTTGTTGGATTACATTGTGGTTGCATTCTCTCCATTACTCATAGCGTATTTAGACTGTGCTTGCATATGCACCCCTCCCAGGTTTTTTTTCTTTTCTTTTTTTTTATAAAAAAATTGCTCCCACAAACCCACAATTAATTATTAAAAGAAATCATGATCACCACCTTTTCACGCGCGTGTGTGCTAAACATACACGTTTTTTAAAAATTAAAATCAACCCCTTATTCACTTATTAGCACATGCTTTGTGTGCTACAGACACATTTAATTTTAACCAGTTGCTCTCACCAAAAAGCACGCGCTGGCACAAAAAAGGAGCCAAATGCACAATTAATTTTTAATAAATAAATTTACATTTAGAGACCCTCGGTCAAGGTGCGAAGTCTAGGTTACGCTAAAAGCACCGTTTCAAACTTAATAATTTTTAAATAAAAGGATAAGAAGGAACCACTGTTTTCTTTTTAAGGTTTATTAGCTAATAAAATTTCACCCATTATTAATAATTTTATTAAAATAAATCATTCATTATATTTATTTCCCCTCACACTACACAATTCTCTTTTTAATGAATACGCTTCGTGGGGATGGGAACGGTCCAGTCTTCTCTAGTCCCTCTTGTCGAGGATGGTTAAACAGTTTGAGTGTCATGTTAGTTTGATAAGTTCTTATGTGATTCTTTTTTTTTTTTCTCATGTTCACAAGTCAGGGTATGATATGTATTTTCCTTTTTCTTTTCTGTTTGATACAGGGATTCACGGTGTCTATTTATCTACATCGCATGAAGCTTTTGGTTGAACGTGTGTAGAGGTCATGCCAAATGTTTCCTAAGATGTGGGCTGCTTGGGGTGGTTAGTCGATTGGTTGAGTCATGTGAGTTTATTATGATCGATATCTTATCTATTCCTATCTTGTTGTTTTGCAGGCATTCGTTGTGAATGTATGTGTGTGTAAACCATCTAAATGGTGCTTCAAACCCCTCCCCCGATCTAGTACGTGCCTTTGGTATCGCATGATTATTCCTTGTTGCTAGATTTGAACCTCGTTGCTAAAGTGAGATTATCCAAGTTTGTGGGCCTTTTCTTATTGCTAGTTCCAGATGATCCTGACATTTGTGATCAATTTTTAACCCCTTATAATAAGAGGACTAGTCCTGTTTGTGGTACAACTATTCTTATGATGCCTAAGAGTGTGGAAAAGGCTCTTTCTTTGTCATATCATGGGGAGTCCTTTCCTACCACCCATCAGTTGTTCTCCAATGAGGATATTCTGAAGCTTTACAGAAGCAGACTCTAGATGTTTTGGATCCAAAGAAGGTTATTACCACGTCAGGGATTAGTGTCTCTATGATTTCCAACTCCCTATGGAAGTAGTTGTGCCAATTTCTTCAAGACGGGTTTATGCCTACCAAAACCCCATCTCATTACCTCTCCAAGGAGTTGTTCGCAGCTTCTCGTATGGTCCTCAAAGGTATTACCATTGATTGGAGTACCTATTTCCTGGCAAATATGGATCAACATTTCATTAGAGCTACTAGAGGAAATGTGACTAATGTCACATTTGAATCATACCTTTATGTATTCTTGATGCATGATGCCCCTGCAAAGGAAGTCCCTTTACCTCCAGTTGATCCTCTAGAGGTTCCTCCTCCTCATGAAGATGATGATGTGATCATTGAGGATGATAATTCTCCCCCACCTCTAGTCATTCTCAGAGAAAGCACATGAAACAACAAGTTGCTGAATCAGTGACAGTTCCTACTCCTTCAATTTCAGTTACAATTCCTGCTCAATCTTGCAGTACATTGCTTGCCTTTCTTCAAATGCCCAATCTTTTCTTTAGATCCCATAGGGATGGTATGATGGACAACATTTCTATTCCTTTTGTGCAATGCCTAGTAACAGGAGGTGCCATTCCTTTTTTGTGCAAGGATATTCAAAGTTCAATTGAACTTTCAATTACTGCCTATATCCAAGCGGCTTTCTTCTTCGTTTTATGAAGAAGTTCAATAGTATAAGGAAGAGCTATATAAAGCTAATATTGAGTTAGCTTTTGCTCAAGAGAAATTTTTTGACCTCTGTACACAAATGGAGTAGCAAACTAAGGTCATGGATACACAAAAAGATGAAATTTCTACTTTGACAGTTGAGTTGGCAGCAAAAACTCAGTCCCAAGTTGTTATTGTAACAAAGGAGAAGGATAGGTTACAAAAGGAGGTTCAAGAGATGAAGACTGTGATAGCTTTCCAAATAGAGAAGCTTACATCTACTACAGCTATCCTAGACCAGAGCAATGCTCAGATTCAACAACTTAAGGATCAGTTGGCTCAGTTTGGCTCTTCTTCATAGAGTCATGTGCAGCCAGTCTCTTCTTCGTCCCTTGTCGAATTAGCAGTTCTTCAAAGATAAGCCACATTATGCCCTTTGTTCCAAGCTAAGGTGGAAAAACTTCAGTCTCGAATGGATTTGATGTGGTCTTCATTTGAGTAGTTCTAGGAATATGTTCCTCCAAATCACTCATTTTTCGTGCATTATCAGTAACAGAATTTGGCCTTCTACATTAAACTTTCAACAATGGACTTACCTCTTCCAAAGGATGGATGGAGTGGGGCTTGGTCTTTTGACTTGTTGGCCGAAGTAGTCAGAATGGTTTTTGAAGACTTTGTGACTTCAGATACTATGCCTCTGTCTTATGTGTATTTGAGAGGTGATTTTTTGATTCCAAACAATGAAGATTTAGCTAGGTATGTTGGGAATGTGGTACTACAAGCTGCTTTGTATGTCAGACATTTGGAGTTACGGACAGATGAATGTTTCAGTGTTATTCCTCCAAATTGGCTGATTGTCCTGAGGTTTTGTGGCATACCATGATTGGCTCTATTATTTTGAATCGATGTGCCAAATCAAAGCTTCAGCTCATGCACAAAAACATTAATAAATTGAGGGTGGATCTTTTAGCCCATCTTTCCAAGAAACCCCCATTTGATTTCTTCTTTTTTAAATCTTATCATCATAGATTCGCCTTAGGTCCATTAGTATCTTCTCTGTCTCATTATCAACAGATGGCCCATATGTATGACACTTATCTTTCCCTTTATCAATCTAACCCCCAAGTTATTTTACCTCTTCTCTTTAAACCTCAGGGTGCTCCTCAAATTCCTATCTTTACACATTGTTCTTTCATTGAAGATCGTGTCTTTTTCCCTCCTCCTCCTTGTCCTTCCCCATCTATAGTGTTTCTATCCACTTTTCTTGCCTATCTATTAATACCTTTCTTAACAAATTCTCCTAAATTTTCGACTAATCCCTCTTTAGCACATTCCTCATTTTACGATTTTTCCTACCCATCTCTTCATCCTCTTTTATTAGTTCCTCTTCCATCTCCTACCACTTCTATTCCTCATCCCCCTCAGCTTGTTAGTGGATATGTGGTGTTTGATCAAAAGACACCCAGAAGAGGAGGGTGTAGCTCAGCTAATTCTCTTACTGGACCTCAAATTAATTGGCCATTGATTCTAGTGGAGTGGATAATTGCTAGTCAAGCATATCAAAATTATCTTCATTTTGCTCAACAACATTCTCAGTCTACAAATCCTTTAGTAAGATTGACAACTCACTCTGCTTCGTACCTAGCATATATGTACAAGCATTCATATAATGAACTGAGGCCATTCCAAAATCGTGCATGAATGTAAATGTGAACATTGATTCCCAACAATTGGATGTATTGTTTTTTCATGCCCTTTGTTTACCTAGCAAATACCTTGACTTTCCAGAGAGGATGTGTTGCCTTCAATTTTTTCAAAATTCTCCAAAGTCATTTGTGGATGAATCCTTATCCATGGACCGTTTTTGAAATCACAAAGCCTTTAAGAGAGATCATATTCGTTGATACCTCTAGATGTATCTTTCATGATTCATAATGATATATCTCTCTTTTGGAGGTGCCATCAAGATGGTTGTTTTGTGTCTAGTGTTTGTGCTATGTGTTAATTTATATCTGATGGGTTCATGGTGGTTGGATATTTGATTTGTTCAAGACTATATTTTTAGAGATCTGCAGTGATGGTGATGGTGTATGGATAGCTCTAGATGAAAAGATGCAGAACTTCTTATATCCTTTACAAAATTTTCAGGATTTTTTGTTGTTCATAAGATGTGTTAATGGATAAAGGATTTTCCTTTCGTTGTATTCTTTAGTAGATGGAGGTTATAAGATGGAGTCATGGTTGGGTGGTATTCTTGAAGTTTCTAAAGAAGATTAAGTTGAGCTATTTGATAAACTTGTATTCTCTTTTTCCTAGGTCACGAGGACACTCCCTTATTAAGTGTGAGATGTTGAATGCTGAAATGACCTGTTTTTTGGTTGATTTTTATTATTTTTGTGGGCTGAATGGTTGATTTTATGTGATGATTGATTGGTTTGGAATTGGTTTGAGAGTGTTTTAGATATAGTGGAATCGTTTTAATAATCTCATGATGTTTTTTAGTAGAGATATGAGGTTCTGTGATGATTTGTTACATTATGTTGATGTCCTAATAGTGTATGATTGGTTTTTATAGCTTCTATTTTGCTTTTGTTTTGTTCTGTTTTTCTTCTATATGAAGGATGGAGTAATGATTGATGAAGTTTGAGGTTGTTTGAAATCTCATTGAATGGTTTTTAATTATTTTTATTGGTTTTAGTTGAGTTGGATGTTGTTGTTAACCTTCTATAACCCTCTATTGAGCTTCTGGTAGAGCCTCTATTCCTATTCTGTTATGTTCTGTTCTGTATGCCTCTATATATGTTTTGGTGGATGAGAGTGTAGTATGGAAATTTTTTCTAGCCTTGGAAATAGGTGAATGCAAGTTCAAAAGAGATCAAGGAAGTGGAAGAAGCACTTGCTGAAGACTCAAAAGAAGACCGAAGTGAAGTGATAGTAGTGAGCTATGAAGAGCCACTATAGTGGCTCTCGTGACCTTTCATATCATACACACCTCTTGGGAGGGGTATTCATGACCAAAGAAGGGTTCTTGTGAGTGATTATTGAGTATTGTAGTGAGGAGATGATGTATTATTTTGAGAGAGAGAGAGAGAGAGAGAGAGAGAGAGAGAGAGAGAGAGAGAGAGAGAGTCAGAGATAGCCAATTCTATGCAAGATAATGTATCTATATTTAAGAGATTGTGAGAGAAAGCTATGGAAACTATAAAGATGAATCATATGTGATATCTTTCCATTCAAAATGGAGTATTATTTTGAGTTTTTGTGGTTTATCAAAGAATTCTATGAAGTATATGAAGAGAATGATGTATTTTGTTAAAGTTAAAGTCATGGGAGAATTGTTTCTATGAAGTTGCATGAAGATTTATTGTTCCCGGTGTTCATTTCTTTGTTGAGATCATATTCAAATATGAAAAAGATGGTTGTTGATAGTACAAGATAGATTTTCTTGCAGTAGAAGCCTCGTTTTCTTGGTGTCTCTCTTGGAGCTCCATCTTCCTTGTATCCGTCTCTAGTTTTACCACCTCCGCTCGATTGCCTAAGAAAATTAGACCATTACCCTAGCCTTCTATGACCCGTGCATTGCGCATCCAGGGCTGGCCTAATAGAATGTCATAATCCACTCCTTTCATGACTATAAAGTCAACAGAGAATTGGATTCCTGCGATCTTCAATGGCCAATTCTTTAATACTCCAAATGGCTACACTTTCATTCCATTGGCTAGGGTGACATTGGACCTAGCATTCTCAATAGGCAAGTTACCCTAGTCCTAGAGTACTACGTAGCTAAGCACGCTAACTCTTGCTCCCATATCCACAATTTACTTTCTCATGGTGTCTCCTAGAGCTAGGATTGGTAAGACTACATGCATTTTAGTGTCTTCTCAAAAAGCATTGACATGTAGGGACTTGGGCATCAAGTGTAGCGTCTGACTAGGTATCTGAATTACCACGTCATGATCGTGTAGATCAACTTCCCCTTGCTCCATTGGTCCTTCAACCCACTTCTTCGGTTCTTGCCATAGTGTTGGATATTTCCTAAGCAGATCTCCTAGGCTTAGAGTCACATGGGTGGTCACCAGCATGGTGAGGAGGTCATTAGTTGCTTGCCTCTCTCCTGACTCTGTGTTTCTTGGCCAATGGCTTCAACTGGTTTGCTAGCATGTAGTGTGTAGGCTCTGTTTAAGTGGCACTGCTTGTGGTATGGCTGCGTCCCTTGACTTTGGTCATGGAGGTGAGGCTAGTGTGCTTCTGCTTGAGAGATCATCGGTCTCATCTTCCAATATGGGCTCAGCATCCTTCAGGTGCTCCTAGGCTTCTTTCACCCACTCCTTGATGTTTTCGATGGCCTCGAGTTGGCGCTTCGGGTTGGGGTACTCTCCGACCTTTGCACTCCCCCTCTTGGCCGTCTTTGGACTTAGAGTTTTGGCTTCTGTGTCTGTCACCTTTTTTCTGACAAGTAGCATCGTGTAGCTCTCGATTTTTAACATGACCTTTGTGTTAGCTTTCTTTCTCCTTCACATACAATTATTCTTTCCAATTGAGGTTGCATCTAAGTTACTGGGTCCATGCATGATATGCTGGTCTACTTTGTCTGCATGCAGGTCATGAGATGCAATGGGATGGATGTGTCCTCTTCATTAAATGTCTCAACTCCAAATAGCCCCAATGGTACAGATGGCTCGTTTGTCACACTAGAGGATGATCTTTGTCTAGGGCATTCGACAAACATGTGAGTGATTCCACACTATGTGCACCTAAGATCGACCTTTTTCTCGATTAGCCTGCTCCCATTTGGGGCAATGTGAGTAGATGTGTCATGGATGATCGCAATTCCAACAAGAAATTAGTTCTTGGGTCTGCCCCCTGGGCCTCTGCCTCTACCCCTACCTAAAGCCATCATCGGTATAGGTAAGTAATCCATAAGGATTGCATTGCCCTCTTTGTCATACGATACATAGGGGTACACGTAAGGCTCTTTGTCATTCGGCTCCTCCACATAGTGGATTGGAGCGTCACTCAATGGATGGGTTATGTAGGGTTCGGGTGGTCTAGGTATGCCTGTGGGGTTTATCTCCATCCTAGGAATGGCTGGTTTGGAATCATTAGGTACCAAGAGAGCTAATAGGGATCCCCTTCCGAAGAATTTTTACGGCTTCTTCACTAGGTAAGGTTGTCCGTATGGTTGGGAGTATGAGAGTCTCCTTGGTAGCAAGCAATGCAGGGTATCATGGTCCAAACCTATCGTAATTGGCGCAAGTTTGGGACCTCGGGCCTTGACACTCAGCTGGCAGGTGGTTTCTACCACAATACACACATTGGACATGAGGGCATGTTGGTCGTCTCATCATTTCTTGTAATTTGGCTAGCTCCATCTTTATCTCCGCTAGCTCCTAACATGCATCCATGCCCTTTCCTTTATCCTAAGAACTCGGGCCTGATTTTTTGCTTGATGTTGAAACTCTCTTAGAGGTTCTAGAATTAGCCTCCTCTTGGGTCAAGCTCTTGGAGCTTCTCTCTTTTAGTTGGTTGTCTACTCTGATTGCCTTGTCAAAGACCCTAGCTAGCGTGTCTCCTTGCAAGCTTGAATTTTCTGCCAAGGCCTTGTAGAGTTTCTCACTTCGTATCCCATTGATGAAGACTGTGGAGATTGTTATTTCAGTGGGTCACTCACCAGTTGGGATTCTTTAGAAGAGACTCCACACATGGGTGATGTAGTCTCTAATGTCCTCCTTGTCTTTCTGCTTGATTTTCATCAGCCGCACTAGAAGGTTATTGGAGTATCTAGGCTTAGAGAATCTCTTAATGAAGAGACTCTTGAGGCTATTGAAGTCAATTCACTCAGCAGCATCTAGACTTGTGTTCTAGGTCCTACCCTTATCTCCTAAGCATAGATTGAAAGCTTTTACCAAGCAGTGAGTAAGATAGGTGATGCCATTGGCCTTGCAAACTTTCTCAAACTGCTCTATGAAGTTGTAGGGTCATCTTTTGGATGGTACTTGTCTAATTGCTTAGCCATGATAGGGATTCCTGATTGGCTCTTAGAGCCCTGATTAAACTCATAAACTTGCAAGCAACGAGGTTGCCATTGTAGCGGCACTCTGCTCTGTTGATGAAAAGTTATCTAGTAATCACTTCATAAGAAGCTCACTCAACGTTAGATCGCCTTCTAGCGCTCTTTCCCTCTCTACATCAGATCCTGTTCTATTTTTTCTTGCTAGGGCTAGCACTCGCTGAATCTCGCGTATTTCCATGTTCCGTCACAAACTTCTGGCTTACTGTTCCTGATTGTAGGCCACTATGCCGCCCTGCAAAGCTTCCCATGCTAGTCTCCTTTCCTGTTCAAGGTCCGCTATGTGTTGAGAGTGAAAAAAGACTGAATTTTTGACTAATTTTTGTTGTTTTTGAGGACTGAATGATTGATTTTTGATGGATTTAGAGTGATGTATGGTTGTTAATGGAAGTATTTGAGAGTGTTTTGCATGATATTGATTATGTTTTGTAAGTTCATGATGATTCTCAGTGGAGATATGAAGCTCTATGATGTTTTGTTGAGGTTCTGATTGGTTATGTAGACCTTCTATATAGCTTCTGTTTTGTTCTGATTATCTTCTGTATGAAGCATGGATTGATGGTTGATGAAGATTGAGATCTTTTGAAAGATTATTGAATAGTTTTTGATAGTATGGAATGGTTTGAGTATGAGTTATGAGGTTATGATGACCTTCTGTAACCCTCTGTAGACCTTCTGTAGAGCCTTTGTCTCTGCTCTGTCTCTGCTCTGTAACTATACTGTAGCTGCTCTAGTGCTGTACTGTAACTATTCTGTAGACCTTCTGTAAATGTTCTGTAGAAAGTATGTGTGACTTTGGAAAAATTTTCTAACATTTGAAAAGGATGAATCTAAGTTCAAAAGAGCCAAAACAAGTGGAAGAAGCAGCTGCTGAAGACTGAAGAGAAGACTAAGTGACAGTAGTGAGCTGTGAAAAGACACTTTAGTGGCTCTGGTGACTCTTCATATCAGACATACCTCTTGGGAGGTGCATCCACGACATAAGAAGGATTATTGAGAGTTATTATGAGAGTATTTAGTGAGGAGATGATGTATTATTGATAGAGAGAGAGAGAAAGCCAAAGATAGTCAATTCTATCAAAACAATGTAACTGTACATGAGAGATTGAGAGAGAGAACTATGAAGACATTGAAGATGAATAATATGTGATTGATTTCCATTCAAAGATGGTGTATTCCTTTGTGTTCATTGTTATATTGATGGATTATATGAAGATGTTGAAGATTATGGTTGATTCTATCAAATCCGTGGGAGTTATCTACTATGATATTGCGCGAAGAATTGTTGTTTTCTTTGTTTTAATGATCAAAAGAATGAAATAAAAGCTTGTTAGTGTTACAAGATAGATTTTCTTGCAAGAGAATTCCCTTTTCCTTGGCGTTCCTCTTGGGGCTCTATGTTTTTGGTGCGCAGCCGGGGAAAACTTGCCGTCAACAAGCATCAGAAGAGGCAGAAAATGAAGGAAATGGCATTGTCAAGAAGAGGAAAATTCAATGGATGTTTGCAAAGTTCCTTCTTCCACTGAAGAGTTGGAGATTCTTATTATCAAAGCCACTTTCCACAAGAAGTTCATCCCACAATGGCAGAAACATATCACCATCATGATACATGCTCTATGGGGTAGACTATTTCCTCTTCCTGTTAAAGCAGTAGAAACTTGCATCTTGGTGGCAAACTGTTTGGGAACAAACTGAAGAGCAGAAACAGAGAGAATGACCACCCATGGAAGATTTAGCATTCATTGAGAAGTTTTCAGACATCATCAAGTGGGAGATCGTGAAGAAGCTTTGGGAGTCGTGATCTGTGAAGGTTCACGAAAACAAGAAGGAAAAGAGTTGGAATTTGTTTGTGGATGCTCAACAGCAAGATACATGGGATGCTTGGTGCATTGACAATCTTCTGTTTGTCCAATTAGCAACCCACTGGAAGTTGGTAGACAGTGTGTTTTTCACAACATACACTGTTGAAACCCTCAGAAGCTGGCATTATTATAATAACACAACAACGATCCTAAGAAGAATGAGTTTTGATACTTTCAAAATGGAATATCTTCCCTTATGTAGTGGTTTGAAAGCTGAATTCAAAGATGTTGAGAAGAAGGAAGTAGAAGAGATGTTGGCCAGAGAATCCCTCAGAGACACTCTTTACAGAAGTCCCCATGGCGACTCAAGGTCCCCTTCCTAGTCAAATCCGTCCTGGAAATATTGATGACAGGCTAGCAAATGTAGTCCCATTGCCAGTTTTTAAGGGAAAGTACAATGAAGACCTTGATCTTCATGTAGCAGAGTTCATGGTAGCATGTGTGGCTAACAATGTCAGAACCCCTGAGCATTGGTTAGCAATATTCCCCGCCACTTTCAAGGGCACGGCATTTCAGTGGTATGAGAGACAAGCAGCAGGAACTTTTGGTACATGGGACGACCTGAAGTTGGCCTTCCTCACTAAATTCAGGCGTGAAGGTTTTGAAGAGCGGATGCGAGAGGAGTTCATGAACCTAAGTCAGTCCTCTGGAGAAAGAGTAGAAGCTTATGTCTCGCGAATGGAATCCATCCTGAAGAGATGGACTAACCATCATTTGTATGAAGACATCCAGAAAAGAGTGTTTCTTAGGGGCTTACAAACAGAAGTTCACAAGTTCATGGAATTGAGAAGACTAGTCAATCTGCAAGCAGTAGTAGAAGGTGCAAGATTGTATGACGAAGTTGAAGCAAGGCTGTCAATGACTCCAGGAAGAGGAGTCTTACCTCCTCCCATGCCTGGAATGGTATACCCCCCAAATGCAGTCCCAGGGACAGTTCCCTACCCCTATCCCTAGATGTAAACAGCGCCACAGTATAATTCAATAATCCAGTGTGGTCATTGCAGATGACAGTGCCTCAAATGATGGTTCAAACAATGGCCTCAAACAGTTTCTCCAATGGCGACTCAACAACAGTGGAACCCTACCAACTGGAATCAACAACCCCAAGTCTCAATAGGAGCTCTAAATCAGAGTCAGAACAGAGGACCTTCTGGATCGACCCAACCAGTTTATGCATAATTACAGACGCTTCCCAAAATCCCACTACAAGCACTTCAAGAGGTGAAAATTTGAAGGATTACTTATCCAACTCAGTTGCAGGTATCAAAAAAGAGCTTCTGGATGTGATTACAGTGTAGCTACAAATACTGAAGGTAAATATCGCCCATATATCCACTCCTGCGGGAGCTGGAAGAGATGTGATGCGCTCTAATACATGGTGCGGAAAGTGTCATCAAGCGGGACATTTAGCCATTGAGTGTACCCGAAAACCAACCATTCGAACCATACCGAGGATATTTGCTCTCTGAAAGAGATGCATGAACGAAGACAGAAGGATGAAAATACAAGATTCAACTTGCTAAAATCCAAAATGACAACACAGGATATTGGACCAAAGCCTAGGGAATTTGGTCCTAATTTTGGTCCAAGGAGGTTTCCCTCTCAAAGTTACAGAGGACGACAGTCTGGCCGTGGTTAGAGATCAGAGGTGGAATGTTATAGGTGTGGAGAAAAGGGACATATCTCCCCGAATTGTCCAAATCCTAGACGATCTATGGATTACAAGCCCTTATGCATTCGATGCAAAGGAGAAGGCCACACTGCAAAGGACTGTCCAAGTCCAGCCCCTGTAAAGACCAATGCCACTAATAGCCAACAGAAAGTACAAGAGCCTGCCTCTAATTTGGTTGAATTGGAAGTTGCCACTGTTACGTGCACCAAGAAGAAGGAACTAGTTGTTCAGAATGAAAATAACTCTCCTGCCAAGATTGTGAAGTTCAACCTATCCACAGAGGGATAGAGCAGTACAGAACAGAACAATGCAGTACAGAGCACTGCAGTGCCACAGAGAGCTACAGAGACAGTCCTAGGAACAGGACCAGAGGTCCACGAGATAGATGACACAGAAGCACTTCCAGAAACAAAAGAAGTGCCGATACTGAAATTATTAGGAAAAAAAGGAAAGATGAAAATGGGTGTAGCCCCATTCCCCAGCAAGCTGGAGAAGCCTGTGGATCCTATCAAAGATTATGACTTGGTCAAAGACCTAGACACTTTTAAACCAAACTTAACATTCCGACAGTTACTGATGTTGTCTCCTAGCTGCCGAAAGAAATTCAAAAGCATCTTGACAAGAAGACGTGGACTAAGGACCGCTCCTTCAACAGTGACCAAGACTAATAAGGCCCCGGAGCCTGTAAAGGAAGTCAATGTGGCTAATGCCTTCCTAGATCCTGGAACCCTAGAGATTAGTGTATGGATAGAAGGATGCTTTATTTTAGATGCATTGCTTGATGGAGGATCTTCAGTAAAAATAATGACGGATGTGACAATGAAGGACTTAGGGTTGCAAGGAATTCAACCTACACAGTGGCTTATCAAATTGGCAGACCAAAGTAGAGTCAAACTGTTGGGCATCATCCCATACGTAAAAACAACCCTTGCAGGAAGAGATTATTGGCTGACATATCTGGTGGTCAAACAAAATTCTTATGGGACCTCATACCCTCTGCTGTTGGGAAGACCTTGGCATTTTGAAGCAAGAGCCACGACGGATTGGTTCAAAGGAACCTCACCCTAGGCAGAGGACCCAACAAAGCGGTGTTAAAGCTGTATGGAGCGCAAAAAGGCAATGGATCCACATCCATTGAAGTCATAACTGACTCCTCCAACGAGGTAACCGATGGTACATCAGGAGATGAAGAGGCTATTAAGCATATCTTTCCTAAGAAAACAGAGGCACAGTTCCTAACAATGGACACTGTAAGCCAATTGCCAAGGGAAGTAAAATCCTTGTCCATGGGTGAATACCTCCTGCCTCAACTAGTATTAACTTCTGAAATCACCTCTAACAGTGAGATAGAAGCATGGATGTACTGTTCTCCCTGTCAGAGACAATACAGAGACGGTACAGTTACAAAGCAGAGACAGTAGAGAGGCAGAGCAAATATAGAGCGGATACAGAACAGAGAGAGTCATAGAGATAGTAACAGATACAGAGCCAGAGCCAGAGCCAGAGCTAGAAGCATAGTCAGAAGCTGTGACAGAAACAGAAGCAGATGCAAAGGCAGAAGATCTGTTCTTCTCTTACAGAGCCTCTATAGAAGCAGAGATGGAGCCCATTGTGGTAGTACCCAAGAAGAACGGGAAACTTCGAATATGTGTCAACTTTCGAAAGCTCAATTCGAAGATGAAGAAGGATCATTTTTCTATCCCTTTTACAGACCAACTGTTGGACACCGTGGCAGGCCATGAGCTTTATTCCCTCTTGGATAGATTCAGCGGATATAACCAAGTCCAAATTGTAGAAGAGGACCAATCTAAAACAACCTTCACCACCGAATGGGGGACCTATGCCTATAGAGTGATGCCATTTAGGCTTTGTAATGCTCCTGCCACCTTCCAACGAGTAATGATGGCTGCCTTCCAGAATCATTTGCATGATTTCATTAAGGTGTATCTTGATGACTTCTGTGTCTATAGCTTAATCCACGAGCACTGGGGACACCTAGAGCAATGTTTTGACACATGCTGAGAGTATGGGATTTCTCTCAACCCCGAAAAATGTGTCTTTGGTGTCTCCTCGGGAGTTATTTTGGGCCATATTGTCTCTGCACAAGGGATTGCAACAGGCCCGGCAAAGATTGAGAAGATTGCCGCCTTAACAGCACCAACAAACCTCAAGCAATTGAGAGGATTTCTTGGCCATGTGGGCTATTACAAAAGATTTATTGCACACTTTGCAACCAAGGCAATCCCTTTGCACAAGATCCTAAGGAAAGAACCTAATTTCCTTTGGACTGATGACTGTGAAGAGGCCTTTAATACCCTAAAACAGTGCTTGATCCAAGCACCTATTTTATAGCCTCCTGATTGGACGAAGGAGTTCCATGTGCACACAAATGCATCAGTTGAAGGGCTAGGTGCTATCCTATGTCAAAAGGGCCCCTCTAAATTAGATCAACCGATATATTATGCAAGTCAAAAGGTCACTGATAGAGGGAACGAAACTATAATACAGTGACAGAGCTTGAATGCTTAGCAATGGTGTTTGCACTGGAGAAGTTTCGACACTATTTATTGTCAACACATTTCAAATTCTATGTGGATCATGAAGCCCTGTCCTTCCTGATGAACAAATCAGATGTTAAAGGATGACTGATGAGATGGTTACTTCTATTCCAGGAGTTCGATTTTGAAGTGGTCACTAAGCTTGGCCATTCCCATGTCCTAGCCGATCATCTATCACGGATCCCTCAAACAGAAGCATAGGAATAGGATGATCCAAACCTTCCTGGTGCTTCTTTGTTTCTATTTGAAACAGTTACTCCCTGGTATGTAGACATAGCCAATCCCCTAGCAACTCAACAGTATCCTCTTGGCATCTCAAGCCGTGAGAAGAAGAAGCTTCTGTTAGAATCAGCCCCCTACACTTTGTTAGGCGGTGCACTGTACAAGAAAGGCAAAGATGAAGTATTGCGAAGATGTGTTGCAAGGGATGAAATCGGCATAGTATTGAAAGCATGCCATGACGAACCATGTGGTGGACACTTCACAGGAGAAGCGACAGGAAGGCTCTATTAGCATGATACGGAGATTCCCAAAGTACATCAATTGATTGACAGCTTAAGGGCAAAAAAAGAAGCTACTTATGAAGGACCGAATCCTCCAAAAGAT
Organism: Lygodium microphyllum; assembly: GCF_053477565.2. Lineage (NCBI taxonomy): Eukaryota > Viridiplantae > Streptophyta > Polypodiopsida > Schizaeales > Lygodiaceae > Lygodium > Lygodium microphyllum. The sequence continues at coordinate 140,840,935 of NC_141145.1, forward strand.
GGTGATACTAGAGGAAACACCATTGCACCAATTGATGGTGAAGATGCAAAGCATCCAATTGCTAAGAAGCTTCCTAGAAGGAAGGACTCTCGATTCAAGAAGAGTAAAAAGACCTCACCTTGAGTGAGGCAGATAAGGAGGGAGTCATCTCCCTCAACAACCAGCTACTCTCTTGATTACTCAAGTTCCTCCTCCTTATCATCATCTTCTAGTTCCAACTCTCTTGGTTCTAAGTCATGTGCAATTTGCAAATAGACAAAGAGGGACCATAAGAGGAGCAAGCTTAAAAAGACTAAGACTTTCAAGTCTGGGGATAAGGACATAAAATTTGACTCTTAGTCTGGTAAGAGAGATCCTGCTAAGGCATTAGCCTTTGTCAGACAATTTGAAGTTGCTTTTTCTAATGGTAATTTCTCAGAAAAATCCAAGCTCAGGCATGTAGGCATGCACTTGAACGACACTGTTAGAAATTGGTGGTTGACCCTCATTTTGGAGGGAGGAAACCTACAACTTGGGAAAAGTTCAAGAAGAAGTTTTATGCTCAGTTCTTGCCTCCAGATTTTGAGAATGATGTCAAGAAGGAGTGGGATTGGCTAGGCTAGAAAGAGCATGAGAAGGTCACTAGTTATGTGGACAAGTTTTGGTCTACTCTTCTCAAGGTTACTCCCTTTATGGAGATTAGTGATGAAGAGAAGAAAAGGAAGTTTGAAGCTTGCCTACTCCCTCATTTACACAGAACCATGAAGGTGTATCCACATGAAACCTTATCTCACATGGAGTCTGCCGTCATAGTTGAAAGTTTGCATTCACCTAGTACATCTCGAAAGTTGGAGATGAGTTCTTATAGAGCTAGACAAGAGCAGCTCTATGATCAACCAAGAGACAGGACTAATCAAAGAAGACCTACCTTTACCCATGACCAATATTCAAAGCCAGAGGGTAACAAGAAGAAGGGCAAGTATCTCTCACCCTCTACGATACAAAAGTACAAAGAGGAAGGAATGTGCTTTCTTTTGGCGAGTTAGGGCATATGAAACCTGATTGTCCTCACAAAAGGAAGGAAGCAAATGTGGTTAAATATCTTCCTCTGCCATCCTCAAATTCTATTTCGGATGTGCAAGCTAACACTCATTCAAATGAGAAGAAGAGACAACTCCTAAAGGGTTGGACGACACTCAACAATCAACAAGTTTTGATACTCTTTGATCCAGGGTCCACATATAATTTTGTGTCAGCAGATATTGCTGAAAGGCTACAAATTCCACCGGATTGATTGGGAGCACCAATTGGATCAAGTTTAGAATTTGAAGGACTTACAACCAATTCTACTCCTATCCAAGGGAAGTTGAATCTTAGAATTTGGGATTACCGGGACCAAGAATCTTTTCTACTTGCACCCATTGGTAACTGTGATGTTATCTTAGGTATGCCTTGGCATTAGAAGATTAGACCTCTTCCTGATTTTGTTAAGAAGACCCTTGCATTTCAATTCAAGGGTCAGAACATAGCACGCATTGCTAATGCTAGAGATTGGCATGTGCCAATGGTTAGTCATGTTAGCATTTCTAAAGAAATGAAGAAAGCTCTTTTTGCATACATGATTTTTGTGAGAGAGTCAAAATAAGCTAATGATTCAAGGGCACTTGATGCCTCTAATGAACACACAATACCAACTAATGCTTCTAAGTCTCAAACTTTAAAGAACCCCTCTCTTTAATTGATCAAGCCAGACATGATTTTGTTAAACAATATGAAGATTGTTTTGGCGATTTACTCCCAGGAGAGTTACCTCCTAAGCACCTGAAAGATCACACGATTGATCTTATCCCAAACAATTCACCACCTAACCAGCCGCCTTACCGAGTAAGTGCAAGTCAACAAGAGAAGATCCTAAAACAAGTAAACGAATTATTGGAAAAAGAATTAGTTCAACCTAGCTCTTCTCCATACTGCTCTCCAGTCTTACTTGTTCAAAAGAAAGATGGTTCTTTCCGTATGTGCATAGACTACAGATCTTTGAACAAGATCACAATCAATAATCGTTTTCCTATCCCAAGGATAGATGATATCTCGAATAAGTTGCAAGGGGCTAGTATCTTTATTCGCATTGATCTCAAGAGCGGCTATCACCAAATACAAATAGCACCTGAAGATGTTCATAAGACAACTTTTCGTACAATGTTTGGACTATACAAGTTCTTAGTCATGCCATTTGGTTTGACTAATACACCTGCCACATTCAATCGAATGATGGAGAGAATTTTTAGAACTCACTCAAAGTTCATAGCTGTCTTCTTTGATGACATTCTAATATTTTCATGGTCCGAAGAAGAGCATAGAAAACATCTATCTATTATTCTTCAAGAGCTTCGCAGGCATTAACTATAGTACAATGCTAAGAAGAGTGAATTTTTCCTTTCGGAAATTCTTACTTGGGCCATATTGTTTCTCACAATCTGGTGAGAATGGATCCTGAGAAGATTCAAGCCATTGTTGAATGGTCTACACCTACTTCTGTACATGAGGTTGAATCTTCTCAGGATCCATTGTTGAATGCCTTTTTGTTGGGGATCAAGGCAACTACAAGCCTTTGAAAGAATTAAGTTTCCTGTGATTCAAGAACCAATTCTCATAGTTTCGGATCTTCAAAAACCTTTTGAAGTTCACTACGATGCTTCTGGGAATTGCATTGGAGTTGTGCTTAACCAAGAGCATCATGTAGTAGCATTTGAGAGCCAACGCCTCAAGGACCATGACCTACATACTCTAGCATATGAGAAAGAGCTTATGGCAGTGATACATGCTCTTCAAGTATGGAAACACTATTTACTTGGTGCAGATTTTGTTATTAAAACAGATCACCAAAGTCTAAGATTCTTCCTCACTCAAAAGAAGCTCTTAGAGAAACAAATGTGTTGGGCAAATTTCTTATCTATGTTTCATTTTCAAATCCTTCACACATTTGGAGCTAAGAATGTGGTAGCAGATGCTCTATCACGGCAACCTCAAGTGAATGCAATCACAACTGTTTACCGTAACGAGTTAATGGATTTACCCTAAATGTATGCAACTGATTTCGACTTCTCAACCATATGGGATCAACTTAAATCAGGTCAGTCAATTACACCTTACTTGATTCGAGATGGTTATTTGTATCATCATCAAGCAATTTTTATAGCATCACCATTGCGACACAAGGTAATGGATGAAGCACATGCATCTCCATATGCTGGATATAGGGGTATTCTACCCACTACTCAAGAATTGGAAAGATATTTCTTTTGACCCACTCTTAGAGCTAACATTGAAAGATATGTCCGCGAGTGCAAGATATGCCAAAAAGTAAAGTATGACAGGCATAAACCACCTAGTCTACTGAAGTCATTACCTATTCCCAATGAGTCTTGGGAAAGTATAGCCATGGAATTTATCATGGAGCTTCCTTGCACAGAAGCAGGCAACGATGCAATGTGGACTATCATAGATAGGTTCAGTAAGCAAGCTCACTTTATACCTGTGCGAAAGACAATCAAAGTCGATCATATGTCTAAGCTATTCATTACTCATATTTTCAAGCATCATGGCATGCCTAAGTCCATTATAAGTGATCAAGATCCCCGCATGACAAGCCTCTTTTGGCAAGCTCTCTTCGAGAACCTTGGGACTCAATTAAAGTTTTCATCCTCTTATCATCCTCAAATGGATGGGCAGAGTGAAAGTGCTAGTTCTACTATTCTGGACCTTTTGAAATCCTATGTCTTTGATAATCAAAGAGAATGGGAAAAGTATTTGCCTTTAGTAGAGTTTGCATACAATAACACCATGCACTCTAGTACTAGTAAGGCACACTTTGAGATTATCTATGGCAAGCCTCATTTACCACCCATTCTTCTTACGAAGGATAAGATCTTTGCAGCTATCCAAAGGACACAAGAGAAGCATAAACACAAAGCTGATAAGCATGCGTCGTAAGTTAGATCTCAAGTTGGGACAGTATGCTCTTCTTAAGTTTAAGAAGGCTCACTTGAAGAAGGAGAAAGGTCGAAAAGGTAAATTGTTAAGCTTTCTAATTGATATTCCCTTTCAAGATCATAGATAAGATAAACGATGTGACTTTTTGTTTGGATCTACCAAGTCATTGGAACATTCATAATGCTTTTCATATAAGTTTGCTACGTCCCTATATTGGAGAACCTCCAATGGAACCAATCAATGAAGATTTACCTGACATAGAAGAAAAAGAAGAGTTCCTTGTGCCTGGAATATTTTTACACCATCAGGACAATACTCTAAGGTCATGTAAGGTATTACGGAAGTATCTGATTAAGTTTAAGAATTATCCCCCATTGGATGCTCAGTTTATGACTAAGAGAGAACTACAAGACTTTCCAGATCTTCTTAACGACTATGTATCCCCTCTACAGTTGAGGTCAAGTGTTTAGAAGCCAGAGGGATATCACTAAATTGATTGCTTATTATGCATTCTCTATTTAATAAATTTATGTCAATAAATTAATGACTCACTTTTCTTTAAGTGTTGATGATGTTAGATACTAGTATTCCTAGTGCATCACTTAATGGGGTGATCAGAGCACTGTAACGGGGATATCTTGTATAGGCAGTACAAGTTATGAAGGGGGAAAGAAGTGTCTGTCAAGTGTAAGAGTGTACAAAAGAACCAAGGAGTTACACGTATATGAAGATGGATTGAGTTCTAAGAAGAGGAAGTGCATTAGCATTGTGTATATGTATTTATGTGTGCATTCGGGGACGCCTGATAATGTTTACTTGTGTGTAATGAGCATTGCATTCATTTGGGTCCATCCTCTCCCTTACAACTCAAGATTTTAAAGTCTTTCATTAAGAAAGACGAGAGAGGTAATTCTCTCACTAAGAAAGACGAGAGACATGATCCTCTGAAAGTGAGGAGAGAAGTGATTTTCTCTTTCTAAGGTCTAAAATGGCACAACCTTTTGTGTAGAATTCAATCTTAAGGTTGAGGCCCAAGGAAGTCTAATGAACTCTTCTTATCTATGGCTCAAGATGGTTGCATGACCGCAAGTTAAGAGTACACTTTAAAAAGCTGGTTTTCTTAAAATAGACATGGTGAATCCATTTTTAAATATCTCACGATAGAAAGATAATCTCTAAAAACAGCCCGAGTGGGTTATTGAAAACAACAAGATCTACAAATTTTGTGTTGGATGTTTTTTCATTTGAGCAACACACAAAGAGATATCTCAAAATTGGTGCTGCAGAGTAGGTCTTGGAACAGCCACATCTTGCATGAAGATCAACCTTTCCAATCTTGGCACTCAAGTCTCTCTCCAAGAAGAGAAGCTCTTGAAATCCTATAAAAGAGGAGACTCTCCTTGGGTATAGGGAAGGTAAAGGAAGCATTACTTTGCATGCATCCAAGAGGAGAAGAGAAGGAGCAAGTGCTACAAAAGCCCTGCTGAAATCAAGTTCCAAGGGGAGGAGAGAATGTGCAAATGCTGCAAAAGCCCTACTAAAATCAAGTTCCAAGAGGAGGAGAGAAGGTGCAAGTGCTACGGAAGCTCTGTTGAAATCAAGTTCCAAGAGGAGATCCCTACACATATTGTGTAGGAGAGAAGGTGTAAGTGCTACAGAAGCTCTATTGAAATCAAGCTCCAAGAGGAGATCCCTACACATATTGTGTAGGAGAGAAGGAGAGACTCAAGAAGGATCAAAAGGTGTCAACTTCCAAGTTGTGCAAGTGTTAGCCGGTTGTATACTGTGCAAGGAACCGTAATCTTATTTCCAAGATCTACAAGTAAGAATTGGTTTATGTGTAACGGAGGGGCTTGCTCCTTGTCAATAATATAACTCCACAAGGGGGTTGGGGGGGGGGGGGGGGGGGGGGGGGGGCTGGCCCATCTTCCAGTCCCTAGTGTATTGTCAATCTCTCTATCTCTCTCTCTACATCTTTCTTTTCTCTCATCGGTTCTCTCTCTGCACCAGCATAATATTCACTATATATATTTTAAGTATATAAGAAATTCGAGCGTGTATCTCGGATCTTATAACAATACTTCTACCAAAAGTTATTGCAAATTTGGTTCAATAGGGTCTGCTCTTACAACAAGCTATTTTTCTTCCTTTTGAGTCTATTTCTTGAAGACGTAAAGGCTCTACACGCTTTTTATGAGCTCATGATCATGTATATAGCTATGGCTTACTTCTCTCTCTTCATTTCAATCAATATGTCTTCAATATTTTATTCATTTTTCTATTTTGTATAGCTGAAAAATATAGCACTCTGTTTCATCCATCCTTCTAATTCTTGTAAGTTTTTCTTTGTGGGCAAAAACCTTTGGGACAAGATGGATAGTAAGAAGTTGGGAAGAAGAGATGTTTGGTGTAGAATTAATAATAATACCTTGTCACACTGACATAGGTATAAAATGTAAATTTTCATATCTTTTTTGGAACATTAATACATTGTTGTCTCTTACCTCACCTTCTTGTTCACAGCTTCTATGGCTTCTCTTCTTTTTCAATCTTTCTCTCTCCTTTTCTACTCTTTCTCTCTCCTCGTCACTCTTTTTCTCTCTCTTCTGCACTTCATCTTCTTTCTCTTTTGTAGTCTTATCTCTCCAATACTCTCCTTGATATTGAGAGCTAATTTCTTGCAAAGAAGACCACCCAAGATTGCCTATAGGTGTCTTACCACATCAATATTTGCTAAAAATGCAGCTTTCTTCTTAAGATCGACAGCTTCTTTGTGTAAGCGATAGCATTTCTTGTGATCATGTAGCCATTTCCTCTTTTTTTGGGGCTATCTACTGCTAAAACACAAATTTCTTATGGATATCTTGCAAGATTTTAAATATTTCTTACAAGTAGTTTCATTTCTTTGATAATACAAATGAGAAGCCTTCTCAGCACTCCTTCAAATGCTGGCAAGATTATCACACAGATCATGAAGAATGGAGGTTATCAAGCCCATTTGTTCAAGAACCCTCTCCGCCTTGTTCTCTCCATGCCTCACAGAAGGCCCATTCTACTAGCCTCTATATCCATCCATGGCGCCCTCTATTTAGGTGCACGTACTCCCCTCCTTACCCAAAGAGCACCAACTTGATGATTCAAACTACTTTCCTTAGTCATGTAAGGTGGATTATATCCTTGATACCTTTGATCTTTGAGAGTTTGTTACCCACCCTATTCCCTATCCAGTGGAGGATCCCACTATTGGATCATCGATGGATCATGTGACCTTATGGGATCATCTCAATTCTAGAGCATAATCTTTCCTCTTTATGAGGTTATAGGATTCTGTCCTAATGCATGTACGCAAGTTGTGGAAAGTAGTGGAAGTGTAGACAAAGCTTGCTTCTTTGTACAATCAAAAGGCATTTGCCCATTGTATTACTCTCAAGAAGAAATTACAGATGCTTGCTATTCATGATTCTCCTTTCATGAAGGATCATATTACTTATCACCGATAGGACCCTGAATCCTAGATAGGACCCTAAATCCTAGTTGTGCAAATGCTATCTAATAGGTTGGAGGATATGAGGGTTGAGCTTGCATCTTGGCAGAATGATCTCTTCAAAGGATATGGCTATGATTCTTTTGATTTAGTTGCCATCTCCTTGATTTGATGTCTTCTACACTAGCCTTCTTACATTGAGAACTAGTGAGAAGCTTCTACGGGAGGAGTGTGCCAATGGATCCACCTCCACCAAAGCTTTTGTTGCAAGTTTGGCAAGGGAAAATAATAAGAAAGGGAAGTCAAAGGCTAAAAGGCAGGAGAGTTCTTCAAGCTCTAACTCTGATTTGGAGAAGCCTCCATGCCCATACTGTGGGAAGGGGATACATCCAGAGGAGAAATGTTGGAAGAAGTACCCTCAATGCAAGTGAAGGATGGCATTCAAACATCCAAGCCTTCTACCTCTACTCCAACAGTTACCCATGAGTTAGTGTTCCTTCATATTATTCAGTTGGAGGAGCCTTCTTCAGCATGATTGCCTCATCTTTTGAGAGGCCTTGGCTAGTTGATAGTGGATATTCTATTCATATGACTCCATAAGGTGATTTGTTGCAGGATCTATGCTCTTTTGAGGGTTCGGTCATTGTTGCTGACATTATATTGGTGCCTATTTGTGGTGTGGGAATTTTGCATTTGTTTCTTGACCATGCTTCGTGCTCCCTTTCACATGCCCTTTATGTTCGGACTTGGGCTTTCCACTCCTCTCAGTTTATGACCTTACTAGGCTTGGTACCCAGGTTGTCTTTACTAACGAGTAGGCCAGTTGTATTGAGGATTACTCTATAGGAGTTGTTATTGTGACAAGTTGGCAGGAGAGCGGGCTTTATAGGCTCCATTCCCCTTCTCTTATGTAGGGTCCTCCGAGGCAATTATTTTTTGCTACACCCATTCCCATTGTGCACCATCTATTCCACAGGTTCCTTCGCATCCCCCACCCTCTCTTTCGATGGTTCTCTCATACCTCCCATCCCTTTTAGAGAAGGATGATCTCATTGATTCAATTGTGGATTCCCTGGCCCCTAGTGTTTCAAAGGGGGTTTCCTAGGATCTTCAGGAGCTTCTTCATCGGCAATCTACATTGATGGACTTCATCAACATTGCCAACCCTCTTGCCACCCTAGGGTCCATTTCTTCCTTGGCCATCTGCCACATCTAGGATCTAAGAGGGGGTGTTAGCACTCATGTTCATCGTGCCTTATCATCTCCTACCTATGAGCCTTAATCTGAGTCAGATGAGGACTTTAGGAGCTCTAACCTATTTGTCACTTGTTTTGTCGAAGAAGGAAACTCATTCTAGAGTACTCATTTTATTGCCTTTCAATGCATTTTCTCCTCTATTCAAGATTGTGTATGCATTTCTCGAGTAGTTTCTGCATTCATCAGTTTGCCTCACCTACCGACATTGTCCACTATTTCTAGGATTTTTTTTAGCACTTCTGGTATTTTACCAACATTAAACGCTAGTCGATCGTATTTTTGGCCCTAGATTTTAGGTCGGCCACATTTGGGGATATTTGGCTATTTATAGTCTCCCAACTCAGTTGGCAAAATCATTCATTCATTGATCTTCCTTCTTCCCTAGCAAGTGCACACTCTAACTCCATCATCTTCCTCCATCTCCAGTGTTTCCATCATCATCAACTTGATCTGGTCCCCATACTGACAATGTAGGTTGCTTAAAGGGATTGATCAGTTTCCTTCAACTTTCCTATTTGTATCAATGTTTCTTCTTATTCAGTTCAGATTTCATTCTTCTTTTCTTGTAGTCTTTCTTTGTCCCTTTTTCTTTGTGTTTCAGTTCCTTTCCATTGGGCACTCTCACAAAAGCTCTGACATGAGCATAGTGCAAGCTGCCAAGCTTGTGGGAATTTGTGAAAGTAACTTATATTTAGCCAAATAGAACTTAGTAGTGGCAAGTGAAGTTAATGGTTTGCTACTTAAATTTGATAATTTAGTGTAATTATCTATAACAATTTACAATGTTATTTTGCTTCAGTATTTCTAAATATTTTAAAGCACTTTATCCCCTTGTGTTATTTGCTAGTCCTTTCTGTCTTTGAACAAGTTTTCCATTTTATTGGAGCTAGTCACAAGTGGTGCACTACAACTCTTTACTTGATATATCACTCTTATGTCTATGAATCAAATTTTCATTTTATTGGAGCTAGAGATATAAGTGGTGTGCTACAACTCATAGATAGTTGCCATGAGACATGCAACTAGCTACAAGTGATTTACTACCATTAGAAGTGCTACACTACCAATCATGGATTTTATGCTTCACTTATAATCGCTTACAATCGTTTCACCATAGTACACTAGTTATAATCACTTCGCCATAGTATGCTACCACTTACATCATGCAAGTGGTCATCACCACTTACACCTCTTATTTTTTAGAAGGTCTTATCACATATTGAGCCATTCTAGAACAACCCAAAACCCCTGTCTCAAGTCTAAAAATACTCAAAATGGACACGGGAAGGCCAAGATATGAAGAAATAGAAGTGTCTACCTAAGAGGACCCATACAACATAAGAAGCCCCCCAACCAAAGTCGGTGAAGAAACTTGTTGGGAGGGGCCCCTCACATTGTCCAGTCCTCCCAAATTGACATTTTGGGTAGAGAATTTGGCACTTGGATGGGGCCCACTCCCGTTGTATGGGTTTGACTTGAGTGAATTTTTTTCTTCATATCTTAGCCTCTTGGTGTTTGTTTTGAGAACTTTTACATGGAGAATATGACAATTGGATGGACCCCTTGCATTGTGTGGGTCCTCCCTAGGTGACCTTTTTTTCCTTCATATCTTAGCCTCTCGGTGTTGATTTTGAGCATTTTTGGAGCCCCAAGAGCAACACCAAGAAAAAGGAAAATCTATCTTGTATCATCAACAAACATATTGCTCATATTTGATATGACCACAACAAGGAAAAGAACACTAAGAACAAGAAATCTTCACACAGCTTCATAGAAACAATTCTTCCACGGCTTTAACTTGAACAAAATTGATTATGCTCTTCATATTCTTCATAGAATTCATCAAATACCACAAATACATAAGAGAATACACCACTTTGAATGGAAATCATCACGTAGTATTCTTCTTCAAAGGTTTCATAGCTTTCTCTCACAATCTCTCACTCATAGATACATTGTTTTGCATAGATTTTTCTATCTCTCACACACACACTCTCTCTCATACATGCTCTCTCTCAAATGTACAATGAGATAAAATAAGAACAATCCTTCATATCCCCTCTTTGGTCGTTGATACCCCTCCCAAGAGGTATGTCTGATATGAAAGGTCACCAGAGTCACTACAGTAGTGTCCCTTGAGAGCTCACTACTATCATTGTCACTTCAGTCTTTACTTCAAGTCTTCAGTAGCTACTTCTTCGAGCTATTTTGAACTTATATTCATCTCTTTCCAAGATTGGAAAACTTCCCCAAGCTACACACTCATCCATCATCATACTTACAAAGGCATATAGAATAGAACAGAACAGAGACAGAGGCTCTATAGAAGCTCAACAGAGGGTTTACAATACCATACAAAAGGTCAACATAAACCCCTTAGCTCAACTTAAATCATTCAAAACCATCAAGAATCAATCAATAAGCTTCCAAACACTCTCAGACTTCATCAATAAATCTAAGTGCACAAGAGCCAAGGGCTTACCCATGCGTTTCTTACCAAACTTTCTATGTGTATTTCTAGTCTACTTGCCATACAAACAATGATCACAAGAATCAAAATGCAAAGAGTCAAAAGGCGGAAGATACTGCAAAGCATGGAGCATTTTCATTCCTTTAAGAGACATATGCCCCAAACGAGCATGCCAAAGGGATGCATGGGGAATAGAACCCACAAACAAAACATGATCCAATGTAGCTCCAGATAAAAGTAAGGGATAGAGGCTGCCAGACTTGGCATTTCTTGCAAGCACAAGCCTGCCACGAGTAATCTTTCATGCAAAGTCTCCAAAAGACACAAAATGCCCTGCATCATCAAGCTGTCCAGCTGACATAAGGCTGCGAGTCAACGCAGGTACATGGCGTAAATCATGCAAAACAAAAGAACTGCCAGAAGGAAACTGCAACCTAACATCTCCAATGCCCGCAATGTCAAGATACCTGTCATCACCAAGACGCACAAAACCAGACATGGTACGATAGGTATGAAACCAATCTCTACAGGGTGTCACATGAAAGGATGCACCCGAATCCAAGAGCTAGCACTGGCATACATAGAATGTATTCAGAAGTCTGTAAGGAATCGCATGAAGAAGCTGCAAGTATGTAATCATCATCTCAATCAGTTGCGTGCATGACATTAACCTCTTCTATCTTCACACTGGACTTTGTAGGTACAATACTGCGCTCAAAAGACTTTTCCTGCACTTTTTATTTTCCCTTTTCCTTGCGCTTATCATCGTGCATTTTATGGCACTACGGCCTAATATGTCCTAGTTTCCCACACTAATGACAGGTAAGATCAGACTTTTGTCCACGCAACTTACTACGACCACGTGACTTGGACCTGGACTTCTGAGAGTCCTTGCCCTTATGATCATTATCATGCATGCCATGTCTTCCACCTCTAATGGTCAATGAATGTGAAGAGCGGGAAGCATCATTGTTTCTCCTGTTGATTTCCTCAGTCAATAAAGCACTCTCAACATCTTTGATTTTTAGCCCATCAAGCTTGTTCATGCATATGGCAGTACAGAAGACATCCCATGATTTAGACAAGGTGCCAAGTAGAAACAACGGGTGCAAGTTATCTTTGAACTTAATACCTTGTGACAACAAACTCTTCATGATAGCATGAAACTGACTGAAATGAGATGAAAGGGAGGTCCCCTCCTTCATGCGAAGGTCCATTAACTGCTTCAACTAATACATCTGTGATGCAGGACTCTGCTGCGCATAGAGCTCCTGAATCTTCTCACATAAATCCCATGCACTCTGATTTGCATCTTCAACAACATTATGATGGACCTCTTCTGACAGTGACAAAATAATGGTAGACTTGCATAGCTCATCAACTTCCATCCAAACATCATCATCCATATCCTCAGGTTTGACACCCTTGAAATGCAAGGATTTAATTTGCAATTTTTGCACCAAAACCTGCCATATTTGGGACTTCCAATACCCATAGTTGATACCATCCAACTTGGCAACATTAAAGAGAGTTGTATCTTTCAGATGACCAACCATACTGTCCCAAATCAAAGCAAAAAGGCAAAATTGCAAGTTGCTGTAATTAGCAAAAAATACACTAAAACCACTGCTAAAACTGGCTGAAAGAGTGGATTTCACCAAGAGAAGCACCTGTCCACCAAATATGACCAAGATAACATCAAATAGTAAGCATTACCCTCATAGAAGTGCTCAAAATATGTAGATTTCAGCTTGTAATAAATGACAATAGTATGTAAAACTGTCCCAAAATGAAGCAATCACTGATACATATGTCACTGCAATTGCCAAGTAGCAAGATATATCCAACAGTGAGTTTCCAGGGGCAAGAAGGTACCAAGAACTGTCAAACCAATCACCTATCAGGCAAGAGACATCTCATAGGTCTAGAAGTCATGCATGTAATAGGTATCGGGATAAGAGAAGAGACCAAGCACAAGCATTATTGATAGAGCAAGAAGCTCAATACATAACCATCCAAGATGCATACAAAGCTAACAAACTTGTGACAGAGATAATAGGCATATCAAATCAGCCCACTATAGACAAACTGCAGACATAAAGCTCTCAAGAGAGAAAATGCATGTAACTATCCCACAAGCTAAAGCTCATCTATAAATAAGACTTTGTGTACATCCAAATATACCAAGAGGCTCCCAATGGAAGTAAAGTTAGATGCAAAGAGAGCAAGCAACGCTCTAATACTTCAAATACATAGCATCAGACATGCCAAATCCTAGTAGGGTACATCCGGAGCATAAATCCCAAGCTATCTCAAACCCGTAAAGCATAAGCCTAAAAGCATTCAAAGAGCATGTAACGGACAACCAAATGTAATGCCCAGTAGATCCAAAGTGCTCAAATACATCTAAAGACAAAGCTCCAAGCAACTGGCAATCATGGGCAAACCAAGTGGCATCCATATCTGACCAAAGCATAAATGTAAGAGGCCTAAATGTCAAGCAGTGACAATAGACATAGACTGGTCCAAAGCATGCCAATTGAAGCCAAATGCCAATGAAGAACGACCAATTCGGAGCTTAATCCAAGCTCAAAAGCATTTCAGAATCAAGAAGAAGCATTTGACAACCTCCAAATACATCAGTATGATCATTCAAACCTCAAGTAAGCACCCTGTATATCCATGAATCAATGCATACACCAAGTAAATGAGCTTCAACCCACTGTATTATAGCAAGAAATTTACACTTAAATGAAGCTCAAACGATGCTCATCTACTCCAAATCAGTCCCAAAGCATAGATATAGCATCCCATAACATCCGGGCATCACTGGACATCAATAGGCATCAAACAGGCAATGCTAAGAAGCATTAAATAGTAAATTTCAAGTGTTGCCCTGTTTTGATAGTCTTGGGACTGTGTATATAGCAAAGGCTAAAGGGGAAAGCACTCAAATCGATCACTGAGAGTCAACCACTAATGCTAGTGAGTCAATCACGGGAAGGTTGCCAAGAGTGCCGGGAAGCTAAGGAGAGGAGCAAGAAAATGTCGTCAACCCAGCCCCCTAAAAATGCACCGAAAATTGTGTTGGCTATTCCTAGGGGCTGGGGGTCTTCAACAGCCCTAAGGGGCACTTGGCAATGTCAAGGGGGCTCCAATGCAGCCCGAAAAGAAGCCGATGAAGGTTCGAAAGCTCGAGGAGGAGGTGGGAGATCAAAACATACCTGCAAATGAAGGTGCCATGGCTGCCATTGAAGCTCAAGTTGAAGCTCTTCAAATCCGGGGTGAAAAGAATGCTGGGAGTTCCAACGGGCAAGTTCCAATGCCTTTGCTCTAATACTAGTTGAAAGGGAAGTGGCCATTTTATATGCTGAAAGGTATAGGCAGAAATATAGAAGAGATTCAATGTGAGTTCAGCCAAAAGGTGCAGGGTATTCATTACCTAATTAGCCTTCAAAGGTTGGAGCACATTTCAGCTAGCAAAGGGATGTTTATGGGCAAGAAAACAAGGGAACTAGTAACTACAGTAGTAATTACAACTTTCCTGCATATCCAATGGTCTATGGATCAAAACCAAGTGCAGGAAATGGTTATAGACCAATGGCTGAAGCAAAACAGAGCTTTGCAAGGGCTAAAAATGCACAAAAGGGATTTCAAAACAACACTTACAACAAAGTTCTTTCAAATGAAAAAATTAGAGACATGAGGGCAAAAGGGTTATGCTTCAAGTGTGGAGAAAAGTGGACACAAGACCATAGGCTAAAATGCAAATCCAAAAATGACAAGTTTAACTTTGTCATCATCAATGAGCCGGATGAGGATGAAAGTGAAGACAGGAATGTATTTCAGGTAGTTGAAGAAATACATGACAAAGATGAAGGAAATAATTATGAATTTTATGATATTGTAGATAGATTTCCTTTTGATCCAGGTGGTTCTTTATGTGCAATTTCTCATGATGCTTGGACCAGTTGTAAAGGAGAAAACACCCTTATACTTGAAGGGTTGATCAATGGCAAAAAAGTTCATCTTTTGATTGATACGGGCAACACCCATAGCTTCATTAATACCAAATCTTTGCATGGGTTGAGATTTCTTCCTCAAAAAATGCAAGTGCCATTGAAGATTCAAGTTGCTAATGGAGCTTATGAATCAAGTAATAAAGTATGCCTACACACTCCTATTACCCTATCTTCTTCATGTGTTATGGAAGTGGACTTGATCACTTTGGAAATGTGTCCCATAAATATTGTCATTGGCTGCAATTGGATGAAAACCATTGGAAATTTTTCTTTGGATTTGCAAAACATGTTGATGGAATTCCAATGGAATGGACAGCCTATGATATTGAAGGGCATTGGTCAAAAGCAAATGGAACTCATCTCTAGGAAGAAGATGCGTAAAAAAATCAATGCATGGTCATTCATGTTGAGAGTGGAAAAAGACTGAAATTTTGATTGATTTTTGTTGTTTTTCAGGTCTGAATGGTTGATTTTTTATGGATTTAGAGTGATGTATGGTTGTTAATGGAAGTTTTGAGAGTATTTTGGATGATATTGATTATGTTTTGGAAGTTCATGATGATTTTTAGTGGAAATATGAAGCTCTGTGATGTTCTGATAGGTTCTATTGAGGTTCTGATTGGTCTGATACCTTAGGTATAGCTTCTATAACCCTCTGTAAATCCTCTATAAACCTTCTGTAACCCTCTGTAAACCTTCTATTTCTGTTCTGTTTATGTTATGTTCTGTTCTGTAGATCTTTTGTAAGTATTCTATGGAATGTTTGTGTGACTTTGGGAAAGTTTTCTAACTTTTGAAAAGGATGAATCTAACTTCAAAAGAGCTAAAACAAATGGAAGAAGTAGCTGTTGAAGACTGAAGAGAAGATTGGAGTGACAGAGATAGGAGCGAGATATGAAGGGTTACTATAGTGGGTCTAGTGCCTCTTCGATACAGACATACCTCTTGGGAGGTGCATCCACGACCTAAGAATGATTATTGAGAATCATTATGGAGTATTGTAGTGAGGAGATGATGTATTATTGATAGAGAGAGAGAGAGAGAGAGAGAGAGAGAGAGAGTCAGAGATAGCCAATTCTATCAAAACGGTGTATTTTTCTATCAGAGATTGAGAAAGAAAACTATGAAGACATTGAAGATGAATACTATGTGATTGATTTCCATTCAAAAATGATGTATTATTTTATGTTCCTTGTTCTATTGATGGATTTTATGAAGATGTTGAAGATTATGGTTGATTCTATCAAATCCGTGGGAGATATCTACTATGATGTTGTGTGAAGAATTGTTGTTTTCTTTGTTTTGGTCATCAAAAGAATGAAATAAAAGCTTGTTGATGTTACAAAATAGATTTTCTTGCAGTAGAATCCCCTTTTCCTCGGTGTTCCTCTTGGGCCTCCATGTTTTTGGTGCCCAGCTGGGGAAACTTGCCATCAACAAGCATCAGAAGAGGCTGAAAATGAAGAAAATGGCATTGCCAAGAAGAGAAGAATTCAATGGATGTTTACAAAGTTCCTTCTTCCACTGAAGAGTTGGAGATTCTTATTATGAAAGCCACTTTCCACAAGAAGTTCATCCCACATTGGTAGAAACATATACCATCATGATCCAAGCTCTATGCAATGGACTGTTTCCTCTTCCTATTGAAGCAACATAAACTTGCATCTTGGTGGCAAATTGTTTGGGAACAAACTGAAGAGCAGAAGCAGAGAGAATGACTATCCATGGAAGAAAGATGTGGTATTCATTGAGAAGTTTCCAGACATCATTAAGTGGGAGATCATGAAGAAGCTTTAGAAGCCATGGTTAGTGGAGGTTTACGAAAACAAGAAGGAAAAGAGTTGGAATTTGTTCGTGGCTACTCAACAGCAAGATACGTGGGATCCTTGGTGTTCTGATAATCTTTTGTTTGTTCAATTAGTAACCCACTAGAAGTTGGTAGGTAGAGTTTTTTTCACAACATACACTATTGAAACCATCAGAAGCTGGCATTATTATAATGATGGCACAACAACGATCCTAAGAAGAATGAGTTTTGATACTTTCAGAATGGAATATCTCCCCCTCTGTAGTGGTTTGAAAGCCGAATTCAGAGACGTTGAAAAAAAGGAAGTAGAGGAGATGTTGGCCAAAGAATCCCCCAGAGACTGAAGCCCTCTCTGATTCTATTCTGTTGAGTACTGAACTACTGGTTGGAGCCAAGCCCCTGATGAATGACGCAATCAAGAGGCAAGCGTTAGAACGAGTCCAAAGGTACGTGAGAAGAGAGAAGGCAAGAATTAAGGCTGAGAACGAGCTTGCAGCAGAAGCCTCCTTTGACACCCTAAAAGCACTCTTTACAGAATTCCCCATGGTGACTCTCAAGGTCCCCTTCCTAGTCAGATTCGTCCTGGAAATATTGATGACAGGCCAGCAAATGTAGTCCCATTGCCAATTTTTAAGGGAGAGTACAATGAAGACCTCAATCTTCATGTAGCAGAATTTATGGTTGCATGTGTGGCTAACAATGCCAAAACCCCTGAGCATTGGTTAGCAATATTTTCCGCCACTTTCAAGGTGCAGCATTTCAGTGGCATGAGAGACAAGCAGCACGAACTTTTGGCACATGGGACGACCTGAAGTTGGCCTTCCTCACTAAATTCAGGCGTGAAGGTTTTGAAGAGTGGATGCGAGAGAAGTTCATGAACCTAAGTCAGTCCTTTGAAGAAAGAGTAGAAGCTTATGTCTCGCTAATGGAATCCATCCTGAAGAGATGGATTAAACATCATTTGGACAAAGGTATCCACAAAGGAGTGCTTCTCAGAGGCCTACAACTAGAAGTTTGCAAGTTCATGGAATTGAGAAGACTAGTCAATCTGCAAGCTTTAGTGGAAGGTGCAAGATTGTATGATGAAGTTGAAGCAAGGCTGTCAATGACTCCAGGAAGAGGAGTCTTACCTCCTCCCATGCCAGGAATGGTATATCCACCAAATGCAGTCCTAGGGACAGTTCCCTACTCCTATCCCCAGATGCAAACAGTGCCGCAGTATGGTGCACCTAATCCACAGTGGTCTCACCATAGACGACAATGCATCAAATGATGGTTCAACCACATCAACAGTGGCCTCAAACAATTCCTCTAATGGCAACTCAATAACAGTGGAACCCTACCAACTGGAATCAACAACCCCAAGTCTCAACAGGAGCTCTGAATCAAAACCAGAACAGGGGACCCTCTGGATCAACCCAACCAGTGTATGTAGTAATTACAGAAGCTTCACAAAACCCTACTACAAGTACTTCAGGAGGTGAAAATCTGAAGGAATACTTATTCAACTCAGTTGCAAGTATCAAGAAAGAGCTTATGGATGTGATTACAGAGCAGCTACAAACGTTGAAGGTAAATACTGCCAATATATCCACTCTTGTGGGAGCTGGGAGAGATGTGATGCGTTCTAATACATGGTGCGGAAAGAGTCATCAAGCGGGACATTTAGCCACCACTGAATGTATCCGAAAACCAACCATTCCTAGAGCCTTTTGTTCCTACTGTTTGAGGAAGAACCATACAGAGGATATTTGCTCTCTGAAAGAGATGTACGAGCGAGGACAAAAAGATGAAAATGCAAGACTCAACTTGCTAGAATCCAAAATGACAACATAGGATATTGGACCAAAGCCTAGGGAGTTTGGTCCTAATTTCAGTTCAAGGAGGTTTCCCTCTCAAAGTTACAAAAAGCACGACAGTCTAGTAGTGGTGAGAGATCAAAGGTGGAATGTTACAGGTGTGGAGAAAAGGGTCATATCTCCCCAAATTGTCCAAACCCTAGACGATTTGTGGATTACAAGCCCTTATGCAACAGATGCAAAGGAAAAGGCCACACTACAAAGGACTGTCCAAGTCTAGGCCAATGCCACTAATAGCCAACAGAAGGTACAAGAGCCTGCCTCCAATTTGGTAGAGTTGGAAGTTGCCGCTATCACGCACGCCAAGAAGAAGGAACTAGTTGTCCAAGAAGAGAACAACTCCCTTGCCAAGACTATGAAATTCAACCTGCCAACAGAGGGACAGAGCAGTACAGGATAGAACAGTGCAGTACAAAGCATTGCAGTGCCACAGAGAGTCACATAGACTGTCCCAGAAACAGGACCAGAGGTCTAGGAGATAGACGATACAGAAGCACTTCTAGAAACAGAGAAAGTGCCGATGCTGCCATTGCTAGAAGAAAAAGGAAAGATGAAAATGGGTGTAGCCCCATTCCCCAATAGATTGGAGAAGCCTGTGGATCCTATCAAAGATTATGACTTGGTCAAAGACCTAGATATCTTTAAACTAAACCTAACATTCTGACAGTTTTTGATGATGTCTCCCAACTGCTGAAAGAAATTCAAAAGTATCTTGACAAGAAGACGTGGACTAAGGATTGCTCCCCCAACAACGATAAAGTCCAACAGAGCCGCAGAACCTGCGAAGGAAGTAGATGTGGTTGACGTCTTCCTAGATCCTAGAACCCCAAAGATTATTGTATGGATAGAAGGATGCTTTATTTCAGATACATTGATTGATGGAGGCTCATCAGTAAACATAATGATGGATGTGACAATGAAGGACTTAGGGTTGCAAGGAATTCAACCTACACAATGGCTTATCAGATTGGTAGACCAAAGCAGAATTAAACCGTTGGGCATCCTCCCATTTGTAAAAACAACCCTTGCAGGAAGAGACTATTGGCTGACATATTTAGTGGTCAAACAAAATTCTTATGGGACATCATACCCTCTGCTATTGGGAAGACCTTGGATTTTTGAAGCAAGAGCCAAGACAGACTGATTCAAAGGAACCCTAACCCTAGGCAGAGGACCCAACAAAGTGGTGTTGAAATTGTATGGATTGCAAAAAGGTAATGGATCCACATCCATCGAAGTCATAACAAACTCCTCCAATGAAGTAACAAATGGTACATTAGGAGACGAAGAGGCTATTAAACATATCTTTCCCAAGAAAACATAGGTACAATACCTAACAGTGGGCACTGTAAGCCAACTACCAAAGGAAGCCAAGTCTTTTGTCCATGGGAGAATACATCCTGCCTCAACTAGAATTAACATCTAAAATCACCTCTGTCAGTGAGATAGAAGCAAGGATATACTGTTCTCCCTGTTACATGTCACTCGCAGAGACAATAACAGAGATAGAGCCAGAGACAGAAGCAGAAGTAGAAGCAAACGCAGAGGCAGAAGATCTATTCTTCTCCTATAGAGCCTTTACAGAAGCAGAGACAGAGCCTCCAGAGGAAGATGATGGACATGATGAGGAAGAAAATGAAGCAGGATATGAAAGTTCAAATGAAGAAGATCCTATGATAGCGGATGATCTTGTTGATGGCCCTACAGAGACCTCAGAGATTGAAGATCTCAGGTGTTGGATGGAATGACCATGGTTCCATTTGAGTTGATCAATGGACCACAAAGTATGCAGAATCTGCATAAGCAATGGATCAAAGATATAAAAATTAAGTTCACCAGTGGCTCTTGTCGCCCTGACTATTCATTCTGGAGAAAAGATGATGATGATGCCCCTTGACAACAGAAGCTAGAGCCATTAGAGCCATAGCTTCTAGAAGGTTCGTGCTATGTGGCATTCCTAGATGCATCCTCTGAAGATGAATCCCTAAGTCCGGAAAAAATCACCACTCACACAGAAGCAAACAAAGATCTGAAACCCTTTTAGCAATCTCAACAGACAAATGAGTCATATGTTAGGACATTGATTCTAGTGGAACATCAGACGATGACACTACTCCCTTGAAGAAATCAGACCTCTTTCCAGAAGCAATCTGTGGGACATTTATCTGCGAAGTGGAAGGTGAAAGGCAAGTGATGTTCCTGGATATTGACGGTACAGAACATCACCTGAAAGTGGGTCTCAATCTTCCAGAAGAAGAACTAGTGGTCCTGCGAGATCTATTAAAGGAGAACTTAGACGTGTTTGCTTGGTCATACAAAGACCTAAAGGGGATTGATCCCATAGTATACCAACATCACATTGACCTAGAGCCTGATGCCAAACTTGTAAGGCAAAGACAAAGGTGTATGAATCCTAATTATTCAGCTATGGTGAAGGCTGAATTATTGAAGCTTCTTGAAGCCGAGTTCATTTATCCCGTGGCTAACAGTGAATGGGTTTCGCCCATTGTGGTAGCACCCAAGAAGAATGGGAAACTTTGAATATGTGTGGACTTTTGAAAGCTCAATTTGAAGACGAAGAAGGATCATTTCCCTATCCCTTTTACAGACCAACTGTTGGACACAGTGGCAGGCCATGAGCTGTATTCCCTCTTGGATGGATTCAGCGGGTATAACCAAGTCCAAATTGTAGAAGAGGACCAATCCAAAACAACCTTCACCACAGAATTGGGGACCTATGCCTATAGAGTGATGCCATTTGGGCTCTGTAATGCTCCTGCCACCTTCCAGCGAGTAATGATGGTTGCCTTTCAGAATCATATTCATGATTTCATTGAGGTGTATCTTGATGAACTTTGTGTGTATAGTTTGATCCATGAGCACTGGGGACATCTAGAGCAATGTTTTGATAGATGCTGAGAGTATGGGATTTATCTCAACCCCAAAAAATGTGTATTTGGCGTCTCATCAAGAGTCCTTTTGGGCCATATTGTCTCTGCACAAGGGATTGCAACAGACCCCGCGAAGATTGAGAAGATTGCCGCCTTGACAGCACCAACAAACCTCAAGCAATTGAGAGGATTTATTGGCCATGTGGGCTACTACAGAAGATTTATTGCACATTTTGCAACCAAGGCAGCCCTTCTGCATAACCTCCTAAGGAAAGATGCGGATTTGCTTTGGACTGATGACTGCGAAGGAGCCTTTAATACCCTAAAACAATGCCTTATCCAAGCACCTATCTTGTAGCCTCCTGACTGGACAAAGGAGTTTCATGTGCACACAGATGCATCAGTTGAAGGGCTAGGTGCTGTCCTATGTCAAAAGGGCCTCTCTAAATTAGATCAACCAATATATTATGCAAGCCGAAAGGTCACTGATAGGGAATGGAACTACACAGTGACAGAGCTTGAGTGCTTAGCAATGGTGTTTGCACTGGAGAAGTTTCGACACTATCTATTATCAATGCATTTCAAGTTCTATGTGGATCATGAAGCCTGTCCTTCCTGATGAACAAAGCAGATATTAAAGGATAACTGATGAGATGGTTGCTCCTATTCCAAGAGTTTGATTTTGAAGTGGTCACTAAGCATGGCCACTCCCATGTCCTAGCCGATCATCTATCACGGATCCCTCAAACTGCAGAAGAGGAACAAGAAAATCCAGACCTTCTTGATGCTTCCTTGTTTCTAGTTGAAATAATTACTCCTTGGTATGTAGACATAGCCAACCTCCTGGCAACTCAACGGTATCCTCCTGGCATCTCAAGCCGTGAGAAGAAGAAGCTTCTATTAGAATCAGCCCCCTACACTTTGCTAGGCAGTGCACTGTACAAGAGAGGAAAAGATGAAGTATTGCGAAGATGTGTTGCAAGAGATGAAATCGGCATAGTATTGAAAGCATGCCATGACGAACCATGTGGTGTACACTTCGCAGGAGAAGTGACAGCCAAGAAGGCTCTGTTGGAGGGATACTGGTGGCCGACCCTCCACAAGGATGCACATGACTACTACAAGAGATGTAATGCTTGTCAGCAAATGGGGAAACCCACCAAAACAAGTGCCATGCCATTGTATCCTATTCTTCCCCTAAAGCCATTGAGAAGTGGGGGATTGATTTTGTGGGTCCCATTGATCCACCCACCAGACGGAAGCAAAACAGATACATCTTAGTATGTACAGATTATGTCACAAAGTGGAATGAAGCTAAAGCCCTGAAGCAGGACGATGGTAACAGTGTAGCCCTGTTCATGTACGAGAATATCATCACCCGTTTTAGTAGTCCCCTTGAGTTGGTAAGTGACAGAGATACTCATTTCCTTCACAAAATCATGGAGGAGCTGACGGAGATGTATAAGATCCACCATCGCAAGTCCACTCCTTACTATCCCAAAGCTAACAGCCAAGTTGAAGTCACCAATCGCATCCTTTGCTCGATCCTGACAAGAACGATTGCTGCACATCGTCGCAACTAGGATGATCAACTTACAGAGGCCCTTTGGGCATATAGAACCTCCCATAAGGCTGCTACAGGACAGACCCCTTTCCAGCTAGTGTATGGTACAGAAGTTGTCTTCCCTGTTGAACTGGAATTGCCCTCTTTGCAAGTGGCAATTAAAGAATGCTTGGGACATGATGAGTCACTTCAATGCTGCCTCCTGCACTTGGAATGTTTGGATGAGATTCGAAGGATGGCTCTACAATACATGGAAACCACTCAAGCGCGACGCAAGGCATATCATGAAAGTTTCATCAAGCACAAGGAGTTCCAAGAAGGTGATCTTGTCCTGGCCTATGATTCGAGATTTGACAAGTTTCCTGGCAAGCTTCAACAACGGTGGATGGGCCCATACAAGGTACTTGATGTCAATCCTAATGGCTCCATTCAAGTGCAAACCGTTGATGCCTCTGGTGATCCTTTCCTGATCAATGGCTATCATCTAAAGAAGTACTTCCCTCCTTGGGGATCTTGACAATCACAATCAACCTACCCTCTCCCTTTTGGGCATTGCACCGTCATTCTCTTCGTGATTCTAATAGCCCTTATGATTCTCCTCATGAGGCAGTCTCATTTTGCTAGCCCCTCATATATACATCTCAACCCGACCTCGTTCTCTTCTCGTCTGATCCAACAACGGTGGCGAGGTTGGTCCTGACATATGGTATTTCTACCATTCTCTTTATTTTAAAAACCAAAAAAGAAAAAAAAAACAAACAAACTGTTATGGGAGAAAAGGAAGAAATTCCGTGTCATAATAGGCCTCGTTCCAAGAAAAGGTTGAAACACCATTGGGCAAGAAGTTGACTGTGGAAAAGGTGGTAACACCCCGCAGTTCAGGATAGCTGATTCATCAGCAGCACCTTTCCAGCAAGTAATTTGAAGCCACCTCCCTTGGTGTGCTGTCTTTGCAATATCAGTCCGGTTTGCCCTTCTAACAGATGACCTTTCTTACAAATCATTGAAGTATCAGACTTTTTGGCTGCCTCCCTGAGTACGCCTCGTCTTCAATATCCTAATGACAGCAACAGTCGATACAATCTTCATCACCAACCCCTTGAGTGATGTGAGCTTTCATCTTAACAGGATGGGGACATGTGTATGGATTGCCCTCTGTATCTATCAGAGAGTGAGATAGAGGGTGGGGTGAGTGACCAGGCTTTCCCTTCAAATCAAATGAGAGGTGAGATGTGTGAAGGGAGTGTTGCACCGCACAGGATTGGCCTTTCAATGCACAACGCACGATCTGTTCCTGTGCACTACACCATAAGGCTCCCTGGCCTTCCTTGTTGCACTGTATGCTGACACAGGGCAGGATGCACAGTTGCACCATCAAATGCGCACAAGGCATACAACCTCTGCACAAGTGATAGTGAGGATTACATCAATAGGTTTCGTGAGATAGAGGGTGGGCTGAGTGTGACGGATGTTTCTTCAATCAATTATTGAGAGGTGATGATTGAGGGACGTTATGACCATTGGCATTAGGTACGTTTCTGTTTCCCTATGCACCCACAGGATGGGTCTCTGCCATCAACACAGGACACCTTACTTTGTTCTATACACGGTACTGCAAGGCTCCCTGGCCTTCCTGCTTGCACCTATGCCAGACGAGGTTGGACGCACTGATGCACCATCAATTGTGCACCCTGGCATACTCCCTCTGCACCACCCCCTTGTCAATTCATAAACTAGGTGTGAGATCTAGGTTTCCATCAATATTACCTCGAGTGATGTAAGTTATGGGGCGAGTGACTCTTCTCTCATTCCATTTGAGTGCCCGTGAGTTGAGTGGCTATCCTTTGCCAACGACACCTCCCCTGATGGGCTTCATCAACCAGCTACCTCCCTGGATACTGTTGCATGGTCCCTGCCATGTTGGCTGAACACTTGAGCGAGCCGTGGTACCTCTTGCAGCCGACTCCAACCCTTCTGTAGCAGTGACGGTTCCTTCGACCATATGCGAAACGGGCCAAGTCTTTCTAACCTTATTCTTATGATTGCAAGTGTATGTTATGTTTTAAGTGTGGGGACGCCAAAGTTCAGTCGGTTGACGAGTCCTAGGTTATATTGTTGCATCTAACCCTGCCCGGTAAGGTCTTAAGTGTGGGGACACATCCCTACGCATCTATTCTGCATATCATCATGGAAATACATCTATCCACCTCCAAATGTGGAAATTCATTTTCTATGCTCTGATGGGGGTCCCTTCCCCACTTATCCATTCTATTTCACCCTGTCCCGGGGTTGTTCCTTGTCTGTTTGCCTTTATCCTTTGTTTTGTCATTTTTTCATATGAACGCACCCTACGTTCACTGAGACTCACATCCAACCTTATATCCTTGTTCGTCCCTTTGAACTAGTCATTTTTCCTTTTATACACTCTTGTTCTGACTTACGGTTCATCCGCTATCTCATTTTGAACAATTTTATGTTTTTCCATGTGAACGCATCCTAAGTTCATTGGACCTGATATCTGAAATCATAATCCAGTTCGTCCCTTTGGCTAACACACTTCTCCTTTTCCTATCCCCTTGTTCTGGCTTACTATTTTTGAGTTATTAATTTTTTAAGCAATTTTTGCTAATTGGATATATTTCCATGTGAACACATCCTTCTCGATTCAAAACAATAATCTAATGTATCACCCCTGTCCTACACCTTCCCTTGGAAATATTTTCTTTTTACACTATCCTTCCACTATACGGGTTGTCCGTTATTAATTTTTACGAGTTTTCGTGTCTTTTTTGTGCGTTGTTTTGCCCTTTTTCCATGTGAACCTGCCCTATTCTCTTCGAAATTCCATTCTGACTGGATAGCCTTGTTTGGCCACCCTTCTTGCATAGTTCTCCTTTTATCTCTGCCCTATTTTGCTCTCTGAATTTTTTGTTATTAATTTTTATTTGTGTTTTTTAGCTCTATTTTCTTGTTTTTTCCATGTGAATGCCTCCTAACCCCATCCGAACTGAGATTTGATGTGACAGAACTGAAGATTATATGTGTTCAGACATTCTTCCTTTTTACTGTCCTCCATTTCGGTGCACGGATCATTCCATATTAATTTTCGAATCCCTTTTCGGGTACAATTTTTCGATTTTTTCCATGTGAACGGATCTTATCTTCATTGGAACTGTGTTCTAACGTGATAGGCCTGTCCGGCATGCCTTTTTGCACATTTTTCCTTTTTCTTGCCTTTTGTTCTGGTGCACGGTTTGGGTTTTATAAATTTTCCGACTCATTTGCGCCTGTCGTGCCTCTCATGTTGCGCGTGACCACCCGTTTTTTTCAATTTTTAATCATGGCGATGCATCCATCACGTCCTCCCACACCCGTGTCGCCATCCTGTGCCCGTTGCTTTCTGCCACTACAAATTTTTTTGCCCTCGCCCCGCTGTTATGTGCGGGCCGAGGGGGTGGGCTTCTTTTACTTATGTCTCTTAAATTTATTTTTTTATTTTTTATTTTTAATAAATTAATTCATTTTTTTCAAACCTCCCCTCCCCGACGGTTTCCCACCCCTCCCCTTCTCCTCTCTCTCTCCTTTTCTTTCTCTCTCTCTTCTTTTTCTTCTCTCTCCCCGGCCCCTCCCTCTCTCTCTCCTCTCTCTCTGCTTCTTCTTCCCCTTCTGCTTCTTCTGTCTCCTCTCTCTTTGCTTCTTCTTCTTCCCCTTCTTCTTCTTCTCTCTCCTCCTCCTTCTCTTCCCTTCCTCCTCTTCCTTCCCTTTTTCTTCTTCCCCTTCTGCTTCTTCTCTTCCCTTCCTCCTCTCTCTTCCCTTCCTCTCCTCCCCTCCTCCTCCTTCTCTTCCCTTCCTCCTCTCCTTCCTCCCTCTGCCCCCTATCGTCACCGTCCGCTGTTGCCCCCTGCCGTCGCCGCCCGCACGTCGCCTGCCCGTCCTCCTCCCACCCCTTCATCCTCTTCCACCTCCTCCCTCATCTCCTCTCCTCCCCCCCCACCACCCTTCCCACC
Source organism: Lygodium microphyllum (assembly GCF_053477565.2). Classification (NCBI taxonomy): domain Eukaryota; kingdom Viridiplantae; phylum Streptophyta; class Polypodiopsida; order Schizaeales; family Lygodiaceae; genus Lygodium; species Lygodium microphyllum. The sequence continues at coordinate 140,868,268 of NC_141145.1, forward strand.
CGCTCGTTGTGGCGCCCCCCCCCCGCCCCCCCCCCTCGCCTCTTTTTTTTCCACCCCCCCCCTTTCTGACCCCCCCTAATCCCCCACCTCCAACTTTAACCCCTTCCCCCCACCTTTAACCTCCTCCCCCTAATTTTGGCATTTTCCCCTAACTTTAACCCCCTTCCCCTCAATTTAACCCCCCTCTCCCCACATTTACCCCTCCCCTTCTCTTACATCACCTCACCCCCCCACACCCCCTATCCCACCCCCTCCCTCCACCCTTTGCCCCTCCCCCCTTGTTCGCCCGCCTTTGCGCGCTACAGTCGACCTTTTGGTGTCAGTGGATGTTCACGTGTGTTCACGCACAAGGACGCGCGTCCGCCTTGTTTCGTGTGGTAGGGTTTTGCAACCATTCGTATGCAATCACAGTCATTAGCAGCCATCCATATGCAGCCATGGGTACTTCAAATCCTGAAATCTCTAAAAACACATTAAAAAAAGTCAAATATTCATTAAAATTCAATTAAAATCCAAAAATTTTTGCAAAAAAATCTTGAAAAATCTCCAATATTTTTGCAAACAATTGAAATATTTTTCAAACTAGAAATCTTAGAAAAAAATTTGCAAAAAATTTCAAAAAGTAAAAAATCTTTTTGAAAACATTAAAAAACTGGTCAAATTTCATTAAAATTTGATAAAAATATTGACATAATTTCAAAAAAATTCAAAAAATTCCATAAACTCCCTTGTACATTTTGAGAATATTTGACCGATTGAAAATGCTCCCCTAAGTGGCCAAAGTATTATTTGAAGACAAAACCTTGATTTTGATGCCCAAATTCATATAAAATTCATTTTAAATCTCAAAAATGAGTTGAATAATGTGAATTAAATTTGATTACCTTTTTGACACTTGATACTCATGATTGGTTGCTGAAATTTCATGTTTACATCCTTTTAAAAAAAAAAATCCAAAACCTATTATTTAAAAAAACCAAAAAAAAATCATAACCATAAATTCTAATCAATTCAACATCCCAACATATCCATCTTTTTGTTTTGTTCATACGTATCATTGGTTTTATTATTTTTTGTCAATGTGTTAGTTTTTTTTTTCTATATGACAGGATGCCTAGTTTTAGTTGACCGTTGTGTGGAATATTTGTGGATTGCGCCTTTCCTTTTTTTTGGAGAACATGGTATCAATCTTTGCAGATAGCCCCACCCATTGCCACGTTTTTTCTCTTTTTTCCTCTCTCATGTTGCACCATAACACACATGTAATTGTAATAAAATCAACCGACCGTTGCACCCACCAAATAAACAGAATGGACTTCATTAATGTTTAATCTAAAAGGAACCCAATTGTTAATTGTAAAAGGAACCCCGCCGTTGCGCGAGCACATGGCACAATAACCCACATAATTTTCTAAAATAAATCCACAGTGCACGCGCACACATGCTACAAACACAATTTATTTGTAATTAAAATGAACCCCTGCCATCACGCATGAATGCGCTTTGCGCCACATATCACATAAGTTGTAACAATGAATTGCATTTTTAGAGACCCCCAGTCAGTCAAGTCAATCCAAGTAGGGGTTGGGATTGCGGAATCGACTCACTATGCATTAATGGTTAATTAATAACGAACTGCAATCTAATTTGTACATGGTTAAAATGAATTCGATAGTGTTCACCCATCCACGTTCAATGCACCATAGGTTTACGCAATGCATTTACGGGGGTTGGGGTTTGTTAAGTCCAAGATGTCATCCTTATTCATATGTCTTTATTCTATTAGTCCAAGTCTTGGATTCTGTTTGAGTCTGGTTATTGTCTGGGGTATGGTGTGTTTGAGTTTTTATTATTGATTGCTTGATTACGCATGATCAGGGTGCCTGCTTGTTGCATATAGCATGAAGCTTTCGATCGCATGTGTGCGTAGGTCATGTCAAAATTTTTTCATAGGATGTGGATGTTTGGGGAAGTCTGGTTCAATCTAGTTTAGTCGTCTATCCTTTGTTTTGATATTCTTCTCAGTGATGACTTGTCTAGGTTTTGCAAGAAATTTTTCGTCTTTTTCCTTGGTTGTGTGCGTGGGTTTTTTGTTGTAGTCTAAATGGCATCTACCTCTTTTCCTCCTATTGTCATCCAGCATGTGCCATTGCCGGTGCATGACTATGCTTTTCTCCTGGAGGCAGATTGCATTCGTCATGCTGGTCTTCGTCCTTTTGTGGCTTTGAAGTTTTCGCCAGTGGACAACACGATTTGCTACCCCTTCCTGGCATCCTACAAGAACCAGTCTGCTTTGGTTTATAACCGATGCTTTTGCTTATCCACATCCAATATCAGTGATGCGTTGTATTTGCCCCTTTCAGCATCTTTCGTCCCTAGTGGAAATCAATTATTGACAGCTGAGGAGATCCTTTCTCTCCTGCAGAAAGAAATCTCTACTCCTTTGGTCTCCAGCAAAGTTATCACCAGTTCTAGGGTTTCTGTAGCTCACATCTCCTCCCCAGTATGGAAACAACTTTGCTAGTTTCTACAAGACAGGTTCATGTCAGGGAAGCCTGCTTCCAAATGTTTCTCCAAGGAGCTATTTACTACTTCTATTAGGATCTTGGAGGGAGCCAAGTTTAATTGGGCAACATTCATGCTCACGAAGATGGATCATCATTTTCAGAGAGTTCGGAAAGGTCAGGGCCGTAATGTCTCCTACAGTGTTTTTCTTCAGAAGATTATCTCCCTTGCAATTCCTCTTGATGGTGTCCCAGTTCGTGATCCTTCTCCTCTTCCGAAGCAACCTCCACCTTCTATTCCAAATCCTCCTCCATTACAACCCAATTCTGATTCGGAGGATGAGCCCCTTGCCAGATTCTCTCGCAGTAAAAGAATACGTACTAAAGGGCCCCTTAGTCCTATTTCTAGTTCAGTTTATGATTCTCCTGCATAGGACTCCATTCCTCCTGTTTCTACCAGTTCCCTTCCTTCATTCTTGTCATGTCCTAATCTATTTGTAGCACAAAGGGATAGGCAATTGGATAAACATATCCCTTCTTCCTTACAAACAATGTTAGGTGGACCTTTGCTTCCTCAGCTAGTTTCTGGTATCTAGGCTACATTGGAGACTTCATTGATGACTTGTCTTTAGTCCATTTACACAAGGGTGTATACTTCCTTGCAGGACAAAGTGGATTCCTTGACTAGTCAATTGAGTAAGGCTTTGGAGGATCTAGCATCTGAGAAAGCCACCCTAACGGATATTCACAAACAAATGGCTAAAGCTACTACCTTGATGGATTCCTAGAAGGCCACCATTCAAAAGTTAAAAGCTCAAGTAGTTACCCTGGAAGCAGAGCTTGAAGCAAAGAATGTGTCTTTGACTACATAGAAGAATTCTACCCTTGAGGAGATAATTGACTTAGTCAGTAGGCTGGGTACTTGTGAGGGTCAGCTACAGTCTTTTCAGGAAATTGTTGAGTCACAGAAGAAGATGATTGCAGAGCTTAATCAGAAGATTGTTACTCTTCATGTTCCTCCACCTCCTATGGTTTCTTCTATAGTATCTTCCAATGAGGAGCTTGACCAGTTACAGCAGAAGGCGAAGTTGTGTAATGGTTTTTTTGCTAAGGTTGAACGCCTTCAACAATGAATGAATTGTGTGTGGAATGATTTTACTAGTTATGCTGAGCTAGTGTCACCCCCACCATCTTTCTAGATCAAGTATAATCAACAGCGTTTTGCCTTGTATATCTCTTTGAGCAATGTGGATTTAGAACCTCCAGAGGATGGGTGGCAAAATTTGTGGTCTGCAAATTTTCTGAAGTCTGTGTTTGACAGATTTGTTGATGAGTTGATTTCGCATGAAGTACAGTTGCTATCCTTCATGTATCTTACGGGGCATTTGTAGATTCCTAATGAGGAGGATTTGAATTTGTATATGGGAGATGTGATCTTACAAGCAGTGATGTATGTGCACTCAATTGAGCTCCTGCTAGTAGATAGTTTGAAGCATTATCATGAGCAGACATCTTGGTATAGAGGACATGCTTGGCATCTACCTTTGGAGGATGTTACTTTGGAGCCTCATTGTCTTAGGGGTGTATTCCACAAATCTGATATCCAGCCTTTGCAAACTCAACTGTTGCATCATATTGCTGATCATCCATTATTTACTGATTCTTTTTTCCAAGATCTTGCTTATCGTTGCTCTTTTTATCTATTAGATCCCACTGACCTTTTGCCTTATTATCTTATGTCCTATCGTTTTTCGTTATATATTTTCCTCCTCACTTCCAACCCTAACTTCTAACCCTAACACTTCCTCTGTTGTATTTTACTCCTTCTAATTCTCCTCACATTCCTATTTTTAGTTTTTGTTCTTTCATTGCTGATCGAACATTATCGCCTACCCCTTCTGAACCTCCTCCTGTAGTTCCTCCTATTCCTTCTGTTTTCTCAGCAGATTCCCTTCATAAGTTTTTGCTAAATTTTCCATCTCTTCCATCTTCCTTATCCCTTCATTTTCCTTCTTTTTATGATCTATCCTATCCTCCTTTACAATGCTCTCCTCTTATTCCATTCCCCTCTCCTTCTGATTACATTAACCTTCCTCCTCAATCCGTGCTAGATACACTAGGGTATGATAGTGATATACTTCGTCGACGACAATGGACACTGCATGATTTTGTGACAAGATCGGTGTTTAAATGTCCTTTCATTCCAAGGTCCTGGGATACCTCTGCAGCATATTCGAACTCTTACCTTCATTTTGCTTGGGTGCATGCTCATTCTGAGGATACCTCTGTACGTCTTGCAGCTCATTTTTGCTGGTACCTTGCTTTTATGCATCAGCACTCTAATCTGAACACTTGCAAGTGTATCTCCCATTTAATCATCAATCCGAATGTGGATGTGGCTGTTGCTCAGATGGATATTCTGTATTACTTCTCACAAGATTTCCCTACTAGGTTTCTGATTTTGCTGGAAAGGATGTGTTGTATACAATTCCTCCAGAATGTGCCTTTGCATTTTGTAGATGAGAGTAAAACTCTAGAGCATCTCAAGTCTAGTATGCAGTTTAAGAAGAAGTGTCTGCATCTTGCTTAGCAGTGGAGTTCTTTTTGGATGTATCAGTTCTTTTTCTTCAATGGAAATCTTTTTCTGTGCTTTCCATTTTTTGGGGGCATGTGCCATTTAGATTACATGGTGTTGTGTCTGTGTGAGTTGTATATGTGGTATGTATATATTGTTTATCTTTGTTGGATGGAGTTGAAGTTGAAGATGGATTGATGAAGAAGATGTTGGACTACAAGCTAGTAGAAGATGATGCTGATTCAAAGAAAAATCTTATATCTTTTATGACTTTGTGTTGCTAATAATTATTTATAAAAAAATGGAGATAATATCCAAAAGGGTGTTTTCCTTTTGTTATAGTATTATCAAAGATACAAGTGATAAGTTGGGGTCGTGGTTTGGGGTGATTATTGAAGATACTAAAGAAGATCAAATTGAGCTCTTTACTGAGCTTACATTCTTCTTTTCCTTAGGTCGCAAGGAGGCTTCCTTTCTAAGTGTGGGGATGTGTTGAGAGTGGAAAAAAATTGAATTTTTGATTGATTTTTGTTGTTTTTGAGGTCTGAATGGTTTATTTTTTATGGATTTAGAGTGATGTATGGTTGTTAATGGAAGTGTTTGAGAGTGTTTTGGATGATATTGATTATGTTTTGGAAGTTCATGATGATTTTTAGTGGAAATATGAAGCTTTGTGATGTTCTGATAGGTTCTATTGAGGTTCTGATTGGTTTTGATACCTTATGTATAGCTTCTATTTTGTTCTAATTTTCTTCTGTATGAAGCATGGATTGATGATTGATGAAGGTTGAAATCTTTTGGAAGTTTATTGAATAGTTTTTTATAGTTTGGAATGGTTTTAGTATGAGTTATGAGGATTCGCTGTTCTCTGATGACCTTCTGTAACCCTCTGTAAATCCTTTGTAAACCTTTTGTTTCTGTTCTGTTTGTGTTCTGTTTTGTTCTATAGATCTTCTGTAAGTGTTCTCTGGAATGTATGTGTGACTTTGGGAAAGTCTTCTAACTTTTGGAAAGGAAAAATCTAAGTTCAAACGAGCTAAAAAAAATGGAAAAAACTGCTGCTGAAGACTGAAGAGAAGATTGGAGTGACAGAGACAGGAGTGAGATATGAAGGGTTACTGTAGTGGCTCTGGTGCCTCTTCGATACAGACATACCTCTTGGGAGGTGTATCCATGACCTAAGAAGGATTATTGAGATTCATTATGGAGTATTGTAGTGAGGAGATGATGTATTATAGAGAGAGAGAGAGAGAGAGAGAGAGAGAGAGAGAGAGAGAGAGAGCCAATTCTATCAAAACAGTGTATCTTTCTATGAGAGATTGAGAAATAAAACTATGAGAGAGAGATGAATACTATGTGTTTGATTTCCATTCAAAAATGGTGTATTATTTTATGTTCCTTGTTCTATTGATTGATTTTATGAAGATGTTGAAGATTATGGTTGATTCTATCAAATTCATGGGAAATATCTACTATGATGCTATGTGAAGAATTATTGTTTTCTTTGTTTTGGTCATCAAAAGAATGAAATAAAAGCTTGTTGATGTTACAAGATAGATTTTCTTGCAGTAGAATCCCCTTTTCCTTGGTGTTCCTCTTGGGGCTCCAATGCATATTCACTCTTTTCCTTGCGAAAGTGGATGAAGAGCAGTCACCAAATAAGCCGTCATCTTCTTCAGAGCAAAAGGATCCAAGAATGGAAGAGCTATTGGAAGAATCCAAAGATTTATTTCAGCAACCATCATCTTTGCCTCCAAAGAGTGAGGTAGACCACCCTATTGACTTGCTGCCCAACACAAAACCCATCAACAAACCTCCCTATTACTTGTCAAAGTTTGAAAGGGAAGAGGTGGAAATACAAGTTAAAGAGTTGCCTGCAAATGGGTAAGTCAATCTCTGTTTGCCTCTCCTGTGCTCTTGGTAAAGAAGAAAGATGGATCTTTTCGTGTGTGCATTAATTATAGGGAGCTTTACAAGTCCATGGTGAAGAATAGATACCCGATTCCTTGCATTGATGACCTCTTGGATGAGCTCAAGGATGTAAAGATCTTCACTAAGATTGATCTTCAATCAGGCTATCATCAAATTTGAATGAAGGAAGGGGATGAATATAAAACAGCCTTTACGATTGAAAGAGGGTTATATCACTTCTTGGTTAGGTCATTTGGGCTTTCAAATTAGCCCGCTACTTTTCAAGCACTCATGAATAAGATATTGTAGCATTTCTTGTTCAAAACAGCCCTTATATTCTTTGATGATATCCTTATTTATAGTAAATCCAAGGTTAAGCATTTGATGCGAGCTAATCCCTCTTGCCTTTAACTGTTGCCAACATATAATGCATGTTCATCTCTAGAGGTTCTTGGTTCTTCCTTAGTTTTTAGCTTATTTTCCTCCTCTAATAGTGATGCTTGGATATCAACAAGTTCAATATTTGGCATGTTGATTAAAGTTGTTGATACATTGTTATATTCAGGAGGTAAACTCTTAAGTAGAACACCGATGCAAACATCTTCTTTCATTTTAATGTTGATTATGGAAAGTTGGGTTAGAAGTCCTTCCATGTAATTTAGATGGATGGCAAGTGATGTGCTGGACTTCATTTCAAGCCTGAAAAACTCAATCAAGAGACTATACTTTGATGATTTAGACTGTGCACCAAACAAAGTGTCAAGTCTCTTCCATGTATCTTGTGAGGTCTCACACTTATCCACATGGTGGATATAGTTGTCGTCTAGCTCCAGTTTGATAATGGACTGAGCCTTATCATCGTTCTTTTGCCAAGTGATAGTAAGATCTGCATCACGAGGCTTCTTTTCTTTTCCAGTGGTAATGGCCTAGAGGCCCTTCTTCATCAGGAAAAGTTTGATGCAAGTCTGCCAAGTGTGAAACCTGACTCCTTTGAAGCGAGCAGTTGGAGAGTCTTTGCCCATGCTAGACTTGCAGGAATAGCAGCAAATCAACTTCAGACTTATCAAATTTGAGGAGTAGAAGAGTTGGTTGAGAGTCTTCCAAATCTGCAAAATCCTTCAAGTTCTTTCAAATCCAAATCTTCCCCTTCTTGATTTGATGTTGGGATAGTAGATCAGAGTGACAATGGGTTGTTCCAATACCAAAAGAGAGAAAATGATGAGATTTTTTAACTTCAGTGAAGTTTAGCTATGGCTTCCTGGATTAGGGTTTTGACCTAGGCCTGGTTTTTCGCTAATTGTGGGAGCTATAGTGGATCATTTTTTATTTTATTTTTATCAAAATGAAGCTTGAATGATGGGCTATCAATGCCCTATGGTGATCATCAACATCGTGACCTATAGAGATGGTAGCAGTAGTACGAACGACAGCAGGCACATTTTGGACAGTGACGATGAATCTCATCAATGCTGGGCTCTGGAGTGGCCAATATCAAGGTGTCATGTGATAGGAATCTTCTCCCTAAGCAAAGGCACAACTCTCTAGAAGGAAGCTTCCAAATATATGAGCTCTATGATGAGATCTGAAAGCTCCAAGTACAACAGGTCCTGTCTGGCTATGGAGGCCACATAATAGAACTTGAGAAAATTGACAATGCTGAGAAGTGGATGAGGCAATGTCAAGTTCTGAGGTGATACAGAGAAGCATCAGTATTGGAGAACACTTCTCCAGAAGGAAGCTTGGTAAGATTTGGCCTGTGGAGTGAGATACAAGAGCTTCAATCTGACAGGGTGTTGCTGGCTATGGCAGCCATGAAGGCAAGCTTGAAGGCGGAGATGGAAAGTGAGTTCATAGACTGAGACTGAGCTAAGTAGAGATGGACCAAAGGTGAAGATCTAATAAAACAAGCTAAGCCCTTCTCAGCTGAGCTCTAATACCATGTTAAAATACACGGGATCTAGAACATGGCAGATGCGGAAGCTATGGAGGTTGAAAGAGGAAAAAGAGACTGAGCTGAGTAGAGATGGACCAAAGGTGAAGATCTAATAAAACGAGCTAAGCCATGCTCAACTGAGCTCTAATACCATGTTAAAATACATGGGATCTAGAACATGGCAGATGCAGAAGCTATGGAGGTTGAAAGAGGAAAAAGAAACTCATGAAGATATTGACCCTGACAAGGACAAATTGTTACACAAGTGAATTAGGTTCCAAGATTGAGACTTGGACTCATAAACACAATCTTGTGTATTTACAGTGACATGACACTTTACTGGAAAGAAAAGAGTACTATCATTGTATTAGAAAAAGAGTGCAAGTACAATGCTTTATAGAAATTGAGTGGTGGTACTTTCTCCTACTATGCATATGGGATTCTGGTCCTGAGCATATGGGATTCTGGTACTTTCTCCTACTATGCATATGGGATTCTCACAAAGGGACTAAAGCAAGTGTGATTGCAAATATTTCAACATGGCAAAGACTTTGCTTATTTTGGCAATTGGCTTACAGTGCTACCATTGTCAAGGATGGTGCCTCTATTTTCTTAGGGAAGATCTATTTGACAACTTCTTCATCTCCTGATGTGCCATATGTTACTTTGTTGGAGGAGTTTGTTAAGACTTTAATGAAAGTGGATCCATTACCTTTTTGCGATCCATACAACTTCCACACCGCTTTTTTGGGTCCTCTACCTAGGGTTAGGGTTAATTTGAACCAATTCATCCATGCCCTTGCTTCAAAAAGCCATGGTCTTCCCTGTAGGAGAGGATATGAGGTCTTGTAGGAATTTGGTTTGACCACCAAATATGTCAACCAATAATCCCTTTCTGCGAGGGTTGTCTTCACATATGGGAGAATGCCCAAAGGCTTAATTTTGCTTTGGTCTACCAATTTGACAAGCCACTACATAGGCTACATTCCTTGCAAGCCTAGATCCTTCATTGTCACATCCATCATTATGTTCACTGATGAACCTTCATTAATCAATAGATATACTATAAAACATCCTTCAATCCACACACCACTAGTAACAGGAGACTCCTCTTGAAAGATCACCTACATACTTTCACTACCTGCTCAAGCCGCTTATGTGTCTTCTCCTCATGGAAAACAACATCATGGGTTACGGATAATCTTCTGAGCTTGTGGATCCCGTGGGGATAGCCCATCTCACTTGCATCCCCATAACCAAGAAAGATACATTTCACTAACTTAGGATCTAGCTTATTACATTTGTCTTTGGATATATGGTAGAAAGCCTTACATCTAAAGACTTTAAGATGCATATATAAGGGAATTTTACCATTCCATACGTCCTCTACAACCTGACAACCAATAGCAGTGCATGGAGATCTATATATCAAATGTATGACAATGGTAACTACCTCAGACCAAAATATTACAGTAAGCTTGTTGCATACTATGGACTCTTTCCTTAGTGGTCCTATTTGTGCATCCTACAATACCATTTTGAGGTGGGGTGTACAAGGTAATCGACTTATGTTGAATACCTCTTTCATCACAAAACTGCTCAAATGCTTTAGAAATATACTCAACCCCATTATCAAACCTTAGATATTTTAGCCCATACTCTCATTGGTTCTTAATGAGAGCAAGTCAACACTGAAAGGTAGATAAGACATTTGATTTTTGCTTAATAGGATATGCCCAAACCTTATGTGAATAATCATGAATGAACATAACAAAGCACTTCTTCGCACCACCTAGTGTGACTAATAGGACATGCAACCACATATATTAAAATGTACAAGAGTCAAAGGCTCACCCATGTATATAATGCCAAACTTCTTATGAGAACTACGTGTTTGCTTGCCATAAGGACAATGGTCATGAGAACCAAAACATTTGTATCAAGAGGCAAAAGATATTTCAAACAAATAAACATATTCATTCCCTTTAAGGACATATGCCCAAGGCAAAGATGCCATAAGATACATGTGGTATATCAACCACAATCAAATATGGTCAACAAATCTAGTTACAAATAAAGAATAGACGCTACCAACCTTGGCATCTCAAGCAAAGACAAGATTCCCAATGGTAATCTTCCATATGGAATTACCAAAGGATACATAATAGCCTACATCATCCATCTGTCCAGGAGATATAATACTTTTGGTCAAAGCCAATACATGTACATGGCAGACATTATGTAGAGTGAAAGAGTTACCTCAAGAAAACTATACCCATACATGCCAAATGTTAATTATATCTAATGCCAAGTCATTTCCTAGTCACACAAAACTTATCATGCTACGATAGGATTGAAATCAATCCCTATGCATGGTAACATGAAAAGCAGCCCTGGAATTAAGTAGCCAACACTGAGAATATTATATATAAAGCATTGGTCAATTGAGAAGCATCAAGAGAATAAGCCGCTAAGATGTACTCATCATTTGACTCAAGTTCCACTACATTTATATCTTCAAACTTTACACTAGACTTACTAGGTACAATGCTACAATCACTAAACTTTTCTTGCACTTTAGCCTTGCCTTTCTCTTTATGCTTATCATTGTGCATCTTATGGCACTGTGACTGAATATGACTATGATTTAAACTGTAATGACATGTCACTGAGTACTTATGACCAAGGGACTTACTACTAGACTACCTGCGAGACTGAGACCTCTTTGAGTCTCTACCATGGCAATCATTATCACTCTTACCATCATGTTTGCCCCTAGTAGTCACTGCATGAGAAGTAGGGCTACATCTATATTCTTTCTATTTATCTCTTATGTGAGTAAAGCACCCTAAACATCTTGGATTTTTAAGCTATCCTTAGGTATATTAGCACACATGGCTATATAGAAAGTGTCCCATGACTCAGGAAGTGTCACAACCAAGTAAGAACAAAGGAGGTAGGTTATCCTTGAACTTTGTCATAAAAGAAAATACCTTGATATTTTTGTACTTCGGAATCATGCTAATTCCATATCTTGTAATTTACAGCCCTTACCTATGTAAATGTACCCTTAACTTTGGAGGAGATGAGGAGTCAGGATAAAGAAGGCAAGAGGCTAAGAGAAGACACCTTTTGGCTCATTCACTAAATTTTACTATTCACTTTCTTGATGTTAGCTTCCTTCTTGCTAGATGAAGCATCAGCCCCACGGCTGTCATGTATTTTTGGAACTCTCATCATTAATACATGGCAAGATGTCTTGGTGCAATAGTTCTTTGTTATTTTATGTTTATTTCAGTTTTAGTTAGATTTCTTTTCCTGGTTGAATGCTTCATTACATTGGTATCAGAGCATTAGTTTAGATCTTGTCAAAATTCATTTTCATGCAATAGATTTAGTTGCAGTGCCTAGGGAGTGAAAACCGTAGTTAAAATTCAATCACAAGAGTTAGTTCTTCCATAACCATGGCATGACATGGAGAACTCTTACAAGCCGTGACTAAGATGGAGGTTCTTGGCATGAACCAGTGGACAATGGCAGGCTCCGACCAATTTGGCAGGTCATGACCAAGATTTGGACCAAAATTGAGGTAAGTTTGAAGAGAATGAGGGCTACATGACTTAGTGGAGCTTAAACTGTGATTATTTTTCAAGAACAGGGGTTTCTTCTCTTTTCGTACAAGCTTCTCTCATGGAAACCGTAGAAATCTTCGATCTTACCTTCAAGCCATGAACTCTATCATGCCATTTGACTTCACAAGTATCTTCCCTGCCACTTGAGCTCTCTATGGAGTGCCATATTTGAGTGTATTACTCATTTTTCTGGTCGTGGTATAAGAGTATGGAGGCTGTGTGATCTGCGCTTGAACATACTCTTACCTCACTGGTTGAAAATTGGAGCTATTAAGCTCTAGTTGGGCCATACAAGCTCCTACTTCCTTTGGCAATTGGTCTCTTCCAAGCTTTGATGAGGTTTCTTCCATCTTGAGTTTTTTCCTCTCTCATGAAACCCTAACAGGGACACTTTTGGACATCAAGCTTATTTTCACAAATTTCTTATCAAGATCATGGGGCTTTTGGTCAATTTCACTTCCTCAAGCCTCTACACAAAGGATAGTACCAACATTGCATGGATTTTCCACCATTGTGGAAGAATCAAGTGGATTCTTGAAGGATTCATGGAAGGGGCAGCCAATGTTATTTGAAGGAAGGGAATTATTGGATTTTCTTTCAAATTTTGAAGTTTCTTTGAAGCCTATTTCATACAATGAAGAGTAATCAGCATCTTCAACTCAAGTGGCATCTCTATTGAAGCCTTCTTCATCAAATTTTGGGTCCAATGGTTCATGGGAGCACTCTTCATGAAGATTCTTGATCAAAAAGCTGGACATTAGCATTGGAAAGATAAAATGGGGATTTCTTGGATTAATAGAAGTTGAAGTTAAGCTCTATTTGCTGAAGCCAAGTTCTATTTGTGGGAGATACCTTCATCAACAACAACATTCTTCTCCTAATCATTTTTAATCTCTCTTTAAATCCTCTTGCTGAGCTAAGTCCAACTGATGAAAGAGGGATTAAAATGATAAAGAATCCCACCCATTCTATCAAATGCATTTCATGGGAAATCCATAGAGCTATTTTAGTGATTGATCATTGCATAATCACTCTCATTCACACTGAAATAATCACTTCCAAGTGCCTCAAATTCTCATTTCATTTACCTAACCCTGATATTGAATTGTTTGCTCTTTTTGTTTCATTGACATGAGTAAAATTTTACCCAATGGTAGGCGGAATAAGAATTGTTAAGTAGTGAGTCACTGCTAAGGTTATCCCTTACCTATCCCCATTTCAATTTCAGCCTATTCCATTCAAGTTCTTGCATATCATAAAAGGGGCAATCAAATTCTTTTCATTCCATGCATTTCATGCTGATTTTTAGAGCCTAGCATTGAATTGCCATGTATATACCCACGAGGAAAAGTGGATGTCAGGCAAGTTGATAGGACAAAAGAGAGGTGACCCTCCCCTACTGATAAGGACCCTAGAGGGGAGCACAAACCAGCTTAAGAGGGAAATTTGCACACCTCTCAAGTCTCGAATCCCACACATTTAAAGTTCAGGTGCAGGTACCACTAAAGGGAACAAGAATTTAGTTTTCAGCATGGTATTTTTGACGTTGGATCAACATTGAGGTTTTGGGATAGGGTATACAAACAGGGTCCCATTAATCTTGTAGTTTATAGTGGATTATTCAACCATTTTGGTTATTATAGAGGGTATTTTTAGCTTTGGCAAATGTATGGAGTTCCCTTCCAGGTCTACACAGTTGGAGTTCCCTTACAGGTCTACACGGTTGGTACATGCATGAAAATTGAAGGTACAAGTCATTAAATGATCAAAACAGAGCATTCACAGGTTACAGGAATTTCTAGACAGCTACAGTAAACTGTTTACATAAATTTCTATACTCAATTGCTTTTAACACTTGATAGTTCGTTAGAAAGGGGACTTCTCAAGCTTCAAGCAGATTCAAAGAGTTTGTTATTCAGAGTACTAGAACTCAAGATATTTGAGTTTTTCTTTTGATGTATATAACAGGACAGGAAGTTACTCATGGGCAAGGAATAAGAAAAAGGATCCTATTTTGGAGACCATCAATGAAGATCTGAGAGAATACCAACATGAGTATGAACATGAAACCCCTCAAGAAGCTATATGCCACATGCATTATGAGAATGAAGAGGTTGATGTGAGCTCCACTCATTCTCCTTATCAATCAACCAATGAATGGAGTTGAGATGTCCCATGCTTCCATGAACTCTAACAGCCTACAACAACTCTCAAATGATATTAAAGAGATGAAATCAGGTTTTGATGGTATAAGGATGGGTATGGACAAGTTAGTGGCTATCTTTAGTGAAAAGATGTTGCCTACAGGTGGTCCCAATGTTGCAAACCCTCCTTTGGTGGCTGAAGAGCAACCCAAACCCTCTACTTCAAAGGTGGTAGGACAATTTGAGATTGGGGAATCATCAAAGGCTAAAAATTTTATATAGCCCAGTTCATTTCAGCCTCAGCTCCATCAATCAAAGGCCTATTCTCAGCCACATGGGCAAGATCCACATGATAGGGTTCAAGCAAGCTCTAGGCATGAAGAGGACATCCACGGTTGCAATCCATTTTATAAACAATTCTATCCTCAACTAAATATTGGTGGGCATGAACAAGGGCATGTGAATTCAGCCCCAAACTCCTATGGACAACAACACCACAATCCTCATACTCAAGTTCAGCCTAATAGGCCAAGTCATTTATCCAATCATGGTTGGCCTCAACAAAATAGTGGGCAGCAACCACCATTTAATACTCCTATGCATGGACAACATCAAGGGTACCACGGACAACCTTCCAATATGGGCAACACTCATTTTCAGCCTCAATGACATTATGTCCAGCCACAAGGTTATGGTATGCAGTATGGACAGCAAACCCCATATTGCCAAGGAACTTGGAATAATGAATTCCCTAGGCAAGGCTCATTTGGTAACTCTTTTGGATAGCAACACCATAATGGACAATAGCACCACAATGGGCAGCCACCTCAATATGAGAGAGAGTATAAAGAGGAAATTTTCACCTCAAATTTCAAAGGAGAGAATCCTTCACCCACCATGGAGTTGGAGGAGTGGTTTGACAAATTGGAGATGTACTTTTTCCTTTATCCAAGGCCCAAAAATGCCAAAGTAAAGTTTGCATCCCTTCATTTAGAAGGCTATGCACATACTTGGTGGAGATAAATGACAAGAATTGGCCATGACTTCTTATCTTGGGAAGCACTAAAGAATGCTATGATTGAAGTTTTCGTCTCTCCCATTGAAAAAGAGCGCTTGGAAAAGAAATGGTATGCCCTTGAGCAACATGGTCTCTTGATTAGAGAGTATTCAAATCAATTTTTAAACCTCTCAATGTATGTTCATGGAGTCTCCGATAGTGCCAAATTGAACAAGTATATATTTGGTTTGGAGTCTACCTTATCTTCCGAAGTTGGAGCCATGAAGCCTACATCTTTGCAAGCTGCCATTCAATTGGCTGAGCATTATGGGCAGAAATACAAGAGTTTCCAGCCAAAAATAGGGCATTTATTTCAACCTACACAATTTCCAAAGACATCAGGCCATTATGGGCACGTAAGGACTGATTTTCAACATGGTGGGAACCCAATAAATGTTCACAGCAATACCTACAACAAGATACAACTTTCCCCAATGTTTATGGACCAAAGTAGGGTAGCAATTTTAGATCTAATGCTAAAAATAAGTTTGATGGAAAAAGGACTGATATTAGTGCAAAAATTTTAGCCCCTATCCAAGGCAAGCATGTGTCTAATGACAAGTTCAAAGAAATGTATGCTTCAAGTGCATGGAGAAATGGTCACCCGACCATAAGTCCAAGTGTAAGGCTAAGAATTTGAAGGTTAGTATGATTTTTGAAGATGATTCTGATGCTGAACCTATTGAGGGAAGTCTAGCACAACTTGAAGGCTTTACTACTCAAGAAGAGATGCATGAAAATGAAGAGAGTATCGGTGACAAGTTTTATGACCTAATGGATGGCTTTCCTTTTGATTCAGGCAGTCATTACATGGATGATTCTTGGACTTATTTACATCCCTCGCTATGTTCCATATCAAATGACGCATGGAGTGGTTCAAAAGGAGACAATACCCTACGCCTCGAAAGCCAAATCATTGGAAGGGCCACTCACATACTCATTGATACGGGCAGCACACATAGCTTTATTAATTCCAAATCACTCAATGGGTTGAAATTGAGTACATAGGGTATGCCTTCTTCCCTAAAAATCCAAGTGGCAAATGGAGACTTTAAAAACAGTAATCAATGCTGCCCAAATGTTCCTAGTACTCTATCTCCATTGTGCACTACATCATGAGTTTGATCGCATTAGAAATGGGTCCCATTGACATTATACTTGGATGCAATTGACTGAAATCTTTGGGCAAATTTATTATGGATCTTAACAAGCTAGAAATAGAATTTCAATGGTGTGGACAACAAGTAATTCTACATGGTGTTGAGAAGAAGAAAATGGAGGTGATCAGCCCCCAAGAACATAAAAAAGGAGATAAATGTGAAGACATGCATGTTCACTATTCTTCTTTCGAATATTGATGAGGATCAATCCTCTCCTCCTACCAATGACATAGACCCATGTCTTTGCAAGTTGCTGAAGGATTATGATGATATTTTTCAGCCACCTACTTCTCTTCCTCCCAAAAGAGAAGTGGATCATCCTATAGACTTGCTGCCCAACACCAAGCCTATTAACAAACCACCATATCGCCTCTCCAAAGTGGAACGGAAAGAGGTAGAGTGCCAAGTGAAAGAGCTATTAGAAATGGGTCTCATCAAGGGAAGCCAATCGCCTTTTGCCTCTCTGATCCTTCTTTAAAGAAGAAAAATGGCTCTTTTCGTATGTGTATCGACTACCGCGATCTTAACAAGGTCACTAGCAAGAATAGGTATCCAATACCTAGAATAGATGACCTCCTAGATGAATTGAAGGATGCTAAGGTGTTCTCCAAGATTGACTTGAGATCGGGGTATCATCAAATATGCATGAAGGAAGAGGATGAGTTTAAAAAAACCTTTAGGACGGAAAGAGGCCTCTATCAATTCATGGTTATGCCTTTTGGTTTATCCAATGCTCCAGCCACATTCCAATCTCTTATGAATAAGATACTTCAGCCCTTGCTATTTCGGACAGTTTTGGTGTTCTTTGATGACATTTTGATCTATAGCAAGAGCAAAGAGGACCATTTACAACATGTAAAAGAAGTCTTCAATATATTGAGGAAGCACAAACTATTTGCCAAGGCGACTAAGTGTTCATTCATGACAAAGGAAGTTGAATACTTGGGTCATATAGTGGGAGAAGATGGAATCAAAGTGGATCCTAAGAAGGTGCAATGTATCAAAGAATGGCCTACCCCAACTAATGCTACTTCTTTAAGAGATTTTCTTGGGTTATCATCTTTTTACTGTAGGTTTATGAAGAATTATGCTCATGTTGTAGCTCCTCTTACCGATCTGCTAAAAAAAGAGGCCTTCTTTTGGGATGAAATCACTAACAAGAGCTTTAATGAGCTGAAGCAATTGCTTGTTTCAGCACCAATACTAGTTTGCCTTGATTTTTCCAAGACTTTTACCATCTACATCGATGCTAGTGGTAGAGGTTTAGGGGCTGTTTTGGTTCAAGAGCACGGTGTCATTGCATTTGAGAGCAGAAAATGCGATGATAAAGAGAGGGAGATGCATGTGCATGAGCAAGAGATGCTTGTTATTCTACATGCAATCAAGAAATGGCGTCATTATCTCTATGGAACACATTTTAAAGTCAAAAGCGATCATATGGTGTTGAGGTATTTTCTCTCACAACCTAACCTTTCTCCCAAGCAAAAGAGATGGCTGGCTACCTTGCAGTCATATGATTTTGAAATAGCATACATGACTGGAAAGGATAACATTGTGGCTGATGCGTTATCTAGAATGTGGGCATGCAGTTTATCATAGTGTCTACAATTTATAAGGATTGGATAAATGGCATCCAAGAAGAATATGTGTGGGATGAGCATGCTGTCCAGATTTTATAGAAATTACAGCAAGGACATGATGAAGAATTTCCAAATTTCAAAGTGCATAATGGACTCTTATGGTTTAAGGGTAAAGTGTACTTGGTTCCTAACAGTAAATTCCAGCTGAAAGTGCTCCATGAGATGCACTCATCACCAATGGCTAGTCATTTGGGTCTCTTGACATTTGACAAGGTCCATAAAAGGTTTTACTAGAAGGGTTTATGGAAGGATGTCAAGGAGCATGTATCCAAGTGTTTAGAGTGCCAACAAAATAAGGACTCCACTTTATTACCAGACGGACTCCTTCAGCCTTTACCTATTCCTACGGGCAAATGGACCGAAATTTCCATGGACTTTATAATGGGATTACCTACTACTAGTCATGGATGGAATAGTATCTATGTGGTTGTTGATAGATTGACTAAATCAGGCCACTTTATTCCAACCAAAATACAATATTCAGCAAGGCAAGTGGCTGAGCAATTTATGGAAGGTGTGTTCAAGTTGCATGGTATGCCAATGAGAATAGTATTGGATAGAGATACAAAATTCATGGTCAACTTTTGGAGAAGTCTACTCTCTTCTATGGGTACTTTTCTCACTCATAGTACAACCTATCACTCCCAAACCGATGGGCAAACGGAGAGAGTCAATCACTAGGTGGAAGTGTACCTTAAGCATTATTGTCATGACACACAAGCTTTATGGGATCGTTGGATCCACCTTGCTGAATTTTGCTATAACGACACGTATCACATGAGCATAGGTATGTCCCCATTTGAAGCACTTTATGGATACAAAGTCCAAATCCCATCAGTTTTCTTCCATTAAGATATCAACCCCCAAGTGAAGGAAGAGTTGGAAAGGATGGAGACACTCATGAGACAATCCAAGGACAGCATAAGGAAAGCACAAGAATAATGAAAACCTATGCCAATGAGAAGAGAAGACATTTAACACAATATTAGTGAGTTTGGGAATCTTCCAATTCCCATTTTTTGAATAGTAAAAAGATGGCACCCAGATAACATGCCCATAAGTTTCTCGAAACCATATGATCTGACCTATCATTGGAAAGCACTTGAAAAATGGAATCTATTGAGCTATAGAGCGCTCGATTTGGAGTTATAGTATTCAAGTTATGACAAATCCAAAGATTTGACCACGTGTCCCAAACTTATGGAAAATTCACTACAAGGAATTGGGCAATTAGCGACGCCGATTAGCGACGGCGGATATCGGCGTCGCTATTGGCGTCACTATTGGCGTCGCTATTTGCGTCGCAAATAGCGACGCCACAGGAAAAAAAAGCGCGACCGAAACCAGAGCGCCGTTTTCATTTTCTTTTCTTCGCCTTTTGAGAGCGAGAGCGAGGGAGAGAGCGAAGGCTTTGTGAGAGAAGAAGAGGAAGAGACTTGCTGCCGTCGCCACCACCACCATTGCTCGCGAAGGAAAGGAGGAGCCCTCATTGCAAAGAGAAGCTGCCCACGCTCGCCATATCTCATTGGTGAGTCTCCCTCTCTCTTTCTTTTGCTTGTTGAAGGTTTAAATCGTTCTATTTTGCTTGTTTAGGAGAGGAAATGAAAGAGAAGGAGAGGGAGAGGGAGAGAGAGAGGGAGAGAGAGAGGGAGAGGGAGAGGGAGAGGGAGAGGGAGACAAAGAGAAAGAGAGGGAGAGTGCATTCTCTCTCTCTCTCCCTTTTGCTTGTTTAATGTTTAAATTACTTTCTTTTTTGCTTGTTTAGGAGAGGAAACGAGAGAGTAAGAGAGAGGGAGAGGGAGAGGGAGAGAAAGAGAAAGAGAAAGAGAAAGAGAAATAGAGGGAGAGGGAGAGGGAGCGGGAGGAAATAAGAGAGGGAGAGAAAGAGAAAGAGAGGGAGGAGGGAGAGTGCAATCTCTCTCTCCCTCTCCCTTTTGCTTGTTTAATGTTTGAATCACTTTATTTTTTGCTTGTTTAGGAGAGGAAATGAGAGAGAAAGAGAGCGAGAGGGAGAGGAAGGGGAAGGAAATGAGAGAGGGATAGAAAGAGAAAGAGAGGGAGAGTGCATTGTATCTCTCCCTCTCCCTTTTGCTTGGAGGATGTTTAAATCACTTTATTTTTTGCTTGTTTAGGAAATGAGAGAGAAAGAGAGATAGAGAGGGAGAGGGAGAAAAAGAGAAAGAGAGGGAGAGGGAGAGGGAGGGGAAGGAAATGAGAGAGGGAGAGAAAGAGAACGAGAGGGAGAGGGAGAGGGTGAGAGAAAGAGAGAAAGAGAGGGAGAGGGAGGGGAAGGAAATTTAAGATAATAGACTTATTGATAATGGTATGCAATGTGCTTTGCCATGGGCCATGCACTTCATCAAAATGAAACCATAATTATTGTTATAGAAGAAGAAACCCTTAAATTGAGTATAGGATAATTTCTCTCAGGTCTTATGACTATGAGTAGAATTGATTGAAATAAATTTTATTACTATAGTTATAAAATTTCATAGATGGTGCGCATTAATTTTAAAATGGATTACTTATACTCAAAGCCGAGATATAACAAATAATTATCTACCGGGACAAACATCGGAAAATCTCTCAACTACTATATACAATGCAAGGTTTATGGTCAACTTGCAACTTGACGTACATCTCCATAAAGCTATCCATTTAAGCCTCGTTTGCTGTAATGTAGATAAGATGGCAAACGAAGAAGGTCTTATTGTTCAAGACCGCGAGACGTATCTTAATCAGTGTGTCCCATGTCCTTGCTCTCAATGCAAGTTGGCAATTAGACGAAAACGCCGATTGTCTATAGAACATGTACGACGATTTGGCGAGTTTCAATCTGAGATCATTGATCAGGCAATTGCGGATTTTCAGCAAACGGTAATTTGAAGTTAGCATTTTTCATGCATTGTACTCTCAAGCTAATTGAAAACCATACACAATAAGATTGGGTCTTGTTGGCAAATTTTGTATCCAGGGGGGTGATGTCTCGACCCAAGGGGGAGTGCACCCTTTGCGGCCAATTAGAAGAGTTCGTGGACGTGCAATGGATGGATTGCAGGAGCCAATCGACCACTCGCAAGGCCCATCTATACCGTCAATGCCAGAGGAGACAGACAACCTTCCCAACTTGCCTACAATCTTGGAGCCTGAGATGGAGGCAATGATCGATGCATTGATTCCCATGGATGTTGAGACATCTGACCCGCTTAGAGAGGAAGCATCCATACCATTATATGATGGGTGCCGAGTATCTCGGTTGAAGACATTGCTTGCACTCTTAAGTGTGCAAGCAAAATACGGTTGGAGCGATACGAATATGACTGAGTTATTCAGGTACCTTGCACACAGACTTCATTGTTTTTTTAAAAAACAGTATTATTACAAACATTTGTGTTTTTTCAAGGTGTTTTATGATTTTTTTCAGGTTATTGAAATATCATGTATTGCCACCTGCAAACACCATGCCTGAGTCTTGTGATGATGCACGACATGTTTTACGGAAGCTTGGCATGGACTACAATAACATCCATGCATGTATCAACGACTGCATATTGTTTCGAGATGAATACGAGACTATGGAGACATGTCCAAAGTGTGGTGCTCACAGGTATCGACAGGACTTGCAAGGACAAACCATCCCTCAAAAAGTTCTCAGACACTTTTCACTCATCCCCCGCATAAACCACATGTTTGGCACGTCTACCATGGCAAGCTTGACAACGTGGCATGTGCAGAATAGGTCCACGGATGGAGTTCAACGAATATCAGCAGATTCGCGCGCATGGAGCCACATTGACTCTACCTTCCCAGGCTTTGCGCGAGAGCCAAGCAATCTTCGGCTCGGTCTCGCCATGGATGGTGTGAACCCATTCGGTCTGCGCTCGACTTCTTACAGTGTGTGGCCTATAGTGCTTGTCAACTACAACATTCCTCCATGGCTTTCTACGAAGAAAGGACATCTCATCCTTAGCTTGCTCATCCCGGGCCGCTACAAAGTAAAAAATATGGACGTGTATTTTTGTCCATTAGTCGATGAGCTTAAGATTTTGTGGGAGGAGGGGGTCACGGTGCAAGATATGAGCAGGCGTGATGGTCGGCGGTCAGCCAACATTTGAGCCATTCTCATGTGGACGATGCATGACTTTCCGGGATTGGGAGAGTGCTCAGGTGAGCAGACCTTTGTTCTCGCTGGTAATATCTATATTTTATTTCATTCAATCAAGTATTCACTAGGTCGTGGATTGCCTTGCAGGTCTCGTTACCTCAGGTTATCATGCATGTCCATTGTGTGGGCCACAGTTAGACTCCCGAAGGTCACGAACCATGAAGAAGATGGTATATCAAGGACACGCCGCTTTCTTGCCAGAGGATCATGAACTCAGGGAAGGTTTTCTTGGACGACCTCCAGCACGTATGAACACTATAAGCTGGTACGAGCTGAAAATGGTAAACCCAGAATCACATCCAAATGGAATGCGACGGTTCTCAGTTTTCTACGAGTTGCCATATTGGACCCACTTACAGGTCAACCACTTGTTGGATCCCATGCATATTTTCAAAAATGTGGGTAGCTTACTATGGGACCACATCAACGGAAAGAGAGACACTATAGGGTCACGAATGGATTTAAAGGAGGTAGGTAAGATGGAGGCGCTTTGGCCGCAGTCGAGTGCTGAAGGGGGAGTGCAGCTTCCTCGCGCTCCCTGGGTTTTGTCTACCAAAGAAGAGCGCATTGTGAAGCAAGTAATCAAGTCTATCCGCACTCCGACGGGTATGATGCGTTCTCTTAGGTCCGCATTTTCTAAAGATGACCAAATGTCTGGGCTAAAATCCCATGATTGGCATAAGATATGTCAGGTTTGTGAACAGAATGGATTTTAATTAGCGTGGACATTTTGAAATTTGAAAAGTGACCATTATTCTTAATGCTTTCTCATTTGTGGCAGTTTGTCCTACCGATCGCGATCGCGGGATGCCTAACTCCAGAAATTCGCGGGGCCATTTACAAGTTGTCGACTTTGGTGCAATGGATCTCACAGAAAGAGATTAAGATGTCCTCTATTGAATCCACAAGGCGGGGAGCAGTTGAGACGGTCTGTCTCTTTGAGAAATACCTGCCCACTAGCATGCTCACGATACAAGTTCACCTTCTTGTGCATCTTGTGGACGAAGTGGAGATTGTTGGACCTGTCCATACGTGATGGATGTTCTTCCTGGAGCGCTTCATGAAAACCCTGAAAGGCTTTGTGCGACAACGAGCTTGTCCGGAAGGTAGCATGGCGGAAGGTTGGTTGGTGTCAGAGGCATTAGTGCATATCTCACAATGGCTACCAACGGTGAAACCAGACAATGAAATGCTATGGACGCTGAAGGACGATGATAGGCTGACTGGAGATGTGGTGGTTGGAAATGGGGTAGAAAAAAGAATAGATGCCTCAATGGAAGAGAAGGTGAATCGCTTTTGTATGTTGCACCATGCCTCCATGGAGACGTGGCTCGCCAAGTACCAGATTGCAAGGCAAGATCGAGAGGAAGCACGAGCTGAATTCCGACGCAGTACGCGTCACCGACCGATTCGATATCCCGAAGGCATGGAGGAGATGTCACGGTTTATGTCAACACGATGGTTGCATGGAGCCTTGACCGCAGCATCCAGCGAAGGGACAGAGGTCTCAATGGAGGAGTGGGAGTTCTCGAGGGGATGTAGTCCAAAGGTAATGAGGGGTTTAGAATGTGTCGTATCTAAATTTTCTTGTTACATCTAATTTGAGTGTTTCAATGTGCAGTACAAAATATATAGTGCAGCTGGGTCACGCGGATGGTATTTTCGGGTGGATCGTATTGACCAAATGCACTCCACAATGGACTGTGGTGTCATGGCAAGGTTTGAGCAAGAGAGCCGGCGACGAGCAACGGATCCGAACACGGGTGTGGATGAGATGGAGTATTTTGGGAACTTGCAAAGTATTATTACGGTGGATTACCGTAGCTTCTCCATGATACTATTCGATGTGCAGTGGTTCAAAGTGGTACTTGGAGGAGCTGGAGCAATAGTTCGACGAGGTCCATCTGGATTTCTTGAAATAGATTCCAAAAATAAATGGATGGATTTGCACGATACCTTTGTGTTGTCGGCCCATTGTGAACAGGTACAAATAGTCATTTGCTTGCTAATTGTAATACGACATGGTTTATGTCACAATGGTTTGAAGTCGCTTTGTAAGTGTTTGTGAACAGGTAATCTTCTATCCAAACCCCCGACAACCTCGATGGTGGTATGTTATACCTTCAACTCCTCAAGGTGCGAGAGTATATGATCAAAGTGATGTTCCAGGCATAGATGAAGAAAATATGCAAATAGAGGGATCGATATTACAAGGGGTGGAGGCCACCGCAAGCTTGGAGCCCGCATCAGCTAACAATGATGGAAATACAAAAATCGTAGAATTTTTTGAGAACGAGGCAGACTCGTTCTTTTGTGGTGACATGTCTATCGACCTTCCAGTGTATGCAGAGTTGTGTCAGGAGATTAACATGGGACCATAGAATACTTCATTCTTGGAGAATTGTATTACTCAATTCGTTGTTTAGATCTTCCATACAGGTAGATAAGATATGCATTTTAAGAGGGATTTTTAAAAAATGATTTATATTAATGTGCTTTGTATAGTTTAAATTGATTATCTAACATCATTTTTTATCTGTGCAGGTATTGACATTTTCAGGATGAGTCGAGGGATGAGCGATGAGGAGTTTCAGGACATGATGGCACGCACGTCTCCAGATCAGCAGAGAGATGGCAAATCAGGAGCTGTCTCGTTCTTCGTCAGGGCGCTCTGCTAGATCAGCTTCAACGCGATCAGATGCTTCAGCTTCGAGCAGACGATCTCGACGCTCACGACTTGGGCCATAGGGAGGGACTGCGACTACAGGAGGATCAGGGGGGTGCTGCTGTGGAGACATGGACGTGGTGTCTCCGTCTCGTCGTTCAGTTGGAGCTGCGTCACCTCCAGGATTTGTCACACCTGTGGGGACGTCCACTCCAGTTACTCCGGCTTTTGCGCAGCCGTCGGCAGATGGCATGCCTTTTGGTGGCACTCCTTTTGGTGGCACCCCTTTGAGTGGCACTCGAGGAGAGGGTACCCCCGTCGGTACACTGGATGTACAGGGGTCTCCTGGATATGCCCAGGAGCGTGGACGGAGATGGGAGAGGGCCCATCTTAGGCAGACTCTTAGGGGTTATGGATACCTAGTGGATGGCAGGTCAGGAGCCATCATCATGAATGATGAGGGGAGGAGGGTGATGGCTCGCATGAGGGAGTTGTGCCAACAAGTTTTTCGGCACAACGTCCTGGATCATTGGAGAAACATACCGGAGGGGAGCAAGGACTACATAGTAGCACCCTTGCACGAGGAGTTCCCGGTGCCAGCCGCAGTGGATAGATTCTCTACGGGCTGGATGATGGATTGCATGCGTGCATACATGTCACATAGACGATCCGATGCACGCAAGGCAATCAAGAATGGGGCTCCAAAGTCCGAGTGGTTAGATGCAGACAACTGGCACCGACTAAGGGAGGAGGCTACAAATTCGCCAGGACGTTGGAGTCAGCAGCGGGAGGCGGCGAGGGCACGAATCGAGGCCGGATCGATACATCATCTTGGGAGTGGCAGCCACAGGACATATTTGGAGGACTTTGTAAGTTTCTCTTTTGTTTTGCTTATTTGTTTTTTTGAGATATTCTTTGTACTGACAATCATGTTTCTAACAGTTAGCATTTTGTTTTCTTTGCAGCACTCCGTTACAAATTGCAATCCGCAAGGCCTTGAGACTCGATATGCAGAGAGGCACGGTCTCAGGGCATTGATCGACTGATTGTATAGACGTGGCGGCCCTGTAAGTCACTCATCTTTCTTGTCCGTAGTTACCATGAGATATTTGAATGCATTATTGTATGGTGGATTAATATGTTGTTTATTTTTCTGCAGAATCCGTTTGATGCTCCTTTGCAACAGGACGAGCTTTCAGGGGACGAGGATTTGTAGCTCGCCCTTGGATCCTTGAGCTCACACACCTTTAGTTTTTAGTCACCCGATCTATGTAGACATTTTCTATGTACTAGTGATATCGTTTCATGATTGTACCAATTGCATTTTATGCAATCATGTATTTATTTCATGTATCAGTTTTATGATTTCAGTATACATTCTTTTTGTTTGTAAACGCTTTGTATGCAGCAGTGCAGAAACTATTTTGTATGGCTCTCATACAGCACACAGTGCTATATGTGGCAGGGCAGCTTGCTGCCCTGCCACAAAAAAAAATTCTCTATTACCGTCGCTATTTGCATCGCAAATTTACTGCACGCGTCGCTATTGGCGTCACTATGAGCGTCGCAAATACTCTGCAACCGTCGCTATATGCGTCAATAACGACGCTTTTTGCGACGACGGGGGCAAATTTTGTTGTTTGTATTTTCGTCGCTTTAAGCGTCGCTATAAGGTCTATATTTTGTAGTGATTCCCATATTCCCCAATATGGTGTTATTTGGACTTCAAAGTTGGAGATTGGGTGTTTCTTAAAGTGCCCGAGACACACTATGCTTCATTGAAAGCACAAGAAGTAATGAAAACCTATGCCAATGAGAAGAGAAGACATTTGGACTTCAAAGTTGGATATTGAGTGTTTCTATAAGTTTCCAAGACACACTATGCTTCATTGAAGGGTTGGAATAATAAGCTTGCTCATAGATTTTATGGACCATATTTGGTAGTGGACAAAGTTGGAGAGCTTGCTTATAAGCTCCAACTACCTTCTTCCACTAGAATACATGATGTATTTCATGTTTCACAGCTTAAGAAGTATGTTGGACTTGATGTGTAGGTATTGGAAGAGTTGCCACTAATGGATGAAGTAGGACTTGTCATATATGAACCTGAAAGTATTATTGGAAAGAGAGAAAAAGTGGTCAGAAATCATACTCTTACTGAGTACCTCATTAAGTGGAAGAGCCTACCTATAGAAGAATCTTTTTGACAACCATCCACTTATGTGAATGATTTTCCTTGGTTATTGCAAGATGATACATGACAGACTATGCAGGGACAACTTGCTATGAGATATTATTGTTGGCAATAAAACTATTCTAACTTTATCAAAAAATTATTTTGACATTATGGGGTGATACTAGGGATTGTTTACTTCATTTCTATACTTTATATGTGTCATTTGGACCACTCTATCAAAAGTTATGACATTTTTTGTAAATCAGCCATGTTTGGATAGTAGCTAGTTTACTCACAGTTTGGTATACATAAAGGTCTCTCTTATATGGAAAGTGCTTTCCTATCATATCGGAGCTACATGGACATGATTACTATCATCCTTGGCTCGGATTTGGTCCATTTATCCTTGGTTTTGAGGACAAAACCATCTTAGGACAGGATGGTTTGTCATAAAAGAAAATACCTTGATATTTTTATACTTCGAAATCATGCTAATTCCATACCTTGTAATTTACAACCCTTGTAAATTCAGCCCTTGCCTATGGAAATGTACCCTTAACTTTGGAGATGAGGAGTTAGGATAAAGAAGGCAAGAGGCTAAGAGAAGACATCTTTTGGCTCATTCACTAAATTTTACTATTCACTTTCTCGATGTTAGCTTCCTTCTTGCTAGATGAAGCATCACCCATGGCTGTCATGTATTTTTGGAACTCTCATCATTAATACATGGCAAGATGTCTTGTTGCAATAGTTCTTTGTTATTTTATGTCTATTTCAGTTTTAGTTAGATTTCTTTTCCTGGTTGAATACTTCATTACAAACTTAATGTCCTATGAAGCCAATTGACTGAAAATCAAATGAAATCCATTCAAATGCATAGATATAATAGTCCCTTCCTTCATGCAAAGGTACATAAGGTGTTTTAGCCACCACCAATATATCTAAGACTTGTCATAAATATTATATTTTTCCATAATTACTAGGACTATCCTTAGGCACAACAACATTCAAATAAACCTATTCAGACAATAACAATATAAGGATGGATTTACATAGCTCACCTTTTACATAGCTCACCTAAGTCATCCCAATTATCCTGATCCATGCCTTTGGGCTTGACACTCTTGGTTTTCAATGGCCTAACCTACTTCTTTTGAACTAGTATCTACCATATTTGCATCTTCCAATAGGTGAAATTTGTACCATCAAGCTTTTCAATATTTAAAATAGCACTATCATTCAAAGAATCAACCATAATGACAATATACCAATGCAAATCCAAGAGAATGGGGTGTTATAAATGGCCATAAACTAGCCCCCACAACTTAGCCCAAGCAAGGGAAAAATAAGAGGGAATACCAAAGTACAGAGTTGTCTACCAACTACAAGCAATAGATTAGCAATATATAATGTCTACTCTCTGAGACAATGTCTAAGACAATGCTATAAACTGTAAGCACAATAATAGTTAAATAAAGATAGATGTATATGTCAATCCAACTATGGGCAAATAGCCAAGAAAGAAAGCTTCCATTGCCAAGGATATACAAGTAGTGATTGGGATAGAAACAATGCAATTAGCAGTGACTAAGTATAGATTATCGATACCAAAGACTATCATGAATTCAAAGTGTTAGTAAACCATATATTCCATAAGCATATACATTAGTAATGAACTGTTGATAGGAGTAAGTACTGGCATCCAAAGTATATGAAATCAAATCAGTCCACAAGCAGAGTTAATTGTGTCCAATAGCATATAAGAGAGCATATACATGAACGAAGAATCACACAGTCTCAAAGAATGAAGCTCTACCAGTACAAGAATATCCCACTAGAAGTGAATTTGAATACAAAATGAGTAAGCAAAGCTCAAGACATATACATCAAAGCATCCTAGAAGCCCAACTGCATCACAAATACATTTGGTAGCATAAGTATTCAATGAAGCCTCAATACCCATAAGTGATTAAGCATGGAAGCTCAAAACAACTTATTGAACCCCAAGTATATCAAATATAGCTCAAATCAAAGTGCCAAAGTATATCATAACCATATTGAGGCTCATACATCAATGCTAGACATCACTGTAGACATGTAGCATACCTAAAATACATATAGGCATTCAAAGCATGAAGTTCATAGTTGTATGCTTGGTGCCCAAACTATTACAATAGCAAAAAACACTTCAATGATTGAGCTAATCAAGCTCTAATCAGTCCAAAAGACTTTTCAAAGCATCAATGCATTATCTAGATATTGCAAATATTCCCCATAAGTATCAATAGTGAATAAACCAATTATCTATTTGTTGTCCAAACCAAAACTATTCTATTATGTATAAAATAGAGAATTGAAGACTATACAAAAACAACTCTATGAGTACTTAATTTGTAGCTCTCATGCACTTTTTGTTTCTAGCTGTAGAACACCTGAATGTGATATCATATGCAAAAGTTATGGCCAAAATACGAAAGTATTGTCAAGCTATCATAACTGTCTACAACTTTTGTAGCATCTAATGTATCCACTCAAAATGGATAGATGTGGGAGCTTTCGCTCAACCGCCAAGACCCACGGACCGCTTATTGTTTCAAGCATTCCAAGCCAAGCACTAATGGCTACCTCTCACATAGCCGATGCGCCATGCATATCTACGGGTGTAGTGAGCTTACCTCTATGCTGATCGAGTTATCTCCTCTCTCGCGCACTCCAGTAGCTCCACGATCCAAGTGCAAGCTTCAAGCAAGCTGCATCCTCAAGCTCCACGCTCCAAGCTCCATTGCCGCGAGCAAGACAAGAGAAGAGAAGAGAAGAGAAGAAGAGAGGAGAAGATGGAGAGCTTCTCCTCCCCGGTCCCTCACCCTCACACACTCACTCCCTCAAACTCTCACACTCCCTCTCTCAAGCACAAGCTCAAGCAAGCAAGAAGAAGAAGAAGAAGAAGAGGAGGAGACCCACTTTTGGCCACACACAAGAATGAGCTTATCATTCACTTTTCAACTTTATATACAAAACCCTAAATCCCTTTTGGGCGGTCATCCCCTTATCCCCTTTTTTACATGGCCGGTCGTGGCCTAGGCCCTTTTCCCCATTGTCCTTCTATCTTCCTAGCTTCCTTTCCACCGCCCGTCTATATTTACAAATTGCATGGGTGAGAGCCCGACGCTCCTTAAATTAAATCACGATGTGCTTGCACTCTTTTACAAAATTATTGACTTGCGCTTTTCTTTGTACGCCTTTTCTCTTATTTAGGACTTTTCTACTCTTCTCATGTTTCTAGATTTTTCTTGGTGCGCCTTCGTCTTTCGTTTCACTTTGCCTTGGCCTTTGTCTTCTACTTTAGCTTTTCCAGATTTTCCACCTTGTTTGTCTACCGGTTAACATTACCCCCCTCCTAGACGAGTGCCAGTCCCATGGCACTCACCGTCGTAGGTAGCAGGCTTTAGCATGCACCGAAGACATGGGTGGAAAGGACATTGGTGTGGCTGCCATGGAGGAGTGTTAGTGGTGGTGTGGAGGAAGGTCATTGGGGGCACGTTGGTGGCCTAGGTGGCTGGTAGTAGGGTTGTTGGAGTTGGTGGTAGGGTTGTTCATTGTTGAGGATTGCCTTGATGGCCAGCACAAGTGTTGGTTTGTTGGGGATTCGGCACATGACGATTCTTGGCGGGCTTGTAGGATGATAAAGAATAAGAATTCAGAGTTGGGTGTCGATGAAGAGCGAACGACACTATCGTTGGAGTCTTCAATACCTACAATTGAAAACCTCTCATGGGTGGTCTCTCCCTAGGGGTAGTGCTAGTCTTCTCTATCGTGCACAAGACATAGTTCAATTAGTTTGGGAGACAAGTCAAGCTGAGAGTATTATCTTGTACTTGAGGATCCAAACTGTGTATATACTTCGATGCAGATATTATGTGAGTGCTCGTGCATACTTAGATATTAAGTAGTTAGAAGACCGTGGGCTAGTTTCTCATAACAATGTGTGGATGAAGCAAAGTTGTCCATGTTGAGAAGAAGTACACATGAAGGTGTATGATACATCCTTTGCGTTGTGACTGCACGTCATGGCCTATTTGAACACAAGGACACCGCACTTTCGGTAGTTGGGAGCTATTGGACTTGCTTGATGAGGATGGTGTACTTTTCATGGCCATTCGTGCAGTGCTTACCACAATTGATTGCAATGGTATTAAGGTAGAGTGCAAGAGGGAATTGTGCGAATGGGTCAGGGTGACAGGTCTAACCATAGGTGAGACAAGCTCCCAAGGTATGTCCTGCCCTTGATGTGCCCCGAACAATTGTGGGTGCTGCTAAGGGGCTAGGGGATTAGGGACGGAGCCAACCGACCAAGGTCACTGGATGTACCTAATTTGAGGACCCCTAGGTGTTGTGTTGTGATCGTGGGTGCTTCGTATCTTTTCGTTCTTTTTTTTTTCCTTTTTTGTTTTCTTTTTTGTTTCTTTTTCTTGTGCTTTTTTTTTTTGGACTTGCCTGAGTACAACCATTGCAATATGTTGAGGCTATCAGCCTTTCAATGGGTTGGGAAATGTCAAGCTTCGAAGGCTCAGGAAATGGATATTACAGTGATGATTGTGCCCTAGCCTCATTGTTAGAGAAGCAATTGTTGAGATGGGGAGATACACTTGAAATATTGCAACCCTCTTTGCGACACGCGATGTCGGTACAATTGAGGTAACAACTGCCATGAGCCAACTGTAGAGCTTAGCCCAGAAAGAGAGCGTAGCCCATGACTATGCTTTGGGCCATGCGATGTGGGGGGTTGGCTAGGGTGATTTTCGCTTTTGGCAGCGTGGCTTTATTGCAGCTCTTTGTGGGGTCGATGGTCTTGCGGTGACTTGGGCATTGAACACATTCGCACAAAGACCTGTATCATCCTGCATCCACTTGTCACTTCATGAGAGTACATGCACAGTATATGCTGCAACTATAATAAACCAGTGCAACGCAAGGAGACATCACTTATCTGAATTCCATGGTGTTGACTTAGATACTTATCACCTGCGCTTGATTAGCTTTTTCTTTTGCTAAAGACGTGAAATATATTAAACGTAGATATGAAAAGTTTGTACAATGGGGGAACATGTCAACACTTGACCATTTAAAGACAAAAAGTCATGGCCAAGTAGCCTTTGATAAGCCTTTTATACAACATGGGGCTACTCTATTTGTACGAGGCGGGGCAAGTCTGGGTGGTGGGGCGATTGAGGTTCTACTGGTGCAGGGCTCTTGTGAGGTTGGGATGGGAAGATGTCGGCTTGGACTCGGAAGGTATAGTCCCTCGCTGCAACTGTTTCCAGAATGCTTTTAAACAATGCGTCAAATTCCTGCTTGTCTCGAGTTGCTCTCTCCTCTTTCGAGCACCTGGTGCCTGAGTGTCTGTTGGGGGCCTGCACGATTGGTGTTGCCACACCCTATGTGCTCCCTTGGGCTCTCGTCCTCTTGGCTTGGGGGCTTTTGGCCTACGTCCTGGGCGGTGTCGTTTAGGGCCTCGTTTCTTTACATACCTTTTAAGGGTAGATACGTAGCGTTCTGGCAAAGGAGCTTGTGCTACATGTAACTCCTCCTTGTTGCAACATGTAACTCCTCCTCAGTGAGAACCTTGTCCGAGTCTACTGGCAACATGTAACTCCTCCTCAGTGAGAACCTTATCAGATAGAGAGTTCTCTTGGCTAGTTTCAGCTAAGTCTGTATCTTGAATGGCAGTCAGCACACTCGAAAGGAAGTTGGTGCCACATAGGTTGGGTCTCTTTGAGACCGCCATTTGGCCAATCGCTCCTCTGAGACTAACATGATCTGGGCCCCTAGTTCGGCCATTGCAATGTGGTTTTTACACCAACGTTGTTCAAATTGACTTTGACCCTCTGATTTCCGCTTTAGTTGCTCTATCTCTAAGAGATTTGGTTGGCAGAGCACATCATTGAATGTTACAGTTAAGCATAGTTTGTCGGCTTCCTCGTCAGAGATGAGTCGCATGAGTTCATGCAAGAGCTTATTATAGTGCTCGTCAAGATGTTCTTGCTCTTCCTAGGATAAGGGAAATGGCAAGTATTCTTCAAGCTGCTCTTTAGGGAATGTGCCCATGTCTTCCAGGACATAGACATGTGCGAACACTTTGAGCTTAGCATCCAACTTGGTTAAGCATTCTGTGACACTTCTATGTTCAACGAGGGCTTGCTTGGTTTCTATCTCATACAAGGTTCTAGGAGTTTGCCTAGGCTTTAGCATAGCTGGGGGCTCAGGCCTAGATGAGTAAGATTGGTCAATGTTAGGATTTCTCATGCTCTTGGGGTTTCCATGTTTCTCCTAAGGCTTCATTATTACGTCATGGTTCTCCTTGGATGTGACTGGTATAAATTTGTCATCCTATTGTGACAGTGTTGTATCCACTCTTGATTGGTCAAGGTGAGTTCTGTTGTCGATGGATTGAGTGTTGCAAGAAACCGTTGATGGTAACGACTGCTTTGATTTTTAAGAGCACAGTGATGTGTCTGAGGTTTCACCGCTATTAGAAGAGGCATCAAAGAGGTCATTGGTGGATGGACTCGATGCTTTATTTTTCAGCTCTTCAGTGCTCTTGGTGTCAATGTTCTTGGGGTCCACAACCACCTGTAACTACTGTTGTTTTCGTTGTTTTCTCCTCTTCTTCTTGGTCAGTGAAGGTGCATCTCTCAACAACGCAGGACCCTGGACTAGGTCAACCGTTGATGTGCTTGGTTGGGCCTCAGCATTCTCTTTCTCTAGTGTGTCCTTATGGGACATAGCCCTGGCCTGCAGAATAGCCTTGCTAGGTTGTGAGGGTACGACTGCCTCCCTTTTTGGAGAGTCTAGCTCTTTCCTTCTATTTAACTCCTCCAGCCTAGACTTTAGGTGCTTTGGAAGTGCTGGCGTTGTCAATGAAGTTGGTTGCGACACCTCCTCCACAGGTAAACTACTAAGGACACATTCCGCAAGGGGCATTGTCATGGCCAAGGGCTATGACTATTGTGATCCCTGATTGGAAGTAGTAGCAGCTAGTTTAGTGGACTTGCTACAATGGGTGGATTGCGGTGTCAAGTCCTTAGGTCGATTGGAAGTGGTCGTGTCTTTTGTTGCCCTTAGAGCATTCATTTGCATAGATCGAGTATCAGTTGAGCTAGCCACAGTGGATTGCACAGGCATATCCATAGGTTGAGAGCTAAGGGTGGTGTCGTGTCCTGCCTCTTGGACATTTGGAAGCTCTAATGTAGGTAGAGATTGGGATTGAGTAGCCGCACTTGACGACTGTTGTGCTTCCTGTGTCCGTTTAGGGGAAGAGGGTGTAGGAGACTTGGGACTCCTAAGTGGCTTTGACACTGGCTAGGAGATTTGCCCATGGGCTATTAGATGTTTTTGCTATTTGCTTTGTTGAGCATTTAATCTTGCCATGAGCAATGTTGTGCCTATGATGCCTGCTATCCTCTTGGGGAATCAAAGGCTCCTTGGGCACTGGTGGCTTTTACGTGTCCTCAATGATTACACATGATATCTGCTTGTCAAGCACGCTAGGTTGAGGATCTACCCTCCGATTAGTCTCGTTTGGTTTCTTGATTTTGACCATGAGGGGCTCGATCACTCCACTGTTGTTGACTCGAGACTTGGTTTTTCATTTAGATCTTCTCCTACGCTTCTTTGCTCTTAATACGATCTGGCCTTCAGTCGACAAGGGAGGTTTAGCAAGGGGTTTTGGCACCCAAATCCATCGGTTACCTGTGTAATACCCTTGAGCACATAGCAATGCTTTGGATATCCATCGTGGCGTTGTGCTGACCCTCCCTCAATGCCTTCGTCTATAAGGCTTGGGCTTCTTTTGGAGTCTTCTACGATATTTGTAAGTCCAAAGCACATCCTTGGCATTGTCTCTTGACCTTCTTGTTTCAAGTATGGCCTCACTCACTCGTTCTCGTTGTTCGACCTGTGCTTGTATCAATTCTTCCAACAAGCCCTTGCTCTTGTTAGTAGGCTTGACTGTTATGTCACCACCTTCCTTGCCTTTCCCTCGAGGTTCGATGAGGTCACCCTTACTAAAGGTTGTGACTTTCCTTGCACCCGATAGTGTCAGGTGTATTCTCTGCACTACATAGTCGGCCTCACACTTGGTTGCCCTTTTGAAGGGTCTTCCTAGGAGGGTTTCCTTCTTGCAGCTAGCACTATTTGGAGGAACATTAAATAGGATAGGCAAGCTTTCAGCTTCAATTGTCGTAAGGATTCTGGACTTCCCTATGAGCGCTTGTGGGTGTCCCCCATAAGGGCTAAGAGTTGCATTAATCGGTATGAGCTCTGGTTGGCCTAGTAGGTTCCATGCTTCATAGGTCAAGATATTAAAATATGATCCTTCATCAATCAAAGCATCGATAGTGTGCTCTGTTTTCGCGGTGAGTTTGACCCTAAGATAAGCAGGTGGTACTATGTCTTTGTCTTCCGGGTCTTGGCTTGTAAATTTAAGCCTTCTGACAAATACCCTTGAGTCCCCAATTGCACGACCAGATGTGGATTCTCCACTGATGTCTTGGCTTGTCAGTGCAGTGCTATTCAAGGAGCATCTATCATCAGGACTGTCATATCTAATCATTCTCGATGTTGTAGCTTGATGTTGTTACTTTCCGCTTTGACTAGATGCAGTCCGAATGCAACACGTATGTGTTTTTGCAGTGTGGCGTTTTTGCCCTTGTTGGCTATATTGGCCCATTGATGTTCTAGGGTCTCTGTTTCTCTCTGTTTGAGTATGGGCTTTTTGTAAGTCCCCCCCGGCCCACAGGGCCATTACGGTAAATGCCATACGTGAATTGAAAGACCGTTTATAGCCAAATTTTGAACTACTTGCTCTAAATTTCAACCCAGTGATGGATCTATGATGTGCCTTTAGCTCTACGTAGCCTTTGGGGTCAATTTCGGGGTTTAGATGCGTCAAAATTTGTGTTCTAGACACCTGTCCGATTTTGGCAATTTTCTGTCCGATTCTTAGATATCCGATTTTCAGGAGTCCGATTATCAGAATCGGACGTCCAATTTTGGGTTGGTCCGATCGGCCCAGTGGTCCAGTTTTGGTCACGTTCGATTTCTGGAATCGGACGTCCGATTTTGATAGGCATCCGTCCAATTCCTTCTGTCCGATTTCTAGGGTCCGAGTGTCCAATTTTGAGGTCCGAATTTCAGGGTCCGAGTGTCCGATTTTGAGACTGGGTCCGATTCTCGCAATGGTCCGATTCTGGGAATCGGATCGAACAGGGTGGTCCGATTCTAGCAGTCGGACGGTCCGACCCCGAAATTGAATGGTCTGATTCTGGGACTGGTTCGACGGCGCGGACGATGGCCCACGGGTTGCGTGCGATGCCTCAAGGTCAACACCTACTCCACGGAATCGTCCCGT
Organism: Lygodium microphyllum; assembly: GCF_053477565.2. NCBI lineage: Eukaryota > Viridiplantae > Streptophyta > Polypodiopsida > Schizaeales > Lygodiaceae > Lygodium > Lygodium microphyllum. The sequence goes on from NC_141145.1 coordinate 140,905,239, forward strand.
GCCTTCCAAATAGGTGCAAAACAATAGAAGGAACTGCCAGGCATACCTGGAATCAATGTGGTGTTCGAATCGATCAACACTTCAACGATCTTCCCGCAGCTCTCTCTCTCTCGCTCTCTCCTTGGCTCTCAAGCTCACTCTCTTCTTGGAAGGGACGATGTCAAATGTAGTCTTTCCTGGTTCCCTGGGCCTCTTATTGTCCCATCCCAGCCTGCTGTGACCTCAAAAGTCAGTCCCTCATACTCTTCTAGCCAGAAATCTGAATCTGTGCCCCTATTTCCCTACTTCAATTTGTTATACAACAACATAAAACCCTATTGTTTGCTCCAATGTTTTGCTCCTATCCTTCCTAAATGCAAGAAAAAATTATAAGAAAAATACCTACACTACTCCATCATGCTTTCCCAAGTCCAAAACAAAAAAAACCTACTTGCTAAGGAGATCGAATACCTCCAAAAACTCCCTCGCTTCCTACCTATCTACCTCAAGCACCAGTTCGGGGAAAACCCTACTTCAATGCTCGATTCGAAGCGCGCAAGCGCTCAAGGCTTGAATCTGTTGGTCTCGGCAATGGAACCAAAATGTGGGAGCTTTTGCTCAACCGCCAAGACCCATGGACCACTTATTGTTTCAAGCGTTCCAAGCCGAGCACTAATGGCTACCTCTCACATAGCCGATGTGCCATCCATATCTACGGGTGTAGTGAGCTTACCTCCATGCCGATCGAGTTACCTCCTATCTCGCGCACTCCAGTAGCTCCACAATCCAAGTGCAAGCTTCAAGCAAGCTCCATCCTCAAGCTCCACGCTCCAAGCTCCATTGCCGCGAGCAAGAGAAGAGAAGAGAAGAGAAGAGAAGAAGAGAGGAGAAGATGGAGAGCTTCTCCTCCCCGGTCCCTCACCCTCACACACTCACTCCCTCACACTCTCACACTCCCTCTCTCAAGCACAAGCTCAAGCAAGAAAGAAGAAGAAGAAGAAGAGGAGGAGGAGACCCACTTTTGGCCACACACAAGAATGAGCTTCTCATTTACTTTTCAACTTTATATACAAAACCCTAAAGTCCTTTTGGGCGGTCATCCCCTTATCCACTTTTTTACATGACCGATCGTGGCCTAGGCCCTTTTCCCCATTGTCCTTCTATCTTCCTAGCTTCCTTTCCACCGCTTGTCTATATTTACAAATTGCACAGGTGAGAGCCCAACGCTCCTTAAATTAAATCATGATGTGCTTGTGCTCTTTTACAAAAGTATTGACTTACGCTTTTCCTTGTGCACCTTTTCCCTTATTTAGGACTTTTCTGCGCTTCTCGTGTTTCTATATTTTTCTTGGCACGCCTTCGTCTTCCGTCTCACTTTGCCTTGGCCTTTGTCTTCTACTTTAGCTTTTCCAGATTTTCCACCTTGTTCGTCTATTGGTTCGTGTACCGGTTAACAATAGAATAGCTACTTCTTAGCTCAACGAGGCTTAGCTAAGCTTTGATAAGCTCCTCAACAAGTCGAGAGCAAGCTTAAACAAGCCAGGAGAAGGGAAGATTCAATGCATATCTTAGGGGGAAGAAACAATGGTTGCAATGAAATCTTGAGCTAAAGCTTTGAATCTATGCTAAAGCAAAGGATGAAGAAGCTCCTCAAATGCTTGCTCTAATACTAGTTGAAAGGTAGAGCTTGAGTGGAAGGACACAAGAAGAAGTAAGAGCTATGGTGGATGGAGCAAGAGAGCAATAGAGAAAGATATTGTATGTGGGAACTCCAACAGTCACAATGTGTGACTAGCCTTCCCTTATTCAACAGTCACTAAAAGAGTAAAGAATAAAGTAACTATCATGGGTGCCTACAACCTATAGTGCATAGGTATTTGGTCATGGTGTGTATAGTAAATACAGGGGGTGGCATAGGCATAGGTGCCTTTACCCCAAACACCATCAAAATTGGTGAAAGCTTGGGAGCTCGTTGGTGAGCACCTAGACTACAACTTGGTCAATTTTCATTGTCTCTATCTACTTTTTTATTATTGGTTTCAATAGCAAAGCTCAACCATAGAGTAGAGCATTTAGTAAGCTAGGTTTACAAAATGATCAAGCCACACATCCTTTAAGATGTGAGAGGTTTTGAAGTATTGATAGATTGAGAATACATTATCCAATATGTGTAAATTCCATATGCACAAGATTTGATATATATAAATTTGGAAAAACAAACTTTGAAAGATACATTTTGGTTCCATTTTACTAGGACACAATGGACCCTTGGTCCATTGAATACGTGTGTTGTGCATTAGCAAGATGGGGATTCACATAAGGATATGTACATTAGTGAAAACCTTATGCAACATAGAGTACGAAGGACAGATATTGGGAGGCAACCAAATTGGGAATAATTCTAGTCTAAGATAGATTACATCTATTTTTCAAAATTGTATCTTAAGTAGGATTTCTTCTTTCTTTTAAGAAAAAAGTAAAACATTCTCAAAATATACTCATTGCTTGTTGAGCATCATTGAATGCATGCATTTGAATAGACTTGGCAAGAGGTATAAATTCATTGTGTATTATATGAAAGTGAGAAATATAAATCTCCACTTTTTTTGTTATTTTACTCGTTGAAAATTACTGCTTTGACTAGCTAGTCAATACTTTGATGGTATTCACAAATTGCAATGATTGGAAGCAACAATTGAGATCTTGCATGGATAAATTGGGTTAAAGGACTACTGAAATTTATGATTTATTTTGCTACTATTCCCTTTTTTGTTTTTTGATTTGGTATTATCCTTAAACAAGCATAATTATTGAACATATTCTACATCAAACTAGCTAGTCGTGGATGTGAAGAGTTAGTCACATTGAGAATGCATGTGTGCATATTGAGAGAATTTTTGTGTTTGGATTATTGATTTAGCCATAATAGGAAAAAAAATACTAGATGTAAAGTTTTGGATGGGCTTATGCATGGAAAACATATAGTTTTTCATTGGGCAATTGTTGTGTAACAATAGAGCTTAAGAAGCTCTCATCCAGCCAACACACTACTGACATAATCTAGGCTTCAAAGAGCCATATTGATTGAACCTTTGTATGACCTTATTGTATCACTCATTAGATTGAATATTTTCTAGTTTTTAGGCCTGATAAATTTTGATTTTGATGAATAGTAGTTCGAAACCCTTTTGGAGACTCTATGGTGTCCCTTAGGAGTTGATCAAAACCTTTTGGTGTATAGTCTAGTTGCTTTTGGGACTTTCATCATGCATAGAATGCTTTGGATAAAAAATTGCAAGTTTTTAGGTTGAAAATCAGCATTGGGACTAGAATTGACCTTGGTTTATACATGACCTTGGTCTCTCACCTTTAATGGACCCTCAATGGGCCAACAATCACCTCTAGCACCTAGTTTAGGTTGTAGATTAGATCTTTTGATGCGTTAAGGTGTGTTAATGGTCAAAACTCAAAGTTATGAGAGATTTTTAATGGAAATTTTGAACATTTTCATTGTTCTTGTGACCCTTATCTCCATTCGCCAACTTTGAGTGAGAACTATACCATTGGTACCACTAGAGATACATTTATCATCTTTGCTTGTCCACTAGCATACTTGCCTCAAATTTGTCTTGGTCTTCATGCACACTTCAAGTTAAGTTCTAATAAACCTTAGAAATCTTAAACATACTACTTTAAGAAGCCCCACTTCAAGTGCACTCGTAGCAAGTAGCACTATTATGAGTTGTCTATCCACAAGTGGGACTCAACACAAGCCATCACTCTATCACTTGAATGAACTTATGCCTCCACTTGCATTTTCTTGAGTTTGGCTACCCTCACTTACCTTGATTACCTCTTAGAAATACCTTAAACTTGCCTTAAATTTCTTGTCATGTCCTCAATCCTACCTTGAGTGGTGGTAGAAGGTCACACCTTAACTCACCTTGAGCTGAACTCGTGACTCCATCAAATGGACTACCTTCCCTACCTTGAACTTAACTTCAACTACCCCATCTACTTCACATACCCCTCAACATCTACTCCACTTGACTAAGTTGCCTCTACCCTCACCACCTAACACCTACCCATAGTTCCATTACTCTATCTAGCCCAAGCCATCTGCGTACCCCATCCTTATTTCCTCAAGCTATCCATTACTACCTAATTCCATCGAATGACCATCCTAAGCCTATGTCCATCCACACCAAGTCACAAGCCTCTTGCAACTATAATACTACCCCACATAGAGCCACATGAACTAACCTTGAGCCATACCTTTACAATAGGTTGCAATCACAATTATACCATGCTCTATCAAACCCAAACACATCAAGCCTTCATGATTGGTTACTCTTAGCCACCATGAGAGATTACCTTGAGTGTATTCACCATGCTACACCAAGCCTTGACATTACTCTGAGTATCCATAAGTGGAACCAACCTCAGGCATCTTGAGCCTTGCATGTAAGCCACCTAGAGTAGCAAGTCACACACCCTACCCCAAGCCCTAGCCTTTACCCAATCAGGCTGATTTTCACCCCCTGAGTAGTCCATGCCAACCTAATTACATCAAGCTCATTGTTATGAGCCCACAAGTAACACAACATTGAGAGAAAAATGTCAAATGCTTTTGTATGGCCTTCATGTTATCCCTATCAAACTGCAATGATGCTCCTCCACTAATTGTCAGATTGACCTCCTCAAGAGCTAGCCGCTAGCTTACAATTAGCACACTAAGCCCTCGCCACCACCCTAGGGGTGAGTCACCTATATGCTTCCAGTCATCCTTGGTTTCACCCCAAGTGGTATTGCATTGACTCACCTCCACAGAGTTGGATCTCTACCATTACTTCACTTTGAGATCCTTTATAGGTTGACAATCGTCCATTTGAGCCTAACATTGCCTGCCATGTTGAGTGTTCACATTGCTAATTACATTGAGTTTTCTTTCAATATCATTTTCTTTCCATGCCATTTACATTCTATGTATCACACTTAGTTGCTCATCGCCCCAAGTTAACTTGCATCCCACCTTGAGTTAAAGGCCATGTCCACCCCAAGGACCATAATCATTGGCCACCTGCCTCTACCTCAAGTAGTTAGAGAATAGTTATGCCACCACACCAAGCAAATATAGGCAACACCACCCTCAGCTTGATTATTCTTGCTACCCTAAGAATTTTTTCACAAGGACTTATCCTTGTCATAATCTTGAGTGGTGTTGTCAAGAAACCACACCAAGTGATCATGTAGACTACCTCATGTAGTCTCGTTGCACTAATTGCTTACCCTACCTTGAGTAGGCTAATAGCTACTATCCCAAGTGTTGCACCTTCCCTATACCCTTTTGAGGATTCACCCCAAGTCATCATGAATATTGAGTCTTGCCAATCACATAGTCTCATGCTAAGCTTTTATGCATCACACTAAGGGCAAACAACGTAAAGCAAAACAATGAGCAACCGCACCAAGTCTACAACCTTACTAGTATAAGCATTAAGGTGAAACCTGAGCACATTGTTTAATCTATCTCAAAATAGTAATTTGAATAAAAAAAGTAGAAAGTGCTTTAGTTTAGGTACACATAGACACATTAAACTTCTAACACACTTCTTGATCCAACCTACATTTGTGATCTTGAATGGAAGAGGATTAACACTCTAAAAACACAACTTGAGACACATAAGTGAATAGGATGAGACCTTTGAGTCTTGTACATTAGGCACATGTCCTTTTAGGTTAGCTACACCTTGAGTACTTGAAGAAGCAACAAACACATAAATGACTCAAAAACCTTGGGAGAACCTATTCTTATTACATGTAGGCTCAACCAACCTTTCATGACCTAAAGAGTTGTGAGCCTTGCCTAGTAAGAAGCATTCTCCTTGCTACCAAGTTGGTAAGTTGTGGTTGTTGTTGTAACTCTTACACACATATCTACTTAGAGGAGCTAGACAAATGTAGTCCAAGAAGACTGTATACAGGATAGCTAGGGAGGCAAGTATTGCAAGGAGAGTTGATACATTCCCAAAATTTAAACCTAGGATTGGAAACCAAAACCTAAGTAGACTTAGAGGATCTTGATTATCAACCCACATAACAAAGTGACCCATAGACACACTAGCTTTAGAAGAGCTAAAAAAAGAAAAGAAATGTTAAAAGCATAGAACCACAAGCAATTCCCATTACATATCTTGAGGAGACAACCTCATCCGAACAAGCACACAGAGAAATCTAGAGTTGATTATGCCTATCAAACCAACAAGGGCAACAAGGCATCTCTTAGCACCATGAGTATTAGAGGCCTCACCATCCTGACCAAACTTAAGGTAAGAATTGTGGTCCTTGAGAGAGAAAATGGCAACTTCTATCCCCTTGCCCGAACTTATAAATTTGATTGAGGCTTTAGTAGCTAGAGAAGAGCCAAACATAATTCCTAAATCAAGCTCAAATATTGGAAACCTAGGGTTTGGTACCATGAACTTCCCACAAATATCAAACGACTCATCACACAATATGACCATCAAATGAGAATAGATCATGCAAGAAGGCTAGTGGAGGAAATATTGGTAGATATGGCAACAAAAAGAAATTCAGGTAGGGACATCTTATAGCAATTGTCTAGGTATGAGTGCAAAAGTTCAACAAAATTAGAAAAGAGATGGAAATAGAACAAATCCGAAGAATCCTAGACCTAGCATAGGGACCTAATCTTGAAGAAGAAGTGGAGGGTATTCACCCATCATGTGAAAATTTTACACCCTCAAAACTCCTAGTCAAGTGGCTACTTAAAAAAGGTAGTGCTAGTTAGGTGCTTCCATCTTAATTAGATTAGGAGTGACACCAATCTCTGGGGGCTGATTGGAAATCCCTATTGTCACCAAGAAAATTAATAAGGATAGTGAGGGGATGACATGTAGAGTTTTGTGGAGTAGTTCGAGCAAGTCCATGAGGCTAACAACCTTAATGACATTGACAAAGGAGCATAAACTTTCAAGGTATGCCTAAAAGATAAGGGCTAAACTTGGTTTACAATTATTGATGAGACAGAAAAGAATGACTTCAACATGCTCAAGGACTTATTCATAAATGATTCTTTGAATATGGATATGTAGATAACCTCATCATCAAGCTCATGAATGTGAGCTAGAAAAACAAGAAGAATATTTGAGACTAGATAATTCATGTACTTACTCTTTATAGGAGAATCCATGAGACTAAAAAACGCAATCAAAATGTTGTGCATGGTCTTCATAGTTAGGATAAAAAATAAGAAATTGTACAAAGCTCTAGCTAGAAAGTCTAGTCTAAGATATGATAGTGCAGATTTACAAAGAGGCCATCAAAGTCAATGATCTAATAATGAATGAAAGGAACAACAAAGCCATTCAACCAAGTGGTTTCATCACAATTCCTAATGAAGGAGCCACCATCCATAATGAGCAAATAGTTCTTGATGAGAAGAGAAGGAAAAAGGGACCGATCAATAGATATGGAATGTTAATCTAGAGTTTACAAAACTCTAAGAGGTCTTGAAAAGATGACATGAGAGGTTTTATGTCTAATACATAGGATTATGGAGGCAACCATCTTCTAATAGAATGACTCAAATTTAGATCGAGGACTTGCACCAATTGTGGAAAATTTGGGCACAATTTAGCCAATTCTTGATTGTCGAGGAGAGTATTGTATCCTCAATCATGCCATCAAAACCCTTATCAAATGAACCAAAGGTTTCAATATAGTAGGGATCTCCCTTAGCTCTATAGGCATCGAATGATCACAGACAATCAATACCTAGGGTGGACATAAGCATAATAGGAATACAAGACCCACTAGACTAATCATAATGCTTCCATAAAGCAATACTCCTATTCACTATCTAGAGGAGCCACTAGACAAAGAACCATACATGAACCCTTATGTCTCATACAATGAAGAGGGTTATGTAGTTCTTATGGACAATAGATTAGTGCCAATGATGATGCTAAGTAGAGGAAGGGGTCACGGGTTTGGAGGCATGCAACCTCAAGACCTAGTCACTATTAATATTGTGGCCACCCATCTTATCTCGATGTCCAAAAAAAGAGCAAGCCAATATAGAGAAGGCAAAACTAAGGTTCTTTGAATGCAACACTCTGCAATTATATGCTAATTTCCCAAAATAATAAGCTTCAATTAGAAAGGCAATCATTCCTTTGGCCGTTCGGTCTCTTTGGAGTTGAATCCTTAAACAAAGAAGTAACCCCAAATCTACTAGACCAAAGCACAAGTAAAGAAAGTGAGAGTTTCCATAGGACCAAGCAACTTAGAACCTTCTTTGATTGAAAATAATAACAAAAAGAAGAAGAAAAAGAGGTTTGGGGAAAAGATTAACCTCGAGAGTGATATACAACTAAGAAGATAAGTCATAAATACAAAAGCAAAAACCTTGGCACCCAAAATTGAAAAGAAAGAGCGTATTAAGATAGGCAAATATTCTAAGTTAGATGTTGGGTAAAAAAACCCCAAGTGCACCCTAAAGAAGATATGGAGTCAATGTTAGATCAAGATACTAAGCATTTTTTGAGCATAGAGCCACCATCATCCTAGAAGCTATTGGAAATCTAGAATCTAACCCATGTAACCAAGGATAAGGAGCAAAATTGACATGTCCTTCAATAGATAAGGTCCTAAAGTTTAGATGTGTAGGAAGAACAATGTAAATGAAGTAGACATTGGTTTAAAAGCTACCCTAGCCTCCATTCAAGTATCAATGCCTCTTGGTCTAGTGATAAAATAAAACCTAATAATGTGGCAAGCCTTTAAAGCTTGGATAGATGGACCTTTAGAGCCAATGGAAAATGGAGACATGTAGGAGCAGCCTCTGATCCAAATATACATGCATGTTTTAACATTTAGCCTAATGCTTGGAGCTTTCCAAATCTATGCCTTCTCGAAAGGGGCTAAAATTCATGTGGTCCTACTAGTAGTGACCTTAAGGGGCATAATTCGATGAGTGATTGTCAACACTGGAGCAAGTGTGAGCATTGTAAAAGCACATGGTCTTGCAAGCATGGGGCAATCCTGTTGTAGAGACTACTTGCATCAATGTAACATGAGGCAATGGAAAAAGTTGAGGCTCTTCAAAGTCTTGAAATATTGGCAAATAAAAATTACAAGTATCCAATATTTCGTGAACTTCATTGTCATTGAAGAGAGTGGGTTTTGACATTCTACTAGGCAAACCATGGATGTGGAATGCTCAAGCAATTGAAGAATAGGGTAATGGGTTAATCTTATTTGAAAACTAAATGCAAGTAGTTCACATAGAGATGGACACTTCTAAGACTTTAGCAATCAATCTAGATGCCATTTTTATATTGCTTAAAGGAAATTTTATTCAAGCGCATGTTGAGGAAGTGGCTCGAAGTATTCGTAGATGACCTTTGTGTCCACATAAATTGTGAAAAACACTTAGAGAAACTACATGTACCCTTTGGACATTGTCAATAATATGATCTCTTGTTGGTGAACCCCTTAAATGCTAGTTATGGGTTAAGCGTAGATGTATTATAGGGTACAATGTGTTGAAGAACTGGACCACCACAGACTTCTTAAAAGTCAAAGAGATAGTTGAACTTCCGCCTTTGACCAACTACAAGGATGTCTAATGTTTTCTTAACTATGCATGATACTTAGCAAGTTTGTAGTAAACTAAGTGTTAATCACTAGACCTCTAAAAATTGCTCATTGTCTTTGAATGGATTGAGGAATGTTAACATGCATACGAGGCTTTAAAGAAGGCTCTAATGATTGGAACTATTTTATAAGCTCTATATTGGGCAATTACATTCCATTTGCATACTAATGCTTCTAAGTTTACTTTGGAAGTAGTATTGTGACAATTTGGAGAGTAGAACATGGAATTCCTAGTGATTTTTATAAATAGACAATTCACCGTTGCTAAGATGAAATATTCGACCACAGAAAGGGAGGGATTAGGAATGGTGTTTACTCTTAAGAAGTTTCACCATTATCTTTTGGAAATGCCTTTCACCTTTTTTTAAATCATTAAGCATTGCTTTACCTTGTTAACAATCCGTGCACAACCACATGCATTGCTAGATGGCTACTTCCTTTTTTCGAGCTTGATTTTTCTATAGTTGTTTGAAGAGGCAAACAACAATATATGGCAGATCATATTTCAAGAGTAACTAATCATAAACCCATAGGAAAGGAGATCACGGATGGATTTTCAAATGCCCATTTGATCCGAAACTCTTGAGAAGAGCAATTACATAGGGTAAACCTTTGTATTAGGTTGATGACATTGTTAAGATTCTTGAAAAAGGAATCCTTGGTCATTTGATTAAAGAAGGAAAGGCTTAAGCATTTTCTTCTCAAGATACAACTCTACCAACAACAACATAGCTGATTGTAAGAGAATTATATTGATATGGTTAGGATGTTCATATGAGAAGACATAGATGTGAACATGATATCTATGGTTTTCTCATCAAAGCACATGAGAGAATTGCACGATGACACTTTGATGGAGACATAACAACAAGGAAAAGCCTTTAGTATCAATTATGGTAGTCCACTTTATCCCATGATGTGGCTTGTTTTGTAATGCATTATGACAAATGTTAGCACCCAAAAGCACCAATTAAAAAAGATAAAATGGAGCTAACTCTTATTACAACCCCTCAACCCTTTGAGAAGAAGAAATTTGTTTCCATTGGACCTATCAGCATAGCAACCCATTACTCAAGCAAAGTACATAATCATGGCTATGTATTATCTAATGTAGTGGGTTGAGATGAGGGAAACCCATTATTTGCACAAGAAAAGTACATAACTATTGCTACATATTATCTATTGTAGTGGGTTGAGGTGAGGGGCACTCAAAAGAATAATTCTAGGACAACACCTAAGTTTATATGGGAGCATGTTGTTTTTTATTTGGTTGCTTCATCATCAAGATACTGAGAAACCAAGGCACTCGCTTCATCAACAAAGTGATTGCACATCTATTGTCCACCTTCATAGTCATTCATGGAAAGTCATCACCATACTATCCTTGAGAGTGAATGGTCAAGCTAAAGCAACGAACAAGATTTTGATTAGTCCTAACAAAAATAATATTGACATATAAGAGTGACAAGGCCAATAAGCCTTTGGCAACTTTATGGGTGTATTACACATCCTACAAAACTATAATACGACAAACATCATTCAAGCTAATATACAAAATAAAAACAATCTTACTAGTCGAGTTCTTCATTCCTAGTTTATGAAATGCGATTGCATTTGAAAGTGGAACTTGGGAGATTCCCAAATTCTACAACATGGTATTCTCTTTGATTAGATGCAAAAGTAAGTAGTTCAAGTAGCAACAAGAAAGAAGATATGGGAGCCATACAAATCTATTGAACTACAAGGCAATGAGAAAATCACCAAAGAGCAAAGAATAGGCTCATATCTTGATGATAGGAGGAAGAAGAGAATACATACAATTGTGGCTATTTGTTGGGTTTGACAAATAGAGGGCATTGATATAGAGAGTCAAAAAGACATTTTCAATTATCTTTTGCAACATCCTACATTGAGGGATTTGCAACCTCTGATATTGCACTATGATGAAGGAATCATGGCATGAGGACATTATTACAACGAAAAGGCCTAGATCAAAGAATGAACCTTTTTTGAAGAGATTGATGTGTTTGACCTTGTAAACCATCATGAGAAAATGGTATGAAAAACCTAGTTAGCATAGCAAAGGCTACAAAATATCTTAATGTGTGCAAAAGAAATTTTATTGCAGTATTACAATTTGAAGATGATGGAGTATTGCCCTTTGAGACATGCCAAAGATAGGTGATCCCAAACCACATCATCACCAATGATGTCTAAGAAATTTTTTTACTTTTAGACAACAAAGATGTGTGTATCCCCAAACAAAAAAGATGTTTGTCATAAGTAGATTGGGAGACATGTAGTTGTCACACATCTAATCCACTTGCTTTGATGAGCCTTAAAGGTACATATCATTTTTAGTGCTTCTTATTCTCTTTCTTTAGCTTCATGTTGGTTAGAGCCTTATCTACACCACCTTCTCTTCTTCAACATGTATATTTTTCATTTTCCTGAGAAAGTATATTTTTCATGTTCAAATAGTAGATCGTATCTATTGAAGCTCTCTTTCTTTAAAAAAAAAAAATTCATATTCAAAGTAGTTTTTTGTACTACAAATACTTCCCCTTCTTCATAATGTAGTACAAAAAATTTGTTAGGCCTTGACATTGATAGCCATATTTACTAGTATTACTAATCCTCCCCAATCCTTATTATGAGAATTATGTGTCAAAACATTTATTAGGCCTTGACATTGATGGTGATATTTACTAGTATTACTATATTTTAGTCTACTCTAGTCATAGACCTTCATTATATGTAAAGTAACTTTATGTTTCATGTTATTAGTTGGTTTTCAGGATGTTATAGCTATGTTCTAATAGGATTCTTGATCATAATAGCATTATGGATGAGAGTGTTGTGTGAAAGATGGCATAATGAACATGAATTATGATTGCGCCCTGATTTCTTGTGTTAGTTCTCTATCCATTCGTCACTCTAAATCATCATTCTTTGATGTAATACCTATGGCAGTAATGTAACCCTTTCTTAGATTCTATATTTAGGTTAAGGTTGTGACACTTTGGCAATCCTCCCATGATGACTTGTAACTCTACTTCAAATTTCATAATCTTGTGAAGATGTTAAAGGCAGCAATGGCATTAAATACACTAGCCGCCAACAACACATTAAGGAGTTGATGAGTGCAAATTGTAGTAAAGGAAACCTAGCACACCAGATAGGCAGAGAGAATATCCCGCTATAGGTAGCAGCCTATATAATGGAAGGGAGCAAATCACCATCGTTCCAAGCCTATGCATAGCCATAGAGGTTAAATAACGAAGGATCCTCTTGCTTAATGCAATATACTTCCTAAGTCTTTCTGCTAAGTCTTCTTTGACTAGCATATTGGGTGCTCTCATAGCAGAGCTTATCTTGTACTATTCTCCAATGCTTGTGTTTGGCATTAGTACTGCCTTGGTCATTGTTTCTTACAATCATCTTTTGTTTCCAAAGAAATTGTGTGGACACCATTTGGTTTGTGATTGATGTATTGATTCTGACTTTAACAATATACATATCAAGTTGAGTTTTGAGTGCATTTGCTATTTGATCTTTGTGGTATGAATATGTATTGCTCCACAACCTGGCCCCCATATGTCAAAAGTGATGTCAATATTTGTTTATGTCAACTTTGAGTATGCCCGTCATCATTTTTGCGGTGGTTGTGCTTGGATACCGATTACACATGATGATCACGATTACTATCCCTCTGCGTGCTAACCTGAATGCATGTGTTCACAAGGTCTACCTGATATAGTTCTAGTGTTAGGCCATTCATGGCGGTCCCAGTCTAGATAGTCCCCCAATGATACCACCTTTTAAGGATATTTTGTTCCTCATCGAGGGCATATCTAAAGTGCAGAAAGCTTCTCCCAAATTTCAAAAGCATCATTTGCATTCCACTCCCTTGATTGGGATCGAACCTAGCAGCTCTGTCTTTCTATCCATTACATCATTAAATCTTTTTTAAAAAATTCTTGATTCACTCAAATTGATAGGTGTTCCATCAATAGTCACCATATTTAATGTGGCATACACAATCAACTACCTTGGTCAGGTCAATGAAGCCCACAAAGTTGCCGCATTCAAATCCTCAACGTGGAAGAAGACTTGGACTTGGCTAGCAATGGCTAGCTATCATGGAATGAAGCCCTAAATGCCTTCTATATCTAGTTCCAACTAGACCAAACATATGCACAAAAACTTGAAAGAATTTTCCATTTAAAGCAAGGTGACAGATCATTCCAAGCATACACCACCAAGTTCACAATCCTAAATAGTCGCATTGATCCAAATGCATAGCCAAAAGATGAAATGCTAAATACCCTATATGTCCAAAGTTTCAAAAAGCCTTTACTTCCAATGATTTATCCGATAATAGCATTGACCCATTGTATAAGAAAGCTCTCATATTAGAGTAGTTTTTGTCAAAGGACAAGTCAGGAAAAGGGAAGAAATCTAGCAAATCCGCTACAAAACATCATAATGATGATAGCAGTGTGAATCGACTTCTAGTTCTCACCTAGAAGCAGAATCCAGTAGTACTATAGAGTCTGATTTTGAGAAGGAGGAAGAAAGAAAGCAATATAAGTGTAATAAGAAAGACAAACAAAAGAAAATGATGTAAAACACAAAGAAGAATGAGGTCAAAAACCTCTGATGCACACAATGCAACAATCTCAAACATGTCCAGACTAAATGCTGCCTAAACCAAAGATGGTGCAACATTTGCAATATGGCCATGCACAACATTGAGTACTATGGGTACAATGGCAGGTATTAGATAGCCTATCCAAGTAAATGGTAAGGGATTGGCGCAACCAACTTCAACCAATGGAGAAACCTCCTGGTGGCCAATCTAGTTTCTACTCTGACCATGGTGTATATCAATTAGGACTACTCACCACCCAACAATGGCTGCGATAACCATAATAGAGGTTGAAGATGCTAATGCAATTTCTAGCCCTTTGTTAAACATTGCTTCTTTTACATGCAAGATGGACACTAGTGAGCTCAGTGTCTAGATGCCTAAGCATACGATGCTTAGAAAAGATAAGCACAAGGCCTAGTACATATGCCTAGAGCCAATACAGTGGAGATCAAATAATTGTATGTTGAACCAAAAGTGCATGTGATTACTTGGTCTAATAAGACCTACAAGGGTGTCATGTTGTGACCCACAGGCACTTCGCGAGCCAAGAGTAGGAGAAAGTTTGCTACCATTAGGTGGTAGGATGGACTGTAGGTGCACCAATGGCCATGAAACATTCGGCCTCAAGTTTGAGTCTAGAGGATAAACCCATCGATCTACCTATCACCTCTAAGCAACCATGATCTACTCAACATATCCTACCCATTTAGGGATTGCTGCAGTTCACAAAGACTCACTCCCACCTAGCATGGAAAAACCCAAATCCTAGCTTAAGCATCAATTCGAAGTCTACGAAGTTCAAATTGCAACTAGATTTGACACAAAGAACAACTAATCCACCCTAGGAGAAGAATAAACAAGTTGCACAAGAGAACCCACAACCTGGTGGGGAGAAGAACTTGGGCAATAGCCCTAGAAGTAAAAAAGGAAGCTGCCAGAAGCCAATCCTAGCAAGCAAAAAAGTCAGATTCCAAATATCCACTCTAGTAAACCCCATAAGAAGAATCTAGAGAATCAACCTAGACAGAGATAGAGTACAACCTTGGATGCTAACCCCAAAGGTTGTGGAAGCCAAAAGAAG
The DNA here is from genome assembly GCF_053477565.2 of Lygodium microphyllum. Lineage (NCBI taxonomy): Eukaryota > Viridiplantae > Streptophyta > Polypodiopsida > Schizaeales > Lygodiaceae > Lygodium > Lygodium microphyllum. The sequence continues at coordinate 140,920,634 of NC_141145.1, forward strand.
GAAGTTAATCCCTAGCAGTGGAAGGGAACATGCCAATCACTTCGGCTATTTTGGACTCATCCAATGCATTAGCTAGAAGGGGTCCTATCAACATTACTATTCCATTAGATGATTTACTCAACCTAGTCCCTACTTTCAAGGATCATATTCTAAAGATGATTCAACCCGAGCGATTGGTATTATCAAAACCAAAAGTAGCAGCCATGATAGCCCATGCCTTGAAGGAAACAATCCACAAGATCCAACAACAACGAGTTCTAGCATGCCCCTTGTTTGATCCAACCTTTCGATGATTCCTATTTGGTGCAAGGACCAAATCATCTAGAACGTCTTGCTCAACAACTGATCAGGGGTAAGTATCATCACATTGGCCGCTTTCCCACAACTAAGATTGATGGAATGGGAACCAACCCCCTTTTTAGTGAGGATGGCCAATCAATAACAAGTATGACCTCTAGGCATCATCAAGTTCGCACTCCTAGAAATTGCCATAGTGCAATTTCTAGTTTCCTTAGTAGTCTTAAATATGGAGCATGCTACACCAAGCAAGAGTCACTCACAATAGGGATGAGGATAAACTGACTATTCAAATAAATCAATACAAGGTAATTGTGTTCTTGACTAATGTTGCCCCACCCACCCCACACTGCCGACCAGCTATAACTAAAATAGTTAATATGGTTGAGGGACTTGGTGATGATGAAGAAGAGGAGTTCGTGAAGGATAATGACAATCTACAATCCTGGTGTCTCATTAATGTTCTCCAAATCAATGAATTATATATGCAATTCCAAAGTTTGCAACCTCAAGCCCAATAAGAGTAGAAAACAACACAAAAAACCAAATAGTTTCAAAAATCAGAGTCCAAATTGCACAGAAAGAAATGCCACATTGACGGGATTGCTAATGTTGACATCAGTAAAATCCTGAAATCAAGAGCGTGAGTTTGAGATGCAAGTGCAAAAAGTAACAAGAGTCAAAGAAGATGAGTTGGACACATTCTATCTAGCTTTAAAAAAACTAAATCGGTCAAGATCGGTGCTAAATTGCAACCATCCTTTCGTCAACAACTCATCAATTTACTGACTGAATTCAAGGATGTGCTTACATGGGAACATTCAAATCTAAAAGGACTAGATCCTCATTTCTATCACCATTAGATTCCTCTAAAACCAGATGTAGTTCTAGTTCGAATGCAACACCATAGAATGAACCCTCACATCGCTAAGTAGGTTGAAGAGGAGTTGGATCGATTGAGATTAGGTTTCATCACTCTAGTAGATTGCATGGATTGGATATCCCTAGTTGTCATTTTTCCAAAGAAAAACAATAAGCTCTAGATATGTGTGGATTATTAGAAGCTTAATACAACAACAATCTTGGATCATTTTCTTATCCCCTGGATACCAGACTGGGTTAAGTAGCTGGCCACGAGATGTACTCCTTTGTCAATGGTTTCACGGGGTACAATCAAGTGCACATTACTCCAAAAGACCAAGCGAAAACCACTTTCATCACTTCATGGGGAGTATATGTATGCACAGTAATGTGTTTCGGTCTGACCTCCTTTCAGAGAGACATGTAGAAGATCTTTGGACCCTAGCTCATTGATTTCATGAGGGTCTTCTTGGATGATTTTAGTGTATTTGAAAAGCTTGCACAATACCTGATGCATCTTTGTCTTTGCTTCCCCAAATGCAAAGAGGTAAGCTTAAGTTTAAATCCCCTCGAATATGTGTTTGTTGTTTAAGGTGGTATTTTGCTAGGCCACATCATTTTGCAAAATGGCATCAATGTCAACCTCACTAAAGTGGCAGTAATTATATAAGCTTCACTATCCAATTTTCCATTCATATTACTCCATTTCTTAGGCCAAATTTGATGGCATAGCCACCACTTGTGTCTTTTGACACATCTAGCTATTCCACTCAACAAATTGGTGCATGTGGTCAAATAAACATATCAATGGAATGAAGAAGCTGACTTGGCATTCCAATGGCTCCTTCTCTTACTCTCCAAAGGTCCTATTGTAATTCCATTGAATTGGACAAAGACCTTCCATGTAGTTATAGATGCATCTAACATTGTTATTGCTAGCATGCTTATGCAGCAGGATACTAATGGTTGGTTTTGACCTGTATTCTATGCTAGCAAAAGATTATCTCATGCTTATAAAAACTATTCAATAACTAAAAGAGAGCATCTTGGCATGATTTAATCCATCAAGAAATTTCGACATTATTTGCTAGGACATGCCTTTGTTTTTTCATGTGGATCATTCAATGTTAGTTTACCCAGTTAAGTAGCAAAACATCATTAGGTGACTCACCTGATGGATTCTCATGCTATAGGAATTTGAATACACTATCATCCATTGTCCCAGAACCCAACACATCATTGTGGATTTTTTATCTTGCCTTGACTGGGAAGAACCTCCAACTAGTGTAGAGGATGACTTCTTGAATGCCCAATTGTTTGCCGCAGAAGTGAATGCAACTCGAAGCCACCCAACCCTCCATGGTTGTGGCATGAATAAGTGATGGTTTTCTTGAAAACCAAAGTACCTTTGCCTCATCTCTAGAAGGACCAATGGAAATGATTGGGTCTTTGGAGCCACCATTTTGAAATTGTCATGGGATAGTTGTACTACCACATGCTCTTTGGAGTGTTGCAAATAATGGTTCTTCCTATGGAGCAACCTACTATCTTGGGTAGAAAGCCCATCAAGGAATCATCGACAGCCACTTTGCTACTAAAGCTACAATTGGATTATGGTGGCTCATCATGCATGGTGATGTCTGCAGCTGGATCCAACACTATGATTCCTATCAAAGATTGGGCCAACTTGAAGCCAGAGAAGACTACTTGCCACTCTGACTAGTCTTGCCTTTGGAACCTTTCCAAGTGGGGATTGGTCCTATCTCTCTAGCTACATCATACACAAGAGGCATGTATATCTTGATGGAAACACATTATTGTACCAAATGGATTGAAGCATGGGCTCAACCAGACAATACAACAAAGTCAATCACACCAAATGCTTCTTTAAGGATATCTTCATAAGATATGGCACTCCAATCAAACTTGTTAGCAAATAGAGGTACACTAGCAATGACTAACATGGCATGGGACCACATATATACAAATGAACAAGAGCCAAAGGCTCAACCATGTGCTCCATGCAAAATTTCTTATGTGTACTACCTATCTAATACATATAAACAATGATCACAAGACTCAAAATACTTATGGTCTAGGGACAGAAGATACTACAAACTGGTAAGCATTTTCATTCCTTTCAAAGACATGTGCCCAAGGTGACGATGCCAAAGAGATACATGTGGAACTGCAACCATAGTAGCCAAAACATGGTTAACTAACCCAAACACAAGCAAATGATAAATGGTACTAGACTCAGCACCATGTGCAATAACAAGATTCCCATGGGTAATCTTCCATGAGGAATCACCAAAAGAGACAACATAACCTGCATTGTCCAAGGTACCAACAAAGATAAGGCTTTTTGTGAGAGTTGGAACATGTCGTACATCATGAAGAGTGAATGTGCTGCCTAAACCAATACAAACTATGTCCAATGCTAGGTCATTACCCAAATGAACATCACCAATACCAACTATCTCCAATGCTAGGTCATTACCCAAATGGATAGATCTAGTCAGACTACAATAGGAGTAAAACCACTTTCTATGAGGGGCCATATGAAAGAAAGCCCTTGAATTTAGCAACCAACACTGATTATATCATAACAAAGCATCAGTCGGCTACTATGAAGCATCCAAAGAAGAGACTGCCAATATAAGATCATCAGATACATCAGACTGCACCACATTAATCTCCTTAATATTAATGCTAGACTTGCTAGGTACAATGCTATGATCGTCATTCTTTTCGTGCAATTTATTATTTTCCACTTGTCTTCACACATTTTATGGCATTATGGCCGAATATGACCTACTTTCCCACAATAATGACAAGTAAGATCGGACTTACAACCATAAGATTTACTACGAGACTATCCATGTGTCCTAAACTAAGACCTATTAGAGTCTCTATGATGGCTATTTTCATCTTGTCGGCCTCTTACAATCAATGCATGTGACATATGGGAAGCATCCACATTCTTTCTACTCACCTCTTCCATCAAGAGGGCACTCTCAACATCCTATAATTTCAGCCCATCCTTAGCATACACAAAGTGTCCCATAACTCAGATAGAGTACCAAGAAGAAATAAAGGATGCCAATTATCCTTGAACTCCATCTTTTGCAAAGCTAAATGGTTGATGATGGAGTGAAATTCATTTAAATGTGTGGACATAGAAGTCCATTCTTTCATGCAAAGGTCCATCAACTATTTTAGCCATTTGACATGGAGGACTCTGCTTGTCATAAAGATTCTTAATATGTGTCCAAAGCTCATATACAATTTGATTTTTAGTTATATCATTGTAGTGAACCTGCTTAGAGAGTGATAAAATGATTATGAACTTGCATAGCTCATACAATTCATCCCAATCCTTGATCACAATGTTTTCGAGTTTGGCACCCTTATTTTTTAGTGGTCTAACTTGTAGCTTCTGAACTAAAACTTGCCATATCTAGGTCTTTTAATAATTGTAGTTAGTCCCATCTAGTTTCTCAATATTGAAGATAGCACTATCATGAGAATCAATAGCCATAAGGAGACCAAGCAAATGCACATAAAGGCAAAATGGGCTGCTATAATATCATGAAAATCAGCCCCAAAATCCCTACTAAATCTAGCAAGAAACAAGAGGTACTAACAAAATAATGAGCTATCCACAAACTATAGTTAAGAAATTGTCAAGACAACATAACTGCTCTCATAAACAGTGTAGAGCACTACAATTACAACATGCTAAAAATAGAGTAGAACAATAAGAAATCAAAGCCAAGTATGAGCTATCATTGATAAATTGCAAACTAGAACTGCCAAGGAGATCTTGCACAATGACACTATGTATGAATAGCTAGCAGTCAACAATCATGTGACCAACACCCAAAGCTATCAACCTCAGAGTGCCAGAGGGGGATACATCCAATGGCATAACAATCATGCATGTGGTAGGGTTCACGAGAAACATAACAGACCTACCAAAGGCACAATTGATTGAGCAATAGTAATAGAAGCTAAATACATAGCCATGTTAAGTGTATATATTATTGATAACGATTTGATAGAGGTAGGTGTCGAGGATCAGCCCACTAGGCATCCACTCTCCATACATACAACATGAAGAGAGCATAGACATGAAGTGAAGATCCCACTGTCTCATTATAAGGAGGTGAACCTCATCAACTGCAATCCACCAATGAGCAATAGAACTTCTAATGTCAAGTAAGCAGATCAATACATAAAGCCAAATTTCTCCCACTGAAATAGAAGTCAAATAACAAATGAGCAAGCAAAGATCAAAACATCATGTTGATAACATCCATACATCCATGATCCATATAACATACATCCAAAAGTATAACCCAATATGTGCTTCAAGCCTATAACTGCACAACCCATTGAAGCAACTAAGGTATATAACCATAGTCAAGATGAATGTTGCCAAGCTCAAAATCAAAGCTCAAGAGCATATTTGAGTGCATAGACCAATACTAAGCATTGATACATTTGTATGAAGCACTTGAATGGCATCCAAGAGCAATAGGCATTTAGTATTTCTTGAGAAAAGCTTGTTATTCACTATATTGTAGTAGTGAAATCTTTGCTAAAACTGAGCCAATGCAAGCTCAAATCCAACCATTAGCACCTCAAGATATTCACCAAACATCCCAACATCAATGCATATGCATATGGGCATCAATAGAGATGGAAGTGAGCTCCAATGATTATTAAAATTGTAAAAATACACGGGTTCTAGAGTATGGCAGATGCAGAAGCTATGGAGGTTGAAAGAGTAAAAGGAAACTCATGAAGACATTGACCCTGACAAGGACAAATTGTTACACAAGTGAATTAGGTTCCAAGATTGAGACTTGAACTCATAAACACAATCTTGTGTATTGACAGTGACATGACACTTTATTGGAAAGAAAAGAGTACTATCATTGTATTAAAAAAAGAGTGCAAGTACAATGCTTTATAGGATTTGAGTGGTGGTACTTTCTCCTACTGTGCATATGGGATTCTGATCCTTAGCCCTCACTGCTCCTCACAAAGGGACTAAAGTAGGTGTGATTGCAAATATTTCAACACCCCTTCTCAATCACAACTAGAAGTATAAAGTGTATAGAGGCTTTAGTAAAAGCAACACCTGCAAAGCGTGGGCACACTATAAACATGGCAAAACACTAGAGGTTGTCATAGAAAAGGCTAACTGTGGGTACCACAAACATGTTGGACATCCAGAGGATGTAGCAGGAGCCTCACAAAGTGTACAGAGGCTGTAGTATAAGGATAACTGAGAAGTTTACAAGCTTATGTTTTGATGCATTAGGATTAGGAAATACAAAACTAAAAAAGTCTATCTGAATAGAAGGACTGATGAGGTTTGTCCTTCTCTTGGTGGTCTTCTTCTTCTTCTTCTTCTTCCTTTGCTTCGTTTTCTTCTTTTTCTTTGATTGCAACTAGATAGGCCTTTTGGGACCTCTTTTTGGCGTGGCAGAACTTCTCGGTGTGTCCGGTCCTTTTGCAGAAGTCACAGAAGAGTTGATCCTTCTTGCCTTTGTACCTATTGCCAACATATAATGCATGTTCATCTCTAGAGGTAGTTGGTTCTTCCTTAGTTTTTAGCTTCTTTTCCTCCTCTAACAGTGATGCATGGATATCAACAAGTTCAGGATTTGGTATATTAATTAGAGTTGTTGATACATTATTGTATTCAGGAGGCAAACTCTTAAGTAGACACCGATGCAAACATCTTCTTCCATTTTAATATTGATTCCTGCAAGTTGGGTTAGAAGTCCTTCCATGTAATTTAGATGTGTGGCAAGTGATGTGTTGGACTTCATTTCAAGCCTGAAAAACTCAATCAGGAGACCATACTTTGATGATTTAGGCTGTGTACCGAACAGAGTGTCAAGTCTCTTCCGTGTATCTTGTGAGGTCTCACAGTTGTCCACATGGTGGATATAGCTGTCGTCTAGCTCCAATGTATCAAGGTGCAGCAGGCTATGGCAGACAATAGTGAGTGTTGAAGTTTAAGTGAAGAAATGATTACATACATTAAATGTGAGCTGGATTGAGGTCAAGCAAAGCTGAGGGGGCAGAGAATGGAATTGAATTGAGCTAGGCCATGCCCAATTGGGCTTTGATACAATGTAAAAATACGTAGGATCTAGAGCATGGCAAATGTGGAAGCTATGGAGGTTGAAAGAGAAAAAGGAAACTCATGAAGACATCGACCCTGACAAGGACAAATTGTTACACAAGTGAATTAGGTTCCAAGATTGAGACTTGGACTCATAAACACAATCTTGTGTATTGACAGTGACATGACACTTTACTGGAAAGAAAAGAGTACTATCATTGCATTAGAAAAAGAGTGCAAGTACGATGCTTTATAGAATTTGAGTGGTGGTACTTTCTCCTACTATGCATATGGGATTTTGGTCTTGAGCCCTCACTGCCTGTAATATGTCCCCCCCCTTAACAAAAAATTATTAACTTTAATGCAAAAAAAATTTATCCCTCTCTCTATCCCCGCCGCTGACACACTTCGAGGAGAGAGAGAGAGGGAGTGAAGTGAAAGTAGTAGGGGGTCATGCAACCCCCCAGGTGGGAGGGGTGGCAGCCATCTTCCCCCCCCCCCCCCACCATATAAGGAAGGCTCCCCCTCCCTGCATCGAACAACGTCCCCCTCCTTTCATCAAACAGTGCCCCCCTCCCTGCATCGATGAACGATAGATTTCTCCCCCCCCCCCCTCATGCTTCGTCACCTTCCCCCCCTCTGTGCGGGCTGCAGCAGCCCCCCTTGGGCTTCATTAGGAACCTCCCCCCTCCTCCTCGTCAGGTGGAAACCCCCCTCCCCCCTGTGAACACACACACACACACACACACACAGAGAGAGAGAGAGAGAGAGAGAGAGAGAGAGAGAGAGAGAGAGAGAGAGAGAGAGAGAGAGAGAGAGAGAGAGAGAGAGAGAGAGAGAGAGAGAGAGAGAGAGAGAGAGAGAGAGAGAGAAGAGAGAGAAGAAGAAGAAGAAGAAGAAGAGAGAAGGAGAAGAAGAAGAGAAGAAGAAGAAGAAGAGGAAGAAGGAGGGAGAGAGGGAAGGAGAAGAAGAGAGAAAGAGAAGAAGAGAAGAAGAGGGAAAGAGAAGAAGAGAAGGAGAGGGAGAGAGGGAAGGAGAAGAAGAGAAAAGAAAGAAGAAGAGGAAGAAGAGAAGGAGAGGGAGAGAGAGAAGGAGAAGAAGAAGAGAAGAAGAATAAGCAGAGGGAGAGAGAGAGAGTAGGAGAAGGAGAGAAGAAAAGAAGAAGAAGAGGGAGAGAGAGAGAGAGTTGGTGAGTAGAGAAGGTGTCGAGGGCCGTGTTTGAAGAGCCGGTTCGAGAAGCCATTTTTTTTCAAGCCACCCCCTCATTGGCAGAGGTCACCTTACTCACGACCTTTCCTTTCCCAAGCCTGTCATCTTGAAGGCCCGTTAAGGTTAGGACTACCCAAATTCTGCGTGGTAAATGGCTCCCAAAAAGAAAGTTGCGGGAAGTGTAAGTGCCAGAGCTACCAATGAGGCGAGTGGAGCGACCAACGCAACAAATGCCCCTACGATCACGAATCAAACCCAGGTTCTTTAGATATCCTAAGCTTTATAATTAATTTTGTATTATTTCTCGAGGAAGAATTAAAGAGGTTAGCTACATGCATGGAACTAGAACGAGCCTTAGGACTTTTGTTTACTCCAAATGATAGGTTGCATGCATGAAATGGTAGAGCATGGAGTTCGCATAAGTTTATGTGCATAAAATGATAGCTTTTACACATAGAATGATAAGGTTTTCCCATTATTTCACATAAAATAATAGTTTTTAAACCAATTCAGTGCATGAATAGTCATCTAGAATTCATGCTTTGCAATCATGATTAAAATAAACACATGAAATGTTAGTTTCCGTTCATAGGATGTGATTGCACCGATGGATAGAAACCTAGACTTTCATATACGCAAGTCACATGAGATCCGGTGCATTAGGGCTAAGTATTTGTTGGCAGGTATGAAGAGAGTTAAAGGTCGTTTAGGATGTACTAATATATTAAATGCACCATGTGCATGATGGGAAGGTTTGATTGGAAAATTTTGCATAGTACCGCACTAAGAGGGATGGAAAGGACGCATGCATCTAGACTGTATGGCCTAGATGAAGAGTCTTGCATTGCCAAGTGTGTTAACTGAACTTGGTTGAAGGGAGATGAGTAAAGAATTGGATGAATAAAAGGCCCTTGGTTGGGTTGCGGATAAGGCATGTCCATTGCCTTGGTTGACCCTTAATGCTTTGAGTTGGGATTAAGATAACATAAGGTAAAACCCAAGGGGAAGAGCAAGTCAAGAACATTTGCTTGCATGATCTTGTTTGAGATTATTGGGATCTCACCAAGTCGCGAACGATCCAGGATCGGATGCTGGGAGCATCCGAGAAAAAGGAGTCACTGTCAAGATTGTGGGAGAGAAGGAAGGAGTCTCGCTTGAAGCTTTCTTGCTTGCACAATGGGGGAAGACACACAAGGGTGGAGGCTGAAAACAGTTTTTCTCTTCTTAGTTGTGTAAGCCAAAAGAACTCAAGTACAAAGAAATAGAAGAACCCTCTATATGGGTCTCAAACCAAACTCAACTAACTAAGGTGGCATACTAACTGAGCCACGAACTAGAGTAGATAAGGATAGCTATCATTCATGGGCGGTGTACCAACCGCATCTGCAACTGACAAGTCGGTGACATAAATACACAACGGTCACCCTGGCGTATCACGAGTGGAGCTCGATATCTCAACACTCCCCCTCGAGCTCAATCCCAATTCCTGCACACCAAGCAGGTCTCTAAACTTGCGCAGCTTCTCTACGCCCAATGCCTTCGTGAATATGTCAGCTACCTGATCCTCTGTGCTGACATAAACTAGATCAATAAGACCTAGTAAAACCCTCTCTCGCACATAGTGATAATGCACCTCAATGTGCTTTGTTCTAGCATGATAGACTGGGTTATTTGCCAAGTGTATACTACTCATGTTGTCACAATAAATGACAACCGGTCCATCTGTAGACTGATGCATATCATAAAGTAGCTTATGCAACCAAGCTACCTCACATGCAGCCATTGCTGCACCCCTGTACTCAGCCTCTATGCTCGACAAGGCAACTGTAGGCTGTTTCTTGCTGCTCCAAGTGACTGCAGCACTCCCAAAAGAGAACACATATCCACTGGTAGATCGTCTATCAGAAATACTACCAGCCCAATCAGGATCAGTGTATCCATGCAACTGTATCTGAACCCCAGTCTCATAAAATAGTCCATACTGCAATGTGGACTTCACATACCTGAGTGTGCGTCTAGCCACATCCAAATGTGGTTTCCTTGGAGCCTGCATAAACTGACTTACCAATCCAACAGCATAGCTCAAATCTGGCCTGGTAATAGTCATATAAATCAAACTTCCTACTATGCGTCTGTACATAGTAGAGTCTTCTAGAAGCTCACCTGCATCTGTGCTCAGCTTCACATTCTGCTCCAAAGGAACTGAAATAGGCTTACAGCCTGTCATACCATATTTGGACAGCATGTCCAATCCATACTGCCTCTGCAAGAGCTGTATCCCACTTGGTGATCTAATCACCTCAATGCCCAAGAAATAACGCAGCTCTCCCAAATCCTTCATCTCAAACTTCTGCTTCAATAGCATTTTCACATGAAGGATATCTTCATCACTGTCACCTGTCATAATCAAATCATCAACATAAATGACAAGTAGCATAATACCTTTCTCTGTTTTTCTCACATAAAGTGAGAAATCTGCCTTGGAAATCTGAAAGCCAATAGTGACAAGATATTGTCCTATCTTGTCAGACCATGCTCTAGGTGCTTGCTTCAAGCCATACAAGGCTTTCTTCAATCTGCAAACAAACTCAGGATGAACAGCATGTGCATAACCTGGTGGCTGCTCCATATAGACCTCTTCTTGCAAATCACCATGCAAGAAGGCATTCTTTACATCCATCTGATGTAAAGACCATCCCTTTGATGCAGCCATAGCAATGACTGCTCTTACAATTGCCATCCTTGCAACTGGACTGAATGTTTCTTCATAGTCAATGCCATATGTTTGTGCATACCCCTTGACTACTAATCTTGCCTTGTATCTGTTCACAGAACCATCTGCATTGTGCTTCACCTTATAAACCCACTTACAGCCAATTGCATTCTTACCTTTAGGCAAAGGTACTAACTCCCATGTAGCATTTGCTTCCAAGGCATCCATTTCTTCATCCATGGCTTTCTCCCATTTTTCTTTTCCCATGGCTTGCTCAAAAGATGTGGGTTCTGGTTCCTGTATCACCTTGACCATATATGCATAGTGAATGGCTGTAAATCCATCATATTTCAGTCTATCCACAGGATACCTAGCTCTCGTAGACCTGCGCAAAGTAGGTTTACTCCCAGGTGCTCTCAAAACATCCCTGGTCTTCCTTACTCCAGGTGTAACAATAGAAGGAATACCCAACTCATCATCAATGCTCTGTTCTGAGCCACTGGATTCACCATCCACATAAGAGTGACCTGCATTCACATCAACCATGGACTGATCAACCTTCTCTTTTCCTTTTCGTGATACCTGCATACCACTATCTGCATTACTTTGAGAAGATTCTCCTGATCTCAATCTGCCTGTCCATGGTGAAGAATGTGAACCACTACTAGAGGGCGCTCCAGGTCCACTAATATTTTGTGACTGCTGCTGTGAATTTTGTGCAACATTACCATTTTGTGCATCTACATCATCAATCACATTTACTGGTTTATACCAGCTACTCATCTCATCAAAAACAACATCTCTGCTCACTGTAAACTTACTAGTAGAAGGGCTATAGCATCTATACCCTTTTTGCTGCAGAGAGTAACCAATAAAGATGCACTTCTCAGCTTTTGGATCCAACTTGGATCTCAACTCATCTGGCACATGTACATAGGCAATGCAACCAAAAATTTTCAAATGAGAAATATCTGGTTTCCTACCAGTATACCTCTCCTCTGGAGTCATTCCATGTATTGCTGCAGTGGGAGTCCTGCTCATTATGTAGACTGTTGTAGCAACTGCTTCAGCCCAATAAAAATCTGGCAAGTCTTTTTCATTGAGCATGGCACGAGATACCTCTCCAATATGCCTGTTTTTCATTTCTGCAATTCCATTTTGTTGTGGGGTATAACTGCATGAATATTGCTGCTTTATGCCATGCTCCTGCAAGAACTTTGCAAACTCATTTGAGAGGTACTCTCCCCCTCCATCTGACCTTAGGCATTTTATTTGCAGACCTGTTTCTTTTTCAGCCATAGCTTTAAGGGTTTTGAAATGCCCAAAAACTTCACTTTTCTTTTTCATAAAATACACCCAAACTTTTCTGCTATAGTCATCAATAAAAGTGACAAAATAATGACAGCCTCCAAGAGATGCAGCTTTAGTTGTCCACACATCAGAGTGGATTAATTCCAATGGCTTCTCACTCTCTTGAACATGTCTAGGAAATGGTTTCCTTGCCTGTTTTCCAAACTGACAGGCTTCACATACCTTATGCATTTCTGCAACCTTGAATTTTGGCAAACCTGCAACAATATTTTGGGCTTGCATTGATTTAAGTCACTGTACATTAACATGACCAATGCGTTTATGCCAAATATCAATATCTGCAACTACGCCGGTCCCATGTGCAAACATTGCTGCACTCAATTCAGACATGTCTGCATCCAATGTAAACATTTTGCCCTTCTTCTTTCCTTTTGCTATCAAGCGACCTTTATTTTTCATATCCTCAACAAAGCATCCATGAGGATTAAATCTGACCTGCAAGCCCTGTTCAACCATTTGACCAACAGAAACCAGATTCTTGGTGATATTCGGGACATGAAATACATCGGACAGGTATTTCTTTTTCCCATCCTGCATGGACAAGGGAATTTTTTCAATCTGCACAATAGGATGTGCAGTATCATCACCAGTCTCCACAAATCCTGGTTTTTCCATTTTCCTTGCATCCTCCATCCATTCTGCATGACCTGTCATGTGGTTTGATGCACCTGAGTCAACATACCATACATCATTGCTTTCTTCTGCATTTGTCACAGAATTGTTCATGTGCTGCACAATAAACAGATGCTCATTTCTGTCATCACCCTGTCTACTAGAAGATGCATAATTCCCTTGTTGCAGTTTTCCATTCATGATGTCATTCTGCTTTTTATAGCAGTCTTTAGCCATATGACCCATTTTACCACAATAGTAGCATTCAACATTACTATTTGCATTTTGACCTCTTTGCCATCCACCACGACCTCTTTGGCTCCCCCTGCCTCTAGAGTTACCACGTCCTCCTCCATAGGACTGGTTTTCTTGAGTTTGCTGCATATTCTGATTTCTGCCACGGCCTCCAAATCGGCCTCCTCTACCTCTGCCTCTACCTCTTCCAGCATTTGAGTAGAAGACAGCTTCTTTTGAAGTTCCTCCTGAAGAAGATGCACCACCATTTCTCTGCTCCTCAGAAATTAGAAGAGCAATCAACTCCTCAAAATCAGGAAATCTTTCACGGACGGAAATGGATGTTCGGAACTGTGCATAATCCTTTCCTAGACCATTCAAGGTCACGGAAACTAAATCATCATCTTCCACTGGCGACCCAATGGAAGCAAGTGCATCTGCAATCTTCTTCACCTTCATGTGGTAGTCGTTGATGCTCATACTTTCTCTTTGCACATTATGCAACTCTTGCTTGAGCTGCATTTTCCTGGCTTGCGTATTTATGCTATACATTTTTGACAAAGTATCCCATGCCTCCTTTGGCGTACTTGCATCCTGAATATGCACAATCATAGAGTCTGAAATACTGATAGACAGCCAATACATAACTTTCCTGGCTCTCTCATGCCATGTTTTGAATGCCTGCATTTGCTGTTGATTGGGAACATCAGGAAGAACTAGTTCTTCTTCATTTCCTGCAACGAATTCCCAATATCCTTTTCCCATAAGGAAATTCGTCATTCTAAACTTCCATGCTTGGAAGTTGTTCTTGTCAAGCTTTTCAGTGACAATCTGTGAAAGAGAATCAGATGCCATTACAGAAGACTGCAAAAAATTCTATCACTGCAAAAACCACAGCTTCACCCTCACAAGGGAAAATCTGCAAAACTGGCGAAAGTGGTATTTGACCACACAGTCACTTCCTAGTGACGATTTTGCATCAACAGGCAACAGGGATGATTCTGTAACTCCCAATGTCTCTGTGCACAAGCATACAATGCAATTTTTACAGTAACTATTCACCGACCTGTAGAACAGTGGCTGCACAGCATAAAACTGAGCCTTTTCCTGAGTGTGTGCAGAAAACTTCCGCCTCCAAAACAGGCCCCGAAATGGCCTCAAATAAAAAAAACAAGGTCGCCAAGGGCTAAAGCCCAATCCCGCAGCATACACTGCCCTCTTGCTTCACCGCGAAGGGCGTCTCAACCTGAGACAATACACTCCTGCACTTTCCGGCTGTGCTACCTGCAGAGATCTGCTCCCAAAACAGAAAATGAAAGCAACACTACTCCTCTTACCAGAACACCGCGAGCTTGGCTTGCTTTCTTGAGCTCCTTACCACGAACAAGGCTCTGATACCATGTCAAGATTGTGGGAGAGAAGGAAGGAGTCTCGCTTGAAGCTTTCTTGCTTGCACAATGGGGGAAGACACACAAGGGTGGAGGCTGAAAACAGTTTTTCTCTTCTTAGTTGTGTAAGCCAAAAGAACTCAAGTACAAAGAAATAGAAGAACCCTCTATATGGGTCTCAAACCAAACTCAACTAACTAAGGTGGCATACTAACTGAGCCACGAACTAGAGTAGATAAGGATAGCTATCATTCATGGGCGGTGTACCAACCGCATCTGCAACTGACAAGTCGGTGACATAAATACACAACGGTCACCCTGGCGTATCACGAGTGGAGCTCGATATCTCAACAGTCACACCTTAGCAGTTGGTCGTACATGCGGCCTCTAAAATGTTCGTGATTGTACACTTAGGTACATTATTTGATCTCCTTTGCTCAAGGAACTAATTCAAGGAAAAACACTTAATGCTTCAGGTTAGAAGCCTAGAGGGAGAGGTAGGAAGAGTTAGCTCTGACTGTCTGCATGGCCCTATCCAAGGGGATTATTAGCCGAACCGAGTATATGGACCTAACCCACCGCAAGAGGTCTCTCTGTGGGTGCTGCTTGGAGCGGGAGGACACTTGGGTGCCAGTGGAGGCTCTGGTTGTAAATTTGTTGCCTCCGAATCCCGCACAAGAGGCCGACGTGACTCGAGATGGGATCTCGAGGCCCGAGTACTAGTCTATGGACGGAACTTGGAGCAACAATCCTGTAGATTGCTGGGATAGCCCCTTCAGGCAAGATACTTGATGTACTCTGGGATTATGATGAATAAAGAATAGATATTTGAGAAAAAGGAACTTGCTTGACATTGTTTTTGTGTCAATGCCTAAGTTACATGAAGGAACCAGTGATTAAATTGATTAATTAAGGAAGTTGCTTTTGCATGTCAAACATAATATGGTAGGTAATTAGATAACTAAGCAAGCTGAGGAAAGTGCGGTGGACGTAACTTGGGTCCGTCCTACGGAAAGGTGGTCCTGGTTAGTTGGAAACTTTTCTCAAAAGACGGGATAACACGACTATGAAGACCTAGCATCAGTAGAGTTAGAACCCCGATTTATGCTATTTTAGGGGAACGGAATGGGACTATGTCTTATGGGCAGAGAGGTTGAGCTTTGCATAGCTCTCGTTTCCCATTCTCCATGAACCAAGTGCAACATGAATCTGCTTCGACTCTATTGTTCCTACGCAAAGTGGTTCATCCGGAGCTCGACGCCAGCTACTTCCTAGAGACCTTGCCGATAGGAAAGGAACCCTGACTTCAGGTTGATTCTAAGTGGGAACGGCCGGACACTTTTGCTCAGGGCAGACTCGGGAAGACCTAGATCACAAACCTTGTGACATTCCCTGTGAGTGACAGGTGGAGCTTTCTAGACCCTGTTCCCGATGGGCTGCTAAGACGTGTCCCACAAGCGGATGAGCAGACACGTTACAATTGGTATCAGAGCGAAGCAACGGGATCTAAGATTACAAGGGAACTTAATGGAGGAAAATAAAGGGAATAAGGGGATAGTCATGGAAAGATGAGTGGAATAGAGCAGTGTTTTCTGTTGAAAACATTTCTTTACTCACTTACGGATGCTAGGTTGCACAGTCACGAAGCATGGAGCAAGTTCTTGGTGTTCCAAGTCATGTTCATGACTGCAATGTGTTCTTCGGATTATCATCAAAGACTAGGCATGATAAATATTCTAGACCGCATCTATAATCCCTCACCCCTGTATGCGAAGCGGAGATGGACGGGAGATTCACGGTTATACTACATAGCAGCCCATCAACTCGCGTACCTTCAGACCAACTTGAAGAGAATAAAGTGGATGGAGGATTTAAAGATCGTGAAGCTGTTCATCTTTGTCGAAACTCACGCAAATGCAACTTTGCATCTTAGGGATCGGCAAGTCAAGCAAAACATGTACATCTATGAAGAAGTGACCTGGGTGATCTCTGCTAACAGGATCAAAGTGTCAAGGCGCTATGAGAAGAACAGGTATCAAAGGAAGGGATACCCCAAGCTTCCTATGACTTACCGTTTCCTGAAAATCCATGACCCCACTCCACATTATTATTCCGTCCCTGTAGCCGATTGTAACACAATCCTATTTTCCCCAAACTGATGTATCAATTAGCTTGTCCTACTTATCCAAAATAAATGTACTCAAAGCGTTATGCCCTCATGAATGAATAAGACTTTTTACTATTGTCTATCTTGATCGTAAATGTTAGCTAAGGTGTTAAGTGATTAAATCACTTGGCTAAAAGCTGTGCTAGTCCTATTATCATAATATGGGGAATGTTTGATAAGATGTTAACATAAAGAATCTTATTGTCCAGATGCAACCCCAAGCGCAGGTTCCAAGTCCGACTCCTGCACTATGTACAGCTGTGGTTCAAGAGAAGAAGTTCCTTCTCAAACAAATTAAGCCACTCGAGTTTGATGGCAAGGGAAGGACTGTTCAAGCTGATGCCGAGATCTGGATTGAATCCATGGAGGACTATTTTGAGGCAGCAAGAACTGCGCCTCTTAACCAAGCCATGCTCGCCAAAGCTTACAAGCAAAGCGAGACTTTGATGGAAACAGTGGTGCAGAGACCAAGTGATCTCAGAGGGGAAAGTCACTTGGGATAAGCTTAAGGAAGCTGTGCGAGGGAGGTATCTGCCACCTGCCTACCGCACACAAAAGATGAATGAATTCTATGACTTGAAGTAGCTAGGATTATCCCTTGAAGCATATTATTCAAAGTTTGTTTCACTCCTAAAGTACGCGCCTCCAATGGATATGACACAACAGGTGTCAAAATTATGTGTTGGGTTGAATCCACCCATAAACACCCGATTGGAATCAATGCACCCAACGGACCTACAAGACGCACTCATTCGAGCTGCTCCAATAATACAAGAGGTGTAGACCAAACCAAGGAACAACATGATTTGGCCTTATAAAGATCAGAATAAGGGTATGTCTAAGGCTCAGACTAGGAGAGTGCAGGGTCAGAATCAGGGCCAAAGAAAGAAAGCTAGGGCCAATGCTGTCAACAACTTTGTTCCTACACAAAGTAATGATCGCAACCCACGTTGCTTCCATTGCAACGAGCCCAGACACTTCAAGAGGGAATGTCCCAAGCTTAGAAGAGGACATCGCCAAGGGCAATTCCAAGGTCAAAATAGAGCCGCTCATGGCCAAGGAACCACCGTCATGGCTAGAGGGAGAACCTCTAGTGTTTCCAACAAGGAGCTGGACGATGAAGAAGATCCATCCATGGATGCTGACATTGAGAGGGCAACGGTTCACACCGCTCTTCACAAGAAGGGTCCGAATCGCCAATTCTCGGTGATTAAAACTCCATCAGATTATCAAGGTAAAAGCTTCAAAATCCCGATTGACTGTGGCAGTACACATTCCTTTATTTCACCAATCTATGCAAAAAATTAGGGATAGCCACAATAGACACACCTACTTTACTTGTGGAATTAGCAAATAGTCGTGAGGTCACTTGGACTAGGCAAACTGCTAAGGTGAAATTCCTATTGGGTGGGAAGCCAACTTCTGTGAGATTCAGGGTAATGAACCTAGGTGTCCACGAATGTTTACTCGGAATGGATTGGCTAATACCCAATGATGCCCACATCCACTGTGGGAAGGGCCAAGTCTCCTTCCGAAATTCTGAAGGGGAACTGTTCATGACTCAAGGAGAGGCTGGTAAGCCAAAAATACAGTTGGCAAAAGCAACACGGATAATAAAAGGTATTAGAAAGGGTCTACCTGTCTATCTGATTAAACTGAATAAGCTAGATCAAAATCAAGAATCTAGGGAAGAACCTTCATGGTTAAAAGAATACACGGACGTATTTCTTGAAGATCTGACAGAACTTCCTCCTCAAAGGGAAGTCGATCATGAAATCAAACTTGTGCCAGGAGTTGCACCAATCGCAAAGAGGCCGTATAAGATGTCCATTCCAAAAGCTATCGAACTGAAAGAGCAACTCAAGTAATTGTTAGACCAAGGCTACATCTGTTCTAGCAGCTCACAATGGGGAGCTCCAGTGCTGTTCCAAAAGAAGAAAGATGGAATGCTTCGTCTATGCATTGACTACAGAGGGTTGAATCAATCAACCATAAAAAATAAATACCCCATTCCAAGAATAGATGAATTACTTGACCGTCTTCAAGGAGTGAAGATCTTCTCTAAGATAGATCTCAGATCCGGATATTATCAGATAAGGATCAAAGAAGAAGATATCCCGAAGACTGTATTCAGTACAAGGTATGGACACTTTGAATTCCTAGTGATGTCATTCGGGCTGACGAATGCCCCTGCTACCTTCAATAGATTAATGCAGGATATCTTTAGGCCCTATCTTGATGACTTCGTACTCGTCTTCTTTGAGGATACCCTAGTCTACACTAAACAGGAAAAGGATCATGAGCCCCAACTTTGCATTGTTCTTGAAACAATGAGAGCACACAAGCTTTATGCCAAGAAGAGGAAGTGTGCATTTTTCAAGCGATAGATTGAATATCTAGGATTCATTGTATCAGCGAAAGGAATTTCAGTAGATCCAGCTAAGGTCAGTGACATTTTGGAATGGCCAACACCAACTTCTGTCAAAGAAATACATAGTTTTCTTGGGTTGATAGGATGGTACAAGATTTTCATCAAAGATTATGCTTTGATTGCAGCACCTCTGACTGATCTACTAAAGAAGCAAGTAGCAATTGTATGGTCACCTGCCGAACAGACCAACTTTGACAAACTAAAGCAAAGCTTAGTATCAGCACCCATCCTGAAACTTCCAGATCTTAGTAAGGAGTTTGAAGTGGTAACTGATGCTAGCGCACTTGCTTTAGGATGTGTACTTATGCAAGAAGGTCATCCCGTAGCATATTCTTCAAGAAAATTGAAGAGCCATGAAAGGAATTATGCTACCCACGATCTTGAGCTATTGGTTGTCATCCATGCCCTTAAACTTTGGAGACATTACTTACTAGGTAACAAATTTTCCTTAGTAATGGACCACAAGAGTCTTAAATGGATTTTCACCCAGAATGAGCTCAAAATGAGGCAATGTTGATGGATCGAAGTGCTAGAAGAATATGATTTTGAAATCAAATATAGGCCTGGAAAAGAGAATGTAGTTGCCGATGCACTCAGTCCGCAAGGCATTCCTAAACTCTCTTATTTTGCAAGATTCATCAACAGCAAGGTCGCTAGCCATAAAGGTATCAATGCCAAACAACCCGATCCTTGAATTAGCAAAAGAATAGGTATATCATGACCCTGTCTATTAGAAAATGCTAAGGGAAATCCCCATCAAGGATCAAGACCCGAAGCTTAAAAAAATATATCAAGAATTCTCTATCAGTAGTGGGCTTGTCTACTTTAGGACAAGATTATGTATCCCTTCAAGCCAAACTCTCAAGCAGAAGATACTGTGGGAAGCCCATGACTCCCCTTTCTCAGGACATCCTGGTTATGCCAAGACACTTAATGCAGTCAGAAGGAGCTATTATTGGGAAAGGCTCAAGGGTGACGTTCTCAAATATGTCACAGAATGTTTGTCTTGTTAATGCATTAAGGCAGAACATGTCAAAATGCCTGGGAAATTGCAACCACTTGACATTCCACAAATGAAATGGGAGTTCATTAGTATGGACTTCATTGTTGGCCTACTCCAAGTTCAGGGAGGATACAACTCTATTATGGTTGTAGTAGATATGCTCACCAAGGTCGCACATCTCATCCCTGTCAAGACAAACTATAAAGCATGGGTTACCCAGAAGAATCATTAGTGATCATGACTCTCTATTCACATCACACTTCTGGAGCGCTATCTTTGAGGCTATTGGAACTCAACTCTGTTTCAGTATAACTTGCCATCCCCAAACTGATGGTCAAACATAACGAATCAATCAAGTCATTGAAGATATGCTTAGGGCATACTGTTATCGTGAACCCAAAAAGTGGATATGCTTAGGGCATACTACTACCCCCCCTCCCCCCGTGAACACACACAGAGAGAGAGAGAGAGAGAGAAAGAGAGAGAGAGAGAGAGAGAGAGAGAGAGAGAGAGAGAGAGAGAGAGAGAGAGAGAGAGAGAGAGAGAGAGAGAGAGAGAGAGAGAGAAGAGAGAAGAATAAGAATAAGAAGAATAAGAGGAAGAAGGAGAGAAGAGAGAAGGAGAAGAAGAAGAAGAAGAAGAAGAGGAGGAGGAAGAAGGAGGGAGAGAGGGAAGGAGAAGAAGAGAGAGAGAGAAAAAGAGAAGAAGAGGGAGACAGAAGAAGAGAGGGAGAGGGAGAGAGGGAAGGAGAAGAAGAGAAAAAGAAGAAGAAGAGGAAGAAGAGAGAGAGGGAAGAAGAGAAGGAGAGGGAGAGAGAGAAGGAGAAGAAGAAGAGAAGAAGAAGAAGAAGAGGGAGAGAGAGAGTAGGAGAAGGAGAGAAGAAAAGAAGAAGAAGAGGGAGAGAGAGAAGGAGAAGAAGAAGAGAAGAAGAATAAGAAGAGGGAGAGAGAGAGTAGGAGAAGGAGAGAAGAAAAGAAGAAGAAGAGGGAGAGAGAGAGAAGGAGAAGAGGAGAAGAAGAAGAACAAGGAGAGAGAGAGAGAGAGAGAGAGAGAGAGTTGGTGAGTAGAGAAGGTGTCAAGGGCCGTGTTTGAGGAGCCGGTTCGAGAAGCCATTTTTTTTCAAGCCACCCCCTCATTGGCGGAGGTCACCTTACTCACGACCTTTCCTTTCCCAATCCTGTCATCTTGAAGGCCCGTTAAGATCAAGATTACCCAAATTCTACGTGCTAAATGGCTCCCAAAAAGAAAATTGCGGGAAGTGTAAGTGCTAGAGCTACCAATGGTACCGGTAATGCAGAAGAGGCGAGTGGAGCGACCAATGCAACAAATGCCCCTACAATCACGAATCAAACCCAGGTTCTTTAGATATCCTAAGCTTTATAATTAATTCTGTATTATTTCTCGAGAAAGAATTAAAGGGGTTAGCTACATGCATGGAACAATCATGATTAAAATAAACACATGAAATGTTAGTTTCCGTTCATAGGATGTGATTGCACTGATGGATAGAAACCTAGACTTTCATATACGCAAGTCACATGAGATCCAGTGCATTAGGGTTAAGTATTCATTGGCAGGTATGAAGAGAGTTAAAGGTTGTTTAGGATGTACTAATATATTAAATGCACCATGTGCATGATGGGAAGGTTTGATTGGAAAATTCTGCATAGTATCGCACTAAGAGGGATGGAAGGGACACATGCATCTAGACTGTATCGTGAAGGCCTAGATGAAGAGACTTGCATTGCCAAGTGTGTTAACTGAACTTGGTTGGAGGGAGATGAGTAAAGAACTGGATGAATAAAAGACCCTTGGCTGGGTTGCGGATAAGGCATGTCCATTGCCTTGGTTGGCCCATTAATGCTTTGAATTGGGGTTAAGATACCATAAGGTAAAACCCAAGGGGAAGAGCAAGTCAAGAACATTTGCTTGCATGATCTTGTTTGAGATTATTGGGATCTCACCAAGTCGCGAACGATCTAGGATCGGATGCTAGGAGCATCCAAGAAAAAGGAGTCACACCTTAGCAGTTGGTCGTACAGGCGGCCTCCGAAATGTTCGTGATTGTACACTTAGGTACATTATTTGATCTCCTTTTCTCAAGGAACTAATTCAAGGAAAAACACTTAATGCTTTAGGTTAGAAGCCTGGAGGGAGAGCCAGGAACAGTTACCTTCGACTATATGCCTGGCCCTATCCAAGAGGGTGGTTAGCCATGCCGGGTATATGGACCTAACCTGCCGCCGCGAGAGGTCTCTCTGTGGGTGCTGCTTGGAGCGGGAGGACACTTGGGTGCCAGGGGAGGCTCTGGTTGTAAATTCGTTGCCTTCGGATCCTGCACAAGAGGCCAATGTGACTCGAGATGGGATCTCGAGGCCCGTGTACTAGTCTACGGGCGGAACTTGGAGCAGCAATCCTGTAGATTGCTGGGATAGCCTTTGAGCAGGATACTTGATATACTTCGGGATTATGATAAATAAAGAACAGATATTTGAGAAAAATGAACTTGCTTGACATTGTTTTTGTGTCAGTGCCTAAGTTACATGAAGGAACCAGTGATTAAATTGATAAATTAAGGAAGCTGCTTTTGCATGTCAAACGTAATGTGGTAGGTAATTAGATAAGTAAGCAAACTGAGGAAAGTGCGGTTGATGTGGCTTGGGTTCGTCCTAGGGAAGGGTGATCTCGGTTAGCTGGGAACTTTTCTCAAAAGACGGGATAACACGACTATGAAGACCTAGCATCAGTAGAGTTAGAACCCCTATTTATGCTGTTTTAGGGGAACGGAATGGGACTATGCCTTAAGGGGCAAAGAGGTTGAGCTTCACATCCCTCTCGTTTCCCATTCTCTATGAAGCAAGTGCAGCATGAATCCGCTTCAACTCTATTGTTCGTATGCAAAGTGGTTCATCCGGAGCTCGACGCTAGCTACTTCCTAGAGACCTTGCTGATAGGAAAGGAACCCTGATCCTAAGTGGGAACGGTCGGACGCTTCCACTCGGGGCAGATTCCAAAAGACCTAGATCGAAAACCCTGTGACATTCCCTACGATTGCCAGGCATAGCTTTCTAGACCCTCTTCTCGATGGGCTGCTAAGACGTGTCCCACAAGTGCACAAGCGGACACGTTACACTGCCCCTCACAAAGGGACTAAAGTAGGTGTGATTGCAAATATTTCAACAAAAATCCTATTCAAACTTGTATTATAGTAGCCTATTGTATATGATAGCAAGTAATGGAGATTGGGAGCTCCAAATCTCAAGTGGCTAATGCCAAGAGGTGTGCCAAAGGTTGCCCCAAGTATCCAAGAGTTGCAAACACCACATGAGAGTTGGAGAAGATGGGTAACACAGCAGATGCAAATCACATTGGCTATGTTGGCGCTATTGTTGATGATGTGGACCACCCTAGAGGCTCAAACATTGAGGAACAAGGCCTAATGCAACCTTGGAACAAGCCTTATAGGGCAAGAGCAAACTAGGAGGGAGGGAGAATCTAATGTATACAATTGAAGGTGAAACCATGGCTACCATTGTTGAAGAGCTAAAGCTTTTTCAAATTTGGGCTAAAGCAAACTTAAGATAAAGAGCTCCTCAATGCTAATGCAATGGCTCTAATACTAATTTAAGGGAGTCATCCTAGAGTGGAAGCATGTGAGCAGAAGTAAGAGCTATGGTGAAAGGAACAAGAGCAAGGGAAGAGAGACACAAGATGTGGGAACTCCAACAACCACAATGTGTGACTGGTCTTCCCTTTATTCAAATGTCATTGAAAGAATAAAGAATGTAGTGACAGTGATGGGGCCCCTAGCAGCCTATTGTATATGATAGCAAGTAATGGAGATTGGGAGCTCCAAATCTCAAGTGGCCAAATGCCAAGAGGTGTGCCAAAGGTTGCCCCAAGTATCCAAGAGTTGCAAACGCCACATGAGAGTTGGAGAAGATGGGTAACACAACAAATGCAAATCACATTGGCTATGTTGGCCCTATTGTTGATGATGTGGACCACCCTAGAGGCTCAAACATTGAGGAACAAGGCCTAATGCAACCTTGGAACAAGCCTTACAGGGCAAGAGCAAACTAGGAGGGAGGGAGAATCTAATGTATACAATTGAAGGTGAAACCATGGCTACCATTGTTGAAGAGCTAAAGCTTTTTCAAATTTGGGCTAAAGTAAACTTAAGATAAAGAGCTCCTCAATGCTAATGCAATGGCTCTAATACCAATTTAAGGGAGTGAGCCTAGAGTGGAAGCATGTGAGTGGAAGTAAGAGCTATGGTGAAAGGAACAAGAGCAAGGGAAGAGAGACACAAGATGTGGGAACTCCAACAGCCACAATGTGTGACTGGTCTTCCCTTTATTCAAATGTCATTGAAAGATAAAAGAATGTAGTGACAGCGATGGGCCCCCACCACCTGTACTGTATAGATATGCAGGTACTATCAATGTAATAATACATGGGTGGCTAGGCACAGGTGCCTTTACCCCCAACACCTCATTGTTGAGGGTATGCTTTGCACATTCACTACAAATGGATTGATGTTTGTGTGCAAGAGGCTATGTAAGAGGTAGTCATTCAGCTAACTAAGTGATTGAAGCTCTTAAAAATAATAGGAGTGTATCCAAACATCCCAAATACATTGAGCACATGTAGTCCAACATTTTGGTTCCATTTTTTAGGCAAAGAACACATTGATCACAAAGTTACCTACATTTTTCATTGTTGCAGAACAAGAAAGTATGCTCGTGCCAACTCTGAAAGACCTCCAAGTAGTTAGATTTGTGTCTCATGTTTAGATGTACATTTGGGTTTTATGATTGAGATATCGGGCTCATGAGATATGATTGCAATCATGGTAGGATGATAGTAACAATTTCTTATTCCAAATTGTGAGTGGTAGCCATAGTGATAAATTATCACCTTAGAGTGAGATGAAGGTATCCTATATGTATCAGAGCTTGGGTTGCTTGCTTTTTTAGGATTACTTTTGTGTTTAGAAAGATAGTATCAAAGAAAAGTAGGAGAGAGAAAAAATTAGTGGAGAAAAAATTAGTAGTTACTTTTAGAAACCCTACTCCTTTCTTAGTAAAGTCTTCTACATCTCCATTCTAGTGCTCATCATCTTTATTGTCTCCTACTTCTCATGGTATTGCTATCCTTCCTATTTCAACATGGTGACATTTGCCAAATCATGGCATGCATCAAAGTGTGCCTTTTACTGTAGTTGCAAATCATGGACAACAAGTCATTGTCACCTTTATCAAATTCGTGTGCAGTTGATTGTGCCTTCATCTATGCTATTCATGGGCAACTTGAGCAGCATATAATCGTCATTACCTCTTGCAAAATTATGCTTGCTACTCCTCCTACTGCAAATCATGGCAACATCATAATCATGGCTTGTTACTCCTCTTGCTACAAATCATGGGCTGCAAATTGTGGGCAGCATATTGTTCCCCCTGCTACGCTAATTGTGGGTAGCATAGTCATCATATTCTCCTTCATCAAACTACACCTATTGCTACTCTTTAAACGCAACATGATCAACATAATCATCATCCTGATCTTCAATATATTGCACCTGCTTTTTTCTGATTTGTGGACAGTCTCGGCATCATCTCCTACATTAGATTTGTCGCCATCTACTATTTGTGGGCAACACAATCATCATCCTCATTTGCATAGATTGTGCCTCCTGATTGTTGAGATATCGAGCTCCACTCGTGATACGCCAGGGTGACCGTTGTATATTTATGTCACCGACTTGTCAGTTGCAGACGCGGTTGGTACACCGCCCATGAATAATAGCTACATGATAGCTATCCTTATCTACTCTAGTTCGTGGCTCACTTAGTATGCCACCTTAGTTAGTTGAGTTTGGTTTGAGACCCATATATAGGGTTCTTCTATTTCTTTGTATCAGAGTTCTTTTTGGCTTACACAACAAAGAAGAGGAAAACTGTTTTCAGCCTCCACCCTTGTGTGTCTTCCCCCATTGTGCAAGCAAGAAAGCTTCAAGCGAGACTCCTTCCTTCTCTCCCACAATCTTGACACTGATTACTCTTCTTCATCAACATCAGGTTCATATTCAATCCTCATCATCTCCATCAATGTGTTTTTCATCAGCTTAACCATCAATGAGATTATCATCCACATTGACATCAACATCATTATCTTCTTCATCTTCCTTGTTGCTTCCTTCTTTTACCTTGTCTACACCCTCTATCAATTTTCATTCATCGCCACCATCACCTACGTTACCTCCATCTCTAACATCACCATTATCTTCTTCCCCTTCATCTGTGTGTTGGATCCACCACATGCTTTGCATGCCACCACCAAGTAAGGAAGAATCATTGTGGAGAAGGAGGAGTCGTTGTCAGGAAAGGAGGAGCCACCTATCACAAGTACCATGGCCGCTACACCATGATAAGTATGAACTAGAACCGCCTCTTAGGGCATTAATTACATTGAGTAGGGGTGCATAGGCTAGCAAGAGGGACCTCCCCCCTAACAGCTCACATGTGACCCTATCTGTCCTTGGTGGGTAGGGAGTGCATTGCAAGAAGAAGAAGAGGCCCCTGATAGCTTGTACATTGCATATGGGAGGCTACTAAATGTAGCATGTGTAGCAATTAGGATCTAGGTGCATGCATTGAAAAAGAAGTTTCTAATGTGCATGCATCCACCATTGTGGTGTAGTTATTGCTAGTGTGATTCTTTGTGTTGGAATGATTTTTCTTTTAAATCCTTTTTTGTGTTAATTATAAAAATAATATTCTTCTTTATTGTGAGCACTTGCTGTGTATATCCATATGCACCCAAATGTGGTTGTGTGAGCATAGAACTCAACTTCTTGCACACTCAGCCATCGAACCTACTAGGAGGAAGGATTGACAAGACAAGATGAGACTCTAATACACCACTACCACATGTAGGTGCATGCAAACATACATTCATCACATTGGTGTGTCTCAATCTCCATGTTAATGATAGCACATAACACACCAGATACTTTATGCACACTAGTTGCATAGATAGACATATGATGATATGCCACCCTTCACACTTTAAATGATGCATCCCATTGTGACACACATTGCACCATACACATCCATACACACATATAATTTCTTTATAATACATTGTTGTACACATAAAAGCACATAGGTACCCATGTGTGTCTAAAGACCCAAGTCTACCTAGAGACCCTTCTTCTCCTCCACACCCCAAACTACTGGAAGGAAGGATCGTAAAAGGGAGTGAGGTAGAAGGATGGTACCTTATGTGGCATCTATATGGCATATCCTACATACCCACTACATTGTGCATTCAGCCATTGTGTGCATCCATCTAAACATAATGCATCTATTTACTAATGCACACTGCATCCATCTATTCTCGATAAGGGTTCCCAAGATACCTCACCCACATTGTGCATCCATCAATATACCCAGACACATCACTTACAAGTGTACATCAAGGAGCCTCAACCCCCTCTTTACAACCTGAATCCAACCTACTAGGTAGGAAGTAACACAGGAGGTAGGAGCCTTGGAGATACACCTATGTGCGTGCATCCATGCATGCACACCATATACATTGTGCATTCAAATACTCCCATAGTACACCATGCATCCATCTATACCTATAGTGCACTTGTGTGCACATAGTGCATCGATATACACCTATAGTGCATACCATTGCAAACAATGTCCATTCACCCCCACATAGTGGCACATAGCATTGCACACATGCACACGCACACGCACACGCACACACACATGCACACGTGCACGCGCACGCATGCAAGCACGCGTGCGCGCACGCGCGCGCGCACACACACACACACACACACACACACACACACACACACACACACACACACACACACACACACACACACACACACACACACACACACACACACACACACACACACACACACACACACACACACAAACACACACACACAATACCCATAGGTACATTAACACTTGTAGGTACCTCTCACACTAGTGCACATCAATAGCCCTTCTCCTTCTCCACCACCTAGATCCAACCTATTGAAAGGGAGGAAAGTAAGAAGTAAGAGGAGAGGAGGGTACATTGGTGACACACTACTATGACACTCGTGCATCCTTGCATACACCCTCATTGCTTAATGCATCCATAGTAACACATAGTGCATCCATACCCACATTAGCCCAAGTAGTGATACACATATACACACTTCATATACCTTAACCTTAGTGCACTATGCGTTCAACCAAAAAGACCCTAGTGCACCAACATACACTTACATAGCGCATCCACATGGAGCTTCCACTATTATCCACCCCCATAATGCATCCACAATGTACTATGCAACCATCTATACAAACCTTAGGAATCCATAAACCTATCATGCACCTATAAATCCATTAGACACTCATAGATCTACAGCCCATTCACTATCTTCCATTATGTACATAAACCTTCACTACAGTTATAGACACACACTAAGATGTTGAGATATGCAAGCTTAGTCAATACTTTTGTCGACTCTATCCATCAATAGATTAACTGGATGACATGTGTGTGTAATAAAGTTAGTTAGATTTAGTTGGTATAGTTAGACTAAGTCTCTTTACACTATTTGTTGATTTTCGGGACCAAAAATGGGCCCAACATTGGCTCTAAGGCTCTAGCCAGCAAGCCTCTATGCTCAACCAAAACACCCCATGGCCTCGTGGCCAAGCATATGGAGGATACACTCTCTAATCTAGCTTATATACACGTTTGTACCATTTACAGTCCAATGGATCCCTTCTTGACTCCAAATAGTTGGAGTTTCCAAACATATCAATGTCTAGCACCTCATAGCACATACACAAGGAGCACCCCTCGACTGTTGCCACATCCCCACTATGGCTCTCCTACACCTCGGGGATTGGCCCCAAGATGTGCCCTTAAACATAAAGCACATAGGACACATAGTCCTCTCTTCGTAAAAATCATTCGAGGAGATGAAGTATAATCCTCACTGAATCAATCCCCAATGAAACAAATGTACTAAACCTATAGCTGGGGACTTCTCACACTCTCAATGTGGATCAATATTTAGGAAACCAAGTGCTATATGCAATCCAAGAGCTTATACTCATTTGATACCATGTATATGGAATGCAATGCAAATGTGAATGCCCACAAGCGTATAAATAATTTATTTAATCAAATCAGCAACGTGGATGTGCACAACCAATTCTTTTCATGATTTTCATACTACTAGCATATTTACTTTGTTGCATAGGGGATAGCACCAAGCATACTCGTGCTACTAAACCCTTTAACTTTTAAGATAAACACATCTATATGTAAAGTGCATTATAAAAGATCAGATTTCAGCCTATATTCAACACTCATCGCCCCTCCCCTCCCTACCGTTTAATGCTATGCTTGCGATGGTAGGCGTAGAGAGTGTTTTTGTGTCATTTTCTTGTCTAGAAAGCAATAAACCACACACTATAACATGAAAATGGGGCTAAGTTGAGGCTAAACCTCATGCCTTAAGCCCCCATACATCCACAAATACATTTATAATTTTTTGTAAATTTTGACGCATAAAATCTATTTTTCCCATATAAAATCCATTTTCCTAATTTATTTTAAATAAATTGCTATATTTCTCTAATTCTTCTGAGTCAAAAAATTAATTCACACTCTCATCCATCTTAGCATTCAATTTTACCCCACATGAACACATTTTGATTGCCCAAAATGATGAAAACATCATTTTTCTCTTAAAAATACTATTTTCAGATTTTCCAAAATTAATAACTCATAATTACAAGTACAGATTCTAAATTTTACAACACACAATCTTCAAACATATTGCATCCAAGAATTAAACAATTTTTTGTTGCATGAACAAGAATTGCATCATAAATTGTCAAAAAAATATTGAATTTCCATTAACAAAGGCTTTTCAACTTTTGTTGGGTTTCAAAAATTAATATTTGCTTTTTTGGGCAGCTACTAAACCCACCATTGATCCAAAAAATTAGTCTTCATTCCAATTTATTCCCTTCTACTTGTGCATGAACCACCTTCAAGAGGGGAGAGAAATACTTATTTCTATTCTTCTTCTTCAGGTCACCATTTTTTGCACAGAGATAGGCGAATCGGAGCGCAAAAATGTGGAATCGACTTGTGTGATCAGATTGGGTGGGTGCTTTTAGCCCCCCAATCCCCAAATCATGATGATGATGGTGTTGTTTTACTGATTTCACCGTTTTGAACCCCCCTCCCCCCATGATTCATCAAATTTTAGGGGCTTAAGGCGCCCCCAAAGGCCAAAGGCCATGCCTCTACTAATCTTGTACTAATTTGACCCCCCCAAGTTCCCGGTCTTCAGTTCCTCTTGCGTCCTAGTGCATGATGTCACATTTGAAAAATTTGCACATCCGTCTCAAAGTCCCAAACTACTTGAAACTTGTCCTACTTCAATCCAGTACTCAAAAAAATTATGAAAAATCTGCAACCACTACAAGGTCTATCTTTTGAAGTAATTTAAATTGTTGTCTTCCACGACCACTTAAAATTTTTGAATCCGCATCTTCCACTTCCGTCGAGCTTTGAATTCTACCTTAAATTCTTTGTCATTTTCCTAGCATTTCTTCGGTGTTTAAATTATGCTTGCATTGACTTAGATTGTAGTATATTGTACTTTGGGTTACTCATTTAGAGTAAGTGTGATGAATAATGAAGGAAGAGAATATTGAGAGACGACTAGTCTCTGCTGCCCCTATCTCTCTCTCATCCTTTTAACATGGTATGAGAGCCATGAGCCCCATGAACCCACAAAGTGTGTGAAGCCTAGAAGCTCGACATTGAAGTTGCAAGAGAGATGGAATGAAGAGATCTATGAGTGGTCTACAACAAGAGGAAAGAGCTGTCCTTGAGTGTTGGCAGTCATAGCTCAAAATCTAGGTATGTTTCTATGGTCTACCTCTACCAAACAGTGATCAGAGCCTAATGAGTCTTGTTTGCACGGATTATTGGCAAGCATTGGAGCTCTTGACAATGAGCATTGACCTGAATAATTGCAGTAGCATAAAAAACGTGGGTAGGACAGGTTGTGCCCATTTCTCTAACTGATAAGAAGAGGGTAATAGTAAACACAAACTATGCTTGTATTTGGAGCTCCACGTTGAAGACAAATACCATGCAAATCTTGTCAATCACTACCTAAAGTCACCCAAGCATTATGACATGCTTAATGCCAAATTTAGAAGCCATCTACAACCTGCGTGATCTACCCTAAATTGTGCCTACATTCTCTCTTGCTCAAACTCAAACATTGGTAGCCATAAACACACTCTACTATTGGTTAAACAACTTGTCAGGGATTGAAGAATACTCCATAACATTGGCATTTTGGGTCTCAACTCATGTGTGGGATGTTTGAATTAGACATTGGTTGGAGAATAGAGCAGATATGCTATTAATCATACAGAGACAGCATACATCAACTTGGTTGTAGCTCATTGGGAGCTATATTGAACTCCATTGTTGTCTACTGATGCTTTGCAATGTATATGCCTTTATTCCCATGCATTTGGGGATGGCCTTGAAGAGTTTAAAACTTAGATTTGGAATGCAAGGACACGCTGAAATCTGTATGTGAATGTATAACAAATTATGCTTGATAGTTGAAACACTGTGATGCTTGCTTACATGTCAATGCCTAAACTTTGCCACATCGGATGTGGATGTATTGTGAGATGTTATGGGATGTAAACACTCTAAATTTGGACTGATTTCACTACCATTATATAGTGAATTCGAAATTTATAGCTTGTGGAAAGCTTCTCTGTATTGTTACTGGTCATATAAACCACAGTTGATACTTTATGTACCTGCATTGAACCCTGAGGGTTATGGTACATGTTAGAGATGTTTTGAGGTTGTTTTGAGATGAAAATACTTTAGCTTACAAGACAATAGACTACTTGTTATAGCATTGAACTGGCTGAAATTTGTGTATTATAGGTATGGAAAACTAAGAAAGCATTTATGCCTATGTGATGATTATTGTTCCCTACGAGTCATTACACATGTCTAATGTGATTTGAGGATGTTTGTGGCTTGAAATTGCTTTATTTTTACATAGAGAATTGTTGTTGGAAATTGTAGACTGTGATCTGTAAATGCTTTGGGAACATACATATATCTCTTGCATGCCAGTGAATGAAACCTACCTAGCATGCTACTGAATATGGTTGTTATGACATATGTTTGGACATGTTTGCCATGTTTTTAAGTTAAGAAATCATTGATTTTTATAGTCAACTTACTGTCATAAATCTTAGGAGTGAAATTGTTCTATGCAAAGTGTACTTGGTCTATAGGGAGTTAGGCACTGTCTATTTCAAATTGCATTGAATACATAGAGTTGTAGAGCTGGCAAATGCTGAGAGAACTAATAACATAACTCAAATAGTGGGTGACAAATTAGACAACAACAACTATGCTATCTAGAAGTTCACAATAGAGAACTTCCTCATTGGGAAGGGCTATTGGGATTTGGTCACAAGCACAAAAGCTGAACCTAAGCTTCATGAAAAGGCTCAACCAACTACTTCTTTGATTAGCTTAGGGCTTATCATGCATGGACTCAAAGAGCCCGAAGAGTGTTACATTGGTTGTTGTTAATCCTCAGATGAACAAGGTGAAAAATATGAAAAATCTAAAGTAGAAGACAAGGCCAAGGCAAAAGTCAAATGGAAGAGGAAGGCACGCCACAAAAAATCTGGAAACACAAGAAGTGCAAAAAATTCCTAAATCAAGGAGAGAAGCGCACAAGAAAAAACGCCAGTCAATACTTTTGTAAAAGAGCGCAAGGCACACCATGATTTATTTTGTAAAAGAGCGCCGGGCTCTCACCTGTGCAAATTGTAAATTGTTAGAGGCATGGGTTGAGGCCATGCCAATAGGAAAGAGGAGGAGAAGGGTTGGAGGAATCGGACCAAAAAGGGGATAACTGCCCAAAGGGAATTAGAGTTAGGGTTTTGTATAAAAGGCAAAAAGTGAATGAAGAAGCTCATTCTTGTGTGCGGCCAAAAGTAGTTCTCCTCCTCTTCTTCTTCTTCTTCTTCTTGCTTGCTTGAGCTTGTGCTTGAGCGAGAGTGTGTGAGAGTGTGAGGAAGTGAGTGTGTGAGGGTGAGGAGCCGTGGTGGAGAAGCTCTCCATTTTCTCCTCTCTTCTTCTCTTCTCTTCTCTTCTCTTATCTTACTCGTGGCTATGGAGCTTGGAGCGTGGAGCTTGAGGATCCAGATCGCTTGAAGCTTGAACTTAGATCATGGAGCTACTGAAGTGCTTGAGAGAGGAGGCAACTCGATTGGGGATGGAGATAAGCTCACTACACTCATAGAGAGAGGTAGTGCGTCGACTATGTGAGAGGTAGGCATTAGTGCTCGACTTAAAACACTTGAAATAATAAGCGATTCGTGGGTCTTGGCAGTTGAGTTTGCCTCTACATTTTGGTTTTGTTGTTGGGACAATGAATTCAAGCCTTGAGTGATTGCGTGCTCCAAATCGAGCATTAAAGTAGGGTTTTTCCTGAACCGGTGCTTTGAGGTAGATAGGTAGGAAGTGAGGGAGTTTGAAGAAGTATTCAATCTCCTTAGGAAGTAAGTTTTTGGTTTTTTGGATCTGGAAAAGTAGGTTGGAGTAGTATAGGTGTTTGCTTTGTGATTTGGATGCATTAGGGTAGGAGAAAACAAAGAAAAAAAATGAAAAAAAGGAAAACAAGCATTAGGGTTTCTATTGTCATAACAGGGCAAGAGGGTTTGATTTGTTTGTCGATTTGTATTTTGGAGTTTATTTGCTATTCCAGGTATATGCAATCTTCATTAGGGTCTATTCTTACATTTTGGAAGTTTTTGTGACCCCTCATAACTAACATCATTAGAATCGAGTTAATTTTCATCACCCCTAGAAACTCATCCGCAGGAATCGGACACTATTACCAGAGTCTGATTACCAGAATCAGTCCGATTCCTAGAATCAGACTCCATAGTGAAACTAGTCAGACAGTCCAACTAGTCAGTTCGACAATTCGTGGACCTCGTCGGACCATCCGATCAGTAGTCAACCATGACCCAGTTGGACAACCCCCAATCAGACCACCTTGGTTCAATTGGATTGCCATCCAATTGGACATAACCAATCAGACTCGGATCACCCAACTCCTAGAGTCACACGACAAACCAAGATGGACCGTCCGATTTTGATAATCAGACCTCTAAGAATCACACATAAAATTGTCAAAATTAAATAGGTGAACATAATACAAATCTGACATATCTGACCCCTGAAATCGACCCAGAGACCGTGTAGAGCCGAAAGCACATCATAGATTTATCACTGGGCTGAAATCTAGAGCAAGTAGTTCAAAACTTGGCTATGAATAGCCCTTCATATCGCGCATGGTATTTAACCCTCTCCGCATGTCCCCCAAGTAGGTTGTTGGAGAGAAAACATGTGCCATGACAGGTCCTCCAAATTAGATCCTAGTTTAGTAATGGCTCTACACAAGCATATATTCTCACTTACAAAACATCAACCAAAAGCCTATGCCCAAACAAAGACAAACATAGTCCCTAGAACCTCAATGGGCCAATCTAGCCAAGAAGGGCAAAAAGGCCACACCACCAAAACATGTATATATTGCATTCAGATTGCATCTAGTCAAAGAAAAATGCAAAAACATAAAGCTACAATTGTGAAGATGACTAGACATGACAGTCCTGACAATAGATGCACCTTGAACGGCACTGCACAGATGACCCAAGACATTAGTAGAGAATCCACATATAGTTGTGCACTTGGGGACTCAAAGGCATGTATCAGAAGGCTTGAACTTATAAGACAAGACTCAGAACATGAAGACATAGTATCGCCTGCTTATCTTAGGGTCAAACTCATTGCAAAAAGAAAGCACAATATTGATGCTCTCATCAATGAAGGAGCAGATTTTCATATCTTGACCTATGAGCATGGACCCTACTAGGCCACAACCAGAGCTCACATCAACTAATGCAACTCTTAATCCTTATGGGGGACACCCACAAGCACTTATAGGGAAGTGCAGAATCCTTGTAACTATTGAAACAGAAAGCTTGCCTATCCTATTTCATGTTCCTCCAAATAGTACAAATTGTGGAAGGGAAACCCTCCTAGGGAGACCCTTCAAAAGGG
The DNA here is from genome assembly GCF_053477565.2 of Lygodium microphyllum. Taxonomy (NCBI): domain Eukaryota; kingdom Viridiplantae; phylum Streptophyta; class Polypodiopsida; order Schizaeales; family Lygodiaceae; genus Lygodium; species Lygodium microphyllum. The sequence continues at coordinate 140,956,308 of NC_141145.1, forward strand.
CGATGAAGTGTGAGGCCAATTATGTAGCATAGAGGATGCACTTGACACTATCGGGTGTGAGGATAATCACAACCTTTAGCAAGGGTGACCTCATCAAACCTCGAGGAAAAGACAAGGAATATTCTGACATACTAGGCAAGTCGAGTAACGAGAGCAAGGACTTGTTGAAAGATTTGATACAAGTGCATGTTGAACATAGAGATCCAATGAGCCAGGCTAGGATTGAAACAAGAAGGTTAGGAGACAATTCCAAGGATAGGCTTTGGACTTACAAATATCATAGAAGACCACCAAAGAAGCCCAAGCCTTATAGATGAAGGTATTGATGGAGAACCAGCACAATGTCGTGATGGATATCCAAAATATTTCTACATGCTCAAGGGTATTAAGCAAGTAACCAATGGATTTGGGTGCCAAAACCCCCTGCTAAACCACCTGTGTCAACAGAAGGCCATATCCTATCAAAAGGGAAGAAGCGTATGAGGAAATCTAAATGAAAATCCAAGTCTTGAGTCAAAAACATTGGAGTGACTAAGCCCCTCACGATTGAAATCAAGATACCAAACATGACTACTCGAAAGGTAGATCCTTAGTCTAGAGTGCTTAACAAGTAGATATCAGATGTAACCATCAGGTGTGCGCAAAGACCACTAGTGCTAATAAGCCTTTGACTTCCCAAGAGGATAATGAGCACCACAAGTGCAACGTTACTCATGATAAGGCTAATTGCTCAACAAAGTAAATGGCAGAATTGTCTAACAGCCACGAGCAAATCTTCTAGCCAGTGCGAAGTCCACCTAGGAGTCCCAAATCTCCTACACCCTCTTTCCATAAATGGACATAGGAAGCACAATAGTAGTTGTCAAGTGCAACTACTCAATCCCAATCTCTATCTCCATCTGAGCTTCTAGTCCAAGGTGCAGGACATGACACCACCCCTAATTCTCAACCTAAGGATATGCCTGTGCAATCCACCGTGGACTAGCTCAAATGATGCTCAATTTGCACAAGTGAATGCGCAAAGGGAAACAAAAGACACAACCACTTTTGATCTACTTAAGGACTTGACACCGCAGTCTACCAACAATAGCCAGTCCACTGAACTAGCCGCTACTTCTTCCAATCAGGAATCACAGTAGTCACAGCCTTTGGCCAAACGACGTCCCTTAAGGAACATGCCCTTAGCAATTCACATGCAAAAGAGATTTCGCAACCAACATCCTTGACAGCTCTAGCACTTTTGAAGCACCTAAAGCCTAGGCTTGAGGAGAAACCTCTCGAAGATTTGGCCAAAGAGATAGTGCATCTAACCAATGAACCAGAGATGAAGTGCATGATAAAGCTTGATCACAACCTGACAGCCATCACACATGCATACGTCCATGTGGACATTGAAAGACCAACACCAGAGCACACAAATCTCATAGTCGAATCCCTGACTTGGGACAGGCAACAACATGTTTGCTTCCACTATGTAGTTGTCGCTGAAGAAGTTATAAAGGACATCCCAAAAGCCATAGCTAGAGAATTGTGCTTGATACCCTCACTTTATATTGCTCAATGTGAGACAACAAGAAAAAGCTGAAAGCAATCAAACAAAAAAGGAAAGGACAAGGTAACTTTGTGCAGAAATGGTACTCCAACCAAAGTTTGGTAGCCAAAATTGGCCACCAATTAATGATGCTTGTTGTTGAGCAAAAGAAAGACATTAGGACATCAATAACGTTGCCCCGACCTCATTAAGAGTGTTGGAAACGGTCCATGAGGTCCAGCTTTCTACCACTATCCAAAAACATCTCTTGTACGATAAACTGCTTCTAGAAGAAGATCTACACGTGGCTAGCAGGCTAGGAGTAGGGAGCATGGTACTTGATGTTAGCGCATATGTCTTTTGCCTCACTCAAGACCTTGCAATCCTAGAACTCTATGCTTCCCATCAATACAATCTTGACTTCTTCAGTTACATAATAGGAACCCTAAACCGTCTCTTGGTTCCACACTTGAGTCACCCAAACCTCCTGAGCAAGAGAAAAACAACTCTAAATACAATACCTATTCTGATGAGAAGCAATGGAGGCATGTTCCAATGGGTAAGGACAAGAGTCTAGAGCAAACACCCACTGAACAGAAGAAACTACCGATGCAATCATATGAGGGGCTAAATGGAGGGGGATTGATTGAAGAGCTAGACTCTCAAAAAACAGAGGCAGTCATACCCTCACAACCTCGTGAGGCTGTTTAGCAAGACACGGTTATGCCCCATGAGGACACACCAGAAAAAGAGAATGATGAGGCCCAACCAAGCACTTCAACGACTGACCTAGTTCAAGGTCCTGAGTCTTTAAAGGATACACCTCGATTGCCCAAGAAAAAGAGGAGAAAACAATAGCAGTTGCAAGTGGTTGTAGATGCCAAGAAGATTGAGACTAAGAGTGTTGAAGAGCTAAGGAATAAAGCATCGAGTGTCTCTGTTTTGTCTTTGCTCTATTTCTGTTCTGTTCTGTTATGTAGATCTTCTGTAAGTATTCTATGGAATGTATGTGTGACTTTGGAAAAGTTTTCTAACTTTTGGAAAGGATGAATCTAAGTTCAAAAGAGCTAAAACAAATGGAAGAAGCTACTGCTGAAGACTGAAGAGAAGACTGGAGTGACAGAGACAGAAGCGAGATATGAAGGGTTACTGTAGTGGCTCCAGTGCCTCTTCCACATAGACATACCTTGAGAGTGGAATTTTGGTGCCGGGAAGTGCTTAAAAATAGCTAAAAATTATGAATATCAAGGGAAAAATATTCACCGTCAAAGGCGGCGGCTCGATCTAGGACGATTTTAAGCGCCAAAGTGCTTTAAAGACGCCCGAGTGACACTTGTTGATTTTTCATAATTTTTCAGACAGTCATGCGGGTTGACACGAGCTACTGGCCAATGCAGGATGCTAAGCCGGATGCCCATGATTTTTCAGAGCTCAATTCGGAGTCTGGACGGGGAAATGGCCAAGGAAACGGTCAAGATATGAAAAGGTGGACACTTGGGAGGCCAAATTTGAGCATGCCTTTTGAGTTTGGACCCCCCCAAAAAATTTTATGCACCTTATGAAGCAAAAAACGTGGAGAGAGAATGAAGATGAATGAAAAAACGTGATCAACAGAGGGCGCCGTTTTTTTCGCCATGGATGGAGAGAGGACATCATGGATGTTACAAACACCCTGCCTAATGGATTATGGGGCTTCATTCCCTCCTGTCTGTGGATCTTATCGCCGTCCTTCGCTCCTCAATTGATGACTTGAATGCTGAGATAGAAATCTAGTCTTTCTCTCTCCTCCCTCTCTCTCTTCTAAGGGGGAATTCATGTGGGAAGAAGAAGGAAGAAGAAAGAATGATGGAGGCTTGTCCGGCATGGATCGGATTGCTCCACGGGCTGGAAATGGTGGTTGGTGATTGTGCTGGACATGAAGTGCTGCTAATTTTCAGATTTGCAGCCATGGACACGAAACCCGAAACATGCAAATAAGCGGTAATTCAAAATTTTCAAAGGAATTTTGAGATTTTATGGCTTTTGATTGATGAAATGTTGTTCATGTGGGCTAAAAATTGTGTATGTTGCTGTTTTTCATGAGTTCTTGCTAGTCATAATCAGAAAATCAGAAAAAATATGCATCTTGTGGTTCAAAATAACATGCTAAAACACGTAAAATATGAAAAATCAAGGGAAAATGATGGTTTTTTGGTATAAAAATGGGAAAGTAAATAGGGACACCAACTAAACTTTCACTTTTCTGCAAGAAGGAACTAAGGGCCACAGTCCATAATCTGTTTTGAATTTTTAGTAATTAAATAATGCAAAAAATAAGGAAAAATACAAGAAAAGGGTGGAAAAACCCTAAAAAATAGGGGGAAAATACATTTTGGGTTTTGAAAAATAAGGATAAATAAGAGCAATGTTTGTGAATGTTTGTGGGGACTGAAGCATGAGGATTTTCCTCAGTTCAACCCCACCTTCTTGTGCTAGTGTGGTTTTTTTCGCTTTTTATACATAAAATGATGGCAAAATGCCCTATAAACCTATCCAACGATGCAATATTTAAACGGGGAAGGGTAGAGGAGTTGAAATATGTCTAAATGCCGTGTGAGATGATGGGAAAGTTGCTGATTTCTATGCATAGCATTTAGGATGGATAATAATTAAAATTAAGAGCTTAGTAGCACGAGGATCACCTCGGTGCTAAGCCCATGCAACGAAGCACGAACGGTAGTTGGAAACCATTAAAAGAATGTTTTTGCACTTGTGCACGATACTGTTTTACTAAATGTTTGAGCACTAGGCATCCACCAAATGCATAGAGCATGAAAAGAATTTAGGAAAAATATCAGTGATCAGCTCCTGGACATGCATTGCAATTGGTTTATTAGAACATGACCTACGATGAGAGGCAGTGAGGTACCCATGCTGTAGGTAGACGTGGGTCCCAAAGGGGAAAGAGAAGTAAGGACAATGGTACATTCCTGGACACGCTTATTTGGTACCTTGAGCGACTTTTGTGCGAAATGTCTATTTGTTGAGCGACGCACTGAGGGGCCAATCCCCAAGGTGTAGGAGAGTCGCAGAGGGTTGACGGCATTTAGCCGTAGGAGGAACCCCATGTGTATGTGATTCGAGCCTTTTGCCTATGTGAAAGGGACTCTCTCTGAGGAGTAATATTGGGTTAGGATCAGTTGGACTACAACGTATTACAAACGCAATGTTTAGGAAGGTAGAGATTTTTTATAGACGCTCCTGGCCGCGAGGCCGAGGGATTGTCTTGTGCGTAGGGACGAGGCCCGGCTAGTGCATGAGCCAGTGCCAGCCTGTTTTTTGGTCCATCAGTGGTGCGTCTGCCGGGAGCCGCTTAAAAGTGGCGGTCCTCGAATCCTGGTCGTCTAAGGACCAACTAGCAGTTTATGCCAAAGGATACTGAGATTGATCCGTTATTTATTGATAAGCATCGTCTAGCAGAAATCCAAAAGCAAGAAAGAGACGAAAGAGCTAGGCGACGTGCTGAAATTTTTAGGAGATATTCCCGTAAGCGTAGCGGTGCTGAACCCTTACGAGGGAGTGGATCTAGTGGTCTTGGGGCCACAAGCAGAAAGTTAGGAGAAGGTGGAAGCTCTAGTGCTTCCCTTCCTTCTATAAGCCAGTCCACGTCAAGTACGGGAGGTGTAACCCCACCGTCCCCTATTCCTAGTGCAAATCCAATCCTTGTCATGGCGCAGCCTATTGCAATTCCAGCAGGAACGACGGATTTTTCGGCTCTAGGTTACCCGCTACCCATTTTTAATGGGTTAGTGGAGGAAGATGCGGAACTCCATATTAGGGAGTTTCAAAAGCTGATGTTTAATTGTCGCATCCAAGAAGAAGGACATCTAATGATGTTCTTCAATATGACTCTCAAAGGAAGAGCCGCTATATGGTATCATGGTTTAGAAGCCGGAACCATATTGAAGATTGATGCATTTTATGGAGCTTTTCGAAGGGAGTTTGCCCCTGAAAGGGGTGGGCAATATTGGTTGCGTGTACTCAACGTGACTCGCCAAGAACCACACGAGGATATTCGTGCTTATGCGAAGAAGATAAAAGAGGTTTTCCGTAAGTTGGACACCTCTATTCCTATCCCCGCAGCTGCCCAATTACAATATTTCCTACATGGTTTGGACTTTAATATCCAATTGCAGTTGAGTAGTGTCCCCTTGGGGGATATAGATACTGCCATTACACGAGCACAAGAGGTGGAATCCCGACTACAAGCAGCCTATGCTTCTCGAGGCAATTCGAATATGGGTTTAGTATTGGGAAACAATATGGCAATAGCCAATGGCAGTAGTGGCCAAGGGATAGCGATGGCTAATCCTAATGGGAGAGGGAACATGATGCAGAATGTCCCTTTATTACCAGCTCCCCCTAACATGTCGATGCCTACGGGTAGTCAAATGGCTCCAAATGGTGGAGGCCAGGCGGTCAATTCTAATACCATGCATGTGGCTCAACAACCAGTGCCTAATCAAATTGTTAGGCCGATGGAACGACATGGTAATGACCAAGGCTATGAGTCGAGTTCTTCTTATGTTCTTGGCGAGGTTAAGGACATGATGAAGCATTATACCGACATGATTACGGAGCAGTATCGACAAATAGCCGTTGATGTCAACTTCCTTAAAAAACAACAAAATTTGATAGGAAGTAGATACCCAGATGAAGGTGCACCTTCGAGATTTAGTTGCAAATGGTGTGGTGGGCAGCACTATCCAAGGAATTGCCCAAATGTTAAATGCGACATCTGTGGAAAATCCGGCCATTTAGCAGCTACTTGCTGGAGTAAGATCAGTTTCCTCCAGCGAGGAAGTCGGCAACCAGGGCCTGTTAATCATCGCGTGCAAGGAAATGATTCCCAGCGAGAAGATGGGCCTAAACAAATACTTCAATGACCAAAGACTACAGTGGAGGAGCTACCAAGTGGTAGTGGGGTTAGTTTGATTGAGGCTGTATGCGTTAATGATGCTGAAACCTCTAATCTACGAGCTGTCCTTACAAGAGGTCAAAAGGATAGAGAGGCCGACAAGGATAAGCCTGTCGACAGAAACCCTAAACAAGGCGACAAAGGAACGCAAGTTTTGGATCCTTCCATGGAAGGGGGACCTTTGAAGCCCGTAGAGAGTAAAGCTAATAAGGAACCACCAAAGAAGAAGGTGAAAGTTAAGAAAGAGGCAATAAAGCCAGTTCAGTGACCTAAAGAGCGGATGGTTTGGCGTGAAAAGCGAGCTCTATCGAGCTATCATGAATTCGATTTGGCAAGCTCTCTTTGCGAAGTCAAGCCAGATGTGAACCTCTTACAACTTATTAAGCTTTCCCCAGGAGTACGCAAGGAATTTAGAAAGATTCTACGTACCGAGTATATCGTAGAACCTTTGGGTATTGCGCGAGTTGGTAATGACTGGTTCGAGCATGCTGAGAAGCATTGCCCAAGGGTTGCAGCTTATGTCGATGGGATATTAGTAGATTATGCCATTGTCGACACGGGATCATCTGTTAACATTATGAGTTTTGAACTGATGGAAAGGTTGGGTCTTGCGATCCAGAAAGATACCTCCACAATTCTCAGAATGGCAGATGATAGTTTGAGACAGCCAGAAGGCTGCATTACTAAGGTCCATGTCACTGTTGCAAATGTAGAATGCCTGTTGGACTTTAGGGTGATTCGGTTTGCAAGTCGGCCAAGTTACCAAGTATTACTTGGACGACCTTGGATCTTGCAAGCGGACTGCCAAGTGGATATACCCGCCGGTCGACTGATATTCGGCAGAGGTGCCCAGCGTGTGGTGGTTGATGCTTATCTTGAGTCCCCGCAGAGTGAGAGAGCTCCTCTATCTTCTACAGAATTGGAGACATTAGAAGATTTATCTGCTAGTGAGACATCATCGAGTGATGAGTCTAAAGAGGGATCCACCACGGAAGACATCTATCAGATCACTTTGAATGAGCCGATAGAGGGCCAAGATCGTATAAGAGATGCAGATGTTATCAAGCTAGACCTTGGTACGCTTGATGATTCGCGGCCAATCAAATTAGGTTCTATGCTCAGTTCAGCAGAAAGGGAGGACTATGTGGCCTTGATCCAGGAATTCCGTGATATCTTTGCCTGGAGTTATGATGAGTTGAGAGGTATCCCTCCTAGTCTTGCTGTGCATACAATTCCGTTGAAAGAGGGCAGTCGTCCTGTACGGCAGAAAGTAAGGCGTATGCCTTTCGAACTGAGGGACGGCCTGTTTGAAGAGTTACAGAAGCTGCGAAAAGCGAGTTTGATTTTTCCTGTGCAACACACGGAATGGTGTTCACCAGTTGTGATTAGAAAGAAGAATAATAATAAAATCCGTTTATGTATAGACTTTAGAGAGCTGAATAAGCAGACAATTAAGGACTACTACCCGTTGCCATTTATTGACCAGATTTTGGATCAATTAGCGGGTAGGGAGATATATTCGTTTATGGATTGCTTTGCAGGATACAACCAAATGGCAATTGCAGAAGAGGACAAGTTGAAAACAACTTTTATAACTGTATTTGGTACTTTTGCGTACCATGTGATGGCCTTTGGTTTATGCAATGCGCCTGGTTCGTGGCAACGAACAGCAGATAAGACATTCGGTGACATATCCCCTGAAGAGTTGAAGGTGTTTATTGATGACTTAGGGGCCGCCACCGTGAGAGGAAGGCAGTTGATCATTCTAAGAAAATGCTTTGAGTGCTGTAGACAATTTTCATCGCCCTAAACCCACAGAAGTGTGTTTTTGGAGTACCTTATGGGCTATTGCTGGGTCATGTGGTCAGTTCGGTAGGAATTGCGACAGACCCCGAGAAGGTCAAAGTTATAGTTGCCATGGGTCCACCACGCACTCCGAAGGAAGTTCATAGCTTTCTGTCTTCGGTTGGTTACTATCGTAGATTCATCAACTCCTTAGCAGAAAGAACATTGCCTCTTACAAATTTATTGTCCTTTAGCTATTCGTTTGTATGGGGTGACCCTTGTAAGATAGCATTCGAGGATGTGAAACAAGAGCTAGCAAGAGCGCCCGTTTTAAAAGCACCTAAAAGAGGTCAGGTGCTCTATATATTTTCATCAGCCACCATGTATAGTATCAGTTGTTGTTTAGCCCAAATTTGGGAAGAGAAGTGGTACCACCCGATTGCTTTTGCTAGTCGGAAGCTAGGGGTATCCGAAATCAATTTTACCTACATGGAGAAGATGTGTCTAGCGATGGTCTTTGGAACCAAGAAATTCAAGCATTATATTCTCTATGAGAAAGTCATGCTTTATACGAGGGCGGAGGAACTTCGATTATTGATGAATAAGCTACAGCCGCCTGATCGTTTAGCGAAGTGGTTGATCACTTTGCAGGAATTTGATTATGAAATCAAGAGTAAGCCACCAAGATTGCAAGGCATCGTGGAATGTCTTGTGGACTTTGGGGAGCCGAAAGAATCTGTGGCTGAAGGTAGTGACATGGAGTTGTTATTTAAAATAGATACGGCATCTATTCCCTCCTGGTATGCTGCAATAACGCATTATTTATCGACGAGAGAGGCTGGATCCGAATTATCTAAAGCTGAGAGAAGGAAAATTAAGCAGCAAGCGTTAAAGTTTGCTTTGATCGCAGGTACATTATATCAGTAAGGGGTTGATGACATCTATCACCGATGTGTGATGCCTGATGAGGTGCCATTCATTTTGGAAGAGTGCCATGATTCTGCTTGCGGTGGCCATTTTGCTGGACGGCTCACAGCACAAAAGGCTTTAAGAGCATGTTATTGGTGGCCCGCCATCTTCCAGGATGCGTTTGCGTATGTTAAGAGATGCGATATTTGCCAACGACATGATAGTCAAGAGAATAGGAAACGACCACTCACCCCTATTATGGCGATACTTCCATTTGAGAAGTGGGGAATAGACTTTGTGGGTCCTATTACTCCGTTATCAACTACACAAAAGAGGTATATCATTGTAGCAACTGACTACTTCACAAAGTGGTCAGAAGCACGTGCAACAAGGAAAGATGATGCTAAAGAAACTGCTAGTTTCCTTTTAGAGCAGATAATATGCCGTTTTGGTCCACCGAAAGAATTAGTGTCGGATCGCGGAACCCATTTCCTGAATAAGGTGATCAAAGGTTTGACAGAGATGTGGAAAATCAAGCATAACAAGACAACCCCATATAATCCGCAAGCCAATGGGCAGGTTGAAAGTACCAACAAGCAGCTTGTGGGCATCCTGTCCAAAATTGTGTCGGAAAAGAAACGGGATTGGGATAAAAAGTTATACGTGGCAGTGTGGGCCTATAATACGACCTTCAAACGAGCCACTGGCCATACCCCGTTCAAGTTAGTATATGGGGAGGAGTGTGTCTTGCCTTTTTGAAATTGAGCTGCCGACTATTCGGTTTGCCATCAATCATTCTTTGAGTGATGAAGACGCACCTTTTGAGCGTTTGACGACACTGGCACATTTAGATGAGCTTAAGCTGTAGAGCTTATTGCACCAAGAAGTGGCGAAGCGCCGAATGAAGCAGCTACACGACCTCAAAGCCAAGAAATGCACCTTCAAGAAAGGACAGGTTGTTCTCTATTATGATGCACGACGTGAATTATTTCCAGGCAAGCTAGAGCCCAAATGGAATGGGCCCTATAGGATCGTTAGAATAGGAAAGAATAAATCCACAGTCTTGTTAGCTGACCTTGAGGGGGTAGAATTTAAAAATAAGGTTAATCTTAATAAGATTAAACCTTGTTATTTCTGATTGCACTAATGCTATGACTGCCTTGCAGGTCTAGGAGAGATCGATCAAACATCTGCAAGAAAATCGTGATAGAGGTTGATGGGTCGTCTGATCCCTTATTTAGAACACCCATATTTAGAACAGAGGTATCATCAGGGAAAGCTCATTTGGTGGAGCAAAGGATACAAGGTGATTGAGCAAGAAGGCGGGACATTTATTTGGGAGATCAAGGTCTTCTGCCATCACTGCCTACAAATTTTGACGAGCATCCCTATTGAATTCAATGATGATGGGGGGATGGAGCCTACAGTCCACCCGTTGAATATGCTGAATTTCGATTACCATAATTACGAGTAGAGTTCCGGATGGCGGGATATGTAAACCCTTTATGGACGTACACCTTGTACTTTGATGGGGCGTCCAGGGGTCCATGCAAAAAAGGAAGTATAGGAGTTGTCATCCGAGATCCCCGACGACGCGTTGTCATGAAGTTAGCTGCTTATCTCGGGGTGAATTTTACCAATAATATGGCAGAATACAAAGCCCTGATTATGGGTTTGAATATTGCAAAGAAGGGTAGTATCCGTCAATTATTGGTGAAAGGGGACTCTCAGTTGGTTTTAAATCAACTCAATGGGACATACATGGTACGGAACCCCATCCTTTGTATGTACCATCATACTGCCATAGCCCTGCTAGACGAATTTGATAGAGTGTCTTTTCAGCTGATTCCACGGCATTGGAATCAGTTTGCCTATTCTTTGGCTAATTTCGCATATGAAGAGGACCTCTTCTTTAATTGTGGCCCTTGTTCCGATATATCTATTGATGGTGAGACAGGACCTGGTCGGTTGTGGGGTATGCTTTCTGAACATGCCCTCTTTGGCAGACGATGGTTGATTTGGGTGATGCAGAGGGTAAGCGAGACTCATCTACCTTTATTATCTTGGACCCACAGCCTGATTAGACGACATGTGATGTAAACACCTCTTGCGATATACGCAGGAGGGATAGGTCATAATCTAATGCACCTAGTTTAGGGCTACGAGCCTCTATTCCCCTGGGCATGGTATGCTTTGATGTCTATCATGATTATTTCCAAGAGGATGTTATGCATAGTATTGTTTGATTTCATTAGGCCAAGAGGGCCGATTCAGTTTTGTAGCAAAGTCATGTCTGGTTTTATTAGGCCAAGAGGGCCATTTGCCTATCTAGTGCACGTGCGTTTAATTGGGTTTGTGTTTTAAGTGCTGTGCTAGACAGGTTTGAAGGCAAGCTTGGAGGGAGCCTTTGTCGCGGCATCAATGGAAGCTTCTTGTGGCCAATCCAGGTGATACCTCTCCTTTACAAGTACCTTTCTTTCCTGTTATATGTGTATTTGTACTTGTCAAGGGGATACATTTTTGCTGGGGACCGGCAACCAAGGCATGAAGTCCTAGGTTGAGGTTGAGTATGTTTGAGGGAGGTCGGAGTAGTCATTGCCTCCTGCAAAGACATTGTTAGACATTGAAAGACATGTTTTAGAAGGAAGTCCTAGTGGCCCTGTTCTGCTAGCCTGCTAGGCAGCCATTCTAGGAGTTCTTGTTAGTAGTGAGGCAGTTAGAGAAGCCTGCCAGAAGATAATAATGATGATGCCAAGAAACTCTGTACATCCTAAAAGATGAATATCGATACGAAGGTGTGTAAAAAGGTGTTCTAACCCCTATCAAAGAAAAGAAAAGGAATGAAAATATATAAGCAGTTGATCATTGCCTTGCGAAGGCCTGGTAGGTTCCTGGGGACGAATTAGACCCGGGGCCGATACCTTGTCTTCCTAGGGGTGGCTTCTTGCTGGAAAAAAAAAATACCAAAACAAGGAAGGTTGGAGCGAAAATAAAAGTGAGCGTTAGAAAAGGATTAAGTGTCACCTTGCGAGAGCTTGGTAGGTTCTTGGGTACCGAGACAGGTCTTGAGGCCGATGCCTTGTTCTCCTTGGGTCACTCCGCTCAGCTCCCTCCTTTTTACATGCCTAAGTATGTTCATCCAATACAAACCCTAAAAGAAGACATGTACTGAAAGAAAATACTCTTTGATCAGGCTATAGGAGTCCTCGCCTTGCAGGAGCTCCTAGTTGTGTTGTCTTTAGATGGTAAGTAGTGCAGACTACCACTTAGGGCAACCTCTTTGATAGGTTTTTTTAGTTTGGCTGTGTTGGAGCAGTTGGTTAGTGACTCACTTCGGATCTTCTATTAGATGATGCTAGGCCTATTCCTTGTGGATGTCATGCCTTGGTTCTATCCAGGGGTAGGGGGAGCATTGTGCTGAGTTTTATTATATATTTGTTTTGTATCAGTTTGATGCTTCTTTGGTTGTTTATGTGCAGATATGTTCGTGGATTCGACGGGCTGAGTCGCCCTATCCCGTGGTCGCCAATGAGAGCGGAATTTTGGTGCCGGGAAGTGCTTAAAAATAGCTAAAAATTATGAATATCAAGGGAAAAATATTCACCGTCAAAGGCGGCGGCTCGATCTAGGACGATTTTAAGCGCCAAAGTGCTTTAAAGATGCCCGAGCGACACTTGTTGATTTTTCATAATTTTTCAGACAGTCGTGCGGGTTGACACGAGCTACTGGCCAATGCGGGATGCTAAGCCGGATGCCCATGATTTTTCAGAGCTCAATTCGGAGTCCGGACGGGGAAATGGCCAAGGAAACGGTCAAGATATGAAAAGGTGGACACTTGGGAGGCCAAATTTGAGCATGCCTTTTGAGTTTGGACCCCCCCAAAAAATTTTATGCACCTTATGAAGCAAAAAACGTGGAGAGAGAATGAAGAGGAATGAAAAAACGTGATCAACAGAGGGCGTCGTTTTCTTCGCCATGGATGGAGAGAGGGCATCATGGATGTTACAAACACCCTGCCTAATGGATTATGGGGCTTCATTCCCTCCTGTCTGTGGATCTTATCGCCGTCCTTCGCTCCTCAATTGATGGCTTGAATGCTGAGATAGAAATCTAGTCTTTCTCTCTCCTCCTTCTCTCTCTTCTAAGGGGGAATTCATGTGGGAAGAAGAAGGAAGAAGAAAGAATGATGGAGGCTTATCCGGCATGGATCGGATTGCTCCACGGGCTGGAAATGGTGGTTGGTGATTGTGCTGGACATGAAGTGCTGCTAATTTTCAGATTTGCAGCCATGGACACGAAACCCGAAACACGCAAATAAGCGGTAATTCAAAATTTTCAAAGGAATTTTGAGATTTTATGGCTTTTGATTGATGAAATGTTGTTCATGTGGGCTAAAAATTGTGTATGTTGCTGTTTTTCATGAGTTCTTGCTGGTCATAATCAGAAAATCAGAAAAAATATGCATCTTGTGGTTCAAAATAACATGCTAAAATACGTAAAATATGAAAACTCAAGGAAAAATGATGGTTTTTTGGCATAAAAATGGGAAAGTAAATAGGGACACCAACTAAACTTTCACTTTTCTGCAAGAAGGAACTAAGGGCCACGGCCCATAACCTATTTTGAATTTTTAGTAATTAAATAATGCAAAAAATAAGGGAAAATGCAAGAAAAGGGTGAAAAAACCCTAAAAAATAGGGGAAAAATACATTTTGGGTTTTGAAAAATAAGGATAAATAAGAGCAATGTTTGTGAATGTTTGTGGGGACTGAAGCATAAGGATTTTCCTCAGTTCAACCCCGCCTTCTTGTGCTAGTGTGGTTTTTCCCGCTTTCTATACATAAAATGATGGCAAAATGCCCTATAAACCTATCCAACGATGCAATATTTAAACGGGGAAGGGTAGAGGAGTTGAAATATGTCTAAATGCCGTGTGAGATTATGGGAAAGTTTCTGATTTCTATGCATAGCATTTAGGACGGATAATAATTAAAATTAAGAGCTTAGTAGCACGAGGATCACCTCGGTGCTAAGCCCATGCAACGAAGCACGAACGGTAGTTGGAAACCATTAAAAGAATGTTTTTGCACTTGTGCACGATACTGTTTTACTAAATTTTTGAGCACTAGGCATCCACCAAATGCATAGAGCATGAAAAGAATTTAGGAAAAATATCAGTGATCAGCTCCTGGACATGCATTGCAATTGGTTTATTAGAACATGACCTACGATGAGAGGCAGTGAGGTACCCATGCTGTAGGTAGACGCGGGTCCCAAAGGGGAAAGAGAAGTAAGGACAATTGTACATTCCTAGACACGCTTATTTGGTACCTTGAGCGACTTTTGTGCGAAATGTCTATTTGTTGAGCGACGCACTGAGGGGCCAATCCCCAAGGTGTAGGAAAGTCGCAGAGGGTTGACGGCATTTAGCCGTAGGAGGAACCCCATATGTATGTGATTCGAGCCTTTTGGCTATGTGAAAGGGACTCCCTCTGAGGAGTAATATTGGGTTAGGATCAGTTGGACTACAATGTATTACAAACGCAATGTTTAGGAAGGTAGAGATTTTTGATAGACGCTCCTGG